>NC_089494.1:91790518-93026768 GCF_036850765.1 Saccopteryx bilineata | reverse complement strand
AATATAGATTCTTTCTAAAAGTCCTCTATCTTTCTAATTATGGTTGGATAGAAAATTGGATATGTTAAACTTGAGTTCAGTACTTGAAAGTACATAGTAAACCAAACAAAATATGATCATAAACTATACCAGAGTAATATATGAGATAGGGAGTGGGAGGAAGGACTTAGAAAGGGAAAAGTATAATTTAGACTATTTCAAACTGTAATTTAAAATAGTCAGTACTTGGATATCTACTTCTATAAATGCATTACTTAAATAACATTCATGAGCTACATGAACTTTCAAAAACCACCATACATTTTATACTGAGGATTATGATTGCGGGAATTCTGCTCACTGTGTGAAAAATATAAGTCATATCAAAGTAGAACTCAAACATATTTTATTTTTTAATTAAATTAAAGTTCCTCGTTGACATTTTGGTATGGCTACTACTACGCAATTAGATTCAGTAATCAGTACTACAATTTGGAGAAGTTGTTTTGCTCAGGATTATTTTCTTAAAAGATTTCCTTCAGATATACAAGTAGAAAGCCCAGCTAAGGATGCATGTTATGTGTGACCAGTGAATGGTGCAGTGGTGATGTAGAAAGATGTTTGTAGCTTGGCCTGTGGTGGCATAGTGGATAAAACATGGACCTGGAACACTAAAGTTGCCAGTTCGAAACCCTGGGCTTGGCTGGTCAAGGCACATATGGGAGTTTATGCTTCCTGCTCTTCCCCTGCCTTCTCTCTCTGTCTACTTCTTCTCTAAAATGAATAAATAAATAAAATCTTTAAAAAAATTAAAAAGAAAATAGAAAGACATTTGTATAAGTACATTTAAAATATATTGATCCCTTATACTGTTGTAAGCAGTCTCTATCCAGCCATCTCCCACTATCCCTGACTCACAATTGAAGAGTCTGACATCCAAGGCTATACAGCAAGCAAATGACAAAATGACAGCTGGACTTCCAAACCACATTCATCGGGTTTCAAATATTTACATATTGAATTTCTTTGAGCCTAGTATATCTCATTAGCGATTTCATATTGTGGTTAGGTCTATGTGTGTGTGTGTGTCTGTGTGTGTGTATATGAATATATATATATAAATTAAATATATATATATAAAATATATAAAAATATAAATATATATAAAATATATAAATATATATGTAAATATATATATTTTTCTTTTTATATTTTTCCGAAGTTAGAAGCAGGGAGGCAGTCGGACAGACTCCAGTGTGCACCAGACCTGGATCTACCGGTCATGCCCACCAGGGGGCGATGCTCTGCCCATCTGAGACACTGCTCTGTTGTGTCCGGAGCTATTCTAGTGCCTGAGGCAGAGGCTGTGGAGCAGTCCTCAGCACCGGGATTAACTTTGCTGTAATGGAGCCTTGGCTGCAGGAGGAGAAGAGGGATACAGAGAGGAAGGAGATGGGGAGGAGTCGAGAAGCAGAGAAGCAGAAAGGCGCTTCTATTATGTGCCCTGATGACCAGGAATCAAACCCGACACTTCCACACACTGGGTCGATGCGCTACTACTGAGCCAATCGGCTGGGGCCTTATGTATAATTTAACAACAGAATTTGTCAGTCCAAATTTGTGTCTTCTCCTTCCTTCATGTTTGAATATGTTTTAGTGACTTATGTCTTAGACTTCAACATCTATAGTTTATAGACAGAAAGTTATTTTGCACACTTTGATTCCTACCCACCCAAAACATGGGTAGTATCAGACATTTTAAGTAATCATATTAGAAATAGTTTCAACCTATATAGTCCCTAATTTCTCATTAGCTCTTCACAATTCTGATGGTTTTTCTTACATTTAACCTCTTACCAAAATAATAGCAATAATAATAATACTATTAATATAAAGAACTAGGGAAGAAAATTTTTACTTAATGTAAATTAAAATTCATATATAACTTCACCACTATTTTGAAGTTCAGAGTCTCTTATGTCTTTTAGGACCTCATGGGAAATCTTAGTATCCCATTTAAACAAGAAATGGCCATGGTTTAGGTGTTGATTACATGTATGTCTTTGTTGTAAGAAAATTTAGCAAGTATACACTAAATACGTAAATATTTAAAAGGATATTTATTTTTTCATGAAGAGGAAATCTTAAGACTTTTTCTAGCAAAACTGTTTTTTTTTCTATTTTTTATTTCACACTTCATTTTAGTAGGCATTAAAATAACCTAAGATTTAATTTATTAGAGAGAAGAGAAAGAGAGAGAGAGAGAAAGGGGGTGAGGGAGGGGCTGAAAGCAGCTCAGTAGCTGCTTCTCTTGTGTAGTCAGGCCTGGGGTTTGCCTGGTCAAGGCAAACCAGGGACCTCAGCATTTCAGGTTTACAGATCAGGCTAAAATTTTTTAATATATATGTTTTATTTTACATGGTATATTTTTACTTATGAAAATTAAATATAAAAGACTCCATTTTTATTCCAGAAAGTCTCCCTCAGGTAGATCCTAGGTTTTGATATTCTTGTACTACAAGGATTGTGTAGTCTATTGCTATCTATAGGAAGCTGACTTTACATCACATGATGGAAAGTAAGTATAAAAGATCTCTGCAGCTTGCTTTAATACTTCATTTATACTCATCTTCTTGCATTACATGAAATACTTGGCAGAGGATGACTGGGATATCTGTCCTCCTAAAAAATATTGTAGAGGTTAGGTATTAAAAAGTAAATAAACACATCAGAGTCTAGTTTATCTTGGTTTTAATTTTTTTCTTTCACTATGTTTTGAGTCAGGTTCTGTCTTGATGAAGAAGATTGTACTAGTGAGAAAGCAACTTTTGATAGAAAAAGTATTTATGTTCTACATACATATATATTAGTAATATAAAGATTAGTCTACATAACGTGGTAATGAAATTTCAGTTTTTCAAAAGTAAAAAAATGATTTGAAACAATTTATAAATGAAGCAACAGAACTAAATTCAACATCTGGGATCTTTATTTTTTATTGCATTTCCCTTGGCTAGGTGGTATTAATAACAGTTTCAGTGACGCATAGTTTTGTTTTAAAATTAAATTTTTTAATTTTTAGTTCAAGTCGATCCAATCTATTAGTTATAGCATTAACATTCTAAGCAAGAAAGCCTGTATAAGTAGAAGAAAACTTATCCAAATCATTGAAGTTTCAGTATTTTAATATTTCATTTTGTAAAAGAAAAATTACACCAGATCTTCAAATTACTAAATTGCTACCATTTAAAACAGTTAGTTGATTGTGACCAAAATTTAGAACTTTTTAAATATAACTAAAAGTTGAAGAGAATATTAGATATGACAGCTACTTCAAAGCAGTTGCCTCAGTATCATATTTAAATGAGAATTAGAAAACTATAAGCCACCGTTAAGAAATAGTTGCAAAATTTATAGCAACTAACATCTAAATTGTAATTTTCCTTTATTAATTTAACTGTTTATTTCTAATGCATATGCAAGAGTTCCTGAAATCTTTCAGACCCCTGAAGCTTAATATAAATTTCAAAATTTAAAAACATCTTGTAGAAAATTAGAAAGCAGACGAGACACTTAAGGATTTCAGATAATTTTAGATATGCACATTTTAAGACAACTTCAACACAATTATCTTCCGCTTGCTCTTTAAAAAAAACTTACTTCTTTTGTTTTACTCTATGTCAACTGCTTTTAAACTGATTTGTAAAATAATTCTTTATTTGAAAAAGATTGGCCATCAAAACAAGATGTTGAAAATAACAAGTCAACTTTATCATATATATTCAACACATCAAGTGATAAATTGCAAACATTTTTTTATTGATATAATGCAATACATACAGGATTGTCAGGTTATATTTCACCACACCTTTCTCCATTTTTAAGTCGTATGTTATTCCTGCAGTTATAAATTCAAAGCTTTCAAGTTAATGATTGCAGGTGGTATAATTGTTCCAAAGGTATTTATAAGAAACAGCCTCACTTGAATTTCTGAAACATCAGATATTTTATGCAAACAACAGAGTATCACCTGTTTCATTTTCATTGGACTTGTATACCTTAAAATGTACAAGAAATGATCTTGCTAAGCTTTCCAAATTATCTCTCACATCCTTGAAAAGACCCTCACATCCATGAGCTGTTGGAGTGACAGTGTCAGAGAGCCCTGGCTAGACATCCTGGTTTTGCCACTTACATGCTGTGGGAGATTTGGCAATATAAACACCTTACAGTCTGAAAAAGGAGTTATAACATGTGCATTTCAGTGTTTTTATAAAGATTAGAAAAATTGTTCTTTTCAATGCCAGGTAAAAAATATATTTAAGGTAGGGGTTATGTATGTTATAACTATAAACAGTATCGAAAAAGAACTCTAGGCCCTGGCCGGCAGGCTCAGTGGTAGAGCATCGGCCTGGTGTGTGGAAGTCCCAGGTTCAATTCCCAGCCAAGGCACACAGGAGAAGTACCCATCTGCTTCTCCACCCCTCCCCCTCTCTTCCTCTCTGTCTCTCTCTTCCCCTCCCGCAGCCAAGGCTCCACTGGAGCAAAGTTGGCCCAGGCGCTGAGGATGGCTCCATGGCCTCTGCCTCAGGCACTAGAATGGCTCTGGTCGCAACAGAGCGACGCCCGGGATGGGCAGAGCATCGCCCCCTGGTGGGTGTGCCAGGTGGATCCTGGTCGGGTGCATGCGGGAGTCTGACTGCCTCCCCGTTTCCAGCTTCAGAAAAATACAAAAAAAAAACAACCTCTAAGTTCATCAAAAATATTGGGTTGGGGAATAAGTTCGTAGCATTTTTACCAAAGACTTTTATTTAAACAAAAAACAATAATTATATCAATAAGTTAATCAATTATATATTCACCGTTGCTGTTTACAACGTCTTCCCACCTCTCGACCAATTTGTTGATGCCATTCCACCAAAAATCGCCTGGTCTGGTGTCAAAGAAGTTGTTGAGCCAGTTTTTAAGGACCTCTTTGTTATCGAAGGTAACGCCCTTCATATGGTTTGACAGGGAGCGGAAAAGATGGTAATCGGTTGGTGCAAGGTCCGGAGAATACAGCGGATGCTGAAAGACCTCCCATTCGAGCTCTTGGAGTGCGGCTTTGATGACTTGTGCAACATGGGGCCTGGCGTTGTCGTGAAGGAGTATGGTTTGACCATGTCGATCAGGTCTTTTCAGTCGAATAGCCTCATTCACTCGGTGTAGCTGGGCAATGTAGAGCTCCTTGTTGACCGTGGCATTCTTTTCGAGCATTTCTCAGTTCTTCATCGAATTCAGAAGGCCTTCCGCTGCGGCACGTGTCATCGACGTCAAAGTCGCCATTTTTGAACTTTGCAAACCATTTCCGTGCTGTAGACTTGCCTATGACACCTTCTCCATACACATCGCAAATGTCCCGGGCTGCTTTGGCAGCTTTTTGACCTCGATGAAAAGCAAAGATGAGCAGGTGTCGAAAATGTTGATTTTGCCTTCTGGGTATTCCATTTCTAAGCCTCAAAACTAATAAAAAATTAAATAACTCAAAAATACAATTAACATAGTTTTGTAGAGCAGAAAGAGTTTTATCGAATGAATACTTACCCTTTGCCAAACAGCAAACAAATTGTTGTAAAATAAAAGAAAATATGAAAACGCTACGAACTTATTCTCCAACCCAATATAACATAGAAATGAAATCACTTTGGTTATATAAGGGGTGATTTTGCAAAGAAAGTATGATTTTCAGAGAAAAAAAATCTGGTTTAATCCATTTAATAAAATAGAATATTTTTTATTTGGATATATTTAATATATTCTTAGTTTAAAAATAACAAAGACAAAAATATGTCTGAAAGTATGTAATCTCTAATAGACTTTATTATTTACATGCTCAATTCAGTTAATTAAAAATCATTGTTGTATGACTTAGTCCTTAAATGTCTTTAAATTTTTTATTCTATCAAAAGTTATTTTTTATTTAGATGCATCTTTTAAAATTCAGAAATATGGTACTTTAAATTATTTTCACTTTAATAGAAATAAATTTCAATGCCTTTATCTTCTGTTTATTCTTCACAACTGGTAGACAAAGAAAAAATCAGTATGTTTAATGTATTAAACTATCTGGCTCAAATATACAATTGTCTCTATTTTTTTATATAAGCTCTTAGCACTATTTAAAAGTGTTTTATTTTTATTTAGAAAATTGAATTTAATGGAGTGACATTGAAAAATGAGTATATAGGTTTCAGGTAAACATTTCTATAGCATTTGAACTGTTGATTGTGTTGTGAGAAGTCAAATCATTTTTCATCACCATCTATTTGTCCCTTTTACTACTCTCTTTACCCCTCCTTCCACTGGTAACCAAATGTCCATGAGTCTCATTTTTATATCTTACCTATGTGTGAAATTACATTCTTCTTAGACATTTCTGATTTACTTATTTCACTTAGTATAATGTTCTCAAGATTTATCCATGTTGTCATAAATTTAATATGTCATCATTTCTTATGGCTGAGTAGTATTCCATTGTATATGTGTACCACTACTTCTTTATTCAACCCTTTGTGCTTTTATTTCTGGGTTCTTAATTCTGTTCCATTGGTCTGTATGTCTGTTTCTCTGACAATACTATGGTGTTTTGATTATCATAGCTTTGTGGTATAATTTGAAGTCAAGTAGTGTAATACTTCCAGTTTCATTTATTTTTCTCAGGATTGCTTTGACTGTTTGGGGCCTTTTATAGTTTCATACAAATTTGGTGAATTATTGTTCTCTTTCTTTAAAAAATGACTTGGGATTTTAATGGAGATTTCATCAAATGTGTATATTACTTTGGGTAATATAGCCATTTTAACTATGTTTATTCTTTCAATCCATGAACATAAAATATTTTTCTATTTGATTTTGTCTTTCTAAATTGTTTTAATAATGCTTTATAGTTTTCAGGATATAGGTCCTTCATATCCTTAATAAGTTTATTCCTAGGTATTTTATTTTTTATTGCAATTGTAAAAGGAATTAATTTTTTTTAATTCATTTTCAGAAGTTTTATTGATGGCTTATAGGAAAGCATAGACTTTTGTATATTAATTTTGTATCCTGCAACTTTATTATATTGGTTTATGGTTTCTCATAGTTTTGGGGGGAAATCTTAGGGATTTTTTATATACAGGATCATGTCATCTGAACAAATTGATACTTTACTTTTTTTTCTTAACATGGTTGCCTTTTATTTCTTTCTCTTATCTGATTGCTAGGACTTTCAGTACTATGTTGAATAGGAATGGAGAGAGTAGGCATCCTTGTCTTGTTCCTTATTTTATAAAAAAATCAGTTTTTTACTATTTAGTATGATAATTGCTAATGGTTTGTCATATATGGCCTTTATTTTTAGAGGTACTTTCCTTCTATACTCATTTTATCAAGTGTTTTAACATAAATGGATGTTATGTCTTACTGAATCCCTTTTTGGCACTTATTGATAGGATTACATGATTTCTGTTCTTTGCTTTGTTGATGCGGTGTATTGTATTGATTGATTGATGTATATTGAACCATCCTTATGCTCCTGGAATGCATCCCACTTCATCGTGCTATATTATTATTATTATTATTATTATTATTATTATTATTATTTACTTTAGTGAGAGCAAGGAAGGCAGAGAGACAGACTCCTGCATAAGCCCCGGCCAAGATCCATCCAGTATGCACACTAGGGGGTGATGTTCTGCTTATCTAAGGCTCTTGCTCTGTTGCTTTTTCTGTATGCCCTGACTGGAAATCGAACATGGGACATCCACATGCTGGGCCAATGTTCTACCACTGAGCCAACTGGCCAGGGCTTAGAAAGGTTTTTGATAGTTGTTTCTATTTCTTCCCTACCTATAGGTCTATTTATGTTTTCCATTTCTTTGTGACTCAGTATAGGATGATTGTATAGTTTTAGGAACTTATCTATTTCTTAGATTGTCAAATTTGGTGCCATATAATCATTCATAGTATTCTAGTGTGATACTTCTTAGATTTATGATGTTTGTGGTACTTTCTCCTCTTTCATTTCAGATTTTGTTTATATGAGTTCTTTCATCTTTTTCCTTAGACTAGCCAGGGTTTTGTCAATTTTATTAATCTTTTCAAAGAACCAGCTCTTTATTATATTGTTTTTTTGGTCTAATTTATTTAGTTTGATTACAAAATTGGGTTTTTATTTTTATTATTTAATTTGGGTTGCCTTCTTTAAGATGTGATGTTAGGTTTTTTACTGGGGATATATTTTGTTTATTGACATAAGCCTGTAATGCATGGAAGGACACTTCAACTAACTGGGCACACACCACTGTTTTAATTCAAGGCGTTTTCTAATTCAAAGTTTGCTTATGGTCTAAGGCACAAGCACAAAGTCGGATATTGGAGAATCCCATGGAATTCAAAAGACTAGAAATTAAAGCTTTCTATTAAAAAATTTAAAATTTTAAGAAATTAGATCCAAAAGAAAACACAAAAAAGTGAGTTTAGTATTCTGTATTATTTTTATCCTTAAAGAATTGACCAATTGATAAGTTGCATGTGGTGAGTTTGTAAACATTCAAGCAGAAATGAGTAACTAGAAGATAAAAACTTAAAATAATAGAGATTTTTGACAGTCACAGCATAGGTAAAACAAGAGCTAAAGTTTGAGCTTGGGGCTTTCTCAAAGAAAAGTATTGGGTAGATATGCAAATTCTCCACAGTGACTTTAAAAAGGTTAAAATTCAGACTAGAAACATCTCAATCTTAAGTAGATCAAGGAGATATAGCAAACTTCTAATTGTCAGGAAAAGTCAATCATTTCTAGAGAAGAATAATAACATTTGAGATATATAAACACACACACACACACACACACACACACATATATATGGAAACAATGTTTGGCATTAATTTAAAAATTACCAAATAAGGTCTAAATAATTGATGATATTAAGATATGGGCTTAAAAGTAAATGTTTTTAATACAGTCATGAAATAATAGGCAAGATAAAGACTATCACTAGAAATTTGAAATCTTTAATAAAATATTTAAAATTCTGGAACAAAAATTAAGAATCAATAAGCCAGATTATCAGCAGATTAAACAAAATATAAAAGAAAACTAGTTACTAGAAATTTAGACAAATACATTAAATCCAGAAAAAGTGCATAGAGAAAATGTCTGGGAAATATAGCAAATACTGTAAGAGAAATATAGGATTTTTAGAAAACTATAATATATGTGTAATTATAATTTCAAATAAAGAAATAGAAAGTGAAGGAAAAAAAGCTTTTTGAGAAGGTAGTGAAGCATTCGGTTTAATTTATGACATGTAAAGTTTGGAAGATGCCAAGAAAAAAGACAAAAAAAACTTAAGCGAATTTCTTAGATATTTCAAAGAACAAAATCATAGGGACATGTTGCCACCCTATAACTGGGAGAAACAAGAGAATCGGAGCAAATATTAGATCAGATTGCCTGGGATAGGAGCCACTGGAACCATAAACTATTAGTGACATGTAAATGATAACTTTGACAAATTGCTGAAGGCAGAGAATAGCCCACTGTGAGAGCTGTAAAATCTTGGGCTGCAGTTTTATAAAGATTGTCATATTTTTGTGGATTTTATTTCCTGGAAATCTACCAGGTTCTCACAAGTGAAGGGCCAATAAAATCATTATTATTTCTGGCAAAGTAACCATTTTCAAATACAACTCATAGCATTCTCCATAGCAAATGCCCACTGAGTAAGAAAAAAACCTTGATTTATTTTTTTATAGCTGTTTATCCAACACCTGGGAAGGGAAATAACCTGATTCTAATCACCTCAAAGCCTCTCTTTGTCATCTGAGATGAAACATTTGTAAAAGTGACATCCCTAAGACATAGGCCCACTGAAGAACTAGGACTTATCCTAGAATCATACAACACTTCATTTCACTCACACCTTAACCTTATCAACAATGCTTTACTATACCAGTAGATTATAGCTAAAAGAGCTGCAAAACACTCATTCTATTGAATAAAATTTAAGAGAAACCCTAAAACAATAGGGGGAAAAAAGGAGAGATAATGGAAACCTCAAAACAATACAAAAAGCAAACATTAAATACAACCCAACTCTTAAGCATAATAACATAAAACCTCACACTAAAGGCCTAAGAACTTCAGTTTCTATTATGTAAACAACATGGCCAGCTTTCAATAAAAAATTATAAGGCATGATAAAAACAAGAAAAAACACTATCTTAGAAATAATGCAAGCATCAGAACTATATTAGATATGACACAGTAGTAGAATTATAAAATAAGCAGGTAATTTCAAATAAGTATGTTTAATATATTATGGGCTCTAATAAAAAATTAGACAACATGCAAGAACAGAATAAGTAATATAGTATTAAGCAGAAATTTGGAATTCCCATGAAAGAATGAAAAATAAATACTTGACATCCAAAACACTAATAAAAATAAAGAATGCCTCTGATAGGCCAATCAGTAAACTGGAAAAGTCCAGGGAAGAATTAGAGAGCTTCAAGATATTTCAATAGAAAATTTTTAAAATAGAATGGACACTGAAAAAAATCAAAGACAAACAGTTTCTACAGGAAATGCTGAAAATTTTCAAAAGGCATAACATATGTTCAAACGGAATAAATGAAGATAATAAGGCAGAAGAAATAATGGTCAAGAATGTTCCACAATTAATGTCAGACAACAAATCACATAATCTGAAAGCTTGGGGAACATAAAGCAGAATAAATAAAAATAAAAAATTTTACTCTTGGGTATATCAGAGTCAAAGAGAAACCCTACAGGCAGCCAGAGTAAAAAAATACCTCACTTATAGAGAAATAATAAAAAAATATTACATTGCATTTTTTCTCAAGACACTTGATGCAAAAAGAAAATGTAGTAAGTATGTTAGAAAAAGAAACTACCAAACATTAAATTATATATCTATTGAATGATATTTTAAAAGTACATGAGAAATAAAGACTTTATCAGTTAAAGACAAACTAAGGAAATTTATCAGAAGCCAATCTGCCCTCAGAAAACATTACATGAAGTTTTTCAGGGAGAAGGAAAATAATATAAGTTAGAAACTTAGATCTACAAAAGGAAATGGCAAATACCAGAGAAAAATAAAAGTAAATTAATTTTTAGAATTATGTTTAATGCTATAATAGATATTTATTTGTTTAAAGTAAAAATAACAATGTTGGTTGGACACAAGACAGTGAGTAGGCAGACAGGTGTTCCACTCTCCTTCTCCCAGGACCAAACTGAAGTTATAACTAATTTAGGAACAATCATCTTGAAAAACCAACTCAGGATTAAATGAAGAGTAGTCCATAAAAAAAGAATCACAGAAGAAGCCACATAGACACTGGTAGGAAGGGCAGAGACACAAAAATGAGCTGCCCCACTCCCAGGAGTGAGCAGCAGCTGTGAGGAGGCTTTCTGTGAGAGCTGAGAGTCCTAAGCCCCAGGCCAAACATCCGAGCCTAGAGCACCAGAGCCTAAAAGAGTTTCCCACATAGCATTTGGCAATGAAAAGAGTTGAGGTTTCTTTCTGTAAGGAAGAGACAGGAGATCTCGGAAACACAGGCACCCTCTTAAAAGGCCAACAGAGAAAATCTTGTTCACAGCCATTTACTAAAAGCTCTGGTAGATGGAAGGATGAGAGGACTAGAGCACCATGAGAAGAGTGTGAAATTGGCAGCCTATGGAGAGACACTGTAGAAGACAGCCATCAGAGCTCCTATGCCGAGTCATTCTCCAATACTTTAGTTGCCATCTTTCTTGGGTGGAGCAGTCCCCTCTGGAAGCATCAGCTTGAGGAAAAACAACTAATTTGGGGGAATCTCTCTTGCCCCATCCTATGGATATTGGGCCCAGCTGAGAAGAAACCAGTCTTGGTCAGGAAGCAGGGGCTAAAAAGACTCAGGGTGGTACAGTGACTCTGTTGTCTGGCATTAATGCTGAAGTTTTATTCCTTACTTTCCTGAGAATATAACTGGTGTTTCCAACTCATGACAGATTCAGTAGAAACTGTCCATACTGTGGGCAGACTAAATCTCTGAGTTT
Organism: Saccopteryx bilineata; assembly: GCF_036850765.1. Taxonomy (NCBI): domain Eukaryota; kingdom Metazoa; phylum Chordata; class Mammalia; order Chiroptera; family Emballonuridae; genus Saccopteryx; species Saccopteryx bilineata. The sequence continues at coordinate 93,014,701 of NC_089494.1, read as the reverse complement.
CTGAAAGCACATTCACCAAACTCTTAGTGGCCACACCCTACTGAAGTCTGTGAAAAAACTCAAGATAGACTGACACCTATGGCCTGGTGTGGAAGCCACACCCACTACCTTTCATGATGCCTGATTAACTCAAGCAGCAAGCAAACAGAGGCAGCAGTTCTTAGGGAACCTTGGGTCATTTGCTGACTTTCCCCCAAGCCCACTGCTGGTGAAGGCCAGCCTAGGTGTGTAGCTTAGTCCTTCCATGTGCACCAAAGCTCAGCAGAGTCAGTCACCAACTCTGGATCACTCATAGTTCCAAAAAAGTTGCTGATGTCAAGTCAATGGCAGTATCTTACAGTGGTTTGCATCAGGTTTCCTCCTAAGAGGTCCAGAACCAACACACCCATTGACCAATGACAGACAACATCAGAGCAGGATCCCACTAGCATTACAAGCAGCATATTCAAAAGGAGAGCTCATCAGGCATCAAACCCAAATGAGGTAAATTCCACTTTCTTTGGTGAGCATCTGCACAGCAGTTCTCATATATTGGAGAGGTAGAGCTTCACAGTCAGTCAACCCATGTCCTGGATACCCTGCTCCATGGGGCTTAGTTCCATGGGGAGAAAGATGATTGACTTAGAATTGAAACATATGAAGTGTGAGTTCCTTAGAGTTTATTGTTGAGACCTGTCAAAGGGCTTAGCCATCTCCTGGTCAAGGGCCACAGTCAGCACCAGTGGAAGATTTTTAATCTTCCTACTTGAGACCAGGGGCTCCTCAGCTGAAAGAACTTCTGCAGAGGTTCTTTAATGCAACCTGAACCTACTGCTCACTTCTCTGGGGAAAAATTGAATCGAAGTATTCAGCAGTGGCAGAAGGATTAGGCTCAAGAGTATGAGCCACTTTCTCCATACTAATTGCTTGACCAAGAGACACACAAGTAGGGAGTCCCACAAATTTTGTACTCTTGACCTCAGTTGCTCAATCCACCAAACTTGCAACCTGTGGAGGGGTTGATGGGGTGAGGCTAGTTTAAGCATACACTACAATTTCTACAAAAAACTCTGCAGAAAGACAAAAAAGCTATAAGGGGAGGTAGAGAGGCTGAAAACTGAAGGCAAATTTTAAGGAGCTTAAGCTCCTTTACAGAGTTTCTCTCAGGGCTAAGCAGAAGAAAGTTAACCTTTATACACAAGTTGGTCCCTCCCACACACTCCCAGGCACAGAAGACACAGGCACAAACAGTGAATAAAGTGGTAGCTCCAGACAGGTAGCCCACAGCAGTTACAAACAGTATCTGACATCAGCCCATATCCAAACCATGCCTAAGAGGACCTAATAACAACACAACCCATAGTGAGTTGTGGAATGCTAGACCCAACTAGTCTTATGCTTGAAGGAGGAGTCCAGCAAACACCATACCCTGTTGAACATAACTATAATTCACTGCAAAATATCTAATACACATGATCAAATTTGACCCTTTAAGCCAGCCAGCCTGAAGGGTTAACTCCATTCAAAAAAAGGGCCAACAGCATCAAAGACTCACATACAACAGAAAGGATAACTACAAATTTCAAGGAACATTCCTAGAGCATTCCTCCAGCTCAGGTGGTCTGGAGGTTAGTACACTAAGTCTACCTTCCTAATAAAGATATCACAACAATTTGGGAATCAGATCAGATCTACCAAATACTTGAACAAAATGAACAGCAAAGAAATATGCCCCAAATAAATCAACAACAGAAATCCCCAGAAAAATAATTAAATGAAATAGAAACAACCAAAATACCAGACATCAATAGTGAGCATTAAAAAGGACATTGAACCCATAAAATAGAACCAGTCAGAAATAGTGAATATAACATCTGAAAGAAAGACTGCACTAGAAGGAATCAACAGCAAGTTGGTTGAAGTGGAGGATAGAATCAGTGATATCAGAGACAAGATAAACACAGAAGCAGAACAATAAAAAGGAAAGAAGCTCAAGAAGGCTGAGCAAACTCTAAAAGAACTCTGTGACAACATGAAGCAAAACAACATCCGCATCATGGGGTTCCTGAAGGAGAAGAGAACAAACAAGGGATAGAGAACTTGTTTGAATATACCATAACTGAAAACTCCCCTAACCTGATAAAGGAAAAAGTCACACAAGTTCAAGAAGCACAGAAAATCCCATTAAAAATGAACCCAAAGCATCCCACACAGAAACATTGTAACTAAAATGCCAAAGATTACAGACAAACAAAGATTCCTAAAAGCTGCAAGAGAAAAGCAAGTAATTACCTATAAAAAAGCCAGCATAAGGCTGACATCCACTTCTGGCTACAAAGCATTGACAAGAATATTAAAAGTGATGCAAAACAAAAACCTACAATCAAGACTATTCTATCTAGTAATGCTATCATTTAAAATTGAAGGAGAAATAAAGAGCTTCCCAGACCAAAACAAACACACAAACAAACAAAAAACTAAAGGGGTTCATTACCACCAAACCAATATTGCAAGAAATGTTAAAGGACTTGTTATAAAAAAATGGAAAGCAAAAAATAAATAAAGAAAAGAGGGATTCTAAGTTTAAGGAATAAAATGGCAATAAAAGAGTAAATATCAGCCCTGGCCGGTTGGCTCAGTGGTAGCGCGTCGGCCTGGCATTCAGAAGCCCCGGGTTCGATTCCCGGCCAGAGCACACAGGAGAAGTGCCCATCTGCTTCTCCACCCTCCCCCTCTCCTTCCTCTCTGTCTCTCTCTTCCCCTTCTGCAGCCGAGGCTCCATTGGAGCAAAGATGGCCCGGGCGCTGGGGATGGCTCCTTGGCCTCTGCCCCAGGTGCTAGAGTGGCTCTGGTCTTGACAGAGTGATGCCCCAGAGGGGCAGAGCATCGCCCCCTGGTGGGCAGAGCATCACCCCTGGTGGGCGTGCTGGGTGGATCCCGGTCGGGCGCATGCAGGAGTCTGTCTGACTGTCTCTCCCCGTTTCCAGCTTCAGAGAAATCCAAAAAAAAAAAAAAAGAGTAAATATCAATAATAACTGTAAATGTAAATGGATTAAATGCTCCAATCAAAAAACATAGAGTAGTGGAATAAATAAGAAAAGATGACTCATATATATGTTATCTACAAGAGACACACCTCACACCTCAGAACAAAAGATACACATAGACTGAAAGTGAAGAGATAGAACAAAATATTCCATATAAATGGAATTTAAAACAAAGATGAGATAGCAATACTTATATTTGACAAAATATCCTTTAAAACAAAAGCTATAGTAAAGGACAAAGAAGATAACAACATAATGATAAAGGGAGCAATCCAATAGGAGGATATAACCATTGTAAATACTTATGCACTCAATATTGGAGAACCTAAATATATAAAACAGCCTGTGACCTTTGATGGACCTAGAGATAAACAGCATTACAGTAATAGTAAGGAATATTAACATCCCAATAACATCAATGCATAAATCCTCAATGGATCCTCCACTGAAAATCAACACAGAAACAGTGGCCTTAAATAACACGCTAGATCAAATGGATTTAATTGATATCTTCGGGACATTTAACCCCAAAGCAGGAGAATATACATTCTTTACAAATGAACATGGTACATTCTCTAGGATAGATCACATGTTAGGATACAAAACAAGTCTCAATAAATGTAAGGAGATTGAAGAATATTAAGCCAGCCCTGGCCGGTTGGCTCAGCGGTAGAGCGTCGGCCTAGCATGCGGAGGACCCGGGTTCAATTCCTGGCCAGGGCACACAGGAGAAGCACCCACTTGCTTCTCCACCCCTCCGCCGCACCTTCCTCTCTGTCTCTCTCTTCCCCTCCCGCAGCCAAGGCTCCATTGGAGCAAAGATGGCCCGGGCGCTGGGGATGGCTCTGTGGCCTCTGCCTCAGGCGCTAGAGTGGCTCTGGTTGCAACATGGCGACGCCCAGGATGGGCAGAGCATCGCCCCCCTGGTGGGCAGAGCATCGCCCCATGGTGGGTGTGCCGGGTGGATCCCGGTCGGGCGCATGCGGGAGTCTGACTGTCTCTCCCTGTTTCCAGCTTCAGAAAAATGCAAAAAAAAAAAAAAAAAAAAAAGAATATTAAGCCAGACTCATCAAGAAAAAAAAAAGAGAGGACCTAAATAAATAAAATCAGAAATAAAAGAAGAGGTAACAAATGGCATCACAGAAAGACAATGGATTGTAAGAAAATACTATGAAGTATTAAATGCTAATAAATAAATAAATAAATAGATAGATAGATAAATAAAGGACAACCTAGTAAATGGATAAGTTCTTAGAAACATCCAATCCTACAAAACTGAGTCTTGAAAAATCATAAAACCTGAGTAGAACAAGTATAACAAATGAAATTGAACCGGTTATCAAAAAATCTCCCAGCTAACAAAAGTACTGTACTGTATGGCTTCACAGGCAAATTTTTACAAATATTCAAAGAAGAACTAACACCTATTCTTTTTAAACTATTCCAAAAAATTCAAGAGGAGGGAAGATTTCCATGATTATTTTATGAGGCATGCAATATCTTAATTCCAAAACCAAGTAAAGACACTGCAAAGAAAGAAAACTATATATCAATATCCCAGATAAATATCAATGTTAACATTTTCAAGAAATTATTAGCAAACTGGTTCTAGCAATACATTATAAGGATCATATACCATGATCAAGTGGGATTTATTCTGGAAAGGCAAGGCTGGTTTAGTATTTGCAAATCAAGAAATATAATTCATCACAGGAACAAAATGAAGAATAAAAATCACATGATCATATCAATAGATGCAGAAAAAGCATTTTATAAGATCCAGCACCCCTTTGTGATCAAAACTGTCAATAAAGTGGGAATACAGGGAACCTACCTCAACATGATAAAGGTCATATATCACAAATCACAGCCTACATCATACTCAATGGGCAGAGCAATCCTAAAAGCAATCCCCTTAAGATCAGGGTCAAGATGGGGTGCCCCCTTCCACCAGTCTTATTCCATATAGTCTTAATCACAGCAATGAGACAAGAAGAAATGAAAGGCATCCAAATTGGAAAAGAAGTAAAACTGTCATTATTTGCTGATGACATGATACTGCACATAGAAAACCCTAAAGTCTCTGCCAAAAACTACTAGACCTAATAAATGAATTTAACAAAGTTGCAGGATATAAAAGCAATATTCAGAAATTAGTGACATTTTTATCTACCAATTATGAACTATCAGAATAAGAGGTTAAGAAAACAATCCCACTTATTATTGCAACAACAAAAAAAATGAAGTGCTTAAAAATAAATTTAACTAAGAAGGTAAAAAACTTGTATCTGGAAAATGATAAGACATTGGAAAAAGAAATCAGGAAGATACTAACAAGTGAAAGTATATACTGTGTTCATAAATATGAATAATCAACATTATTAAAATGTTCATATGACCCTAGGCAATGTATAAATTCAATATAATTTCTATTAAAATACCAATGGCACACATCACACATCTAGAACTAATTTTCCAAAAAATTATATGGAACCAGTAAAGAAGCCAAATAACCTCAGCTAACTTAAAAATGATGACAACAGAGGCAGGGATCACACTTCCTGTTATCAAATTATATTTTAATTGCATCCACTGTAATCAAAACAGCCTAGTACTGGAATAAGAACAGAAATACTGATCAATGGGACAGAACAGAGAACCCAGAAATAAATCTACACTTTTATGGCCAATTTTTGACAAGTAAGGCAAGTGTATACAATGGTTTAAAGACAGTCTCTGTAATAATTGTTGTTGGGAAAATTGGACCAGTACATGCAAAAAGATGAAACTAGACCACCAACTTATACCATTCACAAAAATAAACCCAAACTGGATTAAAGTCCTAAATGTAAGTTGTGAAATCATAAAAATTCTAGAAGAAAACACAGGTAGTAGACTCTCAGACATCTCTCAAAGCAATGTTATTGCTGATATATCTCTTCAAGCAAGGGAAATAAAGGATAAAATAAACAAATAAAACCATATCAAAATGAAAAGTTTTTGCACAGCAAAAGACACCATAACCAAAATAAAAAGACAACACAGTGGGAGAACATATTTGCCAATATGTCTGATAAGGGTTAATAAACAAAATTTATGAAGAGCTTCTAAAATTCAACACCAGGAAAGTAAACAATCAATTAAAAAATGGCCAAAGGAACTGAATAGACACTTCTCCAAAGAGGACATACAGATGGCCATTAAGCATATGAAAAAATGCTCAATGTTACTAACCATTAGAGAAATGCAAATTAAAATCACAATGAGATATCTCCTCACAACTGTCAGAATGGTGCTCATTAACAAATCAACACACAGCAAGTGCTGGAGAAAGTGTGGAGGAAAGGGAACCCTCCTGCATTGCTTGTGGAAATGTAGACTTGTGCAGCCACTATGTAAAATAGGGTAGCATTTCCTCAAAAAATTAAAAATGAAACTGCCTTTTGCCACAGCTATCTCACTTTTAGGAATACAGGGGTCCTTGAGTTATGACACAATTCCATGCCTATAACAGTGACAGAACTCAAATTTTGGTGTAAGTCAAAACACATCCTAGCCTAAATCACTTACCTATACTAACACAGTTATAAAATCATAATCTAGAACATAAAAACAGAACTAAAACACAGAACAAGGAGAAGTATATAAATACACTGTACTGTACACTGTACTGAATAGTCTCCTGTCATGCACAACCAAAGTAGTTCCCCCACGTAATCTGTAAGTAGAACACTAACAGCGTAAACTGAAACACTCGTGTCTCAATTTTCTTTAAGTTTTTATGGGAGTGAACATCGTAAACCCAAAACGTTGTATGTCATGACTGTCATAATCCAAGGACCCCCTGTATTCTACTGGAAATATAATTGTATATCTAATTGGAATACTTTCAATTCAGCTAGATTTTACAACCTATTTATGTAACAGAATCAAATTATCAGGCAATCCTTGATTTATGTATAGTTCATAAATTTATTAATTACTTATTTGTCTGTCTCTCTTTTTTTCTTTTTTTCTTTATTCATTTTTAGAGAGGAGAGAGAGAGAGAGAGAGAGAGAGAGAGAGAGAAGGGGGGAGGAGCTGGAAGCATCAACTCCCATATGTGCCTTGACCAGGCAAGCCCAGGGTTCATTACTTATTTGGAGTTACTCAAAATGTGTAAATGCTGAAACTCATCTAAGTGTATTCTCTCCCTTAAAGACTTCTGTTCATGCCAGGAAATCTTTCTCTTCTCATTCTTCTGCATGTTGGTTTAGGTAAATCCCAGTAATTCTTTGCATGTCAGCTTTTGCCTGAGAAATCCCCCACCAAACAAGAACACTGTTTCTTCTTTTTAACACTCAGAGCATCTAGAGACTGCTTTATAACATCTCTTTATCAAAACTCAGCTCATTTGCTTGACCAGACAGTGGCGCCATGGATAGAGTTTTATCCTGGGACGCTGAGCACCCAGATTTAAAACCCTGAGGTTGCCGGCATGGGTATGGGGTTGCCAGCTTGAGCATGGGATCATAGACATGACCCCATGGTCACAGGCTTGAAGCCCAAGGTCACTGCCTTAAGCCCAAGGTCATTGACTTGAACAAGGTATCAATGGCTCAGCTGGAGCCCCCTGGTGGAGACACATATGAGAAAGCAGTCAATGAACAATTAAGGTGCCACAACAAAGAATTGATGCTCTCATCTCTCTTTCTTCCTATCTACCTGTCCCTCTCTCTGCCTCTCTTGTTTAAACAAACACACACACAAAAAAACGAAAAACAACAAAAAAAAGTACTTAGCTCATTTTAATAAGCATCCATTTTCCTTCTACTTCATGGCATGATCCTTAACATTGCTTCTAAAGGGAAAATATATATTCTGAATTCTAAAAAACTCCTGGCAGATGAATTTTTGAAGCTCAATCTGTTTGCACATTAAAGCACTCCTGCAATGCAAAAATGTATATGATCATTGTTTATGAAGTCAGTTTTTCAGATGTTCCATATTATGACTGAATAATCTAGATTATTGTGAATTGCTTCCTCCATTACTATCTTCCATGGAGGGAGAATCACACACATTAGAATATAACCTGAGAGATGAAGAGAGTATTGAAACTAGTTTGTTTAACAAAAAAATATCTTTATAATAGAATAAGGTTACTTAACAATATCTTCATTCTGCATGTAAAAAGTTATGATTTAGAGTCTGCCACACAAATAATCTTTATTTTATAAAACTTAGTTGATTATTTTTTTAACCCATAATCCATCTAGGGAAGACCACTTTTTTAATCATACTGTGGTGCTAAGTCTAATACAGTAATTTCTCATCCAAATGAGCTTACTATTTTTACTTATGAATCAAAGCTTAGTTTCTTTTTGAGTAAACACAATCTTTCAGAAGTTCTTTAGCTTCTTAGTTCTATTATAGTTCCATTGTTTTTTTCTTTTTTAAAATTTATTTGTTAAATTTAATGCAGTGACATTGATAAACCAGGGTACATATGTTGAGAGAAAACATCTCTAGATTATTTTGACATTTGATTGTGCTGTATACCCCTCCCCCAAAGTTAAATTGTCTTCTGTCACCTTCTATCTGGTTTTCTTTGTGCCTCTCCCCTCCCCAACCCCTCTCTCCTTCTTCGCCCCATCCCTCCTCCCCCCATCCCCCACCCCTGTTGCCATCACATTCTTGTTCATGTCTCTGAGTCTCATTTTTATGTCCCTTCTATGTATGGATTCATATAGTTCTTAGTTTTTTTTCTGATTTACTTATTTCACTCCGTATAATGTTATCAAGGTCCATCCATGTTATTGTAAATGATCCGATGTCATCAGTTCCATTGTTTTTTATACTTTGTAAGAGTTAAACTCTTGAGATTGAAGGTAGGAGATTGTTTTTCTAGTATCAAGATGCAGCATTGTTGAAGGGATCAGTGACTCTCAGGCTCATCTTTGTGAAGTGTAGTTTAGCTATCATGGTACTGGTAATCCTATAAGATTAGATGGGCCTCATCTAGCTTTCATGGTTGATGATGTTTAATCTAGCATTTGTTTACTGAAAAAAATTTCTTATATTCCATAGCCTCCTCAACCCAAAACTGGGTTTTGCCCTGTGCAGTTGTCTTCTCAGAACTGCCACCACCTGGTATAACCAAAGAAACTATGACAGATTTTTACTCACCTTCCAGAGTATGCAAAATACCAGCTATACCTACCCTACAGATCTCAGGCCAAGTAAGACACTCTGTTTCATAGTCTTTCTTGGAGTTTTAAATGAGAATCAGAACTTCACTGCTAATTTTCCATGACTCTTGTAATATTTAAGGGTTATACTATATTATCAAATTCTACTCATGGATCCAACAAGGCAGCGATGGCAGGAAATTTGAGTGTTTGTGTTGACACTCACTCTACTTTCATTAATTTTCATTTTATCTAAGTCTATACTACAACAAATAAATGAATAAAACAATAGCATAACTAGTAAACCAATATTTAAGATAACATGAATTCCTAAAACACCCTCATTTTATCAACAGAATGTTAATATCAAAACTAGATGAACACAATAAAAGAAAATAAACCTGCAGAACAATATTCCTCATAAATATATAAAGAAAAGAAAATAATCAGTTCACTAATATTCTCTAAATTTACTAGTGAAATCCATTTACATATGATTCCAGCTATATAGGAAACAAAAAATACACCATGGATAAGTTGATTTATCTAAGAAAAGCAAGGATAACATACTATTTGAAAATCAATGAAATTCACCCCGTAGACAAAAAAAGGGCAAAATAGTAGGATCATTTTAGTAGTGCAGAAAGACACATTTGAGCTATTTTACACCTATTCGTTATAAAAACTTCAAACTAAATGAAGGAAAGTCTCTTTTTCTAATAATGTCTATCAATGACAGAGAAAAAAACCTCAAGCTGATATCATTGAATACATTCTTCTTACGCTTTGGTGCAAAGCAAGGACATTCACTCTCATCACTTCTACAATTTAGTGTATGTTATGCTGATTTCAAGTTGTCAGGAAAAAATATAAATAGTACACAGTTTGGCAAGTAAGAAATACAATATTCTTTATTTGCAGCCTACATAAGAGGGACATAAAAAATCTTTAAAAAATATGTAAAATGTACTAAAGAATGTACATAATAGCTACTGATTCTAATAAGCAAATTTTGTAAAGTAACAGGATAAAAGTCAAAATGATAACCTATTGGATTTTAGATACTATCACCTAACAATTGAAAAATACATTTTTAAAACTGAATCAAAATAACAGAAACTGAAACTGAAAATTTGATCTTTGAAATAGGCCTATACAATGAATACTATTTTTATTACTGGATACAGAGAAGAAAACTGAGACATAAAAGGGAAAGCCTCATGCACTCTATCAATGTGTTAGGGGTTTATTTTCTCAGTTTTCCATTGATAGTACGTGAAGCAACTAGAAGTAAAATCAAGTTTAAAGAAGAAGTATTAATTAAGTACAAGGCTTAAAATAAGCTTTTTTTTTCTTAACCCCAAACTTTAGAATTATGCCTTAAGCAACTTATTTTTTTCATTTTTATTTTAATTTATTGTGTTAATATGAACTCAAGTGTCCCACAAAATTAACACCCTCACCCCCACCCCCACATTCCCCATTTCACCCCTTTTGTTCCCCTACCTCTAACTCCTTCCCCCTCCCCTCTAGAATTTGCTGTCCTATTATCTATAGCTCTGAGTTATGTATATATAATTTCACTAATCCCTTCACCTTCTTTGATCCTGTCCTCTCATTCCCCTTCATTCTGACAGTTCTTCCTCTGCTCCCGGTGACCCCACCTCTGCCTCTATTTCATTCTTCAGATCACTTTGTTCATTAGATTCCACATATAAGTGAAATCATATGATTTTTTTTCTCTGCTTGGCTTATTTCACTTAGCATAATAATTTCCAGGTCCATCCATGCTGTCACAAAAGGTTTCCTTCTTTTTCACAGCTGCATAGTATTCCATTATGTATACGAATTATAGCTTTTTAATCCACTTGTCCACTGACAGACACTTGGGCTGTTTCCAGTTCTTGGCTATTGTAAACAATGCTGCAATAAACATGGGGGTGCATTTCTTCTTTTGAATCAGTGATTTGGTATTCTTAGAATATATTCCTAAAAGTGGGATAGCTTGGTCAAAAGGCAGTTTTATTTTTAATTTTTGAGGAAATGCCATACTTTTTTCCACAGTGTCTACACAAGTCTGCATTCCCACCAGCAGTACAAGAGGGATCCTTTTTCTCCACACCCTCACAGGCATTTATTGTGTGTTGATTTGCTAATGAGTGCCATTTTGACAGGTGTGATGTAGTATCTCATTGTGGTTTTAATTTGCATTTCTCCGATGATTAGTAATATTGAACACTTTTTCATATGCCTTTTGACCATCTATATGACCTCTTTGGAGAAGTGTCTATCCAGTTTCTTTGCTTACTTTTAAATTGGATTACTTACCTTTTTGGAGTTGAGTTTTAGAAGTTCTTTATAAATTGTTGTTATTAACCCTTTATCAGAGTATTGATGAATATTTTCTCCCATTGTGTGGGGCTGTCTTTTTATTTTGTCAATGGTGTCTTTTGCTGTGCAAATCTTTTTAGTTTGATATAGTCCCATTTATTTTGTCCTTTTTCCAACGTGTTAGGGGTTTATATTCTCAGTTTCCCATTGATAGTACATAAAGCAACTAGAAGTAAAATCAAGTTTAAAGAAGAACTATTAATTAAATACAAGGCTCAAAATAGGCTTATTTTTTCTTAATCCCAAACTCTAGAATTATGCCTTAAGCAATTTACGGTATATGTATTCACACTGAGATCTGGTATAATGTAGTGTTTTCTTTGAATATATATATCAGTAACAATCTAATAAGGCTAATGAATTTGTGAATAATTGTCTTGATTTAATTATACTTGTTAGAATTTCTGCAAATAATGTGTATTGCGATTGTGTGATTGTATAAAACTTTGAAATATACATATATTCAGTTCTATTATATGTTCACATGGTGAGTTCACTGCTTTAAGTATCTTTAAAGAAATTTTTTTTCTTTTTTATTTATTCATTTTTAGAGAAGAGAGAGAGAGGGAGAGAGAGAGAAGGGGGGAGGAGCTGGAAGCATCAACTTCCATATGTGCCTTGACCAGGCAAGCCCAGGGTTTCGAACCAGCAACCTCAGCATTTCCAGGTCGACGCGTTATCCACTGTGCCACCACAGGTCAGGAGCTTTAAGTATCTTTAAATGTTACAAATTTATCATAATCTAATCTTTGAAATTAGATTTATTAGTATTTTATTTTATTGTTTGTCCTACAAAAAGCAGATTTTATAATTATTATATTCTAAATTTCATTGATGTTAGACTTTAGCTCCAAAATAATATATCGAGGTATGAATAATATATTTTTTCAGATGCTTTACATATTAAATGGCACAGATTTTACCTAAGATTTCTGATAATGTAAAACCACACCTGATAAATAATGACATTAAGTCATTATTAGTAGGTACACTTGATTTGAGGTGAAAGATGTGTTAATGACTGTTAAATGAGGTGTAATATATAAAGATTTATATTATGAAAGGTGTTTAAATTATTTCAGGAGCAAGTATTACAGCTAACATGAGCATGGGCCTCTGATTTGTATTGCTCTTAATTTCTAAGATAACTTTATATAGTAGCAAAACTAATTCTTAAAAAAGATTTTCCTTTGTGGGTAGAGAAATGACTTGTTAGGAAATAAAAAATAGAAGATATTTAACAACAAATGGGAGCTGTCTTGTTTTTTTTTAATTTTTTTAAATTCATTTTAGAGAGGAGAGGGAGAGACAGAAAGAGAGAGAGACAGGAGAGACAGAGAGAGAGAAGGGGAGGAGGAGCTGGAAGCATCAACTCCCATATGTGCCTTGACCAGGCAAGCCCAGGGTTTTGAACTGGCAACCTCAGCATTTCCAGGTCGACGCTTTATCCACTGCACCACCACAGGTCAGGCTGCTGTCTTGTTTTGAATAAAAACTTGTTCTATATTTCATAATAAAGCACTATGTACTAAGAGTATAAGAATTAATTCCCACTTCGAACTCACTACACTTTGGATATTTTCTGGAACTGCACTTAAAAATCACTTTTCAAATTTGGTAAGTTTTGGTAAATATAGGGGTGGTAATGATAGACTTATAATTGTACTATAACTATGTATTTGTATTTCTATAATTCTTTTAATATTAGAGTTTAAAATATTAGCATGCTCTTATTGAACATGAATTGAACCAAACATCTTCAGCTAGCTTTTCTGTACACGGCTCCCTTGTTACACTCTTTTCCCTTTGTATTGAGTATGATAAAAGGATAGAAGATGATTCTCCTGTCTCTGTGCTCTTACACCTGTATTGTATTGTTGATCAAAAGAAAAAAAAATGGAATCAAAGGCCTAGTTTTGCCTCTTATCATTTTAAATTTGTTTTTGTTTAACTTAATTTTTTAATCAAGAAATGTATACATTAACACCTACCGTAGGACAAACATTAAAATTTTTTATATTACTGTCTTTAGCAGTGTTGTCAGGATGTGTAAGGTGTTCTTCTGAGACTTCTTTCCTCAGTGGGCAGTGCAATGCATTTTAACATTTGGGATTCATCTAGGTGCACAGTGAATGTACATGCAGTGTTCCCTGTTCCCAGATTCCTCGGTTCCCTGGATATAGAGTGTGTATGTGTGTGTATATATGTATATATATATATATGTGTGTATATATATATAAGTGTGCATATGCATATACCTATGTATATATATACATATACATACACATACATAATTATATATATAATTTTCTTATAGATAAAGATAATTGTAAAAAAACATTAAGAACATTACAATTTTAAAACCCTGATTTTTACCTTTTTATTTAGTATTAGGAGCTAGGCACTCCAGAAATCTTTGATAATCTCTTGAAACTTTTTTTACAAAAAGTACATGTATACACATAATTTTGTGTATAATGTCATGGGACTCCCACAGATCTCATCATCAGTGTTGCAGAATGTTAGACTTGTCTTACAGCCATAATGCATGATGTGCTTCCAGTTATATTCTGAAGGAGTAACTGAAGACTTGTTGCTCATCTGCTATCACATTTAGTTCTAAAGTCACCAAATTTTCCCCCTCTTTCTGACCTCTCTCATACTCTGAGAGAAACATAGAAATCTAGTCAATAACATAATAAACTAGACTTAGAAATTTATTCACATTTATTTCACAGATTTTTTAATAATGATTTAATAAAATTATAGAGAAAGTGTCTTTTCTATTGCCTGCCAGAAAATAGGTCTTAGGTCAACATTAGTAACTACAACCCTTATTGTGGTATTTTTCCTTTTATTACTATTATTATTATTTAACTGTTATTTTCAGCCAAGATATTATTCATTTTATTGCTTATATGTTTACTTTATAAATTTAATATCAACCTTTACTGTGACAGTTCAAATACGCTTCCTTGATATATTTTCTGACTTAAATACTTGTATTTCAAGAGGCCCTAGAACTCAAAACCATAGAGCTGGAAATAGAAAAGGCTCAGTCTTCCAGCCTATCATCTATACTATTTATTTAAAAGCAAATTTCCTCTCAAGGCAGCCAGGGAAAAGAAGAATACAACATATAAAGGAAGGCCCATTAGATTATCATCAGATTTCTCAGCAGAAACTCTACAAGCTAGAAGAGAGTGGACCCCAATATTTAAAGTCCTGAAAGAGAGGAACTTTCAGCCACGAATACTATACCCATCAAAGCTATCCTTCAAATACAAAGGAGAAATAAAAACATTCACAGATACAGAAAAGATGAGGGAATTTATCATCAGAAAACCCCCACTCCAGGAATTACTAAAGGGGGTTCTCCAATCAGATACAAAGAACAAAAAAAACAGAGCCACAAGTAAAAGCTCCAAGAAGAACACAATAAAACCAAATTTAAACTGTGACAACAACAAAAAGAAAGAGGGGGAGAAGACGGAGATTAACAGTAGCAAAGGACGATGGAGTGCAAAAGTACTCACAAAATAGTTCGCTACAATGAACAGGGTAGGGACCCTTTTCATTACTCAAAGGTAACCACCATTGAAAAAACCACCGCAGAAGCACATGAGATAAAAAAGATAGCAACAGAGGAAAGATGTATGGAATACAACCAAATAAAACAAAAGATAGAAAAACGAAAGAGAAGGATCAAACAAGACACAAAACTAACAGAAAGCAAGATATAAAATGGCAATAGGGAACTCACAAGTATCAATAATTACACTAAATGTAAATGGATTAAACTCACCAATAAAAAGGCACAGAGTAGCAGAATGGATTAATAAAGAAAATCCAACTGTATGCTGCCTACAGGAAACTCATCTAAGTAACAAGGATAAAAACAAATTCAAAGTGAAAGGCTGGAAAACAATACTCCAAGCAAATAACATCCAAAAAAAAGCAGGTGTAGCAATACTCATATCGGATAATGCTGACTACAAGACAGGAAAAGTACTTAGAGACAAAAATGGCCATTTCATAATGGCTAAGGGGACACTGAATCAAGAAGACATAACAATTCTTAATATATATGCACCAAACCAAGGAGCACCAAAATATATAAGACAGCTACTTATTGATCTTAAAACAAAAACTGACAAAAATACAATCATACTTGGAGACCTCAATACACCGCTGACGGCTCTAGATCGGTCATCCAAACAGAGAATCAACAAAGACATAGTGGCCTTAAACAAAACACTAGAGCACCTGGATATGATAGACATCTACAGGACATTTCATCCCAAAGTGACTGAGTATACATTTTTCTCCAGTGTACATGGATCATTCTCAAGAATTGACCATATGTTGGGCCACAAAAACAATATCAGCAAATTCAGAAAAATTGAAGTTGTACCAAGCATATTTTCTGATCATAAAGCCTTGAAACTAGAATTCAACTGCAAAAAAGAGGAAAAAAATCCCACAAAAATGTGGAAACTAAACAACATACTTCTAAAAAATGAATGGGTCAAAGAAGAAATAAGTGCAGAGATCAAAAGATATATACAGACTAATGAAAATGACAATACGACATATCAGAATCTATGGGATGCAGCAAAAGCAGTGATAAGAGGGAAGTTCATATCGCTTCAGGCATATATGAACAAACAAGAGAGAGCCCAAGTGAACCACTTAACTTCCCACCTTAAGGAACTAGAAAAAGAAGAACAAAGACAACCCAAAACCAGCCGAAGAAAGGAGATAATAAAAATCAGAGCAGAAATAAATGAATTAGAGAACAGAAAAACTATAGAAAAAATTAATAGAACAAGGAGCTGGTTCTTTGAAAAGATCAACAAAATTGACAAACCCTTGGCAAGACTTACCAAGGAAAAAAGAGAAAGAACTCATATAAACAAAATACAAAATGAAAGAGGAGAAATCACCACGTACACCGTAGATATACAAAGAATTATTGTAGAATACTATGAAAAACTTTATGCCACTAAATTCAACAACCTAGAAGAAATGGATAAATTCCTAGAAAAATACAACCTTCCTAGACTGAGTCAAGAAGAAGCAGAAAGCCTAAACAGACCTATCAGTAGAGAAGAAATAGAAAAAACCATTAAAAACCTCCCCAAAAATAAAAGTCCAGGCCCTGACGGCTATACCAGTGAATTTTATCAAACATTCAAAGAAGAGTTGGTTCCTATTCTACTCAAAGTCTTCCAAAAAATTGAAGAAGAAGCAATACTTCCAAACACATTTTATGAGGCCAACATAACCCTCATACCAAAACCAGGCAAGGATGGCACAAAAAAAGAAAACTACAGACCAATATCTCTAATGAATACAGATGCTAAAATACTAAACAAAATACTAGCAAATCGAATACAACAACATATTAAAAAAATAATACATCATGATCAAGTAGGATTCATCCCAGAATCTCAAGGATGGTTCAACATACGTAAAACGGTTAATGTAATACACCATATCAACAAAACAAAGAACAAAAACCACATGATCTTATCAATAGACGCAGAAAAGGCTTTCGATAAAATACAACACAATTTTATGTTTAAGACTCTCAACAAAATGGGTATAGAAGGAAAATATCTCAACATGATAAAGGCCATATATGATAAACCATCAGCTAACATCATATTAAATGGCACTAAACTGAAGGCTTTCCCCCTTAAATCAGGAACAAGACAGGGTTGTCCACTCTCTCCACTCTTATTTAATGTGGTACTAGAGGTTCTAGCCAGAGCAATCAGACAAGACAAAGAAATAAAAGGCATCCATATCGGACAAGAAGAAGTAAAGGTATCACTTTTTGCAGATGATATGATCCTATACATCGAAAACCCCAAAGAATCCACAAAAAGACTACTAGAAACAATAAGCCAATACAGTAAGGTCGCAGGATACAAAATTAACATACAGAAGTCAATAGCCTTTCTATATGCCAACAATGAAACAACTGAGAAGGAACTCAAAAGAATAATCCCCTTCACGATTGCAACAAAAAAAATAAAATACTTAGGAATAAACATAACAAAGAATGTAAAGGACTTATATAATGAAAACTATAAACCATTGTTAAGGGAAATCGAAAAAGATATAATGAGATGGAAGAATATACCTTGTTCTTGGCTAGGAAGAATAAATATAATCAAGATGGCTATATTACCCAAAGCAATATACAAATTTAATGCAATTCCCATCAAAATTCCAATGACATTTTTTAAAGAAATAGAGCAAAAAATCATCAGATTTATATGGAACTATAAAAAACCCCGAATAGCCAAAGCAATCCTAAAGAAAAAGAATGAAGCTGGGGGCATAACAATACCTGACTTCAAACTCTATTATAGGGCCACGACAATCAAAACAGCATGGTATTGGCAGAAAAATAGACACTCAGACCAATGGAACAGAATAGAAAGTCCAGAAATAAAACCACATATATATAGTCAAATAATTTTTGATAAAGGGGCCAACAACACACAATGGAGAAAAGAAAGCCTCTTCAATAAATGGTGCTGGGAAAACTGGAAAGCCACATGCAAAAGAATGAAACTGGACTACAGTCTCTCCCCCTGTACAAAAATTAACTCAAAATGGATCAAAGATCTAAACATAAGACCTGAAACAATTAAGTACATAGAAGAAGACATAGGTACTCAACTCATGGACCTGGGTTTTAAAGAGCATTTTATGAATTTGACTCCAATGGCAAGAGAAGTGAAGGCAAAAATTAATGAATGGGACTACATCAGACTAAGAAGTTTTTGCTCAGCAAGGGAAACTGATAACAAAATAAACAGAAAGCCAACTAAATGGGAAATGATATTTTCAAACAACAGCTCAGATAAGGGCCTAATATCCAAAATATACAAAGAACTCATAAAACTCAACAACAAACAAACAAACAATCCAATAAAAAAATGGGAAGAGGATATGAATAGACACTTCTCCCAGGAAGAAATACAAATGGCCAACAGATATATGAAAAGATGCTCATCTTCTTTAGCTATTAGAGAAATGCAAATCAAAACGGCAATGAGATACCACCTCACACCTGTTCGATTAGCTGTTATTAGCAAGTCAGGTAATAGCAAATGTTGGAGAGGCTGTGGAGAAAAAGGAACCCTCATCCACTGTTGGTGGGAATGTAAAGTAGTACAACCATTATGGAAGAAAGTATGGTGGTTCCTCAAAAAACTGAAAATAGAACTACCTTATGACCCAGCAATCCCTCTACTGGGTATATATCCCCAAAACTCAGAAACATTGATACGTAAAGACACATGCAGCCCCATGTTTATTGCAGCATTGTTCACAGTGGCCAGGACATGGAAACAACCAAAAAGCCCATCAATAGATGACTGGATAAAGAAGATGTGGCACATATACACTATGGAATACTACTCAGCCATAAGAAATGATGACATCGGAACATTTACAGCAAAATGGTGGGATCTTGATAACATGATACGAAGCGAAATAAGTAAATCAGAAAAAACAGGAACTGTATTATTCCATACGTAGGTGGGACATAATAGTGAAACTAAGAGACATTGATAAGAGTGTGGTGGTTACGGGGGGGAGGGGGGAATGGGAGAGGGATAGGGGGTGGGAGGGGCACAAAGGAAACAAGATAGAAGGTGACAGAGGACAATCTGACTTTGGGTGGTGGGTATGCAACATAATTGAACGACAAGATAACCTGGACTTGTTATCTTTGAATATATGTATCCTGATTTATTGATGTCACCCCATTAAAAAAATAAAATTATAAAAGCAAATTTCCTTAATTTAAGATTATCCTTTAGGCTAATTGAGAAAATGCTTCCTATATTTCTCTAACCAAAATAAGCCACACATTTTCCCTTTATGTACATGTTCCTTTTTATTTAATTACATAGACATTTATACTCCTTGGAAATCATGTGTTGAAACTTCAGGGGTATTGGGTTTATTCTGAAGGCATTTCAGTGAATGAATTAAGTTGATAATAAAATGTATCAACTCACCCAAGTCATGCTGAATTTAAGATGCTACTTTTCTTCATGCTTAATCTTGGAGAGACATCCAAGTTAAAATTCACTGTAGACATCCAAGATATCCATGTTTTGAAGAGAATGACACAAAGGCAGAGAAATAAACTTTTGGAAATTGAAAAAAACTAGTCTCTATTCTCACTATGAAAATTTTCAGTTTTGACATGAAAAAAAAAAACTTCAAATCTACAAATATAGAAAGACAAGAAGACATTTTTACCATGCTCAGAAAAAATTATATGTCCACCATTTCTGTGTAAAACTACAAGGATAATAAAAGACAAGAACATAATGTAAATAAAAAGGAAATGTACTTAGGGATGTTTTCTCCCCAGCTTTGCAGCTGCTATCCCAGCTTACTTATGGCATGGAAAGCAATAGTTTTTATCTCAATTTACTCTAAAAATCAACCTATCATTCTAATGTATCTGGATAGTTTCTCCGTATATTACAAAGTCATTTAAAAATATATGTTGAGCCTTATGCCTTTTACAGTAACAAAATGCCAAGTACTTTTAAATGAGGAAGAGAAACACAGTTTTTTATTTCTAACTTATTGTTTTAACTGTCAGTAACTGTAGCATCAAGGTTCATTAAACAATAGTTGGTTTTCTATAAATAAAAAAGAAAATAATTTGAAGATTTAGCAATACTCTTTTGTTATACTGCATATTGGCTTCTACAAATAACTAAAAGAGACAAACAAAAAATCTAAGATAATGGTAAATAAAGCAGTTTGTTTCACAGTTCACTTAGATAGTAGAAAATCATAACAAAATGCATTCTAGAAACTCATCAAAAATAAGCACAAGCTGAGCTTGGTAATTTAAATGTAGCATATTCAAATTTTAATAAATTTTTATTAAATTCATAAAAATTAATGGACTAAGGATTAAGTCATTATGAACTCTTATTAATATCATCAATAGTGATGTTATTGTTAAATACTTTACTTTCATTCTAAAAGCTTTCTTTTAGTCAATCATGATTTTTCATCCCAGAGTTCTATTCCAATAATTCTTTCAGACGATTGTGTTTATTTTTATTCCCCACATTCTCAGAAATTGCAAAGTTTTAATGTTTGTATTATTTATTATATATATACAATGCACAATGCAAATAATGCAAAAATAAAAGAACACGTGAGGCTTCATTTGTCCTTATAGGTTAGAAAGGCATTACTGATCATACCATTAAGACCTCACTGTTACATAGAATTAGGAGATGACAAAAATGATCTCTTTAAAATGAGAATCTAAATTAATATTCAATAAAATAAAATTTTAATTTAAGAAAAATTTAAAATGAAGTTTGTGTTTAGGGTGTTTTCTAGTTTTATGACTTAGCAGCATATAGCCACCATTATCTCATCCACCTCATGTCTGGGCGCATGGATGGCTGATAGAATTTTTCTTTTAATAAATTATGTTTGTCAACTCACCTGTTCAGGTACAACTTGCCAATTGACAAATTAAAGAGTTTTGTGATTCCCAGACTTTTAAAAACTGACCTTGTGACAGTAATGATTTATTTTTAGGAAGCTTTAATTGAAATGGGATGCATCAAGAAGACTGTTCATTATTTGAAACTAATTTATGGTTGGGTTATGTACAGCAAGTCAACTTCTTAAATCTAAATAATTATATTATTTGTTCATGAATGGTTTGCTAAGTTTTATAGGAATAGTTACTTTAATGGTTTAAAGACATCTAACTCTATTGTATTTTAAAGTAAAACTTGACATTAGTGATGTAACATCTAGAAAGCACAGTTCTGGAAACCTATTGCAGTTGAGAAACCTGATTTGGATGCCCTCATACATTTCCTTCCACATCAAGAACTCAAAGAGTGAATCCTAAGGCAACTTTTTTAACTCTAGAATTTGAGAGTCCATGTCCTCAAGATTAACTTTGTCCTTCTGGGCAGAGGCATTATAATAGCATCTTTTATTATGGAATCACATAACACTTTGTGACATACCATTTATCAAATAATAAAATAGGGACCACATTTGTAGTATAATCTTAACTGTGCATATAGAGCTTTTGTATTAGTTTACAGTATGTTCTGAAGATAAATTTGATTACCCTTCCTCTAGAAAGATGTTTAAACTAAGTTGAATTATGTAGAGTTGTACTTATGGCTTAAATGGCACTCTCCTATGTAATGTAAATAAAGAAGCCCCTGTAGTGTACAACTATATGCATGTAAGAAAGAATAACATCAGATTATTTAGTACCCAAAGGTTTAATGTGTCTTTTTCTGGGAAATCCTTGATGCATTTTAAAACTTTCTATTATCATGTCAATAATACATATTATCTAAATGAAGCTTGCAAATTTTAAACTGAAATAAGGTCATGCCTCTTTAGTCCATCTACAGTTCAGATTTCTTTATTGCTTGACCCTTAAAGAGAGCATTTTAGATGGAAGAATAAATTAAAAATATTGTAAATGTATGCTGTAAATAAAATGTATAAAAGACTCATTATGCTGAAAAGGTATAAGTAGGTTTAAGAAGAATGTATACAAATATGACTAATAGATTCATGATCGGTTCTTAATGGGAAGATAGAAATAATGAGGGTGATCAGATAAAAGGTAGAGACTGTGTCTACTCTGATCTATTTCCATGATCCAATTAGGTACCAAATCACTCTAAACACTTTATACAGCTTTTTTTTCATGAGAAAGGTCATTGAAAAATAATTGATTACTATACAGTTAACTTACAGTTAATTGAAATTAAACTTATGGAAATTAAAAACAAAATTATTCAACTTCTGTTCCCTTGTACCTCAGTTGAAAAATCAGGAAACGTCTCTATAAGGTTAAAAATTGACAAATTATGCAAGAATTTTGGAAAACATAAACAGTCATGGAGAGAGATTTGAATGCATGTACAATAGTAGCTTTAGATGAAGTAGACAAAGAATTTTAAAAAGTCTATTCTTACATATAAAAATATAGAGCAAAAAATTAACAATTAATTTAAAAATATTTGTGTTAAAAAACTTTAAAATATTTGTTATAAAACTTCCCCAGTGTCAGTAGAAGCAGAGGCAATTAATCAGACCCAAAAATGTTAAATCTATTTAGAAGCTTAGAACATTTGTCAAAATAATGCACAGGACAAAGAGACAAGAATAGTGGTGATATGAGAGAGGGATTTATGATCTTAATCATATTTATTTATAAAACAGAAATTTTGCATATACATGGCTTCTCAAAAATCTGGAGGTGGGGAGAATGAGCAAACCAAACAAAAAGTAAATAGTATACAGAAAGCAAATATTAAAATTAACATTAATTTTAAAATGAACAAAAAGTAATTAAATATAGATATAAGATTTGGGAAAAGACTAACAAAATAGAGATAAAGGTGTCAAGCAACATATATACTTTTTTGGCTTTAAATTAATGTATATATTAAAATTAATAAAAAGGGTCATGGTCATTATGTTTTTAAAAATGTATAATCAGACATAAAACATAATTTACCTAACAAAATAGAGAGAAAGAAGAATTTTGAGGGTATCCAACAGCCACCTTTCATTTTGTGTTATATCTGTACATATTAGTCAAAGCTGGTGTTGTTTCTGCTAAAATATTTTTTCAAAAATTTTATAGGTCTCTTATAGATATTTTATTAATTTCCAGTTCATTTGATAAAAGTCATACTTGGATAGTTTTCAGATAATTTTGGGCTTCTGCTGAGATGGCTGAGGGACAATGCCTTTAAGGTTTATAGGCATCCTATGGTTTGTTTGAGAGGACCTGTGAGTTACAGTCTTAATCTCTTGTTCAGTGCCCTCTGAGTGACTGAATAATCTAACTTTTTTATCTTTATGAGGTTTGAATAGAAAGTTATAGAGTCACACTTTCAGCTTTTCTCTAGGGTGCACTTTGCATAGAGTAAATCTCTTTAATTTTGTACTTTGCCATTTTAGAGGGGCTGAAAATGTTTCAAAGCATTTGGTCCTTGTTTCTATTCCTTAACACTTCATACCTCAGCTTCTCTCTCCTCTTACCCATTCCTGTAAGCACAAGAAGTAACAGTGACCACCTTCAGTATTTTTGTAAGATATGTTTGCACCTATGCAACCAAACTTACCCCTACAGGTTCTGCTTCCTGCATAACTTCAGGAGGCAACCGCACTAAGAATAGTGCCACTCCAAAGTGAGGAGTCTTCTAATTCCGGTTTTCAATAGCACGTTCTTCACTTGCTTCTGAGCCATCACCAACAATAGATTTCATATCTAGATATTTCCTAACCATCTGTTCAAGGTAATTTAGGCTTTCTCTAACGTGCTCCTCAAAATTATTCCAGTTTTCACCCAATTACCAGTTCTAACACTGCTGTTAATAATGGTAAAGATAATGAAGGCTATGATGCTCCACACGCTGGTAAAATTTACCTTCAACACTTTCTGTCAATTTACTCCAAGAGAGACTAAGCTCTGGAGATTCTGGAGTTGGCATGACACTAGTTGCAATTGTAATCACTGTTAATTAGCTAATGGGTGTAAAATTGAACTCATTTTTCATAGCTACAGAGCTCTGAGTATGCTACTTTCTCTATATGAGGTACTTTTAGAAGAAAAAAATAAAATCCACCAGAAAGAGGGGGGAAAAACCTGCTGCAGAATTACCCAGAGGTAATTTTATTTTATTTTAAATAAATATATATGTTATATATCTACATTCATGTATTTATATATTTAATTTTCAAATCTATTCATCTTTATTATGTTATATTCAAATGATGTCTTCTTTTATAAGATGATCAGAGCTCATGTTATTAAGACAATTTAAATTCCAACCTTATGCATTAAGTTTTGGACAATTTGATATGAGGCTATTCAACTAAAATTATTTGACGATCATCTTTCTCAGGAATTATCTGATAGGACTAATTTTTTGGTTCCTGAATCCCTAAACAATGATTTACAGAACAATATAATCTTATAAAAAATGTATTGCTGGAGACTAAAATTGGTTAGAAATATAAATCTGGAGAATCTCTGAAGAAAGATTCTGCTGCTTCAATGGTACATCTTAATGTCACTGACAATAGAAAATATACCCCTTAAAGGCACAACACACAGAATTCCATTACTCTGACTCTTATGAACTTACAAGACAATGAGCGTTTCATAAAATATTCTTCCTGCTACTTCCACATCCATGACATATTAAATACAAATACCCTGTGTTGTTCATCAACGGCCCTTAAGCATCATTTCATTTTTCTTTGCATAATCACATTATTCCCTCAACTCATAAATCTGTGCGTGCTGATTACAATTCTTGCCCATCAATCCAAGTTCCTTTTTCCCACATACAATATTTATTGAATGGATCAAGGGAACAATCCTTCAAATAAAAATGGGATTGGTTAGTCACAATTAGGTCATTAATACATCAGTAAAGTTACTGTGCTTCAAAACAATGAGAAAATAAATCTTTAAAGAGATTTACATTAACGTAGACCTTTTAATGAGCAACTGTGGTGTATAATTTTTCAAATCCTATGTGACTTTGTCACTTAATAAAATTTAGATAATATTTTAAGGTCCACATTTTAGTAATAATTATCATAGAAATCACTTGTTGTTCTGACTATGGCAGCCTCTAAGATTTTTCTCTCAGTTTTATTAACAATATTAACATGGTTTTTAGAGAATTAAAATAGCTACTATAGTATATTAATTAGAATATCACTATAATTTTTTATAACTGTACTATCACTAAATTTTATTACCAAAACATTGATACAAAATGGTGGGATTTTTTTTTGTTGTTTTATACAAAATACATAAAGGCATAAAATAACTAAACAAAATCTGATCTAAAAATTATAAATTTTAATGAATTATTGTTTGGGAGAAAACACATTTTTGAGAAATTAAAATTACATAGAAATGTAATTTCATAGTTATGCCTACACAAGCAGAGTTTTTATATAAATATTAAAGGGTGTTTTATCCTTTTAGTTACAAACACAGGTTGTAATGATCTTTTCATTTGCTACTCATTGATAATTGATTAATTTTAGAAACTAAACAGACTTAAATTTTACTCAATATTGAAAGTTAAAGGCACATTACCAGTAAGAGTAAGATTCAGATGGTCCTGTATAACCAAATAGGAGTAAATACCTCTAAGAAACTATACTAGAGTTTTGTTCATCACTACTTTGATATGGTTTTGAAAAGAGACAGTGTCTGAAATAATGTAATATCATACATGATGAATATCAATTTAATTTATCTCTTTAAGTTAATGCATAACATCAGTCAAAAATTTCAGTGGTAGAGTGTCTGCTTGGCATGTGGAAGTCCCGGGTACAATTCCTGGCCAGGGAACACAAGAGAAGCACCCAACTTCTTCTCCACCCTTCCCTCTCTCCTTTCTTTCTATTGCTCTCTTCCCCTCCTGCAGCAAAGGCTCCATCATAGCAAAGTTGGCCCAGGCGCTGAGGATGGCTCCAGTCTCAAAGGAGCAACAGCCCAGATGGGCGAGGCATCACCACCTAGTGGGCTTGCTGAGTGAGTCCCTATCAGGCACAAGCAAGACTCTGTCTCTCTGCCTCCCTTCTTCTCCCTTCAGGAAAAAAAAAAAAGTATTTTCCATATAGATAAAAACTTAAAGTAAATATATACAGATAGAAAATTTTAACTTGCAGAATTACTTGACAAAACAGTTTACACAGTATTAATCACTAAAATAGGATAATTTACCAATTACTAAAATTTAAAACACTTCTTTGATTTAAAAAACATAATTTTAAAAATAACATTTAATTCTTAAATAAAATTATTATGATTGGCTTGAGTTTGAATCAGTTACTATATTAGTCTGAGTCTGCATCAGTTTGTATATACATACATAACCCATATGTGTACATATACACACATGTATATTTACCATGTAACAAAATAATACATTGAAGTACATACATAATTAAAATGCCAACAATGTATATTCCATAATGAGAAGTATTGAATAAGATACTTAACTTCTCATACTGAAGACATGGCTGTGTGACTAGTTAGTGCATAGTTTTGGGTATTAGGTGTTGTTATCATTGATTTTATTCATCACATTGCCTAGGAATGCTCAGTTATTTGGTCATAACTATCTTGCTGTGAAGGTATTTTGTAGAGGTGACTCACATCACTGCAATAATATGAATGAACCTCATCTAATCAGTTGAAGACCTTAGAAGCAAAACCTAAGGTTTTTCAGTGAAGGAATTCTACTTCAAGATTATAATGTAGATATCCTTCCTGAGTTTAAAGCCTGACCTGTACTTTTAAGACTTGAGTGTGCAACTTCAAATTTTACCTGTGTATGCTGTAGATTTAGGCCTGACAGGCTCCCACCAATCATACAAACCAATTTCTTAAAATCAATCTCTCTCTCTCTCTCTGTATATATTATGTCTATAATAATATGTATCATATATATAATAAATGGATGGGTATTATTATATCTCCATCTGTAGTTTCTCTTTATATTTGTTTTGATAACCTTGAATGACAAAGAGTGTTTTGGATTACTACTTACTATCTATACAATCTTGCAACTTATTTTTTTGATATCTCTGTCTCTACTTCTTTATCTTTAAAGTGAAAATTTTTATTTTATTGGGGAAATAATAATTATCATGATATCTACCCTCTTAATAAATGTTAAGTGTTATCTTCAGGCACTATTTTGCAAAGGAGATCTCTAGAATTTATTTATCTTACACAAGTAAAATTATACCTATTAACTAACAAATCTCCATTTTACCCTTCACCCAGCCCCTGAAACTACAATTCTATTTTTGTATTCATGAATTTGATTATTTTAGATATAGATATATAGGTAGATCTATGCAATGTGTGTCCTTATGTAAAACATGGCTTATTTCATTTAACATGATGTCCTCCAGATTCATTCATGTTGTCACAAATGGCAGGGTTTTTTTTTCTCTTCTAAAATTAAATAATATTTTATCATATGTAACCATATTACTTATAAGTTTGTAATGAGAGGTAAACGACATAATGAGTGAAAAGCACACCTTGAGATAAGCTGTCATTGTATAGGTGCTTCTGAAAAGATAGCTACTATATTTATACTACTTAAGCAATTAAGTTTGAAAAAAAATCCAAAAATGTAAACTTGTATAAAACTATAAACATTATTGAGGTGTCAATTTTCTGATACAGTAAGCAAAACTTGAAAGGAATCAGTTACAATAACTAAGCACATGTACAACATTAAACATGAAAGACAGGGAGAAAGAGAAGCAGGTGCCTCCAAAATGTGGTCATGGCAGACTGGTTCTTGGAGGCATTAGTGAGGCGAGGAGAAAAGGGTTTTTTCATTTATTTATTTTTCCTTTCAATAATTTTAAGCAATGGGTGTACTTTCCAGTGCTCTCATTTTCCCATTACCTTTCTTGACCTTATTGCCCAGGTTTCTACTGTTCCACAAGCCTCAGCAATGTCACAGATTTATGATACCTGGTAGAAGGCCCCATCAGTCCCTCTTCAGTGTAGTAGAAATTGATAATGAGGACAGTGAACATTGGGAACAGACAAATTGGATTTGTAAAGTGCCTTAAGCTCCTCAGGGGCTGTTATGTAAGTAGCAGGTGATCTTTTAGTCCGGTATTGCTTTGATGGATATTTTTCCGTATAGGATCTGCCTCTTCTCAATTTCACCTGCAACAAGATGTTCATAACTTCTGTTCATTTTAGTACTTAAATGTTTACTACATTAACAGGGTAAGAAATCTACACACAGAATGTAAGCACTAGTGTTATACAATAATAAACATTTAAAACAAACAACTACCTCTTGGAGATTTGGTAAATCACGACTCCAGGATAAAACCCACTATGAGAAGAAAGACCAGCACATGTCACCTCTTATTACCTGAGTAAAGTAACAACTTTACTTCATCATTGGAGGTGAGTCTCAGCAACTAACTTTGCCACTTAACTATGTGAGATAGATAAGCCAATCTATCTACAAGATCTTTATGTTTTTTTATTTGTTAGTTGTTTTTTTTTGCCAATTAAAGGAAGAAATAAATACTGCAGATGTTTGTGAGAATTAAATGGAAAAATATATGTGAATGAGCTTTGTTCATGGCATTGTAAAACATACAAAATTTTACTACATGAAAATGGCCCAGGTGTGTTTGTTTTTCCCATAAAAATATTGTGTGTTTAGACATCATATCTTCCAAGGCACTTAAAATTTCCAGGGGGAAAAAT
This sequence comes from Saccopteryx bilineata, assembly GCF_036850765.1. Classification (NCBI taxonomy): domain Eukaryota; kingdom Metazoa; phylum Chordata; class Mammalia; order Chiroptera; family Emballonuridae; genus Saccopteryx; species Saccopteryx bilineata. Next base: position 92,985,763 of record NC_089494.1, on the reverse strand, counting down.
AAAGTATTTCATCTTGTTTTAAAAGTCAATACTCAATCTTGCTTATGCATGTTTTGTTATTTAACTTCAGTGTCTGCTTCTAAATATCAAAGATACTCTTATTAACTTTTTTTTTCTGTATTTTTCTGAAGCTGGAAACGGGGAGAGACAGTCAGACAGACTCCCGCATGCGCCCGACCGGGATCCACCCGGCACGCCCACCAGGGGCGATGCTCTGCCCACCAGGGGGCGATGCTCTGCCCCTCCGGGGCATCGCTCTGTTGCGACCAAAGCCACTCTAGCGCCTGGGGCAGAGGCCAAGGAGCCATCCCCAGCGCCCGGGCCATCTTTGCTCCAATGGAGCCTTGGCTGCGGGAGGGGAAGAGAGAGACAGAGAGGAAGGAGGGGGGGATGGAGAAGCAAATGGGCGCTTCTCCTATGTGCCCTGGCCAGGAATCGAACCCGGGTCCCCTGCACGCCAGGCCGATGCTCTACCACTGAGCCAACCTGCCAGGGCTCAAAGATACTCTTATGTGCTTCCATATTGTGAGTCTTCTCAGTAAACCCTGCTGCCACGCCACCGGGCTTCTTCAAAATCATTACTGCTTGAGTTCTCAGCTGGTCCAGGTTGCATGTTACTAAAGAGAACATCTAAAAGATTACTAAGTAAAAATAATTTGTTTTCTATTTATTTTTCAGGTATTTTAAATAGGAAGTTTGATCAACAATATAAATATTTAAATTACATATTTAAAAATTATTTTATCAAATAGTATCATATGTCATAATAGGGTGCTCTTGAAACTTTTAAATATGTCCCTGTCTCTCTTCATAAAAATCAGGCCCAAAACAAAGTTATAAAACTCTTTCTGAAAACCTGTCAAAATAATAAAAGACATGAGAGCATTAAAAATACATTGGAGTAAAAATATCCCTGAAATGAGGATGTCATTTTTTTCTAATCATTTATTGCCATTAAGTTAGAACATTGGTTAACTTTCAAATATAATAAGAGATCTTTTAAAGTCAACTGTCATATTATGTTACCCTATGTGATTTTATGAGATGTTGTGTTAGCAAAGAATGAGAAAGCACCAAATATAATTCAGAGTAGTAGAAAGTTGATAATGTGACTTGACAACTGAAATTTAAAAGGAAAAGTACTTACAGTAGTTTCATATCAGATATTCCCATGAAGTTATAAATCTAGCCTAGAAGTTTAGTGTGAAGGTTGGTAAGAATATATTGCCAGGAAATATGTAGATCAAAAGCAGAACAAATTTCAGGAAATTGAAATTGTGTTGAATACTTTTAAGATGTTTCTTTGTTTCTGAAAAAAAAAAGAAAACCATAAACTTTAAGTGCTACAATGTAAAATATAACAACAACAACAAAAGTAAGATCAGATTTAACAATACTACACTAAAGATTTTGAAACCAAATCCTTATTCTTACACATTTATTGCTGGAGAAGAAATTGAGATAAGCTCTCGGCTTTGAACAATAGATATTTACCAAGCCAAAAAAAAAAAAAATCTCCAAATACCCTTTTTAAAGCCATGATATTATTTTATTTAAATCATCAATATTCTGGACATGGCTTACTTTATGAAGAGAAGACTCATTCTCTGCTGAAGCATAATTGTATTATCAGATATTAAGAAGAAGCCATAAATCACAAAATGGAAATTAGCCCTCCAATGGCCATTTTATACTCTGAAGATGATTTTATTTTAACATTTTTGTTGTCAACCACAGCAGTAGCATGCTAAGATGGGAAACCCAAATTTCAACATCACTCTAACCTGAATAAAATTTAAATATATGAACACTAAATTGAATAATCAATAATAGATTTTTAGTCATATAAGCATCTCTTTGGCAGTAAATGGCATATAGGCAAATTCATCTAAGCAAGCTCCATCTTCATTAGTGTCACAGCTTTGCAGGATCTTGTAGAAGCAAGAAGATATTTCCATGTTTTCCATTGCGCCATTCTTTTTCAGTCTCCATTAAAAATTTGCAACGACATAACCACTTTCTCTTCATTGCCTATTCAGATTTGTAAATGAAATTTATTGCAAGCAATGTCATTTTACAGATTAAATTAATGTTATTATAAAGAGCTTTAAAACTCACAGATATTTATGAGTCATGCTGAGAAAGGATCTGTACTCAGTTATAATGATAAATAGAAATCTTCCAGGTTTTCAGAGATGAAATTGCCACCATGTGCATATTTTGAGCACAAAACTGATAACTATAATTCTGAAAGAGGAAGGAAAGAAGCCAGGGCTATATCAGTTGGGATTAGCATGTTTCTAGTGGACTGAGTAAAATTTTGCTTCCAAAGTTGGTTGATCTGTGCATAAGCAAAGCTGAAAGTATTGCAAACTAAGTATATGAGTATTTAAGCATATATATTGTTGGTAGGTCATTACAGTAGCATCTCCCAATTGTTTCTGGCATCTATAGGTAGAGTCTGTTTCTCTATTCTCCTCTCTATGGGCTTGCTGGCCATGAAACCTGCTTGGTAAATAGTGTGACTCTTCTCATCTTCACTTAAATGATCAAGCATTCATGAGCCCAGGTGAGACAAGCTGAAAAATTGCTTAGTCAACCAAAAAAATAAGAGAAATCATAAATTGCTGTTGTTTAAGCCACAAAGTTTTGGAGGGATTTGTTTCACAAGAATAAATAAATTAAACAATATCAAAATGAAGGTGAAAATTTAAAAATAATCAGATATTACATCAAAATTTCAAAAGCTGTTCTATTTCTGTTATTTATATGGAAGGTATAACAATCATATTACAAGAACTCATAGCTACTTACCACTTACCTTTTGCTAGTTGTTGGGGCTGGGGAAACAAAAGTTTAAAAGGATTTAAAAGATAAAATGCAAATCATTATTAGTAGTAGTATAAAACTTTGGTTCACTAAAAGTTTTAATCAAAACATTAAAAGAAAAATACAAACAAAGTAAGCTAATATTAAGGATTTGTCTGTATTTGCAGTTGATTTTGAGTTATATTTAAGGATGGTGGTTCTCAAATATGGGGAGTTTTAAAAAACACTGATGCCTGATTTCCACTCTAGAATCTGATTTAAATGATGTTTGTAGGCATGGGTATCAAGTTATTTACTCAGGCAGAGAACATAATCTAAATCTTTTTCCCATGTGTGTTTATAAAATTTTTAATTGAATATACATATGTAATTTATTAATACAAAGTAGATTTTTCTTAATGCATATTTTAAAAATATATATACTATGTGAGTATATATAAGAATATATGCATATACACATATATGTATACATATACAAAATTATATATTTCTTATTAAAATATATGTATAAAGATATGCATATAGCTATATATATAACTAATAATAATAATGACAACTTTATACTGTTAATAAATCCTATACATGAAATTATCTTGTTTGTATTAATTGTAAAGATGTTATATTAATATTTTTTAGAACTATTAGAACAAAAATGATTAACAGATGTTGGGAATGACTGAGTGAAAAACTGTTATCTACAGTGCTCTATTTACTTAGAATTACTGTTAATCTTACAGATTTACTAGGCTGAATTTTTGAAACAGTTGATGTGAAACAATTGAAGTGTTAATTTGAAACATGCAATGTGCATTTTAAAATCAAATATAGTTATAATTCTGGAAATTTGCATAGTATTATTATTTTAAAAATATAATCATTTCTATATCTTAATAAGCAAAATACTACTTTTAGTAATAATAATAATAATAATATAAGCACTAAAGTTACCATCCAAGAAATAGATATTATTATAATATAAATATTCTATCCTTGATCTATTTACCTAATAGTGGTTTACTTACAGACTATGTAAATCCTGTGCTTAATTGCCAGACAATTCATTCCTTCACCCTCTCTCACAATAATGAACCATTTTTACAAGTCTTCATTAAAGGTTGTGCTCAGTAGATACAGCTGAGTGTGTTTGGAGTAATTTAAATATATACCTATAATTATATATGTGCATGAAAATTAAATCGAAAATTAGTTTTTCTTTATCTTTAGATTTAAATTTTTACTTGGATTTTGTACTACATTAATTCAAATAATATAGTCTACTCATTCTAGTCTCTAAATATTCAGAATTAATTTTCTCTTCAAAGATATTACACTAACTTTTTTTAATTTGAAAATCCTGGCCCTGGCTGATTGGCTCAGTAGATAGATCATCAGCCCAGCATGTGGGTATCCTGAATTTGATTCCTAGTTAGGGAACACGTGAGAGCCACCATCTGCTTCTCTTCTCCTTTTCTTTCTTCTCTCTCTCTTTCCCTCTCACAGCCAGTGACTTGACTGGTTCAAGCATTGCCTCAGGCTCTGAGGATAGCTCTGTTGGTCTGAGCGTCTACCCCAGATAGTGGTTACCGAGTGGATCCCAGTTGAGGTGCAAGCGGGAGTCTATCTTCTCTCCTCTTACTTGAAAAGAGAAGAAAAGAAAAGTCTCACTATTCAAATTATTTCCAAAAAGGTGGTTCATAAGTGAAAATCAGCATAAGTATCCAAATATTTCTTTTCTTTTTTTCTTTTTTGTATTTTTCCGAATTTAAAAGCAGGGAGGCAGTCAGACTCTTGCATGTGCCCTACCAGGATCCATCTGGCATACCCACCAGGGGATGATGCTCTGCTCATCTGAGGCATTGCTCCTTTGTGGCAGAACCATTCTAGCACCTGAGGCGCAGGTCATGGAGCCATCCACAGCATCCAGGACAATTTTGCTCCAATGGAGCCTTGGCTGTGGGAGAGGAAGCGAGAGACAGAGAGAAAGGAGAGGGGGAAGGGTGGAGAAGCAGATGAGCACTTCTTCTGTGTGCCCTGACTGAAAATCAAACCCAGGACTTCTACACGCTGGGCTGATCCTCAACCACTGAGCCAACTGGCCAGGGTCTCCAGATATTTCTAATCGTTTTCTAGTCTTTTTTATTTTCACTGCAACATTTAATAAGCATTGTATACATTTCCTTGTTGATTTATATCTAGCATGATAGAAAACATCAATTATTTTCTCTGTTAATACCAGACAGTTAACATGATAATTGACTAAACTTCAAAATTTATCAGTATTTTTTTCCAGGAGCCATAGACGGTGTCTAGAATTAAAGTTCTGTTGCTTAAATGGTGTTGAATGGAACGGTTTTAATACACTATTTCCATGGTAATACATTTTGGAATTCTGATGGTGTTTCTCCATAGTAAGACCCTTTGATCACTAAGTAGCAGGTATAGTGACTGACAAACTGCATTTTATAACAAGACAGAGAGACTTTTATTTCACTTAACTGGGTGACCTTGAACAGACACTTCTGGTGCCCAAATATAATGTCCTCTGTCCATAGCACAACTACAAAGTACCTGCTTTTGAACGCTGCAAGTGCACTTTGTGAGACTGTACACATTCACATGTAGTTTCACATATCCAGTGTCCTTTTGGTGGGTCCTGATGAAAAACCAAAGTCCTCTCTCTCAGAGACCAAGTGAATGACAAAGTGCTGCTGTACTTTTGCCTAGAGAAGAGTTATTCAAGCACAACACTGTCATGACTCTATGGAAAGAGAAGCTAGATATATCCTCTACTTGGCAAATAATTATATATGCTCTAATATTGTTACCATGTATATATATTGCAATAATATTGTTATAATAGTAATAATAAAAACTAGCAACAAAACAAATTATATTTTATTTTGTCCAATAATATTAGAAAACACATATGTATCAATACTTATACATCAGGCATGATTTAAATGTTTTTAGTCATTAAGTCACTTAATTCTTATATAACTCTTATTTGGTACATTAAACAGATAAAAAATGAAGTACAAAGAAATGAATAATGACTAAATCACTAATATCTGTAATATGTTTCAGAGTGTGATCTGAATACAGTAGGTCTAACTCTCAGACTCTATGCTTTCCACAGCTATATGTATCGCTTTCTAACATAGTACAATTATCACAATAATAGTGCATTTCATCTTCTTTTCAAATAATATATCTTGGTAACTTAGGAGACATTCTTATACCTAGTTATTATTCCATCACAAAAGAACAAAGTGGTCAGAATATAGTGCTTTTTTACTAATAATCTGTTTGTAATTACAGAATACCACATATCATATGAGATTTAACACTGGGATTTCACTACAAGTTTAACTTTGAAGATGGCAATATATATATTATTTCTGCAAGTAAGTTTGCATTAATCACTCTTCCCTGCTCCGCATTGAGAGGATAAAATTGCCTTTACTAATAAGAGTAAGGAATGCATGTCAGTAAGAAAAATTACCCAAATGTTCAGGTTTGAGGGGAATGAGTGTATATTTAATGGTCGAAATGAGTGGTGATAGCAGAGCAAAGAGAGGGCAGATGGGACATTGACAACAAGGAAACAGGAGAAGAGGGCTGAGTAGTCTTGATCCCAATAATGAGAACAGCTAGATAAACACAGGGGTTGAAAATTGCAGAGCCTGGTTTTTTCTCACTGTCTCCTCAATAAATATATGGTACTCATTTGTTCCTATTTGGAAATAAAAATTTCAGAGAAGGAGCAAACAATAAGAGAAAAAGTTACTGTAAGAGAAGAAACTAGACAATCTATAAATCCTCTGTGTGGCTAAGATATGAGGAGGATATGTTAAAAGGAATGGACTGTGAGTAGAAATCCAAAAGAGGGCAGGTTGTGGTGAAATTGTCTTGTTTTGTTTTGTTTTGTTTTCTGAAATAGCCCAAAAGACAATCACATAATAAATAACTTTCTCAGAAATAAGTGCACGCTTAATTGGTTAATTGGTTTTATATTTGGAGATTTAATAGATAAGAAAAATGTTCAGTCATTCTGAAAAAGTAAATTTTAGATGAGTCAACTTTGTTTATGTATTTTTTAAATAAATATTTGCCTGAGGAGGCATCACAATTATAGTATCATTTCTAGTATATTTATCATACATTTTTAGAGTTAGGATTTGGAAATATAAAAATAAAACCCAAAGTAATTAACTTCATATAGGAATTCAAATATATATGAATTGATATATATATGAAATAAATATTGTGATAACAAGATTGATAATAGGCTTCTGTTCTAAGCCCAACTCTAGGTCTGAATCTAAGAAAACTAGTTTTTATTTAACTCCTGAGAAGGAAAGTAAAGGCATAGCTGGGGGGACTGACCTATTCAGGCAAGGAAGAGCAGGCAACCAACCTTAAAAACTGGTGGGAGGAGAAGTGGGTCCAGTGTTCTTCTACCTACATCTCTCCTGATTAGGCCTAGTATGGCAGGAAATTTACTGGAAGACTCATGGAATTATTGACATCATTCTATAAACTCCAATAAAACACAGGACTAGAGACCTGAAGATGGCAGCGGAGTAGGCAGATGCACAGACTCCCAGCTCACATCATGGAACTGGATTATAAACTAATTTATGAACAATCAGTGTGAAAAACCAAATCTGGACTACAAAAACAGCTCTCAAAAACCAAGGAGCAAAGAAGAAGCCACAATAAACATAGTAGGGAGCACCTGAATCTCCCCTGCTTACATGAATGGGGGGGGGGGTGAGGCTGAGAGCCCATAAGGAATCTCACTCCAAGGAAAAGAGCAGTAAATACTGCTCACAGCCACTTGCCTGGTGACCAGGGAACAAGGGGTGTTGAAAGGGCCAGCTTCTCTTCCAAAAAGAAAGGGGAGAAAGAGGGACAGAAGGTGAGGGGGAGAGGAATGCAGGCGATGCCTGAAAAGCTGACTCATTCACAGCTGAAGGTGGCCATAGCTGGGGGAGGGGCTGATTCTTCCACAAAATGAATACAAAGTACTTCCAGGTCAGAGATCTCCAGACATCTCTCCAGCTCCAATCAGTGCAACAAGACACAGCTGAAAACAAGAAGTGGGGAAGAGGGCAGTAACTCAGGTCTCCATGGAGATCTGAAATACACCTCCCCCTATTGAAGCTCAGAAAGCAACCCATCCCCAAAGAGATTAACTGGCAAAGCTCAGGTTACACCCACTGCATTCCTGGATACAGTTTCAAATGAGCTCCCTGCTGAGATCAGCACACAAGACAATCACCTGTTAAGAAAACAAACAAATCCCGACTTCAAAGCAGCCCAAATCCAAAACTGGATTACAAATAATAGCTGATGCCAACCCAAGAAGACCTAGAAATAAAACAATAGAAAACTGGAGGCAGACAACACCAAGCCTAGACTCAACCAACTCTACAAACAAAACACCCAAATACATAGATATGAGAAGACAGAGAAGTTCAATCCAAATGAAACCACAAGAGAAACATCCAGAAAATGAACTGAGTGATATGGAAATAACCAAACTTCTGGATGTGGAGTTCAAAATAATGATCGTAAAGATGCTTAGGGATCTTAGAATAACAATGGATGGTCATTACAAACACCTAAAAAGAGAACTAGCAAGTATAAAAAAGGATATTGAAATATTAAAAAAGAATCAGTCAGAGATGACAAATATAATATCAGAAATGAAGACCACAATGGAAGGAACTAAAAACAGGATGGATAGAGCTGAGGATCAAATTACCAAGTTGGAGGACAACTGAAATGAAGGCATGAAAGTAGAGAAGAAAAAAGAAAAGAGACTCAAAAAGTCTGAGAAAACTCTTAGAGAGCTTTGTGACAACATAAAGAGAAATAACATCCGCATTATAGGGGTTCCTGAAGAAGAAGAGAAAGAACGAGGGATAGAGACTTTGTTCAATCATATTGTAGCTGAAAACTTCCCTAAAATATTGCAGGAGAAACTCTCACAAGTTCAAGAAGCACAGAACTCCATTAAAGAGAAACCCAAAGAAACTTACACCAAGACACATCATAATTAAAATACCAAAGCTAAGTGATAAAGAGAAAATATTACAAGCTGCAAGAGAAAAAAAGGCTATCACCTAAAAAGGAGCCCCCATAAGGATGACATCCGACTTCTCAACAGAAACACTTAAGGCCAGAAGGGAATGGCAAGAAATATTCAAAGTAATGCAGAACAAGAACCTACAACCAAGACTACTTTATCCAGCAAGGCTATCATTTAAAATTGAAGGAGAAATAAAAAGCTTCCCAGACGAAAAAAGAAACAACACAAAAACTCAAGGAATTCATTAAAACCAAACCAATGCTGCAGGAAATGTTAAGGGGCCTGGTGTAAACAGATCAAAGTGGGAAAAGAATATAGCAAAAGAGGAATACAGCTTTAAAGAATAAAATGGCAATAAACAACTACATATCAATAATAACCTTAAATGTAAATGGATTAAATGATCCAATCAAAAGACATAGGGTAGCTACATGGATAAGAAAACAGGACCAGTACATGTGCTGTCTACAAGAGACACACCTTAAAACAAAAGATGCACATAGACTGAAGGTAAAAAGATGGAAAAAAAACATTTCATGCAAATGGAAATGAAATAAAAGCTGGGGTAGCAATACTTATATCAGACAAAATGGACTTTAAAACAAAGAATATAGTAAAAGATAAAGAAGGCCACTACATAATGATAAACAGAGCAATCCAACAGGAAGATATAACTATTATAACTATATATGCACCTAATATAGGAGCACCTAAATATATAAAGGAGACTTTGATGGATTTAAAGGGTGAGATCAACAGCAATACTATAATAGTAGGAGATTTTAATACCCCACTAACATCACTAGATAGATCCTCAAGAAAGAAAGTTAACAAAGAAACAGCAGACTTAAAGGACACACTAGATCAAATCGATTTATAGACGTCTTCAGAACCTTTCACCCTAAGCAGCAGAATATACATTCTTTTCAAGTGCTCATGGTACATTATGTAGGATAGACCACATGTTAGGGCACAAAAGTGGTCTCAACAAATTTAAAAAGATTGAAATCATATCAAGCACTTTCTCCGATCACAACGGCATGAAACTAGAAATCAACCACAACAGAAAAACTCAAAAATTCTCCAACACATGGAAACTAAATAACAGGTTGTTAAATAATGAATGGATTAAGAATGAGATCAAAGAAGAAATAAAAAAATTCCTAGAAACGAATGATAATGAGCACACAACAACTCAATATTTATGGGACACAGCAAAAGCAATACTGAGAAGGAAGTTCATAGCACTACAGGCACCTTTTAACAAATTAGAAAAAGCTCAAATAAACAACTTAACCCTGCCTCTAAAAGAACTAGAAAAAGAACAGCAAGTAAAGTCTAAATGTAGTGGAAGGAAGGAAATAATAAAGATCAGAAGAAATAAATGACATAGAGGCTAAAGAAACAATACAGAGGATCAATGAAACTAGGAGCTGCTTCTTTGAAAAGGTAAATAAGATTGATGAATCTTTAATTAGACTCACCAAGAAAAAAAGAGAGAGGACTCAAATAAATCAAATTAGAAGAGAGTGGAGAAATAGCAACTGACACAACAGAAATACAAAATATTGTAAGAAAATACTATGAAAAACTGTATGCCAAAAAGCTAGACAACCTAGATGAAATGGACAAATTCCTTGAAACATATAATCTTCCAAAAATCAATCTGGAAGAATCAGAAAACCTAAACAAATCAATTACACCAAATGAGATTGAAACAGTTATCAAAAAACTCCCAATAAAGAAAAGTCCTGGGCCAGATGGCTTCACAAGTGAATTCTACCAAATATTCAAAGAAGAACTAACTCCTATCCTTCTCAAGCTATTTCAAAAAATTCAAGAGGAAGGAAGACTTCCAAGCTCCTTTTATGAGGTGAGCATAATTCTGATTCCAAAATTGGGCAAAGACAATACAAAGAAAGAAAATTATAGGCCAATATCCCTGATAAATATAAATGCTAAAATCCTCAACAAAATATTAGCAAACCGGATCCAACAATATATGAAAAAAATTATACACCATGATCAAGTAGGATTTATTCTGGGGAGACAAGGCTGGTACAGTATTCGCAAATCAATCAATGTGATATATCACATAAACAAAAGGAAGGAGAAAAACCACATGATAATTTCAATAGATGCAGAAAAAGCTTTTGAAAAATCCAGCACCCATTCATGATCAAAACTCTGAACAAAGTGGGAATACAGGGAACATACCTCAACATGCTAAAAGCCATCTATGACAAACCCACAGCCAACATCACACTCAATGGGCAAAAATAAAAGCAATCCCCTTATGATCAGGAACAAGACAGGGGTGCCCCCTTACACCACTCTTATTCAACATAGTCCTGGAAGTCCTAGCCACAGCAATCAGACAAGAAAAAAAAAATAAAAGGCATTCAAGTTGGAAAAGAAGAAGTAAAGCTATCATTATTTTCAGATGATATGATATTGTACATAGAAAACCCTAAAGTCTCAGTAAAAAAGCTACTGGACCTGATAAATGAATTCAGCAGTGTGGCATGATATAAAATTAATTATCAGAAATCAGAGGCATTTTTATACACCAACAATGAACAGTCAGAAAGAGAAATTAAGGAAACAATCCCCTTCACAATTACAACCAAAAAAATAAAGTACCTAGGAGTACATTTAACCATGAAGACTAAAGACTTTTACTTGGAAAATTATAAAACATTGATAAAAGAAATCAAGTATGATACAAACAAGTGGAAGCATATACCGTGCTCATGGGTAGGAAGAATAAACATCATTACAATGTCTATATTACCCATAGCAATTTTTAAATTAAATGCAATACCAATTAAAATATCAATGACATACTTCAAAGATATAGATCACATATTTCCAAAATTTATATAGAACCAAAAGAGAACACGAATAGCCTCAGCAATCTTAAAAAAAAAAAAAAAAAAAGTGGGAAGTATCACACTTCCTGATATCAAGCTATACCACAAGGCCATTGTACTCAAAACAGCCTGGTACTGGCATAAGAACAGACATATAGATCAATGGAATGGAACAGAGAACCCAGAAATAAACCCACACCTCTATGGACAACTGATATTTGACAAAGGAGGTAAGAACATACAATGGAGTAAAGACAGCCTCTTTAACAAATGGTGTTGGGAAAATTGGCCAGCTACCAGCAAAAAAATGAAACTAGACCACCAACTTACACCATTCACAAAAATAAACTCAAAATGGATAAAAGACTTAAATGTAAGGCGTGAAACCATAAGCATCTTAGAAGAAAACATAGGCAGTAAGCTCTCCGACATCTTTCGCAGCCATATATTTGCTTATGTATCTCCACGGGGAAGTGAAATAAAAGAAAGGATAAACAAATGGGACTATATCAAACTAAAAAGCTTTTGCACAGCCAAAGACAATAAGAACAGAATAAAAAGATAAACACACAATGAGAGAACATATTTGACAGTACGTCTGATAAGGGGTTAATAACCAAAATTTATAAAGAACTTGTAAATCTCAACACCAGAAAGATAAACTATCCAATCAAAAAATGGGAAAAAGAAATGAATAGACACTTCTTCAAAGAGGACATACAGATGGCCCATTGGCATATGAAAAAATGTTCAACTTCACTAGTCATTAGAGAAATGCAAATTAAAACCACAATGAGGTATCACCTCACACCAGTCAGAATGGCGCTCATTAAGAAAACAACACAGAATAAGTGCTGGGGAGGATGTGGAGATAAGGGAACCCCCTGCATTGCTGGTGGGAATGCAGACTGGTGCAGCCTCTGTTGAAAACAGTATGGAGATTTCTCAAAAAAAATGAAAATCAAATGTCTTTTGACCCTGCTATCCCACTTTTAGGAATGTACCCCAAGAACACCATGGAACTGTTCCAGAAGGAGAAATGCACCCCCATGTTTATGGCAGCATTGTTCACAATAGCGAAGATCTGGAAACAGTCCAAGTGTCCGTCAGTGGACGAGTGGATTAGTACACATATACTATGTGTATATATGTACTATGGTACATATATACTCAGCCATAAGAAATGATGACATAGGATCATTTACAATAACATGGATGGACCTTGATAACATTATACGGAATGAAATAAGTAAACCAGAAAAAAACTAAGAACTATATGAACCCATACATAGATGGAACTTAAAAATGAGACTCAGAGACATGGACAAGAATGTGATGGTAACGGGGGTGGGAAGGGGGTAATGAAGGAGAGAGAGGGAGATGGGGGAGGGGAGGGGTACAAAGAAAACCAGATAGAAGGTGATGGAAGACAATTTGACTTTGAGTAAGGAGTACGCAGCATAATCAAATGTCAAAATAATCTGGAGATGTTTTCTCGGAACATATGTACCCTGATTTATCAATGTCACTGCATCAAAATTAATAAAAATAAGATAAAAATAGGACTAAAAAACTCCTCTATTAATATTTAAATTGAACCTGACAAGTACCACCAGGTGGCATCACATTTCAGTTGAAACTTAAATGGATTTGAACCTCATCCACACTCAATGATGCACAGGATCATCCTATGAATTATATTAAGCTCTTTAAATATAACAGCCATTTTAGATAATTTACTTTCATATTCCTCTTTGCTATATATGCCCCAAACAGCAAATCCCTGAGTTCTATAAGTTTATATTTGCCTAGTCCATATCATTTAGAGACAGGGAGTGTTAGCTAACCTAGGGAATCTTCCTCACCTACCAACATGCTCTGGAAATCACCTGAGAACTTACTTACCCATCCAGCGAAAATAAATTGTTACTTGGGCTGACAACCTTCTAGCAAAGAAAAAATTAGACAAAACAAAAACCCACTCCATTAGAAATATATATATTATATATTATATATTATATATTATATATATACACACACATACACACACATACATATATATAAAAGAAATAATACAGTAAAATAATAAGAAAATATGAGGACCTGGAAGACATTTGCTAGTTTTTAAGAAACAGCAAGGGGGGATTCCACTTTTAATATGAAAAACTAATTTCCTAATAAACCACCATTTCACAGATAACAACAGTACTGTCTGGGCAAAATATCAAGATCTGAAAATCAAAACAGAAGAAAAGCAGGTAGATTTTAACAGAACCCACATGTGAAAGAAGTTGCTGACCTGTTGAGTTTCCTTGGAAGCCTTACACTGAGGGCAATTTTAGTGACACACAAAACTCCAGTACAGTGTCTCTTTTAGTTCTGGTTGTAAAAACAGGAAAATAACTATGACAGCCAGCATAAAATTTCAGAAAAGAGAGAGCATGATCTAAAAGGAAAGAAAAAACTCAAAACTTCTGCGTATTAATCCTATCCATTTTTCTGGTATGCCTGTAAAACTTCTATTTATGGGACTGACTAAAAACAGTATGGACTAGATTTGAAAGACAGCAAAGGAAATGAAGATTTGATATGCTGTTTACTCTGAGGCAAGGTGGAGTTTTAGATTTGAGTCTAACCAGGTAAATTTTTTTCTAAAACAATAATATCAACCCTCTTCATAGGACTTGAACAGTACAACAAAACCTTCACAATGTCCATGGTATTATGGACAACTTTATGAAATTAAATTTTGACAAATGGACAGATGTTTAGGGAAATATTATTTGTGACATATCAAGAGTGATTTTGAATCATAATAGTGACACAGAGATAGAAAAATAGAGCTATGGAAGAGAGCCCAGAAACACATCCTTACACATGAGGATGTTCCACATATCACAAAGCTGTAATATACAAAGGAAGTGAAGCATATGGAAAAAAATAAGATTGAATCCACACCTTGTTCAAAAATTATCTTAAGGTGATTGATTATTGGCTTAAGTGTGAAATGCATAACTATGAAATTTTTGAAGATAATATAGAAAATTATCCTCTTACTCTGGATAGAAAATTTTCTCTTAAGCACCAAGCAATTTAAAATATTAATAAATTCAACTATATTAAAATTATTTTTTTTCTCAAAAGATAGTATAAGATAGTAATATTAAAATGACAAGAAAAGTTCATATATACCCACCTCATCAGCAGACATATTAAAATTTGACATTTCCAGTGTTTGTTGATGTTATAAAGTAATTGATTTTTCTATACACTGTTGCTGGACATAATAATTGATCCATATGATTTTGAAAATATTATGTAAAAATTGACCCATCTGATTTTGAAAATATTATGTCATACCTAATATATTTGAGAAAACTTTGAATCTGTTTTTGATTGTACACTAGAGAAGTAGCTAAAACTTTTTATTTTGTTCAACAGCTCTAAACTGAAAAAATATTCAGTTAACAGTTGAATGGAAAAATAAAATATGTCATATTAATCACTGGAATACTATACAGCCGTACTTTTAATATGTGGTCCACAAACTGGCACTGATGAAGCAAATGCCTGGTATTGGTCTAGGAGGAGATAGGGAGATTGTACCAGGACACAAATACCAACTACTTTACTAAGCATGCCAGGTTTTGTTTGGTATAGCAAGATTTTCTCAGTGAAGATGCTGTATATTGATTACATTCTTGTGTGCTCATTTACATTTATTGTGAACTGATCGCTTGTGAACCAACTCCTTTCAGTGGCATTGATATATAGCGGGGAAAATTAACAAGTTAGATGTACATACAATAACAAAATCTTAAAAACATATACTTAAGAAAAAAATAAAACACCAGTATGTTTTTGCATATCTAAAGATCTAAACAAGAGCCTGACCTGTGGTGGCGCAGTGGATAAAGTGTCAAACTGGAAACGCTGAGGTTCCCGGTTCAAAACCCTGGGCTTGTCTGGTCAAGGCACATATGGGAACTGATGCTTCTTGCTCCTCCCCCTTCTCTCTCTCTCTCTCTCTCTCTCTCTCTCTCTCTCTCTCTCTCCCTTCTCTATAATGAATAAATAAAATCTTAAAAAAGATTTTAAAGATCTAAACAAGAAAAGCTAATAATATGAATAAGTATTTTAAAACTATAATAAAAAAACCTGAGAAAACAATACCATAAAAATCAAGATATTGGTTCTCTGTAAGGGTACAGTCAATGTCATGTAATAAATTTTCAACAAGAATAAAGGCAGTGCTTAATTATGGTTTTAAGATCAAGAAAGAAGATTAAGGAAGGAAAGGCCCTAAAGTCAGAGACTGGGAAGTGACTCTGAAAGAGAATTTAACTCATTATTTTCTACCGGAGAAGCAGTGAGATACTTGTTTGATTTGTTTGAGGAAATGAACGGGCATATAGAGCAGTAGTCCCCAACCTTTTTTGGTCCACGGACCGGTTTAATGTCAGAAAATATTTTCATGTACCGGTCTTTAGGATGGGATGGATTAATGTATCACGTGACCGAGATAAGCATCAAGAGTGAGTCTTTCATTTTTTAAAGAAATAGAGCAAAATATCATCAGATTTATATGGAACTATAAAAAACCCCGAATAGCCAAAGCAATCCTAAAGAAAAAGAATGAAGCTGGGGGCATAACAATACCTGACTTCAAACTCTATTATAGGGCCACGACAATCAAAACAGCATGGTATTGGCAGAAAAATAGACACTCAGACCAATGGAACAGAATAGAAAGTCCAGAAATAAAACCACATATATATAGTCAAATAATTTTTGATAAAGGGGCCAACAACACACAATGGAGAAAAGAAAGCCTCTTCAATAAATGGTGCTGGGAAAACTGGAAAGCCACATGCAAAAGAATGAAACTGGACTACAGTCTCTCCCCCTGTACAAAAATTAACTCAAAATGGATCAAAGATCTAAACATAAGACCTGAAACAATTAAGTACATAGAAGAAGACATAGGTACTCAACTCATGGACCTGGGTTTTAAAGAGCATTTTATGAATTTGACTCCAATGGCAAGAGAAGTGAAGGCAAAAATTAATGAATGGGACTACATCAGACTAAGAAGTTTTTGCTCAGCAAGGGAAACTGATAACAAAATAAACAGAAAGCCAACTAAATGGGAAATGATATTTTCAAACAACAGCTCAGATAAGGGCCTAATATCCAAAATATACAAAGAACTCATAAAACTCAACAACAAACAAACAAACAATCCAATAAAAAAATGGGAAGAGGATATGAATAGACACTTCTCCCAGGAAGAAATACAAATGGCCAACAGATATATGAAAAGATGCTCATCTTCTTTAGCTATTAGAGAAATGCAAATCAAAACGGCAATGAGATACCACCTCACACCTGTTCGATTAGCTGTTATTAGCAAGTCAGGTAATAGCAAATGTTGGAGAGGCTGTGGAGAAAAAGGAACCCTCATACACTGTTGGTGGGAATGTAAAGTAGTACAACCATTATGGAAGAAAGTATGGTGGTTCCTCAAAAAACTGAAAATAGAACTACCTTATGACCCAGCAATCCCTCTACTGGGTATATATCCCCAAAACTCAGAAACATTGATACGTAAAGACACATGCAGCCCCATGTTTATTGCAGCATTGTTCACAGTGGCCAGGACATGGAAACAACCAAAAAGCCCATCAATAGATGACTGGATAAAGAAGATGTGGCACATATACACTATGGAATACTACTCAGCCATAAGAAATGATGACTTCGGAACATTTACAGCAAAATGGTGGGATCTTGATAACATGATACGAAGCGAAATAAGTAAATCAGAAAAAAACAGGAACTGTATTATTCCATACATAGGGGGGACATAATAGTGAAACTAAGAGACATTGATAAGAGTGTGGTGGTTACGGGGGGGAGGGGGGAATGGGAGAGGGATAGGGGGTGGGAGGGGCACAAAGAAAACAAGATAGAAGGTGACAGAGGATAATCTGACTTTGGGTGGTGGGTATGCAACATAATTGAACGACAAGATAACCTGGACTTGTTATCTTTGAATATATGTATCCTGATTTATTGATGTCACCCCATTAAAAAAATAAAATTAAAAAAAAAAAAAAAGAGTGAGTCTTTGACAGATGTAACAGAGGGAATCTGGTCATTTTTTAAAAATAAAACATCGTTCAGACTTAAATACAAATAAAACGGAAATAATGTAAGTTATTTATTCTTTCTCTGCGGACCAGAACCAAATGGCCCACAGACTGGTACCGGTCTGTGGCTCGGGGGTTGGGGACCACTGATATAGAGGGTAAACTCTTCACTTCCTTTGTCTTGTTGGATCTGAGATATGTACTCTTGTTTCTTTCTAGCTATTTCATAAACTGGTGATAAAGACTGTCCTTGGGGAGTAAGGTCTCTGTTTTATAACATAGCCTATGACTGTATGATTCACAAGGTACATTCTTTCACCTAGTTCAGGACAAACATATTTTTGTCTTCATTTGCTTGGCTATTTTGTCTGTCTAATTTTGGACAAATTCTGGCAATTGGCATTTGTCATTGTCAAATCCCAATGCCTACCAAGAAAGGCAGTTTTGCAAGTCAGAAGCTAAAAATTTGAAGAGAGATGCCACTTTCATTAAAATAACAATTCATTATTTGTCCTGTCTATCCCACTTCTTTTTTATTCTCTTTCCCTAATATAACATATATCTATCTATCAATCTCTGGATCATCTAATATTCTGGTCTTTAAATTGGCATCTCTGCACCAAGAACTATGTTATAAATACTTTTGTTAACACCCTCATCCATATTTTATTATCAGAAACAATATCATACTTTGTACTTGATCCTGTTGTGAAATTCAATATGCCTGTTACTCTGATCTCCAAAATATTCCATGTCACACAAAAATTTTTCTGTACTGACAAGGATGATCACAGAATGAAAAAATAATGCCACTTTTCTAGCTACTTTAACACAGACTTTTAAATACGGACTTTCCATAGTCTGCTTCATCCCAGGAGATCCTGTCAGCGTGCATTCTATGTGAGTAACAAAAAGACTTAAAGAGATTCCTCTGGTTAAAAAGGAAACCCTAACAGTTTTCCAGAGCATACAGGATTAATCACACATAATAATTATGCAAAGTGATAACACACATTATAAAAGAATATACATACCATTAAACAAACAGTAACAGAAACTTCTAAGAAAGATAAAATAAACTTTAATTGATGATGATAAAGGGAGAAAGGAAAAGACACTCAAAAATATAAAGTCTCACTTTTACCACTGAAGTATTTTGGGTCCAAATATTTCAGTGTTCTGGTTCTTCTATGTCTTTGCTGGCCTATCTTCTCAATGAAGCATCTGCAAGAAGACACTTGGCCTTGACAGTCTCCTGTTAGCCTCATAGAACTGATTGCTAAACATCTTGTCTTTCATTTTCAATAATAACTTTTTAAACATTCCTTGATGCCAATGGAGTCGAGTGAGAGCACAATCCAGAGGAGCAATTTTTAACACTATAATATAGAATTAGCCTAACAGACTGATTTAATTATATGCCTCTGTTTCTGAAAGCTGCTTCCACTGTACAAAAAAGTATGACAAATAAGGTATTTTTCTGATTAACCTATATGTTATGCTAAAGGAAGTGCCCTTCTCACATTTGACTTTGTTGGTGTAAAGTACTGAAACCAAAGCTATAAGGCAAAGAAACTTTTGGTTTTAACTAAATCTGTTTTACAGTTTATATTTTTCCTCTTATTCATGAAAGGATGGCCTGTATATTACTTTTGTTTCCTTGGGTTTTCTTTGAGTGCTAGTAACTTCATCTCCCAGTTTGTCTTGTCAAATGTGTAAATATATCTACACATTACTGGTGCCTATCATGGCCTCTTGCATATTTCTCCAGACAACGAGTGGTTGAATGTGGCTGAAAGTGTTTACTCTCTCTGTGGGTGACTGACATTTCTAGTAGTAACAGAAATATAGCTGAAAATGTGGTTGTGTCTTAATCCTGTTGACTTAAGAGACACCTGTGTCTCAGTGTGCTCTCAAGAACTTCAGGTATCTATTCACTGAGAAAGGATTTCTCCACCATTATACAACAGTACATTCTCTGAGAGCTTCAATATTTTAAGAAAAAAAATTCAGTTACAGGTAATAATCATGCTATCCAACACAATACTTAATACATCACATTAAAACTTTTAGATGCATTAATTCTGAGCTGGGAATCAGAGCTGTAGGTTACAATCCCAGGTCTACTGATAACTAGCTATATGATTTGGGGCAGGCTATTGACCCTAAGTCTTGTTTCCCTCCTCACAAAATGATGAAGACATGCAGATCATGTCTCTAAGTGTTTCAAGTCAGATGTGAGGCAAAAGTGCATAGAAATTCTTAAATACAGCTTAGGGTGTGTGATTATATATATAACATATAATCTTTTACTCTGTTAGATGAACAACACATATTTGTTTGGGATTTAGCTTTGGTGGTCTTAGTTTGCAACTTGTGTTTTTAAGAAGCTTTTTAAGCCCTTTCTAATGCAAACTCCTTTGAATCTACAAAGGCCCTTTAAATTAATATTCAAACTAATTTAATGCTATAGAACCAAATGCAGGCATGTCTTTTAAAAGTAAACTAACAGAGATGATAAAGTTTATTTCTGTCATTTTGCTTTGCTGTACATCCTAAATAAAACATGTGTTTTTAAAAACGTTATAGTAAATAATGTCATAAACAGAGACCATTAATATAGAATTTTCCTATTAGCGCACACAGTAGGCCATCAAAAGAGTGCCACCATATTGGTCGGTGAACCTCATTATCCGCTGCCTTTTTTCTGCATTGACGTTTTACTCTCAATCTACTTTCTGTCTCTACATGTGGGGATCATTAAATATATAAGACGTTCAGACAGCTATTTAGCTTCTTGTTAAATATTTACATGTCATGGATAGGACCTTGCAGAGGAGTGCGATTAGTTGCCAAGGAATATCAAGACTCATGTGCAATTGTTAGTAAAGGTGTTTATGTTTATTTCTGCAAATTTAGAGGATAAACATTGTTAGTTCACAGTAAACCTTAGACTATATGTAATTTTCAAAGATGATAATTCTCTAAAGTTTTGTATTGTTAAAAACACATGGCATAATGTAAGATTTTCAGTAAGTATTTTGGGGTCAATAGTATGAAGCATCAAGCAACTGCCTTGTACTCTAGCCCCTTTGAAATTAGTTAGAAACTTATATTAAAGAGTTTAAAACCTAATGGAGACTTACAAGTGAAGAAAATAAACCTAAACAGAACAAATATAATCACTATCGTGAAGGATACAAATTCAAGTTTTCATATTTGAAACAAACAGGAAAACACAAACAACCTGAGTCTGAGAGAGAATAATGAAAGGGCAGAATGGGGAACACACGCTACTGTTCTTCTGCAAGATGTCGTTTTGAGTGATGTTCAGAAGATTTTAATTGGAAACAGCCATTTTTCTCAGTCATTTGAGAACTATTTACTAACATTGCCCTCCCTGCCAAATATTTTTCCCTCATTCCCATTGATGTGATTAGGAAGCTAATTCTATCTAATCATGATTCCCAGTTGGTAACAAATACCGCTAGTTCTATAGAGTTGCTACTAATCCTTACCACCAACCCTAAACTCCAAGATAAAGGAGTTTAGAATCTCTGCTTATCTTTGAAGTGGGTTGTCTTTTTAGGAAAATGTGACATTAGTAGAGTGTTGGCCCAAGCACAAAGTTGCTGATTAGATCCCTGGTCAGGACACATACTAAAACAGATCACTGTTCCTGTCTCTCTCTCTTTCTCTTCTCTCCCCCTCTCTCTAAAATCTATAAATAAAAAAATTCTAAAAATGACAACACCAAAACAATAATAGCTATCTGGTGTGAATGAATCAAATTTAGACCTAATTTTTGTAAAATCCTCATAAGAGAAAGCAACATTTGTATGTTTTTAAGGTCTCCACAAAAATACAATAATGATGACTATCACTTCTGTTAGTAATCCAATCCAAGGGGATATGGAACAGAAAAAGCATACAGATATAAATATATATGTATAAGAAGAAATACGAATACAGGCAGTTTCTGGTTTATAAATGAGATAGATTCTGTAGGTTTGTTCTTAAGTTGAATTTGTACATAAGTTGGAACAGGTACATTTACCTATTAAATGCAACTTAGATGTTTGTCTTCACATAGTGTTTATTTTTACCTTTCTGTGCATATAAATACTTAAGCATTTTCAAACCTACTGACACTATCTCATTTGTAATCTGGGGACTGCATGCAATAAAAATAGAATATCTGATAAATTTGATGGAGATTTATAAGGTAACTTTGTATACTATAGTATATAGAGCAGTGGGTTAAGGGTTAACAGATCTGGGATCTAGTCCTTGCTATACAAGTAATTAGTTATAATAATGAAAAAATGAGTTTTCTTGCACTAAATTGCAAGAAAGAAAGCATTACAGAATGTGGTACTGGGTCTTTAAAATTATGATAAAAATTTATCAGGAAAGAGGGAGAAGAAGAGAGGAAGAGAAACATTTCAAATTGAAATGATTACCAGCTTCGGAAAATATAAGATAGTATTCAATAATGCAAAAGTGCTTAGTTCACCAAAGGCATAGGGTGTTCTTCTCAAAATTTGTAGTATTTATTATAGTAATTCCTAGGGCCTCTCAAGTGATGCTAAATTTTCTGACCAATTTAAAAATTCACTAAAATGCATATAATATCACGTATATGAAATTAAGTATGCTTTCTGTAAAAATATCAGAAGTTCTTAACAACTTTTATATTTTAAGGATTGTCATGTTCTGCAAAGGTTATTTTTTTCAATAGACTTTTAGTGGAAAAGGTTTAATTTCTTTTAATTGGGCTATTTATATATCATTTCTCTTATTGTTATATTTGTTAAATTTTGTTTTTTGTTATTATTGTGCTATGTTACATCGCTTAATAAGAAAAATGTGTCAATGACTGAAAGTAGTGAATTGGGACATAAAAGTGGGGCCTGATATAGTAAATACAAGAAGGCATATCATGAATAGAACACATTTGTCAGTGAGCTATACAAATCTGTTAGGAACCAGAACAACCTACAATGCAGGTATGATAAAATTTTCAAGAACCTGAAATGAAAAAAGAAAGACAGAAATTACGATGATTAGTGTTGGAAAAATCAGATTTTATTGGACCATAAACTTACCAGTCTCTTTAATGCTCACTGTCTTTCCTGCTATGAAACATAAACAGGAAGCATACCAGGTTTTTCACATTTTTTTTTTTTGAAGAGAAAGGAGGGAAGATAGACAGACTCCTGCATGCATCCTGACCGGGATCCACCTGGCAACCCCCATCTGGGGCCGATGCTCAAATCAACCAAGTTATCCTCAGCACCTAGGGCTGAAGTTCAAGCCAACTGAGCCACCATCTGTGAAAGGAAAAGAGAGAGAAGGGAGAAAGAAGCAGATCGTAGCTTCTCATGTGTGTCCTGATCAGGGAGTGAATATGGGATGCCTGCATGCTGGGCTGATGCTCTATCACTGAGCCAACCAGCCAGGGCCCATGTTTTCACTCTTTATTTTATTTTATTTTTTTAAACAGAGCACAGTGACCTCATATAAATTAGCAAAAAAGTTAAACACAATTTTTTTCTCAGTGAATAAATGAAACATTGGCAAAATTTTCTTTTCCATGTGACCCCTTTGGTAGGTACTATATCACTCCAGTGAAACATAGTATAAAAGAGCAAGTGCTATCATGTATGTGTAGCATAAGATACCTTGCTTTACAGCTGGAGGAAACGCTAGGTTCAGTGTATGAAAAAGTATAGGTGATATGGAAACCTCAGGAAGAAGGTCTCTGTTTTTAGTTCATTAAAAGTCACACTATGAGAAGGGGATATTTTATTTAGATTATGGCAATATTCTTAGCTGTCACGTGGATTTAAAAAAGAACCTTGGGATTAAAACTCATGGATCACTGAAACAGATGACAAGAAAAGGACCCAGTTAAATCAATAAAAGGGTTCACACCTGAATGATGACTTTCTACATCATTTTATTTGCAGAGATCAGTCAGTATTCAACAATAAACCCAAAACTCTTAATTCTGTGTTCAATAAAATTTTGAATACTGAGACTATGTACAATATCTTATTATATACAATTGCACAATCATGTACAATTAATTATACATTCTTCTTTGGGCAAAGATTATTTTTTATTTTTTACCTTGAAATATGCTATTTTGAGGGGAAAGTTGTCATCAAGGATGAGATAAAAATATGTCCTTTCAAGGCACTGAAAATGGCAGAAAAAATGTGCCTACTATGATTTCGAGGAGAAAACTAAATAGATGTATGGCATACCTTACATAGCATATAGCTATTATATTTTTGACCGAATGTGCATTTTTTAACTTGAGGATGAACTTTCAGTATTACATAGGCCACTTAGATATATGTGATAATCACTTTTTTTTTTACCATCACCTAATGATGTTCTTTGCCCAGTGGAAAAAATTAGTTGTGCATTATTGAAAATATGATCACAGAATATGGAGAAATGCCATCCTGTACTAAATATAATTAACTACTATATTAAATTCATTTTTTGCTGTCTTAACTGCTCTCACAGGTTGTCCATTTGCCAACAGTATTGTACTATTCAGTTCAACTTGACAAAAATTCAGCTTAGAAAATATAAGGTCTCTCAATATAGGTATCTTTATGTCAATTACCTGTTAATCATAATTTTTATAATTGCATTCTTTCATCAAATCTTCAAACTGAGAAATTCTCTTTTTTATTTTATTTTATTTTTATTTTTTTTACAGAGACAGAGAGAGAGTCAGAGTAAGGGATAGACAGGGACAGACAGACAGGAAGGAGAGATGAGAAGCATCAATCATTAGTTTTTCGTTGAGACACCTTAGTTCATTGACTGCTTTCTCATATGTGCCTTGACCAAGGGGCTACAGCAGACCGAGGAACCCCTTGCTTGAGCCAGTGACCTTGGGTCCAAGCTGGTGAGCTTTTTGCTTAAACCAGATGAGCCCGCGCTCAAGCTGGCAACCTCAGGGTCTCGAACCTGGGTCCTCAGCATCCCAGTCGGACGCTCTATCCACTGCGTCACTGCCTGGTCAGGAAAGAAATTCTCTTAGTATATTCTTTTATTGTATTGAAGGTAGTTTTTATTCAAACAATTATTTCTACACATTTTATATTAAATGATTGTCTTACAGTTGATGTTGCATTTAATTTAATTTTAAGTATAGATTTACAAATATGTATACTTATTATTTTTTCTTTTTATTAAACATGTTGGGGAAACATTGGTTAACAAGATTATGTAGATTTCATGTGTACAGTTCTATAATACATGATCTGTATACTGTATTCTGTGCCCACCACCCAAAGTCATATTATTTTCTGTCATCACATATTTGACCTTCTTTACCCTTTACTACCCCCACACCTCTTCCCTCTGGTAACCATCATAGTGTTGTCTGTGTCTGTGAGTTTTTGTTTTTCTTGTTTATTCATTTATTGTTTTCAGTTTTATATATCACATACAGGTGAAATGATACAGTTCTTAACTTTTTCTGTCTTCTAATTTCAAAGAAATAGTACATATATAGAGTGGAATACTATTCAGCCATAAAAAAGATGAAGCACTGTCATTGCGACAACATACATGGATCTAGAAAATAGTCTTTTATGAGGACTTCATGCTTTATTTAAATATTATTCTTTTTGATGTAGCCTTACTAGCCTCATTAATGTTTTTTTCAGCTTCCCAGGCCATAAGCCTTTATTCTAGCTGTTCTCTCTGCCTGAACACTTTTATTCCAGATATCTACTTGTCTAAATCTCTCCTCCTTCAAGGCGTTGCTTATATCTCACCTTCTCAGTGAGGATTGCCTTGAAATCTCTATCTTGAAATGCTTCACAAAACATTTGTTATCCCTTTTGCTCTTCCACCATTGATAGTTCTTATCACTTTCCAAAACACTCAATAAGCTACTTACTCATTACATATATCATTTATGGTTTGCCTTCTCTTTAACCTATAAGTTCCTCAAGGGTCTCAAGGGTCAAGAATTTTGTCTGCCTTATTCTATGGACCTAATATATTCAAGTATCTATATATTTCTAAACAAAATGTGATGTTCACTAAATATTTGTGTTGACTTCATTGATTAGTTATTAAAGATTTATGAGATAAAGTTGCTTTGTTGTATAAAAATAGAATGATTAAATAAAAACTGAATGTAGATGCTGAAAAATGGCTCAAGCTGTCAACAAGCCAGATGTAGATACATTTTTGAAAGACTGAAAACCAAATAATTTCACTCTTAATATTATTTATAATAAAACTATAATGTAACATTATGCTTTATTTTGGTAAGTTTACATAATAATAAACTTTTAATTTGGATAAAATTGGTTGTGCTTTTTCTTTTTTTTTTTTTGTCAACATCTATTAAATGGTTTACGTGTGCTAAATTTCTGAGAAACCTTAACATATTGCATATAAGAAAAAGCCCTAAGAGACAGTGTTAGAAACTAAAGTTTAGATTAGATTGTGAAAGAAATGTTTTCAAATAATCAGTAAGAACTGATGAGAATCAGTATCAGAGATAACACTGAAGAGAAGACTGATATCAGGAAAAAGTCATAAATATTTTCCAAACACCTAGACTAACTTGGTGATGAAAATGTCCTTCTTTACAATTTTGAACAATTAAGTGATGCTTTATACTTCTTTTTACTTAACTATATTTATATTCCAGTGTTACCTAAAGATAAGGTGGATGGGTCTAACAGATAAAATAAAAAATATTAAAAATTACAAAATATATGTATATAAAAGATACCAATACTAATATTAATGCAGATAGATAAGATCATTCCATTTGTATTGAATTCAGAATCTGGATTATTATATAAAACCAAATAAAGCAGGAGAAGATATTTTCAAACAATGCCTCTGATAAGGGGCTAATATCCAAAATATATAAAGAGCTCAAAAACAACAAAAAATCTGATAAAGAAAAAATGAACAGAGAACCAGAATAGACAGTTTTCTAAGAAGTATATACAGATGGCAAATGAATATATGAATAGAGTTTCTTTGGTAATCATATGTGTGACACAGGTGGGCTACCACCCATGTCTTGTCTCTTAAACATGCTTCTTAATCACAAGAAAGGCTTCTCAATCACAGGAAAGACTTCTGTGGCCAAGCTTGTTCTTTGTGATTGAATTAGCCAGAGCTTTTCAGAGAAATATTATATGTACAGAATATGTATTATATATAATAGAGAATGTATATATATGTATATATGTGTGTTTGTGTGAGTGGATATATATATATATATATATATATATATATATATATACAGAGAGAGAGAAAGAAAGAATGATTTTAAGGCATTGACTCACATGATTGCATGAGAAGAGAGAGGAAATTTAATAAAGATAAAAAAGAGGGAAATATTTCTTTAAGAGAATGGAAAAGATATATGTGATGGCATTGTTGTGATTAAATAAATAAAAAATACAAAGATACTCAAAAAAAAAAAAAGAAAGGAAAAGAAACTAAGCAGAATTCTATTGCTAAAAGATATAGTTGGCTCCACCCTCAGTCTCATCATATTAATCAATCAACCTGGATTCATGTATCAGATAACAATTTCCTTACAAAAGGCAAACACAACCATTGCAAAGCACTGGCACACAAGGTAGATAATAAGAGTGAAAGTGATTGTGGTGTGGGGTCACAAGAAATAGAAGAAAGAACTAGTAAGTAAAGGAAATAACAAAGGGGTGTGCTTTGATGGGTCAAAGATATGAGAAGCTTAGAAAAAATATGTGGCAACTTGTACCTCTTTTCCAACAGGACCTTGATGATCTGAATGACATTGCGGATTCCAAGGCTCCAGTGAAAGCCTGAAGTAGAGAGAGCTGGGACATGAGGTACGCCTGTCCTGAGATTCATAACACTGAAAAAATGCAAAATAGACAGGGTACTTTGCCTTCCCTCACTTCCAGAGCTTTTCTATCGCAATATATTATTCTTTCTTAAGTTTTTGTTCTCTCTTCTTTCTGTTCAGTAAGGAGGAGTGAAAATAATAATCCTGCTAGAATAAAGTGGAAAAATTGATTATAAAGAATAAGCTCAGGGTTGTCAGCCTTTGCTGGGACTTACTGTATGACTAACAAACAGTAGGGCTACTGTTCTAGTAGTTTAGGTGTAGATAATAATTTACTTGCATGACTATTGACTGATGTGACAAGTCCTTATGTTAGCTAAAAAAATTATTGCTTTTTAATAAGGCAAGAAATAAACAATTATACATTCCTGCTATATGGTAGGCAGTATCCTGGGTTTTTATTTAACATTTTAAAAATATTTTCTATTAATTTTGAAAAAGAGAGAGAGAAAGAAACACCAATTTGTTGTTCTACTTATTTATGCAGTCACTGTTTGATTCTTGTATGTGCCCGGACCAGGACCCTCAAACTAGGTGTGTTGGGATGATACTCTGTCCTACTGAGGTACCCAGCAAATCTGTCCTATTTTCTTTAAAAGGTTATCTTATTTCATCCTCTCAACAAACATGTAACAAACAATAAAAGAAACATTTTATTAAAACCAATTACAGCCTGACCAGGTGGTGGCGCAGTGGATAAAGCATCAGACTGGGATGCAGAAGGACCCAGGTTCGAGACCCCGGAGTTGCCAGCTTGAGTGCAGGCTCATCTGGCTTGAGCAAAAAGCTCACTAGCATGGACCCAAGGTCACTGGCTCGAGCATGGGGTTGCTCAGTCTGCTGAAGGCCCACGGTCATGGCACATATGAGAAAGCAATCAATGAACAACTACGGTGTCGCAACAAAAAACTGATGATTGATGCTTCTCATCTCTCCGTTCCTGTCTCTCCCTGTCTATCCCTCTATCTGACTCTTTCTCTGTCCCTGTAAAAAAATAAAAATTAAAAAAAAAAATCCAGATGAGATAACTGAGTCTCAAAGATGGTAAGTCACTTTCCTAAAATATATAAAAGCTTTCATAAATTATGCAATAATGTTAATTTATTCCATTTTCCCTGAAACTTTGTATTAAAGAACATAAATCGTCTTTTTCTTTTCCTTTTTTATTCCAAGTGAGAGAAGGGGAGATAGACAGACTCCTGCATGCACCCTGACTGGGATCCACTTGGATACCCCCATCTAGGGCCAGTGCTCTGCCCATCTGGAACCATGTTCACAACCAAGCTATTTTCAGCACCTGAAGCAGAGGCTGGAGCCATCCTCAGAGCCTGGAGCTGATGCACTTGAACCTATTGAACCATGGCTGCAGGAGGGGAAGAAAGAGAAATAGAGTGTAGGAAGACGGGGGAAGTGGAGAAGCAGATGGTCACTTCTCCTGTGTGCCCTGACTGGAAATCGATCCCAGGACACCCAAACACTGGGCCAGTGCTCTACCACTGCCAATGGCCTGGACCAGAACATATATCTTCTTTTATAAGTTTTTCTTGACATATGTTGTACCAGTCCAGGAATTTTTCTTGAATATTTTTTAATCCAAAAAAAGGGAGTTTTCTTCTTATACTTTATTTTTTGATTTATGTGTCACTTTCTCAGGCAGGCCTTCCCTAGTTCTCAAGACTGGCTTAGCTAACATGCTTTATACTCTCATAGTACCTGTACTTTTTCTTTGCAGTGTATACCACTTTAATAATTATCAAATGTGTATTGTTTAGTTATCTGCCTTCTATTGCCGCACAGCTTCATGAGATAGAGACTGTGCCTATTTTTTTAATTTATCTTCAGCATTTTCTGAAAGCCAATCAAGCCTTATGGAAGAAAGGAGGAGAGAAAAAATGAAGGAAAGAAAGAAGAAAGGAAAGAAGAAAGGAAGGAAGGAAGGAAGGAAGGAAGGAAGGAAGGAAGGAAGGAAGGAAGGAAGGAAGGAAGGAAGGAAGGAGGGAAAAGGAGGGAGGGAGGGAGGGAGGGAGGAGAAGTCTCTGCTTAAAACACCAGGACCATATTGTGATCAACCAAGATAATGAGATTATCTGGGGAACTGGTTGGTTTTCCTCTTGTCATCTGAAAATTTAACTGCTGTGCAGTAGCTTCTCTCCTCCAGCAAATCAGTGTTTCATTAAAGTTCAAGGTCCTCATAGTTGATTTTTACATTCTAAAGGGACAAGATCAGCCAAGTATGGTATCTAAATATAATTTATGTAAATATTGTGTTTATTTTTTTCCAAAGTTTCCTATAAATTCCCATTTTAATTTCTAAGAAGAAATTTAGAAAAGAAAGAGAAAACACACTGAAAATTAACTTATGTGTGTTTATCTTCTCATTTTCATTATCGGATAGTAATTTTCATGCATCAAATAGTAATTAAAAGATGCAGAGTCTAAAGTCATACTATCTGGGTTAAAATTATAGCACTGTTATTTAAAAAGTATATTACCTTGACCATGTTACTTAAGCTCTCTTTATCTCAGTTTATTTTAATTTTATCAGTTAAGCTGGAATAATATTAAACACTTCAAAATAACATAAAAGTAACAAACTAAATGTCTGTTAAGTCTACAAACCAATGTCTGAAATAATATAATAGCTCAATAAACCCTATTACAGTGATCATTCCAAAGAAAAACTAAAAATAAATAAGTGATGATGGATGATTTGTAGAAATTTGGAGCAGCTTAGCTCCAAAAAGTTTAAACGTATTTTACTATCATCTTCCACTACACAGGTAAAAATATTTATCTCTAAATTGAACTATAAAGTGGAACACAAACACAAAGTAAGATCAGAAATAAGAATAAATTTCAGTATGTTAGAAATGCCTCATTGTTCTTGTTTCTACTTTCAGAATTCATCCCAAATCTACTTGGAGAACAAGAAAGAGAAATAAAAACTTGAGTTTGTCTAAACTAAGAGATATCTTTAACTATTTATGCCACAATATCTCACGACAGAAATAGTGGAAAATAGCAATGACTAGAAAGAGTGGGAGAAAGTAAAATCTAAGAAAAACATAGCATGGGAATTTTTTCTCAGATTGCACATACCTTGAAAGTCTATGGACGTCATGGGGGGAATTATTCCGAATCTAAAAACTAAAACAGATGGGATGAAGAATAAGTATCAATAAAACTCAATTTCAAAATATTAAGTAAAAAATTCTAGAAATAAATAATTTTTAAGTTAAAGTGCATGCAATTCTGAGTAACATGATGGAATCTTGCACCATCCTGTTCTGTCTCACCTGGGATGTAAATCATCCCTTTGTTCAGAGTATCCAAGTTGTATGTATTCCTTGTCTGTTAATCACTTAGCCCTCTAGGTTATTAGAGAGAAAAAGAGAGAGAGAGTCTCAAAACTTTCACTACTGTATATTGTTATAATTGTTATATTTTATTGATAGTTCTTATTGTTAATCTTTCACTGAGCCTAATTTATAAGTTAAATTTTATCATAAGTATGCATGAATAAGAGAAAACATAAGGTACATAAGGTTTGTTATTATCTGAAGTTTCTGGCATCCGCTGGGGGTCTTGAAATGTATCCCCCACAGATAAGGGAAGACTAGTGTGTAGATTAATTAAATCTATAAATCAGTTACATTTTTATAGTGGTGATTCTTCTCATTTACAAACATATTACTTTTCCCTATTTAGGTTTTATTTAATATCTCCTAAGCCCTGTCTGGATAGCTTGGTTGGTTGGAGCATTGTCCTGAAGCACAGAGGTTTCCAGTTCAATTCCCATCAGGGTACCAGGGTACATACAGGAGCAGCTGAATGTTCCTATCTCTATCTCTCCATGCTTCTCTCTCTTCATAAATATATATATATACCAACTTCAGTCTGTCTTACATATGTTTTGTTAACTTTATCCCTAGTATTAAATATTTTTCATGCTATTGAATATATTTATAAGTTTTAATTTCATTGTAATTAATACATAAAAATACAATAAATATATAAACTGAGCTTGAGTGTTAAATTTTGTCAAATACTTGTTCTGTGCCTATTGAGATAAGCATAAACTTCTATTAAAAAATATATATTTAGCCCTGGTGGGTTGGCTCAGTGGATGTCTCGGGTTCATTTCTGGTCAGGGCACACGGAGAAGTGACCATCTGCTTCTCTACCCTTCTCCCTCTCCCTTCTCTCACTTTATCTCTCCCTTCTCCTCCTGCAGCCAATTCTAGGTTGGAGCAAGTTGGCCCTGAGTGCTGAGGATGACTCCACACCCTTGCTTCAGGCAATAAAACAGCTCCTTTGCTGAGCAGCAGAGCAAAATGGGCAGAGCATTGCAGGTAGGGGGCTTGCTGAGTAAATTCTGGTCAGGGCATGTACGGGAGTCTGTCTCTGCCTCCCCACTTCTCATTTAAGAAAAAAAAATAACCTGTTAATAAGGTGAAATAATTAACTATTTTTTGAATTCTAAACCCACATTATATTCCTAAGATAAACATACAATTTCAAATTGTACATTCTTGGCTACTGGGTTTCATCTTTTCTAATAGTGTTTACTTCTTTTTTATCACTCAGTTAAGATCTTGGAGTAGTTGAATCCTCTTGAGAATCATTTTAAGTTTTTAGAGCAAGCTTGAAGAAGCTTTTGGTCCATGGCTAATTTTGTCCCACTAACAAAGTGATTTTCTGAGGATTCTACTTTTCTCATTTATTATGAAATATTTGCCATTCTGATTTGTGGAATTGTAAGGTAGTCGTTGACAACTGTTTCTTTACTCCATTCTAGTAATTATTTTTCTGTGGATGCCTCTCACACAAATATAGATCAGCCCCAGACAAAAGGAGACCCTTCTGCAGAACCTGACTATTTGAGAAATTCAGTAATTTTAATCAAGACAAAGAAGAATAAGTAATCAGATAAAAAGAGTCTCACATTTGGAAAAGATACAAATAAAACTCAGTCTAATGCTAATTGAAAATATATATTTAGCCCTGGCCGGTTGGTTCAGCGGTAGAGCATCGGCCTGGCGTGCGGGGGCCCCGGGTTCGATTCCCAGCCAGGGCACATAGGAGAAGCGCTCATTTGCTTCTCCACCCCCCCCCTCCTTCCTCTCTGTCTCTCTCTTCCCCTCCCACAGCCAAGGCTCCATTGGAGCAAAGATGGCCCGGGCGCTGGGGATGGCTCCTTGGCCTCTGCCCCAGGCGCTAGAGTGGCTCTGGTCATGGCAGAGCGACGCCCTGGAGGGGCAGAGCATCGCCCTCTGGTGGGCAGAGCGTCGCCCCTGGTGGGCGTGCAGGGTGGATCCCGGTCGGGCGCATGTGGGAGTCTATGGAACTGTCTCTCCCCATTTCCAGCTTCAGAAAAAAAGAAAAAAGAAAATATATATTTAACCTTCAAATACTATTATCTGGTTATTATCATATTTAAAGGCTATGATGTCATGTAAAGACTAAGAATCAATTAGTATTTAATGTCATTACCAATAATGTATTTTTTCTGTATCATAAAACTAAGCAAATAAGTACTTTCCATATAATAATTAAGTTTTATTTTTAGTTAATTAGCTGTAATCCTAGAAATCTTCATGTGATTGTGCTTTTTGTATATGATTAAATAATTGTGCTCACTATATTTAAGAAAAAAAAATTTTTTTTTCCTGGTAACATATATATGCCATAATTCAGTGAGCTACAGAAATTTCTCACTATATGCTAAACTACTCTAATAATGCAAGCTGATATTTATTGAGATTTATGTACCCAAAACTTTACAAACATTTAAGGGAAATCGAAAAAGATACAATGAGATGGAAAAATATTACTTGTTCTTGGATAGGAAGAATAAATATAATCAAAATGGCCATATTACCCAAAGCAATATACAAATTTAATGCAATTCCCATCAAAATCCCTATGAGATTTTTTAAAGAAATGGAACAAAAAATCATCAGATTTATATGGAACTATAAAAAACCCCGAATAGCCAAAACAATCCTAAGGAAAAAGAATGAAGCTGGGAGCATTACAATACCTGACTTTAAACTATATTATAGGGCCACGATAATCAAAACAGCATGGTATTGGCAAAAAAATAGACACTCAGACCAATGGAACAGAATAGAAAGCCCAGAAATAAAACCACATATATATGGTCAAATAATCTTTGATAAAGGGGCCAACAACACACAATGGAGAAAAGAAAGCCTCTTCAACAAATGGTGTTGGGAAAACTGGAAAGCCACATGCAAAAGAATGAAACTCGACTACAGCCTGTCCCCGTGTACTAAAATTAATTCAAAATGGATCAAAGACCTAAATATAAGACCTGAAACAATAAAGTACATAGAAGAAGACATAGGTACTAAAATCATGGACCTGGGTTTTAAAGAACATTTTATGAACTTGACTCCAATGGCAAGAGAAGTGAAGGCAAAGATAAATGAATGGGACTACATCAGAATTAAAAGTTTTTGCTCAGCAAGAGAAACTGATATCAAAATAAACAGACAGCCAACTATATGGGAACTGATATTTTCAAACGACAGCTCAGATAAGGGCCTAATATCCAAAATTTACAAAGAACTCATAAAACTCAACAACAAACAAACAAACAATCCAATTAAAAAATGGGAAGAGGACATGAACAGACACTTCTCCCAGGAAGAGATACAAATGGCCAACAGATATATGAAAAGATGCTCAGCTTCATTAGTTATTAGAGAAATGCAAATCAAAACTACAATGAGATACCACCTCACTCCTGTTAGATTAGCTATTATCAACAAGACGGGTAATAGCAAATGTTGGAGAGGCTGTGGAGAAAAAGGAACCCTCATTCACTGTTGGTGGGACTGTAAAGTAGTACAACCATTATGGAGGAAAGTATGGTGGTTCCTCAAAAAACTGCAAATAGAACTACCTTATGACCCAGCAATCCCTCTACTGGGTATATACCCCAAAACCTCAGAAACATTGATACGTGAAGACACATGTAGCCCCATGTTCATTGCAGCACTGTTCACAGTGGCCAAGACATGGAAACAACCAAAAAGCCCTTCAATAGAAGACTGGATAAAGAAGATGTGGCACATATACACTATGGAATACTACTCAGCCATAAGAAATGATGACATCAGATCATTTACAGCAAAATGGTGGGATCTTGATAACATTATAAGGAGTGAAATAAGCAAATCAGAAAAAAACAAGAACTACATGATTCCATACATTGGTGGAACATAAAAATGAGACTAAGAGACATGGACAAGAGTGTGGTGGTTACCAAGGGTGGGGGGGGGAGGGAGGACATGGGAGGGAGGGAGGGAGAGAGTTAGGGGGAGGGGGAGGGGCACAGAGAACTAGATAGAGGGTGAGGGAGGACAATCTGACTTTGGGCGAGGGGTTTGCAACATAATTTGATGACAAAATAACCTAGACATGTTTTCTTTGAATATATGTACCCTGATTTATTAATGTCATCCCATTACCATTAATAAAAATTTATTAAAAAAAAAAAACTTTACAAACATTATTGTGATGTGATGGAAAGAATCTTGGAGTTCATGTCAAGTACTTGGTTTCATTTCTCAGCTATCAATTGCTCTGTGTCAATGGGAAAACTCACATGAGTTTTTTAAGTCTTTGTTTACTTGTCTTTAAAGTGGGAGAAATAACACCCAAAGAATCTGAGAGGGAACAAGGGAACAAGGCATAAAAAGGTCTCTAAATCTTTATAATATAATATTATCTTTGAAAACATGCCATTGTGGTATTTGCATATTCCCTTTAATATTCACATTACATGCAACGGTATGTTTTTATTTATTTCATAAGATATATTTTATTATATATGTATGTATTTGCATGTTGGTATAAATGAATTTGCTTATGAGTATATGCACATACACAAATGCATATACATATATGCACATGCATACCGATGTTTGTGTGTGCACATATACACACACATATATAATTTCTTAACATATATTTAACTTGTTTTTAAGACTAGTAAACAGTGGCCAGTCTTTTTTCTATGACTAGGCAATATGTAAAGTCTTCTTTTCATATACAGACATTCTTATACATCATATTATTTATCATTGCACCAGAATTCACTAATTCAATAAATAGGAGTGTAGGTCTCACTCAAATGTGCCTCAGTCATAACTTTTCCTTTTTAACACACCAATTTCCTATTGT
Source organism: Saccopteryx bilineata (assembly GCF_036850765.1). NCBI lineage: Eukaryota > Metazoa > Chordata > Mammalia > Chiroptera > Emballonuridae > Saccopteryx > Saccopteryx bilineata. The sequence continues at coordinate 92,949,697 of NC_089494.1, read as the reverse complement.
TCCAGTCTTCAAAACTCATACTAAAAACCATTGTTTATCTTAATTAAACAGAATTCACAATTTTTCAAACACTTCTTCAGTGCCAAAATTAGAGTGATAAAGTTTCCTGTGTAGCTTAAAAAATTACCTTAGATTCCAAGATCTACCCCCATGAGTTTAATTGCATCACAAAATTTTTTTTCAAATACAGTCCTAACCAACATAATCGGTGGCTTTCAAAGTATGTTTGACATTGAGAAGAACTAGAAAACAACATAGGAGTCAGAGAAACAGACATCGATGGCCTGTCAGATTTTTTGTAGACATCATGCTATTATCAAGGCACATCAGGATAAAATGAAATGACCTAGCTGACCACAGGCTTACAAATGTCTTGGGAAGGAAAGAAAAACGGTGAATCAAAAGGTAGCTTGGTTGTATGTTTCCCCAGGCCTTCTTATTGACAGGAATGACAATGGTCCCAAGATGCACCATTATCTATGACCAGCAAGCAGACATCAAATGCTCCTGAGCTGTATCTGTCAGAATAGAAAATTCTGCTCAAAACAGACAGGGCTTGTTACATTTTGTTCAGCTAAGGTTTGTCAAAAGCCAGGGTCACTTGTACGTGCCTTGCCCTGAAGGAAAATTGTAAAGCCAGAGAAGCACAGGATTCCTCAATGTTTCTTCTGCAAGGAGACTTTGAGTCTGCTTAACCAAATTGTTTTGAAAGTCAAGTCATGCCTCAAAGGAAGTAAAAAACAAAGTTAATAGGCTGTCATTTAACTACTTAGAAATGAGGCTCACATGCTAAAGAGGCAGAGTTTTAAAAGATTCTTACATTTAGAGCATTTTTGTGTTAAGTGTGATTTGTTATTTCAAACTCAAAAAGAAAATACTACTGTTACCGAATTTAGAAAGAACAAGTTAATGTGTTCTGGCCAAGCATTTTGTGCCAGAGCATTATGGAGCTTATTACAGTCTGAAATATTTACACTGGTAAGAGATCCCTCTAATTTACTTCTTTTTGACTAAAGAGAGATTTTCATATACAAATGTTCAGCCTTTGACACTTAAGTAAACTCAATAACTTGGGGAAACATCTGTTAACCACTCAGACAAAAATGCAAGTTGAGAGTATTTCTTTAATTTACTCTTTGAAAAAGTAACACAAACATTTTTTTTCTTTTTTAATAAATTTGAGGGTGAAATGTAGCCATTACAATTACTGAACAAAAATATTTTTAAAAATTTATTGAATTTATTGGGTTGACAGTTAATGAAATCATATAGGTTTCAGGTGTACAATCATATAATTCTATAATTGTTCATCATCTTGACATGGAATTGTGTGTTTACTACCTCACATCAAGTCTCCTTTCATCACCATTTATCCCCTATTTACCTTCTTTATCTTTTTCTTCCATTCTCCTTATTACTGTTTTATTTCTCAATTTATAGCTTAACAATTTTCCTAGGTCCAGAAACAAGTTAAATTTTGATCAAACTTGTTATTCATGAAAAATATGATTTTCTACTTCCTGTGCTTACATAAATTTTTATACGGGTATTGCAAACTGATGGCCATGATTATTTTGTTTTGCCCACATGATCTTTTCCAAAAGCCTAATATATTTGCCATCATTAAAAATTGAGAAATCTCACACAATAGTTTTAATTTCTCAATTCCTAGAAAAAAAGAGGGTGGTAATTTGGCAGTGATGAGCTTAAATTTCTGCAAAGTAATATTTTTCTAAAATGCAGAGCGAGGAACATGGTTAGACAGGAACTGTGATCCCCAGAGTGTCACAATTCTACCAGGCTTATTTCACTTGGTTATCCATAAAGGTTTTATTTGGTAGTTCTGCTCAAATTAAATTAACAAACAAAATTAATCATTAATTTCCCATATTGTACATGGCCACAATTCTAGTTAGAAATTCACAGGTTAAAATGTAATTTCCTATTTCTTTAATAAGTGAAAATCAGTCTCCATCATTAGACTATGACCTTTGCCAGGAGAGCTATCATATTTTAGACATAAGTTACTATTCATATTTGTGCAATATACGAAATTTAGAATGGGCATGTGAAAGCTTATGTAGCAAAGAAAGAAAACAAAGAAGGGAAAAAGAAAGAGAAAGACAATAACATTTTGAATAATAAAAATGCATCTTTAATTTTTTCCCCATCTCCAATAGTTGCAGGCATGCTGTATGTCTTTTAGTAAGTATTCTTGTTTAACTGGTTAAATAGGAAGGAATATAAACCTTGAATTTTATATCATCCAACTAATATTATGGTGAAGCTCACATGAAATCCTATAAGTATTTGTTTAATTGATTTTAAAGGAGATTTATAATAATGACTGATGACTTTTTTCTTGATAATACCTTAATTCTAATAATGTGGTTCAAGGTCATACATCTGTTTTAACTATTTCTCAATTGAGGAGCCACTGCACCACCTCACCCACAGGTGTTGTTAAGCACCAAAAGCTACAGAATCAATATTAATATTTTAAGAGGCTTAAAGAACATTTTATTAATTTGGGTTAAGGTGTGCAAAGAAATTTTGAGAATAATCTCTGTACTGTGTGATTGGCATAAAACCAGGATGACCCTTGGCATTGTATTGTGAATGCAAAGGGAAGGAAAACATGGATTCCTAGACATTCCACCACACCTGTGGGGAAAGGGGTGAATGGCTAGCCAGGTGCAAGAAGAGAAAAGCCAAAATAAACCTTTTCTTATAGTAATGAGCCATTTGCGGGCATTTGTCCCCATGGAAACTACCTCTCCTATGTAAATGCATATGGTTAATATGTGTGACTCTGGACAGAGAGATGACGGATAAACACTGGAAAATATAGGAATGCCTTTTAATATGTAAAGAGACACCTTTCTACCATTGTGTTAACTTGGAAATTTTGTTTTCTCCAAAATGATGTATGGCTTGCAAATTGAACATGGTCCTATCATGTTAAAGGGCATATGACTATAACCAATAGTGGTAAAGGGCTCCTAATTGCAACTTTTGCTGCTGTACTTCCCACTTACAAAACTATAAAAACTAGGTAGAACAAAGGGCCAGCGTGCTCTCCCTCAGATTTCTGTTGGAGTTGCTGCAGCTTGGCCAAGCTAGACAATAAAGCTTTGATGTGTAATCGATGGATTTTGTTTGTGTCTTCAACGTTATGAGTCTCTCTGGATTAGGCTTAACATCAACCATAAAGTTAGAAATTCTATCCTCTCTCTAAAGATCAAGTCAAGGAATCATTTCTTGATAAAATAATTCCTCATGTTTTTTAATATCTTTAAATTTTGGTGGCTCTATAGTATTCTCTACACAATATTCCTCTTCTAATTAGGTAAAAAGGATAAGAGATTTGGATTCAGCAACCCTTGGTTTCAATTCTTAAATTTTTTTTTTTTTGTATTTTTCTGAAGCTGGAAACAGGGAGAGACAGTCAGACAGACTCCCGCATGCACCCGACTGGGATCCACCCGGCACGCCCACCAGGGGCGACGCTCTGCCCACCAGAGGGCGATGCTCTGCCCCTCCGGGGCGTTGCTCTGCCATGACCAGAGCCACTCTAGCGCCTGGGGCAGAGGCCAAGGAGCCATCCCCAGCGCCCGGGCCATCTTTGCTCCAATGGAGCCTCGGCTGCGGGAGGGGAAGAGAGAGACAGAGAGGAAGGAGGGGGGTGAGAAGCAAATGGGCGCTTCTCCTATGTGCCCTGGCCGGGAATCGAACCCGGGTCCCCCGCACGCCAGGCCGACGCTCTACCGCTGAGCCAACCGGCCAGGGCCTCAATTCTTAAATTTGTCATGTAGTAGCAGTCAACAGTCACTTAATCTTGATGTGCCTTAATCTTTTTATCAGTAAAGTGGAGTAAAATATATTTTCTTCAATAACATTATAGTATTATAAAAACTCAATTGAAAATGTTATATAAAAATTTAAACATATCATTAATCAGAAACATAAAACTTGGTAAGAAATTTCTGCCTTTATGATAAAACATATACTTTAAATATTTTGTTTATCACTCAACCCAATAAATACAATTGATTTAAAAAATCTGATGTCCAATTGGACTTAATTAATTAATTATGTAACAGAGCCAAAGAGTTGACCAATTCAGGCTAACAGAGAAATGCAAATTTTCAAGAATTATGTGTTAGGATTACCTAGATTAATTTACTTACTGATTTATCTCTTATTTTGAGATTTCTAATGCTAGAATAAAATCGTTGTATCCCTGATAAAGTCCAAAAACTCTTTGGGCTTATTAGAAATTCTAACCATATAATAGTGACTTTGTCCAATAATCTCTGTAATTATTTCTCGCATTTTATCCTCATACACCTTTGAAATTTCTATTTATATTTCTTACACAAGATCAAATGACCAATTCTATAAAGGTCTTTGGAAATCCTCTGAAGTAAACACTCTATTCGCAGTATTCTAGTCATTGCTACAGCTTCTATACATTACATGTTAATTATTTTTTATGGGGCTGCTGCTAATAAAATTGTGAGAACCTCGAAAAAAGAGACTGTGTAGTCTTCACATTGGAACCAAAAAAATCCAGCGTAACACCTGGACTTAACAAGTGTTCAGTAAACATTTTTTAAAAGAAGAATGTAAAAGTGTATTACTGATTAACATATGAAATAATTTTTGAAACATTAAGAGGAAAAATAATATATGAACAAAAATATTAAGTTCAAACTTTAACTGAGGTCTCCTCCCTTCTCCCCACTCATTCTCTTGGAGCATGTTTTGGTCAACTCCTCCTTCCTCCTCAGAGGTAACCATTATTTGTAGGCACTTTACTTACAGGTAGGCAGATATACTCTTGAATACAGAGTTAACTTGAAAGCTATTATGCTTGATGGTACTTAATGAATAAAAATCTTTTTTTTAAGCTGATGATTAAAACTGAAGGTATATGACAGAGGGTATGGATTATAAAACAAGTATGTAACAGTGCAGATTATGTGACAACTGAAAAGTTACTTTACTTCTGAAAGAGTACGATTTTGACCCATTTAAAGAAGCTAACTATTATAGAGAATATGACTATAATTTAGGTACTTGTGAGTAGTTTAAAAGGAGTCATCACATCAACAAAGGAAAGACTTTTTTCAATGAAGTTTAATGTTATATTACAACCTAAATCTAAAGTAGTGTTGATTATATTTTAAGTGGGACTCAGAAGTGTCGACAAACTAGCAGTGGCCAAAAGCTGGGATTTGTATAATGGTGCAAATGTAGATGTATAGAGCAGAGGCTCCAGAAGAACTGAGGATATCATTGCTATCTTCAGTATATAATGATAGCTAAGATAAAGAGTAGCCAGAAAGTCACTCAAAGTCATGGCCCTTTGTTCACTGCAGGATTTAGGTGAACTAAAAATTTAAACTCATCATGGGAGAAGAGAGAAAAATAAAAATATTAAATTTAGTTTTTAAATATGAATATACTAAATCTAATATTAGCAATGATTTTGTAATCTCCTTTCAAATTTACTTTTTAATTTTTGTGTTAACATGGTTCAAGTATCCCACTCAATATACCACAGTCAACACACCACATCGTGACCCCCATGCCTCATGCAAAGTCTCTCTCCACCCTCATTTCTCCTTTGCTCCCCTCTCCCTACCTTCATTCCCCCTTTTCCTCTGGCAATTTCTACTCGGTTCTCTCTCTATATATATGTTATGTATATATCGTGAATTAAATATTAAAAATTTTCAGCTGCTAATTGAAATGAAAATATCAAGAAAAACTTCATTACATTTAAAAAGTTACAATTCTTATTATATTCAAATATCTGTACTGTTACAACCACAAAATTTTAAATGGTTATATATATTTACTTCTGTCTATAATTAGAAGTTTAATGGGTCTTTTAGAATGATATTAATAAATATTTGGAAAGCAAATAAATAGGCTTATTTACTTAAATAATTCATCCTATATTATTGTCATAATATTTGATTAATACTTTTGTTTTGTCACTATTTATGATTACAAAGTTATAATTTTATATTTATAATAATGACAATACACTATTTTTTTATTTTAAATATTTTATGGGAAACAAAGCCTGGGATTTCATTAAGGAAAAGCTATCCCAACATTACTTTTGTATTTGGTTTATTGAAATATTTAAAAATAATCTGCATCTAAATTTAGACACAATCACTTACAAATATTGTACCTTGAGCAAATTGTTTAATAGGTTCAACTGTTTTGCTTCTATAGTTCATGTGATAAGTATAAATTCATTTGCTTTAGCTTCCCAAAAGGACCATTGAATGGTTTCAAAGAATTAATATATAGAAATGTGTATTTATAGCAAAAGAGCTTTGAAATCCAATTTATTATTTTATCAATATATTATAAAATATTTCTAAACATTATCAAGGTATTATTTCATTTTCCATTACAGCAGAGTACTTTTTAATTATTCATGAAATAAAATCATCTGACTCTATAAATTGGTCAGTTCCCTTTAATGTACCATTTATAGCATTGGAATAATAGTTTATTGAAAATATGTGCTAGTTTATTTTTTATAGCTTAAAAGGACATCTTTAACATACATAACTTAAAAACTACTTTAGTGAAAGATAAACATAATTTTAATATTCACTGCTCTCTTAATCCTTAAAAAATGAATTAAAAACCCAAATTTTACTGGATACTAGGATTCAGAAAATACCAGAATGGAAAATTGACTTTCTAAATCTTAGCCAATTTAAAAAGGCCAAAGCTAAGCTTTTATGAAACCCCATCGGGATCTACAGAAATACTCATTTATTGAGAAGCATTAGTAATCACCTTCAATTTTAGCCCAATATTTGTATTCACCTATCTGCCTATTTAAACTCAGAAAATAAAATGATAAGAGTTAAAATTTTCATATATACTGGAAAAGTTTATAATGGAACTCTAATCAATAAAATAAAATATAAAATATTCAGCAAAATTTCTGTAACATCTTGAAAAGTAACTTTATCTCTTCCATCCCAGTTTCACAAGAAGGCACTTCGTATTAAAGGAAAAAAAGTGTTTGAAAACCAGACTGGTAAATCAAAGTGAATCTATTATCCTTTATTTTGCAAAGATTGTACAAACATATGGTAGAGCATGTATGGAAAACTGATGAAATTGCAAGCATAGCAATATGGGTTAAAGAAGGAAGTTGGGTTATATGAAGTTTCATTTACTGACTTCTTTGAGCATTTAACCATTCGCCTATACTTCTGTGTACATAGTGTAGGCCTAGTTTAATCACAGTGGAACCAGGAAATGATGATCTGAATGTCAGCTGCCACCAGCTGAGTACTTTGGGGAATAAAGTTTTTACTTTTTACTGCTGAGAAAAGAAAATAAATGTTGAATGAGGATCACTATAAACCACTTTAACCATGGTCCTTTACCTTACTTTTGCCAAGATATATGAAGTCATTTATTTCTCATTTACACTACTTGGTTTGAATTTTACCCATTGAGTAGCTAGCAGAAATTCAATGACTATAAACATTGTTCTGAAGGAAGAGAACTTAAAGTGCAAATTTAAAAAGTTTTTGAGTTTTAAAGTTAAACTACAGAATGTCATCAATCTTCCAATGGAGGAGGTTTTAGTAAAAGGCACTAGGGAAATTTTTCATTCTGTAATTCATCTTTTTCTTTTTCTGTTAAAAAATAAAAGGTATTCTAAAATATTTATTTGTAAACATTTTATGATCCTTTTAGTCAGTTTGTAAAGAAAGTTTATAAAGGTTATTGACTCCAGGGCCATTGTGTTTTTGTTACTTGATATGCAGTTATAAATGAAGAATAGGTGATGATATAAGTAAGATAAATTTAATCTCATAAAACATAAAAAATGTATAATAAGTGTTCTTGCATTCATAAAGGATTCTCCAATTCATTTATTCTGCAAATATTTATTAAGTGTTTATTATATACCAAGAAATGTTTTGGGAACTTTGTTTCACAAGAAAATTGCATTAGCTTGGGTATCATCCAGAAAGCAGAATCTGAGACAAGGGTTTGAGTGCTCTTAGTTTATTTAAGAAAAAGATTCCAAAGGAAGAAGGCAAAATGAGTAAAAGAGTGCATTGCCAATAAGTTACCATCATAAGCAACTGTGGTTTGATCATGCTTTAGACACTTTGAGGTGATGTATCAAATATAATCTAGAGGATTCACAAAATGAAAGCAGGAACATACATCTACCAGCAAGCAGCCATCTCTATTGGTCAACTCTTGCCCTACCACATGTTAACTCTCTTAGAATCCTAGGTTTTCCCAGGAGTCAGAATACTCAAGTGGGTTCCCCATTACATTGCCTTGAAACCTAGGATGGGAGGTAAGATTTAGTTTGTGTGGTAGAAGCTGTGCTATCAGTAAAAGGGAAGGAGAGCAAGAAGCTATTAGTTATAGAAGTATATTACAAAAAAACACAAGAAATTATATTCACATTCATAGATTAGTTCCTCAAAGAAGCCCTGAAAGCCCCGGGCCCTGGCTGGTTGGCTCAGTGGTAGAGCATTGGCCCCACATGTAGAAGTCCTAGGTTCAATTCCCGGCCAGGGCACACAGGAGAAGTGCCCATCTGCTACTCCACCCCACCCCTCTCCTTTCTCTCTGTCTTTCTCTTCCCCTCCCGCAGCCAAGGCTCCATTGGAGCAAAGTTGGCCCGGGTGCTGAGGATGACTCCCTGGCCTCTGCCTCAGGTGCTAGAATGGCTCTGGTTGCAACAGAGCGATGCCCCTGGTGGGCATGCCGGGTGGATCCTGGTCAGGAGCATGTGGGAGTCTGTCTCTCTGCTTCCCCGCTTCTCACTTCAGAAAATACAAAAAAAAAAAGAAAAAAAAAGAAAAAGAAAGAAACCCTGACATCTCTGACCAGATCAATTTCCCCCTTTTATATGCTCTAACAATACCACTCACCTCTTATTCTGGCACTAAACTTAAGTATAAATTTACATTCATTTACAGAACAATTTGATTAATTTCTGTCTTCACTATTAGACGATAAACTTTTTAAAATCAGAAATTTATGTAATATTTTACTTATCCATATATTCCTAGCACAGTGCTAGGCACATAATAGGTACATAGAACTATTGCTTGAATCAATGAAAACTTGGACCAAGGAATGAAAGTGAAAAGTCAAAACTTGGTAGAAATTTTGAAATAAATGAATGCATGACTAAGTGTATATTGCCTGACATTATTTTAAGATTAACTCACATTTAAGAAGTAACTCTTCAGAAATTATATATTAATATGTCTCATATTTATAGCATTTGATAGAATGAGAAAAAAAGGCATGTGTATTCATTCCTTTGATTTTGAAAGACAAATGTAGAGACATAAAATTTTCTACAGTGAATAAGAAAATTGTGAAAATGGCATATATATTGCAGCTGAAATTTTTTCTCTTGTATCCTTTTCTCACCTTATCACCTTCTCACTATTCCCTCTTATTCAAATTTCAAGACATAGCTAAAATCCATCTTCTTCATAGTGCTTATTATAATATTCAATCAATATTGGTTACACTGAAACCCCTAAGTCTGCTTAATATGTGTCTAATTATCTTATCTTTCTGATTTCACAGGTAAAATATTTACATCAGTAATGAATTTACACAGCTACCAGCAGGAAACTAACTAGATGATTAATTAACAACACATAAAATAATTTTTTTACTCTCAGCAAATATTTTTCCTAGTGGCAGAATATCTGTATGTCAAATACAGTAATAATTGTGTACCTTACTTACACTTTTAATGACATCAATTTATTGTCAAAATGACCAATTAGGCTCTCACCAGTTAGTTAGTTAAGAGCATCATCCCAAATCAATAAGGTTGCGGGTTCAATCCCCAGTCAGGGCACACACAAGAAGCAACCAATGAATGTACGACTTAGTGGAACAACAAATGAATGCTTCATTGCCCCTTTCCCTTCTCTCTCTTTCTCTAAAAAAAATGTAAAATAAAATAACCCCTACCCAGATAGCTCCATTCTTTGGAGCGTAGTCCTGGAGTGCAGAGACTGCTGGTTTGATTCTCTGGGTCAAGACACATACACGAGAAGCTCAATGTTCTCTTCTTTCTCTCCTGCCTCTCTTCAAAACAAAAAAACAAAAAAACAAAAAAAAAAAAAATAAGAAAAAGAAAAAATGAGCAATTATTTTGTAATCTTTATATTACTTACTTTTACCCTAGGCTACATTGACTATCCTTTTTATTTATTTTTATTTTTTTGTGACAGAGACAGAGAGAGACAGAGAGAGGGACAGGAAGACTGGAAGGCAGAGAGATGAAAAGCATCAATTCTTCATTGTAGCACCTTAGTTTCTCATTGATTGTTTTCTCACATGTGCCTTGACTGGGGGGCTACAGCAGCCTGAGTAACGCCTTGCTCTAGGCAGCAACCTTGGGCACAAGCTGGTGAGCCTTGCTCAAACCAGATGAGCTCGCGCTCAAGCTGGCCACCTTGGGGCTTTGAACCTGGGTCCTCCACATCCCAATTCGATGCTCCATCCACTGCGCCACTGTCTGGTCAGGCAACTATCATTTCTTTTAAAAAAATTATCTAAGAATCAAAATCAGAAACTCTAAATTTAACTCTAACTTTAATAGGTAGCTGAATTACGATATCTGTAAACAAAAACAGTGATTAAATAAGTTGACTAAATCAGTGAACTGTTCTAAACAGTATGTCTCTTCAAATGTGAGTCTTACAAGTTTTAATAGAATATATGAGCTTAATCTTGTGTCATCGTTTACCTAGTCTCTTTCCACTGGTTTTCCACATGTGTGCCTTTTGCTTTACCAGATGCCTAAAGAGTAGCACTGAACAAGCCTTGTCTCTCTTTTCTCATTAGTCAAGAAGCATGGATATTTTATTAAAAACAATAAATAAGTATTTTTAAAAGGCAAGTAAGACATGACATTTCAGTAACAGAACATTTTTTTGTTGTTATTAAATATTTCTTTTGTCTTTATATGCTTAAAAATGTAGTTGAGTAAAAGGTCTCAAGTTTATAGTTCAAAGTGATGTTGCTATTTTTTTCTTGTCATTTCTAACAACAATATTTTTAATATAATGAATCATACTCAATTAAAAATATAAAGAACTGGAAAAATGAACCTTGTCATAATAAAAGTTTGAATTAATCAGGAGCTATATTAAAGAACCATAGGCTATGTAATAGATTGACAATGAACAAGGGTCTTAGGAGTCTTTGTGTGCATTTGTGTGTATAATACATACATGTTTTAAGTAGCATTTATAGTGGATCAAGAAAATATTTATGGGCACAACTGAAAAATTAAGAAAATCTTTTCAGTCTGATATAATGAAATGAATGAAGGCTCTATTTCTAAAATAAACTAAGACATGTTATTTTATTTTTCTTATCTGTAAATTGAGAACAATAAAATCTGCCATTTTAACTTGGAAAATTACTAACTTAGATACAGTAAAAAATATCACAAGTAAAAACAATTTTTAAGTGGTAGAAACATTTGGTACTGTAATGGCACAATGTGTTAAGTAGTAGAACTAAGTACTGTAAGAGTACTAATAATATTGTTAGCATTTTTGAAAGCTAGATTTATCTACTTATTAAGCACTTCATCTGTATAATTTCACATAATCACCATGGCAACCTTATGTTATACTTACTGTCATGTCATATGTTTCAAGATAAAAAAAGGAAGAAACTAGTTTAAGGAATTAAATTATTTCCTCAAGGTCACTCTAGGAAGAAGTCAGAGTTGATCTATCACCCAGTGAGCTACAAGCACAAACCTCTTAACTTTAGGCCTATTGCTTCTTTCCCTCTTCTGTTTTAATCTTATGTAGGAGCTCCTAGAGCTCCTGTTTCAGTGTGTACATCTTATCCTCCAGAACTTTGCAGTGTGCTATAATGATTTGTGTATCTATCTTTCTTTCTCACTAGACTGTGTACACATTAGAAGCAGTGCTGGAACCTCACTCGTCTTTGTATTTGCAGAATATAACTTTATGCCAAGCTCTTAGGAAAAAAACAGTAAATATTGGCTAATGACTGGTTAAACATACTTTCATTTATTGTTTTAATCAAAACCACATCATCTGTAAGTAACAGTGACTATCAAAATGGCTTGGGTAACTTAAATACGCATCACAATCCTTATAAACATTTGGTTGTCAAAAGAAAAAAAATTAAACATGTTTCCTCTTACTCTCAAAACAAACCATTATTTTAAAAGTCCCAATATTTTGGTCTGGCTTTAATTTGTATTACTTACTTTATTCAATAAATTAAGAGATATAGTTGTGACTTAATGGTTTATTATAATACATAATATTTTTTAAACCACTTATGTAGTGCTTTCCATATGCCAGGCACTGCTCTTAAGTATTTTATTAGTTTAATCCCCATAACGATCCTATGAAGAAGATACTATGATTACCCCTGTTTCATGGAAGAGCAATTCAGTTAAGCAACTTGCCCAAGGTCACATCTCTGGGAGTGGAAGTACTAGCATCTAAATGCTGGCAATCTGAACTTTGGAGCTAGCTTTCTTCCTTTCTTTTTCTCTTCCTTCCTTCCACTCTTCCTTCCTTCCTTCCTTCCTTCCTTCCTTCCTTCCTTCCTTCCTTCCTTCCTTCCTTCCTTCCTTCCTTCCTTCCTTCTTTCTTTCTCTTAATTTATTTGAGAGAATGAGATAGAGACAGAGAGAGAGAGAGAGAGAGAGAGAAAGACACTGATTTATTGTTCCACATACTTATGCATTCATCTATTGGTTCCTGTGTATTTCCTGACCATGATCGAGCCCACAACCTTGCCATATTGGGCTGACATTCTAACCAACTGAGCTACAGGGCCAAGGCTTAGAACTGTATTCTTAACCATCACACTACCATCTCTCTGTTTCATGGGGTCTTCTATTTCACTTGTAATTTATAGAACTCCAGCTTTTCTTCAAATAATTTTTGAAAATATTTTCTCCACAGTAGCTCCTGCTTTCTTTCTTTTGTTGGCCATTTGCAAAATAAGGCTTATTGAAGTATAATTTACAATTAGTAAAATCCACTGACTTCATATTTATTCAATGAGTTTTGGCAAATATATACAGCTGTGTAATCACAGCCATAAAGAAGATATGGAACATTTCCATTATCCCCCAAAGTTTCCTCAAGCCTCTTTGCAGTTAATTTCCAACCACAATCTCAGTTCTTGAAAACAACTGATCAGATATCTGATCCTATACTTAGCCTTTTCCAGAATATTATATTAATAGAATTATATAATATTAGCCTTTTGTATCTGGATTCTTTTATAAAAATATAACACTTTTTGAGATTTATTTGTGTTGTTGAATGTACCAATAGTTTATGTCTCTTTATCGCTGATTAGTATTCCATTGCATGAATGTCCTACAATCTGTTTAACCATTCATTATCTAAAAGACATTTGGGTTGTTTCCAGTATGGGACAATTATCAATAAAGCTTCTGTAAACATTTACAAGCATAACCATTTATGTGTCCATATATTTTTATATCTTTAGGCATAGGATAGTGGGGTCATGTGGTAAATATGTTTTTGATTGTATAAGAAACTGCCACACTGCTTTCCAAAGTGGATGTAGCATTTAAATGCTCACCAAGAATATGAATATTTTTTCAATTGCCTTGCATCTTTGTCAATACTTGGTATTGTCAGGTCATTTTGTTTGTTTTATTTTTTTAGACATTTTATATATATGTAGAAATGTTTCATTGTGATTTTAATTTGTGATTTCCAAAACACTAATACTTTGGCCTTCTTTTCTTTTGTTTATTTACCATCTATATATCTTCTTTGGTGAAGTATCTGTTCAAATCTTTTCTGCATTTTGAAAAAAAGGATTGTTTGTTTTTATAAAATTGGGCTGTAGAAATTCTTGATGTAATTGGGTGGCAAATCCTTTGTTAGATATATATATTTCACAAATATATTTAATTGTAGAATAATACACTTAAAATTTTCTATCAATAATTTTCATTTGTAAAACTCAGTGGCATTAAGTACATTCACGTTTTTTTGTGACCATCACTACTGTACATCTTCAGAATCCTTACATCTTGGAAAACTGAAACTCTTCGCCCATTAAACACCACTCTGACTTCCTCTTTCACTCAGCCCTGACAACTATGATTTTACATTCGTTCACCCCAAATTTGGTCATTTTAGGTACCTCTTGTAAAGAAATAATCATACATATTTTTGTGATTAGCTTTATTCACATAGCATAATGTTCTCAGGATTCATCTATGTTGTAGTATGTGTCCGAGTTTCCTTTCTTTTTAAGACTAAATAATATTCTATTGTATGTAAATGACACATTTTGTTTACTCATTCATCCACTGATGAACATTTGGATTGCTTCCACTGGTTGATTATTGGGAATAATGCTGCTTTAAATAATGCTATAGTTGTACAAATATCTGTCAGAGTCTCCATGTTCAATTCTTTTGGATATGTATACAGAGTAGAATTGCTGGATTATATAGTAATTCTATTTTTAATATTTTGAGGAATTGCTTGAACAGGCAGTGATGCAGTGGGTAGAGCATCGAACTGAGACTCAGAGGACCCAGTTTTGAAAATCAGATTGCTGCCTTGTGTGTGGGCTCATCTGGTTTGAGCAGAGTTCACCAGCTTGAACCCAAGGTCACTGGCTTAAGCAAGGCATCACTCAGTCTGCTGTAGCTCCCTAGACAAGGCACATATGAGAAAGTAATCAGTGAACAACTGATTCATGCAGTTGTTCTGCATGCAGTCCCTATGTCCCTCTCTCTGTCTCTGTCGCAAATTACACACACACACACACACATATTTTTTTGAGAAACTGACATACTATTTTTCATGGTAGTTACACCATTTTATAATCTAAACATTAATACTTAAGGGTTCCAATTTCTCCACAATCTTGTCAACACTTGTTATTTTATGTTGTTTTCATAGTAGCCATCCTAATATGTGTAGGCGAAAACTTCCTTGCTTTTTGGAGTTTTATTTATTTCTTTTTAATTAGTAATTTTCAGCATCGTTTCATATACTTATTGGTCATTCCTTGACAGATACAATGCCATCAAGCTTTTCCTTTATGTGTTTTTTTTTTTCTAAAAGTTTTACAGTTCTAGGTTTTACAATAAAATTTCTGGTGCATTTTTATTTGATTTTACATATGTTGTAAAGTGAAGGTCAACTCTATACTTTTGCATGTTGATATCTACTATTCCCAATACCATGTACTTAAAAGACTCTCTTTTCACCCAATCAGGCAGTGGCACAGTGGATAGAGCATTGAACTGGGATGCAGAGGACCCAGGTTCAAGACCCCAAGGTTGCCAGCTTGAGCGCGGTCTCATCTTGTTTGAGCATGACTCACCAGCCTGGACCCAAGGTCGCTGGCTCAAGCAAGGGGTTACTCGATCTGCTGTAGCCCCATGGTCAAGGCACATATGAGAAAGCAATCAATGAACAATTAAGGTGTCTCAACGAAAAACTAATGATTGATGCTTCTCATCTCTCTCAGTTTCTGTCTGTCTGTCCCTATAAAGACTCCTTTCCCTGTTGAATGATCTTTCACCCTTGTAAAAAATTATTCATCCATATATACGAAGATTATTTCTGGACAGTCTATTCTATTTTATTGGTTTCTATGTTTGTCTTTATGCCAGTACCACATTGTGCTGATTATTGTAGTTCTGTACTAAGTTTTGAAATCAGGATATTTGCAACCTCAAATCTGTTGTTTTTCAAGATTGTTTTGGCTATGCCATACAAAAATTAAGATAGATATTTTTTCTGTCTCTGCAAAAAATTAATGGAGATTTGAATAAGAATTGCTTTGAAAGTATAGATTTCTCTGGATAGTATTAACATTTTAATAATATTAAGTCTTCTAATCTTAAAACACAATGTTTTTTAATTAGTGTTTTCTTTCATTTCTTTCAGCAACTTTTTGTAGTTTTAAGTGTACAAGTCTTTGGATTTCTTGGTTAGGTTTATTCATAAATTTTTACCTTTTCTGATGAAACTTTAAGTGGAATTGTTTATCAAGGCCTTCTAAACCCCTGGCCAGTGGGAGTTACACTTTGTCTTGCATTAGTGTATATTCTGAGCCCAAGCAGATTCTTCTCTTCTCCTGGGGTAGACGCCTTTTCCTTCTACTTCCACTACCCAAAAGTCAAGGATATTTGGGCCTTGAGGATTGACAAATTTCCTAATTCTCCTATAGCAGCTTTATATCTTTCTTGCATGACTGAAGGATCTAGAAGGTGTGTGTCACTTCATGTCTCTGACTCACCTGGGAGGGGTTCTCCCAGCTTTCTAGTCTGCCCAATAAGAAGAAACATGAAAGTGAGTGCCAATTCCACCTCATAATGCAAGCTCCTGAGGGTTTTAATCTGTCATACTAGACCACACTTGGTATTTAAGAATTTGCTAATAATTTTAGATGTTTTGTTCTAACCCACTTATAATGGAAGCTATTATCTCCTCCCATTTGTAACCATGTAAAAGTTTATTTTTTAAATATGAACTTTTTTATTTTTTTTCTTATAAATTTTTATTAATTTTAATGGGGTGAAAAAAATAAATCAGGGTACATATGTTCAAAGAAAACATGTCCAGGTTATTTTGTCATTCAATTATATTGCATACCCATCACCCAAAGTCAGACTGTCCTCGGTCACCTTCTATCTGGTTTTGTTTGTGCCTCTCCCCCTCCCCCTTCCCCTCTGCCTCCCTTTCCTCCCCCATCCCGGTAACCACCACACTCTTGTCCATGTCTCTTAGTCTCGTTTTTATGTCCCACCTATGTATGGAATCATGCAATTCTTATTTTTTTCTGATTTACGTATTTCACTCCATATAATGTTATCAAGATCCATCCATTTTGTTGTAAGTGATCCGATATCATCATTTTTTATGGCTGAGTAGTATTCCATAGTGTATATGTGCCAAGTCTTCTTTATCCAGTCATCTTGAAGGGCTTTTTGGTGGTTTCCATGTCTTGGCCACTGTGAACAATGCTGCAATGAACATGGGGCTGCATGTGTTTTTACGTATCAATGTCTCTGAGTTTCTGGGGTATATACCCAGTAGAGGGATTGCTGGGTCATAAGGTAGTTCTATTTTCAGTTTTTTGAGGAACATTCATACTTTCTTCCATAATGGTTGTATTACTTTACATTCTCACCAACAGTAGATGAGGGTTCCTTTTTCTCCACAACCTCTCCAACACTTGCTATTACCTGTCTTGATGATACTAGCTAATCTAACAGGTGTGAGGTGGTATCTCATTGTAGTTTTGATTTGATTTGCACTAATTACTAATGAAGATGAGCATCTTTTCATATATCTGTTGGCCATTTGTATTTCTTCCTGGAAGAAGTGTCTGTTCATGTCCTCTTCTCATTTTTTTTATTGGATTGTTTGTATGTTTGTTCATTGTTGAGTTTTATGCATTCTTTGTGTATTTTGGATATGAGGCCCTTATCTGAGCTGTTGTTTGAAAATATCATTTCTCATTTAGTTGGCTGACTGTTTATTTTGTTGTTAGTTTCTCTCGCTGAGCAAAAACTTCTTAGTCTGATGTAGTCCCATTCATTTATTTCTGCCTTCACTTCTCTTGCCTTTGGAGACAAATTCATAAAATGCTCTTTACAACCAAGGTCCATGAGTTTAGTACCTATGTTTTCTTCTATGTACTTCATTTTTTCAGGTCTTATATTTAGGTCTTTGATCCACTTTGAAATAATTTTGGTACAAGGAGACAAACTGTAGTTGAGTTTCATTATTTGCATGTGGCTTTCCAGTTTTCCGAGCACCATTTGTTGAAGAGGTTTCTTTTCTTCGTTGCGTGTTGTTGGCCCCTTTATCAAAAATTATTTGACCATATATATGTGGTTTTATTTCTGGACTTTCTATTCTGTTCCATTGGTCTGAGTTATATATTTTTCTGCCAATACCATGCTGTTTTTATTGTCGTGGCTCTATAATATAATTTTAAGTCCAGTATTGTAATGCTCCCAGCTTCGTTCTTTTTCCTTAGGATTGCTTTGACTATTTAGGGTTTTTTTATAGTTCCATATAAATCTGATGATTTTTTGTTCCACTTCTTTAAAAAATGTCATTGGAATTTTGATAAGAATTGCATTAAATTTGTATATTGCTTTTGGTAATATGGTCATTTTGATTATATTTATTCTTCCTATCCAAGAACAAGGAATATTTTTCCATTTCATTGTATCTTTTTTGATTTCCCTTAACAATGCTTTGTAGTTTTTGTTATGTAGGTCCTTTTCATTCTTTTTATGTTTATTCCTAGCTATTTTATTTTTTTGGTTACAATCGTGAAGAGTATTATTTTTTTGAGTTTGTTTTCTAATATTTCGTTGTTGGCATATAGAAAAGCTATGGACTTTTGTATATTAATTTTTTATCCTGCTACCTTACTGTATTGGTTTATTGTTTCTAGTAATCTTTTTGTGGAATCTTTGGGGGTTTTGATGTATAGGATCATATCATCTGCAAAAAGTAAAACCTTTACCTCTTCTTTTCCTATGTGGATGCCTTTTATTTATTTATCTTGTCTGATTGCTCAGACTAGAACTTCTAGCACCACGTTAAATAACAGTGGACAGCCCTATATTGTTCCTGATTTAAGGGGGAAAGTCCTCAGTTTTATGCCATTTAATTTGATATTAGCTGATGCCTTCTCATATATGGCCTTTATCATGTTTAGATATTTTCCTTCTATACCCATTTTGTTGAGTGTTTTAAACATAAAGTTGTGTTGTATGTTATCGAATGCCTTTTATGCATCTATTGATAAGATCATGTGGTTTTTGTTATTTGTTTTGTTGATATGGTGCATTATGTTAACCGTTTTATGCATGTTGAACCATCCTTGAGATTCTGGGATGAATCCGACTTGATCATGATGTATTATATTTTTAATATGTTGTTGTATTTAATTTGCTAGTATTTTGTTTAGTATTTTAGCATCTGTATTCATTAAAGATATTGGTCTATAGTTTTCTTTTTATGTGCAGTCCTTGCCAGGTTTTGGTATGAAGGTTATGTTGACCTCATAAAATGTGTTTGGAAGTATTGCTTCTTCTTCAATTTTTTGAAAGACTGAGTAAAATAGCAACCATGTCTTCTTTGAATATTTGATAGAATTCACTAGTATAACCATCTCAGCCTGGACATTTATTTTTGGGGAGAGTTTTAATTGTTTTTTCTATTTCCTCCCTGCTAATTGGTTTGTTTAGGCTTTCTGCTTCTTCATGACTCAGTCTAGGAAGGTTGTATTGTTCTAGAAATTTATCCATTTCTTCTTGATTGTTGAATTTGGTGGCATATAATTTTTCATAGTATTCTATAATAATTCTTTGTATATATATGATGTCTGTGGTGACCTCTCCTCTTTCATTTTGGATTTTATTGATATGAGTTTTTCCTCTTTTTTCCTTGGTGAGTCTTGCCAAGGGTTTGTCAATTTTGTTGATCTTTTCAAAGAACCAGCTCCTTCTTTTATTAATTTTTTTATAGTTTTTCTGTTCTCTATTTTATTTATTTCTGCTCTGATTTTTATTATTTCCTTTCTTCAGCTGGTTTTGGGTTGTCTTTTTCTTCTTTTTTTAGTTCCTTAAGATGTGAAGTTAAGTAGTTTACTTGGGCTCTCTTTGTTTGTTCATATAGGCCTGAAGTGATATGAACTTCCCTCTTATTACTGCTTTTGCTGCATCCCAGAGATACTGATATGTCATATTGTCATTTTCATTTGTCTGTATATATCTTTTGATCTCTGTGCTTATTTTTTCTTTGACCCACTCATTTTTTAAAAGTATGTTGTTTAGTTTCCACGTTTTTGTGGGTTTTTTCCTCTTTTTTGCAGTTGAATTCTAATTTTAAGGCTTTATGATCAGAAACTATGCTTGGTACAATTTCAATTTTTCTGAATTTGCGGATGTTATTTTTGGGGTCCAACATATGGTCAATTTTTGAGAATGTTCCATGTACACTAGAGCAGAGATCCCCAACTCCTGGGCCATGGACCAATACCAATTCATGGGCCATTTTGTACCGGTCCGCAGAGAAAGAATAAATAATTTACATTATTTCCATTTTATTTATATTTAAGTCTGAACGATGTTTTATTTTTTAAAAATGACCAGATTCCCTCTGTTACATTCGTCTAAGACTCACTCTTGATGCTTGTCTTGGTCATGTGATACATTTATCCGTCTCATCCTAAAGGCCGTCCGTGAAAATATTTTCTGCGTTAAACCAGTTCATGGCCCAAAAAAGGTTGGGGACCACTGCACTAGAGAAAAATGTATACCCTGTCACTTTGGGATGAAATGCCCTGTAGATGTCTATCATATCCAATTGCTCTAATGTTTCATTTAAGGTCAATATATCTTTATTTTCTCTTTGGATGAACAATCTAGAACCATCAGCAGTGTATTGAGGTCTTCAAGTATGACTGTATTTTTTTCAGTTTTTGTTTTTAGGTCAATCAGTAGCTGTCATATATTTTGGTGCTCCTTGGCTTGGTGCATATATATTAAGAATTGTTATGTCTTCTTGATTCCATATCCCCTTAATCATTATGAAATGACCAATTTTGTCTCTTATTGCTTTTGCTGTCTTGTAATCAGAATTATTAGATATGAATATTGCTACACCTGTTTTTTTTTTTTATGTTATTTGCTTGAAGTATTGTTTCCAGCCTTTCACTTTCAATTTGTTTTTATCCTTGTTGTTTAGATGTGTTTCTTGTAGGCAGCATACTGTTGGATTTTCTTTTTTAATCCATTCTGCTTCTCTGTATCTTTTTATTGGTGAGTTCAATCCATTTATATTTAGTGTAATTATTGACACTTGAGGGTTCCCTATTGCCATTTTATAAATTTCTTTCTGTTAGTTTGTATTTTGTTTGATTCTTCTCTTTTGTTTTTCTATCATTTGTTTTAGTTTGGTTGTAATCCATACTTTTTTCCTCTTTTACTACCTTTTTTAAGTCATGTGCTTCTGTGGTGGTTTTTTCAGGGGTGGTTACCATTAAGTAATGAAAAGGGTACCTACCATGTTCATTGTAGTACACTATCTTATGAGTGCTTCTGCACTCCATCCTTTGCTACTGTTAATCTCTGTCCTCTCCCCTATTCTTTTTGTTGTTCTCACAGTTTAAATTTGGTTTTATTGTGTTCTTGGTGGAACTTTTACATGTGGATTTGTTTTGTTTTGTTCTTTGTATCTGGTTGGAACATCCTCTTTAGTATTTCCTGAAGTGGGGGTTTTCTGATGATAAATTTCCTAATCTTTTTGTATATGTGAGTGTTTTTATTTCTCCTTTGTATTTGAAGGATAGCTTTGATGGGTATAGTATTTGTGGCTGAACGTTTCTCTCTTTCATGGCTTTAAATATTGGGGTCCACTCTCTTCTAGCTTGTAGAGTTTTTGCTGAGAAATCCGATAATAATCTAATAGGCCTTTCTTTATATGTTGTATTCTTCTTTTCACAGCCTGCCTTCAGAATTTTTTCTTTGTTGTTTGTTTGTGCCAATTTCATTATGATATGCCTTGGAGTAGGTTTGTTGGGTTTAAGAAAACTTGGTGTTCTGTTTGCTTTTTGAATTTGAGGCTTTAGTTCTTTCCACAGGCTTGGGAAGTTCTCCTCTATTATTTGTTTGAGTATGTTCTCCATTCCATTTTCTCTCTCTTCTCCTTCTGATATACCTATTATTCTTATGTTAGTTTTTTAATGGAGTCAGACAATTCCTATTGGGCTTTCTCATTTTTTTTTAAATTTTTGAGTCTTTCTCTTCTTCTCTCTGTTGTGCCTCAAGTTGCTTGTCTTCTATGTCACTAATCCTATCTTCTATCTGACTTGTTTTATTAGCTAAGCTTGTTACCTCATTTTCCAGTTCATGAATTAAGTTTTTCATCTCTCTTTGATTTGTTTTCATAGTTTCAATTTCCTTGGTAATATATTCTTTGTGTTCATTGAGTTGTTTTTTGAGCTCCCTAAATTGCCTTTCTGTGTTTTCTTGTATATCTCTGAGTATTTTTAGAATTTCTCTTTTAAATTCTCTGTCATTTAGCTCCAAGGTTTCCAATCTATTAAATTTTATCTCCATAGATTTTTTTCCTCATTTATCTGTGCTACATCTCTGTCTTTTGTATTCATGATATTTTATTTCCTTTTTGTTAACGGCATCTGAGGGTGGTTTTGTTAATAGCATTAATGAGAATTAATAAAGAATAAAAAGTAAAAAAAAGGTAAAAATAATTTTTTTATTACTTCTCTCTTTTCCCTTCCTCCTTGAGAAAATACCGTAAAAAAACTGTAAATTATACTGTACTAAATGGAACAAAAACTACCTATACTGGAGGGCCTGAGTTGGGAAGGAGGGGTAAAGGGGAAGAAAAGTAGGTAAGGACCCATAAAATGCAATAAAGAAAAAAAATTTGGATCAAGAATAAAATGATTTGCTTGTAAATGATGGTTGACTGAGAGATATAATGAAAAGGATAAGAGGAAAACAGAAAAAAAACCTATTGTATTAAGTGGAACAAAAACTAGAGAGAATGGAGAGCTGGAGTTGGGGGAATGCTAATGATTTAAATAGCAAAATAAAAAGCACCCAAAATGCCACAAAGAAAAAATTTAAGTCCCCAAATAAAATAATTTGTTTGTGAGTGAGGTAAAGAAGAAAAGAAGAAAGAAGGAGAGATGGAGAAAAAAGAAAAAGGGAAAAAAGAAAAGAAGAAAAACAAAAAAAAAGAAGAGAGAGTTAAGGATTTTGGAGTACAATCTTCATAGAGAGAAAGGAGGAAGAAAAGAAAAATATGGAAAATGTAACACTTATGGGTAATGTAGTTCAAGATGAAGAGAAAAGAATAAGAGGGGCAGAGAATAAAAGGACCAAGGTGGAAGAAAAAAAATAATAAAGACAAGAAGATGAAAGAAACAAAAAAAGTTATAAAGTCTGCAGATTTTTTTTGATTTTGAGAAGTTATCTTCTTCCTTTCTCTTTCCTCATTCTCTTCCTGGTCGGTTGCTCTGTACCCCAGGCTCTGCCCCTGTGGCATGCTTAGGTAGAGATTTGCAGTTGATGAGTCTCTTGGTGATGTCATATATTAGGCTTTAGTCTCATTGATAGTTGGGGCTTGTTAGCATTTGCTGGCTCCAACAATGGGAAAGTCCGTTTCCTGGAGCTTCTCTCCTAGTCTCTCCTTCCTGAATTAGCAGCCTGATGATCCAGCTATGAGGTTGCTGCTGCCACTGCCTGGAGATTAAGAGGCTTAAAGAGCTGGCAAACCCTCACTCTATCCCCACTCAGCACAGGGCTCTGGGTAAGGCTCTGTCAGTCAGAGCTGCCAATGTAATCAGGCAGGGCTGGGAGCCAATTGCTCTCAAAGTGCCTTTCTATGAACCTCCAGGCATGTCCAGTATGCCTCAGGACTCTGTGGAACCACTCTTCCCAGGCTTTTTGCACTTTGTAACCTGTTTTGACTGGGAAGAAGATGCCCTAGTAGGTGCCTGCAGAACAAGAGGTCTTAAAAGCTGCTAAGTCCCTCTTTTTAATGTGCAGCCCTGAGTATGAAAGCTCTGCCAATCAAAGCCACCAGATTAAGCAGGTAGGGGGTGTGTGTTCACTTCTGTTCAGTTCCCCAGGTATATCTAGTTAAATTTGCCTTAGCATTCCATGGGATTGTTTCCTGCAGGCTTCTTCCCTGTTAAAAAGCCTACAGCCTATCCTGTCTAACTTCTATAGTGTTCTCTGAGCTTTGTTCCATAAGAATGTGTTTTTCACCCTGTGTCGGCTGACAGGAAGTTGCCCCTACCCCTTCGCGCATAGCAAGAGGCACTAAAAAATATCAAGTCTCTTGTTTTAGATCGCTGATCTAATAGAGACCTTGTCAATTAGAGCTGCATAAATCAGTTGGGAGGTGAACAGACTGTGAGTTAAGCTAATTTCAGTGATTGGATCCGCAGATCTGCTCCAGAGACAGACTGCAAGCTGCTTGTGCACCCCTCCCCCTAATACTTTCATATTTTTTTCTTCTCCCAGATATTAGCCTGAATAGCTGGGTGAGGAGCCCTGCCTGCTCGGAAAAGTTTGAGCATAGGAAAGTTCGCTTTTGTGCACTCCCTGTGCACTGCTGGGTGTGCAGGGACCACACCAAGATTCTGATCGCAGCCCACACAGAGGCCTCTGACTCTGCCCCTCTGTCTGGAAACACAGGCACCCACTCCTGGGGTGCTAAGAGGAACCTCTCAGACACTATCCGTGCTCACTGACCAGGGTATCAGGGATAATGGCTGCCTTTGCCGGGGTCCAGCGTGGGCATTAGCTCATGTGAGCTCAGATGCCGCGGGCACACTCTTTGCTCAGCTTAGATGTTTGTGCAAGTAGCCCAGCTCCCAGCCCCCACTCTATCTCAGTTCCAAGTGAAAGCAGCCTTTGCTCAGGTTAGTGAGGAAGGCGGAATATTCCTTTCTCTGTCTTATTTCCTATAGAGTTGATTAAATATTTAGTCAATTTATTCCTCAATCATACCTTCGTGTTCAGTGTGTGGGACTTCCAGATGCTTCAAGGATAGATTTTTCTGTCACTGGTTGAAGAACTTGTTGAAATTTTGGGGAGAGGTATCAGGAGTGCTCCTCACGGTGCCATTTCTCTGACATCACTCTGAAACATCTTTTAATATTAACTTTATCCTTTCCTTTCTTCAGATTCACACTAATGCCATCCAACACCCTGCCTCACCTATATCCCTCTCCCTTGCACATCCTATCCCTTAACCATTAAGCCTTCGGGACAATGAAGTACTGGTAAACATCAAATATTTTTTAAGACAAAATTTTGGGTCTGTTGACCACAGAGATAGAGTTTGAGTCACACTAGAGATAACATGTATGCCTCAATTGCGTTTCAGCTCCGACTCATAAAAGTGGGCCTACCTTACCAATTATGCCCTTTCAAAATCAGACAGAACAATGCACTGGCTGACATCAAGACCAGATGCAATGATCAAATATCACCCTCACTAGTGCTGACCAATCAATAGAGACCACCTTAAATCCCTTAATCTCCTACATACCTCATCCCGTGGAAGCCATCAGGGAGCCAGTTCTTTGATGAGCATAAACACGCCTGTGAGTCTGATGCTATTTCTTAAACATAAATTATTTCTTTCTTGAGTGAAAGCTCCTGTTCAAGTTTGCTTGATCTTTGATGCATACTGGTGAACAAAATCCTCTAGTTCAGGAACACATCCTCTACTAAAAATTAGAGTTCATGTGTTCCATCTCTCCTCAAAAGTGCTCTGTATTTTAGTTCTCCTGATTACTTTACAACCCACAAAAATATAATAATTTTATAGACTATTTGGCCCTTTTCTCCTTTGTCAATGAGCAACATTATCTTGCAATTTTCCATACCCTACCTAGAAATATAACTGTTTTATAATTTTTACTGTTTTATACTAAAACTTATTCAAATCATAGTTAATTTATATCTGATTTTTAAAAATATCCTTGAAGTCAGTAGGTATCAAGGATGGGCAGAAACATAATTTTCTAGATTTGTCATTCTAATCCATTCACCATTCAACCAGAGTGATTTTTTCTCCTCTTCAGTGCGTTGCTCTTTTGAAAAGTAATATTTGGTACAACATGGATGGGTCTTCAGAATATCATGATAAACAAAATAAATCAGATAGAAAAGGATAAGGGCCATATGATTTTATTTGTATGTGGGCTATAAAACTGCAAGCAAGAAGAGAAAAAACAAGACAAACAAAATACTCATAGACACAGGTATCAGTATGGTGTTTACCAGAAGGACAGAGGGACTGTCCAACTATTACAAGTTGGTACTTTCTGCTCCTTCACCCCACACAGTTCTATCACTTTCTCTACACTCTAAAAGAAAGAAAGAAGGAGAGAAGGAAGGAAGGAAGAAAGAAAATAAACAAAAAAGAAAGAGAAAAAAGAAATCAGAAATAGTATTAAAAGTTTAATTTAGGATTAGTAACTAATTTACTGCAAGCAAAGAAAAAAGGAGTCAAATACATGAGGAAGATTTTACTTTAGTTGGTAAATGCACAATATAATATACAGATTATTATAATACTCCAGCCCACTGGGAACTACCAGTGTCGCATGGGAGAAATCTACTCAAGACACAAACAGATGTTAAGAGGAACAGGGGGTGGCTTGCCAAGGAAGGCAAAGAAGACCTCCTGAATGTCCTTTTTCCTTAGCTTTTATTGATCAGAAGCAGAACAGATGTAACAGGATTGCAAGGGAGGGAGGGAGGCCAGGTGATAAAGAGAAAGAATGAATAATGGCCATTTTGCTGACATGAAGAAAAGGCTAATTTGATCAGTACATTCTTTGTCTTTTGCTAATTAGCAAGCACAAAAGAAGGGACAATCTGGAACCTGTGTGCTAATTTTCTAAAGTCCATTCACATGCTTTCCTTTGTGTCTGCACTAATGTCACTCAATCACACAGTTTCTTGGTGTTTGCATCCAAGAGACATTCACTCAGGGCTTTTAACTAAAGTTCTTCAATCTAAGTCATAGAGGGTTCAAGGTTAGATGGGTGATTTCCTACAGATTATGTATCATAGAATTATATACCTAAAACCTATATAATTTTATTAACCAAGGACTTCCCATAAGTATAAAAAAACAAAAATAAACTTGAGAGATATTATAAAATTATATTTTATTTTTTTGTCCACTCTATCTAATTATAATTATTTCCCTGATAGAAGATACATATTGTTGCATTAGTAGGTTATCTATGGATGATAGAATCTACTAAATTATAAAATATAGTAAATGTAGTATATAAACTGTAAGTTAAAATGCATCTTAACTTCGAACAGAAAAATATTGAAAATAATTTAAACAATTTTTGAACTTTATTGTTCTATTAAGAAAAACATCAGCCTGACCAGTGGTGGCTCAGTGGATAAGGCATCGACCCGGAATGCTGACATCACTGGCTTGAAACTCCAGGCTTGTTGGGTCATGGCACATATGAGAAGCAACTATTACAAGTTGGTACTTTCTGCTCCTTCGCCCCACACAGTTCTATCACTTTCTCTACACTCTAAAAGAAAGAAAGAAGGAGAGAAGGAAGGAAGGAAGAAAGAAAATAAACAAAAAAGAAAGAGAAAAAAGAAATCAGAAATAGTATTAAAAGTTTAATTTAGGATTAGTAACTAATTTACTACAGTTTAGAAATGTGAGTACATATTTTAATATAAAATTAGAATTAGTGTATACATAGTTTCTTGATTTCTTATGTGCCTCA
This sequence comes from Saccopteryx bilineata, assembly GCF_036850765.1. Taxonomy (NCBI): domain Eukaryota; kingdom Metazoa; phylum Chordata; class Mammalia; order Chiroptera; family Emballonuridae; genus Saccopteryx; species Saccopteryx bilineata. The sequence goes on along the minus strand of NC_089494.1, from coordinate 92,922,286 downwards.
GGGATTTTATTTATTTTCTTAATTTATTTATTCATTTTTATTAGAAAGAGAGAAAGAGAGAGAGAGAGAGAGAGAGAGAGGAAAGGGATAGAGAGAACAGAGGGAGGAACAGGAAGCATCAACTCCTATATGTTATGTGCCTTGACCAGGCAAGCCCGGGCTTCTGAACTGGTAATCTCAGCATTCCAGGTCAATGCTTTATGTACTGTGCCACCACAGGTCAGGCTGTGCCTCAGGGTTTTCAATTGCTTAGATACTCATGATTCGTTCACTTGTCTTAACTAATCCAAGCACATATAATGTAAATATCTTCTGGACAACTAATTTAATAAGGGGTAGAACTTATTTTAAGACAGAACACAACTGTGAGGACACTTGGCTTAATATGGACATTTGTACTTTAAAAACACATATAGATATATTCTATGAATGTTATGGAAAAGAAGGAAAAAATCGCACAGAAATTAAGGCAAAGAGTTAATTAGGCATAAAATAAAATATCTCCATTTTTCTTTATCATATTAGAAATCAATTTTTTTTTCTCAAGCTGGAAACGAGGAGGCAGTCAGACTCCCGCATGCGCCCGACCGGGATCCACCAGGCAGGCCCACCAGGGGGTGATGCTCTGCCCATCTGAGGCGTTGCTCTGTTGCAACCAGAGCCATTCTAGTGCCTGAGGCAGAGGCCATAGAGCCATCCTGAGCGCCCTGGCCAACTTTGCTCCAGTGGAGCCTCGGCTGAGGGAGGGGAAGAGAGAGATAGAGAGGAAGGAGAGGGAGAGGGGTGGAGAAGTAGATGGGTGCTTTTCCTGTATGCCCTGGCCGGGAATCGAACCTAGGACTTCCGCAAGCCAGGCTGACACTCTACCACTGAGCCAACCGGCCAGGGCTAGAAATCAATTTTTATTTTGCTTTCTAAACTTATCATTCCTTAAACACTAAAGTGGATCACACATCACAATTGATTCAATTTTACTATTTGAGTCAATTTTTTATTATACAAAGAATTATTGAGGATCTATCTTATGTGAGTCAGCACTCCATTAGACATTGGAGACTTCACTGTGAATAAGGCAGTGTTGTGCCTGACTCTTGGCCTTCACTTATCGTTGCAGAAATAAATAATAAGTTACTATGAATTTAGATGGTTATTAAGTCAGAAGAAACAGAAGAGATTTTATAGGTGATAACATAGTACTTCAGTTCTTTCCAAGCATTTTGGGAAAATCATGTTAGTATTTTGACAACTTCAGAATTACTATTTGAAATGTTTACAACAGTATATGTCATATGCAAATAACATAAAATAGTTATAGAATAATCATTTAATAGTATTGATTTGATGGAGGTCAAGTTGTCTAAAAGTTTTTTTTATTGCCATTAAATAAGATGGTTTTGCTGCAACATTTGCCTACTTTTAGTATAAATAGGACACAGTGTTCCAGAAAGCAGAGTAAGCTCACTGAAGGTTCTCGCTAGGCATCTTTCTCAGCATTGTCTTTGAGGTAAAGGGGCCCCTGGACATCTCGCAAGACATGCAGAGAGAGTGAAATGTTCCAGAGTCAGTACTTATAAACTGTGGTCTCTATTTCATTAAAAGTCTTATCAAAAAACAACAGAATTACTCAAAATCAAAAAGTAAATATGTACATGTAGTAAGAAACTATGATATCTATAATTAAAAAACTAGAGGAACTTAAGATAGCAATAGTAAAATATGCCTAGACTTTCTACAAAACACAGATAATTTAGGGAAGTAATTTTCTAAATATGCTCTACAAATTACTGATGGACTTAGAAGTCATATCATGGGTTCTCAGGGAGATTATCATGTTTATAAAAAAATATCATTAATTGTTTGTTTACATACATTTTATAAATTTTAGAAGCAAAATTGGTCTCATGTTCACATAAACTTATATTTATAACAATTATCTTATTCTTTAATAAATCTGTGTGTCTCAACTACCATTTAAGTAAGATAAAAATTCTTTCACTTAATATTTTATTTGAATGCTGTAGTTTTAAATTTGCACTTTCAATTTTTTATATTAATCTTCACTGTATCTGCAATTCATTCAAATAAATCAACAACTCAAAAGTGGATTGTTAAAACAAATAGTTATTAAATTGATAAATATCTAAAAACTGAATTTTATTAGAAAGCTGATTATTTCTACATTGCCATTAAGGTAAATATATCACCAGTTATAGATTTTCACAGTAGTAACAGAAAGTTGTAGAAATTTTTTTGTTGTTGTTGTGTTTTTCTGAAGTGAGAAGCAGGGAGGCAGAGAGACAGACTCCCACAATGAACCAACCAAGATTCATCCAGCATGCCCACTAAGGGGCAATGCTTTGCCCATCTGAGGTGTTCCTCCATTGCAACCGGAGCCATTTTTGCACCTGAGGCAGAGGCCATGAAGCCATTCTCAGCAACCGGGCCAACTTTTCTTCAATGGAGCCTTGGCTGAGGTAGGAGAAAATAGAGAGAAAGGAGAGGGGTAAGGGTGGAGAAGCATATGGGTGGCCCTGGCCTGGAATCAAACTCAGCACATTGAAACGCCAGGCTGATACTCTATCACTGACTCTATCACCAGTCAAGGCTCATAGAAAATTTTGCAATGTTTTAAATAAAGTATAGGGACATCTTTGATAAGTCAAACTCATTTTAGAAAATAGGAACCAAGTAAAATATTTCACAGAATTGATTAACTTTACCTCCTAAGACAAGGAAAATTAGTTCACTAGAAAGATATCTAACATTATACACTACTCATTAATAAGATGTGAAAATTTACTCAGAAAGTAAACAAAGACATCATTAATTTTTTAATCAGATTATTATATTTGATGCTGCATGATATCAATGTCTGCTTAATAAAGATCACCATTTAAATTCAGCTTTTATTAATTTAGACAATTAATTTTAATGGGGTGACATTGATCAATTAGAGTACACAGATTCAGAGAAAACATCTCCAGATCATTTTGACATTTGATTATGTTGTATACCCATCATTCAAAGTCAAATTGTCTTCTGTCACCTTCTATTTGGTTTTCTTTATTCTCCTCCCCGCCGCCTATCCACTCCTTCTACTCCCTTACCTTTCTCCTGGTAAATACCACACTGTTGTCCAGGTCCATGAGTCTCAATTTTTTGTCCGACCTATGTATGGAATCATACAGTTCTTAGTTTATTCTGATTTACTTATTTCACTCAGTATAATGTTATCAAGGTCCATCCATGTTGAGGTAAATGACCTATGGAATTGTTTCTTATGGCTGAGTAGTATTCCATAGTATATATGTATCACATCTTCTTTATCCAATCATCTGTTGAAGGGCTTTTTGGTTTTTCCATATCTTGGCCACTGTGAACAATGCTGGAATGAACATGGGGTTACATGTGTCTTTACGTACCAATGTTTTTGAGATTTGGGGGTATACACCCAGTAGAGGGATTGCTGGGTTATATGGTAGTTCTATTCTTAATTTTTTGAGGAACCACCATACTTTCTTCCATAATGGTTGTACTACTATATATTCCCATGAACAGTGAATGAGGATTCCTTTTGCTCCACAGCCTCTCCAATACTTGTTATTACCTGTCCTGTTGATAATAGCTAATCTAACAGGTGTGAGGTGGTATTTCATTGTAGTTTTGATTTGCATTTCTCTAATAGCTAGTGAAGATGAGCATCTTTTCATATATCTGTTGGCCATTTGTATTTCTTCCTGGGAGAAGTGTCTGTTCATGTCCTCTTCCCATTTTTTATTGGATTATTTGCTTGTTTGTTGTTGAGTTATGTGAGTTCTTTGTGTATTTTGGATATTAGGCCCTTATCTGTGCTGTTGTTTGAAAATATCATCTCCCATTTAGTTGGCTGTCTGTTTTGTTGTCAGTTTCTATTGCTGTGCGAAAGCTTCTTAGTCTGATGTAGTCCCATTCATTTATCTTTTCCTTCATTACCCTTGCCTTTGGAGTCAAATTCATAAAATGCTCTATATGGCCAAGGTACACAAGTTTAGTACCTATGTTTTCTTCTATGTAATTTATTGTTCTATGTCTTATATTTAGATCTTTGATCAATTTTAATTAATTTTGGTAAAAGGGAAAACACTGTAGTAGAATTTCATTTCTTTGCATGTGGCTCTCCAGTTTTTCCAGCACCATTTATTGAAGAGGTTTTCTTTTCTCCATTGTGTGTTTTTGGCTACTTTATCAAAAATGATTTGAACATATATATGTGGTTTTATTTCTGGGCTCTCTATTCTGTTCCATTGGTTGGAGTATATATTTTTCTGCCAATACCATGCTGTTTTGATTATCGTGTCTCTATAATATAATTTGAAATCAGGTATTGTGACACCCCCTACTTTGTTCTTTTTCCTTGGATTTCTTTGGCTATTTGTGGTGTTTTACAGTTTTGTATAAACCTGATGATTTTTTGTTTCATTTATTTAAAAAATGACATTGGAATTTTGAATGGAATTGTATTAAACTTGTATATCACTTTGGGTAATGTGGTCATTTTGACTATATTTATTCTTCCTATCCAAGAACAAGGAATATTTTTTTATTTCATTGTATCCTTTTCAATTTTTCTTAACAATGCTTGTAGTTTTCATTATATAGGTCCTTTACATTCTTTGTTATGTTTATTCTGAGGTATTTTATTTTTTTCTGTTGCAATTATAAAAATGATTATTTTTTTAGTTCATTTTCTGATGTTTCATTGTTGGCATATAGGAAGGCAATAGACTTCTTTATATTAATTTTGTATCCTGCGACTTTACTGTATTGGTTTATTTTTTCCAATTGTCTTTTTGTGGAGTCTTTGAGGTTTTTGTTGTACAGAATCACATCATCTGCAAAAAGTGAAACCTTTACTTCTTCTTTCCCAATATGAATGCCTTTTATTTATTTCTCTTATCTGATTGTTCTGGCTAGAATTTCCAGCACTATATTGAATAAGAGTGGAGAGAGTGGACAACCTTGTCTTGTTCCTGATTTTAGGGGAAAAGTCCTCAGTTTTATACCATTTAATATGGTGTTAGCTGATGGTTTGTCATAAATGTCCTTTATTACATTGAGATATTTTTCTTCTGTACCCATTTTGTTCAGTGTTTTAAACATAAAATGATGTTGTATTTTTTCAAATGCCTTTCCACACCTATTGATAGGATCATATCATTTTTGTTCTTTATTTTGTTGATATGGTGTATTATATTAATGTTTTACATATGTTGTACCATCCTTGTGATTCCAGGATAACTCCCACATGATCATGGTGAATTATTTTTTTAATGTGTTGTTGTAGTCAATTTGCTAGTATTTTGTTTAGGATTTTACCATCTGTATTCATTAGAGATATTGGTCTGTAGTTTTCTTTCTTTGTGTTGTCCTTGCCAGATTTTGGTATGAGGGTTATTTTGGCTTTGTAAAATGTATTTGGAAGTATTGCTTCTTCTTCAATATTTTGGAAGACTTTGAGTAGAATAGGAACCAAGTCTTTTTTGGATGTTTGACAGAATACACTAGTATAGCTGTCTGGCCCTGGACTTTTATTTTGTGAGAGGTTGTTGATAGTTGTTTTTACTTTCTCCCTGCGTATGGGTCTGTTTAGGCTATTTACTACTTCATGACTCAGTCTAAGAAGATTGTATGGTTCTAGGAAATTATCCATTTCTTCTCGCTTGTTAAATTTGATAGCATATAGTTTTTCATACTCTTCTACGATAATTCTTTGTATATCTATGATATCTGCCATGATTTCTCCCCTTTCATTTTGGATTTTATTGATATGAGTCCTTTCTCTTTTTTCCTTATGAGTTTTGCCAAGGTTTGTCAATTTTGCTGATCTTTTCAAAGAACCAGCTCCTTGTTTTATTGATTTTTTTCTATAGTTTTTCAGTTCTCTATTTCATTTATTTCTGCTCTGATTTTTATTATTTCCTTTCTTCTGCTTATTTTTGGTTGCTTTGTTCTTCTTTTTCTAGTTCTTTAAGATGTGAAGTTAAGTGTTTACTTAACTCTCTCTTGTTTGTTCATATAAGCCTGTAGTGATATGAACTTCCCTCTTATTACTGTTTCTGCTGCATCCCAGTGATTCTTTTATGTTGTATTCTCATTTTGTTGGTTTGTATGTATCTTTTGATCTCTGCTTTTATTTCTTCTTTGACTCACTCACTTTTTGGAAGTATGTTGTTTAATTTCCACATTTTACTGGGTTTGCTTACATTTTAAGTTAAATTCTAGTTTTAAAGATTTGTGGTCAGAGAATATGCTTGGTATAATTTCAATCTTTCTGAATTTTTTGATGTTACTTTTGTGGCCCAACATGGTCAATTCTTGAGAATGTTCCATGTATACTGGAGAAAAAGTGTATACTACGGTGTTTTTGGATGAAATTTTCTGTTGATGTCTATCATATCCAATTATTTTAGTGTTTTGTTAAAGACCCTTATTTGTTTATTGATTCACTCTTTGGATGAACAAATCTAGAGCTGTCAGCAGTGTATTGAGTTATCCAAGTATAATTGTATTTTTGTCAGTTTTTTTTTTTTTTTTTTGTATTTTTCTGAAGCTGGAAACGGGGAGAGACAGTCAGACAGATTCTTGCATGCGCCCGACCGGGATCCACCTGGCAGGCCCACCAGGGGTCAATGCTCTGCCCACCAGGGGGTGATGCTCTGCCCCTCCGGGCATCACTCTGTCGTAACTAGAGCCACTCTAGCGCCTGGGGCAGAGGCCAAGGAGCCATCCCCAGTGCCTGGGCCATCTTTGCTCCAATGGAGCCTCACTGCGGAGGGGAAGAGAGAGACAGAGAGGAAGGAGAGGGGGAGGGGTGGAGAAGCAGATGGGTGCTTCTCCTGTGTGCCCTGGCTGGGAATCGAACCCGGGACCTCTGCACACCAGGCCGATGCTCTACAGTTTTTATTTTTGTTCAGTTAGTAGATGTCTTATATATTTTAATGCTCCTTGGTTTGGTGCATATATATTAAAAAGTGTTATGTCTTCTTTATTCAATAGTCCCTTTATCATTATGAAATGACCGTCTTTGTCTTTGATTACCTTTGCTGTCTTGCAGTCAGCATTGTTAGATATGAATATGGCTACACATGCTTTTCTTTGGATATTATTTGCTTGGAAAATTGTTTTGCAGCATTTCACTTTGAATTTATTTTTATCCTGTAGCTTGGATGTGTTTCTTGAAGGCAGCATACAGTTGGATTTTCTTTTTTGATCCATTCTGCTTCTCTGTGTCTTTTTATTGGTGAGTTTAATCTATTTACATTTAGTGTAATTATTGACACTTTAGGATTTTTTTTTTTTAATATTTTATTTATTGATTTTTAAGATACATTTATTTATTTATTTATTCATTTTTAGAGAGGAGAGAGAGAGAGACAGAGAGAGAGGAGAGAGAGACAGGGGGGAGGAGCTGGAAGCATCAACTCCCATATGTGCCTTGACCAGGCAAGCCCAGGGTTTCGAACCGGCGACCTCAGCATTTCCAGGTCGACGCTTTATCCACTGCGCCACCACAGGTCAGGCGACACTTTAGGATTTTTTATTGCCATTTTATGTATTGTTTACTGATAGCTCTGTATCTTGTTTGTTTCTTCTCTTTTGTTTTTCTGTCATTTGTTTTTGTTTGGTTGTATGCCATATTCCTTTCTTCTGTTTCTTCTTTTTTTTTAAGCCATATGTTTCTGTAGTGGTGTTGTCTAGGGTGGTTACCATTGAGTAATTAAAAAAGATATATATCATTTTCATTGTGGTACATATCTCATGAGTGCTTCTGCACTCCATCCTCCTTTGCTACTGTTAATCTTTGCCCTCTCCCTTTTTTTTTTTTTGTTTTTGTTGCCACAGATTAGTCTTGTTATTATTGTGATCTTGATAGAGCTTTTACTTGTAATTTTGTTTTGTTTTGTTCTTTGTATCTGGTTTGATAACCCCTTTAGTATTTTGTAAAGTGGGGGTTTTCTAGTGATAAATTCTTTTATCTTTTCTATAGCTGTGAATGTTTTTATATCCTCTTCATATTTGAAGGATAGCTTTGATAGATATAGTAGTTTTGGCTGGAAGTTCCTCTCTTTCAGCACTTTAAATATTGGGGTCCACTCTCTTCTGGCTTGTAGTGCTTCTGCTGAGAAATCTGATGATAACCTAAAGGACCTTCCTTTGTATGTTGTATTATTCTTTTTTTTTTTTTTTGTATTTTTCTGAAGCTGGAAACGGGGAGAGATAGTCAGACAGACTCCTGCATGTGCCCGACCGGGATCCACCCGGCATGCCTACCAGGGGGTGATGCTGTGCCCATCCGGGGTGTCACTCTGTCGTGACCAGAGCCACTCTAGTGCCTGAGGCAGAGGCCGAGGAGCCATCCCCAGTGCCCGGGCCATCTTAGCTCCAATGGAGCCTCACTGCAGGAAGGGAAGAGAGAGACAGAGAGGAAGGAGAGGGGGAGGGGTGGAGAAGCAGATGGGTGCTTCTCCTGTGTGCCCTGGCCGGAAATCAAACCCAGGCCTCCTGCATGCCAGGCCGACACTCTACCACTGAGCCAACTGGCCAGGGCTGTTGTATTATTCTTTTCCCTGTCTACCTTGACTATTTTTTTTGTCATTGGTTTGTGATAATTTCATTATGATGTACCTTGGGTAGGTCTGTTTGAATTAAGGCAACTTGGTGTTCTGTTTTCTTCTGTATTTGAGGCTCTAATTCTTTCCACAGGCTCGGGAAGTTCTCATCTATATTTGTTTCAATATGTTCTTTATTCCATTTTCTCTCTCTTCTCCTTCTGATATACTCATTATTCTTATGTTGCTCTTTCTGATAGACTCAGACAATTCTTGTAGGGCTTTCTTATTTAATTCTTGAGTCTCTCTCCTTTTCTCTCTCTAGTGTCTCTAGTTGCCTGTCTTCTGTGTCACTAATTCTCTCCTTTATCTGGTCTTTTCTATTAGCTAAGCTTGTTACCTTGGTTTTCAGTTCATGTATTGAGTTTTTCATCTCTGTTTGATTCCTTTTTATAGTTTTATGTATATTATTTTTGTTCATTGAATTGTTTTGTTGAGCTCTCTAAATTGCCTTTCTGTGTTTTCTTGTATTTCCCTGAGTATTTTTAGTACTTCAATTTTTAATTCTGTGTCATTTAACTCCAAGGTTTCCAAGCAATTGAAATATATTTTTCCTAGAGATTTGTCATCATCTATCTGAGCTACATCTCTGTCTTTTGTATCCATGATATTTGATTTTATTTTTCTTAATGGCATTTGAGAGTAGTATTGTTAGTAACACTAATAAGAGATGATTAATAATAATAAAATAAAAATTGAAAAAATACAGTGAAAAAATAAAAATTCTATTATGATAAATGGAACCAAAATTACATAGAGTAGGGAGCCAGATCTGGGGGACAATGACAAGAAGATAAAAAATGAAGTAAAAAACACACAAAATGCCACAACGAAAAGTATGAGTCCAAAACAAAATAATTTATTTATAAATGATGACTGAGAGAAAAACAAAAAGAGAAATAAAAAGAGAGAAAAAAAGAAGAAAAAGTTAAATATTTTGAAATGTAACCCTCATTAAAAAAAAGAATGAAAATTGTAATACCTGTGGATAATGAAGTTCAAAGAAAAAGAAAAGAATAAGACAGAAGAAAAGATAAAATGACCAAAGTAGAAAAAAAGAAAAAAAAAGACAAGAAAAAAATTAAATAAAGTTATAAAAAATGTAAATTTCTTCTTGGTTTTGAGAGGTAGCTTCTTCTTTTCTTTTCTTTTCTTTTTTTTTTCTATTCGGCAGGTAGTACTGTACTACAGCTTTTACTACTGTGGTGTTTTTGAATAGAGATTTGCTGTTTTGTTGCTATGGCAATGACATTGGCTGGGCCTCAGCCCTTTTGGTAGGTGGGGCTTTTTAGGATTTGCAGGCTCCAACAATGGGAGAATGTTAGTATTCCAGGTGTGTCTCCCCATATCTCTCCCTCCTGAGCTAGCAGCCTGGGGACTTAGCTTTAACATTGCCCCAGCCACTGCTTGCAGAGCAAAAGGCTCTAGGAGCTGCTAAATCCTTCCTTCAGCACCGCTCAAAGCACAGTTCTGAGTAAGCATGTACCAACCAGAGCTGCCAGCAAAAGCAGGCAAGGCAGGGAGCTGATTGCTGATCAGACGCCTTTCTACAGGCCCCCGGTCATGTCTAGTATGCCTCAGTGCTCTGCAGGTCTAATCTCCACAGGCTTTTTTCTTTTGTGCCCTGTTTGGTAGCCCACAGCCCAGCCCTCATGACTTCTGAAATGCACTCAGAGGTATACTCCATAGAAATGTGCTTTGTGATCTGTATCAGCTTGTGAAGGCGCCCCACCTGGACAGGCCCAGGCCTAGGGCTCCTGGCCCTTGCGCACTTCCCATACTGTTGGTCAGGGAGCAGGGACCACACCAAAACTCTGGCTACAGCCCATGCAGAAGTCCACTGATGACAATCTCAGGCCTAGCCCCTCCATCCGCAAATGCACTCACTCATGCCAGAGGCGCCAGGTACAGCCACTCGCACAGTGCCAACAATCATGGACCAGGAACGCACAAAGCCCAAAGCTGCACTGGTGCCAGCCTCCACAGGCAACCTGCTTTGGCAACCTCCATTGGAGTCTGCCACTTACCCTAGCCCCACATCCACAATCTTAGGTCGAGTCAGTATGCTTTCTCCTCCACTTGATCATCTGCCCTAGCCCAGCCTCTTCCTTCTGCCACAAATCCTCTGTTTCTCTTGGTTCCAGGTGAAAGCAGCCCTTCCTCAGATCAGTGAGGAAAGCAGAATACTCCATTCTCTGTCTTATTTCCTTCAGAGTAGATTATATATTCAGCCACATTTTTGCCCAATTATACCTTTGTCTTGTGTGTGTATATTTCAGATGCTTCTGAGATTTTTTTCTCTGTCTCTAGTTGTTGATTTTGTTGAAATTTCAGGGGGAGATATTGGGAGCACCCCTCACGGTGCCATTTCTCTGACATCACTCACACATTTTTATTTTTTTTTAGAAATTTGTTTTATAGTCAAAGAACTCAACTCCTGCTTTAGCTGTACCATATGTCATAGGAATTGTATTACAAGAGAAATAATAATTTAGCTCATAATTACGTTCTAAGCTGTTACATAGTTTGAAAAAGGTTGTGTTGGCTTCATTATTGAAAGAATAGCAACTGTGCACATACCTAAACATCAATCGACACTCCGTTTTTGTTCACTTTTTAATAATTTATTTAGGTAAAATTCATAAAAGATAACATTATCCATTTAATAGCAAACAAGTCAGTGGCATTGGTAGATTCAGAATATTGTACATACACTCATAGTTTCAGAATATTTTCATCACTCCAAAGTAATATCTTTAACCCACTAAGCAATTTCTTCCTTTCCTCAAGTCCCCATAATCAATAAATCTGCTTTCTTTCTCTATGGTTTTAGTAATTACAGATATGATATAAATAAACTCATACAATATTTGACCTTTTGCATCTGGCTTCTTTCAATTAGCAAAATATTTTGGAGATTCATTCATGTTGTAGCATGTATCAACACTTTATTCTTCTACCACTTTTGTTTATTCATTTACCAATCAATGGACATTTGGGCTACTGTGAATAATGCTGCTCTAAAGATGCATGTGCATATTAGAGTACTTGTTTTCAACACTTTTGTGTGAACATAGAAGTGCATGTGAAGTGCATGGGGTTTTCTTGTTTTTTTTGTTTTGTTTTGTTTTTTTCTTCATTTCCAAGTGAAAGGAGGGACACAGAGAGACAGACTCCCTCATATCATATAACCTGACCAAGATCAACTGGCATCCCCTGTCTGGGACTGATGCTTGACTCAATCGAGCTATACTCAGTGCCTGAGGTTGATGCTCAGAACAATTGAGTCATTGGCTGTGAGAGGGAAAAGGAGAGAAAGAGGGGAGAGGGAAGGGAAGAGAAACAGAAAGTCAGACAGTTGCCTATCATGTATGCCCTGACTTGAGATTGAACCCAGGATGACCATATGCTGGGCTGACATGCTTTCCACTAAGCTAACTGAGAAGGGCCATGTCATTGTAGTATTTTTTGTTTGTTTGTTTTTTAATGAACAAGACAGAGAGAGAGAGACAGAAAGAGAGACAGGTAGTAACAGATAGGAAGGGAAAGATGAGAAGCATCAATTCTTTGTTGAGGCACTTTAATTGTTCATTGATTGCTTTCTCATATATGCCTTGAACAGGAGGATGCAGACAAGCTAGTGATACATTGTTCAAGCCAGAAACCTTGGGCTGAAGCCAGGGACCATGGGGTTATGCTACCCCATGCTCAAGCTGGTGAGCCCACATTTAAGCCAGATGAGTCTGCGTTCAAACCAGCAACCCTGGGGTTTAAAACCAGGGTCCTCTGTGTCTCAGGCCAACACTCTATCCACCGCTCCACTGCCTGGTCAGGCTCATTGTGGTTTTAATTTGTTTTTTCTAATGGTTGATCATGTAAAGCATCTTTTCATGTGTTAATGGAGATTTGTTTATCTTCTTTGGAAAAATGTATAATGAGCTCCTTTCTCCATTAAAAAATAATGTTATATGTCTTTTTGTTGTTGAGTTGTAAGAGTTCTTTATAGATAATTATATATAAAATTTGCAAATATTTTCTTCCTCAATCCTGTAGGTTGAATAAGTTCTGAGTTCATCAAAACACAGACAAGTGTTTTGCATTAATCTTTTAGGTAGCCTCCAATAACTTTAGAACAATACAATAATTTTCAAATAAGGTCTATTCTATAAGGTCTAGAACCAGGGACTATAGACATCTTAATCTGAGTATACTTTCCTCCAATTAATGTTGCATAATGACTGTAACATAAAAAGTAATAAATAGAAATTTATGATGAATTTATTTAATGTATTATTGCTAATAATTGTTTCCATCAAATTCTGTTAATAATGCTTACAATTTGTACTTTGCTCCATCATCACATCCCTAATCAAAGACACCATTATTTTTATCATAAACCACTAAAATTTTAAATAACTAAAATCCTGAACCCTAAAATTCTTTCACTACAGAATAGTTAAAATAATCTTTTTATAACACAACTATGTTCTTTATCTCCCCAAACCATTCCTTTCTCTACTAGAATAAAGTACAACACTCTCAACATTCTCAAAATTATCTTATGAGAACCCTAAATTGTGGCCCTAGCTGGTTGGCTCAGTGGTAGATCACTGAACCAATATTTTGATGTCTGGGTTTGATTCCCAGTTAGGGCACACTAGAGAAACGCCCATCTGCTTCCCCACCCCTCTCTCTCTCACTTGTCTTTCTCTCTCTCTCTTCCCCTCCTGCAACTATGGCTCAATTGGAATGAGTTGGACTTGGGCACTGAGGATGGCTCCATAGCCTTCAACTCAGGAGCTAAGAGGAGCTCAGTTGTTGAGCAACAGAGCAACCCCCAGATGGACAGGGCATCACCCCCTAGTGTGCTTACCAGGTGGATTCCAGTCCAGGCACAGGTGATAGTCTGTCTCTGCCTCCCATCCTTTCACTGAATTAAAAAAAAAACCAACCTAAATTATCTCATCTAGCTTTCCTCTTTATTTCCACATTTTTACCACTGTAGCTCACTAAACAAAGACAAACTATACTTACACTAAATGAAGTTTGGCTCACTAAATGAAGCCAAACTATACTTCTGGAAATTGCTGAGCTCTCTGGTTCACTTGAATCACAGTATACATAGTTATGCAGGTCAGTATACCCCTATGGTCGATACCTACCTCTTTGCCCTAAAGTCGTATATGTGGTAGTCATGATGGACCATATGTTGTGTTTTCTGCTTATGTCTATACATCCATCTTCCTTCACTTAAATATCTACAGTCATTTTTCAATTCTCAGTGTGAGATTAGGTCAGGGACTTAATAACATACAGATATATATATTAAAACCAACAATTGTGTATGCAGAGTTTTCCAGGAAATAAAACTCTCATCATAGACACAATTTAATTACCTGTTCTTAGAAATCCTATGTGATTGGCTGTAATTTTTATTTTATCCTCTTACATATATGAGAAATTAAAGTTTAATAAATTTGTAATGACCCACATCATTGACAATAGTTAACAGCACAGAACATATCATCATGAAGTGCTCCCATTTAAAATATTATTTTTCTATCAAAAATGACTTTTGTTTGGTTATATATAATATTACTTTACATTGGCATTCTTTCTAAAATTATTGTTTTCCAAAGAAAATTGTATGTTTTTTAAAGACTATGCATGTCATCTTTATTTAATAATGTTAATTTTATTTAATGTTTTAATCTTAGCAATGCTAGTATATAATGATTTAGAATAAATCTCTAAATAAGAAGTTTTATATAATAATATTTTTATTGTTTTATTTAAAAACATTGAACATAGCAGTCTTACCTCATATGATGAACTTTGTATTGATAAAGTAACATGGGCTATATGAAACTGATTTCTTGAAAATATTACATGGATATGTCCTATATATTTTAGTTATCAGACAATTTTAAACATATAACCAATACAAATAAGTTAAAAGATTATTAATCTTGCCAAAGTTTTCTGGATTTTGTTCACTTCATGTGCCTTGAAAGTATCTTCTGACCGGATCATGCAATATTATTGAGAACACCAGCTTATTTCTAGTATATAACTTCAGTTAATGTGAAGTTAATACCAATTTTTAGAGTGTACTTTATTTTGTGTTTGTTAGTAGTGGTTAAAGGATTACTTAAATATAAACTACTGATATAAAAACATAATTCTGAAAATACGTGAACATGAAAGAAAACTAAGCCCCTTTACGTAAAGGTTCTAAATTAGTTACATCAGTAATTGAACCACTAGATCTGGTGTTTTCAGTAAAACTGGATTTGCCACCTTAAATTTAAGTTATTGATATTGGGGAATTTCCAGTGTGATACTTGCAAAGATTTCAAAAAATTCTAGTCTCCATTAGTCACCTAACTTTCATGCTAAAATCATTTAGAGAGATTAGTCTTTCTATGTATATCAATGTAGCAATATCGTCATGTTATGCATGGATCTCAGTACACACATCCTGAGTTGTTCCCTTGGTTTCTCTGTGTCTAAGTTTTTCACTGATTTTGTTTCTTTGGAAGCAGTCAAGTTCTAATTGATTCAACTATTCATATTACTGCTGATTTCTTTTCTCTTTATTAAGATCATTAAAAATAAAAAGGCTCACCAGATTGCTTATCACCTATTTTAGTTTTGTCAACAACAAATGCTTTATTTTGATGTAACAGCTTAAAGCATCTGTGGTGTATTACTTAAAACCAAAATGCAGAGGTGCAGCATAAACTTCTTAGATATTTAATCAAACGTCTAGATAAAAAGTATAGTCACATTGACTAACAGACAAGATTCTGATTATCTATCTTTGAGGAAATGAAATGTTTGAGAAAATTATTTGTTGTGCTCCACTATTGTACCTGTCACACACTTTTAATTAAAAATGTATTGATGCATGACTAAATTGTGCTTGGTGAAAAACAGAGTCGTTCCAGCTCAATTGCAGGAATGTACACATAACCCAATGAAGTAAGCCCAGGCAATTATAATACAAAGACAGCTCAGCTCGGCACAGTGAGCCTCTCACACCTCCATCTCAAAGCAGAGGTAGATGCTGATGCCAAATATTATGAATCTATGTGGATTCAATCAGCACAATAGTATATACCATTCTAGTCTAAATACTTATAATAAAGCCATTTCATTAATCTCTGGAAAATTAGATATGCGGAGAAACGAATGTGGATAATGATTAATTCTCCTTTTCTCTCCCAGGAATTGCATCTCAGAATTCACTAAACTCAGTCACTCTGACTATCCACAACATCAGTGGCTGAAATGAAATGTGATATTTGGATATTTCAAAGAGTGGTGGATACACGTTACTATGAGTTTAAAAATCAAATCTAGAAGATTTTCTTAATGCTAACTGAATTTTTAAAAATTAATTTCACTCACAAAATTATATTCAACAACACAATTAAACCCCCAAAATGAAAATTATAGACTAATGATTGAGGCATTGATTTTTAATGAATATTGTTGAAATACTGACAAAGTGTAAGAAGGTGTTTTAGAAATCTCTGAAAGCATAAACCAGAAGAAAATATATAAAATAATAAATTATTCACGTTTAATAATTCTTTCCATTTCTTTTATTTAATTTTTATTTATTGACTTTGGTGAGAGAGGAAGGATGAGAGAGACAGAGACAGAGACGGGAACAATGATCTGTTCCTGTATGTGCCCTGATCAGAAATCACACCAGTAATTTCTGTGTGATTCAAGATGATGCTCTAACCAACCAAGTTATCTGGCGAGGGCAGTTCTTTCCATTTCTAACACAGACCAATAATAGATTTAAAAGTTGCACTTGATAATAGAGTAACACAGTTAATTAAATCAAACATCATTAATTCATAACTCTCTATTAAAACCCACTCTTTGTTACATATCACTGGGAAAAAGAAGAAAGCACATTATTAGTTCTTCATAGGAGGAGATTTGCATTAAATCTTTCCACATATGGTATCTCATTTAATTCTGAGGACACTTTTGAGAAATAAGAAAAATTTTCCAATGAGCTAATTGCCACTTTGATAAATGAACTCAACTTTCAGCATAGCCAGAGTGACAGATTCAAACTTCTTATTCTATGGCAGCAACATTTGTTTCCTTCCTACCACTGTATTTAATTGGTTGTTCCTATACTCAGATAACTTACTCAAAAAGGACTTTGTCGCAGAGAAAGTCCACTAATATGTATGACCTTAATATACTGTATGTGTTTGCATAATTCATCTTCTTTTATTATCCCAATGTTGTAGACATTAAACATTTTAACATTACAATTATTATTTTACAATAAAGAAACAGGTTAACAGAGATAATCTATGTCACTTAAAGTTACTAGTACATTGGAGGCTGAATTTTTGAATTTAGATCTTCCCGATTTTCAAAGTCTTGTTTTTCTGGACTTAATGTATAAGAATGGTATAAGTGGGAAGTAAATGTGAGAGAATCCTACCATTTGAATCTGAGGAGTTGAAAATTATGTTGAGTTATTTAGACTTTGACAAGTAATAGAAGTATTTTAGGTGGAAAAATAATATCCTTTGACATCTTGCTACCAAAAAAAAAAGAAAGAAAGAAAGAAAGAAAGAAAGAAAGAAAGAAAGAAAGAAAGAAGAAAGAAAGAAAGAAAGGCATATATTGCAGCAACATAAGAGTTGATTGATAAGAAGGAACATTGATTGACAAGGGTAATTCAATAAAAATGTCTGATGACTTAAGAAATTGTAGAGTGGAGTCTGACCAGGTGGTGGTGCAGTGGATAGACCATCGGACTGGAAAACGGAGGACCTCGGTTTGAAACTCCGTGGTTGCTGGCTTGAGCCCGGTCTCATCTGGTTTGAATAAGGCTCACCAACCTGAACCCAAGGTCGCTGGCTTGAGCAAGGGGTCACTTGATCTGCTGTAGCCCCCCGGTCAAGGCACATAAGAGAAAGCAATCAATGAGCAACAAAGGAGACTAAGGAGTTGGAACAAAAAAACCGATGCTCCTCATCTCTCTCCCTTCTTGTCTGTTTGTCCCTATCTGTCCCTCTCTCTGTTTCTCTCTCTCTCTCTCTCTCTCTCTCTCTCTCTCTCTCTCACACACACACACACACACACACACACACACACAAAGAAATTGTAGAGTGTAGAAGTAAAAACTAATGTGGAGGGAAGGTAGTTGAGAAAGGAGAATTGAGTGGATCATCCTGGTACCTATTTAATGGCCAAGTCAATGATGTTTCAACCATTGGTGAAAAGAGAAAAATATGACACCAAGGATAAAAGCAGATTTAGTAGAGGAAAATGATTTTGAGTATAAGAAAGCTAAAATTTCTTATTTTACTTGATAATGCAAGATTTGGTGAATGAAACAAAAGTCAGAGCTAGATATAAAGATCAATGAACCATTTGTATGTAATGATTGAGAGCCCAATCTATTATTTGACAAGAAATTTACTGTTTGATAAGAAAGGTAGATATAAACTTAAGTTTGGGGAAGATCTCTTTTTTGGTGGGAAAAGGGGAATGACATGAGTGGTCATAAAATTTAGTAAAGAATGAAGAAAGGCAACATCAAAAATAACAAGAAAAGAGAAAGTTTCAAAAACAAGCAATGATAGAGCACTTAATTTTTGTTAGATTTTACTCTTCTTGCTGAAAACCAGAAATTACAAGGGGATTTCCATATTCTCTACCATAAAACCACATAGATTGATGACACTGAAAAAATATATATTTTATGAGATACAGTAACATACACTTCTAGAAATGTTGTAAATTTGAAGTGAGCAATTTGAAGTCCCTCCATTTTCCTGCCCTCAGATTACCATTATTTTTCCTCATATAACATAAATCAAAGCTTTCTCTACATTATATTTATAAAAATTATGTATTTATACATTCATTTGCTCATACATTTGTTTATTAGGCATTTATTTTCTGCTAGAAACTATGTAGATTCATTAGAAAAGGGTGGTAGAGCAGAGAAACCCTTGCCCTCATTGAGGATAGACTCCTTCCTATAAATGTATGCAGTGGGAAAGCAAAATGGTGGATGCCAAATTTATAATCTAACAGTATACAAATGTTGCAGGAACCCAAATCAGGAAGCAATAATTCTGAAAGTGTTGCTAATATTTCTAATTCTTTTTCAATTGAAAAATCAAGTTCAATTGGGTCTTATTTTTTCTTGCTTCTTTCAAACCTCTTTCTTTAGCTGTGCTTTTGCTGTATGGAACAGTGGAAGTTAATTTACCCATTTATTCACAAGAAACATGCTACAATTTTTTCTTAAACTATGTGCCCACAAAGAAGACTCTCTGCATACTTTTTCAGAAGACACGATAAGAGTGTGAGATTATTTCTCTGGTAATAAGAGCCCTTGAGCACATCAGGTAGTCATCTTTTTATTCCTTTTCCTAACTTAGGGCTTCTGGAAGAAATAAAAGTTAAAAAAAGGAAAAAGAATAAAACACTTGGCTTGCTACTAAAAATGTGCCCATGAATCTCTAGATAATATAATATAAAAGAGATGTGAGTAAATTTTCCCAATCTGCTACTATTGTGGTTATTATACTCATTGGTATGTGTCCTTTTCCTTAAAAACAATTATTTTGTAAACAAAATACAACTTTAAACTGACACCATCATAGTAAACAGGTCCTTCATCTGTAGAGTCAGAATCAGCAGAGGTTTCTTAGAGTGCCAGTTAAGTGAGAGAATGACACTACCCCTTTGCAGAAGTAAATTGACTCTGGAAACACACATGGAACCACTTTTGCTTGTAACTCTAGTGACCAATATTATTCATTTTCACTTATACAAATTATTTAGTAAAAGGAAAACAGCATGTTTAAATAGTGAACTTTCAGTGTAGTGTGCTAGGAGAGATTTATTGCTAGTAAGAGTTCAGTTCTAAGAATGCTCAGAGCCAGAGGGCAATGCAGATGTGTGCAGAAGGATTCAATCACGGGTTCAGGTGCCTTCCTTCACTACGCTGTTGATGACTGGGGCATCCCCATGGAAGCCGTCTGTTCGACATCTTGAGAGAACATGTGGCATTTAGAGAGACATGCCTAGGATAAGAAGTGTTATTGAACAGCCCCCTTACTCTGTACTGTGATTTCATTTCATTTATTTCCCACTGCTATTGAGTCAGGAACTGCAGGTTCGCTTGGCCTTTCTAGTCAATTCTCAGCATGCCAACATTCTGAAAAACATTCATAGATCTCAAAACCCAATATGTAGATAGTTTTGCTCTAATGTAGATTCAAACAAATTCTTAAGCAGTTTCCCTAAAGTCTCATAAAAATATCAAAAATAATCCAAAAAGTTGTTTAGCATGTCTGTAATTTAATGTTCAGGTTTTATTGAAATAAAGAATGAAAGTATGAAAAACTGGCCCTGGCTTGTTGGCTCAGTCAGTTAGAGCATCATCCTGACATACCAAGGTTGTGGATTTGAACCCTAGTCAGGACACTTATTGGAAGTGACCAGTGAGTGCACAACAAGTAGGACAACAAGTCAATGCTTCTCTTCCTTGATCCATCTCTCTCTCTCCTCTCTCTCTCTCTCTCTCTTACTCTCTCTGTCTCTAAAAATCAATCAGTAAAATATTTATTTTAAAAAAGTGAAAACCTTAAAAGGATCAACATAAAGCTCATCATGCACATTTATTACAAAAAGATGTTAGAAAGACTGCCCCTGGAAATCTACTTCCCAAGTGATATTTCTTTCTAAAAGAGAACTAGTATATCCCAAGAAATTATATTCCCAATGTTCCAGCAGAAAGGAAAAAGTAAACCTTATTGGATTCATCATTTAAGACGAATCAAAAAATAAATGAAAGACTTAGAGGAAATTCTAACTACAAGTCAAAACTGGTGACACCATAGAGTAGTGTAATACACACACTGTAGTATAGTTATATATTTATATATATATAATTAAGTAAGAGCCAGGGAAGCAAAGACACAGACTCCCACATGCACCCTGACCAGGATCCACCTAGCAAGCGCTGTACAGGGAAACGCTCTATCCATCTGGAGCTGCTGCTTGTTGCTCAGCAACTGAGCTATTTCAGCATGACAGGTGAGGCTTTGGAGCCATCCTCAGCACCCAGGACCACCTTGCTCAAACCATTTGCTCAAGCCATAGCTGCAGAAGTTAGAGCAGGGGTCTCAAACTCGCGGCCATGCGGCCCGCCCACCAATTTTGTGCGGCCCGCAGACTAATCAAACTTCGTGGATTAATCTGCGGGCCAGTCTGCGGCTGCACAAAATTGGTGGGCAGGCCGCATGCGGCCCGCGGGCCACGAGTTTGAGACCCCTGAAAAGAGAGAAGGGGAAGGGGGAGGGATGGAGAAGCAGAGGGTTGTTTCTCCTCTGTGCCCTTACCAAGAATTAAACCCATGTCTTCCACATGCCAGGCCAATGCTCTACAGCTGACCCACCAGCCAGGGCCATAGATACGGATATTGAAGTGGTTCAGAACAAGTATCATAATATACCACTTTAGCATGTAAATCACTTTGAGCTAAAGACAGTCAAAGCTCAAAAGACTCAACAAGAAATTTTAACTTCTCTTTAATACTAAAAATAATTCATACAGGGAGCCTGTACCAGGAAGAGAACTGTCGCCAACAACAAAGGACCAAGTTAGGTAAGCTGTGGACCTCTGCAGGTCCTATTTGCTCAAATTCCTCTTTGTGTCCCATTGTCTCTGCATAGCATGGCAAACATATCTTGGACAAACATTAGCTTTTCCTGTCTTCCCATGAATTGTCTTCCTTTCCTTTGTAGACCCAGACAGCTACCCCATTATCCTTATCTCAGAACGGCATATACCACTGTCTGTGAGCTTCTCACGTCTTTGTAAGATGCTTATATATATGATTTTTAAAAAATTCAATGAGAGGAGGGGAGGCAGAGAGACAGGCTCCCACACGTGTTCCAACTGGGATCTACCCACTAGGGAGCAGTGTTCTGCCTATTGGAGGCATCGCTTTATTGCTCAGCAACCAAGCTCTTCTAAGCGCCTGAGGCAGAGGCCATGGAGCCACCCTTAGAACCAAGGTCCAACTCGTTCCAATCAAGCCATGGTTGCAAGAAGAGAGAGAGAGAGTGAGAGAGAAAGAGAAAGAGAGTAATGAGAGGGGGAGGGATAGAGAAGAAGATGGACACTTCTTCTGTGTTCCCTGATTGGGAACTGAACCTGCGACATTCACACACTAGGCCAATGCTCTACCACTGAGCCAACCAACCAGGGCCTATATATATGAAATTAAATGTTTTTCTTCTGTTATTCTATCTCATGTCAATTTAATTATTAGACCAGCCCAAATAACCTGAAATAGAAGAGGAAAATTTTTGTCTTTTACAGTATTAATATAGTATATAATTGTTATAGGTTTATTTGTCATATTTAACTTCAGTTTATTTAATGACATTTGATGGTCTTAAAATGTGTACTATAATGTTAAATACCAGTTTATTTTTTTTAGTACTAACTTTATTTCTATCACTTGCAAAACTAAATTTCCCATGAATTATAAAATGTATTCATAGAATATTTATCCTAATAATTTTCACTTATCCTTAACAGACCAAAAGACTTTATTGCAATCCCTTGGGAAAATAATACACAGTTTCATGTTTTCATCACTAAACAGAGTAAATGGTTTTATTCAGTTAAAAACAAAGCTGTCAACTTTATTAATGAACCTTAAACTTATAACATGTTTCTCCTCTTTTTAGTTGATGTGCGAGTGAAAAACAAACCATTTGACACAGTTCTCCAATTATTCCTTTAGAATACATTTTAAAAATATAGTGTGAACAATTTATTATTGAATTTCTTTGTTAGAAGGCAATATCTGGGTATGCATCTAATAGTTTCCTTGCTACCTTTACCTACTACTTACTCAAGCAGTGGTGAATTGGAAGCATAGTGTTGTTATGCTAATATAATCACTTTTTTTTTTTTCTTAGAGGACAAAAATTGCAAAGAGACTGCAACTGAATGCACTCAGAATTTATCATCTGCATTCCCACCAGCAGTGCAGGAGGGTTCCCTTATCTCCACATCCTCGCCAGCACTTATTCTGTGTTGTTTTGTTGATGAGCGCCATTCTGACTGGTGTGAGGTGATATCTCATTGTGGTTTTAATTTGCAATTCTCTAATGAATAGTGATATTGAGCATTTTTTCATATGCCTATTAGCCATCTGTATGTCCTCTTTGGAGAAGTGTCTATTCATTTCTTTTTCCTATTTTTTGATTGGATTGTTTGTCTTCCTGGTGTTGAGATTTACAAGTTCTTTATAAATTTTGGTTATTAACCCCTTATCAGACGTATTGTCAAATATGTTCTCCCAATGTGTAGTTTGTCTTTTTATTCTGTTCTTATTGTCTTTGGCTGTGCAAAAGCTTTTTATTTTGATATAGTCCCATTTGTTTATTCTGTCTTTTATTTCACTTTCCCATGGAGATAAATCAGCAAATATATTGCTGCGAGTGATGTCGGAGAGCTTACTGCCTATGTTTTCTTCTAAGATGCTTATGGTTTCACGGCTTGCATTTAAGTATTTTATCCATTTTGAGTTTATTTTTGTGAATGGTGTAAGTTGGTGGTCTAGTTTTATATTTTTGCAGGTAGATGTCCAATTTTCCCAACACCATTTGTTAAAGAGGCTGTCTTTACTCCATTGTATTTCCTTACCTCCTTTGTCAAATATCAGTTGTCCATAGAGCTGTGGGTTTATTTCTGGAGTCTCAGTTCTGTTCCATTGATCTATATGCCTGTTCTTATGCCAGTACTAGGCTGTGTTGAGTACAATGGCCTTGTAGTATAGCTTGATATCAGGAAGTGTGATACTTCCCACTTTATTCCTTTTTTTTTAAGATTGCTGAGGCTATTCGTGTTCTTTTTTGGTTCCATGTAAATTTTGGGAATATGTGATCTATATCTTTGAAGTATGGCATTGGTATTTTAATTGGTATTGCATTGAATTTATAGATTGCTTTGGGTAATATAGACATTTTAATGATGTTTATTCTTCCTAACCATGAGCACGGTATATGCTTGCACTTGTTTGTATCTTCCTTGATTTCTTTTATTAATGTTTTATAATTTTCTGAGTACAAGTCTTTAGTCTCCTTGGTTAAATTTACTCCAGCCACTGTGGAAAACAGTATGGATATTCCTCAAAAAATTGAAAATCGAACTGCCTTTTGACCCAGCTATCCCACTTTTAGGAATATACCCAAGAACACCATAGAACTGCTCCAAAAGGAGAAATGCACCTCCATGTTTGTGGCAGCATTATTCACAATAGCGAAGATCTGAAAACAGCCCAAGTGTTCGTTCATCAATGGACGAATGGATTAAAAAGCCTTGGTACATATATACTATGGAATACTACTCAGCCATAAGAAATGATGACATCGGATCATTTACAATAACATGGATTGACCCTGATAACATTATACAGAGTGAAATAAGTAAATCAGAAAAAAAACTAAGAACTATATAAATCCATACATAGATGGGACATAAAAATGAAACTCAGAGACATGGACAAGAGTGTGATGGTAACAGGGGGTGGGGATGGGGAGGGGCGAGGAAGGAGAGAGGGGGTGGGGGAGGGGAGGGGCACAAAGAAAACCAGATAGAAGGTGATAGAAGACAATTTGACTTTGGGTGAGAGGTATACAGTATAATCAAATGTCAAAATAATCTGGAGATGTTTTCTTGGAACATATGTACCCTGATTTATCAATGTCACTGCATTTAATTTCATAAAATAAAATAAAAAGAATTTATCATCTTCAACCAAGCACCAAATAGACCTATACCTTCAATTTTTAACTTTAAAGTGCCAAGTCTTCAAACTCACATATTAATTGTCAGGACCTCACAGTTGCTGCCTCATTAATAAGATCAAATTCTCCATAGTTCACATTTTGCTCAAAATTGAAAAGCTTTTTAGTACTAACAGGTTTGGGCCCATGTAAATGTGCTCTCCAGTTGTCAGCCTGCCTTTCAATCTTACTTCAGGAATACATCACTCTGTCCACAAGCTATTGTGACTTTCTTGTTTCTGTCACTTCTCACTTGTTACCCAGAAGGAATACATCCTGCTCAATGGGTAAAACATTCTTTATCTGTCTTAAAACAGCTTTCCTTATTATTTCCGTTTCCAAACATTTTTATAAACCCTTCTACACAGCTACTCAACTGTTTCCAAAAAGATGTGCATTGGGGGACACCCTCATTGAAGCAGCAATGGTAGCAGTAAATGTCTTGCTCCTCTGAGAATTTGCAAGTTCAAAACCCCATGATGTACACGGAGAGTTTAGATTATAATTCTTCAATATTCTTTCCTGTACATTTATCAAAAATAAATTTCAGCTGCCACTGGGCTGCCCAATTCTCCAGTATGATTAGAGCCATCTGGAGCATCTCCCAAACCTCATTAGTTTTTAACAAACCAAAATAGTTTAGTGTTGTCAGAATATTTCACCGTCTCTCTGTTTATGTTGTCCTCTTCATCATTAGCAAATACACTGAACTACATAGATC
The DNA here is from genome assembly GCF_036850765.1 of Saccopteryx bilineata. Classification (NCBI taxonomy): domain Eukaryota; kingdom Metazoa; phylum Chordata; class Mammalia; order Chiroptera; family Emballonuridae; genus Saccopteryx; species Saccopteryx bilineata. The sequence continues at coordinate 92,897,045 of NC_089494.1, read as the reverse complement.
CCAACACCAAAAGTGACCATCACATCTGTCAACTTATCACACAGAGGAATACACATGTATTATCAATTATTGTTCAAATCTTTCAGTAACTTTTCACAAAACCTATATATTCTGATTCATTACCATGATACCTCTCACAGATGAGTGAGAACTGGACAATGAGTATAATTGCAAAGAAGCAATATTTTATTTCTTATTTATTTTTTTGACAATTGGAAACAGAAATTGAGAATACAGTGAGAAGACAAAGGGAAAACTTGGAAAATATTTACCAAATAATAGGTGGTAGTGTTTCAAAAGGCCAGATCTTTTATAATGCCAAATGCTACAAGGCAATATCTAATGCCCATCTAATCTCTAAGGGCAGCAGAGCCTCCTGTAAAACCTTTCACTTTGCTTAGTAATGACTTTGACTTCATTGTGGATAAAGGTATCTGACCTGTGTTTATACATATTTCTTTTAGTAAATTTGTGATAATGTTAGCCCAAAGTATTATCATCTTAGCTATTGAATTGCTGTAAAACTATTAAGTTGAATAATTATTAAACTGTATCAAATTCTAAAATTGATCATTTACCTGATATTCTAACATATATGTTCTATTATATATACATAGTAACTAGAAATCCTGACCAGGCCATGGCGCAGTGGATAGAGCATTGGGTTGGGACACAAGGACCCAGTTTTGAAACCCTGAGGTCTCCTGCTTGAGTGCAGGCTCATCTGGTTTGGGCAAGGTTCACCAGCTTGAGCCCAAGATCACTGGCTTGAGCAAGGGGTCACTCGGTCTGCTGTATCCCCCTGGTCAAGGCACATATGAGAAAGTAATCCATGAGCAACTAAGATGCCACAACAAAGAATTGATGTTTCTCATCTCTCTCCCTTCTTGTTTGTTCCTATCTGTCCCTTTCTCTCTCTCTGCCTTCGTCACACACACACACACACACACACACACACACACACACACACACACACACACAAGAAGTACTAGCAAAATGCCATTAAAAAGGAGGAGAAGAAATATTTGGTTAATTATTTAAATCACCACTTAATTTCATTTGAACTCACTTTAAAAACATAAAATTCATCACTTAAATTACATAAATGTCTCAGTCCTTTTATTTTTAAAAATAAATTTTTATGTTTTCTAGTTTAAAAACACATTATTATTATATTTTAGATTATATTTTACTGTATTTTGAGAACATAATTGACTAATACAGGCAAAATTTTGCAAAGGTTATATCAATTATATATTATATATTATATATATGGCCATCTCTGTGTAATAGGATGACCTAAAAATGAAAATGCTTAGATGTCAGTCCAACTTTCATATGTTAGTAAACTATTTTGCTCTAGGAGGCAAAATATTAATTTAGTATTACTTACTTTTTTTAACATATTCTTTTCCATTATTTATTAATATACTACATTGTATATTTTAGAACTGATATCCAAGCATTATGTAAAAACCTGAACAGGTAAAAGATTTAAGTATTCCATGAAATGTTAAACAAATAAAATTTTAAATTGGTTAACATAATTTTGCTTTTTAAAAAAGAATAATCCAGTTTAAAAAAAAAGAAAAAAGTAAAACAAACAGAAATGTTGTAGCAAATGATTTTTTGTTTAGATGTCTAAATATAGATTTTACACAAGAAGAGCTTTAAAAGTGATAATAATATGCCACTTTTTGGAATGCACAGTTTAGTCAGGTTTTTTTACTTTCATATGCATTCTGATTTCCAGCACATCCAGAACGCACTGCTAGCCTGGTGTCTCTACCTCTTCAATTGTAAATCTTTGAATTAAGGAAGTCAAACTTTATAATGATTAATTTAAATAAATTTAATTTAATGAACATTGCAATAAAACACTTAGAACTAAAAAAAAAACCTACAATGTTTTCACACTAGTTTTATTAGTGGTGTTGATAATAATGAGTACTTATATATTTCTTTTCCCAACCCACATATTTTAAACAACTTAATATATCTTGTAACACTTTCTCTTCCTGTTAAAGAATATGCTGTTCCTCACTCTCAACTATAAGGAAATAGCTTAATCATCTAGATAAACTCTATCTCTTGTATATTATAAAAAAATTAAGTTTTTCCTTCCAAAATAATACCATAGATGACTTAAAAATTGCATGAATTTACCTTTTATTAATAGCATATTTGGAATTAAGTTTCTTACATTCAAGTCTTTTAATTTCTAAAATAGTTATAAGAATTCATGCATTATCATATGATTAGAGTTTTGTGAAGATTAGCTAAAATACAGACATATTGTGTATGTTCATATATATCTGCACACAAATGCATACATGTACATGTATCTTTTCTTATTTTTAACTCATGGCTATATATTTCATTTAACTTTTTCTTTTCAGGAAACTCATTCAAACAGACAAATCATTAATGAGTAAGGGGAATTTGATTTTAGTTTCCATGTCCCTCTTCTCAAAGAGTAAAACAATAATATTTGCCAAGCTACCAGAAAGCCTTTTTTTTCCTGTAGGAGTTCATGAGAATATGGGTTTCATTTTTTTTACCTAGTTGTTATTTCATTTATGTTAGAAACTGAACTGCTCAAAAACAAATTAGTCATGCTAAGGGATATAGAAACCACCCAGAAGAACCTTTTTCTTATTGGCCAAATAGTTGACAACTTGTAATAAAATAAATATTAATGAAAATGAATTCCAAAACATTAGTTTAGTAAAGAATTAATGAGTCCTTACTAGTATTAAAAAGCAAAACATTAAAATGAGTAACTTGAGTTTGGGTGGGAGGGATTTCCCTAACAGATTGCTTTCTATTAGTATATAGAAAGTGAATAATAGAGACAGAAAATCATCACCTTACCACAAATATATAAATGATCAGTTTAAGTGAAAATTGCCAATGAATGCTTAAATTGTTGGTGAAAGATTGTTGGAAACAAGACACTCAGACAGTCTCAGCATATCTTCACAGAGATTACATGTTAATACAAAAAGAGGACAGAATTAGTAATTGGAAAAATCTTATGGACCTGAGCCAAATGATTAAACTTACCATCACCAATAATGGGACAAATTAACATCATATGCCCTCTGATACGAAAGTGCATAACATCAATTTAATAGGTTCAAGAAAGAACTGCAATCCATTTTGCATGAGTCCAAGAAGTTTATCAGAAATGGAACAACTAGCTGATTTAATTTTTATGTTTATTTTGTGTTAATTATATGTATATGCTGTGTGATTTACAATTAAACAAAAATAAAACCCCTCACTAATTAAATATGTGAATAGAAAAAAAAGAAGGGGTTCTATGGAAAGTAATATCACAAGATGATATGATTATAAATTCCTACCTGAGTAGGTCATGGTGGGTAATCATGCTCCAGGCCTGTAACTTCTTTAGTGAAAGGTTTTAAACCAGCACTACCCATTTTTCTTGTGCTTCTAGGTTAAGATACCTTGAAAAACAAGAAATAATACTCCTTGAAAAGAGCCCTTAATCTTGTTGACTGTTTTGTAATCCAGTCCCTCCCTGCCTTACTTTCCCCACATCCATGGAAACTTCCTTACTTTCCTGCTTTAATTTCAAATGCATAAAGAAACTGAAAAACGTATTCTATAAAGAAATGGTGGCCCTGGGCCCTAGCTTGTTGGCTCGGCAGTAGAGGGTCAGCTCAGCACATGGATGTCCTGGGTTTGATTCTTGGTCAGGGTACACGGGAAAAGTGACCACCCCTTCCTCCATCTCTTTCTCTCTCACTATTTCCCTCCCACAGCCATGGCTCCAATGGTTTAAGCAAAGTTGGCCCTGGATGCTGAGGATGGTTTCTTGGCCTTGCCTCAGGCTCTAAAATAGCTCAGTTGCCGAGCAACAGATAAACAGCCCAGACAGGCAGATCATTGCTTGGTAGAATGCTTGCCAGGTGCATCTCGATCAGGGTGCATGAGGGAATCTGTCTCTGTTTCCTTGCCTCTCACTTAAAAAAAAAGAGAGAGAGAGAGAGAGAGAAAGAAATTAGGGCCTTGCTCCCTGGCAAAGTTCATCAGTTTGGCTCAAATAAACTCAGATAAAATTTCTGTACAGATTTGAATGTTTCTTACCGGGACGAATATATAACTCTGACTGCAAGGTGTAGTAAAACATTCTGAAATTGAAGATGTTCTGATGGGAAATCAATACAATTGTAACTCAAAATCTCAATTTCACTGGATTGTTATTTTAAAAAAAAATAAGCCTCAAATATATTATAAAGTTAGCAGGTTATGTTAATATTGAAATTTGTTTTTGTTCTCACATAAAAGTATAAAAACATGATTTTGAATCAAAAGCAATATTTGACTGACATGATGTTTACCATTTAGCATATCAACTTTTATAAAGACATTTGAAAAATAAATTGCTATTACAGAGAAATATGTCTCCTTGTATTTAAAATACATTAATTTGAGACAACTATATAACATAATTCACATTTATTATACATGGTTTCAGAATAGTCATCAAGACATGTAAATTTCAGCTTCATCTCCTTTAAAAACTTATTTTGCAGACATATTTTTTAATTGGAAAAAAAAACTTCTTTTTCCCAGGCTTCTTCAATACTTTGGCAATTTAAATACAGAAGAAATTTTTTTCATAGTGAAAAGACCATATAATGCTATGAAAACCCAGGTTTATGATGGCCTTCAGCAACGGTACTATGCATGGCGCCTCTATAATTTTATTTGATCCTGAAAAGAAAAAAACAGCTTAAGTTATACAACAAACATTCCCTTCAAATTTCCTTTCTTTGCAAACTTGCACATGTATTATTTTACATATGCCAATGTCAGCCTTTGTGATATAATGCTGCCAAAAATCCTCTTTGATGAATGCTAATAAATTCAAATGCTTTATATTACCCTCTAGTTTTTAAGGTTAGGAGTGGGAAAGAACAAAAGCCAAGTCTGAATAAATTATAGCTTACATTTGACATTGAAAATTGGGCCAAATATTCAAGGCTTCAAAAGATGGAATTTATCCAGTCAGAATACCTCGTTCTCCCCCTGTCCGTGTTAATCAATGGGATCGCTTAATATAAAAGTCTTTAGAGTGCATATAAGCAAATGTGGGATTATGCGTTACAACACAATAATCTACAGTTAATAGACATGAGGAATTCAGAAAAATTCCATGACATATTGGAATGCATATTATAGCTATGTTTCTTACAAATGAAACTTGTAGCACATGATCCTTATTCTTAAAAATCCACCTATTCCAGCAATAGAACTCTAACAAGACTTTGTTCTTTATGAAGAGGGCAGAATTTTCTAGTTGTTATTAATTAATTATAAAAAGCTATTGTAAACCATTATCCAAGCGAAGAAGTCACATACTGTATCACTAGTAACTTGATGAGTACCTATTATACTATCCTTGGAGCATTTTGTTTTAAAATTGTCTGACTTTTTTTTTTCTGATTAATTTTAAGTATTTCTTCTAATCATCTGAGGATCTTATATATGTTTTCAGGCTCTATAAACCTTTATGAAAATATGGCATAGAAAGACTGAAAATGTGTTTACTCACATAGGGTTACAGTATAAGTTTTCATTTAAAAGGGACACTTTAAAACAAAAAGAGATTTTATCCAGACAGGATTCAGGCAACTGTGACTATCCTGTGAGAAAATGAGACTTGTGGCAACAGAGTTAAAACAACTCCCACTGCAATTAAATGAATCAGACCCATCATTCTGTCAAATGCCAGACTTAAGTCTTCAAAGAATTTTACTCTATATTTTCTTATGTATTATGACATTAACACAAACTTAAAATGTTGAACATGACCACTATCTACCAATTTGACTTCTCTCCCAACTTCCTTATTTTGTCAATGTTTACATCATTCTTGTAACCATTGATTATTGGTAGTGAAAAAACATCTAGCTGGCATTGGTATTCTTCCTTGGTCTGGCTGTAATTTGTATGTTGTGTTAGTACACAACATTTACTTAATTATATTGCTTACATGCCACATACTGTAAGCATTTCCTAATAAGTCTTATTTGATATTATCAGATTTCTTAATTTTCTAATTAATTCTTTTATATGTAGTTCTATATTTTAAATATTAATAATTTTTGGTTATATTGTTACAAATATGATTACCTCTTTTATTGCTTGTATTCTCACTTTATTCATGATGACTCTGGTTGACCAGAAATTCTTAAACTTATAGATGTTAAATTTATTAACCTTTCCTTTGGTGGTTATATATATTTAGATGTGATATTTAAGAATCCTTCCTATCTTGAAGTAATAGAAAAATTTATCTATATGTTATATTTAAGTTTGAAACATGTATCTTTAACACTTATCTACAATTAGTTCTCAATCTATATGTAAATATATGTCAGTGTGCAGAAAGTTGAAATCTTTACTATTTTTAAAACCTCTGTTCATTAACTTGATGTGTCACTCTATTAGTCTTTTTAATGCCTTCTAATATATTTTATTTTTTTATAAAAGTTTAAGTATAGTTTTTGTTAGATTTATTCCTAGGAATTTTTTTGTTATAAGTATAATTATACTTATTTTTAATTATAATTTTTTTACTTACTGTTAAATAGAAATTGCTTAGATTTTTACATATTAAGCTTAAAGATGGCTAGAATTTCTTATTAGTAATAATTTAAATATGTTTAGGTTTTATATGTAAACAACCATAACATTTACTGTGTTTCTTCTTTGGTCCTAGTTTACCAGTCCAACCTCCTTCTGCTCTTAAAGCTTCCAGCAGGACATAAGTGTTACAAAAATTGTTATGTAATATCTAAACTAACTAGCCACTCTGCCTTTCAGTGGGAAAGGGATCTCTATTATTTGTAAACTAAAGAAGTAGGCATTTGCTTTCTCCATCTCACTTACAAATATTATAGTTAGAAAGAAAGTGAAAAGATTGCAATTTTCAAGCCTCTACTGAATCGTCCTGTATTTCTACAGGGTGAAACCCAGAGCACACCACCCATTTAGTTGAGTTCAGTTAAGGTGGGTTTCTATAACATACTCATTCCCAAGGGCAGGGTTGATACTGCAGTAACATAAAGAACAAAGAGCCTTAGACCCAGTAACAGTCTGGAAGTTGAGTTTTTAAACTGTCTAAGAAGGATGTCAAACAAAGCCTGTGCAAGGTATGGAGTTCAAATATTTTCAGTTGAGAATAGTGTTCCCTGTGTTTTTTGGATGTATTTCTTTAATGAGTTGTTTTGCTAAGAGATTTAATGATAAATAGTTATTAAATATTATCAAATACATTTTTCTGCTCTTTTGAATTTGTCCCAGGGTGATTATCATACCTTTATCCTTTTTTAATCTCTTTATGTGGTATATTAACATTATAAATTTTATATTAATCCAATTTTTAAATCTAGGGATAAAACTTGCTTATGATTGAGAATCAGTATTTTACACTGTAAGATTTAATTTCTGAATATAAAAACTTCTAATATATGTATAAGATTGGCCTGCATATTGGTTTTCTCATGCTATGATTGTCTGAATTTGAAATTAAGATTATACTGGCTTAATTGAAATGATTGTGAAGTATTCTATCCTTTTTGTTGCATATAATTGAAATTATTTATTAATTAAAGTACAGAATTTGCTTGTAAAACTAACTCAACCAGGGATGTTTTCCACAGGTCTTTAAATATTACTTCTATTTCTTAACTAGTTTAAGAACATTGACTTTTTAAAAATTAGCCTTAGTAAATTTTAGCTTCTTATGTATTTTTTCATTTTATTGAAGTGTTTAGAATAACTGAGGAAAAGTGCTATGTCATTTGGTTACTATATTAAATCTATATGGGATGATGCATTAGCAGTAGGAAAAGTCGTGGACAGCCAAGCCTCTAATTTTTGTGCATCTATTACCCATAATTCCTCATAATAATCTCCTATCTTTCTTAATTATTCATCATGTTCACAGTTTATTAATAATAGTTAATGATTTTGCTGGTAAAACAAGGCCCACTGGTTAGAATGTAACCCATTTAGAGTCAGTTTTATTTAGTTTAATATTAAATATATTCTCAAGCTAACATTTGATCTTAAAATTCCAGAGACATTCTGGAAATCTTTAAATGTTCATGCATCTGTGTTTTACTACATTAGCTGTGGCACATCTTTCAGGAATTAACTCCTATAAATCATATACAAGTTGATAGGGTGGTGTATATCAGTATTGAAAACACACTTAGCCCTGGCCAGACAGCTCAGTTAGTTAGAGCATCATCCCAAAGCACAGAGTTTGCTGGATCAATCCCTGGTCAGAGCACATACAGAAACAAATCGATGTTCTTTTCTCTCTCTCTCTCTCTCTCTCTCTCTCTCTCCCCCCAAAATCAATTAAAAATAAACTAAAATAAAACAAACAAAAAATAACACACCTAGTCCAGGTCTGTTAAAGTAAAACAGAATTCTAAAATTCTATCATTGCCAAAAGTCAATTAATCAATTTATAGGTGATGATACAAACTTATTCCAATGCTAGAAAAATTATTCTACCAGATATCAAGTCAGATTCTGAAATTATTTGTTGGAGTGTATCCTGATATACTGTTAGTATCTATGCATTCACAGTTCTGTACACATAGTTGGAATCCACCCTACTTTAAAGCTAAATAAATTTTATCAGTAGATTAAGGAATTCCAGATTTTTAAAAACTTGCACAGGAACCTGACTGGTGGTCGTACAGTGGATATACCATTGAGCTGGGATGCTGAAGTCCCCAGATGGAAACCTTAAAGTAGCCAGCTTGAGTACAAGGTTGCCAGTTTAGGTGTGGGATCATAGACATAATCTCACGGTCACTGGCTGGAACCTAAAAGTTCCTGGCTTAAAGCCCAAGGTCGCACGCTGCCTTGAGTCCAAGGTTGGTGGCTTGAGCTCAAGGTCTCTCATTTGAGCACGTGGTCACTGGCTTGGCCAGAGCTCCTCCCAGTTAAAACACATATGAGATGCAATCAATGAACAACTAAAGTGCTGCTACCACAAGATTATGCTTCCCATCTCTTTCCCTTCCCGTCTGTATGTTTGTCTCTCTCTTGCAAAATAAATAAATAAATAAATAAGATTTAAAAAGGGCACAGGAGAGAAGGCAACATAAACATAGAGAGGGGATAGATAAATAAATAAATTCTGACATTTCATTTCTTTGATGTCTGTGGTAACTTGATTTTAAGCTTTTATTTTAAGTTATATGCTTACTAAGACAGATATAATTCTTAGTTCAATAGTAAGCAATAATTACCATTCCAATTTAATTCAGTTCAAGCATAATTTACTATCTTCTATCCCACTTCTAGGAATATATCTTAGGAGTATCAAAACACTAATTTGAAAGAATATATGCACCCCTATGTTCATTGCCACATTATTTACAATAGCCAAGATCTGGAAACAGCCCAAGTAGCTATCAGTAGATGAGTGGATAAAAAAAGCTATGATACATTTACACAATGGAATACTACACAGCCATAAATGAGAAAGAAATCCTACCCTTAGTAGAGAACATTATGCTAAATGAAATAAGCCAGTCAGAGAAAGACAAGTACCATATGATTTCTCTCCTATGTGGAAATTAATGAAGAAAATAAATTAACAAACAAATTAGAGACAGACTCATATATAGAGATAGGGTAACAGCTGTCAGGTGGGGCTGGTTAATGGAGGAGGAGAGATAGAGCCAAAAAAAAAAAAAAGACAAAAATGACTAAAACTCATGGACACATACAACAGTGTGGAGATTGCCAGAGTGGAGGGGGTGGAAAGGAGATAGAGTGGAGTATAGGGAAGATAAATGGTGATGGATATAGATTTGACTTGGGGGACGGTGAACACAAAATAAGATGCAGAGAGTTGTGTTGTAGAATTGGGCTCCTGAAACTTGTATTATTATGTTAACTGGTGCCACTTCAATAAATTCATTTTTAAAAATCACTAATAAATTAACTTTTAAAAGATATTTTATACTTACGCCTTCCAAAAATTTAACCCCAAATTTATGATCATTAGTCTTAAATATATTTTTCAAGATTATTTTTAAAGTAAGGATTCCTCTTAAAAACTAATAATAATAACCAATATTTGTAAACTATTTTTAGCATTTATTAATCCCAAATGTTTCTTATATTTTAACACTATGAGTTGGTCTGACATCATCAAATATTTTTTGCTAATGTTGCTGATACTTATAAAAATTCAATAATGTGTCCAAAGTCATATAGCTCTCAGAGAGAGAGAGAGAGTGAGGGCTTTAATTAAGGTCTTATGATTCTAAATCTATTGCACGTTCTACTACAACATGCTTATTATATTTTTCTAATAAACATCAATAGCTTTGCATCAGACTCTTCATTATATTGTCTGGTAGCATACATGCTGTGGAAACAGACAATGGATTGTATGCCCCATGTTTACAATAATTATTATTTAAATGTTTTTTTCAAAAATATAATTTAACACTTTTTAAAAATCATTTATTTATAGGTAGATTTTTGTTAATTACACATACTATATTTATTACTGCAACCAAGGATTTAATTTTTTATGATTCTATTACCTATTATAAGAGTTGAAATATTTATAGTGTTCATTTATGAAATTTAAAAAATTATTGAGCTTTCTTTCCTTTTACAAGAAAAACTTGAGTGTTTTCCTCACTGAGTTTTAAAGACTAGAAAAAACTGTTTTCCATTCTGTCCCTTTTTCCATCCATTTGGCGTTACAGGCTTTTCTGGAGTTTTCTTTCTATGAAAGCACTTTGGATCATAATTTATGAGATAAGCTGAATCAGATAATAATGTATGCCATTTATACATTATCATACTCATATAGCTTTATGGGTGTGTACCTTAGAGGCACAGAGGCAAATTTTTATTAACACATGTTTATACATAATTGACCAATTGGGAAGTGGTAAGAAGTAATGGCTGTGATTTATATAGACTAGGAAATGTCTTAGAGCACCTCACCCTGTCTGGAGCCCCCACTGTGACAGATGAGCCAATGCCTGTGGGGAATGACAGCATGCTATTTATGGCATTTCCTTCTGAGACAATTAGGTAACATATGCCAAGACCATAGGGATTATCTTTGAGCTACACAGTATGTAACTCTATCTAAAAAAGAAATATAATATTTTATAAATTTGACAAACCATAAGAAAGCTCAAATGATTCACTCATTTTAATAAATGCAATAAGTTTTTTCTGCCTTAATAAGATTTACTTTCTGATAAGGGTATGCTATAAAAGATTAACATGTTATATGCATGTATTATTCAGAAAATATGGCATATTTATTTTGGGGGGGGTACTATGTTTAAAATGAACTCTTATGCAGGCTACTTATTTTAAGAGCTGCTTTTCCTTCCTATAATCAAACCAAACCAAAAGTAAAAGTTTTCACTGTCAAAACAAAAACTAATTTCTTATAGTAGAACTGTACTACTATTACTCAGCATGCTACTGTTTAGAAAAAAAATGAGGGATAAGAAAGAGAGGATTTAGATACCAGGATGAACACCACTGTTGTAACTGTCTTTGGTGACATAGTTGAAGTTGAACAGTTCTGAGTTATTGAAAACACTGATATAGTACAAACTATTGCCTCTAAGCACATTAGATTTATTATTTCTATTTAATATTGAAGCTATTGAGACTAGAGAGATTTATTTAAAAATTCAAGTTTCAGTGGGAAGTCAATTTTAAACTAGAGAGAATATATTAGAAAATAATAGGAATAGAAGGTTTATTAAGAATAAGTAAAGCAGACTTAGTGGCAAGATGGAGATGGAGTAGGAAGTCGTACCAACTTCCATCTACCAGAACCAAAGTGGATTACAAATTACAAATAAATTTTAAAAGCCATCATCTGGAAGAACCAACTTTGGAGTAACCTAAGAGGACTTTTTAACCAAGGAACACTGAAGAAGCCACATTGAGACTGGTAGGAAAAGCAGAAATGTGGAGAGAGCTGCCCAGATTCTGGGAGCAAAAGGCAACACAGAGGAACTTGTGTGGTGGGAAGCGAGTTTAGTGGAAAGGAGAGAGTGCTGGGCCCCCAGAAACAAAGCCATAGCCTGCAGCCCCAGAGCCTAGAAGAAGTGTATGAACAGTGTTTAGCTGTGAAACAAGTCAGAATACTGTTTGTGAGAAAAAGACAGATTTCTCAGACCCAGGATTCTTCTTAAAGGGACCATGCAGAAAACCACTTTCACAACCACTCAACCAGGACTCTGGGAGACTGGGAGAGTTGAGAAGACCAGAGTAGCAGGAAGAGAGTGTAATCTAGAAGGCACAGGGAGAAACACTTTGAGGACAGACACCCTAACCCCTGGGCTGAGTCACCCCCAAATCTAAAGTGAATATTTCCCTGAAACTGGCAATACCAGCAAAGGGAAGCAAGACACCAGGCAAACAAGCTCTCCCAGTGCAGTCAGAGCAGAGTCACTTAGAAGGAGGAAGCCTTCAGGAATACAGTATTGAGTTCTGACGTCTGATCAGCAGCGCTCCCCATCCACACTGCTGAGGCCTCACCGGAGGGAGGACGGCAGTGGGATGTGGAAGCATGGACCAGTCGGTGGGCACGGAAGCTGGGCCAGCCAGACTGAGACTTGGCATGAGCTCAGTCTTGCCCAGCAAGAGCGGAAGGAGCACACCAAAGTGGTCCAACCTGGCTGCGGGTCTGGTGAGCAAGAGCAGTCCTGCCTGCAATCCTGCCCACAGGGGAAAGGCAAAAACCTAGAACTGCAGAGACCTGAGGCTGAGTGCGGACATGCAGCCACACACAGCCCGTGGGGCCAAGGCTTCGGGCCAGATCACGAGCGTAGCTCTGGCCACAGTGGCGGGGCTAAAGCCAGGCAACAGGCGAAGACCCCCAGCTGAGCATAGGTGCACAGCAGTGCTGGTGGTGCTGAGTATTGCAGCCCTGGCATGGCATGCAGCCCCACCCGTGGGGTTGAGGAGAAGGCTGAGGACAGCTGAGGCTTATAGACCTGGCACATGAAAACAGCCCCTCTTGTGGAAGAGAGGTGGAAACCACAGCGACTGCTGCAGCAGGCTGGCAGCAGCAACACCCAACCCAGTATGCCCACGGCAGCAGCAAAGGGGGTGGCAGGCCTGCAGCCAGACCACACCTAGGGAACACAGATGCCAAACCCATTGGAGTCCAGTGGCCACACACTTCTTATACACAGAAAGAATGGGAAGGCAGAGAAATGCAACCTAAATGAATTAAGAGAAATCCCCAGAATAGGACTTGAGCAAGTCAGATATAACCAAATTATTGAATGTAGAGTTTAAAATAATAATTTTTAGGATGCTCAAAGATCTTAGAGTAGACATAACAAACACCTAAAAAAAGATAGCAAGTATGAAAAAGGACATTGAAATAATAAAAAAGAATCAGTCAGAAATGACAAATACAATATCAAAAATGAAGACCACAATGGAAGGAATTAAAAGCAGGATGATGAAGCTAAGGGTCAAATCAGCAAGCTAGAGGACAAGATAAAAAAACAAACAGAAGCAGAGAAGCAAAAAAGAAAAGAGACTCAAAAAGTCTGAGGAAACTATAAGAGAGCTCTGTGATAACATGAAGAGAAATAACATCCACATCATAGGGGTTCCTGAAGAAGAAGAGAAAGAACAAGGGATAAAGGCTTTTTTCAATCAAATCATAGCTGAAAACATCCCTAAATTGATGCAGGAAAAAGTCAATCAAGTTCAAAAAGCACAGAAAATTTCATTAAAGAGTAACCCAAAGAAATCTATACCAAGACACATCATAATTAAAATACCAAAGCTAAGTGATAAAGAGAAAATATTAAAAGCTTTCAGAGAAAAAAAGGCTATCCCCTACAAAGCAGTTCCCATAATGATGACATCCAACTTCTCAACAGAAATACTTGAGGCAAGAAGAGAATGGCAAGAAATATTAAAAGTAATGCAGAACAAAAGCCTACAACCAAGACTACTTTATCCAAAAAGTTATCGTTTAAAAGTGAAGGAGAGGCCCTGGCCAGATGGCTCAGTGGTAAAGTATCGGCCTGGTGTGCAAAAGTCCTGGGTTCGATACCCGGCCAGGGCACACAGGAGAAGTGCCCATCTGCTTCTCCACCCCTCCCCTCTCCTTCCTCTCTGTCTCTCTCTTTCTCTCCCACAGCCAAGGCTCCATTGGAGCAAAGATGGCCCGGGCATTGGGGATGGCTCTGTGGCCTCTGCCTCAGGCGCTAGACTGGCTCTGGTCACAACAGAGCGATGCCCCGGATGGGCAGAGCATCGCCCCCTGGTGGGTGTGCTGGGTGGATCTCGGTCGGGCGCATGCGGGAGTCTGTCTGACTGCCTCCCCGTTTCCAGCTTCAGAGGAATACAAAATAAAAAATTTTTTTTAAAAAAGCGAAGGAGAAATAAAAAGTTTCCCAGACGAAAAGATTCAAGGAATTCACTACAACCAAACCAATGCTGCAAGAAATGCTGAAGGGTACTGTAAACAGATCAAAGGGGGAAAAGAATATAGCAAAAGAGGAATATATTTTTAAAGAATAAAATGGCAAGAAACAACTACATATCAATAATAACCTTAAATGTAAATGGATTAAATGATCCAATTAAAAGACATAGGGTTGCTGTATGGATAAGAAAACAGAACCCATAAATATGCTGTCTACCAGAGACACACCTCAAAACAAAAGATGCACATAGACTGAAGGTAAAAAGATGGAAAAAATATTTCATGCAAATGGAAATGAAAGAAAAGCTGGGGTAGCAATACTTATATCAGACAAAATGGACTTTAAAACAAAGGTTATAGTAAGAGATAAAGAATGTCACTACATAATGATAAAGAGAGCAATCCAACAGGAAGATATAAGCATTATAAATATCTATGCACCTAATATAGTAGCACCTAAATATATAAAGCAGACTTTGATGGATGTAAAGGGTGAGATCGACAGCAATACTATAATAGCAGGGGATTTTAATACCCCTCTAAAATCACTAGATAGATCCTCAAGAAAGAAAATTAACAAAGAAACAGCAGACATAAAGGGCACACTAGATCAACTGGATTTAATAGATATCTTCAGAACCTTTTACCCTAAAGCAGCAGAATATACAATCTTTTCAAATGCTCGTGGTACATTCTCTAGGATAGACCATATGTTACCGCTTACAAAAGCGGTCTTAACAAATTTAAGAACACTGAAATCATATCAAGCATTTTCTCTGATCACAATGGCATGAAACTAGAAATCAAACACAACAGAAAAACTGAAAAATACTCAAACACTTGGAAACTAAATAGCATGTTATTAAATAACAAATGGATTAATAATGAGATCAAAGAAAAAAATTAAAAATTCCTAGAAACAAATGATAATGAGCATACAACAACTCAAAATTTATGGGACACAGCAAAAGCAGTACTAAGAGGGAAGTTAATAGCACTATAGGCACACCTTAAGAAGCTAGAAAAAACTCAAATAAATAACTTAACCCTGCATCTAAAAGAACTAGTAAAAGAACAGCAAGTAAAGCCCAGAGGTAGTAGAAGGAAGGAAATAATAAATATCAGAGTGGAAATAAATAGCATAGAGGCTAAAGAAACAATACAGAAGATCAATAAAACCAGGAGCTGGTTCTTTGAAAAGGTAAACAAGATCAAGGAACCTGTCGCCAGACTCACCAAGAAAAAAAGAGAGAGGACTCAAATAAATAAAATTAGAAATGAGAGTGGAGAAATAACAACTAACACACCAGAATTAAAAGAATTGTTAGAATGTACTATGAGGGACTTTATGTCAAAAAATTAGACAACCTAGATGAAATGGAAAAATTCCTTGAAATATATAATCTTTTAAAAATTAATCAGCAGAAATCAGAGAACCTAAACATACTTATTACAACAAATGAGATCCAAACAGTTATCAAGTAAGTCCCAACAAACAAAAGCACAGGGCCAGGTGGTTTCACAAGTACATTTTACAAAATATTTCAAAAGAACTAACTCTTATTCTTCTCAAGCTATTTCAAACAATTTAAGAGGAAGAAAGACTTGCAAGCTCCTTTCATGAAGTGAGCATTATTCTGATTCCAAAAAAACAGGCAAAGTGAATATAAAAAAAGAAAATTATAAGCCAATATCCCTGATGAATTTATATGCTAAAATCCTCAACAAAATATTAGCAAACTAAATCCAGCAATATATGAAAAAAAAATCATACACCATGATCAAGTGGGATTTATTCTGGGAGATAAGGGGTGGTACAATATTTGAAAATCAATCAATGTGATTCATCACACGATAATTTCAATAGATGCAGAAAAAGCATTTGATAAAATCCAGCACCCATTCATGATCAAAATTCTCAGCAAAGTGGGAATACAGGGAACATCCTCAACATGATAAAGGGCATCTATGACAAAACCACAGCCAACATCTTACTCAATGGGCAAAAATTAAAAGCAATCCCCATAAAATCAGGAACAAGGCAAGGGTGTCCTCTTTCACCACTCTTATTCAACATAGTTCTGGAAGTCCTAGCCACAGCAATCAGACAAGAAGAAGAAATAAAAGGCATTCAAATTGGAAAAGAAAAAGTAAACCTATCATTATTTGCAGATGATAAGATATTGTATATAAAAAACCCTAAAGTCTCAGTAAAAAAACTACCTGACCTGATAAGTGAATTCAGCAAGGTAGCAGGATATGAAATTAATATTCAGAAATCAGAGGCATTTTTATACACCAACAATGAACTGTCAGAAACAGATATTAAGGAAACAATCCCCTTCACTATTGCAACCAAAAAATAAAGTACCTAGAAGTAAATTTAACCAAGGAGATTAAAGACTTATACTCAGAAAATTATAAAACATTGATAAAAGAAATCAAGGGAGATACAAACAAGTGCAAGCATATACTGTGCTCATGGTTAGGAAGAATAAACATCATCAAAATGTCTATATTACCCAAAGCAATTTATAAACTCAATGGAATAGCAGTTAAAATACCAATGACATACTTCAAAGATAAAGAACGCATATTTCAAAAATTTATATGGAACTAAAAAAGAACACAAATAGCCTCAGCAATCTTGAAAAGGAAGAATAAAGTGGGAGGCATCAAACTTCCTGATAACTACTTATACTACAAAGTCATTGTACTCAAAACAGCTTGGTACTGGCATAAGAACAAGTGTATAGATCAATGGAACAGTATAGAGAACCCAGAAATAAACCCACACCTTTATGGACAACTGATATTAAACAAAGGAGATAAGAACATACAATGGAGTAAAGACAGCCTCTTTAACAAATGGTGTTGGGAAAATTGGACATCTACCTGCAAAAATATGAAACTAGACCACCAATGTACACCATTCACAAAAATAAACTCAAAATGGATAAAAGACTTAAATGTAAGCCATGAAACCATAAGCATCTTAAGAAGAAAACATAGGCAGTAAGCTCTCCAACATGTCTTGCAGCAATATATTTGCCGATTTATCTCCACAGGCAAGTGAAATAAAAGACAGGATAAACAAATGGGACTATATCAAACTAAAAAGCTTTTGCACAGCTAAAGACAATAAGAACAGAATAAAAAGACAAACTACACAATGGAAGAACATATTTGACAATACGTCTGATAAGGCGTTAATAACCCAAATTTATATAAAAAAAAAAAACTTGTAAAACTCAACACCAGGAAGATAAACAATTCAATCAAAATATAGACAAAAAAATGAATAGACACTTCTCCAAAGAGGACATACATGTGGCCAATAGGCATATGAAAAAGTGCTCAACATCACTAATCATTAGAGAAATGCAAATTAAAACCACAATGAGATACCACCTCATACCAGTCAGAATGGTGCTCATCAACAAAACAACACAGAATAAGTGCTGGCAAGGATGTGGAGAAAGGGGAACCCTCCTACACTGCTGGTGGGGATGCAGACTGGGGCAGCAACTGTAGAAAACAGCATGGAGATTCCTCAAAAAATTAAAAATTGAACTGCCTTTGACCCAGCTATTCTACTGTTAGAAATATACCCCAAGGGCCCTGGCTGGTTTGTTCAGTGATAGAGCTTTGGCCTGGCATGCAGGAGTCCCATGTTCGATTCCCGGCCAGGGCACACAGGAGAAGCACCCATCTGCTTCTCCTCCCCTCCCCCTCTCCTTCTTCTCTGTCTCTCTCTTCCCCTCCCACAGCCAAGGCTCCATTGGAGCAAAGTTGGCCTGGGCGCTGAGGATGGCTCTGTGGCCTCTGCCTCAGACACTAGAATGCTCTGGTTGCAACAGAGCAATGCCCCAGATGGGCAGAGCATCTCCCCCTGGTTGGTGTACCAGGTGGATCCCAGTCGGGCACATACGGGAGTCTATCTGACTGCCTCCCCGTTTCTAACTTCAGAAAAATACAAAAAAAAAAAAAAGAGATATACCCCAAGAACACCATAGCATTGTTTCAAAAGGAGAAATGCACCCCCTATTTTTATGGCAGCATTGTTCACAATAGTGAAGATCTGGAAACAGCCCAAGTATCCGTCAGTGGATGAGTGGATTAAACAGCCATGGAACATATATACAGTGGAATACTATGGGGCAATAAAAAAGAAAGAAATCTTATCTTTTGCGACAACATGGATTGACCTGGAAACTATTATGCTAAGTAAAATAAGCCAGTCAGAGAAAAAAAAAATCATATGACCTCATTCATTTGAGGAATCCAATGAACAATGTGAACTGAGAAACGGAATTGAGACAGAAGAGGGATCAAAAGGACCAGAGTAAAAGAGAACAGAAGGAAAGGGAATAATAGGATGGGATAAACTTGAATGGAAGGGTGAAGGGCGTGATGGGGAAAAAGGCAACAGAGATGTTTAAGGGAATACAGGGGCGGGGGGATGCATTCGGGGCAACACTAGAATCTATGTATACACTATAAATTAAAATCAATAAACAAAATAAATAAACAACTGGTGCTAGATGTAATTCTATCTTGGAGCCCATACATCTCCAAAACCCAGCTCATATCTTTGGCATACTATAATATCTCAAGAAATATTTGTTAGATGAATGAATGGAAAGAAGAAATTGTTTTTCTGTACCTCTTCTCTGTATTTCTTGTCCCATTCAACTTCATATAATAACCTTACATCCTTTGCAATTCTGGAATTTTATACTGTGTTATCCAGGTATGATTATTTTCAATCCTAGGGTAAGGTGTGCATGTGGTCCTCATGACTAATTAATTGCAATCATTACTTAGTTTTTAATGATCTTTATACATTCCAGTTTCTGGAAATTATAAAAAAAAAAGAGGAGGAAAGAAGGAAAGAAAAAAGGAAGGAAGGAAGGAAGGAAGGAAGGAAGGAAGGAAGGAAGGAAGGAAGGAAGGAAGGAAAGGAGGAAGGAATGAAAATGGATTTGAGTAAGACAACTTTAATGGAAGTCAATAGACGTATTAGCCCCCTTGAAGTTATTATTTCACCTTTTAAATGGTAGCACAGTTTGGTTGTAAGTTTTTGAGCCATAGAGTTATATATGCTGCATGATCCTTTATGGTACCAAAGTGACATTGTTAAGCCAAATTCGGAGGGACCCAAAGCATGAAGGACAGGAACAATGTCCGTCATTTACACATCAAAGCTTTATTGTCTAGCTTGGCCAAGCAACGACAGCTCCGACAGAAATCTGAGGGAGAGCGCGCTGGCCCTTTGTTCTACTTAGTTTTTATAGTTTTGTAAGTGGGAAGTACAGAAGCAAAAATTGTAATTAGGAGCCCTTTACCACTATTGGTTATAGTCATATGTCCTTTAACATGATAGGACCACGTTCAATTTGCAAACCATACATCATTTTGGAGAAAACAAAATTTACAAGTCAACACAATGGTAGAAAGATATCTTTTTACATATTAAAAGGCCTTCCTATATTTTCTAATGTTCATCTGCCATCTCTCTGTCCAGAGTCAGACATATTAACCGCATGCATTTACATAAGAGAGGTAGTTTCCGTGGGGACAAATGCCCGCAAATGGCTCATAGTTATAAGAAAAGGTTTATTTTGGCTTTTCCCTTCCTGCACCTGGCTAGCCATTCACTCCTTTCTCCACAGGTGTGGTGAAATGTCAGGGAATTCATGCTTTCCTTTCCTTTTCATTTACAATACAATGGCAAGAGCCATCCTGGTTATGCCAATCACACAGTACAGAGACTACTCTTACAATTTCTCTGCACACCTTAACCCAAATCAATAAAATGTTCTCCAAGCCTCTTAAAATATTAATTCTGTAGTTTTTGGTACCTTACAACACCTGCAGATGAAGTGGCTCAGTGGCTCCTCAACATGACATTTCTATTTTGCCCGTTGATCAGCTTTGAGAAGCCAAGAAATTGGTGATAAGAAAATGGCCTTATCACATGTGGAAACTGAGCTTATAGACCTTATTGTGGGCTCTGCTAGATTTATGAAAATTTAACATGTAAGTCTATCTTATGATTTATATACATAATGCTTTCATGTTGAGAAATAATTTTATGCGTATCTCACTTAACATCTGTCACAAAATTTTAGGTAACTATGTGTGCTAGTTGCATAGTGTAACTATGCAAGCCCTAAAACTCATCAAAAAAAAAAGTTCATCTTCTTACTTTGTGATGTTGATAGTCCACCTTGTTTACATTCTTTTTACTTGTCTCTCTCTCTGTCATTCTCTCTTGCTTTCCTTTTCTCTTCATCCTTATACATATGCTTATTGAGTTTCTTCTATGAGCTGGATTTTGCAATGAATACTCTTGTCCTTAATGTGAGCAGCTCTAGGCATTTCATGATTTCCAGAAAGCTACACCCTATCAAAGCACTGTTTTGGCTCCACTATCCCAAACATTTTTACGTAAAGAAATAAGACAAAGTAGCATGAAAAATATTTATTCCCAAATTATTATCTGCATTTATTTTCAACTCTAATTCTCATCTCATCTTCTAGTAAGTTGGAAAGGAGAGGAAAATTATAATCAGGCTAGCTATATCATTCCCTGTAAGAATTGTCTCATATTAATATACAACACCTTAATTGAAAGAAAAATAGAGAATTGATCATGCTAAATGTAATATTTTTTAAATGAATATGTCAAGCAGAGCAGTTAGAGATTACTGTAGTAGCTGTGGTGCTAACACAGTATCTTTCACAAATATTACTTCATGAATGTTGCCCCCCCATATATTAGCCACTTAAGTAAGTGGATTTACATCAATTTTTTAATTATATGCACTTCCTTCCAATTAACTAAACCTGACAATGATGTAGTCTTGTAAAATAGGGTTTTATTGTCTCAACATTTTTTTACTATTGATTTTCACTCTTCTTTAAAAAGAAGTTTTCCTATTTCCAATAGTTACTTCTTTGTTGGCTAGACTTCTTGAAGAATAGTGACCTAGTGGAGAAGGTAGCTATAATACTTAAGAATGCTTTAGAATGTAAAGAAAAGACAGTAGTTTTAACTATATATTTATGGGAAGGGTCTAAGAATTTTTCAAGATTGTCAGGAGACTGGAAAACAGTGTTGAAAAATGGTCAGGAACTAGACAGCTCCAAAGGCTGTGTATTGGAGGCTTAGCCATCCATACTGAGTTGGAATAGCCAGATCAGGACAAAGGAGCTTCCGTTAATTAGCCACACCTTTGATTTTGAGTCACTTGCTGAAGATTCAAAATCTAACTAAGGGTATCTGATTAGTTGAATTTCAATCAGTGGTTTGTGCCCTGGCTACCAAAAAAGGGTAATAGAAATATTTCAGCTTTTAAACTGGGAGGAAAGCACTGTCTCAAACCTGCTGTGGTAAGGAGTGGGTGTTAGTGATAATCTATAAAACAGAAAGAACAGATGGATGCTAACAAAAAAAAAACAACTTTTGGCCTTAGCCAGTTGGCGCAGTGGATAGAGCATCAGTCAGTGTGAAGATATTCGGGGTTTGATTCCTGGTCAGGATACACATGAGAAGTGACCCCTCCCTCTCCTCTATCTTTCTTTCCTCCCCCCTCGCATCCAGTGGTTCCATAGGTTCGAGTGTTGGCCTTAGGTACTGAGGATAGCTCAGTTGGTTGGAGCATCAGCCTCCAAACGGGTTGCCAGGTGGATCCTGGTCAGGGCACATGCCAGAGATTGTCTCATTATCTTCTCTCCTCTCACTTAAAAAATATATGTGTGTGTATAGATATGTATGTGTATATATGTTTAATCAGAAGCTATTAAAATATAAATAATTTGAAATAATAGTAAGTTTAACGTAACTTAGAGAGCAACTAAAAGAGATAGATAAGGTGACTGTAGAAGGTAGCAAAGAAGTTGCTAATATATTGCAAAATGTCAATTCAAAGAACCTCAGAGCTAGAGGGACCTAAAGAGAACAAGGCATGCACTGTAGTAATTTTGTTGATCATTTATATAATGTCTGTTATGAAATAATTTACAAATTGCCACGAGATTATTTCTTGTCATTTTAAATTTCACCATTGATTTGAGAGAAAGAGAAGGCGGATGCGAAGAGAGAAGCATGTATTCATTGTTCCATTTAGTTATGCACTCTTGTTTCTCATATGTGCCCTGACAGAGATCAAACCTGCAACCCCAGAGGATGCTTTTTCCATTTAGCCACCCAACCAGAGCTTACCAATAAATTGTTTCAAAGCAGGACTTGAGTGAAGTTTTTTGGTACCACTTTAATACTTATTCACATTTTCCCACAATATCAAGTTCACTGTGAAGGAAAGAACTTCTCCCAGGACCTCTCTTCACTTTGTGGCTAATATGTTTGTGATCTTACTCATTGAGGCTCAAGAATTTTTCTAAAGCAGCAAGCAAAAGAGATCTTACTGATCATAACCAATAAAGTGCTGGGGGTATGCACATAATGGTCAGGTTTATGCACAAATGCAAAGTTTAATCATTTTGATTAATTGATCACTTAATAACTGAATGTTAAACCATTAAATACATTAAAACTCATAACTTTTAACTGTTATATTGTAATTCCATTTATTTTATAGCACTGTTAAAAATGCTGCCTCTTTTACAAGCCTTTCTTTATTCCTCTAAATTAGTATATATTCTTTTCCTAACAACTTCTTATTTTGTTATTAACTTATGTGTGCTAGAGCCCAGAAAATATGTCTTACTTATGTTTGCATATTTGCATCTCTCTTTCTAGATGGCTTATGAGCAACATTCTCAGCCAAAAACAAAAAACAAAAAAAAAACAAAACACCAAACCTGCCAAAAGTATTCAAGTATCAACATCCTTCTAAAACAGCAAACAAATAGGCCCTGGCCGGTTGGCTCAGTGGTAGAGCGTCGGCCTGGCGTGCAGGAGGCCCGGGTTTCATTTCCGGCCAGGGCACACAGGAGAAGCACCCATCTGCTTCTTCACCCCTCCCCCTCTCCTTCCTCTCTGTCTCTCTCTTCCCTTCCCACAGCCAAGGCTCCACTGGAGCAAAGTTTGCCCGGGCCCTGAGGATGGCTCTGTGGCCTCTGCCTCAGGTGCTAGAATGGCTCTGATTGCGGCAGAGCGACGCCCCCAGATGGGCAGAGCATCGCCCCCTGGTGGGCATGCCGGGTGGATCCCGGTTGGGCGCATGCGGGAGTCTGTCTTGACTGCCTCCCCGTTTCCAGCTTTGGAAAAATACAAAAAAAAAAAAAATTAAAACAGCAAACAAATAATCGACAATTATGGAAAGTTATCAAAGATCCAGCAATAAAAAAAAATGGACAATTTGTACTATTGAGAAAATTATTTATTCTTGGTTTATGATGGCCAAAATTTAAGTTAAATGTTAAAAGTATTCAATAAAGAGAAAACATATCCTCTCATACTTAGAAGGAGATTTATCAAAATCTGATAAAGTATAAATATGCCTCTCTCTTGACACAGTAATTCCATTTATAGGAATTTATCCCACAGATATTCTGGTATCAGTACACAAATATAAAATTATACAATTATCTAAAATATCATTGGTAATATAAAAAACTGGAAATAACCCAAATGTTCAGAAATAAGGTAATAGCATATTGAATGTGGTACATTATCACAATAAAATAATATGTAGCTTAAAAAAATCTAATCTTAATGTACTGATTTAGAAAGATAATTAAAATATTTTAATGTAAAAACACTACACCAACAGTGTATATAAATTCATTAAATTTATGTGTATCATTGTATAAGCAAAGAAAATATTCTGTAGACATATACAGAAAAGTGAAACAAATACATGTTGAGAAAAAGGATTACTTGATTACCTTTCTGTATTTAGCTAGTTTTTCAAATATATACTAACCTTACAATTATAAAAGTTAAAAAACCCATAGATTTTTCCTACACATGTGTAAAGTCATAGATGCATGAAATTTAAAAAAATATGTAAAATGGAAAAATCATTTTAAGACAAGGGGAACAATGTATTTTCAATTTTTTTGAAAAATGCTTATATGAAAGAAAAGATCAGCTAGGTATAATAAAAATTTAGCAATGTATATGACAATAAATATTTTTAAAGATAAGTCTCATGGTTTCACGATAAAGGCCACCCATTTTTAAAAGCATGTTAAAATTTAATTTAATATTATAATATCAGCTGTAATAGATTTGTGGAAGAAATTTTAAATTAGAGTGTCATAAGCAGTTGTGGTCTCCTCAATGTAAACTGTTACTTTTCTTGTTAATCCCAACATTGGGATATTTTTTGCCACCTTGGTTTTGATCTTCTGAGGCCAGTATACAGAGATAAAGGATGTGATGATTAAAAGATAGCAAAGTATTATATAACAAAGTCATTACACCTATTTTCTTCCCTCCTGTCCCTGTATCCTTACAACCATCTATCTCTTAAGCTTGTCCTCTAGACTTTTAAAGAATTCATTTAAATAAGAGATATAAAAGTAAGAAAATAGAACTAGAAGGATGCCCTAAATCTGTCACATTTCTATCTATCATCCTACCCATCTTCACCATCACCCAGGTCTTAATAAGTACTAAATGAGTGTAGGAGCTTAGCACAGGATTGTCTTTCTACTATTAACCTAATAGGTGAGAATAAACTTAAAGCCAAGAAAATTTAGAAAAACCACATATATGGACCATTAATGGAGGAATGACCCCTCTAGAATGTGCTTAATAAGGCATAAGTATATATTGTAACTGAATGGTCAGTTCTTGGCAGAGTAGAACAGACTAGAAGATGGATATATTAATCTTAAATTTAATTATAGATTTGGCCTCTTGATTTCAGGTAGGGGTTGTGTGACTGTGTTTCTGAGTCTGTGAACTATTTATATAATAGGTACATTAGAATCTAAGACATTTCTCCCAACTGTATTCATATATTCATATTTTAAAAAATAACTTTAGTAATGCAATAGATTGGCAAAATACCAGCTAGAAAACTTAATATTTGCATAGAATTCTCCTAAATTTAACAACAAATATTTTCCTGTACTAACTATTTATTTGGTAAAAATAGAATGAAAAAGAAACCACCCTTGGCCCCTGAATCATGACAGTGACCATTGTTTCCAATGGGATAGAATGTTCCTGCATAGTTATTAGTTAAATTTTTTAAGAACTGGAAGAATGAAGTATTTGATAAAAAATAAAAATATATTTATATATGATTAATTATTGATTATATATTTATCAGTGTTCAATATTTTTAAGAATTATTAGAAGAATTTAAAAAGCATGATCTTTGTGTTTCTTTGATTATGTCTCATTCATGATTTTTAAATTATAATCAATAATTTAATGATTCAGAAAACCATTACCAAAATAAATTCATTTTTTGTCTTTTAAACTTGGACAGGGTCTTCAATATCTATTGTAAATATTCAACGAATGTATTTAATCTCAAAGGTGAGAAAATGACATACTTTGCCAATACTATATTTTTAACATGAGTTCAGTTACACCGATATTATTATAATTAATGATTATATCATGCTTTAGAAAGAAAGTACAGAGAAGGTTGGTATTAACATGCACAGCACACCATTGTGATATCAATACTCATTTTACTGTTCAGATTTTTTTAAGCTAATAGCTGTCAAAAATACCCATTATAGGCTAGTCTATAATTTGTAGAAGTCAAGTAATACATTTTTTCTGAAGGTATAATGGATGCTCCATGGAGCAATTATTTTAGAAAGACAACTTCATCTCAGCTGTCTTTTGCCAGCAGAACTATTTAAGCGCCTGAGATGCATAATTCAACATGGAAGGGCTGTCAGAGTTGAGAATACCTTTAAATTATAAAAACTTAGCACCACAAGTCAGTTATAATTATAATGGAAATGTAGTTTTCTGTCATTTTATATGGCAAACATCTCTCAAGAAGCAATTTCACGTGTTAAAATATTTTGGCAAAGTGACTTTTGATTCCAAAGGGATACAGATGATCTGGTTTTATACCTGAATATTTTTCTTACAAATTGAGTTTAACAGCCTATACTGCTTAAGATGGCAAACATAAGAGTACTATTAAAATCCCATTGGAAAATCTCAGGGAGACCATAGTCTACAGTAACTCACCAAGACAGGTCTGGTTATACACAAAAATATATTATTTTAATAGCAAAATATGACAGGCAGTTCTTTATCTGACATCCAATTATTTTACATGGCAAATATCTGAATATAAAAACAGTTGGCATTTTAGACAGTCTCTTTTCCTAGCAAGTATTTTCATGATTAAAAATTAAAGTGAAGAAGTAATTGTTCAAGATCTTCCTGGATTCTGAGGTTTATTGCCTTTGACTACTTATCCCAAAATGTTTGCTCTCCGTGTGGTAGATTTGTCTCCCTTTTGTTCTACAAAACTTTTACTATGACAGGAGATTAAAACAATAATAATTTTGTTCTTTTAAAACATAAATAACATAATAAGAGCACAGTAACATATATCACATGTTTCAAGTCTTTCTGTAAATTTCAATAGAAGTAATGTTTACATGAGCCTAGCTTGCACAGTTGTATCCTATCAATTATCAGCGACAAGAACACACAGTTTTGCCAATTGCCATTAAAAATACTTCCAGAGGACAAAGATATATTTAACTTTCTATTGGCATTCTTCTCAATTTGGACATAACAGTAAACTGTTATTCAAGACTATACTTTTAGGGATCATTTCTATAGTTCGTAAACTGTTATTTTTTTTCCTTAATAGTTTAGATAAATTTTAGATACTTTATTTATTTTCAAAAATTATATATATATTCTTTAATATTTTGTACTTTAAAATGGAAATAATTGTTGATTATTATTCAAAATATTTAATTGCACATTTAAAAAAAACAAGTTAGAACTACACCCAATTAAAACAGATTGAAGAAAATAGGTAACAATTTTTCCTTGATTGTATTTTTAATTCAATGTTTGTTGAGTATATACTATGTTGAGATGTT
This sequence comes from Saccopteryx bilineata, assembly GCF_036850765.1. NCBI lineage: Eukaryota > Metazoa > Chordata > Mammalia > Chiroptera > Emballonuridae > Saccopteryx > Saccopteryx bilineata. The sequence continues at coordinate 92,869,513 of NC_089494.1, read as the reverse complement.
TTCTAACCACTGGGGTATAGCAATAAAAAAGAAAAACACAAATTCTCTCTTTTATGTTTCTTATATTACTCAACTAAAAGAAATATTAAAATATACAGTTGACTAAACAAAAACTTCAGAGATAATATATTTAATTGAGGTTATTTTATCATAAGGCTTCAGTACCTTCTATAAGTGAAGATATAATCAACAAAACCAAAAAAGAGCCTTATTAATGGTCTTATTTTAAAAGTTAAAAAATAGTTACCTGACATATATGAAATAACTGAAAATAAAAACAAAGCATGTCTGAAAAAAAGAGGGCAAGAAAGGAAGAAAGGTGTATTGTGTACTTCTGCTAGTTGCTTTAATTTTTATTATATCTTTAAATCTACACAATAACATGAGGAGTGTGATTTTCATTCTTTAGTTAAAAACTTAAACTCATAGTTATATTCCTAACCATTTGTAAGGTTAAACAAAGTATTTAGTTCAGGTATTTCTTACTCTCTAACTTCTACCAAATTGTTTTTTAGAAAAATTTTCATAGATCAAACAACCTAAAATGACATCTAGAGATGCATTAATTCATTTTCTTGCCTCTGAAGAGAATCTGTCATTCCTAAGGAAGATGTGTTTTCCAAGAGAATATTTTATAAACATTTTAATATCTTTTTGGTGATATCTAGATCATGTCCTTTTCTATTTTGTGTTGATTTTTGTTTTTTAATTAATGAGAGGAGGGGAGGCAGAGACAAACTCAGGTACGAGCCCTCACCAGAATCTACCCAGCAAGCCCACTAGGGGGTGATGCTCTGTCCATCTGGGGCATTGTTCTATTGCTCAGAAACTCAGCTTTACTTAGTGCTTGAGGTGGAGGCTATGGAGCCATCCTCAGCTCTCAGGGCCAACTCTCTCCAATTGAACCATGGCTTCAGGAAGGTGGGGGCAGCGAGAGAGAGAAGCGACAGGGGAGATGTAGAGAAGCAGATGAGTACTTCTCCTGTGTGCCCTGAATGGGAATTGAAACCAGGACATTCACATAGTGGGCTGATGCTCTACTACTGAGCCAACTGGCCAGGGCCTGAAATTTTCTTAAACACACACATGCATGCTTGCACACACACACGCGCACACACTCAAATATCTTTTAAAAAATCATCAAGAATTAAAGTTTATTTTGGAATACCAAACTTTTCTCCTGACCACTACTTTGCCCATTATAATCAAGATAATATATTCTTGTAATTAGTAGCTGATTTTTTCTTAATTTTAGATATAAACATATTAATCTTGCATTATTTTTGTCCATTATAATAGTCTTATAAATATTGCAATGCACTGATTTCTTTATCATTACTAGAATTAAATGTATTTTGCTGAAAATTTGAATGTAGTTATGGTATTATATTATTGTATCACAGAGGTAATCATTATCTAGAAAATAAGCAATAATGCATTACAGTAATGCACTACACTTATGATTACTCCTAGTATAATGTAGTATAATGCTTAAATTAATTCCAAGCAACTTCCTAATTTTATTTCAGTACAAACGAATCACAAGTCACAGGGAAGTAGAATATAAATTTAACCAATATTTTATTTGATTCATTTTGTCTGAATCATGAACTGCTATAATGCATGAAGTTCCTGAAAACATTAATTGCTTTAGAAGGAAATTTAATAATTTGTCTTTGGTGATCTCTGTGAATAAACAAATGGAATTCAGAATTGACATGGTAATATGCAAAATTCTCTTTGTATGGTGGTGGAGTGGAAGAAAATTGGAAAGACTAGGGAGAAAGAGAAAAGGAAAAAAGAAGAAAATAGAGAGGAATGAGAAGCGACTAGATAAAAAAAGTTGGGAGTAAAGGCAATATAGAGGAAAGTAGATAAGGCAAAAAAAAGGAGAGAATACATGTGTGTTCAGCAAATTATAAAACTAAATAGGCAGAGCTCTCAGTTTAACTTTTAGATTTACCTTTTCTTTATTCTTCTCTAATATAACAGTTCAAATAGGAACTTAAAATTAATGCTATAAATACAGCCTTTTAATACAGCATTACATAGTACAGAATATCCCATTAGGTTTTTCTAATGAGTCAACAAAATTTCTACATTGCCCTCTAATACCCTAAAATTAAGAAATTTAATAATAATTAATAATAAATATATGCATTTTAATAGAGGAAGAGTTCATTTGTACGACTTTTATGAAGCTGGGCATTGTACTCCGCTCACATTGCAAGGCAGAGTGTTTGTGGTATTGGATCCTGTCAGCAGTATTTTTGCTTTGGAAGACACAGAGACCTTCTCAAGTTGACTTATATTCTCATCAACCAAAGGGATAGTGTGTCAAGCTTTTCATGTAGGCATGAAATCTGGCTCAATATTTCCAATATAACTTCCTTTCTCTTTCTCCTCTCTCCATCTCTCACTCTGCCTTTCTCTCTCTTTCTCTTTCATGATCTCTCATTCTTTCTTTCTCTGACTTAAAAATCACTAAAATAAAATCCAACTATTAGTTCAGCATAATTATGTGTCTATAATTAATCTTCTGTATCTGAAACTATTAAGTGTAGAGGTAAATTTTTTTATCTTGTTTACTTGTGAAATTTGTTTAAGTGAAAAAACTAGATGGTTAAATGCACTTTAAAACATGTTTCACCATAGTTTATTTAGTATTGTGGATGCCATACATCATAAGTTTTAAAATAACAAATGATAGAAATAACAAAGATATATTATTATTGAAAAAGTGATATTTAAATTATAGAAAGTTTAAGGATCCTAAAATGATAGAAACTATCAGAGTTGCACTGTACATTGGATGACCATAAAGCAATACCCCCTGCCTGACCAAGCGGTGGAACAATGGATAGAGTGTCAGACTGGGACACAGAGGACCGAGGTTTGAAACCCCAAGGTTGCCAGGTTGAGATCGAGCTCTTCTGGTTTGAGCAAGGTTCACCAGCTTGAGCCCAAGGTCACTGGCTTGAGCAAGGGGTCACTCAATCTGCTGTAGCACCCTGGTCAAGGCACATATGAGAAAGCAATCAATGAACAACTAAGGTGATGCAACAAAGCATTGATGCTTCTCATGTCTCTCCCTTCCTGTATGTTTTTCCCTATCTGTTTCTGTCTCTATCCAAATAAATAAATAAATAAATAAAGCAATACCCTCTATGAATCATATCAATATACTCTACCATATTTTCTGTATAAGTAAACTAGATACTTCCAAAGCTTATTTTTTTATAAAAATACTTTTGAATTTTTGAAACACTAGAAAAATACATATTCAAGCAGAGGATTTTAAAAATGCACAGAAGTATAAAGGTACATATCTCCAAGTCACTTGATATCTCATTAATGCTCTCAATGTAACAGAAAGCTTTCTAATTAAGTTCTCCATACATATATGATGTATGAATATGGGTATATCTATCTGTTTTCTATATATAATATGTATTTTTCTACCTATCTATCTCTATTTTTACATATCTAACAGATTTTTTAAATTATGCAGTGCATAGCAAAAAAATCATGAAAATAAAATAATACAGTACTTATTGAAAACCAGTACTTGAATAAATTCTGAGAGACAGAAATAGCATTTGATTGTTGAGTGGCAAGCATTTAAAGGAATTAAGTTCCAAACTAAGTTCAAAGTATAAGCAACTGATAATTAGAATATAAAGGGGGGTGAGAAACAGTGTAGGTTGGATAGATGAGAGAAAACAGCAACAGATATAAACACTGGTTTCTTAGTTTACAAATTTTTATTGGTGTTTGATTTAAAAATACCATTTTGCATATGAAGTGGCTGTGGCAAATGTTCTTTATTATATTTTACTTTCTTTATATCCCAGAATTTTCCTGAGCTAAGTAAGATGTTTAGAGCTTTGTCTCCTTTCAGATTCTACTTCTTGCTTTTCCCCATGTACATCCACTTCATATGTCCACATAACTTTTTAATATAAACTGCAGCAAACACTTCAAATATCTAACTTTTTTGATATAGCCTGAAGACTGGTAAAATGATTATGTGGGCTGAATTGAGGGAGCAGACCCTTCTAAAGAGAACTCTGTGCCAATCTAACCTTCTTAAATCAGTAGTTTTAACCTGAGTTGCATTTTATTAGACTGTGTTAAAGCCAGACTCCATCATCGCCAGGTCCACTCTTTCCCTTTCTTCCCTTTTTCAGGGAGTCTTTATGATCTAAAAAATGTCTTGGTCCAATTTTTTGAGAATTCTATTAATGGAGGCATTCTTGCACTTACGTCAAGTTATACTGCATTTAAATGGAGGATAAAAGGATTACAAGATTATAAATCAAGTGAGAGTTTCTGGCATTATAAATCTCGGCTGTCAGGCTCTTGTGTTAATGGAATTGCAGAATTCCATTGGCCAGTAAGAATTTAAATTTTATGTTAGAGACTTTGCTAATTTTTCACAGCACTTTCCTCTGTAAAACACTAAAAAATAAAGTGGGAGGTTTGCAAGCAAATTTCTTTCGGGTCTTGAAATTGTTTTTTAAGATAGTGCCAAATATATTATTGGCATTTGAAAATGTTTTATAACACCCGTATTATACAATTCTAAGCTTGTCTTGGAACTTATTTAGCACTTAGTCATTTAAATCAATGTAGCCAAATGTGTTAAATGCAAAACTTGATAGCATATTTAACATTGAGATAAATTCTGTGATTTGACAATTGGAATGGAATCCAATAACATAGTGTCTGGATCAGTCAAATGATAGAATTATATATATATATATATATATATATATATATATATATATATATATATATATATATATATATTTTTAAGGTAATCAACTAATTCAGTCAAATAACTATGGTAAAATTTGTGTTTGTGATTATGCTTGTTTTATATACACACAAGTATAGAATTAATTAGTTGATGAAATTAACATGTCTTAAGCAGTTGTGTTAGGTTAAGTAGTATTAGCTTTACTCTAAATATATATTCACTACCAACCTACATGTTAATATTAACTTGATTCATTAAAAGTCATATTCAATATGTGGTGGTTGTATGTAGGAATAAATTTTTTAGGTGACGAAAACATTCCTTTTGTATTTTAACTTTCATGCAGTTTTCCCCCCAATATAGTCTGGGTATATTCTAATATGTCTAATATTAATTCTTTCATGAGACTAATATTTGTTGAGCATCAAGAATGGACACATAAGTATGTTAGGTGTGGAGTTATGTAGCATATGGTATCAGATAGGCCTTGCCAATGCAGGGCATATTATTAAATTTGCCCTCAATCAACATTGAAGATTTATTTTTTGTGTGTAAACAGTGATGATTAGAAACTATATATCTTCTACTCAATATTTTTATCCAAATTTCCTCTAGAATTCGGCATATGACAGACTAATGTCAATCTGTCCAAGATTACTCCATAATATTTTTCAATTTTATTGCCTTAATATATTTCTACCTGTGTTTTTCCTCTGATTCTTGATGCTAGACAGAATAGAGAAGTCCCATCTCATATGTCTGACCAAGATGTATTATATAGCCCAGATCTTTAGTGTTTAAGAACAGTATCATAGTGGTCTAAAATTCATTAGAGAAGAAAATAAATGTCACAATAAAAACTTTGCTAACTCCTCGCCTCACTTTAAATCTGGAGAGAAAGCATTTATTACTTTAGGTCCCATGATGAGTCGAGGATATAAAACGCTCTAAAAGAGAGACTACTATCCTGACTTCATGCTCTACTACATTATCCCAAGTCCAAAAGAATCATTACTCCCCAAGTGGATGTTTCTAAACAGTTTCTATAGTTTTAGCATTTACAATGAATTTAGAAATACAGACCACATTTTAGCAGACTTTAATTGGAACTTTTGATATGGACCTTAAAACTGCACCTGACACTGAAGATGGACAAAGGCAGAGTAAACCAAGGGGGAAAATAGGCAATGGCATGGAGGTAGGTGCCACATTATAGAGGATTTTAATATCTGAAGGAGCCATTATGTGGATGGAACACAAAGAGACATGTTGCAATTTAAACTTCACAGAGCTATCTCTAAAAACTACATAAAATGAAGAACTGAGGAATTCAAAACAAAAATACAATTGGGTAGTTTTTTTTCAAGGATTCATGGGAAAAAAGTTATAGAGCCTGACAGTTAAAGATAGAATTAAAAGGAGTTAGATTCAAAAATTAATTCAGAACAGAAAATGAGAGTAGTGTTTTCTTCCTTCCTTCCTTCCTTCCTTCCTTCCTTCCTTCCTTCCTTCCTTCCTTCCTTCCTTCCTTCCTTCCTTCCTTCCTTCCTTCCTTCCTCCCTCCCTCCCTCCTTCCCTCCCTCTTGCTTGCTGGCTTATTTTTGAGCAGAGATAATGAGGCAGATTCTTACATGGGCTCCAACTGTGAGCCACCCAGCAACTCTTATCTGAGGCCCATGCTTAAATTACCCAAGCTATTTTTAGCAACTGAGACTGATGCTACCAAGCTATCCTCAGCACCAGGCTGAGGCTCAAACCAATCAAGCTACTGTCTGTGGGAGGGTAAAAGGGAGAGGTGGGGTGGGGGTGGGAGAAGCAGATGGTTACCTGACTAGGAATCAAACCTGGAATGTCCATATGCCAGGCCAATGCTCTACCCACTGAACCAACTGATCAGGGTTGAGAGTGATGTTTTCACTGTTGATCTATACTGTTATTTGTTTGTTGATGTGGGAATGTACCTGACATAGGATTTAACTGTGGTCAATATATTGATGGTACTGCTTATTAGACATGTAGCTTTGAATAAGTTACTTAATCTTTCTAAAGTTGCAGGTTCATTAACAAACATGTGAAGACAATAAAAAATTTCTAATAAAATTTTGGAACTTACGAATAATCCATAAAGAATAGCTTTTAGATATTAGATATTTTTTTCTTGTTGTAAGCATCCAGAGGTCTACATGCTAAAGAAAAAAAAAATAACTGTTTTAAACTTAGAATGGATATTTTGACATTATCACCTTTTCAAAGAAATAATGTATATCTATACATAATTATATACATATAATATATATAATTATATATAAAAGATAAATATATCAACTTTAACTCACTAGAAAATATATACTATATCTGTAATCTGTATAACATTAAAGAACAACATATATCATTCATAATGCTGTTATTTAGATTCAGAGTTGGTAGTTCTAAACCTTGGGTACATGTTAAGTTTACCAGAAACTTTTGAAAATAGAATTCCTAAAATAAAAGCAAACCAACAGAATCCAAATCTCTTTGAATGAAGTGCAAGAGTCATTGTTTTTAGAATTTTTAGATCCCAGGCGGTTCTAGTACACAATTTCATTGATCACCACTGCTCTAAGTGTTCCAAGTCAGCATTTCTCAAAATTTAATGTGAGTGAAAAACACCTGGGGAATTTGTTGAAATGCAGATTCTATGCTTGGGCAGAGTTTGAGATTCTGTATTTTCAAAAAGATCCCAGTGGATGTCTTAGAACTGATATGAAAAGCATATTTTTAAATTAGTAAGAATCTGTTTCAGAGAGGCTGCTGTAAACAGGGAAATTTTGCTGAAGATTGGATCAAGAATGGCCCATATTTTTTGGTTAGTGTTAAGTTGAATGAGTTCTTTATTTATTTTGTATATTATCTCCTTATGAGGTGAATCATTGGAGAATGTCTTCTCTCACTCAGTAGGTTGTCTTTTTGTGTTGTTGATGATATCTTTTTTAGTGTAATACAATTTTATTTAATTTTTCTTTGGTTTCCCTTGCCCAAGGAAACACATGCAAAAAATATTACTAAGAGCAATGTCAAAGATTAAAAAATAGGCAATGGAGATGGATAGACATTTGTCAAAAGAAGACTACAAATGTCCAATAGCTATATAAAAAGACACTCAACATCACCAATTTCTGCTGGTTTAAACACTTGCTCTTTAAATGAATCTCAGAGCACCCAAGTGGTTTGGGATATGAAATTAAGATGTTATGGGCCTTTGGAATATAATATTGAGATATAATAGGCTTTTGTTAACAGCATTTTGAGATATCATTTGCATATCATAAACTTCACCACTTAAAAAAGTGTGCAATTTAATCTTTTTAAACATAGAGTTGTACAAATAGCATCATAATCTAATACATTTTGTCACCTCAAAAAAAACAACTGTACCAACTCCAGCCCTAAAAAATTCACTAACCTACTAGCTATATATTATTGATAGTAGATAGTTTCTATTTGCATATATCTGTACATTTAATGTAAATGATATAATATAATATAGTGTCACTTGACTGGCTTAACATAATGCTTTGATATTTATCCTGTTACAAATGTGTACTTAATTTGTTTATACTGCTCAATAATATTTTCTGTGTGTATGTATATACCACATTAAATTTATCTACTCATTGGTCAAAGAACATTTGTGTTCTTCACATATTTTGGTTACAGTGAATAAATACTGCTAAGAACATTCAAGTACAATTTTTGGCACATATATAATTTCTCCTGGTACCTAAGAGTGGAAATGCTGAGTTATGTGATAATTTCATGTTAAACATTTTGAGGAAATGCCAAACTGTTTCCAAATTGATCGCACTATTTTATATTCTCATTAACAATATATGAGAATTCTAATTTTTTTAAACTCTTTGTCAAACTTGTATTATCAGGGTTTTTTTTTTTATTCTAGGCATCCTAGTGGGTATGAAGTGAAATCTCACTGTGGTTTGTTTTTTTGTTTTGTTTTGATGTGTTTTTTTTACAGAGAGAGAGAGAGAGAGGAATAGATAGGGACAGACAGACAGGAATGGAGAGAGATGAGAAGCATTAATCATCAGTTTCTCATTGGGACACTTTAGTTGTTCATTGATTGCTTTCTCATATGTGCCTTGACCATGGGCCTTCAGCAGACTGAGTGACCCCTTGGTTCAAGCCAGCAACCGTGGGTCCAAGCCGATGAGCTTTGCTCAAACCAGATGAGCCCGTGCTCAAGCTGGCGACTTCAGGGTCTTGAACCTGGGTCCTCCGCATCCCAGTCCAATGCTCTATCCACTGCTCCACCGCCTGGTCAGGCTCACTGTGGTTTTAATTTGCATTTTCCTAATGACTGTTAATATTATTTTCTCATATGACTATTGGTTGTTTTTATAATTTATTTGGACAAATGTCTATTCACCTTGCCCATTTTTTAATTGGGTTATTCTCTTTTTATAATTAAGGTAAACTTTTCTGGACATAAATCTCTTAAATATATAATTTGTAAAAATCTTCTCACCATGAATTGACTTTTTATTTTTTGATAGTATCTTTGAAGCACAAAGGATATATTTTTTCTTAAGTGAAAAGTGGAGAAGCGGAGAAATAGACTTCCACATGTACCCCAACCAGCAAGCCCCTCTATCGGGTGATGTTCTATCCATCTGGGGCCACTGCTTCTTTGTTCAGCAATCAAACTATTTTAGCACTTGCGGAGAGGCCACAGAGCTATTCTCAGGGCCTGGGCCAACTTGCTCCAATTGAGCCATGGCTGCAGGAGGGGAAGGAGATAGAGAGAAAGAGAAGAGAAAGAAAAAGTGTGGAGAAGCAAATGGTCACTTCACCTATATGCCCTGACTGGGAATCAAACCTGGGACATTCACATGCAGGACCGATGCTATACTGCTGAGCCAACCAGTTAGGACCTGAATCACAAAGGATATTTTTAAATTAATAATATTAAGTCCAACTTGTCAATCTTCTTTTTAATCGTTTGTACTCTTGGAGCCACATCTAAGAAATCATTGCCTAATATAAATTCACAAAGATTTACGCCAACATTTTTCTAAGAATTTTATAGATTTATCTCTTATTTAGACCTATAAATCATTTTGAATTTATTTTTGTGTACACTATAAGAAAGCAAGAAAACTTATTTTATTATGTTTAGATTTACAACATGCAAAAATCCCAGTGACTTTATAATAAAATAAAAATTTATTACTTTATTCAGGAGCAAGACTTAAAACAACTTAGTACCTTATAGAATCTGTTTTTAAATTTCCAATTTGAGTATATTGACCTGAAAATGTAAAGTGATTCAGAATACGATAAAATTACTCTAAATAATTTGATTTGACAGATCTGTGACAAGACCCTGAAATTTAAAATTTTTACAAGAGCCATATATAGATAATATGGCACTCCCAAAACTCACTTTGAGAAACACCAATTAAATTAAATTAATTTCAATAAATAATGAGAATTTTAAGACACTTTTGTAATATTTCTTTTACAACATGATAAATCCAAGGGGACTGTAGACATCTTGGCACTGAGAATTGAGAATGATTTTACTGTATTCCAAATATATCTGTTACTTTACCATAATTATACAAAGTATACCTTTGTCCTTCTAAATCTTGCTTTTAGTGGCTATACAGCAAGAATGTAACCACCATCATTTTCCTGTACTATAAAAGTCCACAGAATACTCTGGCTCAAGATGACAGGGAAAATAATTTTAGATAGAAATAATCCCAGAGAACTACAGATCATGCCAGCACAAAAACACATATTTTCATGAAAATTTTACTTCAGCCAATTAAACTCTGACATTAAAATGAAATTTTATCATCCAAATATCATGTATGATATTTTAGATATTTCCTTGCCATTCCAACTATCCATCAATGTCTCTTTCCCTATTGGGTCTGGGTCTTATTCAAGACAACATACTGGGAAGAGTTGTCTTGACAATTGTCATTAAACTAAAATCTGCTTGTTACAGATTTTAAGCAAAGCAAATGTATTTTTTTATTGTGACAGAGACAGAGGGAGAAACAGAGAGAGGGACAGATAGGGACAAACAGAGAGAAAGGGAGAGAGATGCAAAGCATAAATGCTTCGTTGCAGCGCCTTAGTTATTCATTGATTGCTCTCTCATATGTGTCTTGACCGGGGGCTACAGCAGACTGAGTGACCCCTTGCTTAAGCCAGTGACTTGGGTTTAAACTGATGAGCCTTGCTCAAACCAGATGAACCCGCGCTCAAGCCTGAACCCGTGCTCAAGCCTGCAACCTCGGGAATTTCAAACCTGGGTCCTCTGTGTCCCAGTTCAATGCTCTATCCCAGGGGTCCCCAAACTTTTTACACAGGGAGCCAGTTCACTGTCTCTCAGACCATTGGAGGGCCGGACTATAAAAAAAAAACTATGAACAAATCCCTATGCACACTGCACGTATCTTACTTTAAAGTAAAAAAAAACAAAACGGGAACAAATACAATATTTAAAATAAAGAACAAGTAAATTTAGACCAACAAACTGACCAGTATTTCAATGGGAACTATGGGCCTGCTTTTGGCTAATGAGATGGTCAATGTCCAGTTCCATATTTGTCACTGCTAGCTTTAACAAATGATATGACGTGCTTCCTGAATGGTGACGCGTGCGTCCCACGTCACCAGAAGTAGTACTGTACGTGAGCGATGCCGCTCTTTGCGCCACCACCACATACAGTACTCCAGGAGCACAGGATATGGATGTGTCCTGTGCTCCACTCACTGACCACCAATGAAAGAGGTGCCCCTTCCAGAAGTGCAGCAGGGACTGGATAAATGGCCTCAGGGGGCCGTATGCGGCCCATGGGCCGTAGTTTGGGGACCCCTGCTCTATCCACTGCACCACCGCCTGGTCAGGCAAATATATTATTTTTAATTCCTTTACAGGATGGGTATGAAATGGAAAGGCGTCCCCAGAAAGCCCACTCTCAAACCAAAATAGGAAGATCATAAATATAAAATTAAGAAAGAAACTTTTATTTATTTAACAATGTTCAACATATGTAAAGGCAGAAGCTCAACAAAGGATTGAGCAAGCGTGATGTTATAGTATATTTTGCTAAACGTAGGACAACACAATTTTTAAAATCTTCCTCCACGGTGAAAAGTTTTATGCAGAAATTGAATAATTTTGTTTCTGAAAGTTCTGCATTATTTTTAACAAAAAATGTAAAAAGAGATGGAGCTGTAAACTTTTTGCCTAACAGCAATTGTTTTAAATATATAAATAATTATTTGAAACTTGAAAAAGGCAGAGTACAAAAACTGTCATCGAACTGTGAGCTACACTTTCTTGTAACTCACAAGGAAGGCTAAAATATGTCAAATGTTAGAAACCTCAAAACAAAAGTAAAACGGAAATCAGCGTCTGTAGATACTTCTCAGGATAACAAATTTAAGATAGCATTTCTGAGAGTCACATCGTAGGGGTTTTAGGAAATACATGACAGCTCAAATGGTACTTGGAAGAGAAAATAAATGAAACATATCTCTAGGAAACAGAGAAAAACAAATATAAAGTGGTGACTCAAGGGCAGTATGAACTTATTGCCTTCTGACTTTCTTCACAATAATACTTTTTTTGCTGATTATTATAAGAAATAAATGTCAATGAGACAATATGGCAGAAGTTGATTCTGCTTGGTTGGTAAAAATGTGAAAGATATTTTGTCTCTAAAAGGTTGGCTGAGAGTTTATAAATATAGTTTCTGGACATATTAAAAACAAATGAGCTTCAAAGTAAGATGTGTCAAGGTATATTTTATGCTTTCCTGATGTATGAACAATCATACACTTAATGTTTTGCTAGCTATATACTATTTATTGAGGAGGAGTAGAAAAATCAAGACTTTAATTTTGCTTTATTAAAACATGGTAAAGTCCTTTGAGTACTGTAATATGTACAAAATATTTCCAAAAAGGGGGGTTTGGTAGGAGCTTATAAATGTGTGCTGTACATCATAATATGCTATTTGAAATAATGGGAATGCCTTCAGAAGACATGACCCCAAGCAATTCGGGAAGGTGGGGAGAGAAAGGTGGCATGAAAGATATTAATGCCAATTAATATCTTCCTTCTGTCATTGCCAATTATATATTCAATTTCCAAGTCAATGTTTAATATATCATCAGAGCAATGCATTATAACGCAGGATGGCTGGCACAGTTATAGTAACATCACTCTGATATCATCTTAAAGTCTGGCAAGGAGCCACAATGATCTGGAAAGTTTAGCCATCTTAAGAAACATTTCTTGTATTTTTTTTAAATAAATGATTAATATTAAGCCAAACTAAAGAAACAACTCATTTGAAGAAGCAGAGGTCATTTTCCAACTGTTACTTCATAGTATACATTGGCATCATGCCAGGAAGACAGAAGGGAAAGCCCTGTAATAAAATATGTTTTAATAAATTATTAATTTTTCATAGCCAGGCTAAAGATTTAGAAGGAGGATGGCATTTTTTAACTAGGACACAGGCTTATTGAGGTTAAAACTCTTTTTATTTTGCCCAACATTGCAATATGGATGAGCTTTTGCTCTAGCTTATCGTAACTGCAGTGTGCAATCAATATATAAATCCTGAAAGATCAGCAATAATGGATGCAAACTGAACAGATCAATATTTAGCCTTTTGTGGACTATAACTTTTAGCTTAGCCCCAATTACTCCATGGCACAGGGGTTGATTTTTAATGTCTTGGGTGTTTGAAATCTCACTTATTTTAATTTTAATATTAGGAGAGTACATTGTGAGACAAGTGAAGAGAGAAGTGTTGCTAAAAATTATTTTTAAAATATGCTTATATACATTCAACATCTTTTCAAGATCATTTAGTAATAATAAATTTTTATTGTGACATATATGTTGTTTTTTTAATTTAAAGGAGACCAGATAATTTTAAAATTTATGTAAAGATATTCCCTCATAATATTCTTTGTCAATATTTCATGAACACTTGAGAGACATTTGGCCAGTTTTCCTCTTAGTATAAAACTAATTTCAAATCTGATAAATTATTAGCATTAAAATATTGTTTAATTTATTCAAGTATCACAGTACAATTAATCAATTATGGTAATTTGTCTCTGACATTTCATAAAATGTTTTAAGAAAATCAAGATTCTAGGGAAGAAAACAACCACATTTTGTTTAGAAATAGCAATATCAATTTATTACTCTTCTGACTATAAGTACTCATAAATGTGAGATCTGTTCCCAAAAGCTGAACACTATCTAATGCATACGAAAAAAGGAAAAGAAACAAAACCCTGCACCTTTAGTGACTTAAGTAAAACATTCCCTACGAAAAAGTATAAAATTGAAAGTTTTTGATAGAACTTCTGTTTATAAAGTGTGTGTGTGTGCTGCCTCAGAATTGAAAGGGCAGAGGTAGCCCTGGCCGGTTTGCTCAGTGGTAGAGCGTCGGCCTGGCGTGCAGAAGTCCCGGGTTCGATTCCCGGCCAGGGCACATAGGAGAAGCGCCCATTTGCTCTCCACCCCTCCCCCTCTCCTTCCTCTCTGTCTCTCTCTTCCTCTCCCTCAGCAAGGCTCCACTGGAACAAAGATGGCCCGGGCACTGGGGATGGCTCCTTGACCTCTGTCCCAGGTGCTAGAGTGGCTCTGTTCACAACAGAGCGACGCCCCGGAGGGGCAGAGCATCGCCCTCTGGTGGGCAGAGCGTCGCCCCCTGGTGGGCGTGACGGGTGGATCCCGGTCGGGCTCATGCGGGAGTCTGTCTGACTGTCTCTCCCAGTTTCCAGCTTCAGAAAAATACAAAATAAATAAATAAATAAATAAATAAATAGATAAATAAATAAATAAATAAAAAATAAAAAAGAAAGGGCAGAGGTAAGCCTTCCTGTTTGGAGTAAGCACAGTGTAGTTAATTACTACTTAAAACTTGACAACATATAAAAAACAATGGAGGAGTCTGAAAAATAAATCTGAACAGAAAAATTGAGAAGGATATTAACAACCGAAAAGTTATCAATGTGGCAGTGTTGTATTTGACATTTTTGTTTCTTCATCTCCTCACTGTGAGACAAATTAAACTGTGTGGTGGACACCAGTATCAAAAATCTCTGGTAATCCCTTTTGCTGGCCCGAATGCCAGAAAAAAAGCAACAGGTGAGTTCAAGACAATAGGGATAATTCTTCATTTTCTCCTTTTAAAAATTCTCTTTCCTTCTTCAAAGCCAGCTCCACTGTAGAACTACAGAAGTGGCAGAAGTACCTAAAGCCCTGAGAAAAAAATCCATTATTCTGTACAGTAAAATGAGGTCCTGTTATGCAAAGTGTGTAGGAGAATTCTCAATATTTCTCCATCTCTTCTCTCTATGCCTTGCCCCAAAGACAAGTTCAGATATATAAAAATATATAAAGTTGGAAGGCTAAAACGCTGAGAAAATGGCATCATTTGTTTTGCATAATCCAAAACCAAAAATGGAGTGTTGGAGAAATCTTGCCCTGTCCATTTGGTTTAGTGGTAGAGCATTGGTCTGACATGTGGATATCCCAGGTTCCATTCCCTGTCAGGGCACACAGGAGAAGCAACCATCTTTTTCTCCACCCTACCCCCTCTTCTCCCTTCTCTCTATGTCTTTCTTCTCCTCCCTCAGCCATGGCTCTGTTGGAGCAAGTTGGCCTCGGGTGCCGAGGATGGCTCCATGGCCTTTCCTCAGGCACCAAAAAAGCTCCATTGCCAAGCAACAGAACAAAAGCTCCAGATGGGCAGAGCATCATCCAGTGAGGGGTTTGCTGGGTGAATTTCCATTGGGGTACATGTGGGAATCTGTCTCTCTACCTCCCTGCTTCTCACTCAAGAAAAACAAAAAATAAATAAATCTTATAGAGGAGTGAGCTGGCAAACCTCTTTTTATGAATGAATCAACATACATCCTGAGCTTTCTTTTGATTGTTCATGTGCAGAATAGACCTGCAAGCACAGCCAAGTGTTTAAAAAGTGAACAACTCTATAAGTGACTCCCCTAGTCCCCAGCTCATCCTCTGATTGCTTAGAGCAGACTCATCACTTGGAGAAGGGGGTCTGACTTGCATTCCATACATAAGCTGATTATTTGCTAAAAGAAACAAACAAAAATCATTGTCCACTGAATTTTAAGAAAAAACATTTTCTCAAAACATCATTTTCAGATGTCTAGAATTTAATCCAAAATTATCCACAATATCAAGACACAGAACAATCTGACCAACTATCAGGAAAATCTGATCAATTGTCAATGCAAACAAACTCAACACATGACAATTCTGAAATAAAACAGATATTAGAATTGCCACACAAATACAAAGGAGTTATTAAAACCATGCTTTATAAGGTAAGCATGGACACTCTTGAATTGAATGGGAAATTAGACATTCTAAGCAAAGAAATAAAACCATAAAAGAGAAGTATTTAGAAATTTTAGAACAGATATATGAAAAAATGAAACAATACTTGAAATTTAAAATTGAAGACAGAGCAATACAAATTTTGCAGTCTGAACAAAACAATGAAAGAAAACAAAAATAAATAAATAAACAGAGTCTTGGGAACCTGTAGAATAATATTTAAATATTTCATTTTCTTTTCATTGAAGTTCTTGAAAAAGGAGAAAGAAATTATTGGATAAAGAATATTTGAAGAAACTGTAGTTGCAAGCATCTCAGATTGCATGACAGATATAAATTTACAGATTCAAGAAGTTTAGTAATTCCAAATTCACAACAATTAAAAGCATTTGTACATATCTTCACAATATAAGAAATATTCAAAAACTGGTGTAATAAAAAGAAATAGAACCCTGGACAGTTGGCTCAGTGGTAGAGTGTTGGTCTGGAGTGTGAAAGTCCTGGGGTCGATTCTCGATCAGGGCACACCAGAGAGGCACCCATCTGCATCTCCAGCCTTCCCCGGCTCCTTCATATCTGTCTTTCTCTTCTCCTCCTGCAGCCAGGGCTCTATTAGAGCAAGGTTGGCCCAGGTGCTGAGGACCGCTCCATGGCCTCTACCTTAGGTGCTAGAATGGCTCCAGCCACAACGGAGCAACACCCCAGATGAGCAGAGCATCACGCCCTGGTGGGCATGCCGGGTGGATCTTGGTCAGGTGCATGCAAAAGTCTGTCTCACTGCCTCCCCACTTCTAACTTCAGAAAAATACAAAAAAAATAAAGAAATAAAAAAGTCCACTATTATAAGCAAATATTTTAAATTTTTTTTCTCTGTAATTGATAGAGAATGTAGAAAACTAGCAAAGATTAAAAAAGATAAAAATTTTTTAAAAACCTTAACAATACCATCAGCTAACTGGAGCAAGGGTTAGCAAACTATGGCATACCAATCAAATCTGAACTATTATGTTTTCTGGCATGGTTCATTAGCTAAAAATGGTTTTTACAGTTTAAAATTGTTATATTTTAAAGGGTTATATAAATATACTTATATAATGTTCTCAGTTTTGCTTCTTTTCTTTAATAAAATGTTTGCTAACCTCTGAAGTAGAAATTAATTGATATTTATATAATATTCCACTCAACTCCTACAGAACAGGTATTCCTCCAAATGTTCATGGAAAAATAACTAAGACCATATTTTGGGCCGTAAATCAAAACAAAATATTTAAAGAAAGAAAGCCATACAAATTTAGTTCTCTGATAATATTACTATGAACATGAAAATTAATAACAAAAAGATATATGAAAAATCCCCAAATAGGTTAAAATTAAAAAGTTTATTTCTATATAATGAATGGTTATAAAAATGTGTCACAAAGAAAAAGATAAATATTTTAATGAATTACTGTATGAAAAGATTTGTTGAATGCAGATAAAGCAGTATTAAGAGGGAAATTGATAGCAGTAAATTTTCTATTAAAAATAATGAAGGTCTTAAATAAGTAATGAAAGCTTCTACCTTGAGAAAGTGAGGAAAGAAAAGCTAATTAAAAAGCAAGCAAAATGAGCCCTGGCCAGTTGGCTCAGTGGTAGAGCGTCGGCCTTGCTTGCAGAGGTCCCGGGTTCGATTCCCGGCCAGGGCACACAGGAGAAGCACCCATCTGCTTCTCCACCCCCCCTCCTTCCTCTCTGTCTCTCTCTTCCCCTCCCGCAGCCGAGGCTCCATTGGAGCAAAGATGGCCCAGGTGCTGGGGATGGCTCCTTGGCCTCTGCCCCAGGTGCTAGAGTGGCTCTGGTTGCAACGGAGCGATGCCCCGGAGGGGCAGAGCATCGCCCCCTGGTGGGCAGAGCGTCGCCCCCTGGTGGGTGTGCCGGTGGATCCCGGTCAGGCGCATGCGGGAGTCTGTCTGACTGTCTCTCCCCGTTTCCGGCTTCAGAAAAATACAGGAAAAACAAAACAAAACAAGCAAAATGAATAAAATATTAAGGTAAGCCCAAACGTAATAATGTAAAAACAAAATAAAGTAAATAGAAACAAAATAGATTCTTTAAATATATCAAGAAAATATATAAACCACTTCTTAGACTGATAAGAAAAAAATTAACATCAATAAAAAAGAAAATATAACTACAAATTCTAAAGATGTAACAAGTAAACACAGAAATACAACAAACAAAACTACAAATGGTTATTCAAAGAAATTAAAGATTTAAATATTTGCAAAAAAATTCCATGTTCATGGACCAGGAAACAATATTCTGTTTTGTTTTTTTTTTTATTTTATTTTATTTAGACAATTAATTTTAACAGGGTGACATTGAATCATTAGGATACATAGATTCAGAGTAAACATCTCCAGGTCATTTTGACACTTGATTATGTTGTATACCCATCATCCAAAGTCAAATTGTCTATCATCACCTTCTATTTGGTTTTCTTTGTGCCCCTCCCCACCCCCTATCCTTACTCTCTCCTCCCTTCCCATTCCTCTGGTAACCACCACACTCTTGTCCATGTCCATGAGTCTCAATTTTTGTTTCCCACCTATGTATGGACTCATACAGTTCTTAGTTTTTTTCTCATTTACTTATTTTACTCATATAATGTTATCAAGGTTCATCTACCTTGTTGTAAATGATACTATGTCATCATTTTTATGGCGGAGTAGTATTCCATTGTATATATGTACCACTTCTTTATCCAATTATCTATTGAAGGGATTCTTGATTGTTTTCACATCTTGGCCACCGTGAAAAATGCTGCAATGAACATGGGGCTGAGTGTGTCTTTATGTAAAAATGTTTTTGAGTTTTGGGGGTATACACCCAGTAGAGGGATTGCTGGGTCGTATGGTAGCTCTATTCTTAGTTTATTGAGGAACCATCATACTTTTTTCCACAATGGTTGTACTACTTTACATTCCTACCAACAGTGAATGAGAGTTCCTTTTTCTCCACAACCTCTCCAACACTTGTCATTACCTGGCCTGTTGATAATAGCTAATCTAACAGGTGTGAGGTGGTATCTCATTGAAGTTTTGATTTGCATTTCTCAAATAACTAAGGAAGATGAGCATCTTTTCATATATCTGTTGGCCATTTGTATTTCTTCCTGGGAGAAGTGTCTGTTCATGTCCTCTTCCTATTTTTTAATTGGGTTGTTTGTTTGTTTGTTGTTCAGTTTTATGCGTTCTTTGTATATTTTGGATATTAGGCCCTTATATGTGCTGTTGTTTGAAAATATCATCTCCCATTTAGTTGGCTGTCTGTTTTGTTGTCAGTTTCTCTTGCTGAGCAAAAGCTTTTTAGTCTGATGTAGTCCCATTCATTTATTATCTTTGCCTTCACTTCCCTTGCCTTTGGAGTCAAATTCATAAAGTGCTCTTTAAGGCCAAGGTCCATGAGTTTACTACCTATGTTTTCTTCTATGTACTTTATTGATTCACTTCTTATAGTTAGGTCTTTGATCCATTTTGAATTCATTTTAGTACAAGGGGACAAACTATAGGCGAGTTTCATTTTTCTGCATGTGGCTCCAGCACCATTTGTTGAAGAGGCTTTCTTTGCTCCATTGTGTGTTCTTGGCCCCTTTATCAAAAATTATTTGACCATATATATGCGGTTTTATTTCTGGACTTTCTATTCTGTTCCATTGGTCTGAGTGTCTATTTTTCTGCCAATACCATGCTGTTTTGTTTGTCGTGGCTCTATAATATAATTTGAAGTCAGGAATTGTAATGCCCTCAGCTTCGTTCTTTTTCCTTAGGATTACTTTGGCTATTCAGGGTAATTTATAGTTCCATATAAACCTGATGACTTTTTGTTCCATTTCTTTAAAAAATGACATTGACATTTTGATGGGAACTGCATTAAATTTGTATATAACTGGCCCTGGCCGGTTGGCTCAGTGGTAGAGCGTCGGCCTGGCGTGCGGGGGACCTGGGTTTGATTCCCAGCCAGGGCACATAGGAGAAGCGCCCATTTGCTTCTCCACAACCCCCTCCTTCCTCTCTGTCTCTCTCTTCCCCTCCCGCAGCCGAGGCTCCACTGGAGCAAAGTTGGCCCGGGCGCTGGGGATGGCTCCTTGGCCTCTGCCCCAGGCACTAGAGTGGCTCTGGTCGCGGCAGAGCAACACCCCGGAGGGGCAGAACATTGCCCCCTGATGGGCAGAGCGTCGCCCCTGGTGGGCAGAGCGTCGCCCCTGGTGGGCGCGCCGGGTGGATCTCGGTAGGGTGCATGCGGGAGTCTGTCTGACTGTCTCTCCCTGTTTCCAGCTTCAGAAAAATACAAAAAAAAATGTATATCATTTTGAGTAATATGGTTATTTTGACTATATTTATTCTTCCTATCCAAGAACAAGGAATATTTTTTCATTTCATTTTATCTTTTTTGATTTCCCTTAACTATGCTTTGTAGTTTTCATTATATAGGTCCTTTACATTCTTCATTATGTTTATTTCTAGGTGTTTTATTCTTTTTGTTGCAACCATGAAGGGGATTATTCTTTACTTTATTTTCTGATGTTTTTACTGTTGGCATATGGAAGGCAATAGACTTCTGTATATTAATTTTGTATCCTGCGACCTTACTGTATTAGTTTATTGTTTCTAATAGTCTTCTTGTGGAGTTTTGGGGGTTTTCGATGTAGAGGATCATATCACCTGCAAAAAGAGCAAACTTTACTTATTCTTTCCCAATATGAATGCCTTTTATTTCTTTTTTTTTTGTCCGATTGCTCTGGTTAGAACTCCCAGCACTATGTTGAATAAGAGTTGAGAGAGTGGGCAACCTTGTCTTGGTCCTGATTTTAGAAAAAAAGTTATCAGTTTTATGCCATTTAATATGGTGTCAGCTGATGGTTTGTCATAAATGGCCTTTATTATCTTGAGATATTTTTCTTCTATATCCATTTTGTTGAGTGTTTTAAACATAAAATAGTGTTGTGTTTTATCAAATGCCTTTTCTGCATCTATTGATAGAATCATATGCTTTTTGTTCTTTGTTTTGTTGGTATGGTGTATTACGTTAACCGTTTTACATATGTTGAAACTTCTTTGTGATTCTGGGATAAATCCCACTTGATCATAATGAATTGTTTTTTTAATATATTGTTGTATTCTATTTGCTAGTATTTTGTTTAGTGTTTAAGCTAGTATTTAAGACAAAATACTAGCAAATATATTGGTCTGTAGTTTTTTTTCTTTGTGTTATCCTTGCCAGATTTTGGTATGAGGGTTATGTTGGCCTCATAAAATGTGTTTAGAATTATTGCTTCTTGTTCAATTTTTTTGGAAGACTTTGAGTAGAATAGGAACCAAGTCTTCTTTGAATGTTTGATAGAACTCACTAGTATAGGCGTCTGGCCCTGGACTTTTATTTTTGAGGAGGTTTTTGATAGTTGTTTCTATTTCCTCTCTGCTAATAGGTCTGCTTAAGCTATTTACTTCTTCATGACTTATTCTAGGAAGATTGTATGGTTCTAGAAAATTATCCATTTCTTCTCGCTTGTTAAATTTAATGGCATATAGTATTTTATAGTATTCTATGATAATTCTTTGTATATCTATGATATTGGTGGTGATTTTTCCTCTTTCATTTTGAATTTTGTTTATGAGTCCTTTCTCTTTTTTCCTTATGAGTCTTGCCAAGAGTTTGTCAATTTTGTTGATCTTTTCAAACAACTAGCTCCTTGTTTTATTGACTTTTTCCTATAGTTTTTCTATTACCTATTTCATTTATTTCTGCTCTGATTTTTATTATTTCCTTTCTTCTGCTGGTTTTGGATTGCCTTTGTTCTTCTTTTTTTAGTTCCTTAAGATGTGAAGTTAAGTTGTTTACTTGGGCTCTCTTGTTTGTTCATATAGGCCTGTAGTTATATGAACATCCCTCTTATTAATGCTTTTGCTGCATCCCAGAGATTCTGATATGTCGTAATGTCATTTTGTTTGTCTGTATGTATCTTTTGATCCCTGCTTTTATTTCTTCTTTGACCCACTCAGTTTTTAGAAATATGTTGCAATTTCCATATGTTTGTGGGTTTGTTTACTCTTTTTGCAGTTGAATTCTAGTTTCAGACTTTATGGTCAGAGAATTTGCTTGGTATAATTTCAATCTTTCTGTATTTATTGATATTATTTTTGTGGCCCACAAAAATTCTTGAGAATGTTCCATGTACACTGGAGAAAAATGTATACTCTGGTGCTTTGGGATAATATGTCCTGTACATGTCTACCCAATTGTTCTTGTGTTTCATTTAAGGCCAATATTTCTTTATTGATTTTCTATTTGTATGAACGATCTAGAGCCATCAGTGGTTTATTGAGTCTCCAAGTATGATTGTATTTTTGTCAGGTTTTATTTTTAGGTCAGTTAGTAGATGTCTTATATATTTTGGTGCTTCTTGGTTTGTTGCATAGATATTAAGGAGTATTATGTCTTCTTGATTCAGTGTCCCCTTTATCATTATTAAAAGACCATCTTTGTCTCTGATTACCTTTGCTGTCTTATAGTCAGCATTGTTAGATATGATTACAGCTATACCTGCTTTTCTTTTCTGTGTTATTTGCTTGGAGAATCGTTTTCCAATCTTTCATTTTGAATTTCTTTTTATCCTTGTAGCATAGATGTGTTTCTTGAAGGTAGCATACAGTTGGATTTTCTTTTTTAACTCATTCTGATACTCTGTGTCATTTTATTGGTGAGTTCAATCTATTTACATTCAGTGTAATTTTTGACACTTGAGGGTGTTCTATTGCCATTTTATATATGGTTTTCTGATAGTTTTGTATCTTGTTTGGTTCTTCTTTTTTGTTTTTCTATCATTTGTTTTTGTTTGGTGGTTTCCATACTTCTTTCTTCTGTTTCTTCTTTTTTTTTATGCCACATATTTCTGTGGTGATTTTTTCAGGGGTGGTTACCATTAAGTAATAGAAAGCATATGTATCATGTTCATTGTAGTACATTATCTCATGAGTGCTTCTACACTTTGTCCCTTTTTGCTATTAATCTTTTTCCTTTCCTCTCTTTTTTCTTTTTGTTGTCAGAGATTAATCATGTTTTTATTGGGACCTTAATGGTGTTTTTACTTGTAGTTTTGTTTTGTTATTTGTATCTGGTCGGATAACCCCCTTAGTATTTCCTGAAGTGAGGGTTTTCTGGTGATAAATTCCCTCATCTTTTCTATTTCTGTGAATAAGAAAACAATATTTTTAATGTGTCAATACTACCCTAATTAATGTTCAGATTTAATGTAATGTCTCTTAAAATTAAAATTTTATTTTTATGGAAATTTATAAACTTCCTAAAATTCTTGCAGAAATCAAAGTCATAGTATGGTCAAAATCTTGGAGCAAGAAAAAACAAAGTTGGGGACTCCCACTTTCTAATTTTAAATTTATTTATTTATTTATTTATTTATTTATTTATTTATTTATTTTTTCTGAAATAAGAAGTAGGGAGGCAGAAAGACAGACTCCTTCATGTGCCCAACCAGGATCCACTGGGCAAGCCTACTAGGAGGTGATGCTCTACCTATCTCAGTCTCTGCTCTGTTGCAACCAGAGCTATTTATTTAGCTCCTGAGGTGAGGACATGGAGCCATCTTCAGTCCCGGCCCATTTGATCCAATGAAGCCTTGGCTGCTGGAGAAGGAGATATAGAGAGAAATGAGAGGGGAAAGGGTAGAGAAGAAGATGGGCACTTCTCTTGTGTGTCTTGTTTGGGAATTTAACTTGGGACTTCCATACACCAGGCCAATGCTCTACCACTGAGCCAACTAGCCAGAGCCAACTTCCTAATTTTAAAACTTTGTATGAAGCTATAATTATCAAACAATGTAGTACTAGCATAAGGGCAAACAATAAAATAGAATTGAGAGCCAAAAATATTCACAGTAATTGATTTGACAAGTGTGGCAAGACATTTTAATGGGGAAAAAACAATTTTTTCAAAATGGCTTTGGAAAACTGGACATTCATATGCAAAGGATGAAATTGAACTCATTACACCATATACAAAAATTAACTCAAAATGGAACATAGATTTAAATTTAAGACTTAAAACTATAAAAATATCGGGGAAAAATATAGTAAATATATGAAAATTCAGCAAACCTTTGTGTCCACGTTTTATGTACAATCAGCTTAAGATTTAGGCTTTTGATGTATGAATATTGGAGGGCACAAATTAGAAGGCACTCTTAGAGCTTTATGCATAATTCCTCTGACCTGTAGTGGTGCAGTGGATAAAGTATTGACCTGGATCCCTGAAGTCAAGGCACATATGAGACTTGATGTTACCTCCTCCTCCCCCTTCTCTCTCTCTCTTCTCTCTAAAATGAATAATAATAATTTTTTTTAAAAAAACACATCACATGCATAATCCTTTCCCATGCATTTTCTTTCCCCATATGTTCAGTAAAAAAAAAAGATGCCTATTAAACAAGTGGGATAAAGTAATTACTGCTTCACAGATTGAACTACAAAATCAACAACAAAGATTTTAGGTTGAGTAAGTCATTTAAAATGCCATGAAAAAAGTGTAAGTGACCTGTCTTTATCTGAACACTTTTCTCTCTAACAAGCTGACATAATGTTCAATGAACAATAAACATCAGTTGATGTGGCATTCGCATCTCACGTAACTTCTACAACTTTTTTATCTTACTCCATGATATGAATTTTGTGAAAGTGTACAAATTCTAAATTTCATGTTGAGATACACTTGACATATTTTGAGACAAAATTTAAGTTTACTTCCTTAAACTCTCCAGAAAATACTATTCGTTCTTAAATCAGAAATATTTGATTTTATAACTTACACAGTCAAAGGTTCTACAAAATAATTAAATTGGCACATATATAATCTTTTTATTCCAGGTGTTTTGACAACACATATCACTACAGTTGTATTGATTACACAGCTATTTTTAAGTAATCAAACAACACTAATCACTATAACAAACTATATATCCTCATATTGGCTAACCAATAGTGAATAAAGTTTCTGACACCCAGAGATAATGTCTTCAACCATTCAAAATAAAATATATCTGGCCTGACTGGTGCTGGTGTAGTAGATAAAGCATCAACCTGGAATGCTGAGGTCACCAGTTCAAAAGCCTGGGCTTGCTGGATCAAAGTACTTATGGGAGTTGATGCTTTCTGCTCTTCCCCTTGTCTTTCTCTTTCTCCTTTTTAAAATAAAAAATAAATTCTTAAAAAAAAAACTAAAATAACCTGACTTGTGGTGGCATAGTGGATAAAAAGCATTTAACTAAAATCCTGAGCTTGCTGGTTCAAAACCTTGGGCTTGCCTGTTCAAGGCACATATGGGGGTTGATGCTTCCTGCTCCTCCTCGCTTCTTTCTCTCTATCTAGCTCTATCTCTCTTTCTCTCCTCTGAACAATAAAAAAAACTTAAAAAAACAACAACAAAATAAAATATATCTGATTCTTTCTTTTTTTTTAGATAGAATTGAAAATGATTTAATTGTTCATTTATCTGAATCCCTTCATTCCAATATAATTTGGCCTTTTTATTTATTTATTTATTTTTACCTCATTGGTTGGCATCAGGCATCCTTATATTTATTTATTTTTATTTATTTTATTTTTTATTCTGATTGAATTTATTGGGGTCACATTGGTTAATAAAATTATGTAGGTTTCAGGTGTACAATTCTATAATAATACATCATTTGTAGATTGTATGGTGTGTTCACCACCCAAAGTCAAATCATTTACAACATTATTTATCCCCCATTTACGCTTTTCTACTCCCCGCAACTCCTGTCCCCTCTGGTAATCATCATACTGTTGTCTGTATCTATGAGGTGGGTTTTTTGTTTGTTTTCTTAATCCCTTTACCTTTCTCACTCAATCCTTTACCCTCTCCCATCTAAAACCTATCAGTCTGTTTTCTGTATATATGAGGCTATTTCTATATAGCTTGTTAGTTCATTTTGTTCATTAGATTCCATGTATAAGTGGAATCATATGGTACTTGTCTTTCTACAACTGGCTTATTTCACTTAGCACAATGCTTTCCAGGTCCATCCATGCTGTCACAAAGGGTGAACCTTCCTTACATTTTTATGGCTAAGTAGTATTTCATTGTATAAATGTACCACAGTTGGTTTTTATATCCACTCATCTACTGATGGACACTTGAGCTGCTTGCAAATGTTGGCTATTATAAATAATGCAGCAGTAAACATAGGGGAGCTTATATTCTTTCGAGTCAGTATTGCGGGTTTCTTTGGATATATACCCAGAACCAATCACTGACTGGTTCTTTTTTATGGTTGGTTTCTAAGTCCTTTTTTATTTTGCTATCTCTTTGTTGTAGTTCTCATTAAGTTCCTTAAGCATTCTAATCACCATTTATTTTAAACTGCATTTCTGGTAAATTGCTTTCCTTCATTTTATTTTATTTTATTATTATTTTTATTAATTTTACTAGGGTGACATCAATAAATCAGGGTACATATGTTCAAAGAAAATATGTCCAGGATATCTTGTCAATAAATATGTTGCATACCTATCCCCCAAAGTCAGATTGTCCTCCATCATCTTCTATCTAGTTTTCTTTGTTCCCCTTTTCCTCCCCCTTTTCCTTTCCCTCTCCCCCTCCCTCGTAACCACCACACTCTTACCATTGTCTCTTAGCCTCGTTTTTATGTCCCACCTATGTATGGAATAATGCAGTTCTTGTTTTTTTCTGATTTACTTATTTCACTTCATATGATGTTATCAGGATCCCACCATTTTGTTGTAAATGATCCGATGTCATAATTTCTTATGGCTGAGTAGTATTCCATGGTGAATATGTGCCACATCTTCTTTATCTAGTCTTCTATTGAAGGGCTTTTTGGTTGTTTCCATGTCTTGGCCACTGTGAACAATGCTGCAATGAACATGGGGCTGCATGTGCCTTTATGTATCAATGTTTCTGAGTTTTTGGAGTACATACCCAGTAGAGGGATTGCTGAGTCATAAAGTAGTTCTATTTTCAGTTTTTTGAGGAACCACCATACTTTCTTCCATAATGGTTGTTCTACTTTAAATTTCCACAAAAGTGAATGAGGGTTTCTTTTTCTCCACAGCCTCCCCAACATTTGCTATTACCTATCTTGTTAATAATAGCTAATCTAACAGGTGTGTGGTGGTATCTCATTGCAGTTTTGATTTGCATTTCTCTAATAACTAATGAAGATGAGCATATTTTCATATATCTGTTGGCCACTTGTATTTCTTCCTGGGAGAAGGGTCTGTTCATGTCCTCTTCCCATTTTTTTATTGGATTGTTTGTTTCTTGTTGAGTTTTATGAATTCTTTGTATATTTTGGATATTAGGCCCTTATATGTGCTGTTGTTTGAAAATATCATTTCCCAATTAGTTGGCTGTCTGTTTATTTTGTTGTCAGTTCCTCTTGCTGAGCAAAAACTTCTTAGTCTGATGTAGTCCCATTCATTTATTTTTGCCTTCACTTCCCTTGCCTTTGGAGTTAAATTCATAAAATGCTCTTTAAAACCAAGGTCCATGAGTTTAGAACCTATGTCTTCTTCTATGTACTTTATTGTTTCAGGTCTTATATTTAGGTCTTTAATCCATTTTCAATTCGTTTTAGTACCAGGGGACAAACTGTAGTCGAGTTTCATTCTATTGCATGTGGCTTTCCAGTTTTCCTAGCACTATTTGTTGAAGAGGCTTCCTTTTCTTCATTGTGTGTTGTTGGCCCCTTTATCAAAAATTATTTGACCATATATATATATGCAGTTTTGTTCCTGGACTTTCTATTCTGTTCCATTGGTCTGAGTGTCTATATTTCTGCCAATACCATGCTGTTTTTATTGCCGTGGCTCTATAATATAATTTGAAGGCAGGTATTGTAATGCCCCCAGCTTCGTTCTTTTTCTTTAGGATTGCTTTGGTTATTCGGGTTTTTTTATAGTTCCATATGAATCTGATGATTTTTTCCATTTATTTAAAAAAGTCATTAGAATTTGGATGGGAATTGCATTAAATTTGTATATTGCTTTGGGTTATGGCCATCTTGATTATATTTATTTTTTCTATCCAAGAACACGGAATATTCTTCCATCTCATTGTATCTTTTTTGATTACCCTTAACAATGGTTTGTAATTTTCATTATATAAGCCCTTTATATTTTTTGTTATGTTTATTCCTAGATATTTTTTGTTGTTGTTGTTGCAATCATGAAGGGGATTATTTTTTTGAGTTCATTCTCAAATGTTTCATTGTGGGCATATAGAAAGGCTATGGACCTTTGTATGTTAATTTTGTATCCTGTGACCTTACTGTATTGGCTTATAATTTCTAGTAGTCTTTTTGTAGATTCTTTGGGGTTTTCAATGTATAGGATCATATCATCTGCAAAAAGTGAAACCTTAACTTCTTCTTTTCCGATATGGATGCCTTTTATTTCTTTGTCTTGTCTGATTGCTTTGGCTAGAACCTCTAGCACCACATTAAATAAGAGTGGAGAGAGTGGACAACCCTGTCCTGTTCCTGATTTAAGGGGGAAAGCCTTCAGTTTAGTGCCATTTAATATGATGTTAGCTGATGGTTTATCATATATGACCTTTATCTTGTTGAGATATTTTCCTTCTATACTCATTTTGTTGAGAGTCGTAAACATAAAATTGTGTTGTATTTTATCGAATGCCTTTTCTGCATCTATTGATAAGATCATGTGGTTTTTGTTCTTTGTTTTGTTGATATCGTTTATTACGTTAACCGTTTGATGTATGTTGAACCATCCTTGAGATTCTGGGATGAATCCCACTTGATCGTGATATATTATTTTTTTAATATGTTTTTGTATTCAATTTTCTAGTATTTTGTTTAGTATTTTAGCATCTGTATTCATTAGAGACATTGCTCTGTAGTTTGTTTAGTTTTTTTTGTGCTGTCCTTGCCCGGTTTCGGTATGAGGGTTATGTTGGCCTCATAAAATGTGTTTGGAAGTATTGCTTCTTCTTCAATTTTTTGGAAGACTTTGAGTAGAATAGGAACCAAGTCTTCTTTGAATGTTTGATAGAATTCGCTAATATAACCATCTGATCCTGGACTTTTATTTTTGGGGAGGTTTTAATAAGTTTTTTCTATTTTTTTCCTACTAATTGGTCTGTTTAGGCTTTCTGCTTCTTCTTGACTCAGTCTAGGAAGGTTGTATTGCTCTAGGAATTTATCCATTTCTTCTAGGTTGTTGAATTTAAGGCATAAAGTTTTTCATAGTATTCTACAATAATTCTTTGTATATCTAGAATGTCCGTGGTGATTTCTCCTCTTTCATTTTGGATTTTGTTTATATGAGTTCTCTCTCTTTTTTCCTTGATAAGTCTTGCCAAGGGTTTGTCAATTTTGTTGATCTTTTCAAAGAAACAGCTCCTTGTTCTATTAAGTTTTTCTATAGTTTTTCTGTTCACTATTTCATTTATTTCTGCTCTGATTTTTATTATCTCCTTTCTTCGGCTGGTTTTGGGTTGTCTTTGTTCTTCTTTTTCCAGCTCCTTAAGGTGGGAAGTTAAGTGGTTCACTTGGGCTCTCTCTTGTTTGTTCATATATGCCTGAAGTGATATGAACTTCCCTCTTATCACTGCTTTTGCTGCATCCCATAGATTCTGATAAGTCATATTGTCATTTTCATTAGTCTGTATATATCTTTTGATCTCTGCACTTATTTCTTCTTTGACCCATTCATTTTTTAAGAGTATGTTGTTTAGTTTCCACATTTTTGTGGTGTTTTTTTCCTCTTTTTTGCAGTTGAATTGTAGTTTCAAGGCTTTATGATCAAAAAATATACTTGGTACAAAATTAATTTTTCTGAATTTGCTGATGTTGTTTTTATGGCCCAACATATGGTCAATTCTTGAGAATGATCCATGTACACTGGAGAAAAATGTATACTCAGTCACTTTGGGATGAAATGTCCTATAGATGTCTATCATATCCAGGTGCTCTGGTGTTTTGTTTAAGGCCACTATGTCTTTGTTGATTCTCTGTTTGGATGACCGATCTAGAGCCGTCAGCGGTGTATTGAGGTCTCCAAGTATGATTGTATTTTTGTCAGTTTTTGTTTTAAGATCGATAAGTAGCTGTCTTATATATTTTTGTGCTCCTTGGTTTGGTGCATATATATTAAGAATTGTTATGTCTTCTTGATTCAGTGTCCCCTTAGCCATTATGAAATGGCCATTTTTGTCTCTGAGTACTTTTACTGTCTTGTAGTCAGCATTATTCGATATGAGTATTGCTACA
Organism: Saccopteryx bilineata; assembly: GCF_036850765.1. Classification (NCBI taxonomy): domain Eukaryota; kingdom Metazoa; phylum Chordata; class Mammalia; order Chiroptera; family Emballonuridae; genus Saccopteryx; species Saccopteryx bilineata. The sequence goes on along the minus strand of NC_089494.1, from coordinate 92,839,006 downwards.
CCTGCTTTTTTTTGGATGTTATTTGCTTGGAGTATTGTTTTCCAGCCTTTCACTTTGAATTTGTTTTTATCCTTGTTGCTTAGATGAGTTTCTTGTAGGCAGCATACAGTTGGATTTTCTTTTTTAATCCATTCTGCTACTCTGTGCTTTTTTATTGGTGAGTTTAATCCGTTTACATTTAGTGTAATTATTGACATTTGTGAGTTTCCTATTGCCATTTTATACATTGCTTTCTGTTAGTTTGTGCCTTGTTTGATTCTTCTCTTTCATTTTTCTATCTTTTGATTTTGTTTGGTTTTATTCTATACATCTTTCCTCTGTTGCTAGCTTTTTTAAATCATGTGCTTCTGTGGTGGTTTTTTTTTTTTTTTTTTTATTCATTTTAGAGAGGAGAGGGGAGATAGATAGAGAGAGAGAGAGATTGAGAGAGAGAGAGAGAGAGAGAGAGAGAGAGAGAAGGGGGAGGAGCAGGAAGCATCAACTCCCATATGTGCCTTGACCAGGCAAGCCCAGGGTTTTGAACCAGCAACCTCAGTGTTTCTAGGTTGACGCTTTATCCACTGCGCCACCACAGGTCAGGCTGTGGTGGTTTTTTCAATGGTGGTTACCATCAAGTAATGAAAAGGGTTGCTACCCTGTTCATTGTAGTGTAGTATCTTGTGAGTACTTTTGTACTCTATCATCCTTTGCTACTGTTAATCTCCGTCCTCTCCTACTTTTTTTTTGTTGTTGTCACAGTTTAAATTTGGTTTTATTGTGTTCTTGGTGGAGCTTTTACTTGTGATTTGTTTTGTTCTTTTTATGTGGTTGGAAAATTCCCTTTAGTAATTCCTGGAGTGGGGATTTTCTGATGATAAATTTTCTCATCTTTTTCGTATCTGTGAATGTTTTTATTTCTCCTTCGTATTTGAAGGATAGCTTTGATGGGTATAGTATTTGTGGCTGAAAGTTCCTCTCTTTCAGGACTTTAAATATTGGAGTCCATCTCTTCTAGCTTGTAGAGTTTCTGTTGAGAAATCTGAGGATAATCTAATGGACCTTCCTTTATATGTTGTATTCTTTTCACTGGCTGCCTTGAGAATTTTTTCTTTGTTGTTGGTTTTTGCCAATTTCATTATGATATGCATTGGAGTAGGTGTGTTGGGGTTAAGAAAACTCAGATTTCTGTTTGCTTCTTGAATTTGAGGCTTTAGTTCTTTCTATAGGCTTGGGAAGTTCTCATCTATTATTTGTTTGAGTATGTTCTCCATTCCATTTTCTCTTTCCTCTCCCTCTGATATACCTGTTATTCTTTTTGATGGAGTCAGACAGTTCCTGTAGGGCTTTCTTATTTTTTTAAATTTTTGAGTCTCTTTCTTTTTCTCTCTGTTGTGCCTCAAGTTGCTTATCTTTTATTTCACTAATCCTACTTTCTATCTAGCCTGTTCTATTAGCTAAGCTTGTTACTTCATTTTTCAGCTCGTGAATTGAGTTTTTCATCTCTGTTTGATTTGTTTTTATAGATTCAATTTCCTTGGTAATATATTCTTTGTGTTCATTGAGTTGTTTTCTGAGCTCCCTAAATTGCCTTTCTGTGTTTTCTTGTACATCTCTGAGTATATTTAGGATTTCTATTTTAAATATTTTAAATTCTCTGTCATTTAGCTCCAAGGTTTTCAATATATTAAATTTTTTTCTCTATAGATTTTTCCTAATCTATCTGTGTCCCCTCTCTGTCTTTTGTATCCATGATATTCAATTTCTCTTTCCTTAATGGCATCTGAGGGTGGTTTAGTTTATAGTGTTAATGATAATTAATAAAGATTAAAAAAATAAAAAATAAAAAAGAATAAGTAAAAATAAAAAGAAATTATTATTCTCCCCCCCCTTTTTTTCCTCTCCTCTCCTCTTCCCTCCTTCTTGAGAAAATCTTGTGGTGGACTCTGAATTATATTGTCTAAATAGAACAAAAACTACCTATAATGAATGGCCTGCATTGGGGAGAAGTAATAAAGGCGCAAAAAAGGGAGTATGGACCCACAAAATGCAAAAAAGGAAAAAATTTGGGGCAACAATAAAATGACTCACTTTTAATTGATGAATGACTAAGAGATATGATGAGAGGAATAAGAGGGAAATAAGAAAAAGGGGGAAAATTTAAAAAAAATACTATTGTATTTAGTGGAGCAATAACTAGATAAAATGGAGAGCCAGGGTTGGGAGCACTGCTAGTGAGTTAAAAAAGCGAAGTAAAAAATCCCCAAAGTACCACAAAGAAAAATTTGAGTCCCAGATAAAATAATTTGTTCGTCGTTGAGGATTGAATGAGAGGAAAAGTAAAAGAGAAAAGCAGAAACTAATATAAAGGGAGAAGAAAAAAAAGAGGAAAACCCAAAAAGAAGAAAAAAGAATAAAAGGAGAGAGAGAGAGAGAGAGAGAGAGAGAGAGTTAAGGGTTTTGGAGTGCAACCCTCATAAAGAGAAAGGAAGAAGAAAGAAAAGATAATGGGAGATGTAACACTCATGGGTAATGTAGTTCAAGGAGAGGAGAGAGTAAGACCAGCAGAGAATTAAATGATGAAATTGGAAGAGGAAGTTAATAATCAAGACAAGAAGGTAAGAGAAACAAACAAATATAATAAAATGGGATAGGTTATAAAGTCTGTGGATTATTCTTGATTTTGAGAGGTTATCTTCTTGCTTTTTCTTTTCTCTCCCTCTTTCTGGTTGGTGACTCTGTACCCTGGGTTCTGTCCCTGTGGCATGGTTAGGTAGAAGTTTGCAGTTGATAAGTCTCTATGGCGATGTCATATATCGGGCTTCAGTCTCTTTGGAAGTCAAGGCTCATTAGCATTTGCTGGCTCCACTAATGAGAGAGTCTGTATTCTCGGAGCCTCTCTCCTAGTCTTTTCTTCCTGAATTAGTAGCCTGATAATCCAGCTATGGGATTGCTGCTGCCTCTGCCTGGAGAGTAAGAGGCTCAAAGAGCTGGCAAATCCCCACTCTATTCCTGCTGGGCGCAGGGCTCTGGGTAAGGCTTAGTCAGTCAGATCTGCTAGTATAATCAAGCGGGGCTTCGGCCCACACAAAGACCTCTGACTCTGCCCCTCTGTCCAGGCACACAGGCGCCCACTCTCGGGGGAATCTCTTGCCCACTATCTGTGCTCACTGACCAGGATATTCGGCCAGCCCTCTCTCACTCCTGGTGAGGTGCCCTGCCCACAAGGAAAAGTACGAGCGTAGGAAATTTTACTCCCACTCTCTCCCCAAGCGCTGCTTTTAGTGGCACAGGGGCGACCTCAAGACTCTAGTTTTGGCCCACAGAGGGGCCTCTGACTCTATTGCCCTGTCCAGGAACACGGACGCCCACTCCTGGGAGAATCTCCCGCCCACTCTCCGCACTTGCTGACCAGGATATCAGGCCCGCTGCCTCTCACTCCTGGTGAGGCGCCCTGCCCACACGGAAAAGTTCAAGTGTAGGGAATTTTTCTCCTGCTCACTCCCCACACGCTGCTTTTCAGGGCACAGGGCCGGCCCCAAGACTCCGGATTCGGCCCACACAAAGACCTCTGACTCTGCCCTTCTGTCCGGTAACACGGGCACCCACTCCCGGGGATCTAGGTGAAATCTTTCTCCCACTATCTGCGTGCGCAGACCAGGAGATTGGGGCAGATGGCTGTCCCAAGTGCCTTTCTTTGTCTGGGTTTGGCGTTAGCTAGTGTTGACTGGGTTGCCACAAGCACAGTTTTTCCTCAGCTTGGATGTCCATGCCACAGCCTGGTTCAAACATTTGTGCCGCAGTCTGGTTCTATTCACACCCTATGCCCACCTTAGTTCCTATACTCTCAGTTCCCAGTGAAAGCAGCCCTTATTTAGGTTAGTGAGGAAGGCAGAGTGTTTCTTCCTCCTTATTTCCTTTGAGGTTGATTATATATTTAGTCAATTTTTCACTCAATCATACCTTTGCATTTAGCGTGGAACTTCTGGAGGCTCCAAGAATAGATCTTTCTGTCTCTGGTTGAAGATCTTGTTGAATTTTGGGGGAAATTTATTGGTATCATTCCTTATGGCACCATTTCTCTAATTTGGCCTTTAATCACATAGATATTTGTTATATTTTAATCTGACAGGAGAATTCAGAACATATTATCATCTAAACCAAAGTTGGGGAGAGAACAAAATACAAAGAAAATTTAAGAATTGATTTTTATAAAGGAATTTCTAAACTGTATTACTTACCATCCCAAATTATTAGTCTAATCTAACCTTGATAAAAGGTATATCAATTTCACATTTTTAGGAATGAGCTTTATGATCTTCAAACAAATATTCATAGGAATGTCTAATGTTTGTTTTCTTCCCTGAAAAATGTCACCAAGAATTTATCAGTGACCATTTTTTCATCTTTGGGTTTACATTCCATCTTTAACTGATTGCAATAAGCTTCTTTATGTGCCAGTAAATAGTACATTGACATGTGGAAGAGTTCAGTAACTGCTAGCCTTTTTAAATGAGAGATAATGCTTTTTAAAGAAATAAAAATTTAAAAATTGGTAAATAATTTTGGATTTCCATTACTTTATGGCATATTATACTGAAGAATTATGTTTGAATGATTTACTACAAACAAAAATGCTGTAAAATATATTCTTGAAAAATAATTTTTTACTTAATGCTGATTAGATGAAAAGCCAATGCTGTTTCTGTGATAATTTGGTATACTACAAATCTTTTTAAAGTAATTCTTATTTTCTTATGTTCCAGTGATTTAACCATTGGTCATATAGTCTTTTATTTGCCGAACCAACATACCTCTTTCTATCCAATGAAAGAGGAATATGGTTTATTTATTTATCTTACCATTGAATTTCATTGATCACAATTATTTTGTTACTTTATAACTTAACATCATTTTTAACTTTTCTGCATTCCTTTTGTAGTCATTTGGTATTTCTTAAGCAATGCAACTATAAAATATATCATTTATCTATGAGAAATAAATCTTTAATTTTTCTTAAACTATAAACTTAGTTCATTAAAATAAGAGAGATATGTACTATAAAATTGAGCTTTATGATTAAATAATAAAATTGTTTTCTGTCTGTGGTTTCTAAAACCAGGTGGTGTTCATTTACAGGATTTAGTATGTTCTCTTTTCTCCTTCCTCAAGATATCCAAATCTTGTATCACCACATTTTATCTGGGTTTTACCTCATATGCTATCAGTACGGTGAAGATAATAGGCAAACACAAGGAAGAGAGAAATGAAATTTCCAATCATCTTTACTTCTGAAGCAAAAGAATTTGTACTTATGTATGTTTCTCTCACAATGATAAACTCCTGTACAGTGTCCCTGTTGCCTAAACTAACCAATGGACATCACTTACATTCTATTATTCATTAGGATGTTTTTGGAGTAATTCACCTTAAGTTTACTGAAAATTTCTCTTGTTTATACTCTCCTAGATCTCTGTAGTTAGAGCATATCATGAATCTCTGTACTAATTATTCCCTTTAGAGTATAAGAATTTTTTTTGAAATTGAGAATATTTTATTTCACAAACTACAATTGTCATTAAATTTTTTAAAAAGGGAAGCAAAAAGAAAAAAACAAGTGTTGAGATTTTCTTGAATATGTCTAAGACTCTGGTTTTTAGTATGCTTGTCAGTTGCTTTTAATTTTCTGGGACCTACTAACTTGAACTTCATATACCAGTGAAAATATTATATAGTAGCACAAACAAATGCTGAATGTGAAAATGTAATTGAATACCAGGTGCCCCTTTGTGTAAAAATATTATAATGATCACTAGATTATCAATATAATTGTCATATATAGTTATTCCATGATATATAAGAGTTATAATTCTGTTCCATAATCTCCTTTTCTTTAGTAGTTGGAGAGAAATATACTATAAGCTCAAGTTTCAACTCCTCAAGTTTGGGCACTGTTACATATTTTCAGTTGGGTGACAGTTCATATTACCTTACACATATTCTTTAAGGATATAAGGGGTTTGAGGGATTGTTGGAATGTGTTCCTTGAAACTCTGAAACTTTCTCTTTTTCTCTCTCTCTGAAACATCCTTTTCTCAAATTAATTATAAAAGTTAAAAATTAAATCTTACTTTTGTCTCCTGCATTAATCCTAAATAGATCAGTTATTTTGTCCATATTAATGGAAGCATAGCACTAGTGAGATTTAATTTCAAACTTTTGTAATTATAGCTAAAATTAAATTTTACCATGAATGAATTGCCCAAGTCCTAGATGAAAGCAGAGTTGGAGGATTAGCAACTGAACCTCCAGGATGACTTATGTTATCTTTGATAATTAATTAAAATCAATGTGTAGAGGACTATATTTGGAAATTCAAGGAGTTTCCAAGCAGAGATTTTTCAAATTCCCTTAGAAGTTTGATGTAAGGGTGCGAGAGAGGAAGTACTTTGAGGAAACTCCAGAAAATTAGAAAGTGATGAGGTGAACGCAGAGTACTTTCTCTGTTGACTGAATTAAGCAGGATTAGGTGCTCTTCCTGAAGGACTAAAGAAATCTCTTAAAGTTGAAAAATATAATTTTTTATTTCCCTAGAGGTAAATTTTTGAGAAGCCACTACAGGAAGTGAGGAGATTGGATAATTGGATAATGTATCCTTACAATTGAACCTGAATAGAGAATTATAGGAAAATTGGGAGGAAACCTGTTAAACCTTGAAGAAGGAAAGTGGCAACAAATACACTAAAAACAATTTCTGGTTAAATTTTAAAATACAGTGTTTTAATTCTAATACCAGAGTGGAGAATGGTACAGTGTAGTTACAGTGCAAACATATACTAGCAAACTCGAATATTATTTGAAAACTATTGCCCAGAGAGTTTTTGAAGCATTTGAACAGAAAGGTCTTATAAAGTCTGAAAGCAGTAATCAGAACAGATATTAACAAGTCCAGTGGCTAAGCAACTAAGATATTTTCCTGGTTTTTCAGTTTCTTTTTTATTGTTGTTGTGTTATTGTTTTTAATGAAAGACATACCAGAGTAGCATGCATTATGTAAAAATGTCACGCCGTGAATAAGTACAGCTGGGCTTCTGCTTCCTTGGCATTGGCAGTCCTACTCCTGCAAGTGTAAGATTGTACTTAGAGATGGCAGCTTCCCCTTTTACAGCCAGTGCTGATATGTTGGTACAAGTGAAGTGTCATCCTGGCAGTGACAATAGCTATAATTTAGACATGTGTACTCTAATGCCTTTCACCTTGACATCTTTCCAGTACTCTTATTGTACACCTTCATCCTTATTGTATTTTAAGGAAAACATTTTTGATATCAATAACAAAAGATGGAATTTCTTTATATAAATTAATGTAGGATAGCATGAATGGCAAAATGTGTAAGACTTTAGCCTTGTCTATAATCTCATGACAAGTCTGTTTGCATGAGGAAGGGAGAGGGCACATCTTTATTTTGTTCATTCTATTATAATGCATATTTAAGGATTTGATGGATCTCTTTACTTTCACTACCTCTTAATATTTTCTTTTAATATTTATTATATTTTATTTTTTTTAGTGCACGCACATGAGAGAAGGACAGACAGGGACATATAGAAAGGAAGGGAGAGAGATGAGAAGAATCAACTTGTAGTTGCAGCACCTCAGTTGTTCATTGATTGCTTTCTCCTATGTACCTTGACCAGGGCGCTCTAGCTGAGCCAGTGACCTCTTGATCAAACCAGTAACCTTGGGCTTAAGTCAGAGACCATGCAGTCATGTCTATGATCCCACATTCTATCTGGTGACCCCGTGCTTAAGCTGGTGAGGCCACAGTCAAGCTGGTGAGCCCACACTCAAGCCAGCAACCTTGGTGTTTTGAACCTGGGTCCTCAGTATCCCAGGCCAATGCACTATCCACTGTTCTACCTCCTGGCCAGGCAGAATCTTTATTTCTCATCATTGGATTTATTTCTCATCTCAAGATGGGTGGACCCACCTTCTTCCAGATAGAGAAGCCTAGATTTAACTTAAAAAATAGGTAAAATTTCTATACAACCTACTTCTAAAACTAGTCATTTGTTCATATGGCCATTGTAGGAAGCACATCCTACACTCTTTGGCCTGATTTTATGTTCATATTGGCCATGTTCCTCTTCTCCTCTCAGTTCTATCTGTCATGAATGACAGTGGTAGCCTCAGTCTTTAAAGAAGTCTCTCAGCACACACTAGAAAACTGCAGTGTCCTCCATTCTGCATTCATAGCCTCTTATACTCTGTTTCTTCAAATAGAAACTTATCTGGAATTGCTCTCTGACTTCCCTTGTTCTGTTGAAATAATATCTAATGTTGATATTTTACTAAATATTTTGTGTGTGTTTAGTTAATCTGTATCACTAGAAGGTGATGTGCATAAAATGCATTTCTATGTGCGCCTGTATTTCCTGTCCTACCCTCAGATGCACCAAGACAATATCTTGAATTAGTAGTTGCTCCACTGGTTGTCAATTATTAGTAGAAAGATCAAATTTAATTTTCATTTATAATACTTAGACATTTTCAATAATTGGATCAAAAAACTAACAAATACAATTAACAGTTGGAAAAAATACTCTGTTGGGCAACAATAACTAACTGAGTGGATGTCTGCTGCTATTTTGTCCAAGAGGATGATGACTCAGTGATCTGTCAGTCTGTGGAAATAGGTTTATTTATTTTTTACTAGAATGTAGTAATAACCTAATAGCTCCAATAACATTTGTTTTTCAATGAGAGCGACATGTTAAAAGTCACATCCACAATGGAGAGACCATGTCTTTCATAACTATCAACATCTTGGCCTGACCTGTGCTGGTGCAGTGGATAAAGCGTCGACCTAGAAATGCTGAGGTCACCGGTTCGAAACCCTGGGCTTGCCTGGTCAAGGCACATATGGGAGTTGATGCTTCCAGCTCCTCCCCCCCTTCTCTCTCTCTGTCTCTCCTCTCTCTCTCTCTGTCTCTTCCTCTCCTCTCTAAAATGAATAAATAAATAAATAAAAACTAAGCATAACTATCAACATCTTAAACGTGGTCCAAATCATCAAAGTTACTATTAGGCCACTAATAATTGACATTTCATAGTCACAAATTTCTCTTGACAGAATAGCATGTCAGATATCTGTTACCACTGCACTCTGTTGCTTCTGCATAGTTATATTAACCTCCTTTTAGACCTAATATCTGCTTTCTGCTTCCAGATACAACACAAGGATGTACTCTGCACTTCATTCCAATCTTTTTAGGGTCCCAAACCATTTTACACAGCAGTCCATGTCCTGAGAATCTATGCCATCAGTTAGTTGACTCTTGTGTTAGATTTTATGCTACATAGCTAGAATTTCACTCAAAACAATTGAGCACATTAGAAAGATTACTTTGCCCTTTCTGACTCTAGCAAAGCAATAAACTAGAATGCTATAAAAGGTTATGAATTGCTGGCCCCTGAACTTAACAGTTGAAAATAACAACTGTCCAGACTGGCTGTTATGACAGTGTCCACCACAGAAAGTCCATAGGCTCTCACATTCTCTGCACAGTTTTACGTGGAGCACAGATCTTCTTTTCAGTCATGAGAAGTACTGACTATACACTTGTCTTTGACTCTACAAGTCCTTGATTACACTAGCCAGTAAAGTGAACATCCTCTGATACTTCATCTAGAAAGTTTTTCTCTACTCTTTCCAGGAGTTTCTAAATGCTCTTAACTTAGAATTGATTCACTGTGAAGCTCTCATTTATTTTTCAAATTTTTACTCTTTTGCTTTTATCAGCAGAAAGGGAATATGGTTACTTTATTTTTAAAAGTGACCTATGGAATTTCCTTTAATCTGAATAAAATTCTTGAGTGAATTTTCATTTTTGTCATTTTCTTAATCATGTGGCCACTTATTTCTTTTTTTTTTTTTTTTTTTTCATTTTTCTGAAGCTGGAAACAGGGAGAGACAGTCAGACAGACTCCCGCATGCGCCCGACCGGGATCTACCCGGCACGCCCACCAGGGGCGACGCTCTGCCCACCAGGGGGCGATGCTCTGCCCATCCTGGGCGTCGCCATGTTGCGACCAGAGCCACTCTAGCGCCTGGGGCAGAGGCCACAGAGCCATCCCCAACGCCCGGGCCATTTTTGCTCCAATGGAGCCTTGGCTGCGGGAGGGGAAGAGAGAGACAGAGAGGGAAAGCGCGGCGGAGGGGTGGAGAAGCAAATGGGCGCTTCTCCTGTGTGCCCTGGCCGGGAATCGAACCCGGGTCCTCCACACGCTAGGCCGACGCTCTACCGTGTTTCTTAAGTTTGCCCAGAAATGCATAATACCTTCCCATGCTAAAGTTTTTCTTCTTTCCTTTATCCTATGTATTATTTTTTGTTTGCCAAAAAATATTCACTACCTCTCAGCTTTCCCTTCACGTCTCAGGTATTCAGGTCATATCATAGCCCTAAACTGAGTTTATGCCTTTACACCTGAGAATTTCCATTCTATGTATTTCCTTGGTTGCTTTATCTTTTACAAAGTAAGAAGTAGGAATAGGTACCCAAAGGTAGGGAGGAGAAGAGTACAACCTTCTGACAAAATGTGTGATGAGTGAATTTTCAAAGATTAATGCAGTTAGACAATGTATCCCTAAAACCTACCACAGCTTTGAGATGAGATTAGAAATGAGATAAGGCAGAGAAATATTACAAATCTCCAAAAAGAGACTGAAAATATTAGGCAACCATGACCACGTTCCACAAGCCTTCCAATACCCAGAATGATCACTCTTGTTTAGAAAACTACTGGGCGGAAGGATCTTCTACTTTGTGGCCAGAAGGTAAGCACCCGATGTAGGACCTTTTCTGAGTTAAATCAAACAAGGTAGGAAGAATGGGGATGGGTTGGGTCTAAAGGAAACCATGAGCCTTCCTGGGTAAGATAATGTAATGACTTTTTCTAATCATGGGAATTGCGGGGAGCGGTAGTAATACATTTGCTAAATTTTACGGGATTTTTAAAGGAAAAAAAGAAGGCTAAAATTTTAATAATAAGAGAAGTGTTAACATAAAAGCACTTTTATTAGTACTGTTCATGAAATAAAATATCTTCTGATATCACTAGAGAGCCACGATGAATTGGTATGAGTGGGTTCAGCATAAATAACAAACATTTCTTCTTTTTCAATATATATTCCTATGTGACAGGGATTAGAGACTGTTAGAAAAAATAAAAATAAAAACTTAAATATATGCTGTGAAAGCCTCACCACAACTTTAGGAGGTGGGTATTACCCCATTGTAAGGAGGAGAAAAATTAAATATGGGGATGTTAGGTAATTTGTTTAAGGTCACAGAGCGAGTAAGGTGGTAGAGCAAAACGTCTACTCTGTCACCAATGCTATCCTCTGAGCTAATGCAGCCACATCTTGTAGTGACTTAAAGCAGTCAAAAGACTGTTGTTAGTTTGTTTTTACTTTAAGTAGGGGATAAAATATTTTACATGACTTTTTGGATTAAGATCTTGTAGATGAAACACTATATTTACCTTAGTGCTGGCATGGAAATAGATCTTTTATTTCCTCTTTACAATACGGTACATGTTAAGGGAAGAGATGATATCTTCCCATACACTGTGTTATTAGGTGTGCTGTCTTTGGAGACCAATATAATTTCTTTATGTTTTCTCCAAAGAAGACATAATGATAAGGGATTTTTGGTTTGAAACATGCAGCAGAAAAAACAATAGTTTCCATACGTATAGACTAGATGACAAACAATGAAAATTATTGGAAGCCAGGTACTTCTCAGACTTAAATCATTGGAAAAGTAAGATTCTGTCATGTCTTGATTAAGTGTATCTTTAAACATAACAAATGCAGTAGCCTCTGAAGAGAATTATGTCAGAAGGAAGTTGCAAAAGACAGAATTCAATTCAAATCTTGCAACCCTGAACCATGAATGAATGCACTGTGTCAGTTAACAAATATGCTAAAAGTTGAGGGCACCTTATTTTCCTGAGGCAGTTGTATAGCTACATCTCAATTGTATGGGCTTAGCTAAGGTTTTATGCTTTCAATGTTGTCCCAGTCTTCTCCCTAGATGGACAAATTAATAGGGAAAAGAAAATATGGGTTGCCCTAAAGGACCTGGAGGTACACACAGCTTTCAGTGATAGATTTAAATGGTCACAAATTTACATTGACCTTAAAATGTCCCTCTTTATCCTGAAGTGCACATACCATTTTCCCCCTTTGGTGCTTTGATTAATGACTCTTCCTTTCTTTTCTGTAGTTTCTCTTTTTTTAACTTCCCTGTTGATAAGTATGTTTCAGTTTGAAAGCAGTGTCACCATGGAGTTGGAGGTCACTTCCTGTTGGTCTTAGTTACTTGCAATTGCCAGCCCCATGGGTTTAGCTTTTACAACACTACAAATATTTCATCTTGGTGATGGAGTTCTAGTGATGGGGCCACACTATCTATTATTTTAGATTGAGTGTTCTCTCTTTCCTTTTTGTATGGCACTCGAGTAACATTGTATGACTGCTGACCCTAAAGAAAATAAGATGTGCCTCCCACAAGACAAGAACTGAGCACCGAAACTTCTAACTAATATTTAAATTGAAGTCAATGTATTAACTCTGGACTGTAAATCTACGCACACTTTCTAAGTTCCCAAACTTAATTTTCTTGGCATGCCCCTTGTGCTAGTTTCACTTCTGTTGAGTCTCCCCAAAATGCATAATCTTTAAGTATGCTGTCCCCTGTTAAGCATCCCAGGGCACAGACCTAATTTTATTACACAGTTAACTCTACTTTAAGAAATTAAAACTCAAAACAATACTCTAGCCTGGCCAGATTCAAGTGCTCAGTTGCAGCTGTTTTCCTCATGCAGAGCAGAAGCACCACATCCCTCAGGTAAAACTTGAGGTTTCTGGTATTTTTCATAATCTGATAAAAGGAAAATGAATTGCAAGGTAGGGTTCCTTGTATTATCAAATACAGCTTTCGAAGTAACTTGAGAATAACAAAGACAGCCTGTACTTGCCCATAGAATCTCTCTCTCTCTCTCCCCCTCCCTTTCCCCACCCCTATCTCTGTGGAACATGCTGTAAGAAAACAAATCTCAATTGCAATTTGTAACATTTTTTCCCATGATGCAGTCTATCATTATTTGGATGACTAAAAGCCTTAATTATTTACTTTTGGGAGTCCCTGAAACCCATGTCATCACAAATACTGAAGAATTTTCTGGGAAAGGTTTGAAACACTTCCAGTTAAACTCTTGACTTAATATCTCAAGAAGGAAAAAAAAAAATGTTTCTACCACATATTTTATTAAACCCTTTATGTCCTTTTACAAGAGAGGAAATACCAATTAATGTATAATTTAGCAGAACAAAATATTATCCTATTTCAACCAGTATCCACTTCCTTGAAGTTTATTCAAGCATTAATAACCATTTAATGCAATTTAACTACACTGAGGTATCCATTACATTAATATAATATATCCATCAGGAAATTAGAGTTTTGTTTCCATGAATTTTGTATTACAAGAAAGTCTTTATAATTTTATTCTGCTTTTTATGATTCATAATTTCAACTCTTCAGTTCCTGTTACAGTGTGAGATTATCAAAATGTTCTTAATGTTAAAAGACTACAATTATTGATTTACTGAGCCACAAATCACAAATAATTTATGTGTACATATACATATGCATTTGATAAACATATTGAGAATTTAAACAACTTAATGTGTCAGGATCAGCAAATCTCACTGGCAATATAACAATGTGACTATATCTTTGAGACCAATCATCAATAATGATCTTTCAGGGCATATATATTAAGATAGTATTATCATCATGATGTGGAGATCTATACAATGTTTTTAAAGATAAGTCATATTACCTATGTGGTCAATTATATCATTAGATATATTCTTTCATGATGTAGCTCAAAAACTTCAGCTATGTTTCAATATGCAAGAAAAAAATGTAACTACATGGTAATGTATGTTAGAAAAATAGATATTTAGGGGACATGAGAGGTCTTCCATTAGACAGCCTTTATATTACAGTAACTGCTTAGAGGACTTAAAAAACACTTTAATCAAAGTAACTTGGCTACTTAATATCAGGATCAGAGTACAAGGCTCTTGGTGTTTGGATTAGAACATTTCCCTTAACATAGTGGGTGCTCACCTAGATAAGGAATAAACATGTGCAAACAGCAAAGAAAGACAAAAATCTGTACTTTGGACTGTCTTTCCTTCTCTATCAGGAGGACTGAGGGGATATTCCATCAAACTTCCTGAACCCTTTACAACTTCTCTCCGTACCACAACAATACAAAAATGAACTGCAGTGTCAAGGGATCACCTGATTTCCATGTCAAGAATCTTGGTAACCCATGTGGATCATATTTGTCTTTGCAAATGAAATCTTTAAGGATATTTATGCTTTTGCCTAATTATTATAATCTGTTCACCTTTTCTTGGATTGCATAGCATTAGTTTAAATGGTGTTTGCAAAGAGAAGATTTTCAAAGTAATAGTTTGGATGGAAAAAAAAAGAATGAGAAGCACTTAAAATCTTGCTTGGTGAATTTTGAGGTCATAATATGGTTGATTCAAGAAAATTTTCTATTACTGAGGAGGTCACAACTGTGTTCACAGGAAGATAACCTGTGCATTTTATCACAGGCAGATAACCTGTCCACATCAACCATATGGACAGATCCTGTCCCTGTCTGCTCCAAAGTTGAGACATTATCTAGAAAGCAGAATAATTTCCTACATTTTCCTGCCTACATTTCCTAATTGATTCAGTTTAGACAGTTACTTGTGAACACTGTTCTGAATGCTAGAAGGCATACAAGTGTAAAAAAGATAAATGCATTTTCCCAGCAATTTTTTAGCTAAGCCCACATGAATAAGTGCTATATGTCCTAAGCTATCTGTTTCTACTCCATCTTTGTTATCTATATGCCTTATAATGAAATAAAGTGAGATCATAAACATATGTTGTTTGACTCTATTTATCTTACTGATCGAACAGTTAAGATGAAGTCCTTAAGGAGTAATGCCTCAGTGAGAATAGATCAATAGTTTTAAATTCAATGAGTAGGGCTTTCTTACTAGATGCCAAGTTAGTAAGGATAGAAGAGAAAAAAGGTAGGCAGCCAAGTATTTACTTCACAGAGAAATGGATTCTGAAAAGAACTTTTTTTTTTAATTTTTAATTTTTATTTTTATTTATTCATTTTAGAGGAGAGAGAAAGAGAGAGAGAGAGAGAGAAAGGGGGGAGGAGCAGGAAGCATCAACTCCCACATGTGCCTTGACCAGGCAGGCCCAGGGCCTTGAACCGGCGACCTCAGCATTCCAGGTCGACGCTCCATCCACTGCGCCACCACAGGTCAGGCTGAAAAGAACTTTTGATAGAAGGTGAGTCTAATTTGTGTTTGTCATGCTTTTCTTACTGTTTTATATCTCTTTTCCTTGCTTTTTTTATTCTTTCTATTCCCATATCTAGCTTCAGGTATATAGACATAGAATTTCTTTCCTTGTTTCTCTTTTTAATTTGGGTCTAACGATCCTATAGGCAAACACTCATATTCACTCATTCAATAAACATTTATTATATTAGACAACTACTATGTGCCGAACCTTTACTATGTGTTTATCTCCCGACCCTCGCACCTCACCCTGGTCTCCCCATCTTCCTCCTGGCTTTCCACTATCCTTGGGGTGTGACTATATGCCAAAGAAAAATAATATTGTTTCTGTAACATAAGTATTACTGACATATAGATATTAAAACACATTTATATGTATTTAACTTTTTTATTTCACTGTTTTAGAATGCTACTAGTTCTGAATTCAATGATTTATATTCATCAAAAACTATTAATAATTTTGTATCCATTGGTACAGAGAACAGATAGAAAGGTAATGATAGAACAATACCTATATTTACCCAAATCAGTGGGGAATCAGTTGGTTTATCAATAGTCTTATGGATGATTAAATAATATTTAACAAATATAAAATTGATTTTCCAATAAAATATTTAAATTTAAAAAAATAAAATGCATGCAATTTCTGTTTCAAGAAACAGCAATACTTAGAGATTTCATATCTAATTTGACCTGGCCGGTTTAGATTTAATATTTTCAATGAAAGTTAATTCAGAGACTTCTTTCCTTTATGACATAAAACATAAGGGTTGAAATTTAAATAGTGTGAAGTGTTATTATATCCCCTTTCTTATTAAACATCAATTTTATTACTCTAATAAATACCACCTTCCAGAATCATTAACTCAACTATTAAGTCATTTCCACAAAATCAATTTTCTTCTTTAATTGCTTACAACATACCCAAAATTGTGAAATACAATCAATAAATGACCTGTGAGCATGGGCTCACCAGCTAGAGTATGAGGTGACTGGCTTGAGCATGGGATCATAAACATGACCCCATGGTAGCTAGCTTAAGCACAAAGGTCACTGGCTTGAAGCCTAAGGTTACTGGTTTGAAACCAAGGTTGCTGGCTTGAGCAAGGGGTCACTCACACTGCTGTAGGCACCCCCTCCCAGTCATGCACATATGAGAAAGCAATCAATGAACAATTAAGTGCCACAATGAATAATTAATGCTTCTCATCTACCTTCTCGTTTGTCTGTTCCTATCTGTCCCTCTCTCTGTCTCTGCCAAAAATAAATAAATAGATGATAGATGATAGGTAGATAGATAGATGATAGATAGATAGATAGATAGATAGATAGATAGATAGATAGATGATAGACAGACAGATAGGTAAATCACTCATGATATGTGAAAGAGTTATTATGATCTCCAATTTCCAGGGTCAAAGATGGCACTCTAAAGAAGTACAGTAGCTTGCCTTAGGTACTCAATGCTATAAAACTCACTATCTAACACTTAAAAAATGATTGTGCAGCTTGTGTTCTTTACAACAATCCACACAAACTTTGACAATTTGATTATCTCTGGCTCTATAAAGTTAGGTCTTGTCTTTACTCTAATTCAAATATATTTTGCCTGTAATGTAAGTCATGATTGTAAACACAAGTAAGCTATTCTCTATAAAATAATAATTGTGTAACATTGACTATAGAATGAATTTTTTCATTTGAAATTATTTAAAGGCAGGTGTTTGGTATTTATACTTTTTTAGTTTATTAAAACAGGTTAAGTGAGAGGAGGTTCTTAAATTGTTTGTATTATTTCTTAATAATGAGTCGGTGCTTATTTTCTAATCATGTTTATTGATAATAAAGAATTTAGGTGAGAATATCTGAAGAAAAAAATGGTCACATCTTATTATTGCCAGACATATAATCCTTTAATAATACATTTTAACTTGAAAATGATCATTTATAGCAAGATGAATCACTCTCCTAATTTAATCATAGCAAGCATATTCAATTGAAAAGTAATCTCAGAAATGTAGAAGTACTCCGCCATTTCTTCTCTCCATACTCTTTCATCAATTGAGTCAATATTTGTTCTGTAGGCTTTAGCAACTTTTACTAATTTGCTTTAATACTTAAACCTCTGACTACTTTTTAAGTATATTTCACAATTGTGCCCTTAGTGAATATAATTCATTATTGTTCTGTGCTTCTTAGTTCTTGTTTTAACAAGAGGACCAGTGCTGGGGAACAGAGGCTTTGTCTCATCCATGTTAATCCTATGTAGATCACTATCTCCATAGTGTTGAACAAAAGACACGGAATAGTTAGCTAATAAATCTTAAAATTTCTAGCCATGGTTAAACTTGTGGGAATATGGACTCTCTTGTACAGTTTCAGTGAGAATATAAACTGATATTTCTGGGGGAGCAATTTGTCATTGTGTATTAAAATATAAACTGTCCGAGGCCCTGGCCGGTTGGCTCAGTGGTAGAGCGTCGGCCTGGTGTGCAGGAGTCCTGGGTTCGATTCCCGGCCAGGGCACACAGGAGAAGCACCCATCTGCTTCTCCACCCTTCCCCCTCTCCTTCCTCTCTCTCTCTTCCCCTCCCTCAACCAAGGCTCCACTGGAGCAAAGTTTGCCCTGGCACTGAGGATGGTTCTGTGGCCTCTGCCTCAGGCGCTAGAATGGCTCTGATTGCGGCAGAGCGACACCCCAAGATGGGCAGAGCATCGCCCCCTGGTGGGCATGCTGGGTGGATCCCAGTCAGGCGCATGAGGGAGTCTGTCTGACTGCCTCCCCATTTCCAGCTTCAGAAAAATACAAAATATATATATATATATATATATATATATATATATATATATACACACACACACATATATACATATACATACATATATACACACACATATATATGTATATGTGTGTGTATGTGTGTGTGTATATATATATAAACTGTCCGAGACTTTTAACTCAGTGAACTTGATTGAGCTGGAACAATTTTATTGGGATTTTCCTCTGTGCATCACCCTCCCTCTCACTCCTACCACTTCATTTCCTACTTCACCAGGTTTTTTTTCAGTTGCCTGAATCCTACTATTTCTTCTATCTCAGATTCAATGCAACATCCTTTGGGAAAACTCTTGATCTTAAGAATGTTAAGTGGCTTTATTTTGGATTCCCAGAACACCCAGTAGTATGTCTCACTCCAGTATTTATTTACGAAAGTGTTGTGTTCTTGTGCACAAGGTTGTCTTCCAAGTTGTATATACTTAGTAAGTGTCCAATAAATTCATAAATAAATGAATTAATAAATAAATAAATAGGTGTGGTTGAACCCTTGATGTAGAATAATTCTAAGCATTTAAAAGTACAAAATAAAAACATGCCAGCCACCCTAACCTGTTTTTTTATAATAGACTGTCCTTATCTCATGAAAGGATTATTAAAACATAAAAGTAAAAAGAAACAGAATTTGATGTTCTCTTTCTACAATTTCTTCATCAAAGAATGACCTGTATGTTTACTATATATAAGCATCCTCTCCAAAAGTATGATATGAAGCTCAATAACAGAAAATCAGGACCCTCCATTGCAGAGAATTACAGAACCGAGAAGGAACTATCCTGTGATCTCTAAATTTCTTATATCCATATTTTACTACAATCCAAACTAGCTTGGATTTATTCCTCAAGAACACATTGCAGTGGCATGAATATAGAGAGAGTAGTCGGATCACTTCAGCAAAAAGGGAGGATTTTATTTTTTCTATCTTTTTACCCTACTAAGAATTCTTTTTTTTTTTCTGCAGTTGGAAACGGGGAGGCAGTCAGACAGACTCCCACATGTGCCTGACTGGGATCCACCAAGAACGCTCACCAGGTGGCGATGCTCTGCTCATCTGGGGCGTCACTCTGTTGCCACCAGAGCCATTCTAGCACCTGGGCCAACTTTGCTCCAATGGAGCCTTGGCTGCGGGAGGGGAAGAGAGAGAGAGAGAGGAAGGAGAGGGGGAGGGGTGGAGAGCAGATGGGCGCTTCTCCTATGTGCCCTGGTCGGGAATCGAACCTGGGACTTCCACACGCGAGGCAGACGCTCTACCGCTGAGCCAACCGGCCAGGGCCTACTAATAATTCTTTAATAACTAATCATCTCATAAATATGTACTAAAGATAAAAAAGCTAAGAAATCAGCTTTGTGACAGGAAGTTTATTTTGTCCATTCAATTTGCTGTTTATTTGTTGCACATATTGAAAAGAATTGATTTAATTATTTCTGACTTTCCCTAAAAAGAAACTAAGATTCCATATTGCAAAATGTTAGTGTATAGTTCCATGAATATATGTAATTTATATACATATACAATACAATTTATATAATATATATTTATATATAATACATATATATTTATATATAACATATACATATTTATATATAACATATATATATTTATATATAATACATATACATTTATATATAATACATGTACAATATATATACAGATATATAAAGTTTTTAAGCAGCAAATTCTACTCATCTCATTTAATCATTAGCCAATTAGTTTAAACAACTTAGATCTATCCAGATTTTCACTTAGTGTTCATTTGATGTAACACCGAAATATACAAGTGGGAAAACCAAATTACAGAAAGGGTTTTTTGTCTTCTGTGAGGACTCAACATGAGTCCCTGGCAAAAATGAAACTGCAAACTACCTTTCTCACTCCCAGTCTGGGCTCCCAAGCCCGCTCCAGTTACCTCCCACTTCAACCAGTGTGTTACTTAAAGTGTTGTTAATGACATTTTAGACCCTAAACTGTAAATGTCAACCCAGTAATTACTTATCCCTGAACTCATTCTCATAAAAGCTCACAAGTTGAAAAATAACATTTTACAGTTTTTATTATATCTATTTGCCAAAAATGACACACAGCAGTATCCAAAACACACACACATGCTCACGTGCACACACGCAAACACACACACACTCTACTAAACCAAGTTTCTGTCTAAAAGAAAGAAAACTAAAGAAAAGTACATCAGTTATTTGGCATAAATATGTCCCATGACTCTCTAATGCCATTTTCCCCTCCCCCCGCCAACCACCACCCATGAGATTAATCGTGTGACAAATGACATGAGATGGTCTTAAGAAATTTCATCTGGAGCAATTTTTACTGCTAATGGAAATTATAAATAATATGTGCCTTTCGTCAACTGCATTCTTCAGTAATCTAATTGTATCAAGCTAATGAGACCTGGGTTAGGAAATGTTCTGAGGTTCCCATGCCCCAGGTCAGGGAATGCTGAAAACATCTCGGAGCAGATGTGCTCCGTCTCATGAGAATGGCAGCTGGAGCACTTGGTCACTCCACAGAGCCCTGGCTGTGTAAGGGCCTATGTACTTGAACTTCTGCTAGAGGTAAAGCGCCTTCCTGTTGGTTAGCTGCAAAACTGAGGAGGGAGGGAGGAAGGACAAAGGGAGATAAAATTCCCCTTCTCACCCTCTGTTCTTAACCTTTTCTTTTTTTTTAACTGTATGGAAGATTCTCCTCATTTTCTTCCCAGGCAAATAGCTGTAAATGTTGCCTTTACAAAACTAGTGTGTGTTGGCATCTGCATGTTTTGAAGTGGGCTAGAGGGCCAGAGAAGCATTGCATGAGAATGAAAATGCCTCTGTCCTCCATTCCTCCAAATCAATATTGTTTACTCTGCATTTACAAAGGTTGATGCAACATCACTCCAGGCTGTTATAGACTTAAACTGCCTCAAAGATGATTTTTTTGTTATGGATGGATGAGAGACGTTTAAATAAAAAATTTCAACATACTCCAAAAGTAGCATGTGCTGTGAACCCCCAACCTTGAGGTTAGGAAGTGGGGGCAACAGAGCTGAGATACATCTTCTGAGTGATGTCATTTAAGGGCAGGATGACTTTAGGAGTTGATTCCTGTATTTGGTCAATCTCCAAAATCCAACAGGAGATGTTTATCTCCTCACTCATAAGTTTTAAACAATTCTCTATTTCAGTGCAAGTAGGAAACATTTTTTTCTTGCTCTTATGTTCCATTTTGTCTGGTTTTTAACCAAATTACAACTAATCCCCACCCTGCTATCTTTTCCCAACTCTGTGAACCCTTGAGTTCACACACACACACACACACACACACACACACACACACACACACACCTATGCATACTTTCCCTTGACTCAAGAGATCACTGATTCCACAGTATGTCACAGCAAAGAATTGTTCCTTCAGTAAGTTTCCTGGCCTCCTGGTGTTTTTTGTTGTTGTTTTGATTGTTTGTTTGTTTTGCTTTGTTTTGTTTTAGGATGTTTTAGATGCCCCAAAAAGGAGGAGGTCCACTGATTTCTTAGGGATGCGATCAGTTCTCACAAGTAGCATTTCCCATCTCCTCATTTTTAACTCAAATTCTTTCCTCTCAGTCCTTTGCGCAGTTCATTTGCATCCTGCAAAAGGATTCTTCTTCTCCTGAGGCATTTACATCTTTCACATATTTGCTGACTGTTATCATACTCCTCTTAGCAATCACTTAGCCAAAATATACATTACTCTCTGCTCTTTTCATCTTTCCACATAAATCAAGCCTTTGGTCCCCTGATCATTTTGTTGTTCTTCTATGAAGTCACTCCAATTTGGCTTTGTGTTCTGAGGTGACAAAAATGGGAGACAGATTTCCCTGTTTAGACTCAGTTCTGTCTTTCTGAGACACTATCACCTCCTGCTCCGTAATATGAAACTTTTTCATATGCCAACTAACTCAATACTTCTTTCATATTGTTGGATTATGTTGCTGTTACATCCTTTTCTCCCTGGAGGTCTAATCTGGTGGGAACCTTGAAGTCGTTTATTATGTTAGGTTTGAGCAATAATGAGAGTAGAAATCACGTTTATTTTTGATAAAGATGGCAGAAGCAGACCATCTATGTCCTCACTCTAACTTTTCCAAGCATTTATTGGATCCACGGATTTTTCACATTTTTTTTCCCAGGGAATTTCATTAAAAATAAAACCAGACATGAAAATTCTAGGCCCCAAAAGGAAAGACTTTAGGAGAGGAAAACAGGAGTTAACAACGAAAATGCCTCTTGCAACTTGACCAAATACGCTTTCATATTGGCACAGAATCAAAAGTAGCTTATTTTATAAGCACTTGCTAAATTTCAGAAAGAAACCAAATGAAACCTAAAGATGTATTTCTTTGGAAACATTTTCTTCCAAAAGTGGATCAGATTGTTGCCTTTAAATTTGTGTCATTCAGTGAAAATACTTCAGCTTCCTGATTGGCTAGGTATTTGGAACTGACAGACCTTTGAATCACTCTTTAAACCAAAAGGGTGTGGATATTAACCTGCAAGTCATTAACACCTCATAATGTTAGTTCAGAGATCTGGGTCATGCTTGTGTTTGCAGTGCCAATGTGCATAGCATTTCCTGAAAAATCAGAGGTTTTGTTTTCTGAGAGTTTGATTTGAAATACTTTCCACCTACATGTGTTGCTTCCACTGTGAGTAATCACATTTTTTTTATTTGGTTTTATTTTGTCTTCCTTTTTTAATGCATTGATTAGTAGCAATACGCACCAGCTAGAAAGTCAGACTAGGTAAGTCTTACTTAATTGCCCTTTGGAGATGATATCTCAGGTAAAATGAGTATATTACCCTATAAACTTTATCTTAATTCTGATTTCTAATCTTTATCTAAAACTACATTTTCATTTTTGAGGAATTTATAAACTTCCAGTTTGACTTTCCTGATAAATCTGAAACTTTGCTATTAATATTCAAAACTAAATAAATTTTTTGATCATCTCTTCAGCATTTGACCATAGGCCATCTTCTAGATCATCATACCTTTAATCAAAATATAACAAAGATGTATTAACAAAATATCAAACTAAGAACTTGTGTGTGTATATATATATACACACACACACACACATTATATATATGTAGTCCTGCTTTTATAACTTACATGCAAACATATATTAATGTTTAACTATTGCTTTTTTCTTCATGAGAATTTATGTTCAAAAGCATGTTGATTAATGTAAAATTCTTGCCAAATTTGCCCATTTCTCTCAAATTACAAAAATTATTTGGAAAATAATCTATTGTAAAAATATCAAAGTAATCAAAGAACACATCAGAGAAAAGGTTGAATTTGGAAATTTCACTGGTGCATTTGCTTTGTATTATATAGATCAGTTTTACAGTACCAAAGGAAACAAGGTAGTAAAGTAATCCCAGGCACTGAGTCATTTAGTCAGTGTTTCCTACCACCAAGTTCTTGCAGTTGCTGTTTCTTCCACCTAAATGCTCTTCACTCAGATATACACATGGCTATTGTTTCTGTTTCCAACACATTTTATTTATTTATTTTTTTAATGGGGCGACATCAATAAATCAGGATACATATATTCAAAGATAACATGTCCAGGTTATCTTGTCGTTCAATTATTTTGCATACCCATCACCAAAGTCATATTGTCCTCTGTCACCTTCTATCTAGTTTTCTTTGTCCATCACATTTTTATTAAAACCCTCCATTCATCATGAGACTATTTTTGATTAATCAATCTCAATTAGATCACACATATGAGTATTTCCTATCTACCTTTTCTGCTTTATTTTTTCTCTCATTTATTATTATTGAACATCTCAGCTGTTTTAAATTTTATCCTGCTTTTTTTTCATGTCTTCCACTAAAAGTTAAGCTCATAAAGGCAAAGATTCTTTTATTTCGCACCTTTAATTAAAATATAGTTGATATACGATAATCATATTAGTTTCAGGTATACAACATAGTAATTCAACATTTATATACCTTATGATGTGATCACAATAAGTCTAGTAACCATCTGTCACCATACAAAACTATTACAATATTGACTATATTCCCTGTATTGCACATGATATTCCCATGAGTTATTTATTTCATAACTATAAGTTTGTATCTCTAATTCCCCATCCCCTTTTTCACTCATCTCCAACCTCCCTCCTCAGGCAACCATCAGTTTGCTCTCCTTATCTATAAATCTGTTTCCCTTCTGTTTGTTAGTTTGTTGCTTATTTAAAGTTCTTTTATAAGTGAAATCAATAATATATGTCTTTCTCGTCTGAATTATTTCACTTGGCATAGGAAGGTTTTGATTTGAATTTCACTAACAATTAATGATGTTGAACATCTTTTTATACTTATTCTGGCCATCTATTTGTTGTCTTTGAAGAATTGTCTATCCAGGCCCTTTGTTTATTTCTTTATCAGAGTGATTTTTTTTGATGCTGAGTTTAATGTTTCTTTTTTTAAATATATACTTTGGATATTGACTATATATCAAATATATAATTTGCAAATAACTTCTTCTACTCAGTAGGTTGTCTTTTCTTTAGTTGCTGGTTTCCTTCACTGTGCAAAAGGTTTTTAGTTGGATGTAGTCTCACTTATGCATTTTCAGTTTTGTTGCACCAAGCATGACATATCTAAAAAAAATATTTACTAAGACCGATGCCAAAAGTAAACTGCATATGTTTGTTTTCTAGGAATTTTATGTTTTTGTGTTGTAAGTCTTGGGTGCATTTTTTTTTCAGAGACAGAGAAAGAGTCAGAGAGAAAGATAGATAGGAACAGACAGACAGGAATGGAGAGAGATGAGAAGCATCAATTATTAGTTTTTTTGTTGTGACACCTTAGTTGTTCATTGATTGCTTTCTCATATGTGCCTTGACCATGGGGCTACAGCAGACTGAGTAACCCCTTGCTCAAGTCAGCGAACTTGGGTCCAAGCTGGTGAGCCTTGCTCAAACCAGATGAGCCCATGCTCAAGATGGCGACCTCGGGGTCTCGAACCTGGGTCCTCTGCATCCCAATCTGATGCTCTATCCACTGTGCCACCATCTGGTCAGGTGATATAAGTCTTGGATGCATTTTAAGGTTATTTTTATATGTGCTGTAAGATAGTGGGTCTGTTTCATTTTTTTTTGTATGTTTCTGTTCAGTTTTTCCAACACCATTTATTGAACTCATTTTCCCATTGTCCATTCTTATCTCCTTTGTTGTAGATTAATCATGGGTTTATTTCTGGACTCTCTATTCTGGTCTATTGCTTTATGTGTCTGTTTTTGTGCCAGTACCATAGTGTTTTAATTACTATAGCTTTATAATATAGTTTGAAATCAGAGAGTGTGATACCACTAACTTTGTTCTTCTTTCCCAAGATTGCTTAGGCTATTCATGGTCTTTTGTAGTTTCACATAAGTTCTAGAATTTAAATAATTTAGACATTCTTGCCTCATGGTTATATTTTCAGAAATTACAATAGTCCTTGGCTTATGGTAGGCTCTCAAAAGATATTGATCTATCAATAAATTAAAATTTCAATAGAACCAAACAAATTTGAAAGTACCTTAAGATTTACAGATTGATGTCTAAAATGTACCTTTCTAAAAAGCAAAATTTAAAAGTAAATGTTACTGAAATAGCAGAATTGAATTTAGAAAAATATGTTTTATAGTAAATTTCTATTTTCTCTTTACTTTTGCATACACATACATGCACATGCATATATTTAACTTATAAATAAATCATTAACTTCTAAGTGATGTTATAATACAGACATGCACTTCATCTTTAATGTCATCTTCATCCAGGTTTTATAAGCTATAAAATAGAGAAGGGTATTGATTTAATTAGGAGCAGTTACACAAAAATAATGTTTTCCCAATTCTCTCTGGGCTCCAAGGACTAAATGAAGTCAGGTTTCTTCCATAAAACCACTGCCAACTATTCTAGTGCATACACATCACTCCCTTCTTCACATTCATATTTTCAAGTTAATTATTGAGAATTGTTTTATGCCAGGCACCATCCCATTGCTGGAAAGACAGCTAAGGAGCTAATCTCATGAAACAGAACCTCATTTAATCCAATTTTCCATTATCATTTTAAAACAACAATCTCATGACTTATCCCCTTCCCCTGCTCTTGTTCCCTCTCTTGCACGTCTTCTATCCAGCATGTCACATGTTGCAGTTATTTTACTGATTCATTCTAGTTACTAGCAGCTCTTCCACGGAGAAAGGTATGTAATCCTGCTGCACATCACACAGTAGATCTTCCTATTCTGCCTTTCTTTGATGTCACCTATGAATATAATAAATGGATTCCTATACCCAGAAAAAGACAAACTTTCCTGAATACCTAAAACAGGAAGTGTAAAGCAGGTATTTGGTTACATCAGGGTAGAGTGAGGCAACACAGAGATTATCTTGGACCAAAAAGTAGTGATTTTCTGTTCAGAAGAAAGAAGTTTTCTGTAAGCTTAATATTTCACAGGGAACTTAAAGTTGATTTTGAGGAATCAATGTCACCCTACAGTTACTGAATTTTTTACAAAGTTTTTTGGGTTTTTTTTTTGGGGGGGGGTTAATGAGGATGCCAGAAGGCTGGGGAAAGGACTGGTTCAGGTAGATAGAGTGTTGGTTTTTCCAGTGATAAAGAGAAAAATTTTGGCCCTGTTGGGTTGGACAACTGGATAGAGCATTGGTCCAGCGTGTGGACAGCCTCGTTTCCATCTCCAGTCAGGCCACACATGAGAATTAATTATCTACTTCTCTTTTCCTCCCTTTTCCCCTTCTTTCTTTCCTCCTCTCTCTCAGCCAGTGGCTCAATTGGTTCAAGCATAGGCCCCAGGCACTGAGGATAGCTCAGTTGGTCCAAACATTGGCCTCAGACTGGGGTCACTGGGTGGATCCCGCTTTGGGTGCATGTGGGAGTCTATCTCACTATCTCTCCTCCTCTCACTTAAAAGAAAAAAGAACAAAAATTCAAACCAGTAAACTTGAAGATCTAATTGGCTTTATTGAGCTACTTGTGAATTGAAAAATCTCATCTAGTAAACAAAGAGGTGCTTTGAGAAACTGCACAATGTGGAAGGCTTTTATGGGCAGAAACTGAGTGGGACAAGATAGTTATTTGAAAAAAAAAAAAAGAATTATTTCAGATAAGGTTACATTCCCTTAGATGAAAGCAGGGGTTTTATTAGACAGATTGTCTCAGTTACTTTGTGAAGAAGGAGCAGAGAAGATCCACATGGCAGATTACTCGATTGGTACTAACCAGAAAACACCAGACTAACTGATTAAGATTTCATTTCAGGAGTAGGTTGAAACTCCAGATTAGGTGAGGTATTAAGTCTAAGTTTGATGTCATGGGCTTTAGCACAGTGACTCCATTTTAAGCCTGTGGTTTTCTTTTTAACACCAGGAAGGCAAACAGGGTATACTATTTGACTTCAGGTACTTGAGAGGAGTCAGAGTAGGTCTTGTTAAAGTATCAAGGAGCAGATGGGTCAGGATGCCCTGAGTCAGGGACTACAAATGATGGAATTAAGATAGGGTATGTGGCAGCCCAGCTGCAATCAGTAAAAGCTGCAAGAGCTGTCAAGAAGAAGGAAGATCAACCTCCACCTGATTTATGGCTTGAAAGTGGCAGAGGCCAGCTTGACCCAACATGGTGACTAATTGCACCTATATGTAACTCCTAGCCTTATTATACACTCATTATAATATGGACCCCCATATAAAAGATACAAAATGGCCAACAGAGCACCCTTGAGAAATTTCCACCCCTTTCCCAGGAAGATCCTGAATATTTTCCCCCTTATTAAACACCCTAGTCCCTGCTTAAATGTGCCTCAATAAAAGAAGCAAATTCCATTGAAGGGGGGCTGCTCTATCTGTGGATTTGTCCATTTTCTGTCTCACTGCTTCAGTTTGAATTCTTCACTACAAGCAAAGAATCCACAGTGGGTCACAGACTTTCAGGCCCCCAGACCTCTGCAATGCTTACATCAGAATCAGCCCTCAGGCAGCACAGCTGAGACCACGCTTCCCAGAGGAAGCTGGATAGGCAGAGTTTCTGGAATTCTGTGGGAGTTGCACTCCTGGTTACTTTAAGGGCTGGAGGCTCCTTGTCCCAGACTTATCCATAAGGAACCTGGTTTAAACCATGTATCACTAAAACCCTACTCACAATACCTCCCTCAGAGTCATAGTAAGAAGGTGTCTTGCTCCAGAGGCCCAGCCAGATGAGGGGATCTGGCTCTGGCCCAAAGGCTGTGCAAATGAGAAACACCCCAATGCCAGAACAATGTAGTGAACTGCTCATGAATAACAACAGATTGTGTCTCCCACTTCTACACTGAAGGGACAAAGGGCCAGGCAGGTTTACCGAAACGCCAGACCATGTTTATATGGAGGAATCTGGAACTACTCTGGGCTCCTCCATTTGAAAATGAGCCACACAAGAGACAGTGCTACTGGGGAGAGACACTGTTGAGGGCAGACAGGGGAAATGACTGCCCTTTCCCCAGTCCTGCCCTCTGACCTTTCTGCAGTGCTGCTCACTGGGAAAACCTAGCGCACAGTTAGTGGAGAAACGCACCTTGCGGGAGTTGGCCCTGGTGCAGGGCAAGCAGAGCACAGCACAGGGACAAACAAAGCACATCTGAGAGCAAACTGGCAGCTGGAAACACCAGTCAGGGAACACATTTTTAAAGTTTAATTCAACAAAAAGAAAATTATTCTGGACAAATCTGGAAACTTAGAGTAGTGAATATCTTAACTACAAAATAGTGAGTCAAATGTAGGAAAGACTTGACAAAAAGGAATTCTATGGGACATGACCTAACTAGATATTTGTACCTAACCATGTGGATAAAGAGGAAGCTTGATTCTGAAGGATAGGTTGTGGGGAGCGGGTTGTAGCAGAAGGGAGATGTTGATCCAAAAATTTATTATCAGAGGACAATTTAGAAATTGGCATTAAGAATGAAATGTCCTATGATTTAATCTCTTCTGTTTATTTCATATCTCAGCATTACCCAAGGAACAAATCAGTTTAAATTGGTATTTATATTTTCTATATAAGATAAATAAAAAATAG
This sequence comes from Saccopteryx bilineata, assembly GCF_036850765.1. Lineage (NCBI taxonomy): Eukaryota > Metazoa > Chordata > Mammalia > Chiroptera > Emballonuridae > Saccopteryx > Saccopteryx bilineata. Next base: position 92,809,618 of record NC_089494.1, on the reverse strand, counting down.
AAAATGATTGCAGTAATTCAGCTATTTTAGGTGAATTAGGAATGAAAAACAAATGTTCTCTATGCTTTCCCAAAAAAGAAGTGCCCTCCAGATAGAGAGTAAGAGAGAGAAAGAGAGAGGGAGAAAGAGAAATCTGGAAATGCCATGTTGAATGAGGACCTTCTGTAAATACAGAATTTTAGTTGGTATTTTTCAAATTGCTTAATACTGCTGACTGGACATCTTTACATGACAAACACCAGATGGAAAAATCAGTTGAGAGTCACAAGCTGAGGATGATTTCATTATAAAATGATAATTTACTCATAATTATCCAGAAAAGCCCAAAACCCAGCAGTGCTTTCATAATAACATTTGTGTTACCAAAATATAACAAGAGTATACTTTTGCTAAAAGTTTACATTCTAATCTGCAGGAGAAACTTAATTATTCTAATATGATAAACACATAAAAATGCCTGTCTAACTTTAAAACTGAAATTTCAATTTCCAGTAACACATTTCACCACGACACCATTTACAGCTTTTCTCCTAAACTGCTGTCTACAAAAAGACTGTAATAACATAGCTTCCCTGATTAACCAAACAACTGATAAGAAGACAAACTAACTTACTCTCATCCTTATGTAAATAAAAGCTTATTTTCTCTGTAGCTACATATAACAATAAGATGCTTTTAATAAGTTTTAGGAGACTTTATAAAGATAAAACTAGCTTAAAAAGTTTGAAGACACTTAGACCAAAAGTCAATTTAGCAAATGCCTCATCCAATGATACACAGCCTGTCTGGGTTGCATCGTGACATGTCTGCATTGTTATTTGGTGATAAACAAAATAAAAAGATCTGTCATTGAAACTTAAATAAGAGAGATTGGTTATATAAACGGCAACATTCTAAACTTTAATACTGCGCAGTCACCGGCTTGAAGCAGTTCTCCCAGCTGAACACAGTTGGATTGTTTTTCCAGAGAGGAAACATTAGTGGCTAAAAATCATGACCTTTGACTTTTGACATAAATTCTAAGAAGTGAAATGCAATTGGAAAAACTGATGAAACCTTAAATTATTGCTACAGAGCAGAATAATAACCATACATCTACAATAAGTAAATGTATACACCCAAGTTTGGGTCACAAGTTTCTTCTCTAGCTTACATTATAGCATATCCAATGAGTGCACAGTCCCACGTCTTATCCCCACTATACAACTACAAAATAAAGCCTCAGCTTGCTGACTCCCTAGATAATGCAAATTGTTTAATATGTGATTTCCAGAGAAAATAAACCTTTATACATATAGAGAACTTGTTTCATCTGACATTTTAATAGCCCTTATTTAGAAGTCACTTTGTGCAGTCATGACTTCATGCCATTGCAATTCTGAGTCTTCTTGAGGAACAGATACCGATTACTTCCCTTGTACATTAAGTAGTTAAAATTAGAAAATTTATGTAAAATGTTGGCATATGTGTAAGTTCTTTGAAAAAGCAATGTGTATCTTTTATTATGGTCCATGACCTTTAGCAGTAACTTATCATATTATCACTACTAAAATAAGAATGTTTTACAGCTTAATTATAAAACAATACAATGTGATACCTTATGATGTTATTCAGAATTCATTTATAATAATAATAAGTTATCAGATATATTCAACTACCAGAAACAATTCAAACCAGTAACTTTTTAAATGCCTTCAAATATGCTTCCAATAAAGGAATAATTAAATTAATACCTGGGTACCAAATGAGTGCACAATGACTCTTTTCTCTACAATGTAAAATCAGAAACCAAATAGTGGTCAGTGATGCAGAAGCATCTCATCAAGCTACACTTTTCATATCCCTTTAGGAATAAGAGCTATCGTATTATAAATTTTAGAGGAAAAGGATCCCAGGATGACAGACCTAATAAGCTATAAGCCATATAGTGATGAGTCAGATAAAAAGCTTCATGTAAAACATTAAAATACCCTTATTCAGAAATGTCGTAATCCTGGCTAAACATCTGCAATGAAACAGGGACAGTATCTTTAATTTCCAAAAGAAAAAGAGAAAACACATACAAACATAGTCATTTAGTTTATTTTCATGATCTGGAGATTCTAATGCTGAAATATGACTCAGCCTTTGAACTTCAAACATCACATCCATTCACTGGTTATGGGCATGTTTTGTGGTGAAATGGAAAGGAAAGCTTAAAGAAGAATTGCTGTTTGTTGATTTTCTCTTAAAATGTGTCATTTGGTTCCCAAGACTTTTATGATCATTTGTTATAATTCTCTTAGAAAAATAAAACAACTGTTTCATTTTTATAGTTAATTTTAAAAATAAATGTCATTAATATTTATTTCAAAATGTTAGAAAACTGAGTATTTGCATATCTCTTCTTGTCTTCCTATTCAAGATGATATTCTGAGAAAATAGATGAATCTCCCTTTTCTCCTGAGGTTTACATGAAGGGAAAAAAAACACACACACATGTAAAATTAATAAATACAGAGACACATGCTTATCAATATCATCAAGGATATTTCAATGAGGTTTTGCAAAAATGAAAGTAGATGAAAGTCTCTGAATCAATGAGTAGAGCAGAGCTTGCTATGAAAAGCCTGCTCTGTGAAATGGGACCACCTTCAGTCAGAACATAGAAGTTGCTTTGGGTGCAGAGGAGATTACATTGAGGAAGAAAATAGGAAGTAGGGTTGGAACAAAATGATTATTTCAGGGTCAATATTTGAGATGGTGGTGAAAACAGCACTGTAGCCCCATAGACAGAGTCCAGGCAGCCCAGAGTTTGCCCTTGTGTGGGAATAACTACAGGGTAATTATTTTAATTAAATAAATTAAAAGAGATATCTGGAGAAACAGTAACAGGAGCAGTGTGGATATTGAAGCCCTAAATAAAACTGACCTTTCTGACGCGTGACAGGTGGCCACATACTGAGGACTTTGGTAAATCTACGATGAAGCCGCCTTCTTCATCTGAACAAGTCCTGCTAACTGTTCAAAAGAGGCATGAATAGTAGTATATGCATGTTTTTAAATTTACCAAAGAAGCTCTATCTCTGAACCATTTTTGTTCTTAAATTTGAACGAATAAGATAGGCCATCAGATGTGTGAAAAATCAACTGCACTAAAGAGAAAAACCAAGAAATAATAAAAACTAATTACGGAGGGGAAAAAAAAGGATAACAAGTAACTTAACAAACAAATAAAAGGGAAACAAACAACCACAACCTCTCTTATATACGTGGAAAATTTGGCAATAAATTTATGTCAATATAACAAAATCCAGATGCTCTGTAAAACAAAAGAAAAATATCAGAGAATAAAATAAGTTCAATAGGTGATTTTGAATTAAAATTTTGTAACAAAAAAAAAGGAAGAGAAAGAAGAGGAGGAGTAGGAGAAAGGTTGTTCAAATATGGAGGACAGAAAATTTAACAAAATGTATGAGAGAAAATGCACAATTCATAGATGATCATCAAAGTCCTACTAAAAAAATTTGCTAGTAAAAATTTTTGAGAAAAAGCTGGCAAGAAACTAATTGCTTATCAGAAGGATAACAGGAGAGAATTTACAGGTCAGAAGACTAGAGATTTAATGACAACAATTTCCCAATAGCGAATAAAATATATAGTTTAATTGTTCTTATGAAATTTTAAGAACATCAAGGATATGGACACTGCAAATTTTCAAAGAAATAAAACAGCTTATGGAAACTGGCATTGGAAGCCCTGGCCAGATGGCTCAGTGGTAAAGCATTGGCCTGGCGTGTGGATGTCCTGGGTTTAATCCCAGGCAGGGCACACAGGAGAAGTGACCATCTGCTTCTCCACCCCTCCCCTCCCACAACCATGGCTTGAATGGTTCAACCAAAGTTGGCTCCGGGTGCTGAGGATGGCTCCATGGCCTTGCCTCAGGTACTAAAATAGCTCAATTGCTGGGAAGAGCATCACCTGGTAGAGGCCTGTTGGGGGGATCCTGGTTGGGGCGCATGCGGGAGTCAGTCTATGTCTCCCCACCTCTCTCTTAATTAAAAAAAAAAAAGAAAGAAAGAAACTGGCATTTGAATTCTCTTCAGCAATGCCAGGTTATAAAAAAATAAAGTATTATAAGAAAACATATTTTTGATTTAGAATTCTAGGTCATAACAAACCTACCCAAATATGAAGGCCAAATAAAAACATTTTCAAACAAGATAGTGTCTTTAAAAACTTACCTTCCAAATTTCATTTTCTAGACAGTTACTTACATATGTGTTCCAGAAAAAAAGTTAATTTCTTTTTTTAATTTTTTTTTTAAAGGCTAAGTTGTTTTTGTTTGTTTTTTTTAAATTTTTATTTATTCATTTTAGAGAGGAGAGAGAGAGAGACAGAGAGAGAGGAGAGAGAGACAGGGGGGAGGAGCTGGAAGCATCAACTCCCATATGTGCCTTGACCAGGCAAGCCCAGGGTTTCGAACCGGCGACCTCAGCATTTCCAGGTCGACGCTTTATCCACTGCGCCACCACAGGTCAGGCAAAAAAAGTTAATTTCTGAAAAATAAGAAGAGGAAGATATTGGATCTAGGAGGGTGGTTATAGCTCAGGCAACCCTTAATGCATACATTTGGTCTAAAAATGAGCATATCCAAATTGGAGCACACAGGTAAGGGGCTTCAGGGAAGAGGCTTTCAGGAAAGGAAATAATAGAAGACTTCACAAAAGCATATATGAAAGAATGGAAACTTTGAAATTTTGATAAATACACAGTGACATTGAAATTTTCAAGAAAAAAAAAGATCACAAAATATATAGTATGGTCCACATAGAAGCCTAAATAAAATGCACCATATTTCTAAGCACTGTGATGGTATGTAAAATGAAGAGTCCAGGTGACATTGATAGTAGAAATATTTTTCTTTAAGTGTCCTAGGCATAGGCTTCATGGGTTTTAACATTTAGGGAAGGAAATTTCATTCTACTTGCTCTGGCAGTGAGCAATATTTACATGGTCATAATAATGTTACCACTGTAAATGGGTTTTCAACTTTAAAAATCAACCAATGAACAAAACAATAAAGAATCACCTATGTCTATAAAGAATGAAAGTATTAACAAGTTTGATAGCTTGAACTGTGGTGGTGCAGTGGATAAAATGTTGAACTGGAATGCCGAGGTCTCCAGTTTAAAACCCTGGGCTTGCCTGGGCCAGGCACATATGGGAGTTGATGCTTCCTGCTTCTCCCCCACTCCTCTCTTCCTTCTCTCTCTCACTCTTCTCTAAAATGAACAAGTAAAATCTTTAAAAAAAAAAAGCTTGATAAATTAAAGTGATTCAAAAGAATAAAGAAGAGAAAGAAGAATGGTGGAGAGAAAGGTACTTTAAACTACTGCCTGGAGTTGAATCCTTAAGTGGGAATATATGTATGTGTGTGTGTGTGTGTGTGTGTGTATATGTGTACACACATGATATTGTTTCAATTTGGAAAATTAAGAAATGAAGATATAAACATACCTAGTAGTAAGAAGATTACCTACAAAAGAATGAAAACAAAAAAGGTCAGAAAAAAAACTGTCCCTGAAGATTGAGGATGGGAATAAGAAAAGATGAGATGGGTGACTGCTTTTCATTAGAAATCTCTGTGTATTACTTGGTTCATTATCATGCACATACAACCCTGATAAAATTTTTAAATAAAATTAAAGTAAAGCTAACTCTTTTTAAAGCACTTCTGTTCAACTTTATATGACCTAAGAAAAAAAATATTTTTTTGTTTTTAAAAATACTTTACCAATTTAAAAAAGTCCTTTGTGAAACCAACTATTACCTCCAACTGCAATAAAGACATACCATATCAACTAAAAACATTTCACAATTAAAAGAAAATCTTAATTTAAGAAGCCTAAATTTAGAGGTTGCCAGTTTGATGCCATTAAGGGCACATACAGGAACAGCTTGATATTCCTGTCTTTCTGTTTCTTTCTACTGAGTCTCTCTCTGAAAAAATAAAATAGAATAAAGGAACCTTAAATTTAGCTATGAATTCAGTTGAGTGTAATGTGTTTGAATATTTGCAAGTACGTTTGAAATGGCAAGTTTTTTTTTCAGTGTCTATTTGCATATTTGCAACTTTACATATTTGGAAAACTAAGTAAAGTTTTTTAGTTTTATTAATCATTTCACTGTATGAACCTTGTTTCTCAATTGGCAGAGTAGGCTGTGATGGGTCTCAAAGATTTTTGACGGTTTCCAGTACCTTTAATCTGAGAATTATGGAGAATTTATAAAATAGATGAGCCAACTTGACCAGCAGGTAAAAAATGCACTCACTTAAAAGCTGACAAATATGTAATTGAGGAAATATAAGCATTTTCTACATAGAGCACACTCCTGTTCTGTGGTCTCTGGATCAGTAACAGTATTGAGTGAATGAAGCAAATTATAAAATATACAGAATAAATAAGCAATATGCCATTAAAAAAAACAGTCAAGGTCAGCCACTGACTCATCCTCCTGGTAAACAATTAATTACTTTAAGTCAGGGGTCGAGAACCTTTTTGGCTGAGAGAGCCATGAACGCCACATATTTTAAAATGTAATTATGTGAGAGCCATACAACAACCCTTGTACATTATGCATTATACAGTAAAACTTTTGTGTTGTCCTGGAGGACAGCTATGATTGGCTCCAACCACCCGCAACCATGAACATGAGCAGTAGGAAATGAATGGATTATAATACAAGAGAATGTTTTATATTTTTAGCGTTATTATTTTTCTTATTAAAAATTTGTCTGTGAGACAGAGGCAGCCATCAAAAGAGCCACATCTGGCTCGCGAGCCATAGGTTCCCAACCCGTGCTTTAAGCCAAGGGTGAATCAACTGGATTTATATAAATAATTCCAAGAATTTTCCTAACTGTGATGTTTGGTCAAATGTATTGGTCTAGTATATGATACAAAGAGTGTTACTATTCATCTCCAGTCTGTCCTAGAAGAAATAGGGCTCATGTATATGTTGACCTTTGGTCCTATTATTTATGTAATATAACCTTATTATATATTTAACAGTAGCTATCAAACTACTGCAGTAAATGTGAAATTTGTATGCTAGCTGTATGAAAGTTCTCCAAATTAGAGCTGCTCCATGCACATTTGTACTATTTAAATAATTAGAGAATTATAGCCCAATATTTGAAGGAATGAAAACATTTATAAAGATGAATTTACTCGGCCCTGGCCGGTTGGCTCAGTGATAGAGCGTCGGCCTGGCATGCAGGAGTCCCGGGTTCGATCCCCGGCCAGAGCACACAGGAGACGAGCCCATTTGCTTCTCCACCCCTCCCCCACTCCTTCCTCTCTGTCTCTCTCTTTCCCTCCTGCAGCCAAGGCTCCATTGGAGCAAAGTTGGCCCGGGCACTGAGGATGGCTCTGTGGCCTCTGCCTCAGGCGCTAGAATGGCTCTGATTGCGGCAGAGCGATGCCCCAGGATGGGCAGGGCATCGCCCCCTGGTGGGCATGCCAGGTGGATCCCGGTCGGGCATATGCAGGAGTCTGTCTGACTGCCTCCCCGTTTCCAGCTTCGGAGAAGTACAAAAAAAAAAAAAAGATGAATTTACTCCCTTTTAAATTCAATTGCTAGGGATGATTCCCTGCTTAACCTGCTGTAGAGATGTTAGCAGACCATTTCAAACATGCAGGCTTTTCAAATGTAGTGTCATCTTTTTGGAATCTAGACACAATGCTACATAGGCAAAGCTTGGGAGGCACATTTTAGTACTAGAATTTCACTTCCTAAATCTAGACTCTTTTTTATTCATTGACATGGTCACAGAATAAATAAAAGATATTCCCAGTGTATAACTGCCACATCCATGTTTTGGTAATCCTTCATCAAGGACTGGACATCTGAATCAGGATTACCAAATAGGAGCAATTATAAAAATGGCCAGCAGTTTGAAGTTTTCCATGGAAAGTTTTATGTGTTTTGCATGCTTTAGCTCATTAATCCTCCATACAATCTTCAGAGGTGAATATGGTTTGAATATTTCACACATCAGGGAAAATGGTCACAGACTGGTAGATAACTTAATGAAAAACCATACACAGCTAATAAGTGTCTAAAATAGGATTAGAATGGAGGCCTTCTGGCTACAGAAAACACAATCTCATTTTCTTAGGCTATCTCTACTGCCAAATATACCAGAAAAAGAATTTTCTTACCAAAACCTTTTCTTAGCACTCTAAGGCATAAGGCTTCATATAGTGAGAATATACTACTACTCATGCTCTTGACATGAAAAATAATGGGTAAATATTATTGTTATTGTTATGATAAAAATACTGAAAATTTGACTGTATTGGTTTTCTTTGGCTGAAATATTCTCCTGGCCCCATGTATATATAGCATTGTGAATTCAAGTCTCTTTCTAAATGTCTCCTTATCAGAGTGGTCTTCATGAAAATCAGTGTATAGAATATTACCCTCTGCTTCTAGCTTTTCATCCCCTTAATTTTCTTTCTTCTTTTCAGCCCTCTGTAGCATTTAACACTACCTGATATACTTTTATTAACCTGTTGATTATTTTACTGTGGGTTTTTTCCACTAGAGTGTAAATTCTAGGACAGGGGTTGTATCTGTTTTGTTCACGAACATATTGTGAATGCATGGGACAGTAAGTGACTGACAGATAATTAGTTGTTGCTCAATAAATACAGAGTCAATGAATAAAAGATTTTAAGTCTTATGTTACTACTTGGATAGAAAATAGTTGTTTTTGTAGTTGAATGACACCTTTAAACCAAACCTGACATTGAAACAAAGTAGAAATGGTTGAGAGAAAGTGGGTCATCACAATGCACCACAGCTCTTGGAAAGAAATACATAGAGTCTATATCCAACAAAGGCATATAAAGGGCCCCTAAGGTGCCTTTTTTAAAACAAAAGTAGTCTACATTCATATACATCTCCATGCATTTTGGCTACAATCACCAGCAACATGGTTTTTGCATTATCATGGCCATGCAAGAATGAATTTCAGTTCTTTATTATATTAGAGAAAAGATCTTTCTCAGTTCCAGCATAATATGACTATATCACTTCTCCCTGTTTCCTACTCTTTTCTTGGAATTTGTTGTATTTTACACTGAATATTAAAGGTTTCATAGGCCATTATCCTATAATGCCAAACTATATTCCATGTATTTTTGTTTATACTGGAATATTTTAAATGTTTAAAGTATTGGAAATACATTGAAAGTCTCTGTTAACAAAGCAGCACTCAAGACAAGGCTACTGGGGCTGCAGGCTTTTTGTTTCTTTAGAGACATGTTATATCGCAATGGTGCATGGAGGACACAATTTTCCACATGGTGTAAACTGAAGAAGTAGAAAGGAACACTGTTTTATGGTAGGACTTTAAGTAGTATAAATGTGACTAAGATTTCTATTTCATCCCGCTTTCCCAGTTTGATCAACTGGTGAAATTTACTAGCTAATCATAGTGCTAAGGAAGAGTAATTATTATTATTAACAGCAAGAAGAGAGTCTCAGAGAAAGTAAACAAAATGAAACACACTTTAAATTAATTTGATGTTGCTCTAGAGTCTGGAAAAGTAAGGGGTATATATTTATGCTGGCTAAAAAATGAGACAAAACACCACAACCTTCTTTAGTCAATTGCATTATAAAACAGAATATATATAATAACATTAAGTCTTTAATGCATGCTTCTTAAATTAAAATCAAATTATTGCATGGCACCATAATCCATAGTCCTACAGCAAAACAACTAAAGGTAAAGCCTGAAATCCACAAGAGTCAAGATGAAGAACTACATGGTAAGATCTGTGAAAACAGGTGTTTTGTCTACTCCTAAATTGTAATTCCCTTTACTGCTAGGGCTGGGACCAAGTGGGTGTGCAATAAACACACACTGTGTGAATGTGTGTCAATTACTGTAGTCATGTCTCATCTTGTAACTGGAATTTCAGTGTGTACTGGAATGTCAAACTACACGGGTTCAATGCCTGAAGTCAGGATTTACCCAAGATTAACTATGTGACTTTGAGAAAGCTAGTGAATATTTCTGGACCTTGATTATTCATATGTAAAAAAGATAACAATAGTTCCTACCACCTAAGGTGGCTGGGGGAACAAAACAAAATTGGTGAAATATTACAATTATGTATTTGGTGTAAGAACTCCAACAATGTTAAATATGTTAAATGCTATTTTTATTCATATCCAACACCAAATACTCTCAGTTCATTATGACAAAGTTGTGAACTCCTTTTGTGTGTGTGTGTGTGTGTATGATAGTGGTTAATAAATTTGCTTTGGTCCTGACACATGCCTTTGTCTTATTACAAAGAAACATATCGATACTATGAAACTGGAAAAGTTATGCCATCACTACATTTTTGTTCACACATTTATCTGTAAGGGCATTCTTTTTTAGTTCTTTTATAACTGAAACTGTGACTATTTTTATTGCCACTAGACACCTCAGTGACTCAGTGTCAAGCGTATAGTGACAAAATTATTGAGGAATAACCGATTTCAATTTTATATACCTCATCGGTAAATGTCCATCTATAACTAAGATAAAATCAAGATGAATATAACTGGTACTTAGAGAGGAACCTCTTTTTGCTAAACTTTTCTAATCTACTTCCAATTTTTATTACTATAGCCACTACTGTGTCTTTTTCTTTTCTTTATTCATTTGATTCATTTCTCCATACACATTGACTGAACACATATATTATCATATCAGCCTGAAAATCAAGACATTTCAGGCCCTGACTGGATAGATAAGTTGGTTACAGTGTCATCTCAATATGCCAAGGTTGCAGGTTTGATCCCATGTCATGGCACAAACAAGAATCAACCAATTAATGCATAAATAAATGAAACAACCCAATAATTCTCTCTCTCTCTTTTTCTTCCTTCCTCTTGCTCTCTAAAAATCAATCAATAAATTTTTTTTAATAATTGCTTTAAGACATTTCAGTACCTTCCCACTGTTCCAAACACTTGCCTTATCCTATTAAATTCCCAAATTTGTCAAAAATGATTAAATCCAACTCCCAATAAGTCCTGGTGAGGTATATTACAGAGGTCCATATATTCTCTCCAATAGAGGTAGAGTGTAATTTCCTTTTGCTTGAGATCATATGGCTGCTCTCAATAGAAGTGCCTAGCCAAGTGAAGTGTCATTATTAGTCTTCTGAGGCTAGTTCACAGGATACCTTGAGGCTTTTACTTAATAAGAGTACTTGAATACTCGCTCTTGGAAGCTAGCCACATGGTGTGAGAAATCCCAAGCAACCCTGTGGAGAGAAACCAAGGACCCAGCCAGCATGTACTGAGCTCCATCAACTTGTCACTTTGAAAATGGGTCCTCTAGTCTAGCTGAACTACCACAGCTGATGTTGTAGGAGCAGACACAAGCAATGTTTAAGTCCTATTCAAAATTTCAGGTCCATGAGCAGAATAAATGATTGTGTGGTTTTATGCTGCTCAGTACTGAAGTAGTTTGTAAGGTACTAACTGATAATGAGAACATCTTGTCTGCATGCATGCTCAGGGACTTATATCCCACATAAGCCTCTCTTTACTCATCCATTTCTCTCTATACAGGCCTTCTTACTTCTCCTGGAATTTACCAGCTAAGTTTTTGCTCTTGGGCTTCATGTTAGCTATTCTCAACTCAACCTGAATCTCTTACTTGCTCCTGGCCTTCCTCACCTTCTTCAGATCTTTGTTCAATTGTAAAATACCAATCATCCTATCTAAAATCGAACAGACTCAGCCTGCTCTCTCTAGCACCCTTCCTGGGTTAGTTTTCACTATAACCTTTATTCCCACCTGATATTATATATTTTATCGTATTGTCTTTCCTCCTATATCCCTAGAATGCAAACATCATCATCTGTTAGTATGTTTTATTTACTGCTGAATCTCCATCATGCAGAGTAGAGCAGGTGCACAGAGGTATCTGCTTAATAAATTAATACCCAGGTATCCTTCCTGTCTTTGTCTTAATTAGAAAACAAAATTTAGGATGATGGATCTCATGGCATTTGCTTCACTAGTGCCCTCTATATATCCAGCACACATGTAAGGATGGTATAACTTCATAAAAACATTTGAAAATTGATTGCAATTAAAAAAAAAAAACTTCTCAGCAAATTAGTAGGGTCCACAAGACACTGTTAATAAGTTTAAAAATATTTTAGTACTGCATCACTGCTAATTTCCAAGCAAAATTATTGGCCAAAACAAAAAGGGTGTTGTCTGATGATAACATTTCTCAAATAAACTCCAAGACAACTATGAGTATACAAAGAAATAAAATTAAATTTCATTTCAAAAATCAAATATTCACATTTTTGTTGAAACAATGTGAAATTATACCTATATATTTGAATAATTACAACAAATATTTGACAACCTAATCTAAACATATAAAAATATTATTCCTCCTTGATTTGTAAATTTTCTTAACTTGGATTTTAAATTTTAAATACTAAATAAAATTATAATTCCCAAAAGTATTTCTTAGGATGTAACCATCAACTAATAGGTAGGTTTGGAAGTAAAATTGAGTAATCAGAGATACTTTAAATTTTTTTTAAGGAATCCCGAAGTTTCGTGTGCTCAAATTATGAGTATTTCTGGGCAAATATAATTTATTTCTGTATGTCCACATTTTCTGTAAAGGTAGGACATGGACGTAATGGGAGGAATCAAGTTTGTTTGATTGGGAAAAGTTCAGTTTAAGATAACAGAAGAAATATTAGTTAATGATAACAGTAACATTTTAGCTATAAATGAAATGTGTTTGTTATTGTGTATCATTTTGTTTTGTTTTGTATTACTGCACTCTTCTAAGCACTTGATATGTCTTAACTCATTTAATGTTCACAAAAATGTAGAAAAAAAGTAATCTATTCCTAATTTACAGGTCAGGAAATTAAAGCACAGAGGATTTATGTACATTACTCAAAATCACAGGAAATATTAAATGGCTAGGTTGAAATACAAACTTAGACAGTATGGCTCCAGAACAGTAATATTAAATATCACGTTATGTTGCTTCTCTAATATTAACCATACCCACAATACAACATGCACCTCATTTACACATGAACATATAGACGTATCATTTCTACAAAACAATAGTAGTTTTTTTCTTTCTTTCTCTTTTTAAGTGAGAGGAGGGGAGATAGTAAGACAAACTCCCACATGTGCCCCTACAGGGATTTACCTGGCAACCCCAATCAGGGTAGATACTCAAAATCAACAGAGCTATTTTTAGCACCTGAGGCTAACTCAATCAGACCAACTGAACTATTCTCATCACCTAGGGCCAATCCAAAAACCAATAGAGACACTGGCTGTGAGAAGGGAAGATAGAGAGAAGGGGGCATGGGAGAGGAACAGAAGAGAGAGAAGCAGATGGTTGTTTATCTTTTGTGCCCTGACTGGGAATTGAACCTGGGACGTTCATAGACTGGGCCAACACTCCATCCACTGAGCCAATTAGCCAGGGCTAAAACTAGTTTTTTTAACTGCATAGTTATAAGCACTTTAGAAAAGTAAGAAATGGTACAGAAATGACCCATGCATCAAAGGATACTTTCTGTCCACTGTGTGATGGAGTGTCCCCTTCAGTCATCATCAGAGCTAAAACTCCCTCCCTCATACTTGCAAACATTCCAGGATGGGGGATGCAGTGAAACCCTAAGGGTAAGAATTAGCCCCATTCTTCATCCCATATCAAGAAATTACCCAAGTAAAATATGTATGTCTATCTTAATTTTTTAAAAACTATTGAAAGCAAACATTTCTCAACTTTCCACATATACCACCCAATGTTAAATAAGGAATCTCCTATATTTTTCTACTGAGTTTATCCTGCTGCCGCTGATTGCATTTCCTTCTTCTTTATTTGTTTGGAGATGTAAAACATAAGATGACCATTGCCTTTCTCTGGATTTCATTTCATCTTCATAGCACACTATCTAATCTGTGCATCCACATTTCATATGAGAACTTTATAGAATCCATTCTCTCTCTAAAAAGAAAAGTGCTCAGAATTAAAATATATATATATATAGTGATATTTACAATTAAATATCAACTCAATTAGGTGAGTAGGGTTGGAAACAAATACAGTTTCTTTCTTTCATTTTTTTGACAGAGACAGAGAGAGATAGAGAGAGAGGTAGATAGGGACAGAGAGAGATGAGCCAGCATCCAAGCTGGTGACCTTGGGTTTCAAACCTGGGTCCTCTGTATCCCAGTCCAACACTTTATCCACTGTGCCACCACCTGGTCAGGTATAAATACAGTTTCTTTAACCAACACCACAAATAGGGCTTAAAGCAGATTGGGCTGACAGCTCTAACAACCTCAGTGTCTTCTCTAAGATTTAAATTGCATAGCTCCCCATTTTAGAAAATTAAATCTGATGTCAAAGTTTCAACTTAAATCTAACCCCCTTGTCCTTCCTCTGTAGAAGAAACAAACTGACCCCACATGCTGGTAGTTGAAGAAGGCTGATAGAAAACAGGGAAGACAGAACCCCCAACCTGAAAGGAGTCACATTGCCAAATCAACCGGCATAAACAGTCAACTTCACTTAAGGTTTTACACAAAAAGACTGGTAAAATCCAGAGAATTTAAATATAAGAATATTTTTTATACCACACAAAACTGACTGGGTGCCAAAATTTTACATTTCTGTGCTGTGCAAGCACTTTATGGGGAATGTGCTTTTTATTCCATTTTTACGTGTTTGTTATGGGTCTGTTTTGCAAAGATTGCTCCAAGCCTAAGCAATAAAAATAAAAAATGCACACAAATGGCCATGATTAACGCATAGAGCAATCTATGCTTCTATATGTATGAAATGCATAATACCCCTTTCTGGATCTTTCAATATAGCAAAGTGTGTATAAGTCACTGTAGGTTTCATAAATTTATTATAACAGCAGATCTTGCTGTGGAATTATTCTAAAAGTCCAAGAACACAAAGTTCTTAGTTTTGTGAAGTTATTTTGCCAGGAAAATATTGTGAGTCTGTTTCTTATATGTTACTTGGCATTAATGTCTATATTAAGAATTGACAGGAATTACTTTCCCATAAGAATCTGAGAATATGGCACACATATGAAAATTTTCTAAATATATTATTAGATTATTATCTTAAAATGAGTTGCACTATATCAGTAACTACTCAAATAACACTGTCTGATTTTAGAAGACACTTTGATTACCAAATAAGTGTGATTTTTCCAGTGAAACTGGAACAAAGTCTGGTTCAGAACTCTCTGTAACCGTAGGTAATGTGGTGATATTTTTGATATCATGGTATCAAAAAAGCCATGGTAGATGCTTTTATTTTCAGGATGCATTTTTAAATATGTGTGTTTCTTCACTGTTGAGATAGCAGGAAACAACGTACAAATTCTCTGGAATACCATAGGTCTAGAAAAATAAACAGTTTAAAAGATCTCAACATATGTCTAGTTTGGGTACTGCATAATACTAGAGGCATGTTGTTCATATGTGTCATCATCAAAGATTGGTATGTTTACTAAATATTTCATGGAAAAGACACTTTTTTGCACATATGTATTATTTGGGCTAGAGAAGGCAAGTATTTCAGAAGTAAGAGGAACAATGATACATAAAATGACCAAATGAATGGTGAGTAGATGAAGTTAGAGCACGCCAATTATATTTTTGTTTGTTTGTTTTTAAATGGAATGCTTTAAATAATTTGAGCAGATAGTTTGTTTAGCTATCTTAGTGGTACGTTGAGATTCTGAGAAAAGTGCTTAGAAACTACAGATGAGAGTTTAGAAAAAAAGATACAGAAAGAGGCTTTCAGCATATTATCAAAATAAATTCTTACCCAGTTTCTTACTTCTTTCATATACTTTTGGCTTTCATTTGTAACTCAATTTTAGGTTTAGTTTATCCTAATTTCATAACTGGCAGCATATTAGAAAGAATATGCCAGTGCCAAATTATTTTGCAGTTATTTGGTTTGGAGTTACACACACTTTGGTATAAAGGATTGATCTTTCTGTGTTATAGAAGGATTTAAATTCAACATCAGTTTCACAAACTCTTGGATGGAAAGCAACATCAGGTTTATTTAACTAGCAACATTTTATTTTTAATACATACCCAGTAAAATGTTTGGGGCAAATAAAAAGAAACCTGATTCATCTCAAAACATGCAATTTCATGTATATGTACACACATATATACATAACCTCTTTTAGGACAAATAATTCAATGATGATATATTTGCTGTGGTTCATATTTTAAGTCAGCAACAAAGAAGTCACTCTTTGGGGGTTGCATCAATCTATGAATCATTCCTTACTAGTTACCCTGCAATTTCTTCCCATCATTGCCCGGGATCCTGTGATTGAAACTGTCGTGAGTTCTGTGAACAATTATATGCCATGACTCCACAGCCCTGCACCCATTAAGTCAGTTTTTTCCCCTTGATACTGAATCAGTTCTCTCACATATGAACCACAACTACTTTAGAGGGTCCATTCCAATATTGCCATAAGTTGAATTGAGAGTAAAATAAACATTTCCCCCTAGTTTCTTCTTTATATTTAAAATGGATAAGTTGTTCTAAGAACTTTCCCTTAGTAAGAGGTAAAAAAGAAATTAAATGAGAGTAGAGAACGAATTCTTTACATTCAATTAACTGGATAGTGAAATGTAAGATGTGTCTTCATGATATTAAGACCAGGACATGAAGAGAAACGCCAGACAGTGTGGAGTTATGAATGAGGCACTCCATCTGCTGTTTCAGTTGGTTTTCCTCTGGCTCTTTCTCCAAAATGTAAAATTTCTGTGTTCCACCAATACAACGCATTGGCAGAGAAATTGTTGATTCCATAAATCTTAATTTTGGAACAGATTCTCATTTGACAACTGAATGATTTTAGCTCCATTATTTTTTGCTTCCTTGAAACTATACACAGGCCCTTATATTTCTTACTATTGCCAAAGTCTGTTACTTCTAACTAGGCATCATCTGCTTGTTTTCAAAGGGCAGCGACTTACTGCTTACTTGGCCCTTATGGATCTGGGGAGAAGTCTTTTGAGAATGGAAAACATTTAGGTTTGCATCCATTGTTTGGAGTAAATAAAAAGTATGTTACTTCAGAATAATCACAGAAATCACCTTACTCTATAAGAACTGAAGAATTGAAATATATCTTGAGAGTAAAGATTTGTGATCTCTTTCTGAAGGGAGGCATATCTGTGAAGTAAAGTTTTCATAGAAGTTTTCCAAAGACTAGTTGTTATAGAAGAAACTTCAAACTTTATTTTTATCTATTAGTTTTGTAAAACTACATTTTATATTCACAAGACTTTTTTAAAAATTAACCTAACTTTTAAAAATACCAAACAGCAAAGCTAATATTGTCAACAAAAGACTAAAAAGTACATAATTTATGAATTTTCAAAAGTTAACTATGGGATATAAGTAGAATAAGAGTCTATATGCAAGTATAATTTTTCACATACAAACTATCTTAATATGTAATAGTCAATAATGTTGTTTTATTAATTATAACAAAATATATTTAAAAGTTCTAGTAAATGTTCTGATTCAAAATAAATGCATATATTTCTTTTTTTTTGTATTTTTTCTGAAGCTGGAAACGGGGAGAGACAGTCAGACAGACTCCCGCATGCGCCCGACTGGGATCCACCCGGCACGCCCACCAGGGGCGACGCTCTGCCCACCAGGGGGCGATGCTCTGCCCCTTCGGGGCATCACTCTGTTGCGACCAGAGCCATTCTAGCGCCTGGGGCAGAGGCCAAGGAGCCATCCCCAGCGCCCGGGCCATCTTTGCTCCAATGGAGCCTGCTGTGGGAGGGGAAAAGAGAGACAGAGAGGAAGGAGAGGGGGAGGGGTGGAGAAGCAGATGGGCGCTTCTTCTGTGTGCCCTGGCTGGGAATCGAACCCGGGAATTCTGCACGACAGGCCGACGCTCTACCACTGAGCCAACCAGCCAGGGCATATATTTCTATTTTCAAATGGAAAAATACATATTATTTCAATGCATTTATCAGACCAATAAAGTTTTAAGTACAATCAGAGCAACACATTTTTTCATGAGTAAAATAAAAAAAGACTCAGAACTCAAATATATTATTTTCTGGTCCTCAAATCATTTTCTTTCTCTCTTTGATATATATGTATTACTTTCTCCATACATATATGACAGTTATTGCTATGGGCAAACACCTTGGGGGGAAAATAAAAAATACAAATCCCATTCTCTCCCCTTTGCCCTTGTTTTTATCCACACCTTTTACCCAGCCCACCAGCTCTTTTCAATGTTGAGTTCAAAGTTGTCACTTGGAAAGACAATCTTATAAATTGGAGTGAACTGTCAAAATAGGTAAATACCTTTCAGTAAATAGAATAAATTCTATTTTAAATAATTCTTCCATATCCACTGGTTGTTGATCACTATTGAGTTCATTTCCGTATCATGGCCCTAATATCTGGAGAATGCTGGTTGGGTTTCAGTGCCACTGCAAACAGCTACCTTGAGAAAAAAATTGATCGTCATAAAGTCAAAACAATATTTTCTTTTGTTTGTTTTTTCATTGAATTTATTGAGATGACACTACTTAAGGTAATTATAAAGGTTTCAAATGCCCAATTCTACAACATATCTCTTTATACCATTTTGTGTGTTCACCCCTATAAGTCAAGTCTTCGTCCATCGCCATTTATACCTCCCTTATCCTCCTTCACCTTCTCAGCCCCGGTGTTCACCACACTGTTGTTCATGTCCATGAGCTTCTCTCTCTCTCTTTTTGTCCTTTTTTCTCAATTCTTTCATTCTCCTCAGTCAGTCCCCACCCCATACAGCTGTCAGCCTGCTCTCTATGTACGAGTCTGTCTCTATTTTGCTTGTTAGTTCACTTTGTTCTAAGCTGCTATTTTTTGTTTTGTTATGTTTTTAATTTTTATTAATTTTTAAGTTAATGTGTTTACATGGATTCAAGTGTCCCACTGAATATAACACTTTCACCCCCACCCCTGTGTCCCCTTTTACACCTCCTTTACCCCCTCCCCCTAACTCCCTCCCCCTTTCCCTCTAGGATTTGCTGTCCTGTTATCTATATCTCCGTTTATGTATATATAGTTTCTCTGATCCCATCCCCTCATCCCTCTTCCCTCTGACAGCTATCCCTCTGGTCCCTAGAACACCGCGTCTGCCTCTATTCCCTTTCTCAGTTCACTTTGTTCATTAGATTTCTCATATATGTGAGGTCATATGATATTTTTCTTTCTCTGCCTGGCTTTTTTCACTTAGCATAACAATCTCCAGGTCCATCCATGCTGTCACAAAAGGTAAGATTTTCTTCTTTTTCACAGCCATGTAGTATTACACTGTGTATATGTACTACAGTTTTTTAATCTACTCGTCCACTGATGGACACTTGAGCTGTTTCCAGATCTTGGCTATTGTAAACAATGCTGCAATAAACATAAGATGTTAGTAACCAACATTTATAAAGAACTTCTAGAACTCAACACCAAGAAGGTAAATAATCCAATTAAAAAATGGGCAAAAGAACTGAATAGACACTTCTCCAAAGAGGACATACAGAAAGCCAATAGGCCTATGAAAAAATGTTCAACATCACTAATCATTAGAGAAATGCAAATTAAAACTGCAATGAGACACTACCCCACACCAGTCACAATGGTGCTCGTCAACAACACAACATCTAATAAGTGCTGGTGAGGATGTGGAGAAAGGGGAACCCTCCTGCACTGCTGGTGGGAATGCAGACTGGTGCAGCCACTGTGGAAAACAGTATGGAGATTCCTCAAAATATTAAAAATGGAACTGCCTTTTGACCCAGCTATCCCACTTTTAAGAATATATCCTAGAATACCAAATCACTGATTCAAAAGTAAAAACAATTTTTTGATTAAATACAATTCAAATATCTAGCTGTAATGACTATGATAAAGATAACACTGTTCTGGTGTTTGAATATCTCTGACAAAAAAAAACTAATTATTAGACAAGCAAGATAAATTGTGATAAGATTTTCAAATCAAATTACATTTAACCCTTAAAGACCATGGTTTTGAACTTCACAAGTCCACTTATATGCAGAGTTTTTTTTTTTAAGAAGTACCAGAAGTTGCCTGATCAGGGGATGGTGCAGTGGGTAGAGCATTGGACTGGGATGTGGAGGACCCAGGTTCAAAACCCTGAGATGGCTGGGTTGGGCACAGGTTCACCAGTTTGAGCGCAGGGTCGCTGGCTTGAGCTTGGATCATAGACATGACTCCAAGGTTATTGGCTTGAACCTAAGGTCGCTGGCTTGAGCAAGGGGTTAGTCACTCTGCTGTAGCTGCCCCCTCTGCCCCTGTCAAGACAATATGAGAAAGCAATTGATGAACAACTATGGTGCTACAATGAAGACTTGATGCTTCTCATCTCTCTTCCTTCCTGTCTGCTTCCTGCTTCCTCTCTGTCCTCTCAGTCTCTGTCGCTGTCATAAAAAATAAAATAAAAAAAAGAAGAAGCACTAGCAGCATTTTTGATTCATGGTTGGGAGTCTGTGGTGTGAAGGACCAACTATATGTATCAATCTATGCCATTTTACATAGGGGTCTTGAGCACCCAAGAGTTTGGTATCAGTGGGAGTCCTGGTACCAATGCCTTTCCCCCCACCTTGGATATGAAGGGACAGCTATGTTTTTAGAAAGTCAAATTTACACATAAATGTTTGCCTGCAAGGGTGGCGATGCCCCAAAACCCTGAGTTGTTCAATAGTTAGCTTTTTTTTTCTTACTATTAGCTCAGAGCTCTTGCAGAAAATGGATGGAAACAATTAAGAGTTAAATAAATATACCCTTTTCAATGATGTAGGCAAAGTGTAACATAACCATTAGGAAGAGTAGAACTGGGAAGAGTAAAGTGGTAGCAAGCACAGACCTGAAGGGTATGAAGGGTGCCAAGAATGAGGTGGTAAATAGTCCCCAGAAGTAGGGGATGCCACAGGATGTCTGCTGACTTCAGGGCCTAGAGCCTAGTCACCATGGGTGCCAGTGCAATCCATCCCCTGTGCACTCTGTTCCTCTAGTCTCTGTCTAGTTGTCCCCAATGGTCTCCTCCTCCTTAATCCAGAGGGCAGGACACTTGTTGATATTGTCTGTCAAGGCCATTTTCCTGAGACTTGGGGCTGATGGGATGGATCAGAAGCAAAAGCAGACACAGAGAATTGTTTACTTTGGGCTCATAGACATTTATATTTGTAGATATTTTAAGGTCATTGATAGTGACTCTTTTGATGTCTGTTCCTGAGGTTGGTATAAAGGCTCATTATTTAATTAATTTTTTAGAGAGAGGAAAAAGAGAGAGAGACAGGAAGGGAAAGAGAGAGGGAAGAAAGAAATGAGAAGCATCAACTCGTAGTTGCTTTACTTTAGTTGTTCATTGATTGCTTCTCACATGTGCTTGACTGGGGGACTCAAGTCAAGCCAGGGACTTGGGCTCACACCAGTGAGCTTGGGTATCAAACCCATGCTCAAGACCACAAGCCTACACTCAACCCAAGTGACACTGGGGTTTCAAACTGAAACTTCATATCCCAGGTTGATGCTGTATCCACTGAACCACCACTGGTCAGCCCTAAAGGCTTATTTTTATCTAAAACTTGCTACAAACAGTCCTGAGATATTTCCATCTATTAACCCATAAAATTTTCCCTAATAGTCACATTTTATTCTTATTTCCATTAATCCCATTTTGTCACCTGAAGAAACTGAAGCTTTGGGTGACTAGATCAGATTTCACAGCTAAACTGTCTAGCCAGACATGACAGGTAACCAGTTTTGTATGTGATACATAGAAACATTAAAGGATGGATTCTATACTGACCATAGGGTGTTTATTTTCCTCCAATGAGAATCATCTTAATGCTTGTTTTAATCAGTATTAACTACTAGCAATAATCCAAACTGAATTGTCATTATTTTTACCACGTGCCTTCTTCAATAGTTACTAAAATAAGCACTATACTTAAATATAAAATTGATAATAAGAAAAATATTTTTAGAGCACAATCATTCATATGGAATGGTGGCTATTTTCTGTATTTTCATTTTTAATAAAATAATTACTCATGGAAAACACATGCTTTTTATATTACCTACACAATTCTTGAAAAGAAAGAATTTAATGCCAAACACAGTTGTTAAAAATCTTAATGTGTTTATCTCATATAATACTAATTTTCACCATTGTTTGGTTTTTTTAAGATTCAGAAATCATTTAAAAGCTTATTTTTCTTTCCCACCATCACAGAAAATAACTTAAACAAGGAACACTATGAAAACAAATAGATCAAAATTGCCAAATAAAGTAATAAAAGCATTCATTGCATTCAATTCAAAGTGACTAAGAGTTTTGTGTGCTGATACCGTGTAGAAAGAAGGGCTTATGCCCCATTAATGTAAAAGAATAGACAAGCTTTACCTCATGTGCAGCTGAAGTCAGCCCAGATTGATTAAAAATGAACTTAATATGTAAATGTTTTCCATAAGGAAAAAAAGTCAACACCTATATAAAGATCTATATAAAGACCTTTTCATTTATTAAAATAAACAAAATAGAAACATATTTTGATATGATTTCACAAAAAGATGAATTCTTGCTCTAACTTGTCAGGTAGCCATTTTTGTCCATGATACATAGAAACAGTAAAGGATGGATTCTATCCTGACTATGGGGTGCTTATTTTCCTCCAACGATAATTGTCTTAATGCCTGTTTTAATCAGTATTAACTACTGGCAATAACATGCTTTTAATTATGTTTTAAACAAGTCCTTTATTGGGCTGTTTGGGGAAGCTAATTAGTCAAAAGGAGCTGTTAATCAAAAACGTGTTACTGGCACAAAATAAATGTTCATTTAAGGAGCCATTTGAAATAAACCTGGCTCATTGCCTCTGACAACCTGCAAGGACACCAGAGCCTCCCGAGGATAACTCCTTCAGTACTTGCCTGGATACGCCTTGCTGCTCAGAAGTTATAAGGAGAAACATTAAGCAGTTTAGGTCATTCATCAGCTAACTTTTACTACTGTACTCAAGAAAATGAGCCTCCTAGGAACTTCACAGCAGATCTATTCCTTCATTAGCTAAGTAATATTGAGAGAGATGTTCCTGTCACTGCGAATGGAGAAATCTATTGCACTGAGTTTTAGTGGTATCTCTTTTGTCTATGAGCTGTCTTTGCAAATTCCAAGGTATTTAGGCTGAAAAACTAGCATAATTATCTCTGAACATTTTTCGTATATATTCATTTCTTTTATTGAACGATCTCTAGCTGGAATGTACCACTGGGCAAAATTATGTTTTATGTTATGCTCCAGTCTTGGACTGGGCTTTCTCATTATTATTCTCTATTAGAAAGATGCAAATTGAAATACAACTTTGAAATAATTTCAGAACAATTGTTTTGATGGTTTAATTCTTCAACCTTAAAGTAACTTAAAATATTGGGAAACAATATGCCATGTTGTAGTGAGAACATTAATTTTAAAGTTTATATATATTCATTTGCGGACTAGTCTACTTGTCTTTAAGATTTTGCTTACAACTCAAAATGCTTTTTCCATCCTCCATGTTTGAAGGTTAAGACGACTAAATATTTGATGTCCCATGGTGAAATTTTTCTGGTATTTCTAATTTTTGGAAATCCAACGTTCAAAGTAGAACTACTCCTTTTGAAAAGCTTATTATGTATGTGGTTGATCTTTGTATGGCTGAATTAGCTCACCACCACAAGCAAGGATATATCTTTGGCAAATATTTGTTCACCACATGTGTATCAAGCACCTCCTATGTGTCAGATATTGCATAAGGAGGGAGAGGCACATGAGAGGGTAAACCCAGCAGCTCTGCTCTCTAAGCTGTGCAGTCGGATAGGAGGTTTAAAGAGGTTCCTATTTTTCAACATGCAACACTGATACAACATAACTTTAAGAAAACTGAACAAAACTGTTGGAAGATGTCACAATCTGTGGTATCTATTCAACCCTTCCTGGATTTCTGAGAAGTGTTGCCATATTCATAATAGACTTTTACCATGGATTTTTGATTTTTTGTAAAATTGTTATTTTATGTTTGTTTTAGTGTTTCTGTGTTGACTTTTGGTGTTTTGAGTAAAAGGAGTCAAACAAGGGTGAGTGTTCTCCACATCCCCGGTGTAAGGTTGGTTTTGCCGACTGGAAATGAAAGGCTGGGGACCCTGGAAATAAGAGCCCTGTAAGTCTCCCAACATGGTTCCCTATCAGGAAATGGAAAATATGAAGGTTGGCCTTGTTCATTTCCTTTGCCAGCAAAGGTGGTAGGAACCTAAGGCAAAATTAATCTAAAATGGTTTGAGGACCTTAAGATATAGTGTGACCAGAAGTCAGAGCCTAAAACACTTAAGTCCCCAAAGTGATTTCCCTAGTTGGATAAAAAGGAAAAAAACAAGAAAGTTACTCTGAAGGAAGAAAAGGCAGTCAGGTCAAGACATCCTGGATTGTGGTTGGCCTACCCCAGAAAAAACAGGCAAAGAGAAAGAATTACTAAAAGTATGTGCAAGTACAGTGCAGATGTAAAGAGTGAAACCTTTCATATTGACTATTAGACACCAGAAACTGCAGTCCTGGTGAGTGTGAGGGTAACATGGGCAAAGGAGTTGGGGGCAAAAGCCTGAAGTTTTGCTCCCATAAAGATTAGAAGAGAAAGGAAACCTTGAGATATCTCAAATGGGTTTATTTATTACTTTCATCCTAGCCTGTTCCCAGAAACAAAATGACTCACATTAATTGAGCTCATGCTGTGTGCCATTTTGGTGCAAAGTGCTTATGCACATTATTTCATTAAATGCTCTCTCTATGTAGCTCCTACTTTTGTCCTAAAGTGCAAATAATGGAACTGGTCATTTCAAAGAGTAAGTAATTTCTTAGTCACAACTCACAGATAAGACCGGAACCCAAGTCTCAAACTCAAAGCCACAGCTTGGAGAAGAGCCAAATAAAGCTTCCTGACTGAGCTATGAGTTAGAAATAAGCTTTTATTATGATATTCTAGTGAGATATTGCATTTGTTCTCATTGAAACACAGCTGATCTTCCCCTGAATATTATAGCGACTTCCATGAGATCACATAAGTATCTGCGTGTTGTATGGGTAGATAGATAAATGAGTGAATACATATAGGCATCTACCAGGAGTTAAAGTCTTTACTACCTAACATTTTGGCTAGAGTTAGTTATCACAAAACCCTACAGGTACCAAATTAGTTCAGACCCCATTTTACAAAGCTCTTTTTATGCTGCTTTGGTCATGTGTTACATTCTTATGCTTTATATTCATATATCATATTTACATAAAAATATAGCAATATAATTTTATTGCTTTGTTTTGTTATTGCTGGTGAGGAAACTGAGGCTTAGGTATGTTTAGGAATCTATGGAAGATCATGTACTTATTTAATATTACAAAGCCTGATAGTAAATGAAAATTTTCTTACCCTAAGTTTTTTTTTTCTTTTTGCACTATTAGAGCCCTCTTCAATTGTAGCTTTCAGTAATCTGAATATCTTAGAAAATAAATGAGGCAAAGGTATCCTTTATCAAGCCTGGTCTCCATTTATTAACTTGCTAATGTTGCAAAGTGAATTTGAGTGGTTTAAAAATAATTTTTATATATAATGGACAATTAATACATCAAAGGATTATGTACTTAGTCTGTACCATAACAGTTATTTTATAAAAAGATATATTCCAATTAAATTATATCAATTTCAGTCATGCTCCCTATTGAATAATTGCTGTCATAAATGAAGTTCTCCTATCATAGGTTTTTCTAATAGTATAAGGCTACATTCAGATATGAAAGAGGAGCAGAAAACTCAAGTCAGACAGGTAAGAATGTGAGTAAAAACTTTTAAATTTATTTGCTTATTTTCATTGTTCCCAATTCTACCATTTTCATCTCTCATAACTGCTAAAAATGTGGTGAGGAAAGTCTTCCCATCACTTCTGCAGCAAACCATGTATGAGCAAAGAAGGAATGAAAAAATGAGTTATTGTGCTGGTATCATTTAGTTGCTCAATTAGTATTCTATTCGGTAACTGACTCAGTCTGAAAGAGAGTTAAGGGTGGAAGGCCTGGTTTATCAAGAGTGAATTGGGTGATACTAGTTTTATTTATTCTTACTACATTCTGTCACTATATACCAAGTTGGAAAATTACTAAACGTTAGAATTTTAATTTAGCATCAATAATGACTTCTCTTATTATATATTTAAACTCTTATTTTTTATTTTGTTTCTATTTTGTAAGTGAGAGGAGGGGAGATAGTGAGACAGATTCCTGCATGCCTTCAAAGAGGGCCCCCGGCAACTCGCATATGGGGCTGATGCTCAAATCAGTCAAGCTATCCTAAGCGCCCGGGGCAACACTTGAACCAATTGACACACTATCTGTGAAAGGGGAAAAGAGAGAAGGAGGAGAGGGAAGGGGAGAAAAGCAGATGGCCGCTACTCATGTGTGCCCTGATCAGGGATCCAACAGGGACTTCTGCATGCCAGGCCAATGCTCTATCTACTGAGCCAACCAGCCAAAGCCTATTTAAAACCTTTTCAAAACATCTCTCAGCCAAATATTATAATAAAATTGAAAAATTCTGATAGTACCTTGTTATGAATTTATTTTAAAATTTTTATGTAAGACCCATGAACACATAAACTAAAATGTAATTTTGAATATTATCTTTTCCTTGATATTTAAAAGCTGATTGCATTTTGAATTAATTCTCAACTATAACAATGCTAGTGAGATAGCATGCATATAAACATTATATATATGGAGAGCAAAACAATTAATATTCATAAATCACCTTTGGTATACAGAATACTTTCTTATAGTCACACTATTATCCTATCCCACCAAAGTAGTAATGTAATTAGTATATTTTATTTTTGTTTACTTTTTTAAAAGTGGATATTGGAAGTGGTTCTTTGCATTATGATGGAGGCTGGTCACTTCACTTCAAACGGCTATTTTTCTCATTAAATGCTCTATTATTGCCTCTCTTGTGATCATCACATTGCAGAAGCCACAATAAGAGATTAAGTCTGACCCTACTCAATAACTAAAGGAGTTTCCAGTTAATGATACAACCATATTCTGTATATCTTAGACTTCTAAAACTGTAGAATTATGATTTTTACAATAAAAAGTAATTACTAATCTCCGTTTTATAAACTGGCACATTTATTTCAATAAGCACTGATGGTAACTTTTTTCTGGTTTTAAACTTCTGTCAAACTCCTTTTTTTTTTTTTTTTGTCTTTTTGCTGTGGCTTAGAGTCAGTTTTTACTGGAAGAAGTAGAAAGAAAAGCTAATGATCAGGCTTATGCATATCTTAAAGCAGAACTATCCAGCATCCATTTTTATAGCCGAGTTGGAACAAAACCTTATTTGGGAATTCTTAATGTCAAAATAACAGTTAGTTTTCAAAGTTAGATGTTTAGCCTTTTTGTATATCACTCAGAATGGAACCAGATGTTATAGAAATTCATTTGTGAAAATCTTATTCAGAAATTTTTTTTAGGCCAAGAAATTAATTTTTAAAATTATAATGGTATAATTTGAATATTAAAAAATAAATTTATGATTTTGATACTTTAAAAAGCTAAATTTGCCTCAGGTTTAGTTACTTCTGTGATCCTCAAAGGGGTTGATATTGCCCTGAGGAGGCAACACTTAATTAATTACAGGGTGAAAAAATTCTCACTTTTTTATGTATAAAGTACAGATAGACATGTAGTACATAATACACAATACACAACTAAAATGTCATGGTTGGCTTATATTAAAACATCTAAAGGTTCTTAAGAGCAACAATAAACAAAAGGTTGAGAAATACGGTGCTTTTCTAATACAGTTGAAGGTCAGACATATGATATAAATTTCATAGTAATTTATAGACTTATGGAGTTTCTGGTTGCTATATTTTATAAATGATGACAACTATTAATTCAGCTTTCTTTATTTAAAACTATTTTTTGATAAGTTATGTTGTAGGAACAGAAACTTCCCCACTCTAAATTATCTAGATATATCTCATATTTCCTCCTATAAAACATGGAGTCAGCAGTGAGAAGTTTAGCTTTTTTTGTTCATTTCCTAGATATGTTTTAATTTAGGTATAACTGTCATATAACATTTTATAATTTAAGGTATAAAAGGTGTTAATTTGATACTTTTACATAATGCAATATGATTGCCATTGTAGCATTAATTACCACCTCTTTTACTTGACATAATTTTTATTTCATGTTGTGTTGAAAACAAGTAAGGTCTTGTTTCTTAGCAACTCTGAATTTTATAACACAGTATTGTTGACTATAACCACTATGCTCTGCATTAGACCTCTTAGACTTATTTATCTACTAGTTACAAACTTGTACTCTTAAACTACATCTCCCCAATTCCTTCACCTTCCACTAGCCCTACTAGGCACAATTCTACTTTCTGCTTGTATGAGTTAATTGTTTTAGATTCCACATATAAGTAAGATCATACAGTATTTGTCTTTGACTTACCTCACTTAGCATAATGCTCTCAATTGCTAACTTTCTTGTAGCAAATAGTAGGATTTCCTTCTTTCTTACTGTTGAATAATATTGCATTGTGTGTGTATACATGCATGTATCTTCTTTATTCATTCATCCACTGAAAGAGACATAGTTGTTTCCGTATTTTGCCTCTGTATATGATGCTGCAAGGAACATTGAAGTGCGGGTATGTATCTAATTATTATTATTATTATTATTATTATTATTACTGAGTGAGAGAGAGATAGAGAGAGACAAGAACACACAGGGAAAGACAGACAGGAATGGAGAGAGAGAGATGAGAAGCATCAATTCATAGTTATGACACTTTGGTTGTTCAATTAATGTTTTCTCATATGTGCCTTGATCGCTAAAACATCTTGAGATGAGCCAGAGATTCCTTGCTCCAGCCAGAGACCTTGGGCTCAGGCCAGTGACCTTGGCCTTCAAGCCAGTGATATTTGGGCTCAAATCAGTGACCATGGGGCCATGTCTATGATCCCATGCTCAAGCTAGCAACCCCATGCTCAAGCTGGATGAGCCTCGCTCAAGCCAGTGACCTCAGGGTTTCAAGGCTGGGTCCTCAGTGTCCCAAGTCAATGTTCTATCCACTATGTGACCACCTGGTCAGGTCAGATATCTCATTAATATTCTCTTTATTCCTTTTGGATATATACTCAAAAATGGAATTGCTTGATCATATGATAGTTCTATTTTTATTTTTTTAAGAAACTCTGTACTATTTCTACAATGGCTAAACCAAATTACATTCCCACACAAGGCTTACCTTTTCTCTATCATCTTTACCACAACTTGTTATTTCTTGTATTCTTGATGATAGCCCTTCTAACATGTGTGAGGTGATAATGTCATTGTGATCATGATTTGCATTTTCTTGATGATTAGCAATACTGAGCATATTTTTATATACCTATTGTCTGTTTGAATATCTTAGAAAACTATGCATTTAATTCCTCTTCCTTTTAATTATAATTTAGATTTTATAGGCAATTTTTCATCAATACTCTTTTTTCCAGGTGGGTCACTAATTGACTTTAATTAAACATTATGCAAATGCATATTTGGGTGCCATTATTCTCTAACCAAGTGAAATAACTGACTTGTTAGTTTTAAATGATATACTTATAGGTTTGTAAATGATACCCTTCTAATTCTGGGATAAGAGACGTATTTTACAGAAAGAACTCAAATATCAAAATACAAAAATGAAGGTTAATCATCAGTGATATGTAGACCTGTTGTAACTCTATCTTTTATTTTCTTACCATACAATATTTAAGTTTCTGTCACCTCTGGGAACTACCACATCTCCAGGAGTAAAAATTCCAAACAAGAAAAACAAACATCCTGACATGGTGGTGGCGCAGTGGATAGAGCGTCAAACTGGAACCCGGAGGACCCAAGTTCGAGACCCCAAGGTCACCAGCTTGAGCGCGGACTCATCTGGTTTGAGCAAAAGCTCACCAGCTTGGACCCAAGGTCCCTGGCTCAAGCAAGGGGTTACTTGGTCTGCTGAAGGCCCACGGTCAAGGCATATATGAGAAAGCAATCAATGAACAACTAAGGTGTCACAAGGAAAAACTGATGATTGATGCTTCCCATCTCTCTTCGTTCCTGTCTGTCTGTCCCTATCTATCCCTCTCTCTGACTCTCTCTCTGTCACTGTAAAAAAAAAAAAGAAAGAAAGAGAAACATCTGAACCTCATTTTGGAAAGATTACCAACACTTACCCTACTATATATAATATGAAATGCCAAAATTTATCACTTAAAATTTCTACTAAAGTTAAGAAATGCATTATTATGGGAAAACATCTTGAACTTATCATATCGGAAACATTTACAAGAATAAATAATAGCCTGACCGGGCGGTGGCGCAGTGAATGGAGCGTGGGACTGGGATGCGGAGGACCCAGGTTCGAGACCCCAAGGTCGCCAGCTTGAGCGTGGACTCACCTGGTTTGAGCAAAATCCCACCAGCTTGAACCCAAGGTCGCTGGCTCCAGCAAGGGGTCACTCGGTCTGCTGAAGGCCCGCGGTCAAGGCACATATGAGAAAGCAATCAATGAACAACTAAGGTGTTGCAACGCGCAATGAAAAACTGATGATTGATGCTTCTCATCTCTCTCCATTCCTGTCTGTCTGTCCTTGTCTATCCCTCTCTCTTACTCACTCTCTGTCTCTGTAAAAAATAAAAAAATAAAAAAAAAATTAAAAAAAAAGAATAAATAATAATAATAATTAAAAATAATAATAAATAATATTATCTTGGGGTGAAGGGTGATTAAGAATAAAACACCTAACATTTGTATTTTAAGTCCATATTTAAAATATCTAAGTGTAGCATTGATTGTGAACATAATAATAGTTTAACTCAAAACTTTGAACAAAAAATATTAAATTAATATAGACTATATACATGTAATGTGTATTAATAGAATGTTGTTAAATACCGTAATCAAGACCCAAATTAATCAGAGCTCTCAATTAACTTAACATCTTTGTATTTAGCATTAAAAGGAAATAAAATCAAGCAATAAAAATAAGAATTTTTTTAGATTTTGTAACTTAGAAACTCAGGCTAGGGTGTGCCATATAGTCATTGTAGAATAAGAAAGGTCCTTACCCCCTTTTTTACCTTTTATATCTCTAAGACAATACATATATTATATAAACATTTATGACAATTGCCTCTCTTATTATACATATATAACTTAAACATTGTTCATGCATATAAACATTTTATATATATATATATATATATATATATATATATAGAGAGAGAGAGAGAGAGAGAGAGAGAGAGAGCAAAACAATTAATATTTCTAAATCACCTTAGGTATACAGTATACTTTTTTAAAGTCACACTATTATTCTATCCCACCAACTAGTAATGTAATTAATATATTTTATTTTTGTTTATTTTTTTAAATAACTGTTATTTTTAGATTTTATTTATTGATTTTTGGAGTGAGGGGAAAGAGAGAAATTGAAGAAGAATGAGAAAGAGAGGGAGAAGTGGAAAGCATCTACTCATAATAGTTGCTTACAGTATGTGCCTTGACTGGGCAAGTCCAAGGATGCAAACTGATGACCTCAGCATTCCAGGTCAATGTTTTATTCACTGCACCACCACAGGTCAGTGACATAATTTTTAAAAACAGGAGCAATAAATAGTATATCTGAGCAGTTAAAAAACAATTAAGATGAATGATGGTGTGATAGAATGCAAACATTTAATTTCTAAAGACTTAAATGTTCAAAGGTCAATGTGCCTCTTAAAATATCAAATCTTATATATGAAACTCTGTTTAAAAATACAAAAATTAAATAATTACCTCTGGAAATTATAAAAAGAATTTCTAAAAACTTTCTTTCTTTTTTCTTTCTTTCTTAATCACATGTGTTGAGATGACATTGGTTTGTGAAGCCATACAGTATACAACTCAATAAAAAATTATCTGCATGATGCACTCACTGTGTCAGGCTAAGTCTTTCCATACCATTTTGCCCACTTCCATCTAGCTATCACCCACTTTCTGCCTAGCCATCACCACACTGTTGTCTATATTGTTATGTTAAGTATATAATTTTTTGTTAATCCTTTCACCTTTTTTTATTCCATTCCCCCATTTTCTTCCCCTGTGGCTGTCAATCTATTCCATGCATCCATGCTTCTCTTTCTATTTTTTTATGTCAGTTTATTTGGTCAGTAGGTTCTTGTATGAGTGAGACCATATGGTATTTGTCTTTCTTTCAATGACTTTTTCACATAGCATAATAATCTCTAGGTTGACTCATGTTGTTGCAAAAAGTGAGATTTTCTTCTTTTTTATGGCCATGTAATATTTCATTGTGTAGTGTATCACACCTTTTTATATATTCATCTACTGAGGGACATTGAGCTGTTCCAAGACCTTGGTTTCTTGGTTATTGTAAATAATGTTGCAATAAACATAGGGATGCCTATATTTTTTCAAACTAGTGTTTTGGAATTCTTAAAGAGATATTAAGAATCAGTTAATATCTCTTAAGTCAGAATGACATCACGGAAATGGCGCCGTGAGCAGCGCGTCCGACAGATCTCCCCAAAATCACAACAAATTTATCAACTAGAAACAGAAAAATTTATCCTCAGAGCATTCCGGAGTTCCACACAAACTGAAAGTGAAAGGACTGTTATCACTTGAATCTGAGAGACGAGGGTGTGGAGGAAGCTAACTACCGCAGGGACGTTCATTCAAGCCGCGGAGAGAGTGCGCCTGTGGTGAGTCGGCCCACACTCAGGAGCGGCGAGCAGCCGCCGGCGCGCAGCTGGTCCGGTTGCAGAGTGAGCTCCCTTGCACCACTAACATTCCCAGCGGCCCGCACACTGTGAGTGAGAGTCCCCAGCCACCGGTGCCCGGAGCACCCCATTCGCGCGCGTGCCTGGGCATCCCACGCGCCCAGAGCGCCCTACTGGCCCGCACACCCAGGGTGGCCCATTATCCTGCGCCCGGTGCGCCCTAGCTGCCAGCGGCGGGGCGAGCGGGAGAGGCACCAGGGCGGTCTTTCCTACTTGGGAGATTCTCTCCGTGGGCAGGGCACCTCACCCAGCCATTCAAGCTAACAATCAAGCATTGGGGGAGGGGCGCACAGGCAGCCTGAAATACCTTCGGGAGCACAGCTGCGGACCCAATCACTGAAATTAGCTTGACCCATGAAATCTGCGCACCCACGGGCTCTAATTGATAAGATCTCTCTCAGTTCAGCGATCCAAGACAAGAGGCGTGATATTTTTTAGTGCCTCTTGCTAAAGGGACGGGGGCAACTTCTGATTGATAGAGCCTCCATATTCAGGGATAAATGCTAACAAGAGGGACTTGGCAGATAATAAGATCTATACTACACTAGTCGCAAGCAGAGACTAGTGCCTCTTCTTCCCAGCCAAAACAGGCTACAAAGTGTGGAAACCTGGGTTGAGTGGTCCAACTGAATGCTAGGTGCTGAACAGTCACCTTGACAACAATTGACTCCCACCCCCGCCTGATTACACTGGAGGCTCTGACTGCCAGAGCCTTTCCCAAAGCCTTGCACTGAGTGGGGATAGAGTGGGGATTTCCTAGCTCTTTGAGCCTCTTACTCCCCAGGCAGAAGCAGTAGCAGCCTTATAGCCTTATAGCTGGATCACCAGGCTGCTAATTCAGGAAGGGGGGACTAGGAGAGAGAATCCAGGAAAGCAAACTCTCTCATCATTTGACCCTGCAAATGCCAACAAGCCTTGACTACCAGCAAGACTAAAGCCAATTATATGACATTGCCATAGAATCCCATCAACTGCAAATCCCTACCTAAGTGTGACACAGGGGCAGAGCCTGGGGTACAGAGTCACCGACCAGGAAGAGGGAGAGAAAAGAAAAAGGAAGAAGTTAACCTCTCAAAATCAAGAAAAATCCACAGACTTTACAACTTGTTCCACTAATTTTTTGTTGTTGTTGTTTGTTTCTTCTATCTTATTTCCTTTATTATTATTATTTCTATTTCCTCCACCTCGGTCCTTCTATTCTCTGCCCATCTTATGCTTCCCTTTTCTTGAACTACACTACCCATGAGTGTTACATTTTATTTTTTTTCTTCATCCTCACCCTCCTTTAAGGTTATACTCCAAAACACTTAACTCTCACTCTCTCCTCTTTTGTTTTTTTTTTGTTTTGCTTTATTTTGTTTTTTTCTCTTCCATTTTTTTTCTTCCTTCGTTTTTCTCTTTTTCATATTTTTTCCTTTCTATTCGTTTTTTCTTTTCTCATTTTACTTTTCCTCCCATTTAATCCTCAATCACGAACAAATTAGTTAATTTAGGACTCAAGGTTTTTTTTTTGGTTTTATTTTTCTTTTTTGCTTTTGTTTTTTGTTTGTTTGTTTGTTTATTTTTGTGGCATTTTGGGTACTTTTACGTTGCTTTTTAACTCACTAGCATTCCTCCCAACCCAAGGTTTCCATTCTATTTAGTCTTCGCTCCATTTAATACAACAGATTTTTACTTATTATTTTTATTTTTTTCTTCTTTATTATTCTTTTTTTTTCTCCTTTTTTCTGGTTCCCTCTTATCCCTCTCATTATATCTCTTAGTTGACCATCACTTACAAGCAAATCATCTTATGCTTGTCTAAGATATTCTTCCTTTTTTTTTTATTAAGTAGGTTCCTACTCCCTTTTTTTGCCCCTTGAACTCTTCACCCCAAATCAGGCCCTCCATTATAGGCAGTTTTTGTTCCATTTAGCATAATATAATTCACAGGTCATCACAATATTTCCCTGAGGAGGGGAGAGAAGGGAAAGAGAAGAAAGAAAAAAGGGGGAAATAATAAATTATTACTGTTTTTTTGTGGAGTGTTTTACCTTTTTTTTTTTTTTTACTTTTTACTCTTTATTAATTCTAATTAGTGCTATCAACAAGACCACCCTCAGATGCCAATAAGAAAGAGGAAATCGAATATTATAAATACAAAAGAAAGAGAGGTAACACAAATAGATGTGGAAAAATCTATGGAGAAAAGACTTAACATATTGGAAGCCTTGGAGCTAAATGACAGAGAATTTAAAATAGAAATCTTAAAAATACTCAGAGATATACAAGAAAACACAGAAAGGCAATTTAGGGAGATCAGAAAACAACTCAATGAACACAAAGAATATATTACCAAGGAAATTGAAACTATAAAAACAAATCAAACAGAAATAAAAAACTCAATTCATGAGCTGAAAAACGAGGTAACAAGCTTAGCTAACAGAACAGCCCAGATAGAAGATAGGATTAGTGAAATAGAAGACAAAAAACTTGAGGCACAACAGAGAGAAGAAAGAGACTCAAAAATAATAAAAAATGAGAAAGCCCTACAGGAATTGTCTGACTCCATCAGAAAGAATAACATAAGAATAATAGGTATATCAGAGGGAGAAGAGAATAATAATGAAATGGAGAATATACTCAAACAAATAATAGACGAGAACGTCCCAAGCCTGTGGAAAGAACTAAAGCCTCAAATTCAAGAAGCAAACAGAACACCAAGTTTTCTTAACCCCAACAAACCCACTCCAAGGCACATCATAATAAAGACACAAACCAATGACAAAGAAAAAATTCTCAAGGCAGCCAGGGAAAAGAAGAGTACAACATATATAGGAAGGCCTATTAGATTATCATCAGATTTCTCAGCAGAAACTCTACAAGCTAGAAGAGAGTGGACACCAATATTTAAAGCCCTGAAAGAGAGGAACTTTCAGCCAAGAATACTATACCCATCAAAGCTATCCTTCAAGTATGAAGGAGATATAAAAACATTCACAAAAACAGAAAAGATGAGAGAATTTATCAACAGAAAGCCCCCACTCCAGGAAATACTAAAGGGGGTTTTCCAACCAGATTCAAAGAACAAAAGAAAACAACACCACAAGTAACTGCTCCACCAAGAACACAATAAAACCAAACTTAAACTGTGAAAACAAAGGGAAAAAAAAGGGGGGAGAGGATGGAGATTAACAGTAGCAAAGGATGATGAAGTGCAGAAATACTTATAAGATAGGGTACTACAATGAATATGGTAGGTACCCTTTTCATTACTTAATGGTAACCACCCTTAAAAAAACCACCACAAAAACACTTGACTTAAAAAAGGTAGCAACAGAGGAAAGAAGTATGGAACACAAACAAACAAAAACAAATGATAGAAAAACAAAAGAGAAGAATCAAACAAGATACAAAACAAACAGCAATTTACAAAATGGCAGTAGGGAACCCACAAGTGTCAATAATTACACTAAATGTAAATGGATTAAACTTACCAATAAAAAGACACAGAGTAGCAGAATGGATTCAAAAAGAAAATCCAACTATATACTGCCTACAAGAAACACATCTAAGCAACAAGGATAAAAACAAATTCAAAGTGAAAGGCTGGAAAATACTCCAAGCCAACAACACCCAAAAAAAAGCAGGTGTAGCAATACTCATATCTAATAATGCTGACTACAAGACAGAAAAAGTACTCAGAGACAAAAATGGTCATTTCATAATGATTAAGGGGAAGTTGAATCAAGAAGACATAACAATCCTTAATATATATGCACCAAACCAAGGAGCACCAAAATATATGACAGCTACTTATTGACCTTAAAACAAAAACTAACAAAAATACAATCATACTTGGAGACCTCAATACACCTCTGACGGCTCTAGATCGGTCATCCAAACAGAGAATCAATAAAGATATAGTGGCCTTAAATGAAATACTAGATCACCTGGACATTATAGACATCTACAGGACACTTCATCCCAAAGCGACAGAGTATACATTTTTCTCTAGTGTACATGAAACATTCTCAAGAATTGACCATATGTTGGGCCACAAAGACAATATCAGCAAATTTAGAAAAACTGAAATTGTACCAAGCATATTCTCTGATCATAAAGCCTTGAAACTAGAATTCAACTGCAAAAAAGAGGGGGGAAAACCCACAAAAAT
This sequence comes from Saccopteryx bilineata, assembly GCF_036850765.1. Lineage (NCBI taxonomy): Eukaryota > Metazoa > Chordata > Mammalia > Chiroptera > Emballonuridae > Saccopteryx > Saccopteryx bilineata. The sequence goes on along the minus strand of NC_089494.1, from coordinate 92,772,394 downwards.
ATGGAAACTAAACAACATACTTCTAAAAAATGAATGGGTCAAAGAAGAAATAAGCGCAGAGATCAAAAGATATATACAGACAAATGAAAATGAAAATACGACATATCAGAATCTCTGGGATGCAGCAAAAGCAGTAATAAGAGGAAAGTTCATATCACTTCAGGCATATATGAACAAACAAGAGAGAGCCAAAGTAAACCACTTAACTTCACATCTTAAAGAACTAGAAAAAGAAGAACAAAGACAACCCAAAACCAGCCGAAGAAAGGAGATAATAAAAATCAGAGCAGAAATAAATGAAATAGAGAACAGAAAAACTATAGAAAAAATCAATAAAACAAGGAGCTGGTTCTTTGAAAAGATCAACAAAATTGACAAACCCTTGGCAAGACTCACCAAGGAAAAAAGGCACAGGACTCAAATAAATAAAATCCAAAATGAAAGAGGAGAGATCACCACAGACATCATAGATATACAAAGAATTATTGTAGAATACTATGAAAAATTATATGCCACCAAATACAACAATCTAGAAGAAATGGATAAATTCCTACAACAATACAACCTTCCTAGACTGAGTCATGAAGAAGCAGAAAGCCTAAACAGGCCAATATGCAGGGAGGAAATAGAAAAAACTATTAAAAACCTCCCCCAAAATAAAAGTCCAGGCCCAGACAGTTATACTAGTGAATTCTATCAAACATTCAAAGAAGACTTGGTTCCTATTCTACTCAAAGTCTTCCAAAAAATTGAAGAAGAAGCAATACTTCCAAACACATTTTATGAGGCCAACATAACCCTCATACCAAAACCTGGCAAGGATGGCACAAAGAAAGAAAACTACAGACCAATATCTCTAATGAATACAGATGCTAAAATACTAAACAAAATACTGGCAAACCGAATACAACAACATATTAAAAAAATAATACATCATGATCAAGTGGGATTCATCCCAGAATCTCCAGGATGGTTCAACATACGTAAAACGGTTAACGTAATACACCATATCAACAAAACAAAGAACAAAAACCACATGATCTTATCAATAGATGCAGAAAAGGCTTTTGATAAAATACAACACAATTTTATGTTTAAGACTCTCAACAAAATGGGTATAGAAGGAAAATATCTCAACGTGATAAAGGCCATATATGATAAACCATCAGCCAACATCATATTAAACGGCATAAAACTGAGGACTTTCTACCTTAAATCAGGAACAAGACAGGGTTGTCCACTCTCTCCACTCTTATTTAACGTGCTGCTAGAAGTTCTGGCCAGAGCAATCAGACAAGACAAAGAAATAAAAGGCATCCATATCGGAAAAGAAGAAGTAAAGGTATCACTTTTTGCTGATGATATGATCCTATACATTGAAAACCCGAAGGACTCCACAAAAAGATTATTAGAAACAATAAACCAATACAGTAAGGTCACAGGATACAAAATTAACATACAAAAGTCCATAGCCTTTCTATATGCCAACAATTAAATATTAGAAAATGAACTCAAAATAATAATCCCCTTCACGATTGCAACAAAAAAAATAAAATACCTAGGAATAAACATAACAAAGAATGTAAAGGACCTATATAATGAAAATTACAAAGCATTGTTAAGGGAAATCGAAAAAGATACAATGAGATGAAAAAATATTCCTTGTTCTTGGATAGGAAGAATAAATATAATCAAAATGGCCATATTACCCAAAGCAATATACAAATTTAATGCAATTCCCATCAAAATTCCTATGACATTTTTTAAAGAAATGGAACAAAAAATCATCAGATTTATATGGAACTATAAAAAACCCTGAATAGCCAAAATAAATCCTAAGGAAAAAGAATGAAGCTGGGGGCATTACAATACCTGACTTTAAACTATATTATAGGGCCACGATAATCAAAACAGCATGGTATTGGCAAAAAAATAGACACTCAGACCAATGGAACAGAATAGAAAGCCCAGAAATAAAACCACATATATTTGGTCAAATAATCTTTGATAAAGGGGCCAACAACACACAATGGAGAAAAGACAGCCTCTTCAACAAATGGTGTTGGGAAAACTGGAAAGCCACATGCAAAAGAATGAAACTTGAATAGAGCCTGTCCCCGTGTACTAAAGTTAATTCAAAATGGATCAAAGACCTAAATATAAGACCTGAAACAATAAAGTACATAGAAGAAGACATAGGTACTAAAATCATGGACCTGGGTTTTAAAGAACATTTTATGAACTTGACTCCAATGGCAAGAGAAGTGAAGGCAAAGATAAATGAATGGGACTACATCAGAATAAAAAGTTTTTGTTCAGCAAGGAAACTGATATCAAAATAAACAGACAGCCAACTAAATGGAAAATGATATTTTCAAACAACAGCTCAGATAAGGGCCTAATATCCAAAATTTACAAAGAACTCATAAAACTCAACAACAAACAAACAAACAATCCAATAAAAAAATGGGAAGAGGACATGAACAGACACTTCTCCCAGGAAGAGATACAAATGGCCAACAGATATATGAAAAGATGCTCAGCTTCATTAGTTATTAGAGAAATGCAAATCAAAACTACAATGAGATACCACCTCACTCCTGTTAGATTAGCTATTATCAACAAGACGGGTAATAGCAAATGTTGGAGAGGCTGTGGAGAAAAAGGAACCCTCATTCACTGTTGGTGGGACTGTAAAGTAGTACAACCATTATGGAGGAAATTATGGTGGTTCCTCAAAAAACTGCAAATAGAACTACCTTATGACCCAGCTATCCCTCTACTGGGTATATACCCCAAAACCTCAGAAACATTGATACGTGAAGACACATGTAGCCCCATGTTCATTGCAGCACTGTTCACAGTGGCCAAGACATGGAAACAACCAAAAAGCCCTTCAATAGAAGACTGGATAAAGAAGATGTGGCACATATACACTATGGAATACTACTCAGCCATAAGAAATGATGACATCAGATCATTTACAGTAAAATGGTGGGATCTTGATAACATTATAAGGAGTGAAATAAGTAAATCAGAAAAAAACAAGAACTACATGATTCCATACATTGGTGGAACATAAAAACGAGACTAAGAGACATGGACAAGAGTGTGGTGGTTAGCAGGGGTGGGGGGAGGGAGGACATGGGAGGGAGAGAGTTCGGGGGAGGGGGAGGGGCACAGAGAACTAGATAGAGGGTGGCGGAGGACAATCTGACTTTGGGCGAGGGGTATGCAACATAATTTAATGACAAAATAACCTAGACATGTTTTCTTTGAATATATGTACCCTGATTTATTAATGTCATCCCATTACCATTAATAAAAATTTATTAAAAAAAATATCTCATAAGTCAAAAGTCAGTTTTCTTTTTTAATTATTTGATATTTCACATAAACAAAATGAAGGATAAAAATCACTAGATTATATCAATAGATGCAGAAAAAGCTTTTCATAAAGTCCAGCATCCATTTATCATAAAAACTCTCAGCAAAGTGGAAATAAAGGCATCATACCTCAGCACAATAAAGACCATCTACAACAAACCTACAACCAAAATTATACCAAATGAGCAAAAACTAAGTGTTTCACTTAAGATCATGTACAAAATATCTGCTTTCACCATTCTTATTCAACACAATACTAGAACTCTTAGCCACAGCAATCAGACAAGAAGAAAAAATAAAAGGCATTAAAATTAAAAGGGCAGAAGTAAAACTGTCATTATCTGCAGATAACATAATACTGCATATAGAAAATTCTAAAGATTCTACCAAAAACCTGCTAAATGTAATAAATGAATTTGGCAAAGTAGCAGGATACAAACTTCATATTCAGAAACCAGTGGCATTTTTATACACCAATAATGAACTATCAGAAAGAGAAATCAAGGAAACAATCACATTGATTGTCACATTTTATTGCAACAACAACAAAAATATGGTACAGTGGTGCCTTGAGATACAAGCAGGCCAACATACAAATTTTTTAAGAAATGAGTTACGTCTCTTTCTATATTTTTGTTCAAGATCCAAGCGAAATTCCAAGATACAAATCATGATTTGGGAAGCTGCTGCTAGTTGACGATTTGGTGCATGGGTCCAGTATCAGCAGCACAACACCAGCAACTCATTCTTTCTCACTTGTTACCCACAGAATCAAGTCAAATCTCTCACACTGTACTCGTTGTTGCAGACAGGGACATCAAAGTATTTGAACCAGAGACCGAGACCGAGGTAGAAGCGTTGGAGGAGATTATGTCCCTCAGAAAGTCAATGGGTCTGGAGGTAGATGAGGGTGACATAATCAAACTCATCAAGGAACATAAGGAGGAACTCTCAACTGAGGAGTTGAACGACTTACAGATGATGCAACATACAGAGCTTCTGCAAGAGATTAGTAGTTAGGAGGAGGTAGAATCGGAGGAAGTGATTTCTACAAGGGAAATTAAAGACATGCTGGCAATGTGGGAGAATCTTTCAAGTTTCACTGAAAAGAAGCACCTAGAAAAAGTTTCAACTGGTCGTGTTTCAGCACTTTTTAATGACACTTGTTTGTCACATTTCCGTAACATTTCAAAAGGCAAGTAAAAGCAAACCTCTTTGAATAGATTTTTATTCAAAAGTCCTGCAAGTGAAAGTGCCGAAAGTGCAGCCAAAAAGGCAAAAACAGGTGATGATTAAATGAAAAATACATAATGTTAAGTTTAGGTTAAGCTTAAAGTTAAGAAAGTAAATTTTTTTACAATTAAGTTTTTGTGGATTCATTTTAAGTAATGAAAGTGCAGTTTTAGTTTTGTTTAAAGTAAAGAAAATGCAGTTTTAGTTTACATTTAGTGTTAAGAAAGTGCAGTTTTAGTTTATGTGTCTACAGTGCCTGTATCCCTTCCTCTCTCCCTCCTCCTCCTCCGCCATTCACCTCCGTTAGCTGCACTTGTCTGTCTCCAAGGTAAGAGTACAGTACTAAATAACACTTTTTTATTTTATTTCATATATTTTGTTATGCATTGGTAAAGTATACATTTGTTTCTTAATTAAAAACATCTTTTTCATAATTTAGGATGGTTTGGGGATGTTTTGCAGGGCTGGAATGGATTAAATCTATTTCAGTTATTTTAAATGGGAGAAATTTGTTTGATTATACGAGTTGACTGACTTACGAGCTTAGTTACAGAATGAATTAAACTTGTATCTCAAGGTACCACTGTACTTAGGAATAAATTTAATCAAGAACTTAAAAGACCAGTACTCAGAAAACTATAAGACACTGATGAAAAACATTCAGAAAGCATAAAAATAAGTGGAAGCATATATTGTGTTAATGGATTGGAAGAATTAACATCATTAAAATATTTATACTATCCAAAGCAATTTATAAATTTAACATGATTCATATTAAAGTATCAGTGGCATATTTCATCAATCTAGAACAGATATTCTAAAATATATACAGAATCAAAATGACCCTAAATAGTCTCAGCAATCTTAAGAAAAAATAAAATTGGAGGTATCACAATGCCTGATATCAACTCATACTACAAGGTTATTGTAATCAAAACAGCCTGGTACCATGTATGGCCAGTAGCTGCAGCTGTCATGGCCATTGACATGCAGGGTCCACTAGATTCAGACAGATGGTAAAGAAACAGTGGAGCCAAAAAATGGTAGGCCATTCCTTTATTCAAGTCTCGTACCAGCTGACAAGCAAACACACAGGGAAAAGTATTTCCCTTTTACTCATGGCTCACAAAGCTACTGACACATTCTCTGGTTCCAAAACCAAGAGAATCTTTTCTGATTTTTCCTAGAATCAAAGGCCCCACCAATCTCAGCAGAGCTCGAAAAAGTTCCTTACCTCTGTTCCCCATCTCCTTCTCTCTTCTCTCTGCACAAACTCTGTTTCTTCCTCAGCACTCTGCATTCTCTCTGCTCTCCCTCTTCAAAAAATGGCCTCTCTCTCCTCCAACACACATTAACAAGACAATGGCCCTTCCCAAGCAAGAAGGTAATTTGCAATTTCACAGATCACATTTATAACACCAAAAGTGAGCAAACTCAAATAACACAAATTTTACAAACTCATTTGCCCAACCTACTGGCATAAAAAAAAGGCATATACATAATGTAACAGAACATAAAGCCCAGAAATAAACCTATGTCTTTAAGGTCGATTAATATTTGACAAAGGAGGCAAGAACATATAAGGACATAAAGACAATCTTTTCAACAAGTGACATTAAAAAAATTGGACAAATATGTGCAAAAAAATACTAGACTACAAATTTACATCATATACAAGAATAAATTTAAAATGCATTAAAGACTTAAACCATGAAACCATAAAAATCCTGGAAGAAAAGATAGGTAGTAAAATCTTAGACATCTCTTTTAGCAATATTTTGGCTGACACATCTCCTTGAACAAGGAAAACAAATGAAAAATAAACATTAGGTGACTATATCAAACTAAAAAATTTTTGAAAAGCAAATAATAATAATAATCAACAAATTGGAAAGGGGACACACTGAATGGGAGAACATACTTGCCAGTGATACATCTGAGAACAGGTTAATTTTCAAAATATGTAAAGAACTTATGAGATAGGAAGCCCTACTTTTGAACTAAGAAGTTTCAAGGACATTTTGTGTTTTAGGCCAAGTGTTCAGAGAGATTTTATAAACGACACCTTTTTAATTGTATAATGTACCTTCATTCCCTGTGTTGGAATGCCTGTGGCGTAGATATCAAAGCAAGCAGAAGGAATAAGATGTTAGCTAAATAATTTTGTAAATATAATTTTTATACTTGTGTGTAATTTACAATGAGGGCTAGGCAACGCCAGCTAAAGTTACAGATTGCATTCCTGCTGGGGAAAGGCTATTATATTGGTAATGGAGAGGTTTTCTTACTAGAAAGTTTGCAAGGCAGAAGGAAGGAGATATCAGAACCACCCCCCTTTCTCCCATTCACTGAGGAGGAAGATAAGCAGTAAAGAATGTAGAGGGGAAGGCAAATCTGAATATCCCCTTTTTAAGACGTTAATAGGCGATTTACAAATGCTTATCTTCTGACATCTCCTAAACCTCCTCCCATCCTGAAATCATGTGACTGATGTGTGTATTTCTAGAGAAAGAGATCACGAGACCCATGTATAGAACCTGTGTTCTGTAAAGGGTATGTAAGAGGTAAGAAATCTAATTATGGGGAGCACATATCTTTGGATCCACTAGTCCCGCATGCTGCACCGGCTTACTAATAAATTCTCTTCTCCTCTTATAAAGTTATCTGAATGTCTGTCCTCCATTGGGTCACTTTCCTGCAACACTTATACAATACCAGGAAGACAAACAATCCAATTAAAAACTGGACTAACAACCTGAATAGATACTTCTCCAAAGAGGACATACAAATGACCAATAAGCATGTGAATAAATGCTCAATGTCATTCATTTATCATCAGAGAAATGCAAATTAAAAACACACTGAGCTATCATCTCATACCTGCCGGAATGGCTTTCATTAACAAATCAACAAACAACCAATGCTGACCAGACAGAACACAGAGAAAAGGGAACCCTCCTGCACTGCTGGTGGGAATGCAGATTCCTGCAGTCACTGTGAAAAACAGTATGGTGTTTCTTAAAAAAATTAAAAAAAGATCATGTCATGTAAAATCTTTTGTATCATCTTATTTACCCAAACATAAAGTATTTAAATTGTGGGGAGTAAACCCACTGATCAGATCAAGGTCTTGGCAAGAAAACACTTTCTATGAGATTCAATCTCATGTCACTCATAAGCAGTATCATTTTTTGTGGTTTCTAATAACTGTTATAATTTGGTGTTAGTGATATTGTAGTATCTCCTTAAAGAAAACAAAATAGATACTTTAGTTTACAACATGCTAGGTTTCACCTGATCACTTTGTACTCTTTTTTCAAATGTTCATTAACTACTCCAGATATTTAGGTTCAAGAATTGGTGCAGGTGACAGAGACATACAAGAAATAACCATTGAAATGGAAATGTTCACTAGAAGTTGTTCTAAGTCATGAAAGAACCTCTTTTTTATGATCAAATTTATAAGCATGAAATTCATAGATTGATTTTGCATGTTTCAAGAGAAGCTGATTAGCCTGACCTGTGGTGGCGCAGTGGATAAAGCGTCGACCTGGAAATGCTGAGGTCACCGGTTTGAAACCCTGGGTTTGCCTGGTCAAGGTACATATGAGAGTTGATGCTTCCAGCTCCTCCCCCATTCTCTCTCTCTGTCTCTGTCTCTCTCCTCTCTAAAAATGAATAAATAAAATATTTTAAAATAAAAATAAAATTAAAAAAAAGAGAAGCTGATTAAAGGGACGTTCAATGGAATTATTAACCATAGTGTGGGATTTGGTAAGACTTTGATTTCATCCATAGTATTTTAGTGAATTAAATATCAAACATTTTCCCATATTTTATAATGTTGCATTAGTCACTAAGGACAGCACTTAGAAGTTCCTTAGGGTACTAAGTAGTGGTACTGATTCATGACTGGTATGAATAGATCCAGTATCTAGATATTTATTGGATAAACAAGTTACAGTATATCAGAAAAATTATTACATATAATTACATGCTAAGAATTATATTCTTATATAACATTAAAAATTAAATCAGAAAAAAATTAAATTAACTCAAATATTTGAACAATGTGACCACATAAATTCTGGGATTTTGTAAAGCATAAATTTTTGAAAAATCATGTAGTATAAAAATATAAACATTTACAAGAGGTAAAAGAAACAATGGAGCCAAAAAATGGTTGGACATTCCTTTATTAACATGTCACACCGGCCAATGAGCAAACAGGCAAGGAAAACACTTCCCTTTCATTCAGGGCTCCCAAAGCCCTGACACCTTCTTCGGTTCCACAACCAGGAGATTCTTCTCTGGTTTCTTCTAGAATCAAAGGCCCCACCAGTCTCAGCAGAGTTCACAAAGCCCCTCATCTCTGGTTCCCCATCTGCAAACCTTCTTCTTCTCTGCAAAAATTGGCTTCCTCTTCAGCACTCTGCATTCTCTCCTCTCTCCCTGCAAAACTGCCTTGGCTCACAAAGACCTCTACTCCAGCAAACATTAGCAACATAATGGCTCCTCCCAAGCAGGAATGCAATTCAAAATTTGCAATCAACTGCTCTGCTCCAGGGCAAGCACACAGGTGGGTGCCCAGAGCCATTTTTTAACAATAAAAATGAGCAAACTCAAAAAATATAAATTTTACAAACTTATTTGCCCAACAAGACCCTAAGCACAGTCAATAATATACAAATAATTTAACAGTTAAAATGAAATCTTGATTAGGCTCAGTAGGAAGATGATTTACCATGCTCTATATCATAATTATGCCTTGGGAGAAGCTATAAAAAGTTTATTTCAACTAAAGTAGTACCAACCTGAGCTATGTGCTATTTAGTAAAATATCTGCTTATGGAACTATTTTTACTTTATGCATAATTTGTATTCTCAGTCTTGTTATTATTGTATTTTCTCATGCAAATATCCAGGTTAGGAATACCCAATGACACCTATTTTATTAAATATATAATTTTTTTCAATCAAAATTTTATCATACTTTTCAAATTCAAATACTTTGTAGAACATGTTTTGAATAATAGAATTATAAGAAATTAATAAGTAACAATTCCTGGAAGAAGATACTACATGTTTAATTTACCTTGGTTAAACTGGAACACTTTATGTGACCACCTTAATGTTTGAAGAAAAATAAGGGTGTTAGGAAGAAAAAATTAGAGTAGAAATTAGTTTCTTTATTATATTGAAATGGGTCCTGGCTAGTTGTCTCAGTGGATAGATCATCAGCCCTGCATGTGGATGTCCTGGGTTTTATCCTCGATCAAGGTACAGAGAAGAAGGAACCACCTGCTTCTGTTCCCCTCCATCTCTCTCTTCTCTTTCTTTTCCCCTTTCACACCCAGTGGCTCTGTTGGTCTAAGGGTCAGCCTCAGACACTGAGGATAGTTCAATTGATTCGAGCATTGCTCTAGAGGAGGGTTGCCTAGTGTGTCCAAGTGGGAGTCTGTCTATCTTTCCTCCTTTCACTTAAAAAATACTGAAATAAAAACCAAAGTTATCATATTTAGTATCATTTTAAATATTTTCAAAAGTAAAATCAATTGCATTTTTCTCATAGTGATCTCCATTTTCATTCCTTTTTATTGTACTTAGTTCTAGTTGAAAGCAAGCCTATTATAAATACTTTGATCACATCATGCTGTCACATGTTTATTATGACACTGATTTTTTTATTTAAAGAATAAATGTCTGGCCTAAATTATCTCCTTATCTCTCTTAAGTCTATACTGATGCAAGCTTATGCAGTATTTAAATATGTACAAGATAATCATATAAAAACAGGTATTTATTTTTGTCCCCACATACACATCATTTAAAAGAATGAAAAAATCTACCAAATCCATAATATCAAGAATAAAATTGAAGATCCTAAACAAACCAAAATTTTGATGAAATTTTAAAGTGATAGCATATTAATGTAAACTAGTGATCAGAAAGCTAGAACCCACAGAAAAGAAGGCTGTCTCAAAGGTAAAAATATGACAACTAGAAAGAAAGAAAATATGCTCAAAAGAAACAATGACCAGCTTTTAAGATGCAAGACACTTGAATATGTTTAATTATTGATGGGAAGAATCCAGCTGCAATAACATGCCCAAATAAACAGAATGCAAATTGAAAATCATTTGAGGTTAGTGTTAAGATATTTATGGTAAGATTAATAACATTCTATTGTATAAATTTCTCTATTTATGCTTAGATACTCAGGGATGGGTGCAGAGAATAGATAAGGATCACCCAGTTTGAATTTTCACAAAATAAGTATGATAAAAATATAGAAGGTGAAAGTTGGTTATTGGCAAGAATGTTCTTAAAATGATGGATTATGGGATCTAAAGTGGATAAAAAAGAGGCTGATGGATTTGGACAAAGTAAAAAGTTAGTGAACTGACAAAGTAAAAAGTTAGTGAACTGAAGGTTCTGAGGGTGCCATTGAAGAATAGTTGCAGAGTAATTGAAAATGTAACTGACTGTCTGACTGTCTCTCCCTGTTTCCAGCTTCAGAAAAATGAAAAAAAAAAAAAAGAAAATGTAACTGAGAACATCCAGCACATCTTGAATCAAGTATGAAGGCAAAATAATAAGTTTCAAATATTCAACAATTTAGAAGTGGTACTATAGGACATACGAGCAAAAATATTAATAATAAATTAAACAAGGAATCTATGGATGTCAGTGTGATAGGATCCATGGAGAAGTGGAACTCACCCAGAAATATAAAAGAAATCTTAGAGTGACAGTTTAGCCACAGGTCTGAAATGTAATGAGAATAGGAAGCCAGGGGGCTCTTAGTTTGATGTTTTCATGAAGAAAGAGAGAACTTAAAAGAAAAAATATGATTAAGAATCTGAACATTTTTTATTATATAATGAGGTAGGCAAGTTTCTTGTCTTAAAAATTACAAAGAGAAAGTGATTAAAATTGTAGGCAAAACAGAGTTGCCCAAGATGAACCAATTATGAATCAAATTAAAATATAGCTAGAAAATTTTAAATACTTAATATATATAGTATTTGACTCTTCACTGAATAATAAAATAATAATATTATAAATGATGTATATGCTTTTTTAATATCTATGAACTTTGAGTAACAAAACAACATATATAATATAAAATTTGACAGTGTAACTGAAAATTGAGGATCAGGGGAAGAATATAGTTGGATAGATGAGAGTATAGTGGAAAAAAAATCAAGGTTTGATTTATGACTTAAAAATTTATTATGGGCCCTGGCTGGTTGGTTCAGTGGTAGAGCGTCAGCCTGGCGTGCAGGAGTCCCGGGTTTGATCCCCGGCCAGGGCACACAGGAGAAGCGCCCATCTGCTTCTCCACCCCTCCCCCTCTCCTTCCTCTCTGTCTCTCTCTTCCCCTCCCACAGCCAAGGCTCCATTGGAGCAAAGTTGGCCCGGGTGCTGAGGATGGCTCTGTGGCCTCTGCCTCAGGCTCTGGTTGCAACAGAGCGACGTCCCAGAGGGGCAGAGCATCACCCCATAGTGGGCACGCCGGGTGGATCCTGATCAGGCACATGCGGGAGTCTGTCTGACTGCCTCCCCATTTCCAGCTTCGGAAAAATGCAAAAAAAAAAAAATAATAATAATAATAATTAAATAAAAAAAAGAAAATTTATTATGCTCACAAAAATTAGAGAATTCTTTATACTTTTATATTCATTTTGAAATATCCCCTAATTTTTGTGAGCGGTATATAGTTACTAGACAAATTAAAAATAATAACATAACTTACAAAACTTGAAGTAAGGGAATAATGAAAGTGATAACATATTCTACTTTACTTCTTATTTTTCTATGTACATAATGTATAACATAGACAAACTAGGACTCATATAAAATAATCATATTTAATGATTTTTCTTTTGTAACTGACAGAACTAAAAACAGAAAATGTTAAAAATTTTACATTTTGGACAAATGAAAGAAGACAAGGTGTGAAAGAGTATATTATTTTCAGTTAGTATCTTTTTTAGTTTTGGGGCATTGGCTTATAATCGGTTTATATTTTAGGACATTGATTTTGAACCAGGATGTTGCAAAAAATTTTAAAACATGTAATATCTGAGCATTTAATCAAAGTTATTTATTTCCCTTAGATTGTCAAATTTTTAAAAAATGGCAACACTTAACACAATAGTTGTCTGATGTAAATTAATCAAAATTATAGTATTTTTATCATATAAGAAAAAATATATTTTTGATATGCTGCAGAATTTTAGTAATGAATTATATGTATTATGTGATGAGAAAGTTAAAAAATCCCTGTTTTAGTGTAGTATCAATATAAAGATAACATATTCTTTATTTCCTGGTTCTTCAAAACATTTTTACTTTATTATTAATTTATTGCATTCCATTCTCCTTCAGACTTTCTCATGAAGACCACTCAACCGTCAGAGCAGGAAATAGAATGATTGAGTAATGGTTCAATGTCAGGGGTAGGATTCAGCCAGTTTGCACCAGTTTGGCAGAACTCATACCTAATATTTTGTTGAGTTCAGTGAACCGGTTGTTAAAATGGCACTTGTAACTGAGTTCTCTCTCAGGTGGGCATCTAGGCAGCTGCCCAATGTGAAATTTACAAGTTTACATTCCTTGCTCTTTTTTAATGTTCATTTGTGCAACAGCATACTCTAAGAGCCCGTAGTAATGTTCATTCCATCCATAGGGGAAAAAAAATTGCAAGTGAGGTCACCAATCAAGAAGCAATAAGAAAACATTTTAAATGACAGCTTTATTGTTTTTTTGTCAGGCATTACTTAATATTTTGTCATTAATATTTTAAAACTTTTGCCTGACCAGGCAGTGGCACAGTGGATAGAGCGTTGAACTGGGGTAGGGAGGGCCTAAGTTTGAGACCTCAAGGTCACCAGCTTGAGTGCAGGCTCATCTGGTTTGAAAAAGACTCACCAGCTTGAGTCCAAGGTTGCTGGCTTGAGTAAGGGGTCACTCAGTTTGCTGTAGTCCCCTGGTCAAGGCACATTTGAGAAATCAATCAATAAACAGCTAAGGAACCACAGCAAGAATTGATGTTTCTCATCTCTTTCACTTCCTGTCTGTCTGTCTCTGACTCTCTCTCTCTGTCACACAAAAAATACATATTAAAAAATTTTTTTAAACATAATCTAGTTTTGTGATTCTCTTTTATTGTTCTTAAGTATTAAATACATGAACTAGTAAGCTTCCTTTTGGTATATCATTGTTTGTTTGTACTTAAAATGGTCATTAGAGGGGTGGCAGCATGATGGCAATGGAGTAGGCGGACATACAAACTTACACCTCCCAGAACCAGAGTGGATGACAACTTAATTTTAAGAACAATCATCTGGGTAAAACAACTTTGGACTAAACTAAGGGGACTCTTTAACCAAGGAACACTGAAGAAGCCACACTGAGACTGGTAGAAAAAGCAAAAATGCAGAGAGGGCTGCTTGGCTCCTGGGTGTGAATGGCACCCAGGGGGGGTGAGTCCTGGAGGGACTCACAAAGCAGGAAGTGAGTTCAGCAGAGGAGGGAGGGTCCTGGGCCCCAGGAACAAAGCCCCAGCCTGCAGCCGCAGAGCCAGAAGAGGTAAATGGACAGTATTTAGCTGTAAAACAAGCCAGGATACTGTTTGCGAGAAAGAGACAGATTTCTCAGACCCAGGATTCTTAAAGGGATCACACTGAAAACCTCTTCCACAACCACTCATCCGGGGCTCTGGGGGACGGCAGAGAGGAGACAACCAGAGCAGTGGGAAGAGAGTGTAATCTAGGAGGCACAGGGAGAAACACTTTGAGGGATGGCCACCCTAACCCCTGGACTGAGTCACTTCCCAAATCTAAAGTGAATATTTTTCCTGGAACCAGCAATACCAGCAAAGGGAAGCAGGTCACCAGCCAAACAAAAGCTCTCCTGCTGCACTCAGAGAAGAATTGCTTAGAAGAAGGGAGCCATCAGGGATACAATATTGAGTGCTAAGGTATGAGCTGCTTTGCCCCCCCCACACACACTGCTGAGTGCTTGCTGGAGGGTGGGCGGTGGCTTAATGCAGAAGCACAGTCCCATCGGTTGGGGTGGAAGCTAGGGGCTGGTCATGGTTGTGGCCTAAACTCAAGCACAGGGGGTGGAAGCTGGGGCCAACTTTGACTGAGACCCAGTGCAAGCGCAGTCCGCCTGGCAGTGGTGGAAGCTGAGGGCAGCTACGGTGGTGGAAAGAGTGCGTGAAAGTGGTCAAACCCGCAGCTGCAGGCAGGGCGAGCAAGAGCAGTCCCACCAGCAGGAGCAAGGCAAAGCCAGGAAATTGGCTGAGACTTGTAGCTGAGCACAGGAGCACAGTCCTGCCTGCAGGGCCAAGGCTTGCAGACCCACCCATGAGTGCAGGGCATAGGCTGAGGCCAGCCAACTAGCAGCCCAGACACAGGAGTGCAGTCCTGTCTGTGGGGGCAGGGCTGAGTCAGGGGGCTAGCCAGGGCTTGCAGCCCAAACTCATGAACACAGTCCCACCCATGGGGTAGGGCGAAGGCCAGGCCGGCCAAGGCTTGCAGCCCAGGAACACAAGTACAGACCAACCCCCAGAGGAGGTGCAGAGGCCGAGCCAGCCAAGACTTGCAGCCTGGGCATATGAACACAGTCCTGCCATGGAGGCGAGGCAAAAACAGCAGTGACCGCCACAGTGGGTTGGTGCTGGAAATAACCCTGCCTGAACACCCGAGGCAGAGGCGGAGGGGCTGATGTGCTTGCAGACAAACCACAGCTAGGGAACACAGAGGCCACACCTATCAGACTCTTGTGGCCACACCTTTCTTATTCACAGACAAAATGGGAAGGCAGATAAATGCAACCCAAATAAATCAAGAGAAGTCCACAGAAAAAGATTTGAATGAGTCAGAAATAACCAAATTACTGGATGCAGAGATTAAAATAATGATTGTTAGGATGCTCAAAGATCTTAGAGCAACAACGGATGGACCTAGTGAACACCTAAATAAAAAGATAGCAAGTATAAAAAAAATTGAAATAATAAAAAAGAATCAGTCAGCAATGAAAAATACAATATCAGAAATAAAGACCATACTGGAAGGAATTAAACGATGGATGAAGCTGAGGATCAAATCTGCGAGTTAGAGGATAATATAAGCAAAAGCATAAAAGCAGAGTAGCAAAAAGGAAAAAAGCTCAAAAAGTCTAAGGAAACTCTAAAAGAGCTCTGTGACAACATAGAGAAATAACATGCCCATCATAGGGATTTCTAAAGGAGAAAAGATAGAACAAGGAATAGAAATTCTGTTTGAAGAAATCATAGCTAAAACTTCCCTAAATTGATGAAGGAAAAAGTAGAACAAATTCAAGAAGCACAGAGAGTTCCATTAAGGATGAACACAAAAAGGCCAACACACATCATAATTAAAATACAAAAATTAAGAGATAAAGAAAGAATACTAAAAGCTGTAAAAGAAAAGCCATCAATTATCTACAGATGAGCCCCCATAAGGATGACATCTGACTTCTCAACAGAAACATTAAAGGCCCGAAGGGAATGACAAGAAATATTCAAAGTAATGCAAAACAAAAGCCTACAACCAAGACTTCTCTATTCAGCAAGGCTATCATTTAAAATTGAAGAAGAAATAAAAAGCTTGCCAAACAACAACAACAACAACAAAAATCAAGGAATTTATTACAACCAAACCAATGCTACAAGAAATGTTAAGGGGCCTTCTGTAAACAGAACAAAGGGGGAAATAAATCTAGTAAAAGAGGAATGTAGATTTATAGAATAAAATGGCAGTAAACAACTACATATCAATAATAACCTTAAATATAAATAGATTAAATGCTCTAATCCAAAGACATAAGGTAGCTGTGTGGATAAGAAAATGGGGCCCGTACATATGACACATGCCTCAAAACAAAAGATACACATAGACTGAAAGTAAAGGGATGGAAAAAAATATTTCATGTAAATGGAAATTAAAAAAGCTGGGCTAGCAATATTTATATTAGACAAAATAAACTTTAAAACAAAGGCTATAGTAAGGGATAAAGAAAGTCACTATATAATGATAAAGGGAGCAATCCAACAGAAAGATATAACTATCATAGTATCTATACACCTAATATAGGAGCACCTAAATACATAAAGCAGATTTTGATGTGCATAAAAGGCAAGACCAACAGCAATATAATAGTAGGGGATTTTAATACCCCATTAACATCACTGGATAAATCCTCAAGAAAGAAAATTAACAAAGAAACAGCAAACTTAAAGAACACACTAGATCAACTGGATTTAATAGATATTTTCAAAACCTTTTACTCTAAAGCAGCAGAATATACATTCTTTTCAAGTGTTCATGGTTGCCAGGGTCCAGCCCCGGCGTTGATCCAGGGGTCCCACAGGAGGAGACGGCGTCGGCGAAAACGGAGTGAGAGAGCCGAATTCTTTTCTTTCTCTTTATTCTCTGGTTAGCATTTACTGCCAGGCATCTCTACCAAATGCTAGTATAGCCCCCTTTTTATACACGCACACCGAGTTACAATCACATGGTGTTAATTATTACTTTTGTTTCACTATGTTTTCATGTTTCCGGATAACAGTTAATTTACATCTAGAGTCACAATCAGGTAGCAAATTATTCAAAATACAAGATAACTTGAATAGTGATAACAACATCAATAAAAGCTTTTAGAATATTAGTTCTAAAAGTTAACTAACTTTACTACTGTTGTGAGTTAAGGAGCAGAGAGAGATTAGCAGACGACAACAATGGACCACCGCTTGCTCAGGTAGATGGCCTTGGGTTTATGCAGTGTCCTACCTTTTCTCACAAGATTCTAAAAGGCTTGCCTCTAAAGAAATTAACATAACATCAAGAATAGCTTTCATCCAAAGATATGCAGAGTGTACTTGCAAGATAGCCCAGCATCAACACAAGACATTCCATGGATTTCCCTACATTTTTGAATCTCATGAGAACATCTCATTGAGAAAGCCTAGCAATTGCCTTTAGTCAAAAGACAATTCTCTTAGTAAAACATTCTTTTCTTGCTGACTACGCTCTCATCCTAGGCCACACAATGGGCCCTTCTACTATACCTTACCTAAGATACTATTGTCTAGTCAAATATTACTATTTTATTATATTTAAACACTAGTTAAGTTCTGACTCTATTCTTCTCAGAATATACCACTATTTGCAGATCAAAGAAGAAAGGAATGTTTCTCTACTTATCACATGAAAAGGCTAGGGAAGAAAAATGTTAAGTGAAGGCCGAAGGGTGCTCTGTGCACAGCCACTGCCTCCTAACCATTCACAAGTCACAATCTCTACTTTTTAACATGATTAAGAAGGAATTCTCCTACAAACTTAACCCTTTACGAGGGATATCATAGCCAGCCTCTTATGTCTATGAGCCCAGTTCAAGGGGCTTACAGGCTTTTCTGTGGCACTCACACCCTCTGTCTTATTTCCAAAGAAATCACTACGAATCTACAGGGAAAGCACGGTACTATTATCCCTGTGCCACAAATAATAGCACACACCCAGAAAAGGGGGGATATAAGGCCAGATTAATTCAAAAAGTCAAAGGGGGGAGTATCATTGTGCCTATCCTTTGTGGTGACTTTGTCACCCCACAGCCATTGGTCTTCACTGCAGTGAATTTGTCACCCCGCAGCCATTGGTCTTCTCTGCTGTGACTTTGTCAATCAGCAGTTTTTGATCTTCTTCTGCTGTGACCTTGTCAGCCAGCAGTTGTGGGTCTTCTTCTGCTGTGACCTTATCAGCCAGCAGTTGTGGGTCGGCTCCCGACACATGGTACATTCTCTAGGATAGACCACATACTAGGACACAAAATGAGTCTCAACAAATTTAAGAAGATTCAAATCATATCAAGTATCTTCTCAGATCACAATGACATGAAACTACAAATCAACTACATTAGAAAAATTGAGAAACACTCAAACACTTAGAAACTAAATAGCATGCTATTAAATAATGAATGGGTTAACAATGAAATGAGGAAAGAAATAAAAATTTCCTTGAAGCAAATGAAAATGAACATAGAACAACTCAAAATTTATGGGACACAGCAAAAGCAGTCCTGAGAGGGAAGTTCATAACTCTACTGGCATACCTTAAGAAGCTAGAAGAAGCTCAAATAAACTATTTAACCCTACATCTAAAAGAACTAGAAAAGAACAGCAAGTAAAACCTAGAGGAAATAGGAGAAATGAAATAATAAAGATCATAAAGGAAATAAATGACATAGAGGCTAAAAAAAAAATACGGAAGATCAATGAAACCAAGAACTGGTTCTTTGAAAAGGTAAACAACATTGAAGATCCTTTAACAAGGAATAAAAAAAGAGAGAAGATTCAAATAAATAAAATTGGAAATGAGAAGAAGTAACAACTGACACAGCAGAAATACAAAGGATTGTAAGAAAATACTATGAAGAACTGTATACTATAAAATTAGAAAACCTAGTTGAAATGGACAAATTTCTTGAAATGTATAATCTTTCAATAATCAATATAGAAGAGTCAGAAAACTTAAACAGATCGATTTCATCAAATGAGATTGAAACAGTCATCAAAAATTCCCAACAAACAAAAGTCATAGGCCAGATGGCTTCAATGGCAAATTTTACTAAATATTCAAAGAACTAACTTCTATTCT
Source organism: Saccopteryx bilineata (assembly GCF_036850765.1). Lineage (NCBI taxonomy): Eukaryota > Metazoa > Chordata > Mammalia > Chiroptera > Emballonuridae > Saccopteryx > Saccopteryx bilineata. Next base: position 92,753,084 of record NC_089494.1, on the reverse strand, counting down.
TCTCAAGCTATTTCAAAAAAATTCAAGAGGAGAAAAGACTTCCAAACTTTTTTTATGAGGCAGGCATAATACTGATTCCAAAGAATCAGTATTACACTACAAAGAAAGAAAACTATAGACCAATATCCCTGATAAACTTAGATACTAAAATTCTCAACAAAATTTAGCAAACCGGATCCAGCAATACATGAAAAAAATTATATATCCTGATCAGGTGGGATTTATTCTAGGGAAACAAGGCTGGTAAAATATCCGCAAATCAATCAATGTGATTCAACACATAAACAAAAGAAAGAATAAAAATCACATGATAATATCAATAGATGCAGAAAAAACATTTGATAAAATCCAGCACCCATTTATGATCAAAACTCTCAGCAAAGTGGGGATACAGGGATCATAACTCAACATGATAAAGGCCATCTATGACAAGCCCAAAGCCAACATCATAATCAATGAGCAAAAATTAAAACCCCTTAAGATCGGGAAAAAAGGCAGGAGTGACCCCTTTCACCACTCTTATTCAACATAGTTCTGGAAGTTCAACCAATAGCAGTCAGACAAGAAGAAGAGATAAAAGGCATCCAAATTGGAAAAGAAGTAAAACTATCATTATTTGTTGATGATATGATACTGTACATAGAAAACCCTAAAGTCTCAGTCAAAAAAACTACTGGACCTGATAAATGAATTCAACAAGGAGGCAGGATATAAAATCAATATTCAGAAATCAGTGCCATTTTCATACACCAAGAATGAACTGTCTGAAAGAGAAATTAAGAAAACAATCCCCTTCATTATTGCAACAACAAAAAATAAAGTACCTAGAGTAAATTTAACCAAAGAGGTTAAAGACTTGTACTCGGAAAATTATAACACATTGTTAAAGGAAATCAAGAAAGATACAAACAAATGGAAGCATATATCATGTTTATGGATAGGAAGAATAAACATTATTAAAATGTCTATATTACTCAAAGCAATCTATAAATAAAATGCAGTTCTTATTAAAATACCAATGACATACTTCAAGGATATAGAACAAATATTCCAAAAATTTATATGGAACCAATAAAAAACAAAATAGCCTCAGCAATTCTGAAAAAGAAGAATAAAGTGTGGGGGGTACCACACTTCCTGATATCAAGTTATACTACAAATGCCATTGTACTCAAAACAGCTTGGTACTGGCATAAGAACAGGTATACATATCATGGAACAGAACAGAGAACCTAGAAATAAACCCACATCCGTATGGACAATTGATATTTGACAAAGAAGGTAAGAGCATACAATGAAGTAAGGACAGTTTCTTTAACAAATTGTGTTGGGGAAAATGGGCAAGTACTTACAAAAAATGTAACTGGATCACCAACTTATACCATCCACAAAAGTAAACTCAAAATGGATAAAATACTTAAATGTAAGTTTTAAAACCATACACGTCTTGGAAGAAAATAGGCAGTAAGCTCTCTGATATCTCTTGTAGTGATATTTTTGCTGATTTATCTCCATGAACAAGTGAAATAAAGGACAGGATGAACACATGAAATTATATGAAACTAAAAAACTTTTGCACAGCAAAAGACACCAATATCAGAATAAAAAGACAATCCACACAATAGTAGAATATATTCGCCAATACATCTGAGAAGGGGTTAATAACAAAAATTTATAAAGAACTTGTAAAACTCAATACCAGGAAGATAAACAATCCAATCAAAAAATGGGCAAAAGAAATGAATAGACACTTCTCCAAAGAGGACATACAGATGGCCAATAAGCATATGAAAAAATGTTCAACATCACTAATCATTAGAGAAATGCAAATCAAAACCATAATGAGACATCACCTCACACCTGTCAGAATAGCGCTTATTAACAAAACAGCACATAATAAATGCTGGAGAGGGTGCAGAGAAAAAGGAACCCTCCTGCACTGCTGGTGGGAATGCAGACTGGTGCAGACACTGTGGAAAACAGTATAAAGATTCTTCAAAAAACTAAACATGGAACTGCCCTTTGACCCAGCTATCCCACTTTTAAGACTATATCCTATGAATACTAAATCACTGATTCAATGGAAGAAATAAACCCCCATGTTTATTGCAGTATTGTTTACAATAGCCACAATTTGGAAATAGCCCAAGTGTCTGTCAGTGGACAAGTGGATTAAAAAAGCTGTGGTACATATACATAATGGAATACTACGCAGCCATGAGGAAAAAGGAAATCTTACCTTTTGTGACAATGTGGATGGACCTGGAACCTATTATGCTAAATCAAATAAGCCAGGCAGAGAAAGAAAAATACCATATGATATTACTCATTTGAGAAATCCAATGAACAATGTGAACTAAGCAATGGAACAGATGCAGAGATAGTATCAAAGGGACCAGAGGGAAAGCAGTCAGAGGGAAAGTAGAAGAGAAGATGGGATCAGAGAAGGGAAAGAGATTAATGAAAGAATCTTTATTATATGCAGCTTAAGTGTCTGTTTGTCGCCGATAGCTTATTGGTTGCTTGCGTAACTGTACTAGCCAATGGGATGAAGTTGCCACGGCTGAACGCAAATTGAGCATGTCAGGGTGAAGGTAAACATTTGTTTGCATTGGCAATCATCTGTTTTACATAAAAACTATGTCTTAATGTAATTTCTTTTAAGAATGCCTCCTAGAAAATACAGCACTGAAGAGGAGAGAAAAGGAGCTAAAGCTGCACAAAACTGGCTTTCTCGACAAAAAGAAACCACTGAGCAGAGAAAGACAAGGCTTGCTTCAGTCGCAGAGCAAATGTGTCTTTCTCGGCAAAATGGACTGATGAGCATAGAGAAATAAGGCTTGCCTCAGATGCAAGACAAAAAAGCCTGTCTCGACAAAATTAGTCCCTTGAACAAAGGCAGGAGAGAAATGCAAAAAAAACGACAGAGTAATGCTGGATGCAAAATTAAAAATAATTGATGGTCCTCTGCAAGGTGAGCTTAAAAATGATAGAAAGATCTACACAAGAAATGTTGTGTACAAAGAGATCTGTGAATTAACATTTTATTATTTAAATCACCTTTATTTATTGAGCTAGCAGTGGCTCTTAAGAAATGTACCGCCAGTGGTTTCCTTCATTGCACTCTACTTTAAGCAATTAAGCAAGTAGAAGGGGGAAACCCCATGGGGCAGTAAGCAAAGGGGCATCCTCGCTGCCTGCCCTGGGTAATTCAGTTTGAATTAGCAGACACCTTTGCACAAATCATTTTAATTACAATTTATAATATCTAGAACAGCGGTCATTTCATATGACCGCCGGGCTTTCTAGTATATACATAACACAGCATTATAGAGAACAGGACAGCAAATCCTGGAGGGAAGTGGGTAAGGTTTTGGGGGCGGGAGCTTAGGGGTGGGCTGAAGGGGAATAAGGGGGTGGGGAGATATATTCAGTGGGACACTTGAATCTATGTAAACACAAATTAAAATTCATAAATAAAAAATAAAAAAACAAACAATAAAAAACAGTCATTAGAGCAGAGAATTGGTTGTTAAATTATTTGAATTCCACCACTGCTCAATGGTTTAAATTATGTTAAAGCTCCACATTTCTTAATAATTTCTCATTACTTTAAATACAATGCAAGGTGAAAAGTGTTACAGAAATCTCTGAATAACTGTATCCTCACTGCTTTTGTGATTGTGCTCCACAGTAGGCTCATTAGGAAAATAATAAATAACTATTCTTCTGGCATATCCTAAATTCCATCCTTATAAAGACAGATTGTCTTCCATAAAGAATCCATGTTTACAAAACATCTCTGACTTTGTTAAACCTTAAAGTCATTCTTAAGAGTGTAGCACAAGATTTTTGCTAGGTATTCATATATGACTACATTAATCAGGATTCTCCAGACAAATAGAATCAGAAGAGAGTAAGTGGGACAAGGAGAGAGAGAAGGAGGGAGAAGAGGGAGGGAAAGATTTTAAGGAATTGGTTCACATTATGTTGGAGGCTGGTGAGTACAAATTCTACAGGGCATGTGGTCAAGCTGGATACTCAAGGAAGAGTTCAAGGTGCAGCTTGAATGAAGAGATTACTGGATGTAGAAGTTCTTTTTTTTTTTTCTTAAGGTCTTCAACTGATTGGACAAAGCCCACTCAAATATTTACTTTACACAAAGTCTACTAATTTAAATGTTAATCTCATTTAAAAATTTCTTCATTATAACATCTAGAGTGGTGTTTGACCAAATGTCTGAGTACTGTGGCCTAGCCAAGTAGAAACAAAGTTTACCATCACAATAACAATTATGAATAAATATGTCTACTTTAAATTACTATTTAAGATATCTACTCTAAAAAGCACTAACAAAAGATTAATTATTTCAAGTAGGGTATTGAATTTCAATGATTACCACCATCATCAGTAAAATACCACAAAGATGCAACTAACATATGGCTTTCTCCTGGATCTCCAAGAAATTCTCTTTTTCTAGCTCCACACCAAAAATTATATTGGCCTTATTTCTCAAGGCATGGATACATTTTTAAAGACCATTTGAAAGTGGAGAAACTGAGAAACAGATCTTCAGACATCAGAAAAATAGTGGCATGAGAGATACTTTCAATCACTCCCCTTGAAATTTCAAGAAATTCTACAATGATACGAGAAAAAACCCCAGATGAACCTGAAATATACAAACACTGAATAGACAAAGGTATGATTGCTCAAGAAAGTGGGCCAAAGCACGGAAGAAAAAAAATGCCAGAGGACTGAGTCTTTCTCTTTCCTCACCGACCTGAGGGAGGTAGGCACTGTTGGCATAGGCTTTGTGTCAGAGGAACCAGAGCAGGGAGAAGAGGAGAAACTGGGGGAAGGAGCTGAGATAGGGGCAATGATCAGAGTGGGAAACAGGGCCATTTCTTGGCATCTGCCACACCATGATTTATGTGCACTGGACACACACAAAGTCCACGGCCTGCTCCCAAGATCTGCATGTGAATAGCTTGGGGAGATCAGCCCATGGAGCACTGGGGTGCACATGATTTAAGGCAGAGTTTAGCCTTATTATGCCAGAGGTGCTTAATCTGGGATCTGTACCCCACCCACTCCAAAGCTCAGGGACCAGCTTGCCTGGTGAAGTTTTTCACATGTGTGGGCAGGATGCCCCTGATCTGCAATCTCTGCCACAAATGCTCCTGAAGCTCAGACACTGGCTTATGGCATGCAGCCTCTGCTCTGCCCAGATCTGCACTTTGGGTGCTTAGAGTGGTATCATAGAAGGAACAGGACTGAGTTACTCCAGCCTCCTGGTCCCGCATTTCTCCCCTTACTGTGTGAACAGTGGTGGTGGTGGACACCGTCAAAAGGGTCTCCAGGCTGCTCTCTCTTGTGAGAGGAGGGAGTGCCCTGGTGCTTCATCCCCTGCTCTGTTGGGGTGTGGGGGGGGCCCTGGAGGACCCATGGTCAGCCATTATTAGATCGATAAAATTGCAAAACCCTAAAAACAAGCCCATACTACCACTATAATGGCCCTGCCTGCATCATTACTACAGCAACAGCTACACCTTAGCAAAACTCCACTCAAAAATCTTGCAGAGGCAAATCTTGTAGTACAGCACCCCCTATCAGAAAAAGAAAATTATCTCTTGTTGGGGTTATTAACAATACCACTCACAAATGTCACCAAGGAAAAAGAAATCAAATATGGATGTACAAGACAGAGACATAGCTCAGATAGATGATGAAAAATTTCCAAAAAACCTCAATTACATGGAAACCTTGGAGCTTAATGACAAAGAATTCAAAATTGAAGCTCTAAAAATACGCAGTAAGATACAGGAAAACACTGAAAGGCAATTTAGTGAGCTCAAAAAACAAAGAACAAAAAGAGTACATCACCAAGAAAATTGAAACTATAAAAGAGTACCAAACAGAGATGAAAAACTCAATAAACAAACTAAAAAATGAGGTAACAAGCTTAGCCAATAGAACAGGCCAGATAGAGGAAAGAATCAATGACATTGAAGAGAGGCAACTAGAGATACTACAGAGAGAAGAGAGAGACTCACAAATTTAGAAAAAAATGAGAAAGCCCTACAAGAATTGTCTGACTCCATCAGGAAGAACAATATAAGAATAATGGGTATATTAGAAGGAGAAAAAGATAGGGAAAAGAGAATGGAGTTTTAATATTAAAACAAATACTTGATGAGAACTTCCCAAGCCTGTGGAAAGAGTTGGAGCCTCGAATCCAAGAAGCAAAGAGAATGCTGAGTTACCCCAACCTAAACAGAACTACTCCAAGGCACATCATAATGAAATTATCACAAATCAAAAACAAAGAAAGAATCCTTAAGGCAGCTAGGGAGAAGATTATAACATGTAAAGGAAGGCCCATTAGGCTATAATCAGATTTATCAGCAGAAACTCTACAAGTCAAAAGAGGGTGTACACCAAACATTTAAAGTACTTAAAGAGAGGAACTACTCACCAAGAATACTATATCCATCAAAGCTATCCTTCAAATATGAAAGGGACATGAAAACATTTAAAGACATACAGAAGCTGAGGAAATTTATTACAAGAAAACCCCTGTTACAGAAAATACTAAAAGGGGTTATCTGAGCAGATACAAAGAACAAATTAAAACAAAATTATAAGGAAGAAATTTTAACAAAATGACAATAAAAACAAGGATAATTTGTGACCACAATAGTATAAAAGGGGAGAGAATAAAGATGAGCAGTCTGTACTCATGAGATAATGGACTCTAATAAATATGATAATTTTTCTTTTAATAACCTAATGGTAACAATCCCTGAAAATGTGACTACTGAAACACATAGCTTAAAAAAAGAAGACACTGAAGATAGAAGTATGGAATACCACCAAACAAAAACAAATGACAGGAAAACAAAAAAGAAGAACCAAACAGGATACAAAGCTATCAGAAAGCAGTATATAAAATGGCAATAGGAAATCCTCATATGTCATTAATTACACTAAATAAAAATGGATTGAACTTACCAATAAAGAGGCACAGAGTAGCAGATCGGATCAAGAGGTGAAACCCAACAGTACAGTGCCTTCAAGAGACACATGAAAGCTAGAAGCATAAAAATTGAATCAAAATAAAAGGTTGGAAAACAATTCTCTAAGCAGATAATATCCAAAGAAAAGCAAATGTAGCCATACTCATATCTGACAATGTGACTACAAAACAACATATGTAGGCAGAGACAAAAATAGACATTTCATAATGATAAAGGGGACATTATATCAAGAAGACATAACATTTCTTAATATATATGCACCAAAACAGGAAACACCAAAATATATAAGACATCTACTAACCAATCAAAAAGTACAAACTGAAAAAATATAATCAACTTGGAGACCTCAATACACCATTGATGGCTTTAAATCGTTCATCCAAACAGAAAATCAATAAAGAAATATTGGCCTTAAGTAAAACGCTAGAAGAAATGGACATAATAGACATCTACAAGATATTTTATCCCAAAATATCAAAGTATACATTTTCTCTCCAGTATAAATGAAAATGACAACACAAAGTATCAGAATCTCTGGGATGCTGCAAAAGCAGTAATAAGAGGGAAGTTCATATCATTACAGGCTTATATAAAAAAAACAAGAGAAAGCCTGAGTAAACAACCTACTGACATCACATCTTAAAGAACTAGAATAAGAAAAAAAAAAGGCAATCCAAAACCAACAGAAGAAAAATAATAAAAATTAGAGCAGAAATAAATGAAATAGCAGAAAAACTATAAAAAAATTAGTACAACAAAGAACTGGATCTTTGAAAAGATCAATAAAATTGACAAATTTCTCAAAAGACTCAGTAAGGAAAAAAGAGTAAAAACTCATATAAATAAAATCCAAAATTAAAGAGGAGAAATTACCACAGATATCATAGATATAAATAGGATTATTGCAGAATACTATGAAAAATAATATGCCACCAAATTCAACAATCTAGAAGAAATGGATAAACTTCTAGAACAATACAATCTTTCTAGACTGAATCATGAGGATGTAGAAAGCCTAAATAGACTAATAAACAGGGAGGAAATAAAAACAACTATCAAAAACGTCCCAAAAAATAAAAGTCATGGGCCAGCTGGCTCTACTAGTGAATTCTACCAAACATTCAAAGATTTGGTTCCTTTCCTTCACAAAGTCTTCCAAAATATTGAAGTAGAAGCAATACTTCCAAACACATTTTATGTGACCAACATAACTCTCATCCCAAAAACTGGTAAAGGCAACAGGAAAAAAGAAAACTACAGTCCAACATCTCTATTGAATACAGATGCAAAAATCTAGAACAAAATACTAGCAGATCAAATACAACAACACATCAAAAAAATAATTCATCATGATCAAGTGGTATTTATCCCAGAAACACAACCATGATTCAACATACATAAAACGATTAACGTAATACCCCATATCAACAAAACAAAAAACAAAAACCATATGTTCCTATCAATAGATGCAGAAAAGGTATTCGATAAAATACATCTTTTTATTTTAAAACACTCAACAAAATGTATATAAAAGAAAAATACCTCAACATAAAACAGGCCATTTACAACAAACCATCAGCTAACATCATACTAAATGGTAAAAAAACTGAAAACCTTTCCTCTAAAATTAGGAACAAGACAAGGTTGCCCACTGTCTCCAATACTATTTAACATAGTGCTGCAAGTTCTAGCCAGAGCAATCAGACAAGAGAAAGAAATAAAAGGCATTCATATTGGGAAAAAAGAAGTAAAGGTTTCACTTTTTGCAGATGATATAATCCTGTATATAGAAAACCCCAAAGTCTCCACAGAAAGGCTATTAGAAACAATAAACCAATAGAGTAAAGTCACAGGATACAAAATTAATATACAGAAGTCTATTGCTTTCTTATATGCCAACAATGAAATCCCAGAAAAAATTACTCAAAAAAAATAATCCCTTTTACAGTTGCAACAAAAAAGTAAAATACCTAGAACTAAACAAAACAAAGAATGTAAAGGACCTATATAATGAAAACTACAAAGTATTATTAAAGAAAATTGAAAAAGACACAATGAAATGAAAAAATATTCCTTGTTCATGGACAGGAAGAATAAATATAGTTAAAATGACCATATTACCAAAAGCAATATACAAATTTAATATAATTCCCATCAAAACTCCAATGTCATTTTTTAAAGAAATGTTGCAAAAAATTATCAGATTTCTTTTAGAACCATAAAAAGCCTTGAATAACCAAAATAGCCTTAAGGGAAAAAAATGAATATGGAGGCATTACAATACCCGACATTAAACTATACTACAGAGCCATGATAATCAAAACAGCATGATACTGGCAGAAAAATAGACACACAGATAAATGGAACAGAATAGAGAGCCCAGAAATAAAACCACATATATATGGTCAAACCATCTTTGATAAAGGAGCCAAAAACACACAATGGAGAAAAGAAAGCCTCTTCAACAAATGGTGCTGGGAAAATTGAAAAGCCACATGCAAAAGAATAAAACTTGACTACGGTTTATCTTCTTGCACAAATTAATTCAAAATGGATCAAAGACCTAAATATAAGATCTGAAACAATGAATTACATAGAAGAAAACATAGGTACTAAACTCATGGACCTTGGCAGTAGAGAACATTTTATGAATTTGACCCCAAAGGCAAGGGAAGTAAAGGCAAAGATAAATGAAAGAGACTACATCAGACTGAAAAGCTTCTGCACAGCAAAAGAAATTGTCAACAAAACAGACAGCCAACTAAATGGGAGATGATATTTTCAAACAACAGCTCAGATAAGGGACTAATATCCAAAATATATAAAGAACTCACAAAACTCAACAACAAACAAGCACATAATCCAATAAAATAAATGGGAAGAGGACATGAACAGACATCTTCTGCAAAGAAGAAATACAAATGGCCAACAGATATATGAAAAAATGCTCATCTTCATTAGCTATTATAGAAATGTAAATCAAACCTACAATGAGATACCACCTCACATCTGTTAAATTAGCTATTATCAACAAAACAGGTAAAAAACAAGTGCTAGAGAGGCTGTGGAGAAAAAGGACCCTCATTCATTGTTGATTTGGTAGGAATGTAAAGTAGTACAACCATTATGGAAGAAAGTATGGTGGTTCCTCAAAAAATTAAGAATAGAACTACCATATCACCCAGCAATCCCTCTATGGCTATATACCCACAAAACTTGAAAATATGGGTGCATAAGAACACATGCACCCCATGTTCATTGCAACATCGCAACATTTTTCATGGTGGCCAGGACATGGAAATAGCCGAAATGCCCTTCAGTAGAAGATTGGATAAAGAAGATGTGGTACATATATACTATGAAATACTACTCAGCCATAAGAAATGATGACATAGTATCATTTACTACAACATGGATAGAACTTGATAACATTACATTGAGTAAAATAAGTAAATCAGAAAAAGCGATAAACTGTATGATTTTATACATAGGTTGGACACAAAATTGAGACTCATTGACATAGATAAAAGTGCAGTGGTTACCAGGGGAAGGAGAGGTAGTAAAAGAGAGGTTGGGGAAGGGATGGGGCTTAAGGTGAAACAAAATATATATATATGATGACAGAAGATGATTTGACTTTGGGTGTTGGGTATACAGCATAATTGACTGTCCAAATGATGTGGAAATGTTTTCTCTAAATCTATATACTCTGGTTGACCAATGTCACCCTGTTAAATTTCTCTAAATAAATTTAAAAAAAAATGAAAATGGACAAACTGAAAATAATTGAAATTTTTCACTTTTTATTTCTTTCTGTAACTTACATAAGATTCCCATGCTTGGTTTCTCCACCTGTCTTTTTTATCCTGTGAAAAAAATTAGCTGGTAAAAATATGCCCTCAGATCAATTCTACCCTTTTATTTTATCTGTTCCCATATAATGCCATCTTAAGATGTATGTCCTTAAACCAAAATAATTTTAGTATATTTTGGCTATCACAATGTTCTAACTTTCATTGTAGAACTAGATTGTCCCTGTAAAATTTTACTTTTTAATGTGAAAGAAAAAAAACTATCCTAGCATTAAGTGGCTATTATTTTTTATACATTTTGCAGTAAAATTAACAAAAATCTCAATAGACCTTGCCAGCCTTGTTCTATGTGCTAACTCTGAAGCAGAGTTTGATAAGAGAGTCTTGTTTATTTACTTTAGCTCATTGCTGAATTCTGTGTACACTTAAGTGGCTGACATGTTCTGATTCTGGCTCAAGGGAATATGAGTTTTAGGAGAGTTAATGTGATAAGGATATGCATGCTATCAATGTACACATGTTCTGTGTGTGTATATATGTATATACAATATATATATATATATATTGTATATACAAAATATTGTATGACTATACTTAAAATTTACTTACCTTGTCTCTTTAGCTTCTATCACAAGATACATGTATTCCATCTGTGAGCACAATGTGTGAAAAAAGTCCACATTCACTGTTTCAAATGATTCAAGAACATTTGAAATTAATATATAAATTTCTGTGTGTGAAGAGAAAAATAAAACAGGCATTCCATCAGGTTGCAAATCTGGGTATGACTTATAACTTGGGAGATAAAATTATTCAGTGTTACATTCATAAATGGTGAAAGTTTGTAGAAAATATACAAAATATCTTGTTGAAACCATTCATATTAAGGCCAAGGATTCTGAATCTTACAAAAGTTGCATGATTTGTCCATAATTATATATGGAGTAAATGGCAGGATTGAAATTAGAGGTCGAAGCTCTTAAAGATTAGTTCAGACTCACATTCCTATTCTGCTGAGACTCAATTTTCATATTATTCTTCATACTTGGTATATTTCATGTGCAATGATATTTAGCATAATTCTAAAAGAGCTTGAGGGGGGAGGATAATTGTTTCCATAAGAACAAACAGGTTTTAATTCTGTTAAAAATAAAAAAAAACAGATTGGTCAGATACATGAGACATAATTAATACAAACTAGTAAAACTACATGAGATAGAACTAATAAAAATATCCAAGTGGAAAGATTAAAACAAAATCTTTTGTGTTGCATGTTGCACTGTGGCACAAACCTGGTCTAATTGGATTACAATGCAATGTCATCCATGGTACTGAGCCTTGGTCAGCTCTGCCAAGAAAGGCATGGAGTTTGAGGTTCTGCAGCCAAAAAATTAGGTTCAAAACTCAAAAATTCATCTGAAGCTACAAATGTCATAATTAATTAACAAATATATTTTATAGACAATTTAAGTTCTGGAAAAAAACTTTCACGAGTGACTTAATAATTATAGTTTTTGAGTAGACCGAGGGCTTTCATGAAGAAAATAATGATTAGCTATTTTCTGATTCTTAATATAAGGCATACAGTTTTATGAAGATCTTACATAGTAAAATGAATTTCAGGAATACCATAAGGGCTTTGTCAGTTACATGAAAGACAACAGTAATAATAATGCTTCTCATTTCTTGAACTCAGCAAAAAGAGATGACTCTGAGCCCTTTACAAATGAATGAGAATTTTATTGTAAGGTGGATTAAACCTGGTCTAATTGGAAATGGTGTGACTGATGCCTATAAAATATCTCTTTGACTTTATAATTCTGCTAGAGTTTAACAGTATATGTCTCAAGAATTGCTTTTCATAACTCTCAAAAATCAAATTTTGTGTGAGCTCAGGCAAGTTATTAAACTTTCTGAGCCTCAGTTTCTTCATCTGTAAAATGAGTAGGTCAAGCTAAACTACAAAATATGTGCTACAAACTTCCAGACCAATGGGTAAATTGTAAGAAGTTCACAGACTCTGTCTTTACTTGAACCCTGATCCTAATGTTGAAAAAACTGATTGGTAACATTGAGTGAGCAAAGATCTCCAAGTTCCCTTCCAAGCACAGTGGAATGAATTCTGACTCTATTACAGACCTGGTTTCAAATGTATTTTTCAGTAGTCTGAAATGGATCAGGAGATTGAAATTCCCTGATTCTTGGTGTCCTTGTCTATAGGTACTCATAGTATCACTTCCTGATGGCAAAACACCACAGAGAGATGAGAATCTTTTTACTTCCAGCTTTTCTGTCTGCTTGAATCACTAATATTTTTTAAATGTGCCAGAAAATAATTTTTGTTTTGTTTTAGCCAACTAAGTAAAGGAAAAAAAGGGTTTTGTTTCAACACTATGATTATAAGATACAAACAAACCCTGTTTATTGGTATAAATGTATATATCAATCCATGCTAAAACTTACTTAAAATAAATTGAGATATTATGGGGCCATTAAAAATGATGCAAATTAAATCTTTGATTTAACTATTGCAAACCTTCATTTGACTATAATGCAGCTATTTCATGTATTACATTACTTTTATGTCTGTATACATAAACATACTATAGATGTACACACATAAGGATGCCTCCTTATTGTCTCTCACTTTATTGTTCTCATTATAGCAAAGCTGCTTGAAAAGCTACCCTTCAACTGTCAGATATCTGAAGCCAGTGTTTTTCAACCAGTGTGCCGTGAGACATGGTCAGGTGTGCCGTGGGGAAATTAAGCATGGGTCCTCAAACTATGGCCTGCCATGCTGGATATGGCCCACAGAGGCTATTTATCTGGCCCGCCGCCAGCCATCTCCATCTGAACATAAACATTCCCCTTACAATCCCTCCAGCTATCAGTGACAGGAAGAGTGGAGGCACAGGGAACGCTCACTGACCAATCACCTTCTAGGATTCATCCTGACCACTAGCGATAAACCAATAGTAGGCCGCCTCTCATCTACAACCAGGAAGGTCCCTGCTCGGGCTGCCCGCACTTGTCATTGTGTGGCCCCGGTGAGTAGTTGAAGCTGCTACTCCTTCCCATGGTCCCGATTTCTAATCCTGGTCAGGACTGGAGGTAAATGTTGCCACCACTAGATGAAGCCTCAGCCTCAGCTGGTTATTTCTATCCTGATGGTGTATATAGATATTTGACCTTTTTCTCTTTAAAAGAGGCCCCCGCAGAGGGTGATATACAATGCATCACAATGTTATCTATATTTTATATGGCCTCCTGAAGGGTCATCTTCTTAAAGAGCTCAAATCTCTATATACACCATCAAAACAGACAGAACCAAGGCCCCTGCACCCAGCTGACCATGGGATTTGAACCCACAACCTCAGGGAGAACTCTAGTATTTATCAGAATCCTTACCTAGAAAGCAAACTTCTCAATCTGACAGTAGAGATGCTCTGAGGACTTATAATGTTATATAAGTACACAACATTTTCTAAAATTGATTTTGTCCAGTCTCTATATAGAGAGAATATTTGCCAAATTGATTTGAACCCACAACCTTGATGAAAGCTCCAGTATCTATTAGCGGGACTGTATATATGAGGGGATACATGGGACTGTATATATAAAGGGTTACGTGGGACTGTATATATGAGGTTACATGGGACTGTATATGAGGGGATGTTACGTGGGACTGTATATGAGGGGATGTTACATGGGACTGTATTTATAAGGGGCTGTTACATGGGACTGTATATATGAGGGGGTTATCCTTTTTTATTTAACTTTTTAATAAATATAATTTATTTAAACTTTAAATAAATTCTAACAGTTAGAGTGTCATTTTGGTAGGTGGTGTGCCCCAGGATTTTTTAAATGTAAAAAATGTGCCGCGGCTTAAAAAAGGTTGAAAATCAATGCCTGAAGCAAAAGGCAAAGTAGACAGGGATGACTGCATATTATTGGTAAAAGTGGAAACACTAGAGGAACTATACTTATTCATCCTTACTCATGTTATCTTTCTTCCTGCATCAAATCAGCTCTAAATGACTAGTTTTAACTACAGGACTTCTATAGCCTGCTACAGATTGAGTGAGGCATACGTCATTAGATGACCAAACATGGACTGAATATACAGAGGCTTTCAAGTTCTGAGCTATATGTTAAATTTTAGAAAACAATCATTATTCAAAGCATTTATAGAGGGCTTATCTATTCTGAATAACTACAAAAAATTATAAAAACAAACAAATATTCCAATGAGGTTCTTTGTTTTTATTTTTTAAAACTATGAAGGCAGATATTTAATAGAATATACTGTGAGGTAGAATATCTAGAGAGCCTAGAAGAAATAGCTTTACCATAGAACTATCAAGTTTTCAGGAAGTGTAATAGAACCCAGGGTCCTTGGGACAATCTAGACTGGGGTTTCTGTTGAGTTGGAATTACATTGTGATTTTTATTTCCCCCAGGAAGTGACCTCACTAGATTCCTGAAATAGACTATGATAATAAAAGCTTTAATATTTGTTTGTTTTTTTTATTTTTGTGAGGACCAATTTTAATAATATTTGACATAAGACAATCTGAACATGATAGTCTCATATTCATGTGTTTCCTACCTTGGTTTTGAGGAGCAGAAAGTGATGTGCAAGCATCTGTAAATTCTGGCTGATAGTTCAGCTAAAAATTCACTTTCAACAAATACTTCTAATTTAATAAAACTTATATCCTTCCTTTCACCACAGAAAAACTCAGAACTTGGCATTAATAAGTGCTTAAAAACATAATTTCTGAAAATGTAAATAATTATTATTTTTTCAAATTTTCAGATTATTTTTTCTCTCAAGGAATCCAGAACTAATTTCATTACATAAATACTATGTAACATCTCAAGAAGAATTTTGAAAATAGAGAAATCACTCATGATCTTATTTGGATAACAAAGGTAGTATACTTTTTATTATTTGACTGACAGTAATTTTTCATATTGCTATTTCCAGAGTTAAAGTGATGACACAGTAATATTCTGTAATTTGTTTCTCATGTTGTGATCATTATATTATTATCATTTAAATAAATATTTTTTTTCCATTTTTGTTATGCTGTTGGTGACTAGAAGAAATTATTTCACCATTTCAGAGAACATTGTAATAAAGAGCTGTCCTTAGTTTTTTTACCCATACTTGTTTTCTCTCTATCGAATATATTTATAGAAGTGGAATAATTAGGTAAAAATGTGTAAAAATTTATATGACTAATTTTATAGATTCCCCAACTATATTTTAAATTTTTTATACATGATTCATAGCAAAGTTTTGAAATTTTAATTTCATAGCAATTTTACAAGTTCTGGAAATGACTTAAAAACTATTCTTTACTAATCCAATTGGAAAAAATTACCCTTCATTTTAACATATTTCTTGGATTAGTGTAGATGAGAAAAATATTTATGTTATTATAAGTTGCACAGGGTGGGGCAAAAGTAGGTTTACAATTGTGACTACACAAAAACAGATTATTCTTGGATTATTATTAATTGTATTATGTTTCATATGAACAACAGTAAATCTACTTTTGCCCCATCCTATACTTTGTATGCTAATTCAAAAGTGGGTGATGACTATGTTTATCAGAAAACAATAATAGTTAGCATTCACAGTAATTCTGCATGTATTATGATTTAATCTTTAAGCAACCCTATAAAAATATTCTTCAAACTCATTTTATTGATATGGACACTTAAGAAGTCACATAGTTCATACATACTGTAGTTTGAGTAATTCAGAATTATCCAATAATCTAGAGAATGGGATGGGAGGGAAGTGAGTGAGAACACAGAAACTGAGACTACTTAATTCTCTGTGGAGTCTCAAAAGCCTCCTGAATTGGCTTTACTGTTGTTGCTATATTCAGCTTTTTGTTAATTTTGTTGTTCCAATATTCCTGGATACTCTACAATCATTTCTTGAAACTGACATTTTACTTGAGACTGTGATACAAAATTATCTTTACTTCTGGAAGGAATACTGTCACTATATACAGTAATTCTATAGAAGCCCAACACTTATGAGATGGTTAAAAGGCCAATGTAATTATGAATTTTTAGTTGAGTAACTTGACACCAAGCAAGTGAAGTGGCCCAAATCTCAGTCAGTAAATAGTAGAGCTGTGATATTTTGTTACTCCACATTTCTTTGCACAATCTTGTTATTAGCTCTTCTTTATATAGAAATGTTTGCTTTGATGATGGAAAATATAACGTCAAAGTCTTTTCTATGGTACAAATTAAATTTATATTCTTTTCCAAGCAAGGTGTTAAATTACCATTATTCTGAGGCCTCACCTCTGCATTAAATCCGCATGCAGGGCAGAATGTGAGAGTATAACACATGCTTCCCAGGATACAATTAACCTCATTTCTATTTGTACTGCATGTCACACGGTCACATTAAAAGATTTTATTGTTTTGCAGATAAAGATTGTTTGAGGCATCTAATGTTCATCTTGAATTATTCATAAAGCATCATTATTTATTCATTAGTTCCTGAGCAATCTTGCTTAGCCCAAGTACCTATACCCTTTTGTTTCTTATATGAAGATGTGTTAGGATATTAGCCTTGTATGAGATGCACTGTATTAAGGAGCCTCTTCTAACCATTTAACCTAGCATGGACACTCAAAGATAGGGCTTACTGATGGAGATATATAAGGAAATAAAGGTATAAGATGTTAATTGGAAACAAAGTCAAATCCTTTTGCACTAATGGGTAACTGTTCAAATGCGAATGTCTCGCAATTAAGAGTCCTTATTTGGAATCTAACATCTGATAGGACAAGACTGAAGGAACTCAAAACATTAGTTCTGGACAATGAGAATATGCAAAAAAAAAAAAACAACAAATAAAAACCCAACACTTAGTTTAGAACATTTCTAAATGCTCTCAAGCAATGTTTTATTACCTTGTTGACTAGAGAGTAGCATAGGGACTCCCTGAGGAGAAGATAAAACAAAGTTTTATGAAAATGATACACCAAGTAGTGGTCTATGTGAATGAGAAATTGTTCAGTGAGAAGTTAAAGAATACAAACAGAAATACAGGGAAAATGAGGTAGGAAAGGGCTCAAAAAGTGGCTATGAATTAGAAGATATCTCTGTTTATGAGAGTAGAAATAACATGCCTTACATAAACCTAAGTAATGAGATTATAAATGGAATAATCATGTAATATATTTCCAAGCCAGACTTTTTTTTAAAGATTTTTAAAATAATTTTTTTTTTTTTTTAGAGAGAGGAGAAAGAGAGAAGGGGAGGGAGGAACAGAAGCATCAACATGTAGTAATTGCTTCTGGTATGCACCTTGATCTGGTAATCCCAGGGATTTGAACCTGGGACCTCAACATTCCAAGATGATGCTTTATTCACTATGCCACTGCATGTCAGGCTACAAGCTAGTCCTTTTTGAAAGTTAGAGGAAGGGGTGGTGCTTTATTACACCAGGACAATAGGCATAAATTAAAACTTTTTTGAGTAAATCAGGGCATGTCCTTATCCTAAATATAGAGAACTTAAATCAATAATTATAATAAATAGTACTTTATATTTATCATTCTACATTGGAATATTCTGAGTACTTTTGGGGTATCATACTTGAATAGAAATAATACTCAGTAAAGTGCATTGAAAAAGGGAAGTCTAGAAAAAATAATATACAGGAAATGACTGAAGGAACTGAAAACATTTGGCATGAGTAAATAAAGAGATAAAATAAATAATTATAATGATTATTTTTAAATAGCTGATGATACATTGCATTATCTATGAATAAGACCTACTTGGCCTGGCTACATAGGATACAACCAAAACCAATGTTTGAGTAAAAGTGATGGGTGAAATACTTCAATATAACATTTAAGCTTGTGATAAGGTACCATGTTTGAGTTTATCTGGATTGGAATCACAGCCTTTTAAAAAAAAATAATTTTAGAACACCCCTTTCATACTTACCAGTACTGTTTATGTTAATGTTTATTTTCTGTTATATGTAATATGCATAATTTAAAAGTACATCCATACAAATCTCTAAGCTACACCTTCACATTAAGAACATTGTAAACATACAATGTCTACTTCCCTGTCAGTGCATTGGTTTTCTGTTGAGACAGAAAATGACAACAAGACCTGTGAAAATTGAGGGGAGGGAAAACAGAAGAAAGAAAGTGTATTCCAACCCCCAGTGAAGTTCAATACCCAAAACATAATCCAGAGTTCTTCCACCTTCTTTTGAAGTGAGAATTTTCTTTCTTTTCTTAGAAAACAGTTGACAGTAAGTATCTTGCTGCTGCAGCTTCTCTTGGTTTGATGTAAAAGTGTTCTCCTTGGCATTTAAGGGGGCAGCAGATGCTGGAGAACAAATAGATTGCTCTCCACTAAATACAATGTGCATAACCAGGATTATATTGTACTTCTACAATCATTGTGGTCAGGCTTGTTTTTATCATTCTTCAGGGTTTCCAAGGAAGGAGCAAGGGATTATTATCATTATTTCTTTTTCTGAAAATTCTCAGCAATTCTTCAATTGATTGCAGAAGAAACTTAATTGTTCACATGCTGCTGTTGATGTTGGCCAACTACTCAACCAGTCCCAGCAGAGTTCAGGGATGGAGTGTTTCATATATATATATTTTTAATTTATATATATATATATATATATATATATTTATATATCTGACTTTTCTTCCCCAAACTCTCAATGAGATTACACTTAGCTGTTAGTATCTACATGACTGTGAGAAAATATCTTTATGTCTCAATTTCCTTACACTAAAGAGGTGACTTCACCAAGGCTATGCATGTAGCTTTCTTTTATGTTTCTCATTGTTAGCCATGTAGAGGAAATTATTATAAAGAGATAGCTAGAACATCAACCTTCATTCTTGGCAAACAAGATATCTCTTAGGTATCTCTCTCCACTTACAGTTATACTCACACCTCCTTAAAGTTGGAAACATAGCTCTTCCTTTAACATTGTATCCCCTATAAAGATGCATTGTCCAGTTTAGCACAAGACTGGATATATAAACAAAGCTGGAGTAAGGGGTAGGCATAAAACAAGGAAGAGAATATAACATGAAACAATATAATCTATTATTTTGAAAATTTTGATACAAGTTCAATTTGGTTTCCTACACTAGGAAATTATCAGTCTACCTACAATGGGCAATGGCCATTATGAAGAAGACCATATCTTCATCTAGCAGTATGCCTTTGTCCTCAGGCTAAAAAAAAATGTCATTATTTCAATATCTTATAAGGTAAATTTTTACAAACTTTTCTAACTAAGCATCCTTTATAGAAAAAGCAAGAGACTAATGAAGTTCTGTGTGTGAGTGGATGTATACATGTGTGTGTGCATGTAAACTTTTGAGGAGGGTTTTATGTGACATTGGGTGTTTGTATGTGTTTGTTTATGTATTATCGAGTTGAAACAGTCCATCAAAAGCATAATATTTCTTTGAACTAATAATTTTCTTTAAAATATACTGCTCACAAAAATTAGGGGATATTTCAAAAATGAATATGAAGTGATAAAATATCCCCTAATTTTTGTGAGCAGTATATATTAAACCATTGCATGTACTCCATATCTATCTTGTTTTTAAATAAATCAAATGACATAAAATAAGTACACAGGAAGTTAATTAGGCAGAAAGATACACTTTTTTTTCAAGGAATCTCATATACTTTACATTCTGTACAACTTGTAAATATCTGTTTAGTCAGTCTGGGCTGCTATGAGAGAATACAACAGATGGTGGTTTATGAACAACATTTCTCACGGTTCTGCAGGCTGTGAATTCCAAGACCAAAGCACCAGCAAATTCAGTGTCTGGTGAGGTTATACATCCTCATTTCTAGAGAGCCATCTCTTCTCTATGTCCTCATATGGTAAAAGGGGAAAGAGAAGCTCTCTAAACTCTCTTTGATGAGGCCTCTAACCCCATTTATAGGGGCTTCACCCTCTTGACCTAATCACCTCCTAGAGGCACCACCTACAATACCATCACATCGAGTATTAGGGTTTAATATATGAATTATGTTGGAAACACAAAATATTCAGTCTATAGTAATATTCCCAAGGTATCTTTTTGTTGTTGTTTTGTGTTTTGTGTGTGTGTGTGAATTTAAGAGACAGGCATGTACACCAGCAGAAAAAGAAAGCATAGAATCCCCCTCCTAAATTATGTAAACAACTATATATGTTATATTAATTTACATGTGTATTGAGGTTAATATTATCTAGAACAATAGAAACATTCATTGAACAACAAAAGCTGAAAATACTGAAAAAATGTTTAAGAAGAAAATAGTGAAACTCATAAAATGAAAATAAAATTTGGAGAGATGAGCATTGTGTTCCTACAAATAAATGCCTTTTAAGATGATATTATATTATCTTTAATGAAGTTACAATAGGAAACAATTCATAAATACATAAAAGGAAACACAATTTAGAGAGATGCCTGTCATAATACTGCACATCTTTTTAAAGAGGTTCATGTATAGCAGAGTGGGATGGGACAGGAGGGGACTGAAAACTGTTTCTGGTCTCAATAACAATGGCAAATAGGTTTAAGGACATAAGGACCCACCAAGAAAGAAATTCAACCCACCCAAGGAGATAAATTAACACCAAAGTTCCCCATATTGAATTAAAGTGGAAGCAAAAGGCTAGACTTACGAAGTATCCCTTGGTGCACAAGTACAAGGAGAGGACAAGAGTACATGTTTAGGTTACTTTATGCTCCTAGATGAAAAGCAAATTTTAATCTGGAGTTTGCCATGTTAAAATTTAGAAGTAAAGCTAATATAAAAAGGTGACTCAGGGTGGCAATATCTTTTTGGCTCAGTATTGGTTTCCTAAGGCTGTTATAACAAAATACCACAAACTAGTGGCTTAAAAATAACAGAAATGTATTATTTAACAGTACTAAAGGCTAGAGGACTGAAATCAAAGTGATGACAGGACCACACTCACTCTGAAACCTGTAGGGAAATCCTCCCTTGACTCTTTCTGGCTCTGGTGGTTTGCAGGCACTCACTGACATTCTCTGGCTGGCAGATAAATGCTCCAATCTGTTTTTCTGTCACCACATGGCATTCTCCCTGTATGTGTCTGTCTTCATAGACCTGTCTTTAAAAAAAATACCAAACATGTTGGATTAGAGCATACTACTCCTATATAATCTCATTTTAACCAATCAGCTGCAAAGACCCTATTTTCAGGTAAGGCCACATACTGTGGTACTCAGGTAAGGACTTTTAACATATCATTTTTTTGTGGGGCACACAATTCAACCCATAACAGGTTCCTGGTAGAAGCAAAAGGGAAATCTCTCCTTAAGAACATATTTCAAACTAGGCCACATAGTGTTCTTACAAATAAAATGTTTTTATGAAGAGTTTATAATTTTAAAAAAAAATCACACACACACAGTAGGAAATAGTTCATACTGAGTAAATATTAGCAGTTACTAGAAAGAATATAGCAAGATAAAACTCCCATGATTTTAAGACAAAAGAAAATAATTAGAGAACATTAAATGGTGATGTTTAGAAGATGATATATGAGAATGAAAATAAAAGTCCTTTTATAATTAAAACAGAAGCAGAAATAACTTTAAAGAGAAATTTAAAAAACTTTTTTAAATTTATATAAATGTGACAAATAGTAGACTAGACTTTAATAATTAATAAAATGAGAGTAAAGCAGAGAAAATTACTGGAATGCACCTAAGAGAAACATCTATCAAAACATTAAAGAGTTTTTAGAAAAGAGGAAATAATATGAGAAAGTGTAAATTTTTAAACAATTTTAATGAAACATTGAGATAAGGATTCACATTTTTAAAAACGTACAGGTTAACCTGACCAGGTGGTGGCGCAGTGGATATAGCGTCAGACTGGGATGTGGAAGACCCTGGTTCGAGATCCTGAGGTACCAGCTTGAGCGCGGGCTCATCTGGTTTGAGCAAAAGCTCACCATCTTGGACCCAAGGTCACTGGCTCGAGAGCAAGGGGTTACTCAGTCTGCTGAAGCCCCACGGTCAAGACACATATGAGAAAGCAATCAATGAACTACTAAGGTATCACAACAAAAACTGATGATTGATGCTTCTCATCTCTCTCCGTTCCTCTCTGCCTGTCCCTATCTATCCCTCTCTGACTCTCTCTCTGTCTCTGAAAAAAAAAAAAGTACAGATTAGTAGTTTTTTATGTTTAGAAAGAGCTTCAATCAGCACTACACTCAATAATTTAGAATATTTTTTTCACACCAAAAAGAAACCTTGTATCTATTAGGTATCACTTCTCATTCCCATCTCCCATCAGCAATAAGAAATAAAAATTTAGTTTCTGTCTTTTAGAAATTTATCTATTCTGGGAATTTTATTTATAAAGAATCATGCAACATATAGTCTTTTGTGATTGGCATAATATTTTCAAAGTTCATCTAGGTTGTAGCATTTATCAGTGCTCTATTCCTTTTCATTGCTGAATAATATTCCATTACATAAATATATCACATTTTGTTTATCAGCTGATAATTTGAATTATTTTTATTTTATGAAATTATATAAAATGTCATAATAAACATTCATATACAAGTTCTTTTTTTTAAAAGGAGGTATGCTTTCATTCTCTTTGGTATATATCTAAGAGCAGAATTGATGAGGTATGGGGGTAAAGGAAGCATCCTATAGCCTTATAATTAGATCTCAGTTTTTTAGTGAGCAGATATCTGTGGACTGTAAACTCAAATATTTCTCAGTTTATTTTCTCTCCCATTAGGCAGGAAAAAACAGCTAGATTGCATTGTAGTTAGGTTATCCTTTCTTACCAATAAAAAGCTAGAGCAAACTGGAGTTTGATATTTCCATTTCTTCAGGTAGTTAGGCTTTGATAATGCCCATTAAATTAGGTCTGGTTAACTAGTTTTCACTGAGGTTAGGCTCATTTTGAAGACCAGTGCTATGGTACATTTCAAAATGATTTATTTTTTTCTCCTGCTCAAAAGACAAGATAATTTATTTTTTTATTATTTACTGTGGAAACTTGGTTAAGTTCTCAGAGGTAAATCTTATAATAATGTGAAACTCCCCTCCTATTACAAGGACTCCCAGGATTTTTCATTCTCAGAGCTATCTGCAATTTGTCAATTACAGGTCAGTTTTTACCAACTTAGTACTGGTTTCCACAGTAAAATTCCTAGTATCTCTGCTCTGGTAAGCCTTGACACCCTATAATCCCCTGTCTGTCTAGGAACTAAGCAAAAGATTATAAATTTTATTAAGGAGATATTAACTTCACTCTCATTCTTCACTCTTGCTTTTTTTAAAAAAAGAATTATAGATGTTAAGCACCTTTTGGGGGGTCTCGTGTTTTTTTTTTCCCTTAGATGTTCAATGATTCCTTTTTATATCACTATGTGAGTCAAACCTCCTAGGATGCATCTGCAACCTTGCTAGTCATTACAGTAATTGAGTCCCCCTGGCTCCTTGTAGGTAAGCACAGTTACTTTCCCTCTAATACTTTGATGGCCTCTTCAAATCAATATGAATGGTAACAAGAATTGCATTGTGATGGTCTCTCCAAATATCCTCCCTGCAGAGGAGACCCATCTACATACTTATTGATAATGCTAGCTCCTTTCTTATCAGCATATTCCATTTCATCTTGTTAAATATGAATCTACCAACTTTTCCCATTGAACATAATCTTCTGGTCTTAACCCTTTTAGTAGTACAAACATTCATTTATGTCGTTGTGCCTCCTGACCATCCAGAGTACTATCACTTTATTTTTAAAATGTGTAAGGCAACATTAAAAAAGGGGAAATGTATATTCTTTTTGTTTCCATACATTGGTTATCAAACAAACATCATTTTAAGTAAATAAAACTGTAACTGGAACTAATTTAATTTTTTGAAAAAGAACTCACTCCTGGGGGTCAGCGAGCATGAAAAAAACTCACTACTCAAAGGGTTAAATAATATATTCAGTCTAGTATGGCCACTTCTGCCAGTTTATTATTTCCTCTACCATATGCTAGAGCTGTGATGGCGAACCTTTTTATAAAAACCGCCCACTTTTGCAGTGCTGGTCAACCTGGTTCCTCCCGCCCACTAGTGGGAGCATTCCAGCTTTCATGGTAGGCATAGCGGAGCAAACAAATGGTGCCACGATTGGCCCACCATGAAAGCTGGAACGCCCACTTGTGGACGGGAGGGACCAGGTTGACCAGCACTGCAAAAGTGGGCGGTTTTTTTAAAAAGGTTCACCATCACAGTGCTAGAGTAATAGGCATTTTCACTTTGCTGAAAGTTGACCATCATTTGATCAATATTCTAGGCCCAATTTTACTAGCAGGTTTGCCCCTATCCTGTCTCATTTTCCCCCCAATGTGTTAAATTCTGTGTCATGAGAAAGTGTCTTTATTTCAATGAAATCTTGCTGCATAGTATATTTTGATTGTCTTGTTCAAGTAGCCTTAAAAATCTAATCTCAAGAGTACTTCCTTCATTCCCATCAAACCATGCCAACTAAAACTAGCAATTCTCTAGCAATATTATCTCTATATTCTTTTATCAAGTCAAGCATATCCACAGCCAAATTATGCTGAAATTTAATCTTAGTTTTATGCCTAAAGCCATAACAGGAATTGGAAACAGCCCTCAAGGAATAACCAGTTGTCTGTGAGAAACTTCTGCACTATCTTCCAACATAGTTAAGTCTAAGTCATAGTAAGGTAAGGTGGACCATTCCTGCAAACTTGCAGTATTCAAGAAAGTTGCAAAGTCAACATTCTCAGGGACATTGAAACTGATATTAACACATAATATTTCAGGATATCAAATATCCCTCTCTCTTCACATTACAGATCTGCTTTGCTGAACAAATGTCTCTAGAGCTCTTCAGCTCTTATGATTAGGTCTCAGTCAGTGGCTCATCTGTGTCCACTACTCTGCTACAAGAAATAATGCCCTTTATGACTCTTAGATTAACTTCTTGTTAAGAGCTTTTAGTCTCTTATTGTTCATAACAGGACAATGCAGCAGTAACCAGCTGTATGGCCAGTGGCCACCACCATCATGGCCACTCACATGCAGGTTCCCATTGAATCCAGGCAGATAGTAAAGGAACAGTGAAGTCAAAGAATGGTGGGCCATTCCTTTATTAAAGTCTTGCAATGGAAGATGAGAAAATAGGCAGGGAAGACCTCTTTCCTCTCACTCAGAGCTCCCAAAGCCCTGACACATTCTCAGGTTCCACAACCAAGAGAATCTTCTCTGGCTCCTCCTAGAATCAAAGGTCCCACAAGCCTCAGTAGGCCTCCCAAAGTCCCTCAGCTCTGGTGCCCCATCTGTACACCTTCTCTCTCTTTCCCTTTTCTTTCCCTGCCAACATGGCTTCTTTCTCTCCTTTTCCTTCTGCTCTCTTTTCAAAACTTTTTGGCACAAAAATCTTTCCTCCAGCAAACATTTGTAAAACAATGGCCCTTCCCAAGCAGGAAGATAATTTGCAATTTCACAGACCACATATACCTGTTGCTGCCCAGCCCCCAATGCAAACTATAAGCAAGCAAACATAAAAATATTTTACAAACTAAATTGACCAACACCATCCACATTCATTATTATTGTAGTCATTGTTACCTCTATATTTTTCAATTGTCCACAACTTTATAGCTCCTATATATTATTCTCTTCATGAGTAATAATTTTAGGTTATTGCTGGTGAATTTTTTCAGCAGTTGAGCCACAACATATTGCTAGGTAATATGCATCGCTACCTACCAACAAATGCTATCCTGCCTGTGAAACAGTGAGTCATTCACAATTAAATAAAATTATATGAATTGAATATTCCAAATGCTCAAGGAGATAAAGATTGATTTTATCACTATAGACATGAAAGATACAGAAAATATACCCAAATAAAAATTTTAGAGTTGGAAACAAAAATGACTGAGTTGAAAAACACATATATTAAGATTAAAAACAGATTAAATTTGTAAGAGAAAAGACTAGTGAACCTGAAGACATAACAATGAAAAATGTCCACAATGAGTCATTGATAAAAGAGATTGAAAAAAAATTAACAGATCATTAGTGAGTTGTGAAGCCACCTCAAGCAGCTTAATAATATGCATGTAATTGGATTATTTGAAGAGAAAATTTGAAAAAAAATATATGAAGTGGTTACTGAGGAATGGAGTAGGTCAGAAAAGACTAGTGGGAAAGGTTACAAAGGAACATGAAGTATTTGGGAGTTCAGGTTTATTTTCTTGATTGTAATTATGATCTTATGAGAGCATATATATGTAAAAATTTAGGTTATTCAACTGAAATATATGAATTTTAAAATATTTCACTAATACCTTAAGAAAACAGAATTTAGTGTCGAATAACTGGTCTAATAATTTAAGTACACCTTGAGATAAAGAAAATATTTACTCACTACTTTACATAGCATAGAAAATAAATATTAAACATATTAAGACTAAAAATAAATTCACAATATCAAGAAGAAAATATCTTTAGAATGACAAAGTAAAAACTAATTTATTGATAATACTTAAAAGTGAAAACTATAGAAAGAAAGATTGAAACACTGAATATATTAAACTTAAATATCCCATGCATCAAAAAACTTTATAAAATAAATAAAACATACACTGCACAAAAACTTTACAATTCAGAGGATTAATGTACAGAATAAGGAGAAAATTTCTTTCCAATCAATATGAAATAAATAACTTATTAGAAAATTATTAAATATTAAAATAGTTAATTCATAATAAAAGAAGTTATATGTTTAATAAATATAAAAAATATCCTTGGTCTTGTGAATAACCAAGAAACTTAAAATGAAAATGAATAAGTCAAAACGAAAATGATATTACATTTGTATTTCAATGTTTGACAAAAAACGGTTAAAAATTCTGATGTTGCACATTATGAAAACATAGGCATACTTATAACTGGTTATTATTATATACTGCTTGTGGGAGTATAGCTTGTTTAAAAACTTTACAAAGCAATTTGTTGATATCTATTAAAGTAAAAAAATTATAATATATAGACTTTAGCAATTCCTATACCTACTCTCATACCATAGAGAAAATCTTATATATAATTTATCAGGAGACACTTATGAAGAATACATAATCCCATAATGTTTATAATAGATAAGAAATGAAAAAAAGACCTTACTTTCCATTAGTAAGAAATAGATTTTAAAATATTTATACAATAAATTATCAGACAATAGATAAATAATAAATTAGTAATAAGTAATTAAAGTTTATGTAAGCAAAACAATAGGTAAATAATATATCATATTTTCTCTTCATATTTTTGAAAGACATTTTTGCTAGGTATAAGATTTTTAATTGACATTTATTTTGGTACTTTAAATGTCAATTCATTGTCTTTGGGTTTGTATATTTTCCTTAAAGAAGTCAGCTATTATTTTTTATTTTAATTTATTCTTTGGCTGTTTGCAAGATTTTCTTTTTATATTTTTTAAGTAATTTGAATATTTAAATATATGTGTCAAAGGTGTATGTGTGTTATCTTACTTATTGTTCCTGCATTTTCTTCAGTTTCTTGATTCTATGATTTAATATCTTTTAATATTGTTAAAAATGTATTAGCAATTATTTCTCAAACCTTTCTTCTTTCATGCTCTTTCTTTTCTTTCCTTATGGGGCTCAATTACATGTATGTTAGACAATTTGATATGATATTACAGTGGTAATATTATAGCTTTTATATGCTTTGTTTTTTTCAAATTAATTTCTGATAATTTTATAGGCTAATTTTTAGTTTTGATTAGTTGCTTCTGCTGTATTGAGGATGAATTCTTTTAAATGCCATTTTTCCTGCTGTTACTTTTTACTTTCATGTGTATCATTTTCATTTAACTCTTCTCATTTTTATCTCTCCTAAAATCCCACATTTGTTCCTGCATGTTATCCATATTTTATACTGGGTCCCTTAATATATTGGTCATGTTATTTTGAAGTTTAGTCCAATATTTGAAACATGTGGATAATATCTGTGTCTGACTCTACTTAGAAATTTATCTCTTTATAATGGCTGAATATTTCTAATTTTTAATTTCTTCTTTATTTCTTGCAATTTTTAATTGAATATCAGTAATAATGTATAAAACAGTAGAGAATAAGTAAAATAGTATTTATGCTTCCTAATGGGAATATATTTTTCTTTCTTGAAGCTGTTAGTATGGAATATAAACTGCTTCTATCAGCTATCTATGTATTTTGAAGTGAATACCTTCATGAGATTATGCTGCCTGTACTTATAGTGAGGAGTGGAGAGTAAACAGAATTTTTTATTGTTATTGTTTCACCCTCAGATTTCAACTTTACCTATATTCTTGTACCAGAGATCTGATCTCTCAGCTCTGTTGCCCTTCTTAGTGATACACTGTTATTGCCTGCTACTAGATGATTTGCTCAGCTGATGCTAAAGAGTAAGGACATTTATCTGTTGCCCTGACTCAATCTATGTTATATTAAGGTCCTGTGTTCATATGCCTCAAAGGAGTTGTTTTATATTTTGAAATATACAACAAAACACTAATATGTTATTTATGGACATGTTTTTATATTTTGAAGTATATAGACATATGTGAAATGGATTGATACTAAATAAATAATTAAAGTATACTTTTGCAGAAAGAAGATGGAGAATAAATTTGAGCAAAGGATATACTTATCTAATATGTACTATATATATATATATATATATATATATATATATATATATATATATATATATATAATTTCCTAAGCTTGTTAGTTGCTAGATCACTTTATCTTTGGCTATTTTATGTGAATATTATATACATTTTATATTTACTAGATAAAATTGCCTCACTTCACTTAAAATTTAATTCTGGTTAGCTTTATTTTTTCTTTCTGCAATGCCATTTGTTATGCATAGGCCCAACACTTCTTTCCCAAGACCTATGAGATTTTTGTAATGTGATACTTTTAAAAAAATTATTTTTAGTGAGAGAAGGGGAGGCAGAGATAGATTTCTGCATGGGCCCCAACTGGTATCCACCTGGCAAGCCCACTAGGGGGTGATGTTTTGCCCATCTGGGTCCCTTGTTCCATTGCATCCAGGGCCATTTTTTAGCACCCGAGGCAGAGGTAATGGAGCCATCCTCAGCACATGGGGCCAACTCATTTCAATTAAGCCATGGCTGCAGGAGAAGAGGAGAGAGACAGAGAGACAAAGAAAAGCAATAAGAGGAGGGGTGGAGAAGTAGATTTTCACTTCTCCTGTATGCCACGACCAGGAATCAAACCCTGGACATCTACACACAGGGCCAACACTCTACCACTGAGCCAACCAGCCAGGGCTTGTAATGTGATACTTAATAGAATATAAATAAAACAAAAAATTTAACTATCTGCAAAAGAATTACACAACTGAGTAATCTTTTCAAGTGACATCAGAGAAAATTGTGGCATGAGAGATACTCCTCATCTATCCCCTTGAAATTTCAACAAATTCTATAACTATATGCAGAGATAAAAACCCAGATGAACCTGAAATATACACACACTGGATAGACAAAGGTATGATCACACAAAAAAGCAGGCCAAAGCACTGAAGAAAAAATAATATCAGAGGACAGAGTCTCTCTCCTTCCTCATGGACCTGAGGTAGGGAGGCACTGTTTATACAGACTTTGTCTCAGACCTCAAGGAGCCAAATGAAAAGCCTGGGGGGAAGGAGCAGATCAAGAGGCAATGACCAGGAAGCAGGGTTGCTTCCCAGCATCTGATACACCTGTGACTGCAGGGCTGAGGGCTGAGCTATTACAGGCATGGGCACACACAAAGTCAGTGGCAAGCACCCAAGAACTGCAGGCAAATAGCTAGTTGAGATCGGCCAATAGGACACTGGGGTACACTTGATCTACCCATTTGACTGGCACAATTTACCCTGTGGCACCAGACGTGCTTGATCTTGAATCTGAGATCTGCATAACACCATCTCTGAGGCACCGGCACTGGCTTGCCAGAGGGAGTTTAGCATGTGTGGACAGAAAACCCCTGATCTGAAATATCTGCTGCAGCTGTTCCCAAAACTTGGGGACACCAGCTTGTGGTGCATACACCTGGCCTAGCCCAGGGCTGTGCCTGGAGAATTTAGAGTAATATGGGAGGAGGGACTGGACTCTGTCACCACGGCCTCCCAGTTCCTCATTGCTCCCCTTACTGTGAAAACAGCAGTGGTGTCGGACCCCCCCCACTAGGTCTCCAGGCTGCTCTCTCCTGTGAGAAGTGGGGGCACCCAGAAACTAGATCCTATGCTCTGTGGGGATGTGAGGGAGGGCCCTGGAAGACTCCTAATCAGCCAATACTGGTATCATAAAGTTGCAAAGCCCTAGCAATAAACCCTTCCTACCAATGCCACAACTCTGCCTTTGTCATTACAAAGGTGACAGCTAGGCCTTAACAGATCACTCAAGGATCTCACAGAGGCAAATCTTGTAGTGCAGTACACCACCTGCCAGAAAAAGGAATAATTATCTTTTATTGGGGTTATTAACAACAACTGTAAATTCCATCAAGGAAAACAAATCAAATATGAATATATAAGTCAGAGATGTGGCTCAGATGATGAAAAATCTCTGGGAAAAAATTTCACTTACATGTCAACCTTGGAGCTTAATGACAGAGAGTTCAAACTTGAAGCTCTAAAAATACTCAATAAGATACAAAAAAACACTGAAATGCAATTTAGTGAGCTCAGAAAACAACTTAATAAACAAAAAGAGTACATCACCAAGGAAACTGAAACTATAAAAAAGCACCAAACAGAGATGAAAAACTTAATACACGAACTGAAAAATGAGTTAACAAGCTTAGCCAATAGAACAAGCCAGATAGAAGAGAGAATCAGCGACATTGAAGACAGGTAACTAGAGATACTACAGAAAAACAAAGAGAGAGACTCACAAATTTTAAAAAATGAGAAAGCCCTACAAGAATTGCCAGACTCCACCAGGAAGAGCAATATAAGCATAATAGGTATATTTGAAGAAGAGAGGGAAAAAGGAACAGAGAACATATTGAAACAAATAATTGATGAGAACTTCTCAAGCCTGTGGAAAAAGTTGCTTCCCAAGAAGCAAAAAGAACACTGAGTTACCTCAACCCAAACAAACTTACTCCAAAGCACATTGTAATGAAATTATCACAAATCAATGACAAAGAAAGAATCCACAAGGCAGCTACAAAGAAAAAGGATATAACAGATAAAGGAAGGCCCATTAGGGTATAATCAGATTTCTCAGCAGAAACTCTAGAAGCCAGAAGAAAATGGACCCCAACATTTAAAGTACTGAAAGAGAGGAACTACCAGCCAAGAGTAGTATATCCATCAAAGTTATCCTTCAAATATGAAGGGGAAATGGAAACATTTACAGACATACAGAAGTTGAGACTTTATCACCAAAAAACTACCACTTTTGGAAATACTAAAGAGGGTTATCCAACCAGATACAAAGAACAAAACAAAACAAAATTACAAGTAAAATTTTTTTTAACAAAACCACAATAAAAACAATGATAATCTGTGACAACAGTAGCATAAAAGGGGAAATAATAAAGATGAGCAGTAGCAAAGGAAGATGAAGTATAGAAGCACTCATGAGATAATGGACTCTAATAAATATGATAATTTTTCTTCTAATAACCTAATTGTAAACACCACTGGAAATGCCATTACTAAAACACATACCTTAAAAAAAGAAAATACAAAATATAGAAGTATGGAACACCATCAAACAAAAACAAATGACAGAAAAACAAAAAAGAAGAACCAAAGAAGACACAAAGCTATCAGAAAGCAGTATATAAAATGGCAATAGAAAATCCTCAAGTGTCAATAATTACACTAAATGTAAATGGATTAAACTCACCAATAAAGAGGCACAGAATAACAGATTAGATCAAGAAGCAAATCCCAACAGTATGCTGCCTTCAAGAGACATATCTAAGCTACAAGGATAAAAATAGATTCAAAGTGAAAGGTTGGAAAATGATTCTCCAAAAAAATAATATCCAAAGAAAAACAAGAGTAGCTATACTCATATCTGACAATGCTGACTATAAGACAACAAAGGTAACCAGAGACAGTGATAGACATTTCATAATGATAAAGGGGACATTGTATCAAGAAGACATAACACTCCTTAATATACAGTGTGTTCGTGAAGTCATGGTGCATTTTTGACCGGTCACAGGAAAGCAACAAAAGATGATAGAAATGTGAAATCTGCACCAAATAAAAGGAAAACTCTACCAGTTTCATACTTATTCAGTGCAGTTCGATGTGAGCTCATGCACAGATTTTTTAGGTCTCCTTAGGTAGCTATCCCATATAGCCTCTACAGACCCGTCACTGACTCATGGCCAACCAGAACGGGGTTTCTCCACCACACTTCCAGTTTCCTTCAATTGCTTATCCCACCGGGTAATGTTATTCCTATTCCTATGTGGTGATGCTTCATTATAAACACGCCAATATTCACGTTGCACTTTGGTCACGGATTTGAATTTAGTGAGCCAAAAAGCACATTGAACTTTCCTCTGTAGCATCCACATCTTTACTGGCATGGCCATGGGCTGCTCTGCTGTATACATGGTGTTATGTCATCATCTGTGCATGTGCACATGCTGCCACATCATCCTACAGAAACTGGGAGGGTTTTCCTTTTATTTGGTGCAGATTTCACATTTCTATTGTCTTTTGTTGCTTTCCTGTGACTGGTCAAAAATACATCATGACTTTACGAACACACTGTATATGCACCAAACCAAGGTGAACCAAAAAATATATATAAGACAACTACTAACTGATCTAAAAGTGCAAACCGAGAAAAATATAATCATACTTGGAGACCGCAGTACACCATTGATGGCTTTAGATAGTTCATCCAAACAGAAAACTATAAAGAAATATTGGCCTTAAATGAAACACTAGAACAAATGTACATAATAGATATCTACAAGATATCCCAAAAAAATCCCAGTATACATTTTTCTCCAGTGTACATGGAACATTTTTAAGAATAGATCATATGCTGGACCAGAAAACCAACACCAAGAATTTCAGAAAGATTAAAATTATATCAAGCATATTCTCTGACCACAAAGCTTTAAAACTAGAATTCAATGGCAAAAAAAACAGAAGTACACCAACCCACAAAACTGGAAATTAAACAACATACTTCTAAAAAATGAATGGGTCAAAAAAAAAATAAAAGAGATCAAAATATATTTGTGTTTTTCACACACACAAATGAAAATGACAACACAACATTTCAGAATATCTGGGATGTAGCAAAAGCAGTAATAAGAGGGATGTTTATATCATTACATGCTTATATGATTAAGTAAGAGAGAGCCCAAGAAAATAACCTAACATCATATTTTAAGAATCAAGGAAAAGAAGAAAAAAGGCAACCCTAAACCAGCAGAGGAAAGAAAATAATAAAAAGTAGAGCAGAAATAAATGAAATAGAGAACAGAAAACTATAAAAAAGTTATTACAACAAGGAGCTTGTTCTTTGAAAAGATCAATAAAATTCCAAACTCCTGGCAAGACTCACTAAGGAAAATAGAGAAAAGACTCATATAAACAAAATCCAAAATAAAAAAGGAGAAGTTACCACAGATTCATAGATATACAAAGGATTATTACAGAATAGTATGAAAAATTATATGCCACCAAATTAAACAATCTAGAAGAAATGGATAAACTCCTAGAACAATACAATTTTCCTATACTGAATCATGAAAAAGTAGAAAGCCTAAATAGACTGATAAGCAGGGAAGAAAGAGAAACAACTACAAAAACTTCCCAAAAGTAAAGTTGTGGGCCAGATGGCTACACTAATGAATTCTACCAAACATTCAAAGAAGAATTGGTTCTTATCCTTCTCAAAGTCTTCCAAAAAAATTGAAGAAGAAGCAATACTTCCAAACACATTTTATGAGGTCACCATAACCCTCATACAAAACCTGGCAAGAATAACACAAAAAAACTACAATATCTTTAAGATGCAAAAATCCTTTAAAAAAATGCTAGCAAATTGAATACAACAAAACATCAAAAAAAAATTCATCATGATCAAGTGGAATTTATCCAAGAAACACAACTATGGTTCAACTTACATAAAATGATTAATGTAATACACCATATCAACAAAACAAAGAACAAAAATTTTATGATTCTATCAATAGATGCAGAAAAGTCATTCAATAAAATACAACATCCTTTTATGTTTAAAACACTAAACAAAATGGGTATAGAAGAAAAATACCTCAACATAATAAAGGCCATTTATGACAAACCATCAGCTAACAATATACTAAATGGTAAAAAACAGAATACTTCTCTTCTAAAATCAGAAACAACACAATGTTGCCCACTCTCTCCATTCCTTTACAACATAGTGCTGGGAGTTCTAGCCAGAGCAATCAGATAAGAGAAAGAAAAGGCATACATATTGGGAAAGAAGAAGTAAAAGTTTTACTGAAGAAGTAAAAGTTTTACTTTTTTGCAAATGACATAATCCTCTATATAGAAAACTCCAAAGACTCCATAGAAAAGCCATTAGAAATAATAAACCAATACAGTAAGGTTCCAGGATACAAAAATATTATACAGAAGTCTATTGCTTTCTTATATGCCAACAAGAAAACCTCAGAAAAAAAACTCAAAAAACTAATTCCTTTTACAGTAGCAACAAAAGAAAAATAAAATACCTAGGAATAAACATAACAAAGAATGTAAAGAACCTATATACTAAAAGTTACAAAACATTATTAAAGAAAATTGAAAAAAACAATGAAATAGAATAATATTTCATGTTCATGGATAGGAAGAATAATATAGTTAAAATGGCCATACTATCCAAAGTTATATACAAATTTAATGCAATTCCCATCAAAATTCCAATGTCATTTTAAAAAGAAATGCTTCAAAAAATAATCAGGTTTCTTTGGAACCATAAAAAAATTTGAATAACCAAAGTAATCCTAAGGAAAACAAAGAAGCTGGAGGCATTACAATATCTGACTTCAAACTATACTACAGAGCCACGATAATCAAAACAGCCTGGTACTGGCAAAAGAATAGACACATAGACCAATGGAACAGAATGGAGAGCCCAGAAAGAAAACCACATATATATGGGCCAATCATCTTTGATAAAAGAGCCAAAAACACACAATGGAGAAAAGAAAGCCTTTTTAATAAATGGTGCTGGGAAAATTGAAAAGCCACATGCAAAAGAATGAATCTTGACTGCAGTTTATCTTCTTGCACAAAAATTAATTCAAAATGGATCAAAGACCTAAATATAAGATCTGAAGCAATAAATTACATAGAAAAAAACACAGGACCTAAACTCATGGACCTTAGCTATAAAGAACATTTTATGAATTTGACTCAAAAGGCAAGGGAAGTAAAGGAAAAGATAAATGAATGGGACTACATCAAACTATGAAGCTTCTGCACAGCAAAAGAAACTGTCAAGAAAACAAATAGGCAACCAACTAAATGGGAGATGATATTTTCAAACAACAGCTCAGATGAGGGACTAATACCCAAAATATATAAAAAACTCACAAAACTCAGCAACAAAAAAACAATCCATTAAAAAATGGTAAGAGGACATGAATAGACACTTCTCCCAGGAAGACATACAAATGGCCAACAGAGGCCCTGGCCAGTTGGCTCAGTGGTAGAGCATCGGCCTGATGTACAGGAGTTCCGGGTTCGATTCCGGCCAGGGCATGCAGGAGAGGTGCCCGTGGGCTTCTCCACCCCTCCCGCTCTTATTCCTCTCTGTCTCTCTCTTCCCCTTCCGCAGCCGAGGCTCCATTGGAGCGAAGTTTACCCGGGCGCTGGGGATGGCTCCATGGCCCCTGCCTCAGGTGCTAGAATGGCTCTGGTTGCAGCAGAGTGGCACCCCAGATGGGCAGAGCATCGCCCCCCGGTGGGCATGCCGGGTGGATCCCGGTCGAGCACATGCGGGAGTCTGTCTGACTGCCTCCCCGTCTCCAACTTCAGAAAAACACACACAAAAAAAACCCCCCCAAAAACAAATGGCTAACAGATATATGAAAAGATGCTCATCTTCATTAGCTATTAGAGAAATGCAAATCAAAACTACAATAAGATACCACCTCCCACCTGTTAGATTAGCTATTATCAACAAAACAGGTATTAACAAGTGCTGAAGAGGCTGTGGAGAATAAGGAACCCTCATATACTGTTGGTGGGAATTTTAATTAGTGAAACCATTATGGAAGAAAGTATGATGGTTCTTCAAAAAATTAAGAATAAAACTACCATATGACCCAGCAATCCCACTACTGGGTATATACCCACAAAACTTGAAATCTTGGGTATGTAAAGACACATGCAGCTCCAGTTTCATTGCAGCATTGTTCATGGTGGCCAGGACATAAAAACAGCCAAAATGCCCTTCAAAAGAGGATTGGATAAAGAAGAAGTGGTACATATATACAATGAAATACTACACAGCCATAAGAAATGATGACATAGTATCATTTACGACAACATGGATGGACCTTGATAACATTACACTGAGTGAAATAAGCAAATCAAAAGAAGCTAAGAACTATATGATTTCCATACATAGGTGGGGCACAAAGTTGAGACTCATTAACATAGACAGGGTGCAATGATTACCAGGGAGAAGGGAGAAGTGGAGAAGGAGTGGGATGGGGGGAAGGGGAGAGACTTAAAGAGAAACAAAATATGAGGTGAAAGAAGATGATTTGACTTTGGGTGATGGGTACACAGCATAACTGACTATCCAAATGATGTGGAGATGTTTTCTCTAAATCTATGTACTCTGATTGAACATTGTCAGCCTGTTAAACTTAAATGTCTAAAAAAAGGGGGGGGGAATTACACAACCATTATTTCTCTACAAATACAGTAATTTCTTGCCATATCAGTTTACTTTTCATGGTCTCACTATATTGCGGAATTTTAAATTGTATATATATAATAATGTATCACGAATTTTTTGCTATATCACAGGATTTTGTGGTATGTAGGTATTTTTATATATTTATTACTTTAATTATTTTTGCAGTAAAATAAGCAAAATAAGTCTGAGAAAGGTTAATAACAGTGTGGAAAAGGTTTATAAGAGTGTGGGGAGGATTTATAAAGCCTTAAAATATATAAATAATAAAATAAATATAGGGTCACTACTTCACAGATTTTTGCCTATTGCAAGCAGTTCCGGAACCCAACCCCCATGAGGGACCACTGTATTTATCATTGTCTTAATTTAAGCCCAATTAATTTTGAGTCACAAACTTCACCATATAAGAGGCAAAGTTATGACAACTTGAAAGTATTATTTGGAATACAAAAACTAGAGCAGTCTAAAGGCTATATTTAGTTGGAGAAGAATGGTCTTCAAAATCAACCTCAGTCATATTAGAATCTCAGATTACCGTTTACTGGTTACATAAACTCAGGCAAATTAATTAACTCTGTGCTTTTCCAAGCATAGAGTTACTCTAAGCTTTAACCAAGAAATAAATTGATACTTAATAATAATTTGTGATAATTTTTCCAACTTATAATCATTTTCATTGTATTTAATTCCAATATTAAAGCCTATTCCACCTTTTCTTTTCCTACTTAAAAATTTAAATTATTCTTACAAATTCAAATCATTGTGTTTTCAGGATGTACATATTTTGTTTGCCTTGCTTTTATGTTTGGCCATAGTCCACTTACGTAGCTACTCTGACTAATCTCAATTCCATTCCATCCAAGATTTTTAAAAGTGGTGCTGAAAGAATTTTATTTTGAGGCACATTGAGAGAATTGTTTTTATTTTCTCAAATTAAAAAAAAAAGTAAAGACACATTGGCGATTTCACAAGATGATAGCACTGGTTATGACATGAGGTCATACTTTCTCTAAATGCTAACAATACATGTGATGACTGACTTGGATACCATTTTTAAAAGAGATAACATTTGATTGAACCTTGGATCAGATTTCAAGCCAATCTGACTGATCTCATTGCAGATAAAAACCTGACTCTTGAGTGAAGAATTTAGTTTAATTATCTACCACTTATGCCAGGGGAAAATTATTATGAAAAATTTTAGTCTTTTTCTAAAGTTCACCAGGCAAACACAGTTGTAACAGGAAGACAGCATTAGTAATTTGAGGCTCAATTTACTTAGTTTTCAATTTGGTGAGAATATGTACTGAAAGTTGAGACATTTGTTACCTTTTAACAAAATAACAAAAGTATTGGCTTTTTGACCCAACTTAGGCACCCACAGATGGAAAGAAACAAAAATGATTTTAAATCAGAACCCCAACAACTAAATGTGTTTTTCTTCTTTTTTTGGGGGGTGGGGGTTAGTGAGCCCTCACACATCAAAAGCATAAGGTATTTAGGACATTTTTCACCAATCTTCTGTTCTTAATAGTTTTCTTTTTCATATATATACTCCATCCCTCAAAGCAGCCATTGAAAATCACCATCATCTATCCAGTTATAGAGGAAACACAGAAGAGTTGAAGAGAATTGTTATTCCTTGGCATGGACCCACAAAGTCAAGCCTAACATTCAGCAATTATTTCTTGAATTAAAAATATTATGTCCCAAAGTGATTGAAGATTAAGGGAAACTCTCAAGCCGCCACATATATGTGAGAAAAAAAAATGTAAAATTAACTAAGAACTAACTTGATTTCCATGTTTTAAAGACTTTTAAACAAAAGGATTAATGTTTAAAGTTTCTTTGTCCAAGATGAGTAAACCTTTCAAATGATAGTTTCACAGTGAAGCAGGATGTTTACACCTGCTAAAAAACTGTTTAAACATGATGATTGAGGTGAACTCTTTAACTAATTTCAAGTTGGTTATATAGTAGCTCTTTTAAATAAGATAAATATTCAGGCCCTGGCCGGTTGTCTCAGCGGTGGAGCGTTGGCCTGGCGTGCAGGGGACCCGGGTCGATTCCCGGTCAGGGTACATAGGAGAGGCGCCCATTTGCTTCTCCACCCACCCCCTCCTTCCTCTCTGTCTCTCTCTTCCCCTCCCGCAGCCGAGGCTCCATTGGAGCAAAGATGGCCCGGGCGCTGGGGATGGCTCCTTGGCCTCTGCCCCAGGTGCTGGAGTGGCTCTGGTCGCGGCAGAACGACGCCCCTGGTGGGCGTGCCGGGTGGATCCCGGTCGGGCGCATGCGGGAGTCTGTCTGACTGTCTCTCCCCGTTTCCAGCTTCAGAAAAATACAAAAAAAAAAAAAAAAGATAAATATTCATAATGTTCATTACCATCCCTCTAGTATAAAATAAAATTTGAAGACTAAGATTGACAAATGAACCCTGAAATATTCTTCAGATTCTCTAAAGATCTGTCCTTCTGCAATAAGTCTGGCTTTATTTTCTGCTAAAGTTCTGCTTTTTTTTTTTTTTATTCATTTTAGAGAGGAGAAAGAGAGAGAGAGAGAGAGAGAGAGAGAGAGAGAGAGAGAGAGAGAGAGAGAGAGAGAAAGGAGAGAGAGACAGGGAGGACGAGCTGGAAACATCAACTCCCATATGTGCCTTGACCAGGCAAGCCCAGGGTTTCCAACCGGCTACCTCAGCATTTCCAGGTCGACACTTTATCCACTGCGCCACCACAGGTCAGGCAGTTTTGCTTTTTTAAATTATTATTATTTGAAAAATTAAATTTAACAGGGTGACATTGATCAACAAAAGTATGTAGATTTTGGGTAAACATCTCCACATCATTTGGACAGTCCATTATATATCCATCACCCATAGTGAAATCATTTTCCATCACCTTACGTTTGTATCCCTCTTTATATCCTCCCCCAAATTCCTCCCGCACTCTCTTCCCACACCCTCTTCCCCCTGTTAACCACTGCACTCTTATTTATGTCTATGAGTCTCAATTTTGTATTCTACCTATGTATGAAATCGTACAGTTTTTAGCTTTTTCAAATTTACTTATTTCACTCAGTATAATGTTATCAAAGTCCATCTATGTTGTCATAAATGATAGTGTCATAGTTTCTTATGACTGAGCAGTAGTCCTTTGTATATATGTTCCACACCTTCTTTATCCGACCCTCTATTGAAAGATACTTTGGTTGTTTCTATGTCTTGGCCACTGTGAATAATGCTGCGATGAACATGGGGCTGCACGTGTGTTTACATATCAATGTTTTTGTGTTTTTTTGGTATATACCCAGTAGAGAGATTGCTGGGTCATATGGTAGTGCCATTCTTAATTTTGGGGGGAACCACCATATTTTCTTCCATAGTGGTTGTCCTAATTTACATTCCCACCAACAGTGAATGAGGGGTATTTTTGTGCACAGCCTCTCCAACACTTGTTATTACTACCTGTCTTGTTGATAATAGCCAATCTAACAGGTGTGAGGTGATATCTCATTGTAGTTTTGAGTTACATTTCTCAAATAGCTAGTGAAGATGAGCATTTTTTTTTTGTATATTTTTGGCCATTTGTATTTCTTCTTGGGAGAAGTGTTTGTTCATGTTCTCTTCCCATTTTTTTATTGGATTGTTTGCTTGTTTGATGCTGAGTTTTGTGTGTTCTTTATATATTTTGGATATTAACTCCTCATCAGAACTGTTGTTTGCAAATATCATCTCTTATTTAGTTGGCTGCCTAATGTTTTGTTGTCAGTTTCTTTGCTGTGCAGAAGAATCTTAGTTTGATATAGTCCCATTCATTTATTTTTGCCTTTGCTTTACTTGCCTTTGACATCAAATTCATAAAATGTTCTCTATGGCCAAGGTCTATGAGTATAGTACCCATTTTTTCTTCTATGTAATTTATTGTTTCCAATATTATATTTAGGTCTTTGATTCATTTTTAATTAATTTTTGTACAAGGAGACAAACTGTAGTCAACTTTCATTCTTTTGTATGTGGTTTTCTGATTTTCCCAGTACCATTTATTGAAGAGGCTTTCTTTTCTCCATCATGTGTTTTTGGCTTCTTTATCAAAGATGATTTGCCCATATATATGTGGTTTTATTTCTGGGCTTGTATTTTTCTGCCAATACCATGCTGTTTTGATTGTCATGTCTATCTTGTATAATTTGAAGTCAGGTATTGTAATGCCTCTGGCTTTGTTCTTTTTTCTCAGAATTGTTTTGGCTATTTGAATTTTTTTATACTTCCAGACAAACCTGGTGATTTTTTGTTCCATTTCTTTAAAAAATGACATTGGAATTTTGATGGGATTACATTAAATTTGTATATTGCTTTTGGTAATATGGCCATTTTAACTATATTTATTCTTTCTATCTAAGAAAATGGGATATTTTTCCATTTTATTGTGTCTTTTTGAATTTCTTTTAATAATGCTTTATATAGTACGGTATACAGATTTTTTTTACATTTTTCGTTATATTTATTTCTAGGTATTTTATTGTATTGTATTGTATTGTATTGTATTGTATTTTTGCAACTGTAAAAGAGATTTTTTTTTTTTTTTTTTAGTTTATGTCCTGAACTTTCATTGTTGGCATTTATGAAAGCCATAGGCATCTGTATGTTAATTTTGTATTCTGTGATCTTACTGTATTTGTTTATTGTTTCTAATAGTCTTTCTGTGAAGTCTTTGGGGATTTCTATATACAGGACCATGCCATCTGCTAAAAGTAAAACCTTTACCTTTTCTTTCCCGATATGGATGCCCTAATTTCTTTCCTTTCTCTTGCCTCTCTCTGGCTAAAACTTACAGTACTATATTGAATAGTAATGAAGATAGTAGGCAGCCTTGTCTTGTTCCTTATTTTATAGAACAAGCTTTCAGTTTTTCATAATTTAGTATGATATTAGCTGATGGTTTGTCATATATGACCTTTATTATGTTGAGGTATTTTCCTTCTATACCCATTTTATTGAGTGTTTCAAACATAAAGGAATGTTGTGTCTTATTAAATGCCTTCTCTGCACCTATTGATAGGATCATATGACTTTTATCCTTTGTTTTGTTGATATGGTGTATTGCATTAATCTATTTATATATGTTGAATCATCCTTGTGCTCCTGTAATGAATTCCACTTGATTGTGATGTATTATTTTTTTCATGTGTTTTTGTATTTGATTTGCTAGTATTTTTTTTTAATAAATTTTTATTAATGGTAATGGGATGACATTAATAAATCAGGGTACATATATTCAAAGAAAACATGTCTAGGTTATTTTGTCATCAAATTATGATGCAAACCACTCGCCCAAAGTCAGATTGTCCTCCGTCACCCTCTATCTAGTTCTCTGTGCCCCTCCCCCTCCCCCTAACTCTCTCCCTCCCTCCCTCCCTCCCATGTCCTCCCTCCCCCCCCACCCTTGGTAACCACCACACTCTTGTCCATGTCTCTTAGTCTCATTTTTATGTTCCACCAATGTATGGAATCATGTAGTTCTTGTTTTTTTCTGATTTGCTTATTTCACTCCTTATAATGTTATCAAGATCCCACCATTTTGCTGTAAATGATCTGATGTCATCATTTCTTATGGCTGAGTAGTATTCCATAGTGTATATGTGCCACATCTTCTTTATCCAGTCTTCTATTGAAGGGCTTTTTGGTTGTTTCCATGTCTTGGCCACTGTGAACAGTGCTGCAATGAACATGGGGCTACATGTGTCTTCACGTATCAATGTTTCTGAGGTTTTGGGGTATATACCCAGTAGAGGGATTGCTGGGTCATAAGGTAGTTCTATTTGCAGTTTTTTGAGGAACCACCATACTTTCCTCCATAATGGTTGTACTACTTTACAGTCCCACCAACAGTGAATGAGGGTTCCTTTTTCTCCACAGCCTCTCCAACATTTGCTATTATCCGTCTTGTTGATAATAGCTAATCTAACAGGAGTGAGGTGGTATCTCATTGTAGTTTTGATTTGCATTTCTCTAATAACTAATGAAGCTGAGCATCTTTTCATATATCTGTTGGCCATTTGTATCTCTTCCTGGGAGAAGTGTCTGTTCATGTCCTCTTCCCATTTTTTTATTGGATTGTTTGTTTGTTTGTTGTTGAGTTTTATGAGTTCTTTGTAAATTTTGGATATTAGGCCCTTATCTGAGCTGTCATTTGAAAATATCAGTTCCCATATAGTTGGCTGTCTGTTTATTTTGATATCAGTTTCTCTTGCTGAGCAAAAACTTTTAATTCTGATGTAGTCCCATTCATTTATCTTTGCCTTCACTTCTCTTGCCATTGGAGTCAAGTTCATAAAATGTTCTTTAAAACCCAGGTCCATGAGTTGCGTACCTATGTCTTCTTCTATGTACTTTATTGTTTCAGGTCTTATATTTAGGTCTTTGATCCATTTTGAATTAATTTTAGTACACGGGGACAGGCTGTAGTCGAGTTTCATTCTTTTGCATGTGGCTTTCCAGTTTTCCCAACACCATTTGTTGAAGAGGCTTTCTTTTCTCCATTGTGTGTTGTTGGCCCCTTTATCAAAGATTATTTGACCATATATATGTGGTTTTATTTCTGGGCTTTCTATTCTGTTCCATTGGTCTGAGTGTCTATTTTTTTGCCAATACCATGCTGTTTTGATTATCGTGGCCCTATAATATAGTTTAAAGTCAGGTATTGTAATGCCCCCAGCTTCATTCTTTTTCCTTAGGATTG
The DNA here is from genome assembly GCF_036850765.1 of Saccopteryx bilineata. Classification (NCBI taxonomy): domain Eukaryota; kingdom Metazoa; phylum Chordata; class Mammalia; order Chiroptera; family Emballonuridae; genus Saccopteryx; species Saccopteryx bilineata. The sequence continues at coordinate 92,708,423 of NC_089494.1, read as the reverse complement.
TTTTGGCTATTCGGGGTTTTTTATAGTTCCATATAAATCTGATGATTTTTTGTTCCAGTTCTTTAAAAAATCTCATAGCGATTTTGATGGGAATTGCATTAAATTTGTATACTGCTTTGGGTAATATGGCCATTTTGATTATATTTATTCTTCCTATCCAAGAACAAGGAATATTTTTCCATCTCATTGTATCTTTTTCGATTTCCCTTAACAATGCTTTGTAATTTTCATTATATAGGTCTTTTATGTTCTTTGTTATGTTTATTCCTAGGTATTTTATTATTTTTGTTGCAATCGTGAAGGGGATTATTTTTTTGAGTTCGTTTTCTAATATTTCATTGTTGGCATATAGAAAGGCTATGGACTTTTGTATGTTAATTTTGTATCCTGCGACCTTACTGTATTGGTTTATTGTTTCTAATAATCTTTTTGTGGAGTCCTTCGGGTTTTCGATGTATAGGATCATATCATCAGCAAAAAGTGATAGCTTTACTTCTTCTTTTCCGATATGGATGCCTTTTATTTCTTTGTCTTGTCTGATTGCTCTGGCCAGAACTTCTAGCACCACGTTGAATAAGAGTGGAGAGAGTGGACAACCCTGTCTTGTTCCTGATTTAAGGTAGAAAGTCCTCAGTTTTATGCCGTTTAATAGGATGTTGGCTGATGGTTTATCATATATGGCCTTTATCATGTTGAGATATTTTCCTTCTATACCCATTTTGTTGAGAGTCTTAAACATAAACTTGTGTTGTATTTTATCAAAAGCCTTTTCTGCATCTATTGATAAGATCATGTGGTTTTTGTTCTTTGTTTTGTTGATATGGTGTATTACGTTAACCGTTTTGCGTATGTTGAACCATCCTTGAGATTCTGGGATGAATCCCACTTGATCATGATGTATTATTTTTTTAATATGTTGTTGTATTCGGTTTGCCAGTATTTTGTTTAGTATTTTAGCATCTGTATTCATTCGAGATATTGGTCTGTAGTTTTCTTTCTTTGTGCCATCCTTGCCAGGTTTTGGTATGAGGGTTATGTTGGCCTCATAAAATGTGTTTGGAAGTATTGCTTCTTCTTCAATTTTTTGGAAGACTTTGAGTAGAATAGGAACCAAGTCTTCTTTGAATGTTTGATAGAATTCACTAGTATAACCGTCTGGGCCTGGACTTTTATTTTTGGGGAGATTTTTAATAGTTTTTTCTATTTCCTCCCTGCTGATTGGTCTGTTTAGGCTTTCTGCTTCTTCATGACTCAGTCTAGGAAGGTTGTATTGTTCTAGGAATTTATCCATTTCTTCTAGATTGTTGTATTTGGTGGCATATAATTTTTCATAGTATTCTACAATAATTCTTTGTATTTCTATGATGTCTGTGGTGATCTCTCCTCTTTCATTTTGGATTTTATTTATTTGAGTCCTGTGTCTTTTTTCCTTGGTGAGTCTTGCCAAGGGTTTGTCAATTTTGTTGATCTTTTCAAAGAACCAGCTCCTTGTTTTATTGATTTTTTCTATAGTTTTTCTGTTCTCTATTTCATTTATTTCTGCTCTGATTTTTATTATCTCCTTTCTTCGGCTGGTTTTGGGTTGTCTTTGTTCTTCTTTTTCTAGTTCCTTAAGGTGTGAAGTTAAGTGGTTTACTTCGGCTCTCTCTTGTTTGTTCATATAGGCCTGAAGTGATATGAACTTTCCTCTTATTACTGCTTTTGCTGCATCCCAGAGATTCTGATATGTCGTATTTTCATTTTTATTTGTCTGTATATATCTTTTGATTTCTGTGCTTATTTCTTCTTTGACCCATTCATTTTTTAGAAGTATGTTGTTTAGTTTCCACATTTTTGTGGGTTTTTCCCCCTCTTTTTTGCAGTTGAATTCTAGTTTCAAGGCTTTATGATCAGAAAATATGCTTGGTCCAATTTCAATTTTTCTAAATTTGCTGATATTGTCTTTGTGGCCCAACATATGGTCAATTCTTGAGAATGTTCCATGTACACTAGAGAAAAATGTATACTCTGTCGCTTTGGGATGAAATGTCCTGTAGATGTCTATCATATCCAGGTGTTCTAGTATTTCGTTTAAGGCCACTATATCTTTATTGATTCTCTATTTGGATGACCGATCTAGAACCGTCAGTGGTGTATTGAGGTCTCCAAGTATGATTGTATTTTTGTTAGTTTTTGTTTTAAGGTCAATAAGTAGCTGTCTTATATATTTTGGTGCTCCTTGGTTTGGTGCATATATATTAAGGATTGTTATGTCTTCTTGATTCAACTTCCCCTTAATCATTATGAAATGACCATTTTTGTCTCTGAGTACTTTTTCTGTCTTGTAGTCAGCATTATTTGATATGAGTATTGCTACGCCTGCTTTTTTTTGCGTGTTGTTTGCTTGGAGTATTGTTTTCCAGCCTTTCACTTTGAATTTGTTTTTATCCTTGTTGCTTAGATGTGTTTCTTGTAGGCAGCATATAGTTGGATTTTCTTTTTTAATCCATTGTGCTACTCTGTGTCTTTTTATTGGTAAGTTTAATCCATTTACATTTAGTGTAATTATTGACACTTGTGGGTTCCCTACTGCCATTTTATAAATTGCTTTCTGTTAGTTTTGTATCTAGTTTGATTCTTCTCTTTTGTTTTTCTATCATTTGTTTTTGTTTGTTTGTGTTCCATACTTCTTTCCTCTGTTGCTACCTTTTTTAAGTCAAGTGTTTTTGTGGTGGTTTTTTTAAGGGTGGTTACCATTAAGTAATGAAAAGGGTACCTACCATATTCATTGTAGTACCCTATCTTATAAGTATTTCTGCACTTCATCATCCTTTGCTATTGTTAATCTCCATCCTCTCCCCCCTTTTTTTCCTTTGTTGTCACAGTTTAAGTTTGGTTTTATTGTGTTCTTGGTGGAGCTGTTACTTGTGGTGTTGTTTTCTTTTGTTCTTTGAATCTGGTTGGAAAACCCCCTTTAGTATTTCCTGGAGTGGGGGCTTTCTGTTGATAAATTCTCTCATCTTTTCTGTTTTTGTGAATGTTTTTATATCTCCTTCATACTTGAAGGATAGCTTTGATGGGTATAGTATTCTTGGCTGAAAGTTCCTCTCTCTCAGGGCTTTAAATATTGGGGTCCACTCTCTTCTAGCTTGTAGAGTTTCTGCTGAGAAATCTGATGATAATCTAATAGGCCTTCCTTTATATGTTGTACTCTTCTTTTCCCTGGCTGCCTTGAGAATTTTTTCTTTGTCATTGGTTTGTGTCATCTTTATTATGATGTGCCTTGGAGTGGGTTTGTTGGGGTTAAGAAAACTTGGTGTTCTGTTTGCTTCTTGAATTTGAGGCTTTAGTTCCTTCCACAGGCTTGGGAAGTTCTCGTCTATTATTTGTTTGAGTATATTCTCCATTCCATTTTCTTTCTCTTCTCCCTCTGATATACCTATTATTCTTATGTTATTCTTTCTGATGGAGTCAGACAATTCCTGTAGGGCTTTCTCATTTTTTATTATTTTTGAGTCTCTTTCTTCTTCTCTCTGTTGTGCCTCAAGTTGTTTGTCTTCTATTTCACTAATCCTATCTTCAATCTTGGCTGTTCTGTTAGCTAAGCTTGTTACCTCGTTTTTCAGCTCGTGAATTGAGTTTTTCATTTCTGTTTGATTTGTTTTTATAGTTTCAATTTCCTTGGTAATATATTCTTTGTGTTCATTGAGTTGTTTTCTGATCTCCCTATATTGCCTTTCTGTGTTTTCTTGTATATCTCTGAGTATTTTTAAGATTTCTATTTTAAATTCTCTGTCATTTAGCTCCAAGGCTTCCAATATGTTAAGTCTTTTCTCCATAGATTTTTCCACATCTGTTTGTGTTACTTCTCTTTCTTTTGTATCCATAATATTCGATTTTCTCTTTCTTATCGGCATCTGAGGGTGGTCTTATTGATAGCACTAATTAGAATTAATAAAGAGTAAAAAGAAAAAAAAAAAGGGTAAAACACCCCACAAAAATAACAGTAATAATTTATTATTTCCCCCTTTTTTTCTCTCTTCTCTTTCCCTCCTCTCCCCTCCTCAGGGAAATATCGTGCCTATAATGGAGGGCCTGATTTGGGGTGAAGAGTTCAAGGGGCAAAAAAAGGGAGTAGGGACCTACTAAATGCAAAAAAAAAAAAAAAAAAAAGTAAGAAAATCTTAGACAAGCATAAGATGATTTGCTTGTAAGTGATGGTCAACTAAGAGATATAATGAGAGGGATAAGAGGGAATCAGAAAAAAGGACCAAAAAAGAATAATAAAGAAGAAAAAATAAAAATAATAAGTAAAAATCTGTTGTATTAAGTGGAGCGAAGACTAAATACAATGGAGACCTTGGGTTGGGAGGACCCAAAATGCCACAAAAATAAACAAACAAGAGAAAAAAAATATAAAAACAAAAGCAAAAAAGAGAAATAAAGCCAAAAAAAAGCCTTGAGTCCCAAATTAACTAATTTGTTCGTGATTGAGGATTATATGGGAGGAAAGTAAAATGAGAAAAGAAAAAACGAATAGAAAGAAAAAAATAAGAAAAAGAGAAAAACGAAGGAAGAAATAAAATAGGAGGAGAAAAAAACAAAATAAAGCAAGACAAAAAAAAACAAAAGAGGAGAGAGTGAGAGTTAAGTGTTTTGGAGTATAACCTTAAAGGAGGGTGAGGATGAAGAAGAAAAATAAAATGCAATACTCATGGGTAGTGTAGTTCAAGAAAGGGGAAGCATAAGATGGGCAGAGAATAGAAGAACCGAGGTGGAGGAAATAAAGGCAAAAAGATAGAAGAAACAAACAACAACAACAACAACAACAAAAAATTAGTGGATCAAGTTGCAAAGTCTGTGGGTTTTTCTTGATTTTGAGAGGTTAACTTCTTCCTTTTTCTTTTCTCTCCCTCTTCCTAATCGGTGACTCTGTACCCCAGGCTCTGCCCCTGTGTCACTCTTAGGTAGGGATTTGCAGTTGATGGGATTCTATGGCAATGTCATATAATTGGCTTTAGTCTTGCTGGAAGTAAAGGCTTGTTGGCGTTTGCAGGGTCCAACGATGAGAGAGTTTGCTTTCCTGGATTCTCTCTCCTAGTCCCCCCTTTCTGAATTAGCAGCCTGGTGATCCAGCTATAAGGCTGCAACTGCTTCTGCCTGGGGAGTAAGAGGCTCAAAGAGCTGGGAAATCCCCACTCTATCCCCACTCAGTGCAAGGCTTTGGGAAAGGCTCTGACAGTCAGGGCCTCCAGTGTAATCAGGCGGGGGTGGGAGTCAATTGTTGTCAAGGTGACTGTTCAGCGCCTATCATTTAGTTGGACCTCTCAACCCAGGCTTTCCACACTTTGTAGCCATTTTTTGCAGGGTAGAAGAGGCACTAGTCTCTGCTTACGACTAGTGTAGTATAGACCTTATTATCTGCCAAGTCCTTCTTGTTATCAATCAGAAGTTGCCCCCGCCCCTTTAGCGAGAGGCACTAAAAAATATCACGCCTCTTGTCTTGGATTGCTGAACTGAGAGAGATCTTATCAATTAGAACCGAGGGTGCGCAGATTTTATGGGTTAAGCTAATTTCAGTGATTGGGTCGCAGCTGTGTTTCCGAAGGTATTTTAGGCTGCCTGCGCGCGCCCCTCCCCCAACGCTTGATTGTTAGCTTGAATGGCTGGGTGAGGTGCCCCGCCCACGGAGAGAATCTCCCAAGCCTCTCCTGCTCGCCCCACCGCTGGCAGCTGGACTGCACCAGGCGCAGGATAATGGAGCCCCCTGGGTGTGCGGGCCAGTAGGGCGCCCTGGGCGCGTGGAATGCCCAAGGCACGCTCGCAAATGGGGCGCTCCGGGCACCGGTGGCCGGCGACCCCCACTCGCAGTGTGCAGGCCGCTGGGAACGTCAGCGGTGCTCAACCGGACCGGGCGCGCGCGCGGCGGCAGCTCGGGGGGTGGGGCTCGCGGTGGCTCGCGGTCGGCCGCTCGCGGCGGCTTGCGGTTCCCAAGTATATGGGCTGACTCACCGCAGGCGCACTTTCTGGCGGCTTGAATGAGCGTCGCTGCGGTAGCTTCCTCCACACCCTCGTCTCTCAGATTCAAGTGATAACAGTCCTTTTGCTTTCAGTTTGTGTGGAACTCCGGAATGCTCCGAGGATAAATTTTTCTGTTTCTAGTTGATAAATTTGTTGTGATTTAGGGGAGAGCTTTCGGACGCGCTTCTCACGGCGCCATTTCCGTGACGTCACTCACTCTATTTGCTAGTATTTTGTTTATGTTTTTTGCATCTGTATTCATTAGAGATATTGGTCTATAGTTTTCTTTTTTTGTATTGTTCTTGACAGGTTTAGGTAGGAGAGTTATGATAGCATAAGAAAATGTGTTCAGAAATATTTCTTCTTCAATATTTTGGAAGACTTTGAGAAGGATAGGAACCAAATTTTCTGTAAATGTTTGGTAGAATTCACTAATGTAGCCATGTGGTCCTGGACTTTTTTGGGGGGTGGGGTGATAATTGTTTCTATTTTCTTCCTGCTTGTGGTTTTATTTAGGCTTTCTACTTCTTAGTTACTCAGTCTAGAAGGATTGTATAGTTCTAGAAATATATCCATCTCTTCTAAATTGTTGAATTTGATGGCATATAGTAGTTTTTTATAGTATTCTACAATGATCCTTTGTATATCTATAATATCTGTGGTAATTTCTCCTCTTTCATTTTGGATTTGTTTATATGAGTTCTTTCTCATTTTTTATTGGTAAATCTTGCCAGGGGTTTGTTAATTTTATTGATCTTTTGAAAGAACCAGGTTCTTTGTTGTATTAAATTTTTTATAGTTTTTCAGTTCTCTATTTTATCTATTTCTGCTCTAATTTTCACTATTTTCTTTCTTTTGCTGGTTTTGGGTTGCCTTTATTCTTCTTTTTCTAGTTACTTACATGGTGATGTTACATTTTTTATTAGGGCTGTCTCTTATTTCTTTTTTTTTAATAATTTTATTTTTTTAATGGGGTGACATCAATAAATCAGGATACATATATTCAAAGATAACACGTCCAGGTTATCTTGTCGTTCAATTATGTTGCATACCCATCACCCAAAGTCAAATTGTCCTCTGTCACCTTCTATCTTGTTTTCTTTGTGCCCCTCCCCACACCTTTTCCCTCTCCCATTCCCCCCCCCGTAACCACCACACTCTTATCAATGTCTCTTAGTTTCACTTTTATGTCCCACCTACGTATGGAATAATGCAGTGCCTGGTTTTTTCTGATTTATTTATTTCGCTTCGTATCATGTTATCAAGATCCCACCATTTTGCTGTAAATGTTCCAATGTCATCATTTCTTATGGCTGAGTAGTATTCCATAGTGTATATTTGCCACATCTTCTTTATCCAGTCATCTATTGACGGGATTTTTGGTTGTTTCCATGTCCTGGCCACTGTGAACAATGCTGCAATAAACATGGGGCTGCATGTGTCTTTACGTATCAATGTTTCTGAGTTTTGGGGGTATATACCCAGTAGAGGGATTGCTGGGTCATAAGGTAGTTCTATTTTCAGTTTTTTGAGGAACCACCATACTTTCTTCCATAATGGTTGTACTATTTTACATTTCCACCAACAGTGTATGAGGGTTCCTTTTTCTCCACAGCCTCTCCAACATTTGCTATTACCTGTCTTGCTAATAATAGCTAATCTAACAGGTGTGAGGTGGTATCTCATTGCCGTTTTGATTTGCATTTCTCTAATAGCTAAAGAAGATGAGCATCTTTTCATATATCTGCTGGCCATTTGTATTTCTTCCTGAGAGAAGTGTCTGTTCATATCCTCTTCCCATTTTTTATTGGATTGTTTGTTTGTTGTTGAGTTTTATGAGTTCTTTGTATATTTTGGATATTAGGCCCTTATCTGAGATGTTATTTGAAAATATCATTTCCCATTTAGTTGGCTTTCTGTTTATTTTGTTATCAGTTTCTCTTGCTGAGCAAAAACTTCTTAGTCTGATGTAGTCCCATTCATTAATTTTTGCCTTCACTTTTCTTGCCTGTGGAGTCAAATTCATAAAATGCTCTTTAAAACCCAGGTCCATGAGTTGCGTACCTATGTCTTCTTCTATGTATTTAATTGTTTCAGGTCTTATGTTTAGATCTTTGATCCATTTTGAGTTAATTTTTGTACAGGGGGAGAGACTGTAGTCCAGTTTCATTCTTTTGCATGTGGCTTTCCAGTTTTCCCAGCACCATTTATTGAAGAGGCTTTCTTTTCTCCATTGTGTGTTGTTGGCCCCTTTATCAAAAATTATTTGACTATATATATGTGGTTTTATTTCTGGACTTTCTATTCTGTTCCATTGGTCTGAGTGTCTATTTTTCTGCCAATACCATGCTGTTTTGATTGTCGTGGCCCTATAATAGAGTTTGAAGTCAGGTATTGTAATGCCCCCAGCTTCATTCTTTTTCTTTAGGATTGCTTTGGCTATTCGGGTTTTTTTTATAGTTCCATATATATCTGATGATTCTTTGCTCTATTTCTTTAAAAAACATCATTGGAAGTTTGATGGGAATTGCATTAAATTTGTATATTGCTTTGGGTAATATAGCCATCTTGATTATATTTATTCTTCCTAGCCAAGAACAAGGTATATTCTTCCATGTCATTATATCTTTTTCGATTTCCCTTAACAATGGTTTATAGTTTTCATTATATAAGTACTTTACATTCTTTGTTATGTTTATTCTTAAGTATTTTATTTTTTTTTGTTGCAGTCGTGAAGGGGATTATTCTTTTGAGTTTGTTCTCAATTGTTTCATTGTTGGCATATAGAAAGGCTATTGACTTCTGTATGTTAATTTTGTATCCTGCGACCTTACTGTATTGGCTTATTATTTCTAGTAGTCTTTTTGTGGATTCTTTGGGGTTTTTGATGTATAGGATCATATCATCTGCAAAAAGTGATACCTTTACTTCTTCTTTTCCGATATGGATGCCTTTTATTTCTTTGTCTTGTCTGATTGCTCTGGCTTGAACCTCTAGTACCACATTAAATAAGAGTGGAGAGAGTGGACAACCCTGTCTTGTTCCTGATTTAAGGGGGAAAGCCTTCAGTTTAGTGCCATTTAATATGATGTTAGCTGATGGTTTATCATATATGACCTTTATCATGTTGAGATATTTTCCTTCTATACCCATTTTTTTGAGAGTCTTAAACATAAAATTGTGTTGTATTTTATCGAAAGCCTTTTCTGCGTCTATTGATAAGATCATGTGGTTTTTGTTCTTAGTTTTGTTGATATGGTGTATTACGTTAACCGTTTTACGTATGTTGAACCATCCTTGAGATTCTGGGATGAATCCCACTTGATCATGATGTATTATTTTTTTAATATGTTGTTGTATTCAATTTGCTAGTATTTTGTTTAGTATTTTAGCATCTGTATTCATTAGAGATATTGGTCTGTAGTTTTCTTTTTTTGTGCCATCCTTGCCTGGTTTTGGTATGAGGGTTATGTTGGCCTCATAAAATGTGTTTGCCAGTATTGCTTCTTCTTCAATTTTTGGAAGACTTTGAGTAGAATAGGAACCAAGTCTTCTTTGAATGTTTGATAAAATTCGCTGGTATAGCCGTCAGGGCCTGGACTTTTATTTTTGGGGAGGTTTTTAATGGTTTTTTTTTATTTCTTCTTTACTGATAGGTCTGTTTAGGCTTTCTGCTTCTTCTTGACTCAGTCTAGGAAGGTTGTATTGTTCTAGGAATTTATCCATTTCTTCTAGGTTGTTGAATTTAATGGCATAAAGTTTTTCATAGTATTCTACAATAATTCTTTGTATATCTACGGTGTCCGTGGTGATTTCTCCTCTTTCATTTTGGATTTTGTTTATATGAGTTCTTTCTCTTTTTTCCTTGGTAAGTCTTGCCAAGGGTTTGTCAATTTTGTTGATCTTTTCAAAGAACCAGCTCTTTGTTCTATTAATTTTTTCTATAGTTTTTCTGTTCTCTAATTCATTTATTTCTGCTCTGATTTTTATTATCTCCTTTCTTCGGCTGGTTTTGGGTTTTCTTTGTTCTTCTTTTTCTAGTTCCTTAAGGTGGGATGTTAAGTGGTTCATTTGGGCTCTCTCTTGTTTGTTCATATAGGCCTGAAGTAATATGAACTTCCCTCTTATCACTGCTTTTGCTGCATCCCATAGATTCTGATATGTCGTATTGTCATTTTCATTAGTCTATATATATCTTTTGATCTCTGCACTTATTTCTTCTTTGACCCATTCATTTTTTAAAAGTATGTTGTTTAGTTTCCACATTTTTGTGGGATTTTTTTCCTCTTTTTTGCAGTTGAATTCTAGTTTCAAGGCTTTATGATCAGAAAATATGCTTGGTACAACTTCAATTTTTCTGAATTTGCTGATGTTGTTTTTGTGGCCCAACATATGGTCAATTCTTGAGAATGATCCATGTACACTGGAGAAAAATGTATACTCAGTCACTTTGAGATGAAATGTCCTGTAGATGTCTATCATATCCAGGTGCTCTAGTGTTTTGTTTAAGGCCACTATGTCTTTGTTGATTCTCTGTTTGGATGACCGATCTAGAGCCGTCAGCGGTGTATTGAGGTCTCCAAGTATGATTGTATTTTTGTCAGTTTTTGTTTTAAGATCAATAAGTAGCTGTCTTATATATTTTGGTGCTCCTTGGTTTGGTGCATATATATTAAGAATTGTTATGTCTTCTTGATTCAGTTTCCCCTTAGCCATTACGAAATGGCCATTTTTGTCTCTGAGTACTTTTCCTGTCTTGTAGTCAGCATTATCCGATATGAGTATTGCTACACCTGCTTTTTTTTGGATGTTATTTGCTTGGAGTATTGTTTTCCAGCCTTTCAGTTTGAATTTGTTTTTATTCTTGTTACTTAGATGAGTTTCCTGTAGGCAGCATACAGTTGGATTTTCTTTTTTAATCCATTCTGCTACTCTGTGCCTTTTTATTGGTGAGTTTAATCCGTTTACATTTAGTGTAATTATTGATACTTGTGAGTTCCCTATTGCCATTTTATATCTTGCTTTCTGTTAGTTTTGTGTCTTTTTTGATCCTTCTCTTTCGTTTTTCTATGTTTTGTTTTTATTTGGTTGTATTCCATACATCTTTCCTCTGTTGCTATCTTTTTTTATCTCGTGTGCTTCTGTGGTGGTTTTTTCAATGGTGGTTACCTTTGAGTAATGAAAAGGGTCCCTACCCTGTTCATTGTAGCAAACTATTTTGTGAGTACTTTTGCACTCCATCGTCCTTTGCTACTGTTAATCTCCATCTTCTCCCCCTCTTTCTTTTTGTTGTTGTCACAGTTTAAATTTGGTTTTATTGTGTTCTTCTTGGAGCTTTTACTTGTGGCTCTGTTTTTTTTTTGTTCTTTGTATCTGATTGGAGAACCCCCTTTAGTAATTCCTGGAGTGGGGGTTTTCTGATGATAAATTCCCTCATCTTTTCTGTATCTGTGAATGTTTTTATTTCTCCTTCATATTTGAAGGATAGCTTTGATGGGTATAGTATTCGTGGCTGAAAGTTCCTCTCTTTCAGGACTTTAAATATTGGGGTCCACTCTCTTCTAGCTTGTAGAGTTTTTGCTGTGAAATCTGATGATAATCTAATGGGCCTTCCTTTATATGTTGTATTCTTCTTTTCCCTGGCTGCCTTGAGAATTTTTTCTTTGCTGTTGGTTTGTGTCAATTTCATTATGATATGCCTTGGAGTAGGTTTGTTGGGGTTAAGAAAACTCGGAGTTCTGTTTGTTTCTTGAACTTGAGGCTTTAGTTCTTTCCACAGGCTTGGGAAGTTCTCATCTATTATTTGTTTGAGTATGTTCTTCATTCCATTTTCTCTCTCTTCTCCCTCTGATATACCTATTATTCTTATGTTATTCTTTTTGATGGAGTCAGATAATTCTTGTAGGGCTATCTCATTTTTTAAATTTTTGAGTCTCTTTCTTCTTCTCTCTGTTGTGCCTCAAGTTGTTTGTCTTCTATTTCACTAATCCTCTCTTCTATCTGACCTGTTCTATTAGCTAAGCTTGTTACTTCGTTTTTCAGCTCGTGAATTGAGTTTTTCATCTCTGTTTGATTTGTTTTTATAGTTTCAATTTTCTTGGACATATATTCTTTGTGTTCATTGAGTTGGTTTCTGAGCTCCCTAAATTGCCTTTCTGTGTTTTCTTGTATATCTCGGAGGATTTTTTAGGATTTCTATCTTGAATTCTCTGTCATTTCGCTCCAAGGTTTCCAATATATTAAATTTTTCTCCATAGATTTTTCCTCATCTAGCTGTGTTACCTCTCTTTCTTTTGTATCCATGATATTCGATTTTCTCTTCCTTAATGGCATCTGATGGTGGTTTTGTTGATAGTATTAATGAGATTTAATAAAGAATAAAAAGTTAAATAAAATAAAAAATCGAAAAGAGTTGTTTTTTTTTAAAAAAATTAATAATGAAATAAAGAAAAATAAAATAAAATAAAAATTTTAAAAAAGGAAATTATTGCCCCCCTCCTTTTTTCCTCTCCTCTCCTCTCCCCTCTTTCTTGAGAAAATCTTGTGGTGAACTGTGAATTATAACAAACAATGCCTGTGATGGAGGGCCTGAATTGGGGAAAAGTAATAAAGGGGCAAAAAAAAGAAAAAAAAAGAGGTTATGGACCCACAAAAAGCAAATAAGGAAAAAATTTGGGTCAAGAATAAAATGATTTGCTTTTAGGTGTTGGTTGTCTAAGAGTTATGATGAGAGGAATAAGAGGAAAACAGAAAAATGGGGGGATAAATTAAAAAATTACTATTGTATTTAGTGGAACAAGAACTAGATAAAATGGAGAGCCAGGAATGGGAGCACTGCTAGTGAGTTAAAAAGGTGAAGTAAAAACCCCCCAGAATGCCACAAACATAAGTTTGAGTCCTAGATAAGATAATTTGTTATTGAGGTTTGAATGAGAGGAGATGTAAAGGAGAAAGGAAGAAACTAATATAGAGGGAGAAAAGAAAGAGAGAGAGAGAGAAAAAAAGAGGGAACCACTAAAAGAAGAAAAAAGAAAGGAGAGAGAGAGAGAGAGAGAGGTAAGGGTTTTGGAGTGCAACCCTCATAGAGAGAAAGGAAGAGGAGAGAAAAGATAATGGGAGATGTAACACTTATGGGTAGTGTAGTTCAAGGAGAGGAGAGAGTAAGACCAGCAGAGAGTTAATCGGCCAAATTGGAGGAGGAAAAAAAGTATCAAGAATGAAGATAAGAGAAACAAATGAACAAATATAATAAAATGGGATAGGTTATAAAGTCTGTAGATTATTCTTGATTTTGAGAGGTTATCTTCTTGCTTTTTCTTTTCTCTCCCTCTTCCTGGTCGGTGACTCTGTACCCCGGGTTCTGCCCCTTTGGCATGCTCAGGTAGAGGTTTGCAGTTGATAAGTCTCTATGGCAATGTCATGTATTGTGCTTTAGTCTCATTGGCAGTTGAGGCTCATTAGCATTTATAAGCTCCGACAGTGAGAGAGTCCGTGTTCCTGGAGCCTTTCTCCTAGTCTTTCCTTCCTCAATTAGTAGCCTGATAATCCAGCTATGGGGTTGCTGCTGCCTCTGCCTGGATAGTAAGAGGCTCAAAGAGTTGGCAACTCCCCACTCTATTTCCACTCAGCACAGGGCTCTGGGTAAGGCTCAGTCAGTCAGAGCTGCTAGCATAATCAGGCGGGCTTTCTGCCCACTCAAAGACCTCTGGCTCTGCCACTCTGTTCGGTAACACAGGCGGGCGCCCACTTCTGGGGCGCTTGAAGGAAACTCTCCTCACTATCTGCGTGCGCAGACCAGGATATTTGGCCAGCAGTCTCACGCTCTGAGTGAAACCCCCAACCGCATGGAAAAGTTGCAGTATTGGAATTGGCTCTCGCTCCGTCCCCGTGCGTGGCTTTTGCAAGGTGCTGGGGTGGCCTGAGATTCTGCTTTGGCCCACACAAAGGCCCCTGACTCTGCCCCTCTGTGCGATAACACGGGCGCGCACTGCCGAGGTACTCGGAGGAATCTCTCACTCAGTATCTGCACGCGCAGACCAGGATATGAGGCCGGCCGCGTTTCCCTCTGAGTGAAACCCCCACCAGCACAGAAAATTTCCACCGTTGGAATTAGTTCTCGATCCCTCCCATGCGAGGCTTTCCCAGGGCACTGGGGCTGCCCAGAGATTCTGCTTTCGTCCCACAGAAAGGCCTCTGACTCTGCCTCTCTGTGGGGTAACATGGGGACCCACTCCCGGGGCTTAGGAAGAAATCTCTCGCCCACTAACTGCGCACCAACCAGGAGAGTGGGTAAAATGGCTGCCCCACTTGTCTTTCTTTGTTTGGGTTTGGCGTGAGTGTTAGCTTGTATTGCCCGGGTTGTCACAGGATCAGTTTTTCCTCGGCTTGGATCTCCGTGCCACAGCCTGGTTCGGCCTTTTGTGCCGCAGCCTGAATCTATTCACCCCCTTTGCCTGCCTCAGTTTCTATATTCACAGTTATCAGAGAAAGCCGCCCTGTTTAGGTTAATGAGGAAGGCGGAGCATTTCTTACTCCCTATTTCCTTCGGGGTTTGGTTATATATTTAGCCAATTTTTCACTCGACCATACCTTCGGGTGTATTGCGAAGCATCTGGAGGCTCCAAGTATAGGTTTTTCTGTTTCTGGTTGAAGATCTTGTTGAGTTTTGGGGGAGATTTATCGGTATCGCTTCCTACCCCACCATTACTCTGTCTCTTATTTCTTGATATAAGCCTGTAATGATATGAATTTTTCTCTTATTACTGCTTTTACTGCTTCCCAGAAATTTTGATATGTCATATTGTCATTTTTGTTTTTCTGTACACATCTTTTGATCTTAGCTTTTATTTCTTGACCTGTTCATTCTTTAGAAATATGTTGTTTAATTTCCATATTTTTGTGGGTTTCTTTACTTCTTTTTTCAGTTGATTTTTAATATCAAAGCCTATGGTCAGAATATACACTTGGTATAATTTCAGTCTTTCTCAATTTGTTGATGGCAGTTTTGTGGCTCAACATATGGTATATTTTTGAGAATGCTTCATGTACACTGGAGAAAAACTGTATATTCTGAAGTTCTTGGATGCAATGCCCTGTGGATATCTATTATGTCCATTTGTTTTAGTGTTTTATTTAAGGCCAATAGTTCTTTATTAATTTTCTGTTGGGATTAATGATCTAGAACCTTCAAAGGTGTATTGAGATCTCCAAGTATGATTGTGTTTTATCATTTTCTATTTTTAGATCAGTTAGTAGATATTGTATATATTTTGATGCTCCCTGGTTTGGTGCATATATATCAAAAATTGTTATGTCTTCTTGATACAATGTCTCCTTTATCATTATGAAATGACCATTTTTGCTTCTGTTTACCTTTATTGTCTTGTAGTAAACATTGTCAGATATAAGTATGGCTACACCTGCTTTTCTTTGGATATTATTTGCCTGGAAAATTATTTTCCAACCTTTTAATTTGAATTTATTTTTGTCCTTGCAGCTTAGATGTGTCTCTTGAAGGCAGCTGGGTTTTGCTTTTTGATGCTACTTTGTGTCTCATTACTGGTGAGTTTAATCCATTTACATTTAATGTAATTATTGACACTTAAGGGTTTCCTATTCCCATTTTATATATGGCTTTCTGATAGCTCTGTGTTTTGTTTAGTTCTTCTCTTTTGTTTTTCTGTCATTTGTGTTTTTTTTGGTGGTATTCCATACATCTTTCCTCTTTTTTTTTTTTAAGCTATGTGTTTCAGTAATGGTATTTTTAGGGTTGGTTGCCATTAGGTTAATAAATAAAAAATATCATATTAATTAGATTCTATTATCTTATAAGTGTTTCTGGACGCCATCCTTCTTTTCTACTGCTGAACTTTATCCTCTTCCTTTTTACATTATTGTTGTCACAGATTATCCTTATTTTTATTGTGATATTGTTGGAGCTTTTACTTGTAGTTATGTTTTGTTTTTTATATATGGTTGGAAAATCCCTTTTAGTATTTTTTATAGTAAGGTTTTTCTGATGATAAATTCTCACAGCTTCTCTATGTCTATAAATGTTTTTATTTCTTCTTTATATTTGATGAACAGCTTTGATGGATATACAGTGGTACCTTGAGATACAAACAGACCAACATACAAATTTTTAAGATACGAGCTGCGACTCAGTCCATATTTTGTCTGAGATCCAAGCAAAATTCCAAAATACGAGTTGTGATTCAGGAAACTGCCACTAGTTGGCGCATTGGCGCATGGGTCCAGTATCAGCAGTTTGATATACGAGTTGACTAACTTACAAGCTCAGTTACAGAAAAAATTAAATTTGTATCTCAAGGTACCACTGTAGTATTCTTGGTTTGTAATTCCTTTCTTTTAATACTTTAAATGTTTGGGTCCACTCTTTCCTGGTTTGTAGAGTTTCTGTTAAGAAATCTGATGATAACCTAATGGGCCTTCCTTTATGTGTTATATTTTTCTTTTCCCTAGCTGTCATGAGGATTTTTTCTTTGTCATTGATTTGTGACAATTTCATTAAAATGTGCCTTGGAGTAGGTCTGTTTGGGTTGAGGTAACTTGGTGTTCTATTTGCTTCTTGGATTCAAGGCTCTCTTTCCACAGGCTTTAGAAGTTCTCATCAATTATTTGTTTGAATAGGCTCTCCATTCTCTTCTATCACTTTTTGTTTTCTGATATACCTATTCTTATATTGCTTTTTCTGAAGGTTTTAGACAATTCTTGTAGGGCTCTCTCATTTTAAAAAAATTTGTGAGTCTCTCTCTTCTCTCTGTTATATCTCTACTTGCCTGTCTTTGATGTCACTGATTCTCTCCTCTATCTGGTAAGCATACTACCTCATATTTTAGTTCATATATTGAGTTCTTCATCTCTGTTTTTTTTATAGTTTCAAAATCCTTGGTTAAGTATTCTTTTTGTTTATTAATTTTTTAGCTCTCTAAATTGCCTGTCTGTGTTTTTTTGTATCTCATTGAATATGTTTAGAACTTTCATTTTGAATTCTCTGTCATTTGACTCCAAGATTTTCATGTAATTGAGGTTTTTTTTCTAGAGATTTTCATCATCTGTCTGAGCTACGTCTCTGTCTTGTGCATCTATACTATTTGATTTTTTTTTTCTTAATGGCACTTGAAAGTGGTATTGTTAATAACTGTAACAAGAGACAACTAAAAATAAAAATAAAAATTGAAAAACTGCAGTAAAATGATTAAAATTCTAAAAATAATGATAAGTAGAAAAAACTACAGAGAACAAAAATTAAGAACTAAGAAAAAATAAAAAAGAAAATAATTAAATAAAAAAACAAACAAAACACAACAAAAATAAGAGTAAAAAATATAATAATTTGAAAAAGAAATGAAGTTCATATAAGAAAAAAAGAAGAGAAGAGAAAAATTATAGTAAAAGAAAAGGTATCTAAAATAAAACCCTCAGAAAAAGACAAGGATAAAAAAATTTTAAAACTAAGAATAATAAAATTCAAATGGGAAAAAGGGAAATGAAAAGAAGAGAAAATGAGTAAAAATATTTTTCCATTTTGAGAGGTTACTTTTATCTTTTATCAGTGGTTGTTGCTGTACTGCAACTGTTGGTTCTGTGAGATTCTTAGGTGGAGCTTTGCCGAGGCATTGCTGTATGTGGGACTATAGTCTCATTGTTGGGTGAGGTTTGTTAGGCATTTACAGTTTCAGCTTTATAAGTTGTCAGTTTCATGTTTCTAGCAATGGCAGTCTCAGGTCTCCAGGCACTCCTTCCCACATCCCAATAGACCAGGGGATTAAATGCAGGGCATCTGTGCCTCACAGGGGAGAAAGTGGCCCCAGAGAGTCAGCTGTGGGGAATCTGCTATGGCCACTCTTCCTAACAGAGGGTAGTGTAGTGTGACTTGGATGGCTGGGGTGCCGCACATGTTACATTCCATGGGCTAAGCCAGTGGTCAGCAAACTGTGGCTTGTGAGCCACATGTGGCTTCTTAGCCCCTTGAGTATGGCTCTTCCACAAAATACCATATACTCTAATTAAGTTTATAACAATGTACCTACCTATATAGTTTAAGTTTAAAAAATTTGGCTCTCAAAAGAAAAATCAATCATACTGTTGATATTTGGCTCTGTTGACTAATGAGTTTGCTGACCACTGGGTTAAGCACATGTAGATCAAGCATGTCGCAGTGCCATGCAGGCCAAACTGTGTGGGCTGAGTGCTCACAAATTGAAGGAGAGCTGCAGGATGTGCACACATCCAGTGCCAGTGATCATAAATGGGGCTTACCACTTCTGGCAGCCCATAGGATCCCAGGCCATGTCCCTGCTCTTGGTTGTGTACCTTCCTTAATTCAGATTTTTACCCACTGCCCCTCAGTCTCTCCAATGCTCCCAGCTCCAAAACAAAATCCACAATAAACATGCCTTCTTCCCTCAGGTCAGCAAAGAAAAAAAACTCAGTTCCCCAGCTTCTCTCCTTTCCAGAGTCCACCCCGAACTTGCTTTTTTTCTGTCCCCTTTTCAACCTGTCCCACCTTCAGTCCCTTCAGTGCATGCATCTTTCAGACACTGCTGTGAGCCCAGCTAGGGTTCCTTCTGTGCATTATAGCTGTTGAATTTTAAATTTCAAGGGGAGAGATCAGGAGTATCTCTTATGACACCATTTCTCTGATATCACTAGTTGCTTGATTTTTTTTTAATGCTGAATTTATAGTCCTGCAATGTGTGCCTCATTTTGACAACCTTGTCTCTAAAATTCTTTTGTACTAGAACATAATATGTCTCATGTGATCTGTTTTTTAAATTTTGTTTTGTGTATGTATATACATATGCATATGCATATGTGTATTTAATTTTTGTCTTCCTACCACCTAAAATATATGACACTGTCTTGGGCATTCTGACTGAGATATCTAGAGAATAACATACTTCAAAACTGTGTTCATTTATAATTATTTTTTTGTATTTTTCTGAAGTGAGAAGCAGGAAGGCAGAGAGACACACTCCCACATGCACCTGACCGGGATCCACCTAGTATGCCCACGAAGGAACCATGCTCGGCCCCTCTGGGACATTGCTCTGCTGCAACCGGAGCCATTCTAGTGCCTGAAGTGGAGCCATGGAACTGTGCTAGCTTCCAGACCAACTTTGCTCCAATGGAGCCTTAGCTGTGGGAGGGGAAGAAAGAGAGAGAAAAGAGAGGGGGAAAGATGGAAAAGTAGATGGGTGCTTCTTTGATGTGCCCTGGCTGGGAATCAAACCGGGGACTTCTACATGCCAGGCTGACTCTCTACCTCTGAGCTAACCGGCCAGGGCCATTTATAACTATTTTTTTTATGTTTTCCAAAGTGTGATTACATTATTTGTTCCAATTAAAATAAAATAATTAATTCTAAATTAGATATGTCTATATTAAATATCAATTTCTTCCCAAGCATCCAGTGCGAATCTACAAGGAAGATCTCAGATTGTTCAATCCTGCGAGTAATACCTCTGCTCATTTTCAGCCAGTATGTATCAGTATCTAGTCTGACTGTCAGTGCCTTATTTCATACTAATTTAATATTATAATTTATCTGCTAGAAATAACTATATCTCTTCAGTATTCTTAATCTCTGAGCAGCCATGGAAACTATTAGTGTACTATTCTGGATTGATCCAGAAACAAATATATTTGTTTAGTGAGCACCAACTTGGAGTTTTATTCAATGTTTCATCCATATGGTGACATTCAAGAATAATTAGTAATTATTATAAAAGAGAAAATCAAGCAAAAGGATGGGAAATTATCAAGTAAGCCTGTTATTTGATTTATCTCCTAAATAGGTCCAAAATTTTATACTCTAGGAAATATAACTTAATTATAATACATCTAATTTTTTAGGTATAGATATTCATAATTTCTCATATGACATTTGAATTATGTGAAAGAATGCTGAGATAATGGCAATCTGGCCTCATTTCTGAACTTGAACCTTAAGAAAGTCACACTGCAAAATTTTCATACTCACGGTCACATGTTTTATGCTTTTTATGAGTTATTATGGCTAGATATTCAGTGGAACATATAAACTACAACATTTTTTAAAGAACAAAGTTCCACACATACTGGGGCATTTTTCCTGAACTACTTTCTCATCATTGAGTGTATTTTATAACCTACGATGACATTTAATTGAAAGAATCTAAGTATTTCTTAATTGAAATATTTATTTAATAGAAAATACTCAGAACATGAAATAAGTTTAAATTTACAGAATATTTTCACATATTGGATCTGTCACTTGGTAATAAAAGGGAAGCGGGACACCAGTTTGATGTACACAGACCCATGAATAGAGAAAGATATTTATGAAGCTTATTTTTCCCAAGAAATTATGGCTAAAAAACAAATATTTCTACTATATTTTAAAAACCGCTACAGTAAATTGCTAAATGTAAATGTTCTTTAAAATGGCATGATCAAAATATTTTAAACAATAGTAAAATATAAGATACACTCAGATCACCATGTAGAAATAACTCTACTAAAACCAAGAAATGTGTCATTAAAGTCTGAATTCATGATTTCCTCAGATGTTAAGACATTCACAATGTGTATGTTCTATCACTTCCTACAAAGTTATGTGATAAATAAAAGGTCACAAGCAATTAAATTCTAGTTTTGTTGTTTTACACGGCATATTACAAGCATGTATCTTAAAGCAAATGAGCTTGAGATAGGGTGAAAGAAACTAAAACAACTCCTTATAACCAATATTTCTTGTATTCCAGCACCAATTATGGAGTTAATGAGTCTTCTTAGGGAACTGGACTTCAAAGAGTGGTTTAAAAGTTCATGGAATGAACAAAGGTTAAGGGAAAATTAAAAGGTAGTCAAAAGAAGAATGAAGACAAGAAGAGGTAAAATAAAAAAATCTAAAGAGAAAGAGTATTCTGAAATATATTGCATACACTTAGAACTAGCCTAAAAACTATTAAAAAGATAGGAAAATTAGTTCATTTACCATTGTTCTCCATGACAAGGACTATTAATGGAAGTTGGTCAGATGATTATCTAAAGCTAATATTTTTATTAAAATGCTCTCTCATCTTAACATGCACAGTCACTTCCCCTGAATAACATTTTAAAAGTAATTATATTAATTTATTCTATTGAGAAATGAAGTGACCATTTCTTTGGTTTCAAAGGAGACAGGATAAAAAAAAACAAAACACTATACTTTCTAAGTATTCTCTACATAGAAAAATACACATGCAATTTGAAAAATGTAAATTAATAAACTACATTTTAAATTATGAAGTCAGGTATCAGCACCACTCTCTTTTCTTTAATGAGATATAATTTCACTGATTATTCCCTGGGTTAATACTGGCTTTTATTATTTTAATGGTGGATCTTGCTACCTCAAAAAGGAGCAAAGGTCAGTCCACAATCAGTCTTGTGTTAGAGTTAACTGGTTCCAACTTGTGCACAAATTGAGTCAAAGTAAATTAGTTATGTGTGAGGAATGGCTCTAAATAATTATTACTGATTTTGAATAATAACTTAGATTTTATTTATCCTGATATTTTATAGTCTTAAAAACTGTGGTTATATACTTTTATTTCAACTACCTAGGTATTGTTCAAATACTTTAGTGTTAGTTTTCTTAAGGAAATGAGATAAAATTATGTCAGAAACTATAATCAAGTGAGTTCTGATAACAGGTATTTATTTTCATTTTTTTTAGATAAAATGACACTTTACAAGGTTAAAACCTATATTTCTCCACCCTATAATGCTGATTAATGGGGACAAAATTGAACTGTATGACAGAATAAACAAGAGAAAAGTGATAAATGAGCTTGAGACTTGTTTGGAGGTTCTAGCAGGGCAGCGCAGCTACTCGTATACCCTTGACCGAAGAACGGTCCTCTCCTCTAGCGAGGAAGGTTGTCCTCTTCGACTGAGTGCACAGCTTCAGGAGGGATGCACATGGAGTGGTGAGGGAAGAAGGGGACTCCCGCCTAGCCAGCCAGATCACCGAATCAACCCTGGCGATCAATGGGATGACAGCTGTCGCAGCCAGATTGCCCTCACATCTGAAAAGTGATACATGAGATTGAAATAGATTTACAAATAAAGTTATAATCATTTCTTATAACCTATGATTGAACTAAGTATACATTAAATATTGAAGGTAACTCTGCCTTAACATTGTAAAATCAGTATATTTTTTAAAAAAATATTGTTTCTAACATATAGTCAAACCTATTAAAAATCAACTTGACAGGAATCATATATTTTTACTGTATCTACAAACTAAATGTAAATTTTTCTTTAAAATTTTGATCAATATATATATATATTTTTAATTCAAGATCATAACCAATCTAATTCTAAGCAGAATTATTAGCCTAATCTCCATGGACACTTTCCAATATTGTTCCTGTCCACTATAAACCTGGGACCATCAAGGAAGCAAGCCTGAAAGTATCCTCGGAATTTCTGATGAAAAAATTGGTTTCTATATCATTCCTGACTCTCTTGTTCCTGACTCTCTTGTTCCAGTAATTGCTGGGATTATATTTTTGCATTTAAATAAAAATTGGGTACTGAAATATCTGCTAACTCTGACAGATTGTCTTACCATCTTCAAATCTACTGAGTGGGCCCTCAATATATACAGACCTGAAGTAAATTAATCTTCAACACATGGAATAATGTGTTTTCAGCAAGTGAAAAAAATTCATTAAATTTCCAGAGGGCACTGCATATAATGAAGTACCTTATGTGGCTGTAAAGTAATCAGTGTAATTAACTCAACAGCCTTCATCTAGGTATGAGGAAAACAGCCACATTTGAGAGTCAACCTTTTAGGTTCAAATATGGGAGGGTTTTAGTTTCAGAAAGAATGTGAATATCAGCAAGCCAAAACTAACCTACATGACACCCAGAAAACTAAGTCATAGATTTCTAAGACATAATCAATAGATATTATGAGAATGTTTTAATTAATTATGTAGAATCTTCAGAATATCTCATGTTGGAACTTCAATATAATATGCAGACCAGAGGCACTATAAAAAAAGCTGGCATTAAATACTTGTTTCATTGTTAGAAATTAGAAATTTATAATTTATAAATGCAAAATGATATTTACCTAAACCCAAGATGGTTTTCTTTGCTCCAACACTCTGAACAACCAGAAATCTAGTCTTTGTGAGAAATAAAAATAAAGCATGTGACAGACATTATGAAGGTGTCTCAGATTCACTGAACCAATTTAAGTAAAAGAGTTATTAATAGGTATGAACAAGTATATCCTAAAGCCTATGTACTTGTTATTTTGGGGGGTAATAGATCTTGCATTCATCCAAATTTCATAGAAGGTAAGCCTCTATTTACCTCAATCTTTACCTGATACAAATATTTATTGTTTGGAAAGATCCAAATATATAAGACAGACTCATAAAGAGTTTCCCAGACAAGAAAAAGTTAAAGGAGTTTATCGCCACCAAACTGTATTGCATGAAATGTTAAAGAGTTTTCTTTAAGAGGCCCTGGCCTGTTAGCTCAGTGGATAGAGCATTGGCTTGGAGTGCAGACGTTCTAGGTTCGATCCTTGGTTGAGTTGTACATGAGAAGCGACCATCTGCTTCTCTTCTCCTTCATCTTCCCCTTCTCTCTCTCTTCCTCTTCCACAGCCAGTGGCTCAGTTCTTCCGAGTGTTGGCTTCAGGTGCTGAGGATAGCTTGATTGATTCAAGCAACAGCCCCAGATGGGGTTGCAGGGTGGATCTTGGTTGAGGCATCTGTCTCCCCTTCTTTCACTTAAAAAAAAATTCTAAAAAAAAATGTATATATGGGCCCTGGCCGGTTGGCTCAGCGGTAGAGCGTTGGCCTAGCATGCGGAGGACCCAGGTTTGATTCCCAGCCAGGGCACACAGGAGAAGCGCCCATTTGCTTCTCCACTCCTCCGCCGCGCCTTCCTCTCTGTCTCTCTCTTCCCCTCCCACAGCCAAGGCTCCAGTGGAGCAAAGATGGCCCGGGCGCTGGGGATGGCTCCTTGGCCTCTGCCCCAGGCGCTAGAGTGGCTCTGGCCGCAGCAGAGTGATGCCCCAGAGGGGCAGAGCATCGCCCCCTGGTGGGCAGAGCGTCGCCCCATGGTGGGCATGCCGGGTGGATCCCGGTTGAGCGCATGCGGGAGTCTGTCTGACTGTCTCTCCCTGTTTCCAGCTTCAGAAAAAAGCAAAAAAAAAAAAAATGTATATATGTACTTCTGTGTTAACTGCAGTATTATTTACAATAGTCAAAATATGGAAGCAACCCAACCACCCATCAATAGATGCATAGATAAAAAAAAAAAACTATAGTAGAAGCCTGGCTGGCAACTAGGTTGGTTAGAGTATCCTTCTAATACACAAAGGTTGTGGGATCAGGCACATACAGAAACAGATCAATGTTTCTCTCTCTCTAAAATCAATAAATAAATTTTTAAAAATATTTTTAAATCTAAGTCCCAGGTTGGGTCCCTCAGTGGGTAGAGCATTGTACCAGTCACACTGAGGTCGTGGGCTTGAATCCTCAGTAAGGACATATACGAGAAGCAACCAATAATTGCACAAAGTGGAACTAAGTGGAACAACAAGTTGTTGCTTCTCTCTTTCCCTCTCTCCCTTCCTATCGGTCTCTCTGTCTCCTCTTTCTCCCTCTCTCTCAAATCAATTAGAAAAAAATTAATTTTAAAAACAGTTACCTATACACAATGAAATAGTGCTGAATCATAAAAAAGAATAAAATCTTACCACTTTTGACAGCATTGATGGTCAAGAGCCAAGTAAAATAAGTCAGACAGAGAAAGACATAGCATATAAATTTACTTGTGTGTGGAATCTGAAAAACAAACAAAAATGAAACAGATGCATAGATAGATAGAATATACTAACAGTTGTCAAAGGGGAGGAGTGTTGGGAAGCCTGGCTAAAAAAGGTGAAGGGATTAAGAAGTACAAACTGGTAGTTATAAGATAATCATAGGGATGTAAAGTACAGCACAGGGAATACAGTCAATAATATTGTAATAACTATGTAAGATGCCAGATGAATACTGGAAACATTGAGGGGAACACTTTGTGAAATACATGATTATCCACTATGCTTCACACCCAGAATACAAAATAATATTGACTATAAATTGTAATTGAAAAATAAAATTTAAAAGAAGAGTAAAAAAGAATAAAATGTACAGGACCAATATTTACTTCTGATGTTCTGAGAAGTGATGAGTTATAAAACTTGTCCTGGATGAAAGCAATTTTAGTGTTTTAGACATTTAACTCAATGTTAAACTCTTGATATGTGACTATCTTCAGCTACCTATTATGTCCTGTTAATCAGGTTAAGCTTGTTGATTTTCTTTTTCCTTTTTTTTTTTTTGGCTGTTCAATATTTAAGTTGACTTGATCAATAAGTGACATTCATATCTATTATGAGAATTATAATTGTTTCATGTAATAGCCTTTTATAGTTAGAAGTAAAGTTTATATTAAATAAATAAAGTAGAAAAATATTTATAGTAAGAATAACTGAAGTATCCCAATGATTATTAAATATTTTTCTAGGAAGACATTTTTTTAAGTGTTAAAATTTGATATTCTGGAAGAACTAATAATCTGGATAATAGTCACATGAAAAATAGAATATGAGAATGCTCCCTTCTGTTTACTTAATTACATAAATATCTACAAATGTGTTTGGAGATGGCAGATTAACTAGATACCTACAGACTAAAAAATATGTGCCCCTTGAAAATAAAGAATGAAGTTAGTGTGCTTTGTCACTTATTTAACAATTTCTCTTGAATACCTACCTATATGTGATGATCATTATCATTGATCAATTTTTCAACATGCAGATTGATTTAAGACTCTATTTTTCCAGACAAATTTAGAAAACAAAAAGAAAATGAAAGAAGTGAAGGGCATGGACTTGCATTGAATAGATTAAAATTCTATCCAGCCAGTATACTCCTGAAAATTCACATTAATTTGGAGAGAGATCTATTTGTGACATGCATTGTGATGGGTTTTGAAAAATAAGTTTGAGGATGGAGTAAAAATTAGAAAAGACTTTATATATTACTCTAAGTGAATGACATGTATCCTAGGTATAGGCTGCTATTAATTTCCTCACTCCTGACATTTCCAAAGGGAAACTACAATCTAAAGGATTGTTAAAGAAATTCATATCCAACACAAATGCAGGGAAGGAACCTGACTGAACACTTGGTGTGAGGAAAGCTCACACCAACAAATATCACTGAAACCCCAGTTAATCAAGGCATCAAAGGAACTAAAGCATTTATACAGATTTTATTGAAAATAAATCACTTTATCATATTCTTAGATGTATGCATGATTTTCTCATAGAGATTTTTTCTTGAGCCTCTGTAGGCTTTTTATAGAGTATCTCCTGCCCTCTTTAGTCCAGATTTTATAACTACATTTAGGTTAGAGATCTAAGTCTACAGCATAATTCTGACTTCAGCTTCTTCCACTGCTTGGTGAAAATAGGTCATTATTAGCCATTTCTGGCAGGAACAGTTGACAGGAAACAGGACAGGAAATGATATAATGATTCCAGAATTGTATATTTCCCCTATGCCCTGCTGCTTGGGGAATGACCTTACAGTTAACCAGGAAATTGGGAGGTGGTACTGAAACTCAAACACTCATACTATTGACCTCCTTTCCTTGTCCCTTGGTCCTCTTCATTTAAGAAATAAATTATAAGTCTAGGACCAATAAAGGTAAATTTAACAAAGAAAATATTTTCTGTTAAATTATACACACACACACACACACACACATTTAGATTTTTGAGCAAACTATTCAAAACTCACATTAATATCCAGTTAGCTAACACAAACACCACATATAAACCACCTAAATATTAAAACAATAAACTTCTTATTGTTTTAATATTTATGAAGTTAAACTATTTTCTCATGAAAAGGGAATTTTGATGAAAAGGGAATTAAATACATAGTTTTTATTTTCAGTCAAATCACTGTTTTAAAACTGCTTTTTAAAGATGTATGTTTTCATTTGCCACATAATGATAAATTGTATTAATATGTGGTCCACTGTTCATTTTTTTTCTCTAAGATAAATGATATCACTGGAATGAAATATACTCAATAAAGATGATAGGCATAAAACTCACACAAACACATAGCATAAAATATAAACTCCTATCTAAAACTTTATGTATATTCACCATCTATAAATTCCATTTATACTTTTTGTGTGGTTTTAGTTACTTTTTATCTTTAAAGATAGAAATCCACTTAAAGGACATCTTCTAAGACAGTTAATTGCTCCACAAACAAAAAGTGCAGAATCTATCACAGGAAGTCTGATGCTCACAGTGTGATCAAACCATTTTTAGTTATTCCAGCATGGAATTAAGTCCTTTAATATTTTAAAACAGTTAACTATTTTATTTACATTTACTTAGTCATTAACTTCAACCTGTTTTAAATTTATGTCACTGGAGGATTGAGAATAACAAAGCTGTACAAATTTAACAATTAGTCTTACTATGTAATTGCTGAGAATAAACATCCTGATTAGTCAAATCACTGTTAAATTTTAATCAATGTAAGTGGGTGTTTCTATTTTTGATTGGGGATTCCACATGGATTTTCTAAGTAACTCCTTTTTGTACATGAAGTTGATATGTTTTCTCTTCATATTACACCTAATTGATTGTAAATCAGTCTCATATAATGCACTGTTAGTGAGAAGTCAGACATTTTTCTTCAATAGGAGTTTCTTTTATAATGCTACTGACATATTTTCCTTCTCTGGATGTTTAAACAAATGAAGTTGTGTAGATATTATAATTGACAGTTCATTATATCATTCCAAAAAACATAATTTAATTTCATGGAAATATTTTGTGTTATTGTAGGTAAAAAAAATAACATTTTAAAAAGAATAATGTTTATTTGGAAGATAAATATTTATTTTTGAAAAATAAAATATTCTGATCTTTTTATCAGAAACAAACAATTAACATAAAATAGCATTTTCTGTGTTTCATATTCTTCAGACATCATTTCCATAGATTTTCTTAATGAATATTTGTGAAGTGTTCAGGTGTTTTGAGATAAATAACTCATTTCCTATATATTCTTTTATGCTTCCATTATGAGAGCATCACATCTACAAACAAATATTCAGAACTACTCCACCTCCTTTATTTAGCATTCTTTACTAATTCAATATAGTCTACCAGGAGACAGGTACAAAGGCTCTTGGAATAATAGGCTTTATTACAAAAATAATCAATTCTGTGAAACAACAGGTTTCATTTATTGTTTCCAGAATCATGTTTGGTTAAAAGATTGAAATAAAGTAATATATACACAAACATTGCATTATTAAAAATTCATAAAGGCCTGACCTGTGGTGGTGCAGTGGGATAAAGCGTCGACCTGGAAGTGCTGAGGTCGCTGGTTTGAAACCCTGGGCTTGCCTGGTCAAGGCACATATGGGAGTTGATGCTTCCAGCTCCTCCCCCTTCTCTCTCTCTGTCTCTCATCTCTCTCTCTCTCTCTCTGTCTCTCCCTCTCCTCTCTAAAATGAATAAATAAACAAAATTAAAAAAATTAATAAAATATTTTCTACCATTCACAGGATTCATATTTTCTAAATGCAATCTTTGTTTATTCCTTGTCTTTTACAATGCAGCCAATTCTGATTATGACATTACTTTGAAACTTATCAGAATAAAGCACTATCCAAATGACATTTTACTCCTTTGTTGCTCAATGTACAGTTTGCGTTCCACAATTTCCAGTTAGTCTGTTTTCTTAAATAAATAATTATACTGCTTTTTGACAAGTTACAACTTTAATATGTGACTGTGTACATCTTCAAATAACAAGATGTAGATCCTTTGTAATTTACCATTTCTAGGAAATATTTGCAAGGAAACAACAGAGGTCTCATTTTTTTTTAAGTAATGACAACAAAGTTGTAAAACTGTATTACTTTCTAAACTTAAGGACAAGTTTAAATGTGCCTTTTGCTTTTCATTTGGATCATTAAATAGTTAATCCTAACAAGCATGGGGGGAGGAGAAAAAATTAACTAAAGGAAGGCCCTTGTGATACAATGACACTTGCTCTATGCTCTTACAGAGAAAAAACATGATGATAAAACAGCACAAAGTGGAGTGTTATGAATTTTATTAATGACTAAGAGACAGTGTGCAAAACATCAAAGGTCTGTGGAAAAGATTAATGACCCTGTGTGAGACTGTTTAATTACCTCCAGCTAATTAGATTCTTGACCAAATTTTTAATATCTGCATTCCTTCTACAGCCTAATTGAGATTCCACATTATTTATCAATCTTTCAAAAAGCCCTTAGTGGGCTGCTTTTCTAGTTTTTCCCTTTACACTTTGACTCCATTTATGGTCCATTATTAAATAAATAGCAAAGTAACTATTCCCCACAAATTGTATACACAAAAACACTTTATGCCTGTTTATTTTGACTAGGAGACTATCACTGGCATCTTTTATACATAATGAAGCACTCAAACTAATAAACTGACTAAATCCACTGTAAACTATGTGGATAATATTTTTGTTATCTGGGCTATGCTCAGAAACTCCTCATGTGGTTTCTGTAAATTAGTCTTTATATAGTCAGTTAATCCTTATTCCAGTTTACCTTGTTCCGGGCTCAGGGGCCATTATGCAATGTTACCCTACCAACCACAGAGCACAACTCAATCAATTCTTATTTTTCTTCTGAATTTAGATCATCCTTTAGCATTCAGAAAGCTTAGTTGCATAATAATTTGCATGAACAAATATCAAGCAATTTCTTCTGAAATGCTGAAAATTCAAATGCATTTTGATGTGTGTATGTGTGTGTGTGTGTGTGTCTATGTGTGTGTATACAGTATACTATATACAGGGGTCCTCAGAGTATGACACAGTTTCTTTCCTATGACAGTGACATAACACAAATTTTGGTGGAAGTCAAAACACACTAGCCTAAGTCATTTACCTATCCTAGCACAGTTGTAAAATCATAATCTAGAACATGAAAACACAACTAAGCCATAGGAAAAAAGTGATGTAAATATATTGTACCATACACTGTACTGTAGTAACAGAAAAAAATGAGTGTAAAAAAATTCTTTACCTTTATTCCTGTGGTTTTCTTTCACACTGGAAGGGGCATTGCACGGTGGGAGAGAGTGACCTATTGGGAGGAGGAAGCTGGAGAGGCAGGAGAACCTGCAGGAGGTGCTGGAGATACTGGGTCAGGTGAATCAGGATTGCCTAAGAAACATGCAGGAGATGCTGGAGATGATTCTACCTGTGCTACAGGTGTTTTATCTCGAGAAGCAGCCAATACAGAGGGTACAGGATCTGTTGTAGGCTTTTCTACCTTCTTAAAGAATTGTTCCAGGCTAGTCTGGAAGATTAATGTCTTCTTCTCTTCCAAAATCTGCCTATAGCATTGCAAGCCATCTATAACAGCCAAAACACTCACATCTCAAATTTTTTAAGTTTTTATGGGAGTGAGCATCGTAAACTTAAAATGCCATATGTCAAGACTGTCATAATCTGAGGACCCTATTTATTTCATTTATATTTATATCACGTACTGAAGCAGAATAGTAAGAAGTCAGAAAAATCCCTTAGCAAGTGGAAGGAGGAACTGAGACAGATAATTTATTCATACTGGCCTCATCCAGCACCCTGACTCACCTGGCTCTTTCTCCTTTGCAGGACTGCTACCTTAACCATTAAGTCCTCAGGATAATGAGGTTCTGATCAGCATCAAATAATCTTAGGAACAAAGCCTCAAGCCTGTTGACCACAGAGACAGAGTTTTGGTCAAACTAGAGATAACATTCAGGCCTCAGTTGTGTTTCAGCCTCAGGCCAAGAAGAGCAGCAAAACCAGTTGAAGTGATGCTATGGCCAGCATCAGGTTCAGCTGCAAAGACCAATGATCCCCCATCATAGCACTGACAAATCAGTAGAGACCATGATTGTGATCCTATATGCTC
Organism: Saccopteryx bilineata; assembly: GCF_036850765.1. Taxonomy (NCBI): domain Eukaryota; kingdom Metazoa; phylum Chordata; class Mammalia; order Chiroptera; family Emballonuridae; genus Saccopteryx; species Saccopteryx bilineata. The sequence continues at coordinate 92,677,343 of NC_089494.1, read as the reverse complement.
ATTTGGATGCATTAGCATATTAAAGAATATACATGGGAAACTGATGAATACTTTATTGAGATCTTCTCCTGAGATCTCCCTTTAGAAAACAGATAAAAAATCTTTAAGACAAAGAATCTAAGGCATGCTTTTTCTATTATACTCGTACCTTCTTTCTTCAAACCCTGTATCTTTGCTTTCTTTCCCTAAGCTCTAATGGTCCCCATAAGACTTGCAATGAGGGAACAAGTGAGCAGCTGCAGTTTATCCTGGGCTAACACCCTGACTTTTCTCTGAGGACCCTTCTTCCGCCTCCATAACTCATTTCCTGAATCCATGCAGCCCACCTGGCCAACTTCTTCTGCCTCTGTGATTTTCTTTCTAAAAGGTAAAGGCAGTACTCGGACCAGCCCACTTGAATCTTCTCTTCAAGTGTACTTTTGCTTTGCATGCTAAATAAACTTCTTGCTCTAGAATTCTTGGCCCTGAATTCTTGTTTTGCTGAATTCATGAATCCAGGTCCAATATTGCCACTAAAAATATGATTTGTGAAGGAGGAACACTTGATAGGATCTCAATGGAGAAAAAGAGCAATGTTATGGAAAAGTCCACCAATCACCTAGAAAACACTGATGATATGGATTGTCTTTAACACACACTGAGTAAGACAGGAAGTTAAAACACAGCAGGGGCCTGCTGAATTAGCTTTAGGCAATAACATTTCCTCCCTCCCTCCCTTCCTCCCTCCCTCCCTCTCTCCCTCCCTCCCTCCCTCCCTTCCTTCCTTCCTTCCTTCCTTCCTTCCTTCCTTCCTTCCTTCCTTCCTTCCTTCCTTCCCTCCCTCCCTCCCTCCCTCCCTTCCTTCTTCCTTTCTTTCTTTTTCTTTTTTGTGACAGAGAGATAGAGAGAAGGACAGATAGGGATAGACAGACAGAAAGGGAGAGAGATGAGAAGCATAAATTCTTGGCCCTGGCTTGTTGGCTCAGTGGTAGAGCATCGGCCCATCGTGTGGGAGTCCCGGGTTTGATTTCTAGTCAGGGCATACAGGTGAAGTACTCATCTGCTTATCCACCCTTCCCCTTCTCCTTTCTCTCTGTGTCTGTCTTCCCCTCTTGCAGCCAAGGCTCCATGGGAGCAAAGTTAGCCGGAGCTAAGGATGGCTCCATGACCTCTGCTGCAGGCGCTAAAATGGCTCCAGTTGAAGCAGAGTAATGCGGAGATGGGCTGAGCATCACCCCCTGGTGGGCATGCTGGGTGGATCCTGGTTGGGCACATGCGGGAGTCTTTCTGCCACCCCCCCACTTCTCACTTTGGAAAAATACAAAAGAAAAAAAAAGAAGCATCAGTTCTTTGTTGTAGCTCCTTGTTCATTGATTGCATTCTCATAGGTACCTTGACTGGGGGGCTACAACTGAGTGAGTGACCCCTTGCCCAAGCCAGAGACCTTGGGTTCAAGCCAGCAAACTTTGGGTTCAAGCCGGCAACTATGGGGTCATGTCTATGATTCCACTCTCAAACCAACAAACCCATGCTCAAGCTGGTGAGCCCATGCTTGAGCTGGTTGAGCTTGTGCTCAAGCTGGGACCTCAGGGCTTTGAACTTAGGTCCTCTGTGTTCCAGTCAGATGCTCTGCTCACTGCACCACTGCCTGGTCAGGCTAAGCAATAGCATTTTCTGAATGATGTATAAAATCTTCTTTTTTATTTTTATTTTTTGTGACACACAGAGAGAGTGACAGAGAGAGGGACATGCAAACAGGAAGGGAGAGAGATGAGAAGCATCAATTCTTTGTTGTGGCACTTAGTTGTTCATCGATTGCTTTTTCAAATGTGCCTCAACCAGGGGGCTACAGCAGACCAAGTGACCCCTTGCTCAAGCCAACGACCTTGGGCTCAAGCTGGTGAGCCTTGCTCAAACTGGATGAGCCTGCAATTAAGTCAGTGACCTTGGGGTTCAAACCTGGCTCCTCTGTGTTGCAGTCTGACACTCTATTCACTGCGCCACCACCTGGTCAGGCTAAAATCTTACCTTTTAAAGTGAAGAATTTTATTAAGAAATTCATTAGCATAACAGATCAAATATTATTGTATCATCTACATATTTGCATAACCAATGGGGGAAAAATATTATAGTAATGCAAATGCATTGAAACTGTTAACCAAAGACAATCTGTGAATCTAATGATGTGATTCTATTGACAGATTCCTGATATTATTTTATGTCAGATTATAAAAACAGAACAACATATATTTAGCTTTACAATTAAAAGCAAATTATCTGCTATTAATAATTATTGTCTTTACATATTTCTTAGTATTATTCTTATGTTCAAGAGAAAATAAAAAAATAATTGATTTATCTAATATTTATAAAGAAGACAGGGTAATTTTTACTAATTATTTCATAGGAGTTGTAACTTCTCCAGGATAACATGTTTCAGTGTGAGCAGAACAGTAATTCAGCATTTCTTTTGCTCACTCCCAGTACTCAGTATAGTCCATTGCATCCAATGTTTCAGTTATTCATAAAGTTGATCATCTTTAAAATGACAAACAGGCCCTGGCCAGTTGGCTCAGTGGTAGAGCATCGGCCTGGCGTGCAGGAGTCCCGGGTTCGATTCCTGGCCAAGGTACACAAGAGAAGCGCTCATCTGCTTCTCCACCCTTCCCCCTCTCTTTCCTCTCTGTCTCTCTCTTCCCCTCCCACAGCCAAGGCACCATTGGAGCAAAGTTGGCCCGGGCACTGAGGATGGCTCCATGGCCTCTGCCTCAGGTGCTAGAATGGCTCTGGTTGCAACAGAGCAATGCCCCAGATGGACAGAGCATCGCCCCCTGGTGGGCATGCGAGGTGGATCCCGGTCGGGCGCATGCAGGAGTCTGTCTGACTGCCTCCCCATTTCCAACTTCAGAAAAATACAAATAATAATAATAATAATAATAATAATAATATAAAATGACAAAAAATATTCTAAGGTCCCTTCCACTTCTAAATTTTTATGGTTCCAAAATATTTTTATATCTTTATAACTCAGGTACTTCTTTGAAGTGTAGCAGATAGTTTCAGATCAATGGCTAGAGTCTAGAACCTTCATAATAACTTCACCTTAAGCCTGTCTTATACTTCAGCCAAAGATTAATTTTAGTTTTGATTAATATTAATAATAAAAAGAAGAGCACAATCTCTCTATGAAATCTCATTGAAGTGATCCAAATAACAGGGAACTTGCCATACTCCAGTAGAGAGATAAACTCTAGTGATAGAGATGAGATTTGAAGAAGTCCAAGGAGGTCAGAATACATGAGTAAAACATCAGGGGCAGAGATAATTTCTCCACAGTACCTGAGAGAACTATAAGATCTGAGACCAGCCAGACTAATGAGTGACCAGATAGAAGGTCAAAAATTTACCTCAGTAGAGACTCTGAACCCTATACCACCCTACCTGCACATCATGCATACTTGGATTTCCACATACATTCCCTTTCTTCTGGCAGAAGGAAAACCAGAAAGAGGTAAAGAGCTCAGTCATTGGCACCCTATGAAACTGAAATTTCCAGATTCTTTCACCAGAGGAAGTTTCAATAAGAAGGAGGCAGCATGAGGAGTTTGAACACTGAGACTCAATATATGGGAAGGAGAGTAAGAGATAAAGCACAGGATGCAATACAGTTAATGCTGATTTCTTCTTTATAACTTTGACTAAGATTGATTCAAGCACTACTTCCCATCAAGCAGGTTCTGGGATTCAGTTATGGCAGATGAAACAGAAAGAATTCACCATATACCTCGGGCAGCTCTTAGTTTTTAACATACTGATCAGATGGTCTAGTCAGGACCTTATTGAAGGTTTTACACCAACAGAGAAACCTCAGAACGGTCCCATGTTCCTCGTTTTGGCCAGAGCTAATAGTGATCATTCACTCTCACAGTCCACACACTCACTCCTTTACTATTCATTGTTTTAAATAAGAATTCCATGAGTGCCAACTATCTAATTGTGATGGTGTATAATGATTAATTAACTATGGTTCCTATCTTCCAGGAGGTTGCAATCTAATATATTCGTATGTAGTATCTATAAATGTGAAAAATTTGAGGGTTAGTCTACTGTAAATCTATATCCAAAAGAAATGTAGAGGAATACTCAGTAAAAGTGAGAGTTCATTTTGTTTTCCCAGTAATCCCAGGAATTCTTATTCCTGTGTTTGGCACTGGATTCACATTCAATTGCACTAACCATTAGGATTTCCATAGTTTTTAAATCAAGGCAAAATGCACCCACCCTGGAGCAATAACTTTCAGATAATTTTGACATGACAATGAGTATAAAGGCCTTTTTTCCTCAATCTTACACCCATCTGGAAAAAAAAAAATGTGAAGGACTTTACTACTAGACTAAATCAGAGATATTCTCTAACCCCACTCCTAGATCTTTAGGGGAATTTGTTTTACACTCTCCTTCAGAGGGTTTTCTTTCAAAGCATTACCTCCCAAGAATCAGGAAATTTTGTTACATTTGAACACATCATTCATTAGTTGTAATGCTGGTGTTCTGCAGATTTACTGTGTAGCAATTATTTAAGCAAACACTTAAATTTCTCCATATAATTGTTATAATATAAATTCTTACAATTATGTTTTCAAAAACTGAAGGACTAATCTGAAGATAATTTCTCAGCATTAGTTTTCTAGCTGCCATACTTTTGCTCTGCAATAAATTACTCAATAATTTGTTGAAAAAACCAATACATTTTGGCGAGAATTGGGTTGAAACAAATATCAAAAAGACTGTTTCTTCCCCCCTACCATTAAGTGCAAATTATAGAAGAAAAACTTATAGTGAGAGCATATAAATATAAAATTTCAGGGAAACAAGTACTCTTACACACCTTGTTATGAATATTATATTGAGTAATTGCTTAATACAATATAAAAGCACAAAATTTTTTTGTCATTTGGTCCATATTTTCTATTAATAAAATTTAATAAGAAGAAGAAGAAAAGAAAAAAAAGATATTCAAACTGATATAAAATTATGAAAATGTTTATTTCTAAATAATGCAATAGTTTATTATAAATATAAAAGAACATATTATAAAAATATTATAAAATAATGATAAATTTTTCTAGATATAATTATAAGTTTAAAAAATGCATACAAGCTTGAAAATAAACATAATTCTATATGTCAAAACAAATTCATAGATCATGTTCAACCAGAAGTTCTTATTATCTTGTTAATTTTTGACGGATAAAAAGTTTTCAAAAGAGCATGTATAAAATAGGTCCATTTAAAAAATACTGTAACTTGTGATCTTGTTATAAACCTTGTTGTTGAATTTATTGGGGTTACACTAATTAATAAAATTATATAGGGTCAGAAGTACAATAATTCATGTAAGAAATCTGAAAAACTATATAAGCTATTAATATTTAGTACTTCTGAAAATGATATGTTTCTTCTCTCAGCATAAATTTTAGAATTTTTGAACTGATTACAATAAATGTATATTTTTCATCCCCCAATTTTTTATTTATATATAGAAAAATTAAAATCTGTAAGCTGCAAAAGTTAGAACAATAAAATGTTATAAAGGATTTCTTTGTCTCTATTTTTCTGGTATTTTTCAAATTATCTAACATAACCAAATATTATTTTATAATTAAAAAAACAAAATACATTTTAATCAGGATAAAATTACCAAACATGTCAAATTGATTGAAAAATTGAAATTTAACCAGATAAAATTTTTAAAAAGCATTCAAGTAATGAAGCACATATCTATTAATATTTAAAATAAAACCTAACATAATAAAGTTTCTTTTTCTGATGTTATATATTACTTTTAAAGATTTTGATTACTAAGTTTTACACTACTAAAATGTCAATCAAGCCTGACTGGGCGGTGGCTCAGTGGATAGAGCGTTGGACTGGGATACGGAAGACCCAGGTTCGAGACCCTGAGGTCGCCAGCTTGATCAAGGGCTCATCTGGTTTGAGCAAAAGCTCACCAGCTTGAGCCCAAAGTCGCTGGCTCAAGCAAGGAGTTACTTGGTCTGCTGAAGGCCCGTGGTCAAGGCACATATGAGAAAGCAATCAATGAACAATTAAGGTGTTGCAATGTGCAACAAAAAACTAATGATTGATGCTTCTCATCTCTCCATTCCTGTCTGTCTCTTCCTGTCTATCCCTCTCTCTGACTCTCTGTCTCTGTAAAAAAAATAAAATAAAAATAAAAATAAAAATAAAATGTCAATCAAGTCTAAAATATTTGCTTGTGGAAATACAAATCAGACAATTTTAGAACTTGCTTTTTCAAGTCTTGCTAGAATGGACATCACACTGAATGCAAATTCTCCTAAAATATGAAGTATTCTATTAATTTAAAATTGTTCTAGATCATGGCTATTTGACTTATCAATTATTTCTATATTTTTCCTTAAATATATATAAAACAATAAAATGCACTTTTGCAACAAAGCAAGTATTGGGTTTAGATCACTAATGTTGCTGAAGTTACTATTGAAAGGATTCAAAAGGAAGACATGTGAGTGCATGGGAGTATGCAGTGGTTTTTTCTGGCGGTTACAGTACATGGAACAAATCCTCAATTTTATAAATAGAAAAAAACACACCAAATCTTAATCAATACACTTTATAAAATGCATGTCAGTTATTTTATACTATTTGCTCTCCAGTTTGGATCACTGCTGCTACCTGTAGCCTAAACCATTAACCTTTCAACCTCAGTAAATTGAGATTTCATATAAAAATAAAAGACCAAAAGAAAGCCACATTTTCAACAAGAAAGAGAAAGAAAGAGAGAGAGCAGTTTGTTAATCAAGAGACTCTGTACCACAGTGCATTTGAGAGTTCATGAAAAATTGTGTTGGCGTTTTGTACTTTCTTTCAAAAACAGCTTCTTATAAGCTCCTAAATGGACTCTCCTTATCCCCAGCCATGAAAAACAGCAGTGTTTCCAACTTTTCACCTTTCAACCAATGTGTCCCTGTGGTATTCACAGCACTAATGAAAGAGATTCTTGACAATGTCACCACGGACCACCCCAGAAGTGGAGTCCTGCCAATGTAAACCATTATTATAGTACTGACCGCCCGTTTTGTGCTGTGAGGTCATTCAGAGATTTCCCCTGCTTCCCTATTGCTTGCACTGTCTCTGAAGAGTGACATCCGCCCTTGAACATAGACACTGAAGCAAGCCCCCTGCTCCTGATTCCCATCCAAGTCGCTGTGGACAACATCCACGCTTTGATGCTACTGAATGGATTTTCTTTCTTTAGGGAGAGAATCAAAGAACATTCAAAGAAAAAACAACTTGGTAATGACAAAGAAATGTCCACAAACAGATGCAGTCTTTAATTTGTAATTCTCCTCACATCCTGAGCTTATAACAAGCAATGAGGCTGCTTGAGCATAATTATTTAATAATAAAAGCACCAAATAATATAAGAGCTATGTTTTTGCCAGAATCACATTTAACTTCAGGAATGAAAATTACTTGGGTACAAGCACTTAGTCTACAGTTAAATGGGAGGATTTAAATTATATGGACTATGGGACACTGAGATTACTAGCCTTTATTAAATAACTGTGACCTGTCATAAACAATTTGTGTGAAGTTCAAAGAAACTTTAGGTGGTTATATTTCAAGAACTTGGGACACAAGGATAAAGAAACATAGGTAAGCATTCAATGTTGCTGAGAAAAGGCTCATCTAATCATGTTTTCCCTAAAATAACGACCAATTACCTGACATATATATATATATATATGCCCAGACCATGCCAGGTTGTCCTTATAGAGTCAGGGGGAATGTATCCTGTCTTCCCCTTCTGCTGGATCGGAAAACATAATCCCTCATGTTCCCATCTTATACCTTTTCCTTTTAATTTCCTGCCCTTATCAGTTGATAGTGCAATGCAAAGGAAGAAGGATTTTTTACTTTAATAATTTGCCAAGGGACCAACTAACTTAGACTCAGTGGCCCCATTTATTCCATCCACAGTGGGTAACCACTATCACTCTGGATGGAAAGATTCACCAATGGATATAGCATCCAAAATATTTTGTCATTCCTCTCATAGAACTAAATCACTAAGAGATAAAGAGGGAAAAAATGTAAAAAAGATAAAATGTGATGAGAAAGTTGTTGATGTAAATTATGAGTATTTCTGCTTAAAATTGGAGAATTCACAGTGAAGCTGACACATAAGAAAGGGTTTTAATGGGTAGTCAGGTACTTTGCAATGGAGGGAAGTGGAAGGTGGATATTTCAGTGCAGAAGGAAATCAATAGCACCTGTCCCGGAGAGACAGCCTGGCAGGCTTTCGTTGGCAGTGACGCAGTGGTGTGCTGGCAAGTGTTTAATAACTGGATTTTTGGAAACAAATAAATAAAAACATGACACCAGTAAGTACAAAGTTGGGAAAAGACATGTACCATTTGCTTTTGAGAGCCAGGATGAGCCAGTTCCAGCACAATAGTGGAGCTGGGCTATATGTTACATTCCCCATTTTCTTATATAAAACATATAAACACAACTGAACATTTATAAAAATACTTAATTTCACTGTGTGGTAGTTCTATAGTTTTGGTTTTTCTTTTAGACAGTAAGGAGTCTCCTTCAAGCATCACAGTGTGTTTTGTCACTTTTCCTTTTTTGTTTGTGCTTGTATTTAACAATATTTCTACTGTGGTCTGGACTGAAGAAAGATAACCAAGCTTGTTAAAATATTATGTTAAGTAAGAGTCACCAGGGTCCTCACTGAGGTCAAATGATTACAATGCATGATTAAAAGGCAGAGGTTTCTAACAGCTATTGCAAGACCAAGACCTTATTTACAGAATTTGGACTGTGATTTGAATGGTTAAGGTGTCCTGAACACTTATAAGTGGGGTTCTCTGATAAGTGGAGTTACAATAGGTGGATGGAAATATAAAAAACAAAGAGGTTATTTTTATGTTTTAAGCTTCAAAATATTGGTTCATGTTTTCATGTTAGAAAGAAGAAAAAGCAACAAGAGTCTGCCAATATTTTATTAATAGGAATAAAAAAAGCTAACAAATAATGATGACTTATTTAAGTAAATTGTTCATCTCATTAATGCAGGAGCCCCAAGCAAAATCTTTATAGTGTCTAAGAGGTCATATAAATGAATGCAATGGGCCAAATGAAATATAACAGAAATAAAATGGAGTATCAGGGACTGTAATGGACAAAAGAAGGAGTGGCTACCACTCACATTCCATTGTTGTGGAATAGAGGTCCCTTTAAGAAACACTGGGATTTTGTGTAAATTTTTCTGATTCTTAAATGTTGGCAAGTAATTCATATTTTAAACACACTGTGTGGGCCAAACAAAACATGTCAGTGGGCAGGATTTTGCCTTAGCCACCAACTCGAGACCTTTGCTTTCATTCATTCTAAACAGTGCAATGTGGTTTATATTATGTGGTATTGGCAGGCAGGTAGTATGTGGAGCTAACGTGCCTGGATTTATTTTACTTATTAATTACTTTATATCCTGTATTTTTCCCAGATGTATTTGAGATTGTTATTTAAAAAATCATACAAAAATATGATAATGTAACTGAGGTGAAGGGAGAAAGAACTCAAATCCTAAGAAGAGTCCTAGGGAGAAATATAAAGAAACAAAGGACATGCAATGCAATAAAATTATTTCAGAGGAGGTAACAATGTTTCATTGAGCTTCATAGCAGCCAAAGCAAGGAGTGAAAAAAATCTTATAAAGATTCATTTACACCATGTGTGAGGTAAAACATGCTAGAAAATCAAGAGAAATGCAGCTTTACACAAGACTGAGGTCAGAGATAAGTTCCTGCCAAAGGTGTTTATATAGTTCAGCAACGGAAAACTTTTCTCCTCACATGAATGGTCTGGTGACCTTATCTCCAGTAATTAGTGGCAGTGAAATCACAGCCTATACTAGAAGCACAATCTTCATACACTATTTTCAGAGGCCTTTATCAAAGACCACCATGTCCTCCTTCTTGCTCACACAGATACCCAAACCAGGCAACTTCCCCTGCCCCTACCAACTGACTCATTTTTGTATCAGTAAACTTTGTAGCCAAAATTTTAAATTAAATTCCATTTAATGTACATTAAACACAAAATGTCAAATATTGCTCTAGGTAGTTAGTTGGTAATTTACTACAATGAATAAAAAATTTAAAAAGTAATCTGCTTTTAATGAACTTCCCTTTTATTAAAGGAAACAAACAAGTTTTCAAGTAATTCCAAGATATTGTATTGTCATCTTAAAAATATATACAAAGCACAGTGGTAACAGAGAAAAGAACATGATTATTTCTCTCTTGATGGTATGAGAAAAGGTTTCCAATACTATTTGTAGAAGTCCCCTCAAGATTATCTTAAATGATGATTAAAGGTTTATAAGTATCTTTGGTAAGGGTAGTAGTCTTCTGGAGAAATGCAAAAATACCTTATCTCTAGCCCAGAGAGAATTTCTACCATCTCTCTCAGAGGTGTTCATGCCATTGGTACCATCTCATTCTCAATGATATTCATATCAATGCATTAAGTGATACATTCTTGTCCCTTCTTTTCATTACTCACGTTGCCTCTATATGACTCCCACATTTAAGAAATATATTTATTCCAACTAGCCATCATCCTATAGCATACATAAAGTTCCAAAAAAAATGGTATTTTCTCTAATTGTTTCTATACACTATTCCTTATAGCTTCAAGTTACATGGCACATGTGGTAGCAATACTCATTCTGGTATTATTCAATGACTTGGGAACTCAGACCAGTTATAGCTATCAGTTCACTAGTATCACTTTTGGTCAGACATCCTAGTACCATTTGATCAGATTTATTGATTCTCTCTTTTGTTTTCTTCTTACATCTTCACTCTGGGTATTGTTTCTGTCATTGATTATGCCATTTTTTTATGGCGAAACTCTCTTTAGTCCCTGTAAAAGCCCATAACTTCATGAAAATTCCCTTACTTCTTTGCAAATCCTTCCACTTGCCCAGTGTAATGGCACTTGCTGGTCTTTGGGAAACACTGCATCAGTTTCTAAGAGAGGCTAGTAGTTTAACCAAACAACACTAATTTTCCAAGCTTTCTTTTTATTGCTTTAACACAGCTGGTCTTCCCACACTTACCTTTTTAGTATGTAGTCTGCTTGTGGAAGACAACATTCTTAGGTAGAAAAGGTATTTTAAGTATAGCATTCAACTACATTTTAATTTTAACTCCACATCTTTTCTTTTTTTTTTTTGTGGCAGAGACAGAGAGAGAGTCAGAGAGAAGGGCATATAAAGATAGACAGGAAGGGAGAGAGATGAGAAACATCAATTCTTCATTGCAGTTCCTTAGTTGTTCATTGATTGCTTTCTCATATGTGTCTTGACGGGGAAGGGGGAGCTACAGCAGACCGAGTGACCCCTTGCTTAAGCCAGCAACCTTGGGCTAAAGTTGGTGAGCTTTGGTCACACCAGATCAGCCTGTGCTCAAGCTGGAGACCCCGGGGTCTCAAACCTGGGTCCTCCACGCACTATCCACTGTGCCACTGCCTGGTTAGGCTTAACTCCACATTTTAAGATTACTAAGATTACTTAAGTTACTAAGTTTTGCATTTCAAGATTTTGATTTATGATTCTTAAACATTGTCTCCAGTAATCCATTAGAACAATATAACTTTCTTTTGGAGGTATGGAAGGAAGTTTTAAAAGCAGAAGAAAGTTTCCAAAGATGAGGAAGTTTATTAGAAACATCAGGAGAGTGATGGGTAATTTCTCCTACCTCAATGGGGTCATGGGGTCATGAAGGGGAGAGTCAAGGGGTTAGGAAATACAGGAGACTATTAGTTCTTTAAGTACAGAGGAAAATTATTCTTTAAGTGTTATAGTTTAAAAAAGCAAAAACAAAAACCAGTGCAGAATGTGAAGGAATTCAAGCAACAGTAAAAGAGTCCATCCAGTAGCCTTCAACAGCTATTTCACTTTTTTTTTCTTCTTTTATTAATTTTTTAGAGAGGAGAGAGAGAGAGAGAGAGAGAGAGAGAGAGAGAGAGAGAGAGAGAGAGTGGGGAAGGAGGAGCAGGAAGCATCAACTCCCATATGTGCCCTGACCAGGCAAGCCCAGGGTTTTGAACCGGCAACCTCAGCGTTCCAGGTCGACATTTTATCCACTGCACCACCACAGGTCAGGCAACTATTTCACTTTTACTAAGAATTCATTCTCATTTCAATTTCAAAATCATTTATTTGCATCAGTCAATGCCAGCTATTTAACTGTAAATGAGAATCTAGGAGGAGCCGCAATCTTTTGCTGGCAAACACCTACTACTCATGATTATTAATAGATCAACCTCAAATCACAGATTTGCCCCTGTTGATGAGAAAGTAAATACTCCCATGGTTTTGCCCCAACAACTTCAATAAGGGGATGAGGAATAGAAAAAATGCGGAGTCAGAGTTAGCAGGGACTTGAAAGAGGATTTTATTAACCTGGGACTTGACATTTATTTCTAAAAGTCAGTTAAAAATAAACTCATTATTTTAGGTCTCTAAGAAAATCTTGGTTCTTTACTTAATAATAGAGTGGGCAAAGCTGTTGTGAGAGAAACAAAAGAAATAAACTTAGTTTTCCTTTTAACATACAATTATTGTCTCATTAAATATAAATTTAATCTCTATTTGAGACATGTAATTTAAATTGTGACCAAAAATATTATAGGCATGCTGCCTACTTCTAATTAAATCAGGTGGCTTTATTGTAATGAAGGGAGAATTTGGAGGAGATACCCACTGCAGTAACAATCTGATGACTTGTTTTTCACAGTAAACATATCATTAGCATTTGGACCCCAGAAAGAGAGTAATTATTTTTTAAAATAAACTTTTAAAATTAAATACTGGGTATACATAACATAGTCCAACCCTAATTTTCTCTTTCTTTCTTTCTTTCTTTCTTTCTTTCTTTCTTTCTTTCTTTCTTTCTTTCTTTCTTTCTTTCTTTCTTTCTTTCTTTCTTTCTTTCAGTGCTATTAGAAATAGACATAGACTAAACAAATTAAAACCTGCAAAAACACACCTGGTCCTTATCTGACCAACAGCTAAATCCTGGTATAAGAACTGCATAAACTAATCAACTGCTTTCTTTGCTCAGTTTGCATTGTCCTCTGGGTTTATTTTTTAAGGCGTGGGGTATGCTCAGTAACCACTTAAACGTTCAAGGCTTTGTTAAGCTTTATGGAATAAAATATAAATTGTTTACTGAATTGGGGTATGGAAAGGAGAGCTAAATTCTCTTACTTTTAATATTTCTCTTTGATATCTGCCCTTCTAGACAGAAATTTCAAGCAACAGTTCCCAGCAAACATATGGGGAAGCCCACTGGAAATATTGTAAGGCAAATTAATAATGGCAGATGCCGGCATGTCTGGGTGCTGTTTATGCTGAAGAGCCCTGCATTCTTTATGTTTTGAAATTATTCTGTTGTAAACATTTTCAGATTCGTTTAGTTTGGCAATGTATTCTTCTCTCTAAAGGTGTCTGCATTTATTTGACTATGGAAAATATTTACTTTGATAAAGGGCAGCTTAACCTTTGTTTAAATTTGAGGTGAGTTAAAGGTCACTGTAATTATTTGCTGTATTATTTGTGTCAGATTTGAATTACAATGAATACAGCACATGCATTGCCCTTTATTATGAAATAAGCTAAAAGAAACTCAACTTCTGCATCTAGCCAGCATATTTTATGGAACCAATCAGTGTTGCAGAACATTTTCTCTTGGACTGTGATTGACTGAAAGTGCTTGAGGTTAAGGTCCTTTCCCAGAGGGAGGGAAGGAGGCGATTTAACATGGCAGCTCACTCTTCCCCCCACCAACCCCCAGCTATGTTTTTGATGGCTAGCAGCCAGCATATGGACAGAGTGGGGTTCAAGGCTATTAGTGAAATACTGCAGGCAGTCACATGGGAAAAATACATAGATGGGACTAGAAGGGTGGAATTACTGACCAGAAGATAATTTCTGAACAGATACGAAAGAATCCTCAGGTTTTCACTGAGGAAAATCTCAAAGTTAAAACACAAATATCAGAATAAGAAAAGTCAGTAAAAAATAAGAAGAAAATGATGAAAAAGTTCTGAACTGAAATAGATTAGGGCATTAAAGTAGGTGATCCTTCAACCATGGTCTTTATTCTTCAATGGAGAGAAAGTTATCTAACATATTATGTTGATCTAACTTTTAAAAATATATAATGACAGACACACACACATACACCAAAAATATTTATGCTTGATTCTGGTGACAAGGAAATATCAAGGTTCAATTAGCAACTGAAGTGCACTAATAATATGGGGTTTATTTACTTAGGAGAGTGCATGATGGGATGAAATTGGGTAGCATATTCAATGTATTGAAAACAATGGAATTCAGTAGTCCAAATTAATCCAATGTTGCAAGTTAAGAGTGTCCTTCTCTTCCTCATATAAAGATAATAGCACCCTTTCGTTGTGTTGTGTGTGCTAAAAGGATTAATACATTTATAATACATAGAAATTGTCTGTCAGATAGTAAGCATTCAGTAAATATGAGCTCTTAATTACCACCACTATCACTGTAGTGTTACTCAAATATTTAAGACTAAAAACATACCTATAGCTAATACAAACTTTTGGCACAAGCTAAAGTGAAAAGAAAACTAAAGTCAACCATATAGCTCTACAGCAAAGGAATGTAGTACTGATAAAGTCTAGTGATGCCTGAGCAGGCGAGGTGCAGTGGATAGAATGTTGGACTGAGACATGGAGGACCCAGGTTTAAAACCTTGAGGTCGCCAGCTTGAGTGCGGCTCATCTGGCTTGGGCAAGGGCTCACCAGCTTGAGTGACGGGTCACTGGCTTGAGCGTGGGATCATACACGTGACCCCATGATCGCTGGCTTGAGCCCAAGGTCTCTGGCTTGAGCAAGGGGTCGCTCACTTTGCTAAAGCAACCCCCCCCCCGTCAAGGCACATATGAGAAAGCAATCAATGAACAACTAAGATGCTGCAACAAAGAAATGATGCTTCTCATCTCCCTTCCTATCTGTCTGTCCCTCTCTCTGACTCTATCTCTGTCTCTGTCAAAAAAAAAAAAAAGTGTCATTCAGGATATGAGAAGAATGGGCCTATATAATTAACATATATTAACATGATATAATCACAAAAATAGAGATATGGTTAGAGTAGGAGGGAAAAATTCAAAATATCATTAAAAAGCATCTGTAAATGTTGGTGACAATGATGATGATTATAGCCCAACTGCTAGCCAGTGTATTACTTCAGTTCCAGGATAGATACTCTCTATTTATTACCACCAAAATTTTTCCTTTTAGATTCTTTATCTACTACAATGTACCACAATAAATGATTTTAAATAAATTTATATAGCTATGAACCATTCCCTCACTTAAAACATTTTAATAATTTTATTGAGACATAATTTACTTACTAGTAAGTATCTACCTACACATTTTATAATCCAATAGCTTATAGTATATTCACAGAAATAGTTGTGTGCCTATCACCCTAATCTAATTTTGGAACATTTTCATCAGCTCAAAAACCCTGTACCCTCTAGCAGTTACTCCTTTTTCTCCTAAATTCCCTTTCCTCTTCTCCTAGACAACTACCAATCTATTTTTTGTCTCTCTATATATTTGACAATTATGAACATTTCATATATATATATATATATATATATATATATATATATAGTGATGAACATTCACATACATACAATATAACAGTCCATTGTGACTGGCTTCTTTCATTTACCATGTTTTGTCAGTACTCCATTTCTTTTAATTGCCAGGTACTATGGCACTGTACTATATCAGTATATCACATTTTATTTACACACTCATCAGTTAGTGAACATTTGTGTGTTCTTTTCTACTTTTGGCTAATAAGATACTACTGCTATGAGCATTTAAGTGTAAAATTTTGTGTAAATATATGTTTTCATTTTTACTGTGTAGATACCTAGGAGTGAATTTGCTGGGTCATAAGGCAAGTCTATTTTTAGCATTTAAAAAACTGCCAAATTTTTTTCCATGGCATTTGCACGACATTATATTCCCACCAGCAGTATATAAGGTTTCCAAAATTGTATTTTTTTAATCTTTCTTTTTTCACTCATTTTAGTGGTTGTAAAGTAGTATCTCATTGGGCTTTTTTATTTGCATTTTCTTAATGACTAATGATGTCGAACATCTTTTTATGAGCTAACTGCTTTTCATATATCTTCTTTAAAGAAATGTATGTCCAAATTATTTGCCCCCTTTCAAATTGGATGGTTTATCTTTTTACTATGGATTTTATATACTTTGGATGGTACACATTTATTAGTTATGACTTGCAAACATTTTCTCTCGTTCAGTGGGTTGCTTTTCACTTTATGAGTGTCTGATACATAAAAGATTTTAATATTGAAGAAAGTCATTTTATCTATTTATCTTTTGTTGTTTGTGCTTTTGGTGTCATATCTGAAGAACCATTGACTAATCAAGATCATAAGATCTTTCAAGAGTTGTGTACTCTTAACTCTTAATTTTAGGTCTGTGATCAATTTTGGGTTAGTTTTTGTATGGTATGAGAAAAGATCAAATTTCACTATTTTATATGTTGATAGCCAGTTGTTTCAGCATCATTTGTTGAAAGATTATCCCCTATACCCACACACACATTGAATTGTTTCAGCATCTTTGTTGAAAATTAATTAACTAAAAATGCAACCACTTATTTCTGGGGGACTTCCCATTCTGTTCAATTAATATATGTGTACCTTCATGCCACTACTAGACTATTTTAATGACTATAGTTTGTAGTAAGTTTTGTTATTAGGAAGTATGAATCCTCCAACATTGTTTTTCTTTTTTAAGACTGTTTTGTTTATGCTGAATACATTGAATTTTAATGTAAATTTTAAGACTATTAATTTGTGCATTTAAAAAAGCTGGAATTTTGATAGGGATTCCATTAAATCTTTAAGTCATTTTTAGTGTATTGCCATCTTTGAATATTAAAACTTTCAATCCATGAATATGTTTTAATTTATTTAATTTTCTTAAGTTTTTAAAGTATAAATTTGGTATTATTTTTTGCAGACTCTAAGGTTAAATTTAGTGCTTAAAATTTTTTGTTGCTATTGTAAATAAAATTGTTCCCTAAATTTAAATTTTTTATTTTCTACTGCTTTTATATGCAATTAAATTTTGAATGTTGCTATCATAGTCTACAATCTGGCTGAACATGTTTATTAGTTCTAACAATTTTTAGTGGATTCCTTATGATTTTATAACTACACTGTTAGTCCTATACAAACAGAAATAGTTTTATTTCTTCCTTTTCAATTTAGTTAGCTTTTAATTAACTTTTTGCCTAATTTGCTTGACTAGAACATTTAAAGTTTGATCTTATCTTGCTTTTGTTTTTTTAATGCAGCTCACAATCTTCTTCTTTTGATTAATATTCTAATACATTTATGTTTAATATTATATATTTGAATTTATGTCTGCAAATTAACTTTTTGTTCTTAACATGCCTCATGTGTTTTTCTTCTTATTGTTCCACTGTTTCTCTGTTACTGCTTTTCTTTGGGAGAGGATTAAGTAGATATATTTTAGTGTACCATTTTGTTTCTTTGCACTATATTTTAAAATTATTTTCCTAGTCATTTTGGGGTTTACCATGCATATTTTAAAACAGTTTACTTCATATTTACACTAATCTACTTTTATTGAGGTTTGAAAATGTTACTGTCATAAAGCTCTACTCTCTCTTCATCCTTTTGATACTACTTTTATACATACACTTATGTTAACAAAATCAACATTACATAAGTATAACTTTTATTTTATATTATTTTATGTATTTTAAAAAGCTGAAAGAAGGGTAAGTGTATATATAGAGAGAGAGCCTGTTATACTATTTACCATTTGTTTTTCTTTCTTTGCTTTTGTAAAATCGATTTACGATATAATTTTTATTACTGTACAGCTTTATTCTCATTCACCATTGTGTATTTTATTGTCAAACAAATCAAATTTCCATATTTTATAAGGCCAAAAATACAACTATATATACTTGTTTTATACAATTGCTTTTAAATTAAAGCAGTTGAGGACATATACATTCTATTTTCATTTTTAATTACATGAGATCTGTACTAGTTACCTTTGTTGTGTGTATTTCACTTGCTTTCAGCCTGAAGTTTTCTATCAAGGAGTCTTCTACCAACAAATTCTCAGTTTTTGTATTTTGAGGATATTTTCATTTTATATATTTTTTTTCTTTTTAAGAAGACCCATAACATTTATTTTAATACTGTTTTGGTGATGATGGACTCCTTTAGTCTTTTTCTTGTCTCAGAAGTTATTTATCTGTCCTTCTATTTTGAATAGCTTTGCTATGTAGAATAATTTTGGTTGTAAGTCTTGCTTTTCATCACTTTGAAATTTTGTACCAATCCCTTCTGGTTGCCAAGTTTCTATTGATAAAACAGCTGACAGTCTTATGGGAGCTCCCTTGTAGGTAAATAATGGCTTCTCATGCTGCTTTTAAGATTCTCTTTTTGTCTTTAGCTTTTGAAATTTGAATTATGACATGTCTTGGTGTGGGTATCTTTGAGTTCATCTTGTTTGGGACTCTCTGCACATCCTAGACTTGTATGTCTATTTCCTTTCCCAGGTTAGGGACTTTTATAGTCATTATAATTTTAAATAGGTTTCTAATTTCTTGGTCTTTCTCTTCTCTTTCTGGCATACCAAGATACTACTGTTGGTACACTTGGAGTTTCCCCAAAGGCATCTTAAACTATCTTTAATTTTGGGGTTCTTTTATTTTTGCTTTTCTGATTGGGTGTTTTCTGCTTCTTTATCTTCTAAATTGATGTTTTGATCCTTTGCTTCATCTATTTTACTGTTGACTCAATGTAATGTATTCTTCATTTAAATTAGTGTATCCTTTATTTCTGACTCTTATTTTATGTTTTATATCTATTTTATTTGTTCCCTATCTCTTTGTTGAAGTTCCTACTGAGAGAGTTGAGCATCCTTGTAACCAATGCTTTGAACTCTGCATCTGATAGATTTCTGTTGAGTAGTTTTCCTGAACTTTTGTTCTGTTCCTTCAAGTTAAGCCTCAATTGCTGCCATTAGAAGGATTTGCCCCAGGCCAATCAGCTGCATGGACTGGCAGTGACCTCATCAGAGGATCCGCTGTGCAGTAGAAACCCCAAAGAGCAGGACTCTGGGCTCTGGTGCCTTCTGTGTCTACCCCTTGAATGTGTCAGTTGTGGAGGTGGTTGGGTGATACTTCAGTATAGTCTAAAGCTGTCCACTAGGTAACTGGCTCTGGGGCTGCCCAGATGGTGCTGGCCAAGGTCAGCTGTCACCTGTATTCTGTCTGCAGCCACCTAGCATGAGCTACAAAGCAATCTGAAGATTGCTGCTATTTGTGCTGGGATTCGAGGTACCTGGGAAAGGCCATGCTGTGAACCAGAGCCAGGTGCAGTTAGTGCTGGGTCTCAGGCCACTAGCAAGAAGTATAGGGCATGCCAATGCTAGAAATCTCTTGCTTCCAATTTTTGAACCTTTGAGAGATTTTAGGAAAGTCTGTATCATAAGCTAAGACAGAGAGTTTGTATGGAAAAGCCATTGGAAACAGCTTGGGTGGGCCTGCAAGTGGTGGTGGTGGTGTGTGTGTGGGGGGCAGGAAATCACTAGAACAGGGAAAACAGTCAATCAGTGTTAGCTAGGTTGATGGAGACTCAGATATGGTTACTGCTTGCCAGCTTGATTGATGGAAGACTCAGCAAAGAAGCAATGGCCTCTGCCAGTACTACTATCTGAGAAAAAGATGCCCCACCTGCTCTTGTGCTGAACCCAGACAATTCATTTCCTCACCATATGACCCTGTTACCTTTCCGTTAGCTGCTATGCCAACACTGGAACTCAGAGCAAGTAAGTCCAAGTAAGTCTGTGTATGAGCCCTTTAAGAGGAACACCTAGGGCTACAGCAGCCCTCTGTTTCTCTCCGCTCTAATCCCCACTAGTTTTCAAGCCAGAAGTTTGGGAGACTTTTCTTCCCAGCACTAGGTCATGAGCTGAGGGACCTGGTGTGAGACCGAGACCCCTTGCTCCTCAGCGGAGATCTTTGCTACAGAAATATCCCTTCTGATTTTTAACTGCCACACATGGGTATGGGACTAGTTCCATTTGTGTCTCCAACTCTCCTATTAGTCTCAGTGTGGTTTTTTTATATCCTTAGTTGTAACTCTGAAGCTTAGTTGTAATTCTAATGTGATTTGTGGGAGGTTCTAAGTACCATGGTTATTTATGCTGCCATCTTGACTGGAAACCCAATCTTTCTGTTTAAGATTCTTGATTGGCATGGGTATTTTTCTTTCTGTAATTTAAATTTGTCAATCTTCTGCCTTTAGTTTCAGGGTTTTAGATGAGAACTTAGCTCTTAATATTGCTGGGCCTCATTCTGATAAACTATTTTTATTTTTGCTGCTTTTCAGATGTTCTCTTTTACTTTCTCTATCAATGTTTTTATCATGATTGTTCTGAGTGGTGATCTTTTTGTGTTTTTCTTATTCAGAGTTGAGCTTCTTGTATGTAAAGATTAATATCATCATTAAATTTAGAAAATCATTAAACATTTTTCAAATACTTTTTCTGATGTTTTTTTTTCATTCTCTCCTCTCTTTCTGGTACTCCTTTTTGCTTATGTTGATATACTTAATGGTGTCCCACACTTCTCTGAGAATCTGTTCATTTTTCCTTCATTTATTTCTGTTCATATTTATGGATATAGCTCTAAATTTGCTAATTCTTTCTTATATCAGATCAGATCTACTGTTTAGTTTTTCTAGTAAAGGTTTCATTGTTTTATTTTTAGAATTTTTCCTTAATTTCTGTTAGATGAGATATTATGATCATAACTACTATTAGTTCTTTAAACATGGTGTCCTTTTTACTTAATCTATTTATTATAGTTGCTTTAAAAACTTTCTCTTCTAAGTCTGATGTTTGTACTTGTTCAAAGGCACTTTTTGATCAATTATTTTCCTTTGTATGAGTTATACTTCTCTTTACTTTGCATATTTTATAATTTTTGTTAAAACTTGGACCATTTCAATAACATGGCATAGCAATTCTGGGTGCTGAAACCTATTCCCACCTCAGTGCTTAGTCTTTAATATTTCTCCTCAGAGGGTGAAGTCTTGAGCATTTGTAAAGTCACAAAAAAAAGATAGCAGTTTTAGTAAAAATCTTTTTTTCTATTTTCCTATCTCTCACTTAAGTTTTATATCTCCTTTTGGTATCATACCCAGATATTAGCCTTCACTAATTGTTGTTTAATTGTTCTATTATTATTAATAATGCACTAAGATACAATGACTACTCAGTCTGATCCAAATAAATTTGGGTCTCTTTGTAGGGTAATATTTCAGGAGGACTCCTCTGAGCTAACTTATCTTTTGTGGTGTTGTCTCTAGTAACCTTCTTAATGGTTTATGGTTTAGCTTGTTGCTTTAATATAAGCAAACAGCCTTCCTTTCATTGTTTACCTTCATATTCTCTACTTCTCATCTAGAATAAAGCTTCTGAAACCTGGATCTGGGAGGATGAGCAATGCTAGTGTACTTAGCAATAATTGACCATTCCTAGAATTAAGAGCACTCTCTTAATAACTGGACTGATTTAAAATATCCAGAATAAATGATGGACTCTATGTGAAAATAAATTATAAATTGTTAAGCATATTATAAAAAGAATAGAAAACAAAAAAAGAATAGGAATACCATCTTCAACCCAGAAATCAATTGTGAGAAAACTGATTCTGAGATATAAATCAATGACCAAAAATCAGTCTGAGAGCAGAAAAACACAATGATGTTAAGATGATGGACAGGGCAAAAATTGTTCTACATGTAAGTTATTAATTAATTTAGAAATATAGAAATCAGAAGAAATGTAAATAACCTGAAATCTTCATACTTTTTTTTATAAATTTTTATTTTAATGGGGTGACATCAATAAATCAGGGTACATACATTCAAAGAAAACATTTCCAGGTTATCTTGTCATTTAGTTCTGTTGCATACCCATCACCTGAAGAGAGATCGTCCTCCACCACCCTCCATCCAGTTCTCTCTGTACCCCTCCCCCTCCCCCTCTCCCTCCTTCCCTCCCCCCACCCCTCATAGCCACCACACTCCTGTTCATGCCTCTTAGTCTCGCTTTTATGTCCCACCAATGTATGGAATCCTGCAGTTCCTGTTTTTTTCTGATTTGCTTATTTCACCCCGCACAATGCTACCAAGACTCCACCATTCCGCTATAAGTGATCCGATGTCACCATTTCTTCTAAATCTTCATACTTTTAAAAAGTACAAATAAAGAAATATTTAATCAATAAAATCTATTGTGTCAGAAAGAACAGTGAAAGTTTTATAATTATAAGTGTTTAAGATATTTTTAATTGACCCAATATTTATATAATTCTATTTATTAATTCAGTCATTCATTCAATAATTTAAAAAATTTATTTAATTTTTGGGTCAAGTTTGTTAATTAAATTATATAGGTTTCATGTATACAATTCTATAACACGTCATCTGTACACTGTATTGTGTGTTCACCACCCACAGTCAAGTCTCCTTTTGTACCATATATTCCCCCTTTATCTTATTCTACCTCCAGCTACTTTGATTATTCTTTTCCTTTTTTTTTTTTTTTTTTAAGTGAGAGGAGGGGAGATAGGGAGACAGACTCTCAAATGCGCCTGGACTGGGATCCACCAAGCAATCCCATCTGGGGCTGATACTTGAATTGAACCAGTTATCCTGAGCACATGAGGCCAACTCTTGGACCAACCAAGTTATCCTTAGTGTCTGGGGATGATGTTGAAACCAATCAAGCCACTCATGAAAGAGAGAAGGGGAAGAGAAGCAGCTAGTCACTTCTCATGTGTGCTGTGACTGGAGATCAAACCCGGGACTTCACATTCTGGGTTGATACTCTAACCACTGAGAAACTGGCCAGGGCTTTGGTTTTTTATTTTTTTGCTTAATCCCTTTATCTATTGACCCAACACTAACCACCTCTCCTCTGACAGTTGTCAGTATGTTCTCTGTATCTATGAGTCTGTTTCTATTTTTCTACTTTGTTAGTTTGTTTATTTTGTTCGTTAGAATTCACAAAGGAGTGAAATCATATGGTACTTGTCTTTCTCTGACTGGCTTATTCCACTTAGCATAATGCTCTCTGGGTCCATCCATGCTGTCACAAAAGATAAGATTTCCTTATTTTTTATAGCGTAGTAATATTACATTGTATAAATATACAACAGTCTTTTATTTATTCACTACTCTACTGATGGGCACTGTAGTAGGAAGAAAGTAGAATATTTGAAGGGTATAAAGCAAACAAAACCACCTAACTTCTTTAGAAAAAAATATAGCTGTATGCAAAATGATCCCAAATCACTAATCCATTTTAGTAATTATCTCAACATACATTTATGTATGGTTTAAAAATAGCACAGTGATTATATGATTAACTGATCTCTCAAGAGAAATTAGTATTAAATCAAATGGTTAACAATGATTTCCTTTAAACTTTCTATAAGTTTTATTATATGAAGAAAAAAAGAACAGTTTATTTTTTTATACTGGTAAATATTTATAATTTATTAATAATGATGAAACAGCCACTAAACTAACCTAAGTAGTAGATTTCAGACCCCTGAATCTCTGTTATTAAGCTACACTTTCTTTTCTGGTATGTTTTTTAATAAACTGAAAACTTGAGTCCCTAAATAAATACTAGGTGATTTCAGGTCTCCTAGCACTAAGAAAAATGGTATCTATCTGTCTCCACAGTTCTTGAGCTAATTGTAGTTTCTTTTAGAAGATGGCTGAGTATTATGCTTATTTAATGCTCTTGAGGTTTAAAGTAAATTTAATAAGTACTTAGAGTAGATTAGCAAAGTTTATCATATACTGGTAGAAGCATTCCATTCCCTTAGATAGAGAAAAATATTAATTTCAGAAAGAGAGAGAGACAGTCAATTTTCTCACTATTTGTATTTGGCAGTAGACCTGGGTGGGATATAATATCCATTGAGAAAATGTCTGCATCCAGGTAGAATTTTGATTTACAACTTTAAGTCTATGTATCACACGTGTTAGGATGCGAAAATAGCACTCCTTCTTTAGCATATTAGATGCATGTAATCCTTACCTTGTAACCATCAGTAAAACTATAGTGCTTAACAGCAAATGATTATACAGTATTTTTACCCTGTTAAATTTTGACACATAGAGCTAAAGAATAATTTTGCCTAAGTGTATTGCTGTAGCCGAAATGGAGACATAAATGGTTGAGGAAGACTCCTCTCTCTAAGAGAGATCATGGAAGTTGAGAAAAGTGTTCATCTTTTGCACTACAGCTGATCAAATGCTTAACTACAGCATGGTTTCTCATTCTGTATATTCAGGTTTGTTAAAATAACAATAACAACATCAACAACAACAAAAATTGTTCATTACAGGTTGGAATTCAGGGTAAAGAATAAAAAATAAATGTGTTTAAAAGCTTTTAGCAGATGGAAGCCCATTTTAAATTTATAAGGATACCCAACTGGTGTAAAAGAAGCAAAAATTAGAAACTCAGGAGACCCAGATGTTGTTTTATAGCCAATCTAGTGAAGAGAAAATAACCCAGTTTACTTCGTAACTGGGAAGGAAAAAGGCAGTATCAAGTGGTGATATTATAAAACTCCTTATCAAATTACTTTTCTAGTAGATAAATATGTTGGTTAGTGCCAGGAGTTATAATATAGACATAGGAATCTGTTAGCTAAACAATTTATTAACCATTCAAATCAGCTCACTTTCAGAAGTCTTGTGAAGCAGAAGAAAGTCAAACGGTTAGGCTAAAAACAAATAAGTCTTAAAACCAATGTCAAACATTTATAGTGCAATTTAACAGCATTTTTTTTCTTATTACAATGAAAGAAAGAGACTCACAGGCCACAGACTTTAAAACAAGTTGTCCAGCCTTAAAGAAATGGGAGAAGGTAAAATGAGAAAAGGAGTAAAAATTCAACTTGTACATCAACAATAACAACAAATATTTCTTGTTGGTCTTTAGATAATCATGAAGTTGGTAGCTGCCGTATTCACACTAAGTTATAGCAATTATTCCAAGCATTAGAGGCATTATAATAATTAAGTCAGTTGATAGAAAAAATAATCTGCAAATGAGTGTAGTCTGGAAATTTGGGACCTGTTTTTAAAGCTACATGGAGTTATAAATGACACAGAATCAGATCATTGTTTAACTTTTTCAGCCTTCACCTGCTACTCTTATTTTTCTTTTTTCAATCAATAAAAAAAAAGTTAACAAAAAAACATAAATATTTTATATCTCTATTCTCTTTTGTTTGACCAGAGATTCTAAGCACTCATTCTAAGATTCTCTCTGCTTGTAATAACTCTCTTACATTCTTTAGTATGGACAAATCTATAACTATTAATAATTTAATTCAGACAGTATACCTTATAGACAGTACTACCGATTTTGAATCCACAGATTGTACTGTATGTCCCCATTTTAGAAACCTTTTTCTTAGTTTTATCCCATTATATGAAAATTAAATGTTTAAATCAGTATTTTAGAACTAGCCTGGAAACCCTCTTTAGTATAAGGGACTATATGTTATACTCTAAGTATTTTGCATATTATCAGTTTCACAAATATTTGATGGACTGTATTAAATTGTTCTTGTGGGAAACAAAGAACACTATAGTAAAGCCTTAGAAATATTAGAAGATATTAGGCCTAATGTGAATTTGTAGTTGCCGATTAAAAACATTTTGGATGAAAACAATGATGACAATATTCCAGGATTCATATTCAGCACCAACAATTAAACTATTATGGTGAAGCCATTGAATTAAACTCCCTGAGACTTAGGTTTTTCATCCATATAATAGTGATATTTACAATACTTAGTTCACTATGTTCCTCATAAGATAATCATTATAATGACCTTGTCTGACTTATTGTAAACACCTATTAAATAATAGCTACTATTGTTAATATTATCATTGTTGATAGGAATGGTAGTCACTATTTCATAGGTAGTAGTAAATAATATTAAGAATCTACAAGCAATATGTTATGTACCTTAATGATGGTAAATATTTAATCAATATAAATATAAATAGTATGTGCCTCGTAACTTCTTTATTAAAAGCTTTACTTTCAGAGGTAGCTTTCTAGTTTCTTCCTTCAGACTAAATTTAAATCCCCTCCTCTTGGCACAATAAATTAACAAAAACATGTTCAGGCTCTTTAGTAATTTGAACTAGATATTTTAAATTTTTTTCACATAAAAAATTATGTTGTTCTCAATTTCTAAAATAAACTGTAATTTTTAAAACATTGTCCATTCAAAATTTAAAGAAATAAAATGAAATACATGTTGAAGTAAATATGCTCATATGAGTCAATATTTTTATTACAGATATTAAGATTTCACTAACTAAGGTATTTCTCTTGATTTGAATTGACATTTATTTCAATAAAACAAAACTTTAAAAATTGATAATGTACTTTAGTGCATAAGGAAACTACTCAATCTCTTTGTGAAAATCCTTTACTTAATAATGTATGGAAATATTTCAAAAAAAGGTTTGACAAAATTAAGGCATACTCCCCTAAAACAAGTTATTTTTCGATACTTAAAGGATTTTTAATTGAAAGAACACATTTGCTTTCCCTTTTCTTTATGATAAATCCATAGATAAGTTATTTATTAAAATATAAACTTGAAAATTTAAAAATAGAAAGTAGCTATTAAAACTTTTGAGGCAAATTGCTTCCCTCAGTAATACCATGTTCTTCAGTGACATAGTATTTGTTTTGCCAAGATTGAAATAAATCCAAGTGACTTGATAGGCACTATATGCTCACTTTGTAAGTAGGATATAGGACTAAAGTATCTATTATTGGTTTCAAACATATTGAAAAATAGCAATTTCATTCTTAACTCTAAATTTCTTTATTCCTATTAATCACAATTGCATGTTCCTGTCTATCTAGTCTTAGAAGATATAAACTCAATGAATTTACATCCTGTTTTATTCACAATAAACTGTGCCTCAGAATTTTAACATGCTATTCCTAAAACTATTAGCTTGTATCTGCTTTATGGGATGTTCCTACATAAGCTGGCTGTTCATCAAATTTGGTGTCCATACATTTCTTTGAAAGCTATATTATAATTAGAGTTTAGGTTAATACTATTCAGTAACCATAAAACAGACATAAAATAATTATAACTCATTTAGTGAAATTAGAAAAGAAACAATTATTAGACTCCCATTGTGAAGCTTTGCTTTGAGGGATAGATAATCTATCTGCAAGATGTACTTTAAGAACACCATTTTCAAAGAAATAAACTAGATAGATTACTGCTTTGTCTTTGTGCACTTGAGGCAGAAGGGGAATTGAAAACTTCTGCTGTATATGTGAGTTTCCTGAACTATCCTAAATGTTTATAGGAAAATTAAAAAAAAATTCTAGGAACACTATATACTTAAAAATTTATGCACATTCTAATATTTATGAAGCTGAGAAATTATATGTCTAAGAGTTTGCAAATATGCAACATAAATTAATCTGCATTGATAAAATACTTTTCACATAGATTTGCCAAAGAATAATTTTCTTTTTACAGTCGAAGGCACTTAAACACTGCCCGAAAATTTTAATCATCAGTCATGTTTTCAGTCTTCTCCACAGTGATTGATCTGATTGAAAGCCAAGAGAACTGCATTGGGCTTTACAATTTGCCTTATTATTCAATCACGCACCCTGGCAAGGTATGCTCATCTCTCAGAGACAAATGAGAAGAGATGATGTCTAAGACTTATAAGTATAAAGTGGAGAATGTAACAGAATTTCTCTACATTCCCTTTTACTAAAACTTGTTTCAAATAAATTGTTTTACTGTGACAATAGACCTCCAATGTCCAAGAAAGAAAAAGATAGATGAGAGATAGATAACAGATAATGTTTTACAGAAAAATAAATCAGACAGCTTTAAAACACGTGTATATTTAATTTCTTTCAATTGTCAGTAAGAATAATGTGGCAAGAATTCATAATTCCAGGCTGGGTGAAATGGCAAATTTTACACAATGAAAGGACCTAAATAAAGACCAATGCATACCAATCCCACATGGCATCGAGTGGGGAAAAAAAAAAATCTCTTAGCAGAGGCAAGAAGAGGATCCATTCTTTCTCATTATCTGGAATGACATGGTAATATTTGCTTTTTGTTATAATATTGTCAAATCTACAGTATAATCTCAATAAAGAAAAAACAAATATGCCACTTGTAATTGTGAGGGCATTGGGTAACAAAGCAAAAAATAATAATAATAATAAGAGAGATAAACTGTTTAAAAACAGTTGAATTCTTCACTAATTTTCTTTGTTTAATAATATCTAACTTCTGCTTTGATTCTTAGTTCAAAAGCAAGTATACATCCAGAGACATATTTCTGACAGCTATGAACAAAAAGAAAAAAAGAAAAGGTTTCCTTTTGAGAGTATTTTTCTGTCATTTAAGCAGTTTACATGTTTCTTTGGTTTTACCTTTCTTGCTTGCTTTCTGACCACTAGGGATCCAATGTTAGCACAGGGTCACAGGGGTTCTGTCCAGCTCTAGACAGATGTTGCTGTAGTCAGGGTTTTATGATGACAGAATGAGATTTCCAGAATGCACTAGTGAGTTCTGTGACAATTGTTAAGCTTGTCATTTAGAGCAAATAAAAGGCAAGTCATTGATTACTTTCAACACTCACTACTTTTCTTTGAGTGTGTGAAATGCTTTTGTTTTTCTTATTTAAAAATAATAGTTACATAGTAGCCCCCACCCTCAAATAGGCCATATTATTCATAGTCCAAGACTCTCAGGCATCATAATTTATACTGAGCTGAAAGAAATTAAGACTTTTAAGATGAATTCAGTCTTGCTAGACAAGTAAGGGAAATTAATTAAATGAAAATGCAAAATTAAAAGCAAATGATGAATTTGGCTAATTTCTTCCTGTTCCAATGTTCCAGTATATTCCTCTGACCATTCTCCAGGAACATTGCTTGAAATAACAGCTGTAAATGATAGGTTTCTAGTAAAAGATGGATAATTTTTTTTCCTTTTTAGGAAGAGCATCTGACAAACAGTTGTCTCAAAGATTTAGAGGGTTCATCCCAGTTTTTAATAATCCCATGTGGCTTTAAAATATTGTACTTCTTCCTCTGAACATGTTTCCCACTATCGAGCTATGAAATTAGGACAATCAAAATGGGGAGAAGAGTGTTCTTACTTTTTCTGTATCACAAGTACTTTTAGGAATCAGTTAAGAAGTTAATAGAAAAACAAAAACAATGTGTTTAACAGTTTGGTTACTTAATCAAATTGATCAATCCTTTATTAAAAATAAACAACTTGTCTGGATTTTTTTATTTTAAACATTAAAATTGCTATCTGTATTTGAATGATCAAGACAATTTATTCAAAATCATCAACAGATTAAGTATGTAAGATGCAACATAAAATAAGAAACTAACTTACTCTGATGTACTGTTTTATGTTTGCCATAAGTATTTTTTTCAGCCAATTTCTCTTAGATAAGTAAGATATATAATGTTTTAATTTTGATGAAATTTGTTAGGTGGAAAGGAATTGAGAAAAGGAGAAAAGAGATTATAATGATTATTCAAGTAGATATATCAATAACCAAATGTAAATCAGTACTAAAAACCTTTAATAAAATATCTAAATTTAAGTATCCACAATAAATCTTATACATGTTGGGGGCATTTAAAAAGTAAAAAATAAAATCTAGATATTAGAAAAATTACAATGTAATAAAGAAAAAGGTCTATGAACTATCTTAGAGTTGATTCTTAAAATTGTTATTGCATATCTTATGTTATAAACTCTTAATGTTATCCTATGCATTATTTTAAAGATATTAACAATGAAAAAAATAGTAACTTATTTCTGAAAGTGAAAAAAGCATTTGAAGAGTGCTATATTTTGTGGAAGTTATGTTAAAAATTAATATAAGCTGATCTTCCCAAATTTTCAGGTAATTTAAATCTTTCAAATTTAATAATGAGAATATTCATCTTATATGAAAAATTAGGATCAAAGATTTCTAGATATGAAACTATAATTTTCTTTTTTATACTGCTTTGAATTTAACTCTCATATGTAATGCTTTTCATTCAGTATAATTATTTTAAAATTTTACAAATTCTCTATGCAATATTTTGTATAACTTATAATGTATATAATTTATTTGTAATAGATGCTTTTTTAACAGCTATTAGGAAACATAGATGATCCTTTTAACTATAAAATTTATATAGGAAAAGAATGTTTATATGTACTTATATTTCAAATGAACAGAGAATTCAAAATAGCACCTTAATATGTTCCTAACATATTTGAAATGTGGATGCTTGTCATAAGCAAAATGAAAGATTTCAGCATAAAACAATATTAGTGTTATTTGGGAATATGTGAGGACTGTGCTCTGTATATTTTAACTGTGATCCTAACATGATAAAATAAGCATGACCTTCTATCCCAGGGGTTGGGGACCTATGGCTCACGAGCCAGATGTGGCTCTTTTGATGGCTGCATCTGGCTTGCAGACAAATCTTTAATAAAAAAAATAATAATGTTAAAAATATAAAACACTTTTATGTATTACAATCCATTCATTTCTAACTGCTCATGTTCATGGTTGTGTGTGGCTAGAGCCAATCACAGCTGTCCTTCAGGACAACACCAAATTTTTATTGAATAATGCCTAACATATACGGGTTATTGTATGGCTCTCACGGAATTATTTTAAAATATGTGGCATTCATGGCTCTCTCAGCCAAAAGGTTTCCTGACCCCTGTTCTATCCCTATCCTTTGTTTCTAGATCACTTTAGAACCCTGTGGTACCCTTTAACCTCAACTTAATCTGTTACAAATATTTTTGTTAATGTATTTTATTTTGGTTATTTTTACTCTCCATTACACTTCAGTAAAATATTTGAGATTTTTAAGATGAAAAACAAAGCAAACTTCTGAGGAAATCTGCAACAGTAAACAGTAAGAGTAGCGTAATGTCTAAGTATAAGACTTGGGTATTCTTTAAGATCATTAGTAATAACTTCATTAGAATAAAAAGCTAAATCTATGCCATTTGGGCACCAAACAACATGCTCATTCTTTTGGAGTTAAGAGATTTTTCAAAAAGAATGTTAGTTTCTAAGTTACTTAGTCAAAGTAAAATATAAGATTAAAGTCTAAACTAACCAAGATATAAATGAATCAGCATTGAATGCCTTAATAATTAATTACCAGTTTAGAATGTTACAATTTTCTATTAGAGTAAACTCCAGTCTTTAGAGGGATAATTGACAGAGTAACATGAAATTTGTTGAGCTAACCTAAATCTAATCTGCTGTTTTGGTTAGCAGGGAAATAAAAGCATAAACAAATGCTACAAAACTTTTTTTTCTTACATTGTTATGCAAATAACATAAACAAATAACAGAATGTAGTTAAATTTGCATATTTGATATGATACAGAGAATTTTTTTCTCCAGAGTCTCTTATAACATTAAATCTTCAAATCCATGCCAGACCCACAGAAAGTTAAAAGAAATAATAGAATAGAACAGGGAGGGAATGAGGGAGAAATACAAGAAGGGAGAAAAAAAAATTGTAAACATGAAAATAGAAGCAGAAAACAAAACAAAATTGAATATTGCTGTAATTTTGATACAATATGTTGGGTGATGGGTCAGGTAAACATTCTTTTCACAGCACACTCAGACTTTAAAACTTGTCTTTCTAAGAGGATGATGATATTTAACATTCTTCCTCAAAATCAAATTTGTGCACTCTATTTACCTTATCATATTTTTTCTATAATTGATTTCAATTTTTATAGCAGTAAATTAACAAAGATGTCTGTAACAGAAGGAGGCCCTCCAAATAAATGAAGACATCTGTTTTTTTGAAGAGGGACAGAGACCCTGTAAGAGGAATGAAGTAAAAGGAAAGATTCCCTTATGTAGGCAGAGCAAAGCAGGAGGTTGAAATAATTTGACTTCATCTATTCAAAGACGAAGTGGTTATTCTTTCATTAGCTTTATTATGAAAAAGAGGGGATAATTGGGTGGCATGTCCACACATACACAAAAACAAAACAAAACAAAATGTATCCAAGATAGGAAAAGCACTGAGGAAAATGTTTTAGTACAAATTTAGAAATCATTGCACATCTTAAAATTACTATGAATTACATAATTCTATACAGATTAAGAGATCAGACACAAGCTAGATATTCAGTGTTGGTATAATTCCTATAATGTGTTATGCCAAATACAAGGAGCTGGGTAGTGTGGTTAAAATATCTCATTAAAGTTAGCATTGATTGGCTATATCTAAAAACACTTTATTTAAACAATATAATTTCTTTTCTATGATCAAATATAATCAATTGTAAGATCTAAATATTCATGGAAAAATGTTGTAGTAGAAAATATCTTAGAGAATATCAGAATTTAAAGACTTTAAAGGAGAAAATTACATAGTCCATTTTCCATATTTTAAATATAAGAGAACAAAGACACAGAAGTATTAAATTTTCTTATTCAGAAATCTCTTAACTGCTGATATAGATTGATAGATAAGATAAATTTAAGGCATAAAAGAAAATTGGAAATATAGATATAGATAAGCTATGGTTATAAGTGTATAGTTTTAAATATAAATTTTTATCTTATCTCCGTTTATCTATATGAGAAATAGATACTGTACTGCTTTATGATGACTTACTGGAAATGTCATCATAAAGCTGATGTTAGCTCTCCTAAGGAAAAAGTAGTTTCTAATTATGTCATAAAGTTTTCTTAGACGTTTTCTATGCCAATCATAGGTGTCACTTGTTCTTCATTTTCAAAGTAAATCATATACATATATTATTTTTGTAGCCACAAATTTTCAATCCACTCAGCAAATAAATCATTATTCACAGTGTTTCATTTAAATCTGAGTTAGTATTTTTGAAATGGTGGAGAGCTTTTTTTGTGTCAAGAATATATTCATCAGTTTATTAGAAAGAAGATTGAATTCTAGTTTCTAATATTTACATTTCTTCTCACTCTATCTTAATACTTGGTCTAATCTATATTATCACTTACCTTTTGCCTATTAACATCAATAGCACATATACACTATGGAATACTACTCAGCCATAAGAAATGATGACATCAGATCATTTACAGCAAAATGGTGGGATCTTGATAACATTATAAGGAGTGAAATAAGTAAATCAGAAAAAAACAAGAACTACATGATTCCATACATTGGTGGAACATAAAAACGAGACTAAGAGACATGGACAAGAGTGTGGTGGTTACCAGGGGTGGGGGGAGGGAGGACATGGGAGGGAGGGAGGGAGGGAGGGAGAGAGTTAGAAGGAGGGGGAGGGGCACAGAGAACTAGATAGAGGGTGGCGGAGGACAATCTGACTTTGGGCGAGGGGTATGCAACATAATTTAATGACAAAATAACCTAGACATGTTTTCTTTGAATATATGTACCCTGATTTATTAATGTCATCCCATTACCATTAATAAAAATTTATTAAAAAACAACAACATCAATAGCACTTTTTTTTATTAGTCTCTTGGTACTCACTGATGCTTTATGCATAATGATGCTTAAATTTAATTGAGCTGTAAGTTTCTGTGTAATTATAAGACTGTGATAACTTCAGCCTTTTGTTCTTCTGTGGTTACTGTGAAATGTCTCTATAACTCCTTTAATGTCTTTCATCTATTTAACTCTTAGTATACAAGCCATTTTAAGAGAAAGATTAATTAAAACTTTGTTTCTATACATTGGAATCCAGGTAAAATTTAGCTAAATGCTTCTTACTCAAAGTCTGTTATAGGCTGAAAGCAAGGTGCCATATATGGCCGTAGACATCTTAAGGATCAGCTGGGAGAAGATCTGCTATGGTCTGAATGTCTGAGTTCCTACAACTTTTATATGTTGATAGTCTAATCCCCAAAGGTGATGGTGCTAGTACATGGAGCCTTTGAGAGGTGATTAGGTCATGAGGTTAAAGCTCACGTGAATGCTTTTATAAAAGAGACCACACGAAGCTTCCCAGAACCTTCTGCTATGGGAGGATACAGGAGAAGTCTACATGCCAGAGAAGGGCCCTTGCCCAGCCATGCTGGCACCTTATCTCAGACTTCCAGCCTCTGGAACTAGAAGCAATAAACTTTTTGTTGTTGTTGTTGCTTTTTTATTTATTTTATTTTATTAAATTTAATGCATTGACATTGATAAATCAGGGTACATATGTTGAGAGAAAACATCTCCAGATTATTTTGACATTTGATTATGCTGTATACCCCTCACCCAAAGTCAAATTGTCTTTCATCACCTTCTATCTGGTTTTCTTTGTGCTCCTCCCCTCCCCCCATCCCCTCTCTCTCCTTCCCATCCCATCCCTCCCACCCCACCCCCGTTACCATCACATTCTTGTCCATGTCTCTGAGTCTCATTTTTATGTCCTATCTATGTATAGATTCATATAGTTCTTAGTTTTTTCTGATTTACTTATTTCACTCCGTATAATGTTATCAAGGTCCATCCATGTTATTGTAAATGATCCGATGTCATCGTTTCTTATGGCTGAGTAGTATTCCATAGTATATATGTACCACAGCTTTTTAATCCACTCATCCTCTGACAGACACTTGGGCTGTTTCTAGATCTTTGCTATTGTGAACAATGCTGCCACAAACATAGGGGTGCATTTCTCCTTTTGGAAGCAATAAAGTTTTGCTGTTTATAATCTACTTGTTCTGTGGTATTTTGGTATAGCAGCCTGTACAGACTAAGATAAGATTGTTTCCAGCTTCCTTACCTGGCAGAAATTAGTTCCTCATAATCTGTTCCGACAGAGGGCTTCAGTTTCTCATGCACTGTTGTCCAGAGGCTGCCCTCAGTTCTTTGTCACATGGGACTTTTGCATTAGGGAAATTCATAATATCAGACTGTGATAGGGTAGGGGTGGGGGTATGGAAAGAGAGAAAAGAAAATTACAAGTCTTCTATTCTAATTATAAAAATGATATCCTATCATTTTACCATAATCTATGCATTAGCAGCGAGTCACTAGGTACAGCCCACACCAAAGTGGAACGACTACCCAAGAGAATGAACAGCAGGAATCAGAGATTATTGGGAACCATTTTAGAAGCAGCCAAACAGTCTACAATCTGGCCTCCAATGATTCATGTCCCCTCTGTGTGCAAAATAGATTCAGCCTTCACTTCCCCAGCAAACGTTCTCTCCCTTACAGTAGCAGCTTAAAGTGCCATCATCTGCATTAGGTCCAGAGATGAATGGTGTATCTTAGGTACCCTAGAGCACATATTCTGACTTAATCAGTAGTCTTGTACTAAAGGATGAAAGCTATCTGCTCCCAAAACATTCAATATACAATGTGAGACATGAATATGATCATTGCTAGAAATGGCCATCAATACAGAAAAAAAGAATGTTTTTATTTTTATCTTGGTATCATATATGTATAACAATTAGGCTAAAGTAGATCATAGACATAAATGCAATTCCAAAGGAAAACATAATAGAAAATTTTAATATCCCTCTGTTAGGCAAAGATTGTTTAATGACATGTATTCATTCACATTGTTTATATTTTCCTATGTTATATATGTTATTATAGATAGATACACATAAATAAATTAAACATTATCAAAGTTCAAACATTTCTATTTAAAGTGATACAGTTAAGGACTGACTTGGGATGGCACAGTGGATAAAGTGTCCATCTAGAACGATGAGATTGTCCATTCAAAACCCTGGGCTTGCCTAGTCAAGGAACATATGGGAGTTGATGCTTCCTGCTCCTCCCCCCTTCTCTCTCTCTCATTCTCTCTCCCCCTCCTCTCTAAAAATAAAAAGTAAATAAAATAATATTGTTAAAAAAGGGTAAAAACAAGTGATATAAAGAAAGAAGACTTTTATAAAATATTAGATGAAAGACATATTTGGAATATAGAAATAAAGTTTTATTTCTTTCTTTAAAAATTTAAAAAATTTATTAGTTTTATTAGTTTTGGCATTGATATGTAATTTATTCACACTTTATTTTACTCCCTTAGAATTCTTACTTATGGACAGAGATCTTGGTAAAAGTTTTTCATAAAAGACTGTGCTTTGGGGTTTTGGCTATAGCAGTATTGCCATATCTTGCTGTTGATAACTTATTTTTTCTTTTATTTAGAAATTAAATTTAATTACATGGCATTGATCAATATGAGTGCATAGGTTTCAGGTGAATATCTCCATGGCATTAGAACTGTTGACTGTGTCATGTGCCGATCACCCAAAGTCCAATCATTTTCTGCCACCTTATATTGTCCCCACTTACACCCCTCCCCCCACTCCCCTCCCCATGGTAAAGACTTCACTTTTATCTATGTACATGAGTCTCAGATTTCACATGTGTGAAATCATATAATTCTTAGCCTTTTTAAATTTTATTTAGACAATTAATTTTAACAGGGTGACATTGAACAATTCGAGTACACAGACTAAGAGAAACCATCTCCAGATCATTTTGACATTTAATTATGTTGTATACTCATCACCTAAAGTCAAATTGCCCTCTGTCATCTTTTATTTGGTTTTCTTTATGCCCTTCCCCTCCCCCACCCTTTCCCTCTCCTCCCTTCCCCTCCTCCTGGTAACCACTGCACACTTATCTATATTCATGAGTCTCAATTTTGTGTCCCACCTATGTATGGAATCATACAGTTCTTAGTTTTTGTCTTGATTAATTTGTTTCATTCAGTATAATGTTATCAAGGTCCATCCATGTGGTTGTAAATAATACTATGTTATCATTTCTTATGGCTAAGTAGTAGTCCATAGCATATATGTACCACATCTTCTTTATCCAATCCTCTATCGAAGGGCTTTTTGGTTTCCAAGTCTTGGCCACCATGAACAATGCTGCAATGAACATGGGGCTGCATGTGTCTTTACGTAACAATGTTTTTGAGTTTGGGGGGTATATACCCAGTAGAGGAATTGCTGAGTCATATGGTAGTTCTAATCTTAATTTTTTAGGAACCACCATACTTTTTTCCATAATGGTTGTATTACTTTACATTCCCACCAACAGTGAATGAGGGTTCTTTTTTCTCCACAGCTTCTTCAACACTTATTGTTACCTGTCTTCTCGATAATAGCTAATCTAACAGGTGTGAGGTGGTATCTCATTGTAGTTTTGATTTGCATTTCTTTAATAGCTAGTGAAGATGAGCATCTTTTCATATATCTATTGGCCATTTGTATTTCTTCTTGGGAGAAGTGTCTGTTCATGTCCTCTTCCCATTTTTTTTATTGGATTGTTCGTTTATTTGTTGTTGAGTTTTGTGAGTTTTTTGTATATTTTGGATATTAGGCTCTTATCTGAGCTGGTGTTTGAAAATATCATCTCCCATTTAGTTGGCTGTCTGTCTGTTTTGTTGTCAGTTTTTTTTGCTGTGCAAAAGCTTCTTAGTCTGAATTAGTCCCATTCATTTATCTTTGCCTTTACTTCCCTTGCCTTTGGAGTCAAATTTATAAAATATTCTTTATGGCCAAGGTCCATGAGTTTAGTACCTATGTTTTCCTCTATATAATTTATTGTTTCAGATCTTATATTTAGGTCTTTGATCCATTTTAAATTAATTTTTGTACAAGGGGACAAAATATAGTTGAGTTTCATTCTTTTGCATGTGGCTCTCTAGTTTTCCCAGCACCATTTATTGAAAAGGCTTTCTTTTTTCCATTGTGTGTTTTTGGC
Organism: Saccopteryx bilineata; assembly: GCF_036850765.1. Classification (NCBI taxonomy): domain Eukaryota; kingdom Metazoa; phylum Chordata; class Mammalia; order Chiroptera; family Emballonuridae; genus Saccopteryx; species Saccopteryx bilineata. The sequence goes on along the minus strand of NC_089494.1, from coordinate 92,639,290 downwards.
TCCTTTATCAAAGATGATTTGCCCATATACAGGTGGTTTTATTTCTGGACTCTCTATTCTTTTCCATTGGTCTGAGTATTTATTTTTCTGCCAATATCATGCTGTTTTGATTATTGAGGCTCTATAATATAATTTGAAGTCAGGTATTGTAATGCTCCCAGCTTCATTCTTTTTTCTTAGGATTACTTAGGCTATTCAGGGCTTTTTATAGTTCTATATAAACCTGATGAATTTTGGTTTCATTTCTTTAAAAAATGACATTGGAATTTTGATGGGAATTGCATTAAATTTGTATATTGCTTTGGGTAATATGGTCATTTTAACTATATTTATTCTTCCTATTCATGAACAATGAATATTTTTCCATTTCATTTTATTTTTTTTGATTTCCCTTAACAATGCTTTGTAGTTTTCATTATATGTCCTTTATGTTTTTTGTTATGTTTAGTCCTAGGTATTTTATTTTTTTCAATGCAACTATAAAAGGTATTACTTTTTTTTAGTTTATTTTTGGAAGTTTAATTGTTGGCTTAAAAGAAGGCAATAGACTTCTGTGTATTAATTTTGCATCCTGTGACCTTACTGTATTGGTTTATTATTTCCAATAGTTTTTTGTGGAGTCTTTGGGGTTTTCAATGTACAGGATTATATAGCATCTGCAAAAAGTGAAACCTTTACTTCTTCAAATACAAATATGAATACTTTTTATTTATTTTTCTTGTCTGATTGCTGTGGCTAGAATTTCCAGCACTATGTTGAATGAGAGTTGAAAGAGTGGGCAACCTTGTCTTGTTCCTGATTTTAAAGAAAAAGTTTTCAGTTTTTTGCCAATTAGTATGATGTTAGCTGATGCTTTGTCAAAAATGGCCTTCATTATGTTGAGGCATTTTCCTTCTATACCCATTTTGTTGGTGTTTTAAACATAAAATGATGTATCTCCTTCTGATATACCCATTATTCTTATGTTGCTCTTCCTGATAGAGTCAGACAATTCCTGTTGGATTTTCTCATTTTTTTAAAATTTGTGAGTCTCTCTTCTCTTCTCTCTGTAGTATCTCTACTTCCCTGTCTTCTATGTTACTAATTCTCTCTTCTATCTGGTCTTTTCTATTAGCTAAGCTTGTTACCTCGTTTTTCAGTTCATGTGTTGAGTTTTTCATCTCTGTTTGGTTCATTTTTATAGTTTCAATTTCTTTGATGAAGGATTCTTTTTGTTCATTAAATTGTGTTTTGAGCTCTCTAAATTGCCTTTCTGTGCTTTCTTGTATTTTTAGAAAATCAATTTTTAAGTCTCTGTCATTTAATTCCAAGGTTTCCAAGCAGTTGTAATTTTTTTTCTAGAGATTTTTAAATCATCTATCTGAGCTACATCTCTGTCTTTTGTATCCATATATTTGATTTCTTTTTTCTTAATGTCATTTGAGAGTGGTATCATTAATAACACTAGTAAGATATAATTAAAAAATAAAATAAAAATTGAAAAGATATAGTAAAAAATGAAAATTTTATAATGATAAGTGGAACAAAAACTACAGAGAACAAAGAGCAGAAACTAAAGAAAGATGACAAAAGAGATAAAAAATGAAATAAAAAACATGCAAAATGCCACAAAGAAAAATATGAATCCAAAATATAATAATTTGTTGATAAATGATGATTGGATGAGAAAAAGAGAAAGAGAAAAAAAGTAAAGGTTTTTGAAGTGAAACCCTCATAAAAAACAAAAATTAAAAATGTAACAACTATGGATAATTAAGTTCAAAAGGAAAATAAAAGAATAAAAAGGAAAGAAAATAAAATGACCAAAATAGGGGGAAAAAAGAAAAATAGTTATAAAAATGTAATTTTTCCTGGTGTTGAGAGGTAGCTTCTTCCTTTTTTCACAGGTGATGCTGTACTACAGTTTTTGCCCCTGCTGGGCTCTTGGGTAGAGCTTTGCTGTTGTATCACGTAGAGGCTCTGACAATGGGAAACTCAGTTTTCCAGGTGCCTCTCCCCACGTCTCTCCCACATGATCTAGCAGCCTGGGGACTTAGCTGTGAGGTTTGCCCCAGCCACTGCTTGCAGAGCAAGAGGCTCTAAGAGCAGTGAGGTCCTTCCTCCAGTACTGCCAAAGCATAATTCTGGGTAAGGCTTTGATAACCAGAAATGCCAGTGAAAGCAGGCAGGGCTGGGATCTGATTGCAGATTTATTGCCTTTCTAAGGCCAGCAGAAGGTCTAGCATGACTCAGCATGTTCATTGCCTGGAGCTGATTGCAGATCAAAGGCCTTTTTAAGGGCTCCCGGGCATGTCTAGTACACTTCCTTATTCTGCTGGTCTTATTTCCACATGCTTTTCCCTTGTGCACTATTTGGTAGCTCACAGCAAGCCATGTGCATGCCCAGCCCACACGACTTGGCCATACACACAGAGGCTTTTATCCGCCCACTTAAGGTGGACTGTGCCTGTGATCTCAGAACTGGAAATGCAGACCTGTATAGGCACCTTGCCCAGACAGTCTCAGGCCCAGGGATCCCAGCATTTGTGCATGTCCCATGCTGATGGTGCAGCTAGGAGTGCACAAAGATGCTGGCAAGAGCACACGCAGATGTCTATCGCTAATAACCTTGGGCTAAGCCTTTCAGCCAGCAAGCGTGCCCATACCAGTGGTGCCAGGTGGAACCCCTTGCACACCACCCGGGACTGCAGAGCCGGGAGTTCACAAAGCTGCTGGTGCCAGTGCCGGTACTGGTGCCAGTGCCAGCTCCCGTGGGCACCCTCTACTGGAAAACTTTTTTGGAGTCTGCTGCTCGTGCTCACCCTGCATCCATGATCTTAGGCAGAGCTAGTGTGGTCTTTCTTCTGCTTGATCATCCACCCTAACCCAGCTTCTTCCCTATGCCTCCGACCATGTCTGCTTTACTCAGCTTCAGAAGAAGGCGTTCCATCCTCAGATCAGTGAGTGAAGTGAAAAACCCCGTTCTCCATCTTATTTTCTTCAGAGTGGATTATATATTCAGCCACCTTTTCACCCAATCATATCTTTGTCTGGTGTGTATATATTTTAGGTGGTCCTGAGATTTTTTTCTCTTTAGTTGTTTAATTTGTTGAATGTTCAAGGGGAGATATCGAGAGTACCCCTCATGGTGCCATTTCTCTGATGTCACTTTACCTTTTCTGATGTAATTATTTCACTTAGTATAATGTTCTCAAGGTCCATCCATGTTGTTGTTGTAAATGGTAATATGTCATTATTCTTATGGCTGAATAGTATTTATTCCATTTTATATATGTACCACATCATCTTTACCCAATCCTCTATAGAGAGGCACTTTGGTTGTTTCTATGTCTTGGCCACTGTGAATAATGCTGTGATGAACATAAGGGTGCATGTGTCTTTGTGTATCAGTGTTCTCAACTTTTTTAGGTAGATATCCAGTAGGGGAATTGCTGGGTCATATGGTATCTCTATTCTTAATTTTTTGAGAAACTGTCATATTGTCTTCTATAATAGCTGGACAAGTTTACATTGATTTTAGAGACAGAATAAAGAGATAGAAAGAGAGAAAAAGCCAGGGGTGAGGAGCTAGAAACACCAATTCATAGTTGCTTCTCATATGTGCCTTGACCAGAAAAGCCCAGAGTTTCAAACTGGTGACCTCAGCATCCCAGGTAGATGCTTTATCCACTGTGCCACCACAGGTCAGACAGAACATAGAAATAATTATTTATAACAATAAAAAAAGTAAAACAACCCAGTAAAACAGGCAAAAATTATGACATTTCTTGGAAACAGACATATGGGTGGTAAAAAAGACATGAAATAATTCTCGATTTTGCTAGACATTAGGAAATGCAAGTGAAAACCACTACATACCAACTAAAATGGCTAAAATAAAATTGAAAATGCTGTGTATTGGTGAAGATGTGGAGCAAGTGGAACTGGCATACATTGTTACTAGAGAGTGCAAAATAATATAGCTCTGTTAGAAAATAGTGTGTAAATTTCTTATGAAGTCAAATATATATGTGTATACACAAATACACACAGGCACATAATGCCAATCCTAGGTATTTACTCAATAAAATTAAATATATGCCTACCCAAATACCTGTATTCTTAAATGCCCTCTTAGATGCGCATTTCAAAAATCTACTCCTAGATGCCTGGAAATACACAGCCCATTGAGGGATATCATTTATAATCACCAAATATGACAACACCACAAATATCTATTAACTCATGTATAATGAAATACTATTCAGCAATATTGCTGAATGAACTACTAATGCACATAACGATATGGATGAATCAATAAGGTCCTAAGCTCAGCTAGAAAAGCCAGGCACAAAAGACTGCACACTGAAAGATTCCATTTATATTGTGTTGTCATTCTGGAATAGGAAAAACTACAGAAAGAATACTTAATGACTGTTAGGGGGTAATAGTGGAAGAAAGTCATTGATGGGAAGGTGTACAGGGAAATTTTTTGAGGTTGAAAATATTCCATATTATGATTGTGTTGGTGATTATATGGCCATATGTATTTATCTATTTATTAAAGCACATACTTAAAAACAGTAAAGTTTACTATATTTAAATTTTATTTTTCATAAATCTAACATAAAGAAAAAGAAGTTGAGAAGTTCTACTATGAAAAGGATATAATAGGTTGCAAATAGCAATACTCTCACTGAAGCATTTAGAAAAAGCTAAATGTGTTTCAAAAATTATTTCGCAAGCATACAATTTTTTCTTTTTTATATTTCAATTACAGTTTACATTCACTATTATTTTCTATTAGTTTCAAATGTACAGCATAGTGGTTAGACAAGCATATACTTTACAAAATGTTCCCCTGATGTTTCAAGTGTCCACTTGGCACCAATTATATAGTTGCTACAATATTATTGGCATAAACTTTAATGAAAAATTAGATGCACTACAATTCCAGAAAGTAAGGAACATTTTTAAAGAAATTCATAATCATCACCTATTTCTCCCTATGGATATTAGCCACATTATGGGAATTTTCCAGTCATAGTTTAATGTTCAAGCTTACCCAAAACTTAAATACTTTGAATGGGTAAAGAGAAATCAGCTAAACTCTTAACGTCATAGCTGCTAGGATCTAGCAGTACAGAAACAACTATTTAGAAATTTGAGAGGCCTCATCATTAGGCTAATGTTTCCTAAAAGATATCATAGAATTTTAAGACTGTGCAAAAGGATTGGAAGTTTATTTAAAAATTAGCATAAAACATTCCAAGGTCCTACAGACCTTGGAAAATAAAGATCTCCTAGAGGAGTAGACTATTTCAAACAATTGGGTGTCTTTGCCTTTAAAGTATTTGCCAGTTTATAATGGTGAATGAGTTTAAAATCTTAAGAGCTAAGCTGGGAAACTCTAGAGGATAAAACTCAGTTTCCTGCAATCTTGAAAAGATAAAGACAGAGAGGAAAACCAGGCTTTCAATCAAAATCTCAAGAGGGCCATGCCCAAGAAAGAAGACAAACATAAGATAGAATGAGTCTTAGTAAGTACAACCGAGCCCTGCAATACATCAATCATTATTTCATTCAGATTTCAGCCCTTTCTATCTGTCTAGTAGAGAAAAGAATACCCTTAGGTAGAGAGTAATAGTCTCTTGAACTTCTGTGTTTTATTTATATATAATATCTGGCATACAATAAAATACATCATAGACTAGACTGAGAAGAGGCAGGGACTTAAACAAAAAAAAATTCAAGATATTTACCAGCAGAATATATAGAAATTAGAGTTAACACGTATGCAAAAGAATGATAGCAGACTACACTTTGCTCATGTACAAAAATTAATTTAAAATGAATCAAAGACCTAAATATAAGATCTGAAACAATGAATTACATAGAAGAAAATATAGGTACTAAACTTATGGTCATTGGTCTTAGAGAAGATTCTATAAATTTGACCACAACCACAAAGTAAGTAAAAGCAAAAATAAAAGAATGGGACTATATTAAACAAAAAAGTAAAGTTTTTTTTCTGCACATCAAAAAACCCACAAACAAAAAAAAAGTAACCAACTAAATGGGAGAAAATGTTTGCAAGCAAGAGCTTCAACAAGAGATTAATCTAAAATATATAAAGAACTCATACCAACACCATACTAACAACAATCTAATTTAAAAATAGGCAGAGGACCTAAACAGATACTTCTCCAAAGAAGAAATACAAATGGCCAACAGATATATGAAAAGATTCTCATCTTCACTAGCTATTAGTGAAATGAAAATCAAAACTACAATGAGATACCATCACATACCTGTTGGATTGGTTATTATCAACAAGAAAAGTATTAACAAGTGTTGGAGAGGCTGTGGAGGAAAGGAACCCCTATTTACTACTGGTGGGAATATAACTGGTATAGCCACTATGGAAAAAAAAAGTATGAAGATTCTTCAAAAAATTAAGAAGTGAGGTACCATAAGACCCAGCAATCCCCGTTCTGGGTATCTATCATCATAATTGAAAACATTTATTTGCAGATATATGGACCCCTGTGTTCATTGCAGCATTATTCACAGTGGCCAATATATGGAAACAACCTAAGTGTCCTTCAATAGATGACTGGATAAAAAATATGTGAGACATATGTATATACAGAGGAATATTACTTAGCTATAAGAAAAGATAAATCTATGTAAACACAATAAATTAAAATAAATTTAAAAAAAGAAAAGATGAAATACTGCCATTTGTGACCACATGGGTGGATCTTGAGAATATTATACTAAGCAAGATAAATCAGTCAGAAAAGGCTAAGAACAAAAGACTTCACTCATATGTGAAATATAAAATTGAAACTCATAGACACAGACAATAGTATGGTTGTTACCAAAGGGAAGGAAGTAGGGGGATAGTAAAAGATAAAGGGGGCCAAATATATGGTGATAAAGTTGGTTTTACTTTGGGTAGTGGGCACACAATGCAATATACAAATCATAAATCAGAAATATACACTTGAAACTTATATAATCTTATTAAACAATGTCATCCCAATAAACTTAATTAAAAAATAAATCTAATAAGAAGCTAGAGCCTGACCAGGCAGTGGCACAGTGGATAGAGCATCAGACTGGGATGCAGAGGACCCAGGTTTGAAACCCTGAGGTTACCAGCTTGAGTGTGAGCTCACCTGGTTTGAGAAAGGCTCACCAGCTTGAGTCCAAGGTTGTTGGCTTGAGCAAGGGGTCACTCGATATTCTGTACCCCCCCAATCCCCCCAGTCAAGGCACAGATGAGAAAGTAATCAATGAATAACAAAGGTGCCGCAACGAAGAACTGATGCTTTTCATGTCTCTCCCTTCTTGTCTGTCCCTATTTGTTCCTCTCTCTGTCTCTCTCTGTCCCTGTTACAAAAATAAAATAAAAAAAATAAAATAAAATAAGCTAAGGAATAAATGAATAAATTATTTTAACAAGTATACAGAAAGACTGAGAGTTGACTACAAAAAGAAATATGGAAGACAAAACAATGGAATGTCATCTTACTGACGAAAATAATTGCTAACTTAGATATCTCGGCAAAATATTCTTCCAAAAGGGTATGTAAACAGAGACAATTTCTGACAAACAGATAATCTGCCACCATTTGTCTTCACTAAAAGAAAAGGTATATTAATATCCTCAAGCAAAAGGAAAAAGATCTTAAACAGAAACATGAAAATGGGGGAAGGAAAGAAGGGTTTTTAAAAGAGTAAAGTATGTGGGGAGATATAAATAACTACTAATATTACAAAACAATAATTGTAATACCTTATGTGGTTTGTATTATAAATAAAACTAAAATCTACAACCACAATATCAAAAAATTGGGGGCATTTGGAGAAGGCAGAATGTGGATAATTGAATGTTCCAGCAGTCTTTCATAAATAAAGTAAAATTTTTAGTAAAAATCAATAACAAATGCTTAAAATCAATAAAAATTAAATTTCAATAATAATAATAAAAAGTAGTAAAACAATAAGTTATGTAAAATAAAATAAATTATGGTTGCATGTTATAGTTATACATAAATATATCAATATTAATTAAATATAAACAGACTTCTTCAAGTAAAAGGCTGGGATTGTCAAAACTATTTAAAAATATACTCAATTTAATCTGCTTATAAGGTGTACAGAAAAAGAAAGCTTGAAAATAAAAGGATGAGGAACATGCAAATATTAACAAAAGGAAATTTGTTATATGTATACTGTATCAGACAGATATAGCTTAACTCAATGGCACTCATATAAATATAATAACTATTTCAATATTAAGGGACCAATCTAATATTTAATAATCCTAAATTTGTGTTAACCCTATAACATAGAGGCAAAATATATAAAATAAGAATTCAGAGAGTTACTATGGAAAATAAAAGAAGGGGAAAATTTAACACTTCTCTTTCAGATAAAGAAAATTCCAAAAACATGAGAACCATATGCCAAATTTGGACACATAATTCATTTTATGTAAGTCAATAAATCTTACATTCCCTGGCAAAATAGCTGAAACTTTACCTCAAAGTTTGGGAATGAAACAAATGTAATAAAGAGCCTGACTCTATTTTTCACTTTTGACTGAGGAGAGTTTTCCAGTCCCACTGCCTCTGCCTCACTTCCGGCTCACCTTTGGGCCAATGCGGGCTGTTTGGTTGCTCCACCACCGCCCACCATGAAAGCTGAAATGCCCACTAGTGGGCGGGAGGGACTAGGTTGACCAGCACTTCAAAAGTGGGCGGTTTCTATAAAAAGGTTCGCAATCAGGGGTCTAGGTGGTTTCTCCTTTGCCTCTGATGGCAAGTTCAAAGCACTGAGAACTCAGCCTGAGTGAGGAAACCCTCACTCCAACTCCACCCCCAAACAAATATAAAACTTCAAACCAGTCACTCCTCCCAACTCTCTCTTGAGCCATTTTCTGACCTGTTTGGGAGCCTCCCTTGCCTTTCCCAGAAAACTTTCTTATGTGAGTAATAAATCATCTCATAATCACTGGATACGTGTGTGACTTCATCATTTTTGGTACCCAAATAAAATATTGGGTTGAGTGTTCATGTTCTTCTATGGGACACTGTAATCACTTCTATTAAATATTGTACTGGAGGTCTTAATTAGTCTAAACACACACACACACACACACACACACAAAAGAAAAAGAAAAAAAGAGAAAAAAAATTTTTTTATTGATTTCAGTGAGAGAGAGAGAGAAAAAAAGAGCATACAGCTGTTCCTGTATATCCCCTGACCAGGGATCCAACTGGCAACCTCTGAGCTTCTGTACAATACTCAAACCAATCAAGCTGTCGTGCAAGGGTGAAAAGAGAATTTTTACTACTAGTTATCAATTCTTTTTTTTTTTATAATTTTTTTTTATTTATTTATTCATTTTTAGAGAGGAGAGAGAGAGAGAGATGGGGAGGAGCTGGAAGCATCAACTCCCATATGTGCCTTGACCAGGCAAGCCCAGGGTTTCGAACCAGCGACCTCAGCATTTCCAGGTCGACGCTTTATCCACTGCGCCACCACAGGTCAGGCCAAGTTATCAATTCTTAAAATAAAACTTCAGTATCTAATAATTAAGATAGCAGGATTTTGGCATAAGACAAAAAATTAGCTAGTGGAACAGAAAGAGAAGCACAGAAACAGAGGAGTATATAGCCAGTCACATGATTTAGAACAAAAGTGATATACAGTTTATTGTAGAAAAAATGGTGTTTTCAATGAATGAAACTGAATGAACTGTTTCACTCATTTAAATTTTTGGAACAGTTATTCTTGTCTTTTTTATTTAATTTTTTTTAATTTATTCATTTTAGAAAGGAGAGAGCGAGACAGAGAGAGAAAGAGAGAAAGAGTGAAGAGCAGGAAGCATCAACTCCCATATGTGCCTTAACCAGACAAGTTCAAGGTTTTGAACCGGCGACCTCAACATTTCGGGTCCATGCTTTAGCCAATTCTTGTCTTGTGTGTGTGTGTGTGTGTGTGTGTGTGTGTGTGTGTGTGTGTGTATTTTTCTGCAGTGAGAAGCAAGGAGGTAGACAGACAAACTCCCACATATGCCTGACCAGAATCCACCCTGTATGCCCACCAGGGGCAATGCTCTGCCCACTGGTGCATTGCGCCAATGCAACTGGAGCCATTCTAGCACCTGAGGCAGAGGCCATGGGGCCATTCTCATTGGGGCCAATTTTGCTCCAGTGGAGCATTGGCTGCAGGAGAGGAAGAGAGAGATGGAGAGAAAGGACAGGGGAAAGGGTTAAGAAGCAGATGGGTGCTTCTCTTGTGTACCCTGACCAGGAATTGAACCCAAGACTTCCACATGCTGGGTAGACGCTATACTGCTGAGCCAACCAGCCAGGGCCCTTGCCTCCTTTTTGATTAACAATTCTTAACTAAACTGATTAGTTATTAATGTGGAAAAAAATAAATGTACAGCCTTCTTTACAGAAAATACACAAATGTATTACATGTGGATTGCAGTTCTTTTTTTAAAAAAAGGGTAATTAGCCTGACCAGGGGGTGGCACAGTGGATAAGCCCTCGGACTGGGACACAGAGCACCCAGGTCAAAACCCCGAGGTCACCGGCTTGAGCACACGCTCATCTGGTTTGAGCAAGGCTCTCCAGCTTGAGCCCAAGGTTGCTGGCTTGAGCAAGGGGTCATTCAGTCTGCTGTAGCCCTCAATAAAGGCACATATGAGAAAGCAATCAATAAACAACTAAGGTGCCACAATGAAGAATTGATACTTCTCATGTCTCTTCCTTCCTATATGTCTGTCCTTCTCTTTGTCTCTCTCTGTCCTGTCCCCCCTAAAAAAGAATAATTACTTTAAGGTAAAATAAACAAATCATATGATATTACTTACAGGTATACCTACCAATTGATATAGCTAAAGTTAGAATGAAAATACCAAGTGTTGGCAAGGATTTAAACCAGTGAAAATTAACTCCTGGTAAAAACATAAATCAGTAGAACTTATATAATAGTTTGACATCTTCTCTTTCAACTAATCATATATTTTGTATAACCTGAATCTACTTTGGCTGCGATAACAAAATTCTGTAATCCAATGTGTTAAAAATAGAAATTTATTCTCTTACAGTTCTGGAGACTGTAAATCCAAGATCAAGGTCCCAGCAGGGTTGGTGTCTAGGTTAGCACTCCCTTGGGGATTCAGACAACCTTCCTCTTTGCTCTGTGCTCACATGGCCCTTTAGCATATGACCTTTGGAGGAACCCAACATTCAGCTCATAACATTATTTCCTTGGCTTCCAAAATTTATTTATTCTCATGTTCATAATATATTCATTCTATCTCCATAGCCCCAAATAGTTAACTCATTCCAGATTCAATTCTAAAATTTAAAGCCCAATTTCTTATGTAAGTATCACCTATTGATAAGACTCAAGGTATGATTTTTTTCTGAGGTAAAATTTTTTCGAGCACTGAAACTGTCAAATTGTATATATATAATTCTATGATACAATGGTGAAACAGGAATAGGATAGACATACTAAAAGAAAAAAATTGAAAGGAAAAAAAAAGGGTGATGCGTATTAAGCAAGTCCAAACCTAGCAAAGCAAATTCCATTAGCTCTTAGGGCTTCAGAATAAGCCCTCTTTGATGTGATGTTCTATCTGCCTGCCATTGGAGTGGCAGCATGGCCCCCATGGCTCTAAGAGGAGGATGAGATATCACTTCTGTGATTACATTATGTTATATGGCAAAAGGGAAAGGATATTTCAGAGCTCTGTAAGACCTCTGATTAGTTTAAGTTAGCAAAAAGTGGGAATAGTGGGTTTGTCCTTTGAAAAAAGTCTAGTAGTGGTCAGAGTCAATAAGAAATCAGAGAGATTCCACATACCAGAGATGTTCTCCTGTTGACATTGGTGAAGGAAACATTCACATTTGGAGAGAGAGTTCATGGTAGAATTCAGTGGGCACCTTTTCAAAGCTGAGGGCATTAGTCCTACAACTCCAAGGAACTATATTCTGGCAACAAGTGAGTTTGAAAGAGGACTCCAAGCCCTCGATGAGATAACAGCCCTAATGACACCTCAGTTTCATCCTGGGAAGAATTTGAGTGGAGGACCCAGTTCACCAGTGTCAGGAATTCCGATCTCTGAAATTATGTTCTTACCTACCAAGCTGTTCCTGACCTGTGGTTGTGCAGTGGATAGAGTGTCAACCTGGGATGTTGAGGTCCCAGGTTCAAAGTCCCAAGGTCACTGGCTTGAGTGCAGGCTCATCAGCTTGAGTGCAGGGTCACTGGCTTGATTTATCCTGCCTGTTTGAGCAACAGGTCACTGGCTTGACCTGAGCCCCCTAAACATGGCATATATGAGAAGCAATCAATGAATAACAAAGGTGATGCAACAATGGCTTGATGCTTTTCATCTTTCTCCTTTCCTGTTTCTAAATAAATAAATAAATAACCTACCAAGTTTATCTTATGTTGCTATAAGCCCTAAATCTGTGAGATAGCAGTAGAAAACTAATACATATGAAGTCTCACATATCACATATATATATTTTTAAAAGAGATTCTTTTTTTTAGATTTTATTTATTCATTTTTACTGGAGAATGAGAGAGAGAGAGAGAGAATGAGAGAGAGAGAGAGAGAGAGAGAGAGAAGAGGGGAGGAGCAGGAAGCATCAACTCCCATATGTGCCTTGACCAGGCAAGCCCAGGGTTTCGAACCGGCGACCTCAGCATTCCAGGTCGACACTTTATCCACTGCGCCCATTTTAATGGGAGTTTATCAAAATTACTTATCTGGTCCTTATAAGGGCTCTTTCTTCCCCCAGTGCCTGAAAATCTACACATCAGTTTGTTCTTTTTACCCAAAGTGTAGTGTGTAAACCAGCATTTTGGATGTTGGTAGAAAAGAAAAATCTCAGGTCTTGTCTTAAGATGATTGAAGCAAAATACACATTTCCACAAAATTCCCAGGTGCTTCATACACATTGTAAAGCAGTAGCTCTCAGTCATGGTTGTACATTAGAATCATCAGAAACTTATACCACAAAACCAAACAAACAAAAATCAAAAAATAAACAAATAACATGAGCCAAATTAGAACAACAGAAACCCTAATGTAAAGTCCTACCCAGAACAGTTAATTAAACCACAATATAATTGGTCTGGGAGTAGGTTCTGGCCATCCTGAAACAGTACAGTAGTATCTTAAAGTTCTGTCAGGTGATTCTAATGCACAGAAGTATTGCAAATCACTGTGCATGACCCACTCAGTATAGAATCCAGCTATGTCTGAGCACTATTTTTTTAGAGACTGAATTTCTGTGTCTGAGTCACAATGGAAGATATGGACCTCTTTTCAGATAGCCCAGACACCAACTGCTGCCTAAACTTCAAGTCTTAACTTCCCTACAACTCCTCTTTGTCTTACTTTTCTTATCTATCAGGAACTAAAGTTACCTTATATCCCTGAAAGTAACAGCTCTTCTGAAATGCAATCATATAATCATATATTTCCAGACACTTCCTATACCATGGAGATTCTCTCTCTATCTGTAAACATGGAAAAGAAGAACTCCAGGCTTTGGCCCTTTCCAGACCCTTTTCATGCTGACTCTTCAGTAACTAACTCAGACATTTATTCCATGGTCTGTATGATGGGCATCTACCTTGTACTTTTCTTCTTATGAGTTTTTTTTTATGTTGTTATCTTAAGTTGTTGATATTGGTTACTTATTAATCAAGTCATTAATTACTGTATATGCTTTAATACTTATTAATCTTTAAAAGAAAATAAGTACATTCACTGCTTTGGCACTTGTTTAGAATTTAAAGTCAAATCATAAAAATTGATAATCCTGTCCTGACTGAATAGCTCTGTTGGTTAGAGCCTCCTCCCCTTGTGCAAAGATTGTGGGTTCAGTCTCTGCCCAGAGCACATACAGGAACAGATTGATGTTTCTGTCTGTCTTTCTCTTTCAAATTAATAAAAATTTTTTAATCTTTTCTTAATCATCAACAAGCAAGTTATGTTATATTATTTTTAGAAAATAATTTCTCTATAGGAATTCCACTCTTGAAGTCTTTTGTAAGTGTTCATTCCTTATAGGTAAAGAAAAAAAACACATAATCCATGAACTCCATAAATAAAATGCATGTGTCTATTTCAAAGCACTTGGACCAAATGTGTGATAAGAATGCTATTTTGTAATGAAATTATTATTTTTTCTTTCTTTTTTTTTTTTTCATTTTTCTGAAGCTGGAAACAGGGAGAGACAGACAGACTCCCGCATGCGCCCGACCGGGATCCACCCGGCACGCCCACCATGGGGCGATGCTCTGCCCACCAGGGGGCGATGCTCTGCCCATCCTGGGCGTCGCCATGTTGCGACCAGAGCCACTCTAGCACCTGAGGCAGAGGCCACAGAGCCATCCCCAGCGCCCGGGCCATCTTTGCTCCAATGGAGCCTTGGCTGCGGGAGGGGAAGAGAGAGACAGAGAGGAAAGTGCGGCGGAGGGGTGGAGAAGCAAATGGGCGCTTCTCCTATGTGCCCTGGCCAGGAATCAAACCCAGGTCCTCCGCACGCTAGGCCGACGCTCTACTGCTGAGCCAACCGGCCAGGGCCTGAAATTATTTTTATACCCATGGGTATCTAATATATCTCACTTAAATCCATTAATCCACTGATGACTAAATATTGAACAATATCTGCTTGCTAAACTTGCTAAACAGTTTGATTCAACTCATATAATTCTACCAATTTACCTAACCCTACCCTTTACAAGTGAGTTTATCTAAAATGCATTTCTTGGTAGAATAATTTTGGTTGGACATTACAATTCAATTTTATAAATATGTATTAAGTGCCTTTTGTGTGTCTACACTAAATGAATTTCCATGTATTAAGCACTATTATACTTCTGCAATGTTCATCAGTGCTGAGGTGGAAAACATATGGAACAGAAAGCATGGTTAGAACAGAAACTGAATGTTTATAACCAAAAATAACTTGATGATGCAGGGAAACAGAATACAGTGTTGTGTTTCTGGCTCAAGTTTAAGAAATAAGAAAGAGGGCCTGGAAATTCAGACTGAGTCTTGGCAAGTAATAATACTTGTGTCTGTCTTGTTGGGGTAGCAGGGCACTTTGAATATATCAGAAGGAGTTGTCATGAGATAGAGGATACTCACACTGTGATTCTGCAAAATTGGTCCATATATAAGAAATAACAACAACAAAAACAACAACAAAGACACCCCATGATGCCAGATGTTAGGGCTGATTTAGAAATTAGAAAAAAATGAATCTATGTAAGTATTGTGAAAGTGTCTTTTACTTACAAGAGGCTGCAAAGACAGGCACTGATAATATAGAGTCAGCAAGATAAATAAATTATCCTTCCTGCCTTTTAGAGTCTCCTAACTTAGGGAGTAAGACCTATAAATAAAATACACAGTAAATTAAGTTAACAAATACAGCTCTATTGTATGGAAAGTAAATACAAATTTTGGCACACATCTTTACCAAAATTATAAGGTTTATTTTGGAGACTGAATACCAACTCCAACTAATAATCTTTTGTCTAGCAACACTAAAGCTCTGGGGTTCATGGCACATTAGAAGATTGAGACTATCTTCATAGTAACGCAAATTTTAATGTTAGAATTTGTGAATACTCATTTTATATTTTAAAAGAGGGATTCTGTTTCAAATTGCATGGGTTTGGTAAATCCACTATATTAACTATTTGTCCATGGGCAAGTTTTTTAAGTTATCAGTTCACAAATTCCTTGTCTATAAAACAGATGTAATAATAGCCATTACTTCTTGGGATTGTGTAAGGTTAAAAAAAATTAACATACATAAAGAGCTTAGAATTATGCCTGGCATAAAATAAAGGCTAAAAATAATTGATATTATATTGTTATTATCCATTAGACATAACAGATCATATATTAACATTACCATAGTATTCTTTCCTCCTGCCTACAAAACCCTTATATTTGATAATATTCTAAAAATTATTTTCCTAGTAACAATAAAAACTACTAACTAATGCTCCTGAATAACATTAAAATAGTGTTTATATCAGCAAATCATATCACAATAATATAATATTTATTTAAAATTAAGTTTTAATAAAATTTCAGAAATGTGTATGCTGAATAATTAGACAAACATAGGATGTGTATGATACTGCACAGATACCTGAGATAGAAGCTAGAACACATCTAAGAAATATCCAGAAATATAAACATAGAAAGTAAATAAAATGCAAACCAATAAAATAAGGAAATGCTTTAGAAAATTTTAGAATTTCTTATTTCATAGACTTATTCTCAACAACTCAGAGAGCAGACTGGTGGTGATATTTTTTGGCATAATAGAAAAAAGAGAAAAAAAATCTCATAATTTATCCATGCAGATCCTGCCCATTCTGACACCTTAAAAGCCTCTGACAATTCTTTCTAATGTACATTCTTGGATAATGTTGCAATAGTATAATTTGAATCTTGAGATTTGAAGACCGATATTTTATTCTAGTTTTTTTCTTTTTGTCAAGTGTAATATGGTAGATGAGCTAAACTCATTACAAACCACATTATCAAAAGGTGAAGATAGTAAGAAAGCAGTCTTGCAAAATGCATGAGCTATTGAAGTGCCAAAAGTGAATTATGTGAACAACTCATAAAGTAAGAGAATCTTAACATTCTCAGACCATTTTGAAGAAAACAGATAAAGGAGTGAAGAAACACATCCCCTGGTCAGAAAAATGATTTCATTCAAATACAGTAAGACATATGTTCATCAATGTTGATGACCATGAGTCACACAGCAATTGCATCAAAGTTGAAAGGATGAAACTTGCACTTGGGGCTTCAGTTAAACATTCTCCCATGTGTCTTAAACTGTGGAATTAAGAAACCATAGACAATATCTTGATACTGACCTCTCTATTCCATATTACTTGGCCCTGTCATGCATTCAAACTATTGTAGGTAATGTCTAGCTGTTTTTTGGGTTTTTTGTTTTGTTTTGTTTTTTATTTCTCCGAAAAATTCATTTATTTTCCATGGGCAAGTTATATCCTTACCAACAAAAAGTAGAAAAGATAAAAAAAAACCTTTAAAATATTCATATAACACTTAGCTTTTCCTAGGTAATCCCTTCAGAACTAAGTATAATGTTATAATCAAAGTCAGTTGCTCTGTCCTGTTACATATTGGCTGTGGGTGGGATGTGGCTCCTGTATTTCTCATGTCCTTCATTACAGGATCCAGGCTGAAGAAACAGCTGCCTTCTGGGACATACTAATCCCATGGAAGAGGAAAAAGAGAATAGCTGAACCATTTCATGGCTCATAAATTTCTGCTCAGATATGGTGTCAACATTTCAACTTTTATCCCACTGGCCAAATTAAATTCCATGGCTGTGCCTCATATCAATGGTTCACAGAAGTAAATGTCTTCTGGGGGATTCACCTTCATTCACCTGGATATAGAAAGATATTCATAATCCTCTTCATAAAGGAAAGTGGATAATTGGGAACTTTCATACAATCTATTACACCTTATCATCATAGTCACATATGTTCACTTCCTTTCTATCTGCACACAAAATAAACATATTCTTCCTCAGGGATGGCTGCACAAAATGTCTCAACAAATAATGACATTAGACTCAAGTCCAGGGTCTTGTACTTGACTATATCATAAGGGCTCCTCTTTTGTTGTTGTTGTTGTGTTTTTGCTTATTTGTTTTGCTTTTGTATCTTTAGAGAGAAGAAAGGAGATAGAGGGAAGGGGGAAGGGAAGCATTTATTTGTTGTTCCACTTAGTTGTGCATTCATTGGTTGCTTCCCATGTGCACCCTTACCAGAGATTGAATGCACAACCTTGTTTTAGAACAATGCTCTAACCGACTAAGCTAACCAGCCAGGTCCTGTGAAGTTTCCTCTTAATTCAAAGATGAATTACAAAGGCAAGTTACCTGCACACCCCATGTCAAATATTTAGTCATGGAACAAGGACACATTAATCTCAATAAGTACTGTGTTAAGAAAGGAGAAAAATGGAAGGCACCAAATAACTGGTCCACAGAAAACCTGAATTCCAGAGATATATTTTGAGTGTGACCCCCTTTGTGGAATAGAGAATCTTCCATAATTAGTCCTCAGTTTTGCTTCATGGTTATACTATCAGGTTCTATTTGTTATAGTTCTGCTTCAAATGGATCATTTTTTTTTTCTCCTTGGACACATCTATAGAAAGTATTAAATTAACAAATGTGTCATGACCATAGGTAATGAAAGCTCAATGCCAGTTTAAGTCTCACATTTTGGATTGTTTTATTTTGTTTTTTTTTGTCCATGCTAGAAATATTAACAGTACACACTTCTCAAATGTTCATCTCTATGATTCCAATGAGTGCCATATTCTAGTAGATAAGTCTATGGTTCTTTTTAAAATCTACCTTTCTCTCTCTAGACTTAATGGCCACTACCTTGAGTTGATCAGATTGCTTTGTTTGCCCTGTAAGCCATTTTGTCCAAATTAAAATATTTTTTGAAAATCAACTTAATCACTTCATGGTGATTGGCTAAGGCAAGTCAGTAGCCTGCTTGATTTGATATTTGCTCTAGGCCAAGCTTCAATCAGTCATTGTTAATTAAAAGTGTAATCTTTCAACCCTGAAAATTCTAAAATTTCTAAATCTACTTTCTCTGCTATTTTTAAGGTTTTTATAAGTTCATGTCTTACTTTATTAACTTCTTTAATGTATTGTAATAAAAGCCACCAAGTCACTTCGGTTACATTTAGCTTTCCAACATACTCATTTATTACCACAAGTTTTTAAATTATGTTACATGCCTTTCAAGTTATCTCAGAAGACTGATTTGCCAAATAAATCACCATTCTATAAAGTTTCTCCATTTTTTCTGTCTCTTTAAATAGTTTGTGCATCTCTCACTTTATTGCCCTAAAGTCAATGTTATGTCTTTTTAAATTTTAACTGAATTTGTTGGGGTACAGGCTCAGGTGTGAAACTCAAGGAATTATCATCTACATACTGTATTGTGTACCCATTGCCTCCCTTTGCCCACCTCCGCCTACCCTCTACTCCCTTCCCCTCTGGCTATCACCACACTGTTTGTGTGTGTGTGTGTGTGTGTATATACACACATATGCCTTTTTTGCTTAATCTCTTTATCTTTTATAATAAAAATATGGAACACTTTACAAATTTATGTAAAAAAGTGCTATGTATTATTGAACTTTTGCTATGGCAGCAACCCATTTATAGCTATCGATTTCTATATCAGTTATCTCTTCCTGCATATGTTGTAGTAGCAACAGCAACAAACTATATTTGTAAAGATTTATTTCTTGCTTGCATTGCATTTAAGTTGGAGATCATTTCTCTTCACTTGCTTTTTTCATTTGGGAGGAAAGGAGCAGTCAGTGGGATCAGTTACCATTGAGGATAGGTCAATCCCATGGAAGAAAGCAAATCAAGTGACCTACCTCATAGTTCTTAAAGTTCTGTTCAGTCATGACAGGTATCAATTCTGATCGTATTCAATTGGCTAAAGCAAGACACATGACTAAGCTCCTCAGAAGGGCTGGAGTACTATGTGCCTTTTTGCCTAGAGATAAGCAAAGGACTTCAAATAATAATAATAAAATCTATTATAACCCATGATCTCAAAATTAATGTGTTAATATTAGATCCAAAGTTTCTAGGCAGGGTGTGTGTGTGTGTGTGTGTGTGTGTGTGTGTGTGTAACTTTATATAAGGAATAGCTATTAGCCCTATAAAAATATAATGATCAAGTTTAAAAAATATATTTTTATGTTGTGAGGAAAGAGAAATAACAAGGAAAAATGAATAAAACCATTTTTTAGGTGCTAGGTGATATTTCTAAAAGAAGCTATTCATATAATGATTATAATACTTGTAATAATTAAGTCTTATTGTGACTTCATACTAGGATAGTGAAATTACAGACAAATAAGTAGTTGAAACTGTGATTCTCAAAATAAATAAAGAAAAAAATTGTAGCATTCATAATTAACAAAGTTCATAACTCAGACTTTCCCACTTTTGTTGGCAAAGTGTATCTGAATCTTGTATTTGTGGAGGATTTAGAAATTAAAAGATACCCAAAGAAGACTAAGAATTGATCAAGTGTCTTTTTACAGATAATCTTGCAAAGTTGAAAATATTTAAGGTGTTAAAAATGAATACATTGACTCACCTAAACAAATGTACCACAGAAATAGAGCATCTAGATCTGGATTAAATGAATCTTGTCCCAAGTAAAGAAACTGCAGAGTTTTCTCATTCTAGCACCAGCTGCCTCAGGCATTAACAACGTTGGCAGCTAATGGAAAAGATGACTTAGAAATTTGATTCTGGGAGATCACCTGTGGGGCTTACTCTACCCTAGACAAGCACTACTAAATATCGTCTTCAAATAGTGATCATAAACTGAACATAGAATCCAGCAAAATAGCACACTCAATTATATTAAATGAGCATCTGAGTGTGTGTAATCAGAATTTAATCTAGAATTGTTCAACTGTCCTTGGTAGCACAGTGACAATGACTAAAAATGATCCCACAGCATAATGTAAGAAGTTTTAAAATGCACAGTGGCATCCTTTATAATGTTTGGATGCTGACATTGGAGTTTTACGGAATATTTTCGCACCTGCAGGGCTGAGAGGAAAGAAAGGATTCATCTTTTTCAAAGTACTCTTTGATCATTTAAAATTTTGCCATTTGATGGTTTGTATTTTTATGGCAATTCTAGATTTAAAAGAATAGAAAAATGAATGTGGTCAATAAAGTTCACACTACCTAGATCTTCAAAGATAATAACAACATTCTAAAAATTCCAAAGTTAAAATATTTTTAGCCTCCACCAATTCTTCCCAAATCTCTCTCTCTTTTTCTCTCTCTCTTACACACACATATACACACACACACACACACACAACAAAACAAACAAACAAAAAAACCCTACAATGCTGGATAAAGGCTGTAGAAAGAGAAGGTATGAGACTAAGAAATCTAATTTACAACTGCAATAAACAATTTTAAATCAATAATTGCATCACTTACATGATGTTCCTCTGACACCGTCTCATAATTCTCACTGGGCACAGGTACATTTCTGAATCCATTCACGGATGAAAGGAAGTGGTAGTTCCCCCTCCTACACCTGTGCACCTGTGGGCGCAGTGGAGAGACAAAGAGAAACTATGACAGTAGGCTAGGAAACATACTTGACATCTTGATGTTTATTACACTGGAGAGAAGTTTAGCTTCTTCTTTACAATATTTTAAGTCCCTTGAGAACAAAAGTTATTTGGTATCTCTGAAATCAGACAAAACTGGCTTTGAATCCCAACTCTGCACCTTACTGGCTATGACTTTTATAGTTTCCTCTTTCATGAAATAAATATAATAATTGGGTTAGATGTCTTTTTTCCCCATTTGTACACTACCTTTCTTCACTCTGCCCTCTTAGGTTAACCTTTCAGATTTCAATGAGCTTTTTTGCACTCTGGTTTCTGGTTCTATCTTAGCACTGGGTTTGGGAGAGTGTGTGGCAGAAGGATGTGTAGTTGGAATGCCTTGTAGAGTTATGGAGGGTGCCTTATTTTAGCCCCTGTAAAGTGGTCACCTCCTAAACACCCCTTCTCTCTATGTTTAAGTTTGTCAACCACTCTCTCCTCTTGCTCATTAAGGCTACATGTAACAGAGACATTCATGCCCCTTACTAAATTTGAGTTTCCCACTATTACTTGTAGATTATCTCAATTCTTCCTGATTCTTTGAATTAATCATTTTATTAATTAATTGAATAATCTTAATTTGAAAATGTCATCTCTTTTCTTTAAATATGCAAACTAATAAAACAGTAAGAACAGTACATTCCTCCCTAGGTTTTTTATGCATATGATTTTATTCTTTATATCTAGAAAATAATTGTTGATATATAAATCTTTAATGACTCATGTAATTAGCCAATTAAGCCAGGTTTAGATCATATGGTTTGTTTTCAGAAATACTAGTATAGAATATTTAATCTAATTATGGATTCAAATAGTATAACTTTTCTTCCTACAATCATCTGTATGTAGCCAATGTATGTGTTCTACATCAAGAAGCTCATTTATGAATTCTTAGATGACCCATAAGTTGTAGGAACTTCTATTAAATAAGTTAGTCCAGGATTACTAGTGCAAATTGTATTATAGAGTGTTCTGCCTTTATTCAGTGATCTTTAAAAAAGTAATAGAACAAAGCCAATATCAGGATTGAAAATTCAAATCCATACTGACAACTTGTGATTGATTTTCATAAACTTTAAGATCTGTGACATTTTATCCTAGTTTTAACTCATAAGTCCAAGATGTTACTGCTATATATACTCTCCAGTTTAGAAATCTATTCTCAATTTTTAAAAAAGATCTATTACTATTAAGTAATTATAAATATTTTCCTAATCTGTTAATTTTCTGAATAGCCAGTCATGACATGATTTCTTGCTTATATTAATATCCTATAGAGGATAATAGAATTGGTTATTATCAAGATAATTGAGGGTTTCCAGAGCCATCTTATTGAGGACCATGTTTCTTTTGAACATTCTGCTCACTGGTACAAGAGAGATTGAAAAAAATCATGCTAGGCAAAGAACTTTCATCAAAATCAGGACTAAAATTCATTAATGTGGGTAATTTAGCTCAATAAGTCTGATGAAGAGATATCATAAAGTCTGGAAGGTAGCCTCTCCCCCAGAGGATGTTGAAAGAGGCATAGACGATGGCTCAAATTCTGAAGTATTTGGGGACTACAGAATATAAGCCAAGAGTTATAAATCAGATGTGGGAGTTTGCCTTTTGCTGTGCCATAGTTCTAGATGATGCAAACATTTATTTAAGCCATACTGTGAAAGCTACTGTTATTGCAGAGGATGTCCTATTGCAAACCAGTGTCTTGGTGACCAGTCTTTTACCTCTACTCCCCCAAGAGATTTTTTATTAGATATTACAGGATAAAGAAATAAAATTCCTTTACCATTAATCAAGCCTATATTGCACTGACAGATGCTGCTTGACTGCTCCAAGCTATAGACTTGTCTTTATTTTTTTAAAAAAAGCATCTTCTTTTGTGGGAAGACTAACCATTTCATGATTAAATGTTGGTTCAGTTATTAGCAGACCAGGTACTCCATAGTTGGCACACCAACCCCATAAGCCATGTCAGTTTCAACTAAAGTAGGGAGTCCATGTCCCCCATAGGAGAAAGGTTTACAGTACAAATGTCCACTTTATAGTCCCCAGCTGTAAAAGCATCAATTCCTGAAACATCAGGAGTTCAGAATGTTCTGAGTAAGCCATCATTAATTGGGTCCAAAAACATTCTTATTGCCACGAACATAGTGCCATCACAAAATACTGCCAATGAATCATCAAATGTATTGAAAAAGAAATGTGATGATAATGATGATGATGACTATGATAATTTGTAACCTAGCCTTGATACGTGTAACATGTAAACTTGATCTTGAAACATCTATACTGAGATTAGACATGCCTGCCAGATATTTTTTAAGTTGTCTCTTAGAAAACTTAAATAGTATTAAATGAATGAATATAGTTTTTAATTGAGATGTTGTTTTCTTTAATAAAATTCATAATGGCCTTTTAATCAGCCTTTAAACATAAGACATAAAGTTGTTCCTCAAAAAAAAAAATGAAGTTAACACATATAACTTCAGTTTTTTGTAATAATTTATGTTTAATGAAAAATCTTCTGTCAAAGGCAACCCATTTTTACTTTTGTCATAGCTTCCTGTAACCATAATGCATTATATTCATAACTTTTAGTATTACAAAAAAGTCAATGAGGCTATCTCTTCTAAATTATTTCCTCATCTACTTTATAAATCACTACTTGTAAAAATTATGAATGTCCTAAGCAAATTTAAAAGTAAAATTGAGGTACCAAATATCCTTCAAAATTACTAAAGAGTGACACAAATTATTTGAAAAAGATAATATGTTTAACTAATAAAGTAACAAATCACTTTAACAAAAATCTTAGATAAATTTTGTTGTCTAATCTTTCATGACCAAAGCAAATAGAAAAAATCATTGAAATTTTTGCCTTGTGTTGAGAGAAGTGAAATTAATGTGGAAATAGGCCAATATTTAACATATGAATTCTGCCTTTCATTATGGTGTCATCCATGGCCAGCATTCATATGGTTCTTTTTTTTTTCTTGCTTTTTTTGTTGTTGTTGCCTGAAAACATGGTATCCATGTTTGATGGTATCCAGCTTGAATGATGGGCAAAATTCTTGACAACAGAAGACATTAAATATATAAAAGGAATATCTCATTGCAGCAAAACCTGGTCTGCCACAATTCAAGATAATATTCTAATTTGTCATATTACATCCAAGGGCCATCTATATCATGAATGTCTATATGCAAAATGAATAAATTCTGTCTATTTTTATCTCTTGAAGCTTTAACTGAATTTCTATGACAAAGTATCACCAACTGATGGTATAATATCCATCAATCAATTTTTATCAATTTTCTCATCAACTTTCAAGATAGTATTTATAGTTACAAGTACCTGTTGAAAGCTAAATACTGTGTTGAGAATACCCAGTTGGTGAAGAAATAGTCTGTTTATTAGACGTATGTCACCTACTGCAGAAAAAATTATGCTTACACTAATTTCTATGATATAGCATGCATGAGAACAAATACACTTAATTTTTTTTTCTATTATGACATCAAGTAATTCTTAATTTTTGGAGAGAAAATAAAATATGTATAGATTATAGCAGAGTTAAAGAATGAAAAGTTTTTCAAAAAAGAGAGGTACTTTACTGGAAAGGAGAATATAATATTCAGTCACAGAAAGAAGAAAGTATAGAAATAGAGAGACAAAGTGAGCCTTTGTTATTTATACTGTGCATGTAGTAGAGAAGTGACCGGAATGTGAGACATTTGATAAGATCTTTGAAAGATGCACTAAATAATTTTTAACTTATTCAATAGGCAACAGGAAGCTGCTGAATTTTTTTTGAGTAGGGAAAAACAGAGAACACATTTTTATAAAATATATCTGTAAGAAAAAAATGTATTGTAAAAAAAAATGTAAGAGAAAAAATAATCTCCTGTCATAAATAGATCTTATTATGCAGTGGCTCAAACACAATAGAATTTTCTTTTTGTTTTGTGTAACAGTACAGGGCAGGTGTTCCTGGTAGTTCTCTGCCACATTCACACACAGGTTGCAGTAACTCTTCCATCTTCAACATGTGGCTTCCAGTGACAGAATAGTCATCACTTTTCATCAGCGGGGAAGGGCTGGTAGGAAACAAGAAGTACTACACATGGAAATTTTTATGGAAACAAACATGGAAATATCAAACATTACATCCACAAATATTCCATTGAAGTGTACTTGTCATGTGGACCAAGTCACATGACAGGTACACCAAAGAGGAGGCCAGAAATTGAGTTATCTGGCTGGGCAGATACATACAAGCTGCAATTTAATTACCATGGAAGAAGGTGAGCAGGCTGAACCATAAGTTCAAACAACTCCACTCTTGGCAAAGATTTGCACTATGGAACAGAAAGCCTAAAAAGCCTCTTTGCCTTCCTGATGACTTCTGATTTCCTCTTTCCAATTGTTTTGTTAATGAAACGATCAGCACTGCTTTCTGATCTCCCCAACTAAACTCTATCTTACACTTCCCACCACACCTCATGATTAGAATAAAACTATATTTGCAAAATATAATTAAAGAAAAAAAAACTTTGCAGTTAGATATGCTCATTTTCAAAGTTTTTCAATGTGGCAAGTTATATTATTATATATATTTACAGATAAAACAAATTTTATTTTGGTCTCAAAATTATTCCTTATCCTTAATAAAAGGATTATTCTTTACAACTCATTTTTCGGCCATTAGCAGAGCCTTCTTGCAGAACGCCACATGGATAAGGCATGGGTATCAGGCTTGCCATGTGACTTTCTCTGACTAATAAAATGTGAGAAGATTTGACAGCATGATTTAAGAGCTATAATATTGTTTCACAGTGATCTTTCAGTCTGAATCCAAGAATTAATAAGAGTCAGAGCCATGGAAAATGTGCAGTGAAGACATATAATATGGTGAGAAATAAATGTGTAAATATGATGGTGATTTGTTACTGCAACTTAACATAGCAAAGCTGACTAACACATTAGAATAGCTCTCACTCTCTAGGGTGAGTATCTTGATATATAGTTAAATCAGCAATGTGAATTTCTCCATGGACATAAACAACAGAAACTTAAGATATCACTTTGCTGAATGAAATGAATATTTCACTGAAATAGCATAAATATAATATGCATTAAACAGAAGGATATAGTCAAGAACAACATAGAAGAAGTCTCATAGAAAGCAAACACATTCATTTATTTTTGAAGCACAGAAAGCATTCTTCATTATTTCTGTTTATTTTCAAATTTTATCTGCCTTAAAGATGGGCATAAGTCTGAACTTACTCTATCCTATTTCAGCCTGCCTGTGTTCTTCATATGCTGATTAATTAGGATTAATGTTTCCAGTGTCTTAGCATGAAGCTTCATAATTATCTTGATTCTCTGACTTTCTTCCTCCCTTGTTATTTCTATCTCACACTATAAATGTGTGAAATATATATATATATATATATATATATATATATATATATATATATGTAATACAGACCATGCCACATCTTTCTGTTTTCAAGCACTTAGCAATTCAGCCTCACTCTATTGCTTTCTAATGTAATCTTGTTATTCTGGCTATATTACCTTTACTCAAAAAGAGTTTGAACACACTAAGAAAGGTTATTTTTCTCAATCCTGCATTTTCTTCATGTTGACTCTACAAATTTTATATCACCAGGAAAATTTTTTTCTCTTTCAGCAAATTTATAAATGCAATGAAAACAATGTACTTCATGATTCTGCAATGGACTATGGAATATCAGTCAACTTACTGTAATAGATAACTATAGCTTTTTAAAATAGATGAGTATCACTTTTGTCTATAAGAAAGTACTGCTAATATATCACAAAAATTTTAAAATAATTATTTATAACAACAATATAAGCAATATTTATGAACAAGAATGTGTTACTAACTCATTAACAGACATTATGATGGGGCCAATTACACAAGCTTAATATATTATTGGAAGCCTTTTGCATTACAAATTTTAAAAAGATTCTGAAAAAAAAATTTTTTGTATTTTTCTGAAGTGAGAAGCAGGAAGACAGAGAGACAGACTCACACATGTACCAACCAGGATTCACCCAGCATGTCCACCAGGGGGTGATGCTCTGCCCATCTGGGGCATTGTTCCATTGCAACCAGAGCCATTCTAGTGCCTGAGATGGAGGCCATAGAGCCATCCTCAGTGCCCGGGCCAACTTTTTGCTTCAATGGAGCCTTGGCTGAAGGAGGGGAAGAGAGAGATAGAGAGAAAGAAGAGGGGGACAGGTGGAGAAGCAAATGGGTGCTTCACCTGTGTACCCTGGCCGGGAATCATATCTGGGACTTCCACACACCAGGCTGATGCTCTACCACTGAGCCAGCCGGCCAGAGCCCTGAATTTTTATTATATCAAATTCTGTCTGCTATATACTCAAGCACATTATGCAAGTCTAAAGATAATTTATTATATGTTCCAAATATAATAATTTAAAACATTTTAAAAGTGTGTTTCTATAATAATATGCATAAAATAATTATCAAATTTTATATTTATTTTTAGAAAGAATTCTGGAAGAGTTCACATTAGAGGTTTAAAAGTGTCAATGCTTGTATTACTGTAAACAAATGTTTTTAATTTTTATTTATATTTTCTAATATCTTTTACAACAATATTTATATATAAAAATGTGTATTCTCATTTTGCACTAATACAAATTTATTTTGTCTCAGTTTATAATGTACTTGAGTGTTTGCTATACTGCAATTGTTTTTTATATATTTGTATCTCACAACTCATCATCCTATTCTATACATATAAAACAAATTACTAGAAAAAAATGAGCTATTAATTTAAGAACACATATTTCACACATAACTCCCTAAACTAGTAAGATTCAGATCTAGTTAAATAGTTGTGCAAAGATACAGGTTTACTTTACACCTTCTAAAGTCAGACTTTTGAGAAGTCTTAATTGGTAAAAAAATTATATTTCACCAATAATCTAGATATTCAGTTCCAAATCAGTGTTTTCACCACCAAATAACAATACTTTTACAGAAATATTTTGTATCTTTAATGTCCACTGATAATTATTGGCTCTTGCCCTTATCTAAGTAATAATTTTCACTAATTTTGTCACAGAGCTTCTATCTTTTAGTCATAAATTTTATTATATTCCAAGAAGCCTGAAATGTTTTACTAACTTAATAATTATGTTAGTAACATCAATGTCATTTAAGCTAGTGTTTTTCACCTACCAGTCCATGGAACAGTGCTGGTGAGAAATAAATTATTGTGCAAATTTGATGGTGAGTTGTTACTGATCAGCAGTTGAAAAGCATTGGTCTAAGAAACATTCTACATAATTTTTTTTTTCTGTTTGGGTCTTATAAACACTGCTGGCCTCACCTTGATGACTCCCTGAAAACTGCTATACCACATTAGTCTGTGGACACTCAGCAGGTGGCAGCTGGACATGGTATAGCCTGTGACATTTGCAAGTAGCCTCAGACCCAACACTGACACCTCATTTGAACCTGTGTCATTCAGGTGAACGCACTTGCCTTTATGTGGTGACTCACTGTGAAACTACATCATGCAACTCAAGTACCACTGAAGGCTCTTTCAGTAACTGAGCCTAAAAGGCAGTCAGTAGGTGGAGATGGGTGGAAGTATATCTTGGGTGCCTTGGAACTTTTACTGACTTGCCCCTGGGCACAGTGCTGGTAAAAAATGGTCATGGTACACAAAATGGTACATTCTGTACACACCCAGGCACAGCAGAAGCAGCCATGAATTATGGATTGCTTTTAGCTCTAAACAGGTTGCCCAGAGGTAGTGACAGGAAGAATCTGACTTTGGCCTGCACCAGATTCTCTCCCAAAAGGCCCATGAATGAAAACACCCAATAGTCAATTTCAGACAATACCAGAAAAAGATCCAGTTAGCTTCACAAGTAGCATATCTAAAGAAAGATCTCAGCAGACACCAAACATTGCTGAGATGGATTCTACTTCATATGATCAGCACATGCAAAGCAGCTTGTACACGATGGTATGAGTCAATCCTGAGTCAGCCCACCTAAAGTTTGAACCCATGTATGAACAGAAATATAAGTCAAGACTCAATTACAAGAGGAGGACTCACATAATCCACAAAAGGAACATTCATGGAGCATCTAGTTCAAGTAATTAAAAAGACTGTGCCACTGGGTTCACAGGACACCTACTATAGAAGGCCACCCTACCAAGTAGAAGTCATAGCAGATATATTCAATACATAGACACAAACAAAAAGGCAGCCAAAATATGGAGAAAAGAAATATGCCTGAAGTGAAAAAAGGAGAAATCTCCAGAAAAAAATAAAACATTATATGAAATAGAGGCAAGCAATTTATCAGTTATAGAGTTCAAAAAAATGGTCATGAGGATCTCCAAGGTATTTAGTTAGAACTTCAACAAAGAGATAGTAAGCATAAATAAATAGAAGCCATGAAAAGGAACCAGTCATAAATAAAAAAATATAATATCTGAAATGAATAATATACTAGAACAGGGGTTGGGAACCTATGGCTCACGAGCCAGATGTGGCTCTTTTGATGGCTGCATCTGGCTCACAGATAAATCTTTAATAAAAAAATAATAACATTAAAAATATAAAACATTCTCATGTATTACAATTCATTTATTTCCTACCACTCATGTTCATAGTTGCGGGTGGCTAGAGCCAATCACAGCTATCCTCTGGGATAACACTAAATTTTTACTGGATAATGCATAACGTACACAGGTCATTGTGAGGTCATTAAACTTCCCTCCTTTTAATCAAGTAGTCAGCTAGCTAATTGCAGAAACCTTTTTGATGAAGAAGATGGCTAAAAGAAAAAAGATGAGGAGTATCGTACTTTTCAGCAAGAATGGACATAAAAATTTGCCTTTGTGGAGAGAGCAGGTTCTGTAATGTGTCTAATATGCAATGATAAAATTGCATCAATGAAATGGTCAAATATAAAGCAGCACTTTGACACAAGACATACTACATTTGCATTGAAATATCCAGCGGGGACAGCAGGAAGAAAGCATGTCTAGAGCTACTGTGCAGAGTGCAAGCTAGTCAGCAGCAACTCTGTGTTTGAACCCAACAAGGTAACTGGAATTAGGCTAGGTTTGCTGGTGCTTTAGCAATTATGAGAAACAGAAAGCCATTCACAGATGGGGAGTATGCCAAAATATTTATGCTTGATATTGCCAATGAACTTTTTTTTTTTTTTTACAGAAACAGAGAGTGAGTCAGAGAGAGGGATAGAGAGGGACAGACAGACAGGAATGGAGAGAGATGAGAAGCATCAATCATTAGTTTTTCATTGCACGTTGCAACACCTTAGTTGTTCATCGATTGCTCTCTCATACATGCCTTGACCGCGGGTCTTCAGCAGACTGAGTAACCCCTGCTGGAGCCAGCAACCTTGGGCTCAAGCTGGTGAGCTTTTTGCTCAAACCAAATGAGCCCACGCTCAAGCTGGCGACCTCAGGGTCCCGAACCTGGGTCCTCCGCATCCCAGTCCGACGCTCCATCCACTGTGCCACTGCCTGGTCAGGCGCCAATGAACTGAAAACCACATAAAGACATAGAGGTTAAATAACATGTTACTAAATAACAAAAGGGTTAACAATATGATCAAGGATAAAAATCAAAAGGTACATTAAAACAATTAAAACAAAAAGGCAACAACCTAAAACAGGACACAGCAAAAACAGTCCTAAGACAGAATCAATAGCATCACAGGCCTACCTCTAGAAACAAGAAAAATAATGTTTATTTACAATCTAACTTGAAATTCAAAGGAACTAGAAAAATAAAAACAAATAACGACCAAATCAGTAGAAGAAAGAAAATATTAAAAATAAGAGCAGAAATAAACAAATACAGTCTAAAAGAACAATACAAAATATCAAGAAAACCAAGGGCTGTTTTTTAAAAAAATATAAGCAAGATTGAAAAACCTCTATCCAAAACTCATCTAGAAAAAAAGAGAGAGAACCCAAATAAAATTTGATATAAAAAGAGGAGATATAAAACCTTACTCAAAAAATATGTAAAAGATTGCAAAAAAATATTATTATAAAGTATATGCCAACAAATTGCAAAACCTAACTAAATTTTAGAAACATTCAATTTTCCAAACTGAATCAGAAAAAAATCAGAAAATCTGAATAGACATAATATTTAACAAAATTGAAGCTGTGTTTTAAAACTCCCAGTAAACAAGTCTTGGATTGATGGCTTCACAAGTGAATTTTACCAAACATTCAAAGAGTAAGTAACCATATTCTTCTCATAAAATTCCAAAGCCTTCAACTGAAAGTAAGACTCTCAAGCTCATTTTATAAGGCCAGCATTTTCCTAATTACAAAAACAGATAAGGCTACCAGAAGAAACAATGTTATAGGTCAATAACCCTAATAAACATAGGTGCTAAAATCCTCAACAATATATTAGCAAATCAATACATTAAAAACATCATGCATAATGATCAAGTGGGATATATTCTGGGGATGCAAGGTTGGTACAATATTCACAAATCAATAAACATGTAACACCACATAAACAAAATGAAGAATAAAAATCACATAATCATATCAATACATTTTGAGAAAAAATTCAGCTCTCATTTATGATAAAAACTCTCAGCAAAGTGTGAATAGAGGAAACATACTCCAGTATAATAAAGGCCATATATGACAAATCCACAGCCAATATTATATTCAATGGAAAAAAAAAACTAAATCAATTTTCCTTAAGATCAGTAACAAGGAGAGAGAAGATGGCAGTGGAGTAGGCAGACACACAGAGTCCCAGCTCACACCGCCACACTGGATTACCAATTAAATTTTCATGATGGAATAACCATCATGAAAAACCAACTTTGGACTAAAAGAACAGGTCTCAAAAACCAAGGAGCAAAGAAGAAGCCACACTGATCCTGGTAGGGAGTGCAGGGGTGCAATGTGGGATCTCCTAATTCCAAGAGCAAGGGGAGGCTGAGGCTGAGATCCCAAAAGGGCTGTCATTACAAGAAGAGACCCTGAGAGACGGGGGCCCTCAGTTTTAGAAGCGGAGACCCAGCCTAGAAATCCAGTGACTGGAGCAGACAGACAGAAAGTATTAAGAGGGGAGAAGAGCAACGTTCTGTGTGTGAGAAGCAGCAGGGTACCTTAAAGGGACAGAGAAGAAAATATCACTCACAGCCACTTGCCTGAGTCCCTGGGAGCAATGAGGGCTGAGAGGACTAGCTTGTATTCCACAAGGAAAGTGGGAAGAGCAAGATGGTGATGGGCAGAGGAATGCCTGGGATGACCTGAGAAGTTGACTCATCCAGTGCGGAGGTGGCCATAGCTGGGGAAGAAGTTGATCCCTCCACACAGCACAAGCCTAACGTGGTTCTGGGCTACCCACTTCCAGAAAGCTCTCCAGCTCCAATCAGTAGGAAAGACACAGCTAAAAGCAGAAAGTGGTGTGGATGGGCAGTAACTCAGGTCTCCAGGGAGATCTCAGATACACCTCCCCCTGTTGAAGCTGAGAAAGCACCCTGCCCCTGGAGAGCAGCTGGCATAATTTACCTTTAGATTCTCAGAGGTTACACCCATGGCATTTTTGGATACAGTTTCAAATGAGCCTCCCCTCCCCACTGAGATCAGTAAACAAGCCTACACTGAGATAAGTAAGGTAAAAAGAAAACAAACAAATCAAGACTTCAAAGGAGCTCTCCTACAGAAGGAGACCACAACTGGGACAAGCCAGCAAGCCACACACAAAAAACAATAAAGAGATAGAGAAACATAAGTAACATGCTTCAACATGACAAATCCTCAAAAAGTCCTGGATGAAATGAAAGTAATTAAATTACTGGATGCAGAGTATAAAATAATGATTGCTAGAATGCTTAAGCATCTCAAAGCTACAATGGATGGACTTAATGAACATTGCAATAAAAAAATTGTAAGCATCAAAAAGGACACGGAAATCATAAAGAAGAACCAGACAGAAATGACAAACACAATATCAGAAATGAAGACTACATTAGGAGAAATTAAAAGCAGGCTGGATGAAGCTGATGATTGAATCAGCAACTTAGAACACAAGATAAGTGAAAGCATGGAAGCAGAACAGCAAAAAGAAAAGAGAATTGAAAGGTCTGAGGAAACTCTAAGAGAGCTCTGTGACAACATGAAGAAAAACAACATCTGCATAATAGGGGTTCCTGAAGAAGAAGAGAAAGAACAAGAAATAGAAAACCTGTTTGAAGACATTATAGCTGAAAATTTTTCTAAATTGATGCAGGAAAGAGTCATACAGGTTGAAGAAGCAGAGAGAACCCCATTAAAAAAGAACCCAAACAAACCCATACCAAGACACATCATAAACTACCAAAGCTAAGAGATAAAGAAAGAATTTAAAAAGCTGTAAAAGAAAAACAGTCAATCACCTACAAAAAAAGCCCTGTAAGGATGACATCCGACTTTTCAACAGAAACACTTGAGGCCAGAAAAGAATGGCAAGAAATATTCAAAGTAATGCAGGACAACAACCTGTAACCAAGACTTCTTTATCCAGCAAGACTATTGTTTAAAATTGAAGGAGAAATAAAAAGATTCCAAGACAAAACAAAAACAAACTCAAGGAAGTCATCACAATCACACCAATGCTGTAGACAGAACAAAGTGGGGGGGGGGAGGAATCTAGTAAAAGAGGAAGGTAGATTTAAAGGAAAAAATGGTAATAAACAACTACATATCAATAATAACTTTAAATATAAATGGATTAAATGCTCTAATTAAAAGATATAGGGTAGCTGCACGAATAAGAAAACAGGACCCATACATATGCTGTCTACAGGAGACCCACCTCAAAACAACAGATACACATAGACTGAAAATAAAAGGATGGAAAAAATATTTCATGCAAATGGAAATGAAAAAAAAAAAGCTGAGGTAGCAATACTTATATCTGACAAAATAGACTTTAAAACAAAGACTATAATAAGGGATAAAGAAAGTCACTACATAATGATAAAGGAGCAATCCAACAGGAAGAGATAACCATTATAAATATCTATGCACCTAAATATATAAAGAAGACTTTAATGGACATAAAGGGCAAAATCAATAGTAATACTATAATAGTAGGGGGTTTCAATACCACACTAACATCAATGAAGAGATCCTCAAGAAAGAAAATTAACAAAGAAACAGCAGAATTAAGAAATATACTAGATCAACTGGATTTAATAGATATCTTCAGAACCTTTCACCCTAAAGCAGCAGAATATACATTCTTTCCAAGAGCATATGGTACATTCTCTAGGATAGACTACATATTAGGGCATAAAACAAGTCTCAACAAATTTAAGAAGATTGAAACCATATCAAACATCTTCTCTGACCACAATGGCAAGAAACTAGAAATCCACTACAAAAGAAAAACTGAGAAACACTGAAACACTTG
Source organism: Saccopteryx bilineata (assembly GCF_036850765.1). Taxonomy (NCBI): domain Eukaryota; kingdom Metazoa; phylum Chordata; class Mammalia; order Chiroptera; family Emballonuridae; genus Saccopteryx; species Saccopteryx bilineata. The sequence continues at coordinate 92,604,495 of NC_089494.1, read as the reverse complement.
AAAACAAAACAGCATGTTATTAAATAACAAATAGCTTAATAATGCTATCAAGGAAGAAAACATAAATTTCCTTGAAACAAATGAAAATGAGCATAAAACAACTCAAAATCTGTGGGACAGATCAAAAGCTGTCCTGAGAGGGCGGACTTATAGCACACCTTAAAAAGCAAGAAAAAGCTTAAATAAACAACATAACCCTGCAACTAAGAGAACTAGAAAAAGAACAGCAAGTAAAGCCTAAAAGAAAAAGAAGGAAGGAAATAATAAAGATCAGAGTGGAAATAAATGACATAGAGACTAGAAAAACAATACAGAAGATCAATGAAACCAAGAGCTAGTTCTTTAAAAAGGTAACAAGATCGATGAACCCTTAGCCAGATTCACCAAGAAAAAAATAGAGAGGACTCAAATAAATAAAATTAGAAATGAGAATGGAGAGTAAGAACTGACACAGCAGAAATAAAAAAGGATAGTAAGAAAATACTATGAAGAAGTGTATGTCAAAAAATTAGACAACCTCGGTAAAATGGAAAAATTCCTTGAAAAATATAATCTTTCAAAAATCAATCTGGAAGAACCAGAAAACCTAAATAGACCAATTACAACACATGAGATTGAAACAGTTATCAAAAAACTCCCAACAAACAAAAGCCCTGGCTTTACAGGCAAATTCTACCAAACATTCAAAGAAGAACTAACTCCTACACTTCTCAAGCTATTTCAAAAAATTCAAGAGGAGGGAAGACTTCCAAGCTCCTTTTATGAGGTGAGCACAATTCTGGTTCCAAAACCAGGCAAAAACAACACAAAGAAAAAAAAACTATAGGCCAATATCTCTGATGAATTTAGAAGCTAAAATTCTCAACAAAATATTTATATTAGCCAACTGGATCCAGTAATACATGAAAAAAATCCCACATCATGATTAAGTGGAATTTATTCTGGGGAGGGAAGGCTTGTACAATATTTGCAAATCAGTCAATGTGATTCATCATATAAACAAAAGGAAAGACAAAAACCAGATGATAATATTAACAGATACAGAAAAAGCATTTGATAAAATCTAGCACCCATTTATGATTAAAACTCTCAAGAAGGTGGGAATACAGGGAACATACCTCAACATGATAAAGGCCATCAATGACAGACCCACAGCCAATATCATACTCAATGGAAAAAAGTTAAAAGCAATCCCCTAAAGATTTGGAACAAGGCAGGGGTGACCCCTTTCACCACTCTTATTCAACCTTGTTCTGGAAGTCCTCTAGCCACAGCAGTAAGACAAGAAGAAGAAATAAAATGCATCCAAATTGTAAAAGAAGTAAAATTATTATTATTTACTGATGATATGATACTGTACATAGAAAACCCTAAAGTTGCAATCAAGAAACTACTGGACCTGATAAATGAATTCAGCAAGGTAGCAGGATATAAAATTAATACTCAGAAATGAGAGGCATTTTTATATACCAACAGTGATCTATCTGAAAGAGAAATTAATAAAACAATCCTCTTCACTATTGTCACAAAAAAATAATAAATAAATAAAGTACCTAGAAGTAAATTTAACCAAGGAGGTTAAAGACTTGTACTCAGAAAATTATAAAACATTGATAAAAGAAATCAAGGAAGATACAAACAATTGGAAGTATATACCATGTTCATGGTTAGGAAGAATAAACATCATTAAAATGACCATATTACCCAAAGCAATTTATAAATTTAATGCAATTTCTATTAAAATACCAATGACATACTTCAAAGATATAGAACAAATATTCCAAAAATTCATATGGAACCAAAAAAACCACAAATCACCTCAGTAATCTTGAAAAAAAAAAAAAAAGTGGGTGGTATTACACTTCCAGATATCAAGTTATACTACAAGACCATTGTACTCAAAACGGTTTGGTACTGGCATAAGAACAGGCACATAAATCAATGGAACAGAACAGAGAACCCAGAAATAAACCTACACCTTTATGGGCAGTTAATATTTGACAAAGGAGGTAATAGCACACAATGGAGTAAAGACAGTCTCTTTAACAAATGGTGTTGGGAAAATTAGACAGCTATCTGCAAAAAGATAAAACTAGACCACCAGCTTACATCATTCACAAAAATAAACTCAAAATGGGTAAAACACTTGTGGGTGGAGCACAGAGCACATTCCTAGCAGCTGTGGCTGATGCAATGCTGTGAGAATACTCCAGCTCCCAGAAGCCTCCTGGGCATATCCAGGAAGGGAGTTTGCCTGCTATAAGGAACTGACTTAGAGCCAACCAGGCAGCTCCCTGATCTTTTCAGCCATTGGCTATGAAGGACATGCTGTAACACCCTATAGGCTGAACCCATGTATATAAGCTAGCTTACTTCCTGAATAAAGTGGATCTACGTCACTGAACCTGGCCACTGAGTCAGGTCTTTGCATCTTTGTCGTCCTTCCCCCACCCCCCACCCGGCAGGACTTGTCCACTAGACTTAAATGTAAGTCATGAAACCATAGCATCCTAGAGGAAAACATGAGCAATAAGCTTTCCAACATCACTTGCAGCAATATATTTGCTGATTAAACTCCATGATAAAGGAAAATAAAGGACAAGATAAACAAATGGGACTATTTCAAACTAAAAAGCTTTTGCACAGCTAAAGACAATATGAACAAAACAAAAAGGCAAACTACACAATGGAGAACATATTTGACAATATGTCTGATAAGGGGCTAATAACCAAAATTTATAAAGTACTTGTAAAACTCAATACCAGAAAGATAAACAATCCAATCAAATAATGGGCAAAAGAAATGAATAGACATTTCTCCAAAGAGGACATACAGATGGCCAATAGGCAGATGAAAAAATGTTCAACATCACTAATTATTAGAGAAATTCAAATTAAAACCACAATGTGATATCACCTCACACCAGTCAGAATGGCGCTCATCAACAAAACAACACTTAATAAGTGCTGACGAGGATGTGGAGAAAAGGGAACCCTCCTGCACTGCTGGTGGGAATGCAGACTGGTGTAGCCACTGTGGTAACCAGTATGGAGATTCCTCAAAAAATTAAAAATCAAACTGCCTTTTGACCCAGCCTTCCCACTTTTAAGAATATATCCCAAGAACACACATCAATGATTCAAATGAGAAATGCACCCCATGTTTATGGTAGCATTGTTTACAATAGCCAAGATCTGGAAACAGCCCAATTATCGTTAGTGGATGAGTAGATTAAAAAGCTTTGGTACATATACACAATGGAATACTATGGGGCCATGAAAAAAAAGGAAATATTACTTTTTGCGACAACATGGATGGACCTGGAAACTATTATGTTAAGTGAAATAAGCCAGTCAGAGAAAGAAAAATATCATATGACCTCACTTATTTGAGGAATCCAACGAACAATGTGAACTGAGGAATGCAATAGAGACTGAGGAGGGATCAAAGGATCCAGAGGGAAAGCAGACAGAGGGAAAGGGGATGATAGGATGGGAGGATGGGATGAGTGCAGAAAAGCAAATCCTGGAGGGAAGGGGGTAGGGTGTTACAGGGAGAGGGACAAGGGGGATGTACTGGGGAACAGGGGGGAGGGGAGGATGTATGCAGGGGGACACTAGAATCTATGTAAACACAATAAATTAAAATAAATTTCATGTTAAAAATAAGAGTAAAGCCTCATGTAAACTATAGACTTTTGTTAATAATATTGTGTCAATACTGGCTCATAAATTGGAACAAATGAATCACACTTATAAAATGTTAAAAATAGGGGAAATGTGTGTGGAAAGGGGTGAAGGAGAAAGAAAGTATATGAAATCTCTCTGCACTTCCCACTCAACCTTCCTGTAAAACAAAAATAGCTATAACTATTAAATTCAATTATTTCTTTTTAAATTAGTCTTTAAATATAACGAAAAACATTATCATATAGATTTAGATAAAACAATCCTATATATATATATAAAAAAGTAACAAGACACGGATGTCTGCTTTAACCGTTCTTATTCAACATAGTACTGAAAATTGTAACTATAAAAATGAAACAAAGCCTGACCAGGTGGTGGCACAGTGGGTAAAGCATTGGACTGGGATGCGGAAGGACCCAGGTTCAAGACCCCGAGGTCGCCAGCTTGAGCGCGGGCTCATCTGGCTTGAGCAAAAATAAATAAATAAATAAAGCTCACCAGCTTCGCTGGCTCAAGGGGTTACTCAGTCTGCTGAAGGCCCACGGTCAAGGCACATATGAGAAAGCAATCAATGAACAACTAAGGTGTCGCAACAAAAAACTGATGATTGATGCTTCTCATCTCTCTTCATTCCTGTCTGTCCCTATCTATCCCTCTCTCTGATTCTCTCTCTGTCCTTGAAAAAAACAAAACAAAACAAGAAACAAAACAAAACAAAACAAACAAACAAAATGAGACAAAGAAAATAAATAAAAGGCATTCAAATTGGAAAGGAAGAAATAAAACTGTCATTATTTGCAGAAGACATGATACTGTGTACTGAGAAGCCTAAAAATTCTACCAAAATACTGCTGAAATTGATCAATGAATTTAATAAAGTTGAAAGATACAAAATAAATATCCAGAAATCAGTTGCATTTAATACACCAATAATATACTATCAGAAAAGGAATCTAAGAAAAAGAATCTCATTTATTATTGCATTTAAAAAATACCTAGTGGTTCTGGCTGGTTGTTCTCAGCAGTAGAACAACCCAAGAGTTCAGCTTGGCATGTGGATGCCTTGGGTTCAATTCCTGGTTGGGGCACATAGGAGAAAGCACCAATCTGCTTCTCCAGCCCCTCCTTGCTTCTCTCTCTTTCTCTCCCTCTTTTACCCTCCTACAGCCATGACTTGATTGGAGTGAGTTCCCCAGGTGCTGAGGATGGCTCCATGGCCTCTGCCTCAAGTACTAAGAAGAGCTCAATTGTTGAGCAATGGAACAACACCCCAGAGAGGCAAAGCATCACCCCTTTGTGGGCTTGCCAGGTGGTTCCAAGTCGGGGCACATGCAGGGCTTTGTCTCAGCCTCCTCTCCTCTCACAGAATTAAAAATAAAAATACCTAGTAATAAATTTGACCATAGATGAAAAGAACTGTACTCAGAAAATTATAAGACACTGAAGAAAGAAATTAAAGTAATAAATAAGTGAAGCATATACTGTGTTCTTGGCTAGGAAGAATTGACATCATTAAAATGTCCATACTACTTGAAGCAATCTATAGATTCAGTGCAATTTATATCAAGGTACTAATGCTATATTTCGCAGAACTGGAACAAATATTTTATAAATTTATATGGAAACAGAAAACCCTGAGTATACATAGCAGTCTTGAAAAAGAAGAACAAAGTTGATAGAATTATGCTTCTTGATATCAAACTATACTGTAAGGTCATAGTAATCAAAACAGCATGACAATGTCATAAAATCATAATGTATATCAATGGAACAGAATAGAGAGCCCAGAAATAAACCCATGCTTTTATGATCAATTAATATTTGACAAAGGAGGCAATAACGTACAATGGGGTAAAGATAGTATATTCAGTAAATGGTTTTTAGAAAATTGGACAGATAGATGCAAAAAAGAGAAATTAGACTACCTTCTTACATTATACATAAGAATAAACTCAAAATGGATTAAAGTCTTGAAACCATAAGAATAATAGAGAAAAAAGATAAGCAGTAAAATCTTGAACATTCTTGTAACAATATATTTTTCTGATATTCTCTTTGCGCAAGGGAAACACAAGAAAAAATTAACCAATAGAACTATATCTAATTAAGAAGTTTTCTCACAGAAAAATAATTATCAACAAAATAAAAAACAATCCACTAAATGCAAGAACTTATTTGCCAATGATACATCTAATAAGGGGTTAATATCCAAAATTTAAAATATATAGTTGAACACTGAAAACAAACAATAAAGAAACAAATATTCCAATTTAAAAAAGAGTGAAGGACTTGAATAGACATTTCTACAAAGAGGATATGCAGATGGTCATTACCATAGGAAAAATTGTTCAATGACACTAATCATCAGAAAAATAAAAATTAAAACCACAATGAGATATCACTTCACACCTATCAAAATGATTATCACCAATAGACAAGAAACAATCAGCATTGGTGAGGATATGGGAAAAGGAGAATCCTTGTGCACTGTTGGTGGGGGTGTAGCTGCAATGGAAAGCAGTGTGGAGTTTCCTCAAAAAACAAAAAATAGAACTGCCTTATGACCCAGTGATTCCACTTCTGGGAACGTATCAGAAGAAATCTGATATACTGATTTGAAAGAATATGCTCCACAATAGTCACTGCAGTGTTATTTACAATAGCCATGATTTCGAAGCAGCTCAAGTGTCTATCAGTAAATGAGTAGATAAAAAAGCTGTGGTACATTCATACAATGGAATACTACTCAGCCTTTAAAAGGATGGAAATCTCACCTTTTGTGACAGCAAGGATGGACATGGAGAGCATTATGCTAGCAAAAATAAGCCAGTCAGAGAAAGACAAATGCCATATGATTTACTCATTTATACTGGAAATCTAATATACAAAATAAGTTAACACACAAAATAAAAACAGAGTTATGGATACAGAGGACAGACTGACAACTGTTAGAGGGAGGGGTGTTGGGGGGTTGGGTGAAAAATGTGAAGGGACTAAGCAAACAAAACAGCTTATAGAAACAGATAACAATATGGTGATACTAGAGGAGAAGGGGGATAAATGGTGATGGAAGGAGAATTGACTTTGGGTGGTGAACGCAGAATACAGAAGACAGATGATGTTTTGTCTAACTGTACACCTGAACCTTATTTTATTAACCAATGTTACCCCAGCAAACTTACACTTTTTAAAAAGAATAAGAACTGATTGCAGACATTATTTACACCCACTGGATAATAGTGAGCAAAGTTTTACTTACCCTTTAAAATGATAAAGACTTCCTGGAGAAAATACACACAAACACGCATACACGCACACTCCCTCAAAGAACTTGTCTTACCCCGAATATCGTATCTGATAATAAACTTTCTTAATATTTTCCTGCTAAAGATTAATAAACTTCTCTTGAAACTTATATCTAATTTATGTGACTTTAAGGGTCATGCTTTAATAACAATGATGAAACACGATTATTACTTCCTAATGCTGAAATTACAGTTTTTACATTGTAAATTTTTCCTGCTATGCACCCTGTGGCACTAACATCTTTATCACTCCATGTGTTTCTAGTTTTAAAACCTTTACCCCTGCTGTTTGAAAAATATTTCTCATTTTCGTCCCCTATGGAGTACAGAAATCCCTAAAGGCAAAGCCATTAGTGATTTCTCTGCCTTTCCCCAAACACGTATTATGATCACCAGTGCTGTTCCCACTGCCTCATTGGCTTTTGGTAAAGTATGCAAATAAGATGTTCAAAATACACACTTTTTGCAACTGTGCAAGTTCATACTGATTTATAAAATGGGCAGGCTATTAAAGTGACTGAAAATGTCAGCAAGATTTATGCATGGGTGACAAATTGTGTTGGAAATGTTCATTTTTAACATGCTGCCCTAGGTTTTTTGTTGTTTTTTTTTTTTATCTTAACAACCTAGATATTCCCTGTGATACATTTGTTCTAAGGCCATTTTTTTCTTCCCAAACATACTTTGACAGTGACTTCTTGACTGGAAAAATAAACAATGCTACTTCACAATCATACAAATTGTATTTTATCACAGAAAGCAGTACTTGGAAGATAAAATAAATTTCCTTTGACACACATTTTCCCTGCGTACCATTAGTCCACTATGGTTAAATGGTTTTCCTTTATAACAGATATCTTGAATTGCATGCATAAATATTTTACCACTAAGATATAAAATTATGTAACTATCAAAACAATTACCCAGTGACCTCGGAGAAAAATATTTCATTCATATTAAAAATGCACTACTTAGTGAACAAAAGATAGGAGTGACAATTTACATATATCTTCTGGAGTTTATAATTCTAACTTGGAAAACTCCATGTTAAAAATGGCCTAAGTGATATTCAGATGGCTTTTCTCTACTATTTGTGAATTGATTACAGTATACCCTAGCTCCGTCTGTGATTTAACCAGTATATTCCAGCTCTGTCTGTGTATTATAGCCATCCTGCCAGTCCAAGTGTGGTCTTTGAACAGAGGTCTTAATATTTTATATCTCTGGATGACAGCCAGTCATTCATTAAAGGAGGCAAAGGAATAGGAAAAATAATACTGAGCCAGTTTATAGAACTTCATTTAAGAAATTAACTAGACTATCCTAGCAGACCACAAGGCATATACACACAGCAGAAACATCACACGTATAACAATGTAGTGTGTCACAGTTACAGAAGAATAGATTATAGAAAAATTCAGTGAATGAAGAACTGCCTATGATTGATTTTACAAAGAACAGGTCTTATGAACATTATTATATTGTTTATCTAGTTGGAAAAGCATGGTATTAGAATTCTAATTCCACTTTTTACATTCAGATGAGTTTTTACCAATACTATTATTGCAACTGATTTTCCTAATTAGTTCATTAGGTTGCATAACAATTGGTTTACAACTAACAACTCTTCTTGATGTTAAAATGGTGAAGATAAAATTGATTTAAAGCCCACTTCTGATCATTCATTCTTGCACATTCGTATGTCCTGGTGTTTGATGAAGCTCTCCTTGTATAACTGCCAGCCTCTATGCCCTGTTTTCACTTAAGTGCATGGCTATGTTTTTGCTTATTAAAAAGAGTTAATGTTATACATTGTACTGAAAAAATCCAAACACTCTTAAAAGGAAAAGCAAGCATCAGAAAAACATCTGCTTTTCATCGAGAGGCGCCATCTTATAGCTTACAGTGAAATGAAGGGTTTTAAGAGAAAGCAATAGGAGTTATGAATAAATGAAGATTTGTATAGATGAAGATGCAGCTACAAGAGAGTGGGAAAAGTTGTTTTATCTTCTTCTATTTGAAATTATTTCCACCTAAAGACACCTTAATAGAGTAAATGCAATTTGTAAGATAGTGTATGTTCAAATATTTTCTGTTTAAAAAGAATTGTTAATGTAAATATCTTTATATTAATGTTTTTCCTTAGATTTTTAATCTTGCTTCCTTGAATATTAGATTTTTAATCTTTCTTCCTATCAGCCTGTTCACAAGAGTAAGAATTTGGCTTCAAGTAATTATCCAGAAACACACTTCCCTAATTGATAGCCATTCCCATAAAAACATCTTTACTCCAGAGGATGCAAGTGGTAACATTATAAAAAGAGGAACAGAGAGTACATTTAAGAACATATGGTATAACATCAAGAAAATCTGTGTAAAAAACAAGCAAACTTCATCTTCTTTTTTTGTTTCTGTGTTGGGATGCATTAGAGGAGTAATTTCCTATAATTGGCTCAATCAGAATTTCACCCATAAAGCCTAGGCTTAACCTATTTTAAAAAACAAAATGAAATGGTTACCAGGAGAGGGGCTGGAAAGGTGGGAGTAAAGAGGGACAAATATACAGTGACAGAAAATGACTTGACTTTGGGTGATGGGCACACAACGCAATCAACAATTGAAATGCTTATGGAGATGTGCACCTGAATCTTATGTACTCTTATTGATCAATGTCATCCCATTACATTTTATTTCAAAGAGAAAAAAATACTTATATTTGCATGTAAATGTATATATGTATGTAAATATATTTACATGGATATACAATGTTTAATAAAATATTATTTTAAATCATTTAATTTTGTCATCATCCTTAAAGATTAAATAAAATGACATAAAAACCTTACAACATTAATTGAATCCAACTGGAGCTTTTGCATTCACATTATCAATTGCACCTTCTGTACATTACAAATGTCACTATTGTCTTTACAGTGTTGCCTCTCCCTCGAGAAGTCTCATATTAACTTATTTCCCCAATAACAACTCCTTATGTGCAGTGTTAGCCTTGTCAGAACAAAAATAGATTAGTTTAGTTAAAGAAACATTAATTGAGCATCTAATGAATTCTAGATACTTGAGGTGGGCTACAGAAATGAAATGTTTAACAAGACAAACTTCCCACCTGTGAAGAAACAAAGTATAATGATAATAAATAGCACGGTGAAGCTATCTCTTAAGATAAAGCTGCACTGCCCACATACTATCATTGTTTACTGGGGGTAGAAGAAGTGGGATTGCTTACTAAAAGCGTATGCTATCCTTTCACAACATAGGATAGTCTGTTATGTAAATCAGCGAATCACTAATTAGACAATCTAGTTTTGTTAAACTAGTCCTATGTTTTAAAATCTAAATGGTTTCTACAACCCAACCTCCAACACTTCAGGCAAATTTGACATTTCTCTAAAAATAGTTTCTAGAAAAGCAGGCCTTTTAACGAAGTCCTCCCCACCCCACTTATATCATCCTCATTTATCTTTTGAAATCTCAGCCTTGATGTTATTGGACAGTAAAAAGGCTGCAATGGGACCTCTGTCAAAAGACAATTTTCTTACTTGAATGATAAGCAATGGAACATGTAAGAACAAAAAGCCAACTGATTAATGGCATGCAATTCATCTACAATTATCTTGCCCATGTTACACAGTCATTGTATAGATTGGACTAGATCATTAAATTATGTGACAGCAATCAGCCATCTAACTTTAAAAGAGGTGGGAAGAGCCAATTTAAAAACTTAATATCTCAGGATGATACAGTAGCCTGAGAAAACCAGCCAATTTAGAGAAAATTACCATATGTACCAACCAGAATGATAGATGTGAGACTTAGCTAAGCATTTGTCCCTGTGCTGATGATGTTTGGGAGTCAGTGAAGAACTCTGTGCTTTTTAAATGTGTGTTGTAGAATGGTGGTGGTGCAGGGCAGTAAATGCTAAGAAAAGTGAAATACAAACTTCAGGAGATATGTCTTCATGGTAAATTTTCACTCTTCACAACTTTACCAGAAACTTTTGAATCACATTCTGAGACACAAAGATCAAGGTTTTATTGTGTCCTTCTGTGTTTAATGCTGAGTTGTATCCCATAAGTATTATGTCTTATTTGATATACCTATGTGTTAGATATGAATTCTATAAAAATTATGGCATGAGGTTCTCATTCAAAATAGGATCAAAGATTTCAAATATCAATAGAAAGGGCCAATGAGAATTATTCCTATAATTACAGTGAAACTATTATTGTCATTCAGAAGATAAGAAAGTAGGTAAGTATTATGTTAGGAAAGTAAAACCTAGGTATTCTCATCTCATTCTTTCAGTTACACAATGTTATTGAAAGTGTAACTTTGTGAAATACGTGCTAGTAGGCAATGGAGGTTCAGGGAAATGGAGACTTCAAGAGTTTAGAAACTGGTAGGGAGAAAGAATATCTAATTGCAGTTGACTTGGGAAAATGCTATGTGACGAGAAAGAGCAGATTGTGAGAAATATGATGAGAAAGAGTACTTTGAAGGGAAACCTAGCATTGGTCACCATCACAAAGAATAACATCACATAAATAATATAATACAGCCAACCATAAGTTCTAAAGTAATACAGGTTAAATTCTAATGCATAATGTCTTAGTCAGCTCAGACTGCCATAACAAAATAACAGAGTGTGTGGTTTAAACAACAGAATTTCTTTCTCATAGTTCTAGAGGCTAGGAAGTACTGGCAAGGTACTGGCTTATTTGTTTCCCCACTGATGGTCCTCTGTTTCTGTCTTGTAGGTGGCCAATCTCTTGCTGTGTCCTCAAATAGCAATAATAATATCATTCACAGTTTATTGAGAGATAGATAAGTTACTCTTCTAAGCATGTATATTATCTCATTTAGTCCTGATAATAATCTTATTTACTCCACTGGAACAGAGAAAGCTAAGCAATTTGCCTAAAGAAGAAAGGTAGAAAAAGAAGATGGGGCTTGCATTGAATACCACACATAATTTCCAACCATCATGCCATAATAGTTAGTAACTGACTTGAAATCAGAGTTGTTTTGTTTTTAAAATTAAAAAAAATTAAGACCTAGAAGTCAAAACAAATACAATATATACATAACTCTGAGTCTCTGGATGATTATTAAACCATCACACTAAAGTTTTATAATTTTTAGAATCCTCTTAGAGAAGAAGGACACAAAATTATGAATACATATAAATCTCTTAAGAATGAGAAAACAGCCCTGGCAGTTTGGGTCAGTGGTAGAGAGTTGGCCTGGTATATGGACATCCCAGGTTTGATTCCCGGTCAGGGCACACAGGAGAAACTACTATCTGCTTCTTCACCCACCCCCTCTATTCTCTCTCTATATCTCTCTCTTCCCCTTCTGCAGCCATGGCTCAGTTGAGACAAGATGGTCCCAGATGCTGAGGATAGTTCCATGGCCTCACCTCAGGTGCTAAAATAGCTCGGTTGCTGAGCAACAAAATAACAGCCCCAGATAGGCAGAGCATCACTGCAAAGGGGGCTTGCCGGGTGGAACCTGGTTGGGATGCATATGGGAGTCTGTCTCTCTGTCTCCCTGCCTCTCACTTAAGGAAAAAAAAAAATGAGAAAACACATCAAAATATCATTTTAAAAGAGCTGTTGAATGCAGTAAACAGCTTAATGTCTTGAAATCAAATAGTTTCATCAATTGACTATTTGACACACATCCATAATTTTTTCTCCTCCTACATTTCTTATTTGCCTTGTCTTTGATCATCTCTTTATATAATGATAATATCCTAATGATTCTAATATGTTATAAAATAAAGAGGTAATTAAAATTTACTTTTAGAGCATTTTTTTAATTGGTAGATTAGAAAAGTTGTTTTCAGGATTACAGTTCTTTGTTGGGTAAGAATATAGGAACTTTTAGTACTGTAAAATTTGGAGAATCCTTTATCAGACCTTTTTTTTTTTAATGTGTTGTAAGATTTTGGAAAAATTTTTATAGCTTAACTTTGGTTTAAGAAATTCTGTACTTTGTTCCTCTTCCACTACATACATTCTTCTAGTGCCAGGCCAGTGTAGACCATGGTCATTCTGCTCTGTGACCTCTGAAACTGTACCTTCGCATCCCAGTGAATGAAGAGTAGACACAGCAGATGACAGCATACTTGGTGGCCATCCCCTAACAGGTTGGCTATCAGAAATAAAGAAATATATGATTTAAAGAAGAGAGATTTAGCAAATAAAATATAGGATTCCAAGTTAAATTTAAATTTCAAATGAACAAGAGATAATGCTTTTTGAACATATACTAAAATTTATCTGTTATTCATATAATCCATTAACGTATCAACAGACTTCCCCAGAGCTATTTTCCCAAATGATCTAGGGCCATCAAATATAATCCTAGATGAAGGAGTAATAAAAAGGAAATTGGAGGGGGAATAGGCAGCAGTTTTAATAGTTATATTTAAAATAGCCTAGTTTTGTAATTTTCTTATCACATATGCAAATATATGACCACATAAACATGTTGCCATAGCCACTACCAGTACCAGGGCACATATATCTATGTATATACATCTATATATATGCTGAAGTTTTTCACAATTAGCTATTAAATTCTTACAAGGTATTATGAAGGCCTTCCCCCACTGACTTTATATGCTTCTATAGTTACTCAAGTAAGACCTAAGTGATAGAAAACAAATTTAGTTAAAAATATATTGTGTTGGTTAGTTTTCTATAATTAGAGAGTAGGGTAATTTACAAAAAAAGGATATGACTTCCTGTTTAAGAAATTGATGGATGTCTCTAGGAATGTAAGGCACCCATGTGTGACTGTGGAAAGAAGGCAATATAAAGAGACAATTGAATGAGTCTACACCATCATAGGAGAAGAATATTTATATAAGCAGCACAGGACAGTAAGGTTTAAGAGTAAACAAAGACAAAGATATAGAGAAGAACTGTGTGAGAAGAGAGAGCCTAAATTTTATTCAAAGAAGTGAATGAGACGTTTTCCAGGATGGGGAATGGTAATGCATTTCTCGTTTTCACAATACCTGATATTGGATTTCATGGAAATTGTTTACTAAGTCCTAATAACTCTTTTCTATTTATATTCTTTAGTCAACAAAAAGTGCATACAAACAAACAAATTTGAGGTAGTGGTTCTTTGGAAGGATTAAATAGGATAGGCAGTCTACTATAGGGCAAAGTATTCTGGTAGAATAGAAAGACTTGGTATGAATATAAAAGATGCTACCTTCTCTGAGGGAGGATAGATTTTGACCTAATAAAGTAGTAAAACCTAGAAATCCATGGAAAAATTAATTGAGCAACATTATATTTAAAACCAGGAACTGCATTTTTCCATACGTAGATGGGACATAAAAGTGAGACCAAGAGACATTGACAAGAGTGTGGTGGTTACGGGGGGAGGGGGGAGGGGGAGGGGCACAAAGAGAACTAGATAGAGGGTGACAGGACAATCTGACTTTGGGTGATGGGTATGCAACATAATTGAACTTTAAGATAACCTGGACATATTATCTTTGAATATATGTATCTTGATTTACTGATGTCACCCCATTAAAAATAAATACAAAAAAAAAAAAGAATCCAAAAAAATAAATAAATAAAATAAATAAATAAAATGTTGATCTGGAGCCATAATTCTTAAAATTAAAAAGAAGAAAAGGGAAGCAAAGTATACATGAAAATATTATAAAGTAAGCAAAATTTATCAGCCTATTCTTATTGACTTACCAGTTGTCCATTCTCCCTCTCACCTTTTCTACCCTCCACTCACTTTTTACACTTTCAACCTTTATCCCTCATCTATCAGTTACTTAGTTAAAACCTGAAGAATAAAGAACTTGGCTAGCTGCATACTAGTTCAAGCAATGTCTACCACACAGTACATTCTATTTCCAACCCTGTTGAGTATCTTGTTTCCTCATTGCCTTTTATTTATAGAACTTCCAGCTAAATGCTCAACACAGGTAAAATGTCAGGCAACATAAACCATATTTCTCTGCAGCCCTTTGGCTACAACATTATAAAGAAAGCACTTTTAATTTATCATGTCCTTCTTGAGTGCTCAGAGCTGTTTCACTTAGCAGAGCCCAGCATCCTTCTGTGGAGGGCTTGGAGCAGTGTGAGAAGACTATAAAATAAAGGGGTTGCATGGCATGATTTCTAAGTTCCCTTCCAGCCTGAGCATTCTGTGTTGCTGTGACTCTGTTCTCCACAGATAAATGATCAGCTGAGTGCAGAAGGAAACAGTCATGCTTTACTGGTATCCTGTATTACAGGCCAGACCACTTGGCAGTTGCATAATTCCAGCTAAATATTTTCAAACTAAGCTGTGATATATGCTGTTATAATATTGTAAAGCTAAAATTAAATTTTTAGAAAAGTATATTGAAATATTTAATATCTATTCATATACATTTCTGAGGATTTATATAAAGGAGTTTCTTGAAAGCATTCTGTGATAGTAAAAAAAACACACACAAAAAAAACCCTTGAAAAAATATATTTCTAAGAGTAATTTTATATTTATTGCACTTAATTTAACAAATGATTGCAGGAAGCACATAGACAGCATTTTTCCCAGTAAAATTATTATACTTAAATGAACTTTTGACAATGTATTAATTACAAGGACATGACCACATTTATTTTGCTGATCCAGTAATTACACGCATTAAAGAAATATTTATCCACAAACCATGCAATGTACTTCAAAACAGCATTTATTGCCAAATTACATTTCCTGGATATCTGTGGCCTATTTCCAGTTACCAATAATTTTTTAACTTTAAGAGGGAGAGAGAAGTGACGAGAAATTTGAAAAACACTGTAGAAATTAATGCTTACTGATGTGAAAAGATGGAAATGTAGAACTTTTTCATCATAGACCTCAAAAAAATAATTGAGACCCCCTAAATTAACTTGTTTTAGAGAGAAAAAATATAACAACAATAATATTTCAAGCTCCTTTCCCCCCTACCTTTAGTATTGAATAAAAACAGCATAAATTTTAAACCAAACTATACTCCCTAGATAACAATAGGCAGAAAATTAATATAAATGACATCTGTCTAAAAGATTTAGATATGCAGTTTATTTCAGAAGCTTGAAAACTTTTATGAGATATTAGCAATTGTTTACAGTAGAATCAGCATAGTTCTACCCCTGTAGCAGTGCACAGATACAGACATGCTGGGGAATTAGGCAGAAAGGAGAGGATATTTCCCTCAGTAAGGTCTCACAGCTGGTGAGAGGCACAGCGAATTCTGAACTGAAGAACTAGGGCCACCTGACCAGGGGTGGTGTAGTGGATAGAATGTTAGCCTGGGATGCAGAGGATCCAGGTTCAAAACTCTGAGGTCGCTGGCTTGAGTGTGGAATCTTAGACATGACCCATGGTCACTGGCTTGAACCCAACGGTCACTGGCTTTAAGTCCAAGGTCACTGGCTTGAGCCCAAGGTTGCTAGCTTGGGCAAGGGGTCATTGGCTTAGCTGGAGCTCCCCCTCCCCTCATCAAAGCACATATGAGAAAGCAATGAATGAACAACTAAGGTGCCTCAACAAAGAATTGATGCTTCTCATCTCTCTCCCTTCCTGTCTTTCTGTCCCCCCCTCTCTCTTACAAAACAAACAAACAACACAAAGAATTCAGTCCCTCAAACTTAATCAAAGAGGATGCTCTGCCCATCCCCTCACCAAGGGCATATTTTATTACACTTAACAAATAATGGAAACAACACTATAAATGCATTCAGGAGCTTTGCTAGTAAATTCATTTCCCTACATCCTTGTCCTTGGAAGAGCATAAGTTTCAAACTCTGAGTAGAAGACCTACATATTTTAATCCCTTGTGTATTTAGAGAAAAATTGTAGAATGTACCTTGGTTTTCAATTTTCTATGACAGGAAAACCCACAATCTTTTCTATTTTGTTACTCCAAGTGAAAAAGAGAAAACATCATTAAAGCTTAGCACTTAATGTAAAAATTAATAGGAGTAGTAATACAAACAACAATAAAACTAAAAAGACAGCAAGATATCTGGTTTTGAAAGCCTTTTTGATCTAACATACATTGTAATCCTCAACTTTTTAAAATGAGGTTATTGGAAAAATACACATTTTAATAAAATTAAAATTAGTATAATATATATCATAATCTAATTAAGCTTAAGGGGATCCTTAAAACATGAAACACTACAACACTTTGGTTTTTCCCCACATTTAAACTTTACAGAAAATAAAATAGATCATCAAATCAATGTTTATACTTAATGTGGCAGTGTATCTACTCCCCCTAAATTCCTGTAACAATTCCCAAAAGTAATTGGTAAATTTTAGTATTGATGAAGCAGAGGAGAACTCTTTCTCAAATCTCTACAAGAGACAAGCATGCAGAAGTCTGGATGACAAGGGTCATCATTAGCAATCACTAACTTCTGCAGAGGGTATCAGACTCAACTGATGCTTTCCAATATATCACCTTATTTGTTTGCAGTGGGACTGTATCAGAATATGGCAGAAGCAGCATACACAGGATTTTTTTCTACACAGGATTAAAAATCATACACACAGAGCAGAAAACTTTGATTTTCATTATCTTTCTGCTGTGAGAGCACAGATAAATTTTTGTTAGATGATCTTTAAAGTATTTTTAAGCTCTAAATTCAGTGAAATATTTTACACATTACAAGACGCTACTTGAATATAAGTATGCATTTAAAAGAAGTCTTTTAAAAACTAACTTGTATATATAAGAATAGTGTATGCTTTAAGCTGCATAGACAATTCATGTTATAATATTTAAAGTATTGCTTTTATTAAAACACAAAAGTAGGCTCTTATAAAAGTATTAAATATAGAAGTGTTAAAATATATGTAGGCATAAAATTGAGAAGATTGTTCTTAACTCGGGGAGAATGAAGTAAAAGGAGAAAAGTAATAGGACCCTCATGTCCAGAACTCTATTTATTAAGATATGAACACCCCACCCCACCCCACCCACCACCACCACCAAATCTAATCAGAATGCCCTCATCGTATTTCTGCCTGAGCTACCATGTAATCTGTTTCTAGTGCTGGCAGTGATTGAGAAATAATATGAATTAAGGCATGTTAGATCAAAGAGATAAATGTAAGTACAGCTAAAAAGGCAAATAAAAGATTGATATAAATTATATTCATGTATTTTTAAATGCTTCATTTTGATAGCTTATTTTCTGCAAAAGAATGTATAGATGAACAGCCAAGGAAAACACAAAAGTTTAAAAGAGGCTTTAGATTATTTCTTTTTCATGTAATAAATTATACATTTATCTTTCCTGAGTCACAACTACTAATATTTTTGGCTTCCAAAGCATTCTGTGAAAAACTCAGTGATAAGTGTTCTGCATTGACTTCAGACACCAAAGCCTTCACTATCTGCCCCAAATCTGTTTTTGTGGGTTTTGTGGTTATAGCAATTAGGCTCCCACATCTGGCTATCTCCCAAGAGTCAGAGAATCTGGTCTGTAGAAAGTAAGACTCAGGCATAGAATCACACTTCTGTGCAATTAGATAAAAAGATGTACTTCCCTTTCAAAAAGTAGTGTTAATTTGTGTAGCTCTCAATCAAGGAGTTTTGTTTTCTACCACTTATTTCTCATCATCCATCACAACTAATGTGCATGCATGGCAAGAACAGCAGAATTTAAATAAGAAATTAATCATTAATTATACTCATTACCACTTGAACAAACACAAAACACATATAATATTAATGTAAAATATGATAACATGTAACATCAATTTTTCAAAAAATTTTTCCATTAAATTGAGAAAAAGAAGGAAAGAAGCATCAACTAGTTGTTCCACTTAGCTGTTGCATTCAATTGTGCATTCATTGATTACTTCTCATTTGTCCCCAGACTGGGGATTGAAGCTATGACTTCTGTATGCCATGATGATGCTCTATCCACTGAGCCACCTGGCAAGGGTCAACATTAATGATTGAAAAAAAGAAACACTAATAAATACTAGGCTTAACTTTTTGTCTGAAATTTAAAGACTACATTTTAGTGATTGGTGAAACTCTAAAACCAAGAACAATTATCATATTAAAACAGTTTTTAAACATTGTTTTGGAAATTCTGATCATAGGAAGAAATCATAAAAATGTTAGTAAGAAGTAGAAAATTACAAATAATTATCAAAATTTATTGTGGATTTTTTTTCAGTAAGTTTTCTCCGCATCAAAAAAAAAAGTGGTAACAAAAGAAAACAAATGCAGCTAAAATAAAATAAAAAAATTTAAATAACTTTTTTCTAAGAATAATTTTAACATTGATTGTATAAGAACAATATATTTTTTAAAAAATCAGTCTTCTGTAAAAATAACAATGAGTGTATATCATTAGCCTATTAAATGTAAACTAATCAGACTATTTTGTGGATCTTGTCTAAATAATCCTAAAATTCATTGGAAAGATAATAAAATGTATTTATATGTGTGTGTAGATGGGTTCAATGTAAAGATGTATATACCCAACACAACTATGGTAATTGTATCAGTGAAGCAATAAAACAATAATCAAAAGACAAACTGTTTGTCCTTCTGCCCTAAAGAATGCTAAGGAAGCAAAGTCTGCTTCTAACATTTAGTTTAGGAAATATCAAAAATTAAGTATTAATAACGTAGCTTGGTGCTTTTCTCTCAACTCTTTCTTTATTAAATAAAAGGCCTTTGGGTCCTCAACAAGTTTTGTCTAAAAATAATGAAAACAACAATCTATGCATAGTTTGAAAGAAAAAAAAAAGTACTGTCATGTTTAGAGGGACTATTTCAAGGAAAAAATATTATAGATTAGATTATATTTGTTATGTATATGTTTTATATATATATATGTTGTATATTTTAAAATATTTTCGAGTGACGTCACGGAAATGGCGCCGTGAGAAGCGCGTCCGACAGCTCTCCCCTAAATCACAACAAATTTATCAACTAGAAACAGAAAAATTTATCCTCGGAGCATTCCGGAGTTCCACACAAACTGAAAGCAAAAGGACTGTTATCACTTGAATCTGAGAGACGAGGGTGTGGAGGAAGCTACCGCAGCGACCCTCATTCAAGCCGCGAGGGAGTGCGCCCGCGGTGAGTCAGCCCATATACTTGGGAACCGCAAGCCGCCGCGAGCGGCCGAACGCGAGCCGCCGCGAGCCCGCGAGCTGCCGCGAGCCCCCGCGAACCGCCACCGCGAGCGGCCGCCACGAGCCTCCGCGCTCGCGCCCGGTCCGGTTGAGCACTGCTGACGTTCCCAGCGGCCCGCACACTGCGAGTGGGGGTCGCCGGCCACCAGTGCCCTGAGCGCCCCATTCGCGCGGCGTGCCTTGGGCATTCCACGCGCCCAGGGCGCCCTACTGGCCCGCACACCCAGGGGGCTCCATTATCCTGCGCCTGGTGCGGTCCAGCCGCCAGCGGCGGGGCAAGCGGGAGAGGCTTGGGAGATTCTCTCTGTGGGCGGGGCACCTCACCCAGCCATTCAAGCTAACAATCAAGCGTTGGGGGAGGGGTGCGCGCAGGCAGCCTAAAATACTTTCGGAAACACAGCTGCGACCCAATCACTGAAATTAGCTTAACCCATAAAATCTGCGCACCCTCGGTTCTAATTGATAAGATCTCTCTCAGTTCAGCGATCCAAGACAAGAGGCGTGATATTTTTTAGTGCCTCTCGCTAAAGGGGCGGGGGCAACTTCTGATTGATAGAGCCTCCATATTCAGGGATAAACGCTAACAAGAAGGACTTGGCAGATAATAAGGTCTATACTACACTAGTTGTAAGCAGAGACTAGTGCCTCTTCTTCCCTGCAAAAACAGGCTACAAAGTGTGGAAAGCCTGGGTTGAGAGGTCCAACTAAATGCTAGGCGCTGAACAGTCACCTTGACAACAATTGACTCCCACCCCCGCCTGATTACACTAAAGGCCCTGACTCTCAGAGCCTTTCCGAAAGCCTTGCACTGAGTGGGGATAGAGTGGGGATTTCCCAGCTCTTTGAGCCTCTTACTCCCCAGGCAGAAGCAGATGCAGCCTTATAGCTGGATCACCAGGCTGCTAATTCAGAAAGGGGGGACTAGGAGAGAGAATCCAGGAAAGCAAACTCTCTCATCGTTGGACCCTGCAAACGCCAACAAGCCTTTACTTCCAGCAAGACTAAAGACAATTATATGACATTGCCATAGAATCCCATCAACTGCAAATCCCTAACTAAGAGTGACACAGGGGCAGAGCCTGGGGTACAGAGTCACCGACTAGGAAGAGAGAGAGAAAAGAAAAAGGAAGAAGTTAACCTCTCAAAATCAAGAAAAACCCACAGACTTTGCAACTTGATCCACTAATTTTGTTGTTGTTGTTGTTGTTGTTGCTTGTTTCTTCTATCTTTTTGCCTTTATTTCCTCCACCTCGGTCCTTCTATTCTCTGCCCATCTTATGCTTCCCCTTTCTTGAACTACACTACCCATGAGTGTTGCATTTTATTTTTCTTCTTCATCCTCACCCTCCTTTAAGGTTATACTCCAAAACACTTAACTCTCACTCTCACCTCTTCTGTTTTTTTTTTTTTTTGTCTTGCTTTATTTTGTTTTTTTCTCCTCCTATTTTATTTATTCCTTCGTTTTTCTCTTTTCCTTATTTTTTCTTTTCTATTCGTTTTTTCTTTTCTCATTTTACTTTCCTCCCATATAATCCTCAATCACGAACAAATTAGTTAATTTGGGACTCAAGGCTATTTTTTGGTTTTATTTCTCTTTTTTGCTTTTGTTTTTATTTTTTTTTCTCTTGTTTGTTTATTTTTGTGGCATTTTGGGTCCTCCCAACCCAAGGTCTCCATTGTATTTAGTCTTCGCTCCACTTAATACAACAGATTTTTACTTATTATTTTTATTTTTTCTTCTTTATTATTCTTTTTTGGTCCTTTTTTCTGATTCTCTCTTATCACTCTCATTATATCTCTTAGTTGACCATCACTTACAAGCAAATCATCTTATGCTTGTCTAAGATTTTCTTCCTTTTTTTTTTTTTTGCATTTAGTAGGTCCCTACTCCCTTTTTTTGCCCCTTGAACTCTTCACCCCAAATCAGGCCCTCCATTATAGGCACGATATTTCCCTGAGGAGGGGAGAGGAGGGAAAGAGAAGAGAGAAAAAAGGGGGAAATAATAAATTATTACTGTTTTTTTTTGTGGGGTGTTTTACCCTTTTTTTTTTCTTTTTACTCTTTATTAATTCTAATTAGTGCTATCAATAAGACCACCCTCAGATGCCAATAAGAAAGAGGAAATCGAATATTATGGATACAAAAGAAAGAGAGGTAACACAAATAGATGTGGAAAAATCTATGGAGAAAAGACTTAACATATTGGAAGCCTTGGAGCTAAATGACAGAGAATTTAAAATAGAAATCTAAAAAATACTCAGAGATATACAAGAAAACACAGAAAGGCAATATAGGGAGATCAGAAAACAACTCAATGAACACAAAGAATATATTACCAAGGAAATTGAAACTATAAAAACAAATCAAACAGAAATGAAAAACTCAATTCACGAGCTGAAAAACGAGGTAACAAGCTTAGCTAACAGAACAGCCCAGATTGAAGATAGGATTAGTGAAATAGAAGACAAACAACTTGAGGCACAACAGAGAGAAGAAGAAAGAGACTCAAAAATAATAAAAAATGAGAAAGCCCTACAGGAATTGTCTGACTCCATCAGAAAGAATAACATAAGAATAATAGGTATATCAGAGGGAGAAGAGAAAGAAAATGGAATGGAGAATATACTCAAACAAATAATAGACGAGAACTTCCCAAGCCTGTGGAAGGAACTAAAGCATCAAATTCAAGAAGCAAACAGAACACCAAGTTTTCTTAACCCCAACAAACCCACTCCAAGGCACATCATAATAAAGATGACACAAACCAATGACAAAGAAAAAATTCTCAAGGCAGCCAGGGAAAAGAAGAGTACAACATATAAAGGAAGGCCTATTAGATTATCATCAGATTTCTCAGCAGAAACTCTACAAGCTAGAAGAGAGTGGACACCAATATTTAAAGCCCTGAAAGAGAGGAACTTTCAGCCAAGAATACTATACCCATCAAAGCTATCCTTCAAGTATGAAGGAGATATAAAAACATTCACAAATACAGAAAAGATGAGAGAATTTATCAACAGAAAGCCCCCACTCCAGGAAATACTAAAGGGGGTTTTCCAACCAGATTCAAAGAACAAAAGAAAACAACACCACAAGTAACTGCTCCACCAAGAACACAATAAAACCAAACTTAAACTGTGAAAACAAAGGGAAAAAAAGGGGGGGAGAGGATGGAGATTAACAGTAGCAAAGGATGATGAAGTGCAGAAATACTTATAAGATAGGGTACTACAATGAATATGGTAGGTACCCTTTTCATTACTTAATGGTAACCACCCTTAAAAAAACCACCATAAAAACACTTGACTTAAAAAAGGTAGCAACAGAGGAAAGAAGTATGGAACACAAACAAACAAAAACAAATGATAGAAAAACAAAAGAGAAGAATCAAACTAGATATAAAACTAACAGAAAGCAATTTATAAAATGGCAGTAGGGAACCCACAAGTGTCAATAATTACACTAAATGTAAATGGATTAAACTTACCAATAAAAAGACACAGAGTAGCAGAATGGATTAAAAAAGAAAATCCAACTATATGCTGCCTACAAGAAACACATCTAAGCAACAAGGATAAAAACAAATTCAAAGTGAAAGGCTGGAAAACAATACTCCAAGCAAACAACACCCCCAAAAAAGCAGGTGTAGCAATACTCATATCTAATAATGCTGACTACAAGACAGAAAAAGTACTCAGAGACAAAAATGGTCATTTCATAATGATTAAGGGGAAGTTGAATCAAGAAGACATAACAATCCTTAATATATATGCACCAAACCAAGGAGCACCAAAATATATAAGACAGCTACTTATTGACCTTAAAACAAAAACTAACAAAAATACAATCATACTTGGAGACCTCAATACACCGCTGACGGCTCTAGATCGGTCATCCAAACAGAGAATCAATAAAGATATAGTGGCCTTAAACGAAATACTAGAACACCTGGATATGATAGACATCTACAGGACACTTCATCCCAAAGCGACAGAGTATACATTTTTCTCTAGTGTACATGGAACATTCTCAAGAATTGACCATATGTTGGGCCACAAAGACAATATCAGCAAATTTAGAAAAATTGAAATTGTACCAAGCATATTTTCTGATCATAAAGCCTTGAAACTAGAATTCAACTGCAAAAAAGAGGGGGAAAAACCCACAAAAATGTGGAAACTAAACAACATACTTCTAAAAAATGAATGGGTCAAAGAAGAAATAAGTGCAGAAATCAAAAGATATATACAGACAAATGAAAATGAAAATACGACATATCAGAATCTCTGGGATGCAGCAAAAGCAGTAATAAGAGGAAAGTTCATATCACTTCAGGCCTATATGAACAAACAAGAGAGAGCTGAAGTAAACAACTTAACTTCACACCTTAAGGAACTAGAAAAAGAAGAACAAAGACAACCCAAAACCAGCCGAAGAAAGGAGATAATAAAAATCAGAGCAGAAATAAATGAAATAGAGAACAGAAAAACTATAGAAAAAATCAATAAAACAAGGAGCTGGTTATTTGAAAAGATCAACAAAATTGACAAACCCTTGGCAAGACTCACCAAGGAAAAAAGACACAGGACTCAAATAAATAAAATCCAAAATGAAAGAGGAGAGATCACCACAGACATCATAGAAATACAAAGAATTATTGTAGAATACTATGAAAAATTATATGCCACCAAATACAACAACCTAGAAGAAATGGATAAATTCCTAGAACAATACAACCTTCCTAGACTGAGTCATGAAGAAGCAGAAAGCCTAAACAGACCAATCAGCAGGGAGGAAATAGAAAAAACTATTAAAAATCTCCCCAAAAATAAAAGTCCAGGCCCAGACGGTTATACTAGTGAATTCTATCAAACATTCAAAGAAGACTTGGTTCCTATTCTACTCAAAGTCTTCCAAAAAATTGAAGAAGAAGCAATACTTCCAAACACATTTTATGAGGCCAACATAACCCTCATACCAAAACCTGGCAAGGATGGCACAAAGAAAGAAAACTACAGACCAATATCTCTAATGAATACAGATGCTAAAATACTAAACAAAATACTGGCAAACCGAATACAACAACATATTAAAAAAATAATACATCATGATCAAGTGGGATTCATCCCAAAATCTCAAGGATGGTTCAACATACGTAAAACGGTTAACGTAATACACCATATCAACAAAACAAAGAACAAAAACCACATGATCTTATCAATAGATGCAGAAAAGGCTTTTGATAAAATACAACACAATTTTATGTTTAAGACTCTCGACAAAATGGGTATAGAAGGAAAATATCTCAACATGATAAAGGCCATATATGATAAACCATCAGCCAACATCCTATTAAACGGCATAAAACTGAGGACTTTTTACCTTAAATCAGGAACAAGACAGGGTTGTCCACTCTCTCCACTCTTATTCAACGTGGTGCTAGAAGTTCTGGCCAGAGCTATCAGACAAGACAAAGAAATAAAAGGCATCCATATCGGAAAAGAAGAAGTAAAGCTATCACTTTTTGCTGATGATATGATCCTATACATCGAAAACCCGAAGGACTCCACAAAAAGATTATTAGAAACAATAAACCAATACAGTAAGGTCGCAGGATACAAAATTAACATACAAAAGTCCATAGCCTTTCTATATGCCAACAATGAAATATTAGAAAACGAACTCAAAAAAATAATCCCCTTCACGATTGCAACAAAAAAAATAAAATACCTAGGAATAAACATAACAAAGAATGTAAAGGACCTATATAATGAAAATTACAAAGCATTGTTAAGGGAAATCGAAAAAGATACAATGAGATGGAAAAATATTCCTTGTTCTTGGATAGGAAGAATAAATATAATCAAAATGGCCATATTACCCAAAGCAATATACAAATTTAATGCAATTCCCATCAAAATCCCTATGAGATTTTTTAAAGAAATGGAACAAAAAATCATCAGATTTATATGGAACTATAAAAAACCCCGAATAGCCAAAACAATCCTAAGGAAAAAGAATGAAGCTGGGGGCATTACAATACCTGACTTTAAA
The DNA here is from genome assembly GCF_036850765.1 of Saccopteryx bilineata. Lineage (NCBI taxonomy): Eukaryota > Metazoa > Chordata > Mammalia > Chiroptera > Emballonuridae > Saccopteryx > Saccopteryx bilineata. Next base: position 92,578,242 of record NC_089494.1, on the reverse strand, counting down.
CTATATTATAAGGCCACGATAATCAAAACAGCATGGTATTGGCAGAAAAATAGACACTCAGACCAATGGAACAGAATAGAAAGCCCAGAAATAAAACCACATATATATGGTCAAATAATCTTTGATAAAGGGGCCAACAACACACAATGGAGAAAAGAAAGCCTCTTCAACAAATGGTGTTGGGAAAACTGGAAAGCCACATGCAAAAGAATGAAACTCGACTACAGCCTGTCCCCGTGTACTAAAATTAATTCAAAATGGATCAAAGACCTAAATATAAGACCTGAAACAATAAAGTACATAGAAGAAGACATAGGTACTAAAATCATGGACCTGGGTTTTAAAGAACATTTTATGAACTTGACTCCAATGGCAAGAGAAGTGAAGGCAAAGATAAATGAATGGGACTACATCAGAATTAAAAGTTTTTGCTCAGCAAGAGAAACTGATATCAAAATAAACAGGCAGCCAACTATATGGGAACTGATATTTTCAAACGACAGCTCAGATAAGGGCCTAATATCCAAAATTTACAAAGAACTCATAAAACTCAACAACAAACAAATAAGCAATCCAATAAAAAAAATGGGAAGAGGACATGAACAGACACTTCTCCCAGGAAGAGATACAAATGGCCAACAGATATATGAAAAGATGCTCAGCTTCATTAGTTATTAGAGAAATGCAAATCAAAACTACAATGATATACCACCTCACCCCTGTTAGATTAGCTATTATCAACAAGATGGGTAATAGCAAATGTTGGAGAGGCTGTGGAGAAAAAGGAACCCTCATTCACTGTTGGTGGGACTGTAAAGTAGTACAACCATTATGGAGGAAAGTATGGTGGTTCCTCAAAAAACTGCAAATAGAACTACCTTATGACCCAGCAATCCCTCTACTGGGTATATACCCCAAAACCTCAGAAACATTGATACGTGAAGACACATGTAGCCCCATGTTCATTGCAGCACTGTTCACAGTGGCCAAGACATGGAAACAACCAAAAAGCCCTTCAATAGAAGACTGGATAAAGAAGATGTGGCACATATACACTATGGAATACTACTCAGCCATAAGAAATGATGACATCAGATCATTTACAGCAAAATGGTGGGATCTTGATAACATTATAAGGAGTGAAATAAGCAAATCAGAAAAAAACAAGAACTACATGATTCCATACATTGGTGGAACATAAAAATGAGACTAAGAGACATGAACAAGAGTGTGGTGGTTACCAAGGGTGGGGGGGGAGGGAGGACATGGGAGGGAGGGAGGGAGAGAGTTAGGGGGAGGGGGAGGGGCACAGAGAACTAGATAGAGGGTGACGGAGGACAATCTGACTTTGGGCGAGGGGTTTGCAACATAATTTGATGACAAAATAACCTAGACATGTTTTCTTTGAATATATGTACCCTGATTTATTAATGTCATCCCATTACCATTAATAAAAATTTATTAAAAAAAAAATATTTTCAATGATATTCTTTCCCCTTCTCCCCAAAAAAACTGCCTTGAATAATCCCATTTCTGAAATTAACCCACACCCAAACAAGCTAGCAAAGCATGCACTATATAATTACATGGAAACCAGTCACACAGCTATAATATACTATGTACTAATCACCAAATAAAGGATTTTATGTGAAATCTTGGCTTTTGGCATTCTGAGATTTGTTATATTGTTTCACAATTATATGCTGTACTAGAGTCTTCTCTGACAAAGTATGGTTATGGAAAATTTATTCATTTCTTTTTAATTTCTATGTTTCTAATCTTTAAAATTGATTATATCATCAGTGATTTGTTTATAAACAAGTATGACTAACTTTTTTATTTTTTCTAAAATACTTATTATTCTTATCAATAATCTGGATATTTCTGATGATGATGATGATGATGATGATGATAAAAACTAACCTTTAGTTAGCCCTTACTGTGGATCAAATAGTGTTTTAAGCAATTTTACAAAATTAACTGATTTGATAATCACAACTATTTATAGAGTAGAAAATTTAGACATCATTTTCTCTATGCTATGAAATGGTAGAGCAAAGATATGATACTAAGCAATTTTTCTTTACAATCCAAACTCAGGAGCAGACCCCTATCAATGACATTGGCCTTATGATTTCATCAGGTTTCCTGACTCTTAGTGCATGGCACTGCACATTTTAAGTTAAAAGAGAAACCTTGATCATTGATTCACTTCCAATGAACTGCAAATACACACCCAGTTAAGTAGATTTTCTGAGTTTATTCATTTAGCCAAATTGCCAAAATAGCTAGTTTCTAAGTAAACTATGCTACTGAAGTATTGATCCTTACGTATAATTTAAGTTTATAGAGCTTTTTGGTTTTTACTTTTACTTACTATAAAGAAGCTCTAGCTTTCAGTCAGGATAATGAAAGTACTCATATTTCACACTCTTAAAGGGTGAGCACCGGATGTGTGTATCTGTGAAAAGGGAAGTTGTGTGCGCTCATGAGCTCTGGTAGGCTGTTAACTGCTGTCATTTGCCAGACAGCCCTCAAGTATCTGTGACCTGACTTGAAACAGCAGTTATTTACTTTGGCTAAAAGTAATAATTAATATTAGAAGAATTTGTACTAACAGCAACAGTAACCAAGAAATAAAACTTTGTGTATACTTTTGTTTTTCAAACAAAAAATAATGGTTTGTCCTAAAGCAGCAGATGTCAAATTTTTTGGTCTGTAGACCAAGATTGTTCAAGTTTTTAAAAGATATCAATGAGATTTTGTTTATAGCATTTATAATTTTATTAAACACTATAACTGAATAATTATTAAATTTGTATTTCTTGATTCATTTGTAAACAACAATAATGAACACATTGCCTGTTAACATAACTAATACCTTGATATTGTATTAAAAATCATTTTGGACTATCAATACCCGCAACAGAGATCTTTGAGGGAAGAATAAAAAACCTGACTATTCAGGCAAAACATAGTTAAGTGACCCTTGTGCAAATGAGATCCGTTTACCTGCTTCTTGGAAGAAATACCCTAGGCTCATCCACAGTGTTGTAGATGGGGCCGACGGCCCTGGGTACCTTCAGCCTTCAGTGGCAAACTCCAGCTTTCTGGGCAAGGTTAGGTCATAGGTGGCTGGAGCAGAGCTGGAAGAGACTGAACCCTCCTTTAGAGGAGCGAGGGGGAAGCCTACCTTCCAGTGTCCCTGTTTCCTCACAGTAGAGACATGTAAGCCTGGCAGGCTTTAGCTCAATGACCTTCCTTTCCACTATTGAAGCAGGACCCAGATGGAATCCTATGAGACCCCTTTGGGGCATTGGAGCCTTTAAGGGTGTATCCTAAAAGCTGGTAGTTCCCCTGATCTCTATTGGGCTTTTTCTGCCTCTAGGTATCTTAAAGGCCATACTCAGAAGATCTCGCTGAGGGGTTTGAGGATCCCCATCTGCCTATATAAATCTTTTCCATATATCTGGAGCTATTTTTTAATAGATTAATTTGCTTAATATATAGTGTTTCCTTTATCCCTCCTACCTCAATGCCCCACTCATATTTCAGGCTGGGACTTACTCCTCATTTAGAGCTCTCTTTCCCTCTTTTGCCAACTTGTATTATGAATCTACCTTTGCCACCCAGCTTAGTGTATCCCAAGGTTCTCTTTACCATGCCACAGTCACAGAGCTCCAGGGAAAAGCAACCTGGTCTCATCTCTCCAGGCAGAGGAGAACAGAAGCTCCATGTCCATGCATGCTGCAAATGGCTTTTCCAGTCTACCTGAATCATTACCAGCTAGAAGCAGCGGTCATTGGGACTTGGACATGAGCTGCAAAGTATAGAATGGTGACAACTCCAGTGCCATGCAGACTTTTCCTGGATGTGGACTTTTCCTGGACTCCTGCTCCCTGTGACAGCTCCTAACAGACTGAACTGTGGTTGGGTTCCATTTTTCAGGGATTTGGCATGGTGATGGGGCCAACTTGGACTTGGTGAACATGTTAAGGACACTACTCTTTTATGGATTCTTGCTGTATTGGCCAAGAGTTTGCTTAAAGACTTTTAATCACTGTAAAAAAAATAGAAGACTGGATAAAGAAGTTGGGGCACATATACACCATGGTATACTATTCAGCTAGAAGAAATAATGACATCGGATCACTTACAGCAGAATGGTGGAATCTTGATAACATTATGCGGAGTTAAATAAGTGAATCAGAAAAAAACAAGAACTGCAGGATTCCATACATTGGTGAGACATAAAAACGAGACAAAGAGACATGGACAGGAGTGTGGTGGTTATGGGGGGTGGGGGGAGGGAAGGAGGGAGGGGGAGGGGGAGGGGTACAAAGAAAACTGAATAGAGGATGACGGAGGACGATCTCTCTTTGGGTGATGGTGATGGGTATGCAACAGAACTAAATGACAAGATAACCTGGAAATGTTTTTTTTGAATATATGTACCTTGATTTATTGATGTCACCCCATTAAAATAAAAATTTATTTATAATAAAAAAATAAATAAAAATAAAACATCGTTCAGACTTAAATATATAAAAAAAATCATTTTGACCTCTGAGTATCTTGAGTGAGAACCACTGTCTTCAAATAAAATGTCAGGGTGATTCAGCCAGTGAAAGAGGCTAATAAAATAGAAAGCTTGGAAATACATTTTATTTGCCTTAGTATATAATAGATACCTAAGTCTGTAAAGAAATGACCAAAGATGTTACACTTTTGCAAAGTTCACTTTATCTTATTAAGCTTATTTCCTTGGTTTACTGATTAAGGCCTTTGACTAGTATATAAAATGTTATTTATTTTACCTGTTTTATCTAATCCTCTTAAAAAAAAGATTTCATATTTACCAGAAGTTTGTCTATGCTTTATGTTTAATTAATTATGCACTTAGCTATTAAATAAAAAAAGAAAAAACTGTTCCCTTATTTATAAAAGATCTAGGGTTTCTTATAATCAAGTTACTGTGTATGATTCCTGTTAATTGTTTTCTTGTCACTGTGATTGAATAGATAGCCAAGTACTGACATAAAATGTCAGAGATCCTTAAGAAGTGTTCAAAACTTTTATGACCAATATTTTGAGTTTGCCTTCCCCAAAACCAATTTTAAATGTGGAAAAGATAAAAGTTTCAGCCTAATTTTAACACTTAAAACTATCTTTAAAATTTCCCAAAGAAAACCCCCTAGATAATTACAAAGTATGTGTTTTTTCATCTTATATAAAAGAAAAAAAAAGTTATATCTAATTAAGTTTGTTGACTATATTACTGTTTGGTTATATGAAAAAATTTGTCAAATCAGAAAAGACAGGCCATGTGACTAGTTAAATTTTGTATAGTTAAGTTGTAATTCATGTACCTATTCCACAAATTGTGTGCTTCATGGAAATGCCCTGGAGATCTGTTAATGCTACTGCTAGTTACACTATGTTTTACCTGCAGAAACACTAATCAAAATTCTTCTAAAATATTCTCTACTTCAAAAGACATTCTGATAATTTGGATTACACTAACAAATAAAACAGCCATTAAATCTCTGTCAACAAAAATGAGATTTTATTTTAATTTAGTGCTTGCATGAAAGCTCTGATAAAAGCTTTAGATTAGAGTTTGTGTCTTTAATCAAAGACAGTTTCAGAGCCTTGTGAGAAATTACTGTACCAGGTACTTTGAACTTGTGATACTTCAAAGAATAAGCTCTCAAATACAGACTTCTAAGCTCACATCAGTTATAACATTTTCATACTGTATCAGTGAACTAAGTCAAGCTTCTCAGAGCTCATTTTAGTTAAGAAGCACAGGGCTTTATCAAAACATACTGCTAACCAAAGATCTAACAGAAGAGAGATCAATTACATAGGGATAAATGAGTTGATCAGGGATATTTTACTATTATTTGTCTAGAATATGGTTGATTTTTTTTTACTTTAAAAAATATTTGTTGAATTTATTGGGGCAACATTGGTTAATAAAATTACAGAGGTTTCAGGTGTACAATTCTATACTACATAATAAATATATTGCACTGTCTGTTCATCAGATTGATGTTTTTCTTTTTCTTTATATTTTTTGTAACAGAGACAGTGAGAGAGACAGAGAGAGGAACATATAGGGGCAGACAGATTGGAAGGGAGAGAGATGAGAAGCATCAATTTTTTGTTGTGGCTCCTTAGTTGTTCATTGATTGCTGTCTCATGTCTCTTAACCGGGCGGATACAGCAGAGGCAGAGTGAGTGACCCCTTGCTCAAACCAGTGACCTTGGGCTCAAGCCAGCGACCATGGGGTCATGTCTAAGATCCCATGCTCAAGACAGCAACCTCACACTCAAGCCAGATAAGCCTGCATTCAAGCTGGTTTCGAACCTGGGTCCTTTGTATTCCAGTCCAAGTCTGGCTCCATCTACTGTGTCACCTCCTGGTCAGGCCAGATTGATGCATTTGAATGACATTTTTTTCTGAGTATAAAAAAGATACCTTTTCTATTTCTACTTAAGTTATCTTGAACCCACAACTGTGTTTTTATAAACTGAAATAAAATATTTTAAAATATATCTGATTTTCACTGATCTCCAGAAGGTTCTACCAAATCTTCTAACCTTTTATTACTTTGGCAAATAGTTTTTTATTTAGAGTTAATAAAAAATATGTCCTTCATTTACCAAAACAAAATTGGGGGGATCAATTGTACAACCAGGACTTTATTTGAGAATTATGCTATTTAAGCAGAAAGAACAAGGTACTTTTTTTTTCCTTCTTTTTCCAAGTGAGAGGAAGGGAGATAGAGATAGACTTCCACATGCACCTGGGAGGGATCCACCCAGCAAACCTGATCAGGGCCATGTTTGCACCCTAGCCATTTCTAATGCCTGAGGCAGAGGCTCCATGGAGCCATCAGCAGTGACTGGGGCTCATGCCTTTGAATCAATTGAGCCATGGCTGTAGGAGGGGAAGAGAGAGAGAGAAAAAGGGACAGAGAAGGGGGAGGGGAAGAGAAGCAGATGATCACTTCTCCTGTGTGCCCTTACCAGGAATTGAACCAAAGATTTCCACAGGCCAGGCCGACAGTTTACCACTGAGCCAAACAGCCAGGGCCAATAAGGAACTTTAAAGAAAACCAAAGATCAGTTTATATTTGGAGTCAAGGCCAAAAAAACCTCTCATAGAAATTGACCTGCTACCTGATTTACCAAGTCCCAGCCTTACATGGATTAAAAAATGTCACTTTATGAAAGCCCATGAATATTAGTGAATTTGATAACATTGCAAAAGGAGGCATTCATCAAAGTTTACAGGTAGAGCTGGTGAAACCTGGTGATGTTTCCTGGGATTACTAGTCTTTCTTGCCTTGGAAGAGTGAATTATATAAGCTTTAACAAGTCTCATGTAAGATTTCTTAAGTAAACTTCCAGAGATAATATAATTTATAGCTTTTGTAATCTCAATATCTTAATTTTATTGCCTCAAGAAATAATCTGAGATTTTATGATTATGATAATGGAGAACATCAAGGAAAATTATAAGACCTTTAAAGAGGCATAAAAGATTACTGGAAGTTATGACTAGAACAATGTTTCAGGTTATGTACACCTTTCATCGTCTTTAAGTCATTTTTCAATTTAGTGCATTATCGAATAAAAATAGTAATGCAAATGATGATTTTTATCCATAAAAATGTAAACTTATTTTATTTAGGGGAATGCAAATGATTATTGCTCTTTGAATAAAGATCAGTTTTATATGAATTTGTAAATTTAATTCAGCATTTTTTATTGCCTCCATCTCTCCATACACACACATACACATGCATACACACATGCACGCAGTCACATGTATACATGTAAATATGTGTGTATGTATAATGTGTTCTTTGAAATACTTTTTAAACCAGTTATAATATCTTACTAATTCCCTCAATTAATTAGTTAAATAAAATGTTGGAGATATAATCATTAAAAAGATTAGCAACAATTTTAAAGATCATTTATCTAGATGACAGCAGGAGGCAGAAGGGAAGGGGGCTTATATCAGAAAATAAAATAGCATGTGTAAAATTCCAGTAGCATGAGAGAGCAAAAGCTAGGAGAAGGTGAGGTACGTGGAACAGATATGTGATAAGGCTGGAGAGGGCATAAGCAGAATCCTAGCACGTGGGAAACTGGGTCATATTTAAGAGTTTCATTTTTATTTTGATCTCTAAAGAAATAATATAAATCCATTAAAGTACTTTAAAGTAGACAGATGGAGATAAATTTTAGGTACTTAGATTTAATTTCGAAATGATAGCATTGTGCATTATGGGGAACTAATTACAGAGGCAACTGTATGAGCAGGCTGCTTTAGTTTAAGTGAGATATTATAAAAACTTTAAAAAGTTGTGGCAGTGGAGCTGGAGGCAAACTGATTGATTTGAGAGATACTTTTTAAAGTAAAAAATTAAAAAATAGAAACAACCTAAGTATCCACTGATGGATGGATGAATGAATAAAGAAAATGTAATATATATACCATTAAATACTATTCAGGAATTTCTTGTCTTTTGCAACATGGATGGCATCATGTTAAATAAATTAAATCAGACATAAAAAGAAAAATACCATGTGATTTCACTTATATATAGAATCTGACATCAATAACAACAAAACTGAATAAAAAAATGAATTCATAGATACAGATTGATGGTTTTCAGAGGCAAGGGTTAGAGAGTGAGCAAAATGAATGAAGGTTGTCAAAGAATGAAGGTGGTACAAACTCTCAGTTATAGAATAAATAAGTCATAGAAATACAATGTACATAATTGTGACTATAGTTAATCATGCTTCATTGTATATGTCAAAGTTGCATAAATATAACAAATCTTAAAAGTTCTCATCACTAAAAAAATTGTAACTATGTAGGATGATGGATATTAACTTGTCTTATTGTGATGTTCATGTTACAATCTATACAAATACTGAATCATATACACCTGAAACTAATATGTCAATATTTCAATTAAAATAAATTTTTAAAAGTTATGCAATCAGGCCCTGGCCTTTTGGCTCAGTGGTAGAGCATCGGCCTGGTGTGCAGGAGTCCCAGATTCAATTCCCGGCCAGGGCACACAGGAAAAGCATCCATCTGCTTCTCCACCCTTCAGCCTCTCCTTCCTCTCTGTCTCTCTCTTCCCCTCCCGCAGCCGAGGCTCCATTGGAGCAAAGATGGCCCGGGTGCTGGGGATGGCTCCTTGGCCTCTGCCGCAGGTGCTGGAGTGGCTCTGGTCACAACAGAGCGACGCCCCTAGGGGCAGAGCATCGCCCCCTGGTGCGCAGAGCATCGCCCCCTGGTGGGCGTGCTGGGTGGATCCCGGTCGGGTGCATGCGGGAGTCTGTCTGACTGTCTCTCCCCGTTTCCAGCTTCGGAGAAAAAAAAAAAAAAAAAAAAGTTATGCAATCATTAATTTTTCTAGCTTTGATATTTATATATTCAAATTTGTTTTATAATCCAATGACAAATGAGAAATAGTTTATAATTTCAAAAGCATATATAGATAGATAGACTTTTACTTTTGGATGTGCATTTGATTCACTATTAGTTTGTTTAATAGAGAAAGGACAGATAGAAAATGGAAAAGGAAACACTTAGCAAATTATTCATAATAAGCAACACTTGGTAGAGAAGGATTTTTTAAGAAAAACAGATTGAGGCCAAGTTATAAGCCGTTGCCATCAACCAGCAGAAAAAATACATAGGGTTATCAGAATATAGGAATTCTGGAATTGTCTTAGTATTTTCTAATGATGGTGTGAGTGTGAGTGTGAGTGTGTGTGTGTGTGTGTGTATGTGAAAGAGAGAGAAAGAGAGAAAGGGTTAGAAGGGGAGGTATGGTGTTGACATTCGTGGGACTTGCAGCCAGTCACAGAGATATAAAACAGGCTTCCTTTTCATGTAATTGAAGGAGATGGGGTTGAGTCAGTTGTATTTCTGAGTCATGAGAGAAGCATCATCCATCCCAAAGGAGCTTGAAAGAGGGACTGCAGCTGCCAAACTCGCTCACCTCCACCACCACCAATCTGAATCATTACTAGAAATATATAAATAAGTATTCAGGAATTCACTAATGGTTTTATTTTAGAAGAATATATGTTGAGAAATGTTTCACCCTTTATATGCAGAAAATATTTTCATTCCAGTTTATATTATCTTCATGCAAGAGGCTGCTTTGATTTTTAATGTTTCCTAAGTAGGTCAAGAAAAGCAAAACCAAATAAAACCAAATCACAGAGATTATGGCTAGAAGATTGCATTTATTTAATTAGGAATTTGGCGAGGTATAAGGTATAATATTTAAACTGATCTGTTTCATGTTTTGAGTATTAAAAAAAAGACCTTGTGTCTGAAGGATAAAACTTCATCTACTCTCCAGATATTTTAATCTTTTTAAAATTGTTTTATAAATTCTCTGGTATTATTTTTATCAAAAAGCAGTGGGTTATCAGCCCCATAGATTACTTATTACTTATAAAAGAGAAAAAATACTTTATAATTGAAAAACCTAGAGGATGCCAACTTAATTAATGGGCAAACTGTCATTTCTCCCTTTGAAGGACTAAGAAGAACTCATCATCTAGGTATAGTTCTACAAAAAAACAGTTAATAGAGTCTAATCATGGGAAAACACTCAGACACATCCAAATTGAGAGATGTTAGGCCTGGAGTCTTAAAATATAGTGTTATTAACATTAAAAATTCTGGGGAAACAATGAATGCAATGTATATTCCTCGATTTAATCATAGAACAAAAGCAAAACAAAAAAAATGAAAATACAAAGAAACAACAAAAGTAGTTACCAAAAGTATTATTAGGATCATGGGAGAAAGGGATAATGAAAAGATTATTAGATAACAATATTGAATAAAAGTTAATATTTCCTGAATATCTTAATATACATGGTTATATAGAAGAATATTCTTGGTCTTAGGAGATACATGCTAGGTTATTTTAGGGATGACAAGATACAGTGGATGGAAGATCCATACAGTAACATGTTAACAAGTGAAGAATTTTTTAGAAGAGTTTACATGTGTTCATTGACCCAGTCTTTCAATTTTTCTGTAAGTTTAAAATTTTTCAAATATTAACTTAGAAAAAATAAAATAATTTAAAATTTAAAAATAATTTTTTTATACTGCATACTTTTTAAATAAAAATCAGTGTTGGGTGATTTTCTATAGTTTTAGTACAGTGGCTTACTCTTAAAAAAAAACCCTGAAAGTTAGAGGCTCCTTTCTTTATAGATGAAGAATAGAATTTTAGAGCCAGTAAGAGCTGTAAGTCAATTCTACACTTCAGACTCCAGTGCCATTGATCTGTAGGCTTTTCAGAGGAGAAAGGCTAGTTTGCAACCACCCTCACTACCACTACTTTGACCTCTCCCAACACACAGCTTTGAGAGTCTTTCTCAAAAATTGTATTCCTAAAAACCAGAAAATGACAGCTCTCAAAAAAAAAAAAAGTTATGTTTTTTTTTTCTATGTCTCCAAATCCCTAATCCTTCACCTTTACTATTTAACAGAAAGAGTATTCCTCAAAGCCCTCTTTACATAAACAATAAATATATTTTTCTTAACATCTGCCTTACTTCCTCCCTGAATTCTTTATAGTATATTTCCTTAAGTCCTCAACTTCAAGTTTTCTAGTGAGTTTATCTTCTAAAACATCACACAGCCCTTTTTCCAGTTTAAACTTTGTCACGGTCTACCTAATTGATTTCTCAAATGCAGCTAACAGCCAAGTAACCTCTTATGTCCACCCTGCAGTTATTATTGTATTATCTACATAGATCTTCCCCAGGGGGCTGCCCTACCACTGCTGGCATTAGATCCCACCATTCTCTTTCCCTGGGCTCTGCTGTACAGGGTACTGGCACTGCAGACACCGGTACTGTGAGGCCTGCTGGTCGAATACCTTGTGACTGCTTTATTCTTACCATTGTGTAAATTCTACTATAAATCTGATATATGTAACATCATTTTTTAAATTATTTTCAGTATGATACGTGTGTGTGTGTGTGTGTATGTGTGTGTGTTTAGGACCTCTTTTGAGAGCAGCTTCTGAAATACAAACCTAATAGAACACAAGTAACTTTCAAAATGTCTGCCCCATCCTTATTTTGGGGTGGGGTGGGGTAGAAGGTTCATCTTGAATATTACCTAATTTTGTAATTCAAAAACATCTGCATTTATCTGAAGGCCAGATTAAATGGGCTTATTATAAATCTATTTGGATGGGCTGTTTGAAGTATGGTTAAGGAGACAGGGCACATCTTAAAGAAGAGAGTACAGCTGGTCCAAAAATAATGACTTTGTCAACTAAGAGTAAGAGTAAAGTAATGATATGGCTTACTCCTATCTTCCCTGGCCTGTCTCCTGTGAACTTAGACCTGACTCTTGAGAAAGGGGTACAGTAAATAAATGACTAATTCTTTCTTTTGTAATTTGCACGGACACTGAAAGCATTATCTCATCACTGATAGAAGTCCTAGTGGCTAGAGTAAGTTTGACAGTGGCAAGTGGTTGAGATATAGATGATGTAAGTAATATGACTGCTTTTAGTAGCTCTTCCAGGGAAGGCAATTACCTCTTCAAGGTGTGGGCTAGAAAATGTGGGCTGTTGGCAAAGGTGTCTACGATTCTGGGCCTTAAGCAGTGGCGGCCTTCATTTGGCTTTAATGAGCCTAAGCTGCAGGAGAGAAAACCTTTGCAGATATTGGTATAATCCCTTAGTTACTGGCAATTAATAGAAACACTGAAATGAGCCAGTAGAGGAAAAAAGAGAGAAAAAAATATATGTACTTCATATGCTAGTAGAAAGAGCTACTTTCTAGAGCACATATGTGGTCTCTTTGGAAATTCCAACAATTAATTTAGCAAAGATTAGAACCTCTAGATTTTCTATATACTGAGTGAAGAGAGAAGGGTTAGACAGAAAAACTATGGTCAGCTCCAAATTTCATCCCCTTTTTACCATAAGTTGGACAGCCGATAGGTACAACCATTAAGCTTTCTTTTACCAGAAAAGGGGGAAAAATGTATGTATTTTCTTAGGTCTTGACACTACTCTGTCTTAGTAATTTCTTCTTGACTGATAAATTGAATCACATTTTCCTGTGAAGAAACTCTTAGAAATACCACAAAGTAGAAACCAAACATCAAACATATAAGATGCAGGAGATTTGGGAATAAGAGAGAAGAAAATATGGAACTATATCATGAACTGATGAATTTGGTTTTAGATACACTGATTTTAGTATAACCATGCTACTTAATTAAGTATTATAAAGCAGTTAGGCAATTGAGGCAGAGACCTAAGAAGTTATCGAAACTATTGAAAGGAAAGAAAAAAGCCTTCCTAGGCTCTACAGCTGGAAAATGATAAATTGTTACTGAAATAATGATGTACTGGCTCTATTCTATGTATAATAAATTCAACAAAAATAACATCAAAGGTCTCCTGATGATGCAACGCAATGGTAGGTAACCACCATCAACTCCCCAAAAGACCACTAGAAACACCTGCTAATGAAAAAAAGCTATGATTTTATTAAGTAAGCAATAAGAAAGAATGTTGCCTTAACACAGAGGAAGAGTGCCTTATAGTTTTCATACCTGCTCCAGATGATTCTAAGGTAGGTGGGCCTGGGTGGGATGAGTAGCGTTTATGGAATAAGTGCTTTGAATTTTAGATACCAAGAACTGGGAACTAATGAGAAAGCTGTCTATCTTGAAAAGTAAGCCCCTTAATTGCTTCATATTATTATCTCCTTGAAAAAGTATTACTGAAATCAAGCAACTAATATTTTAATGTCATGAAATAGAGACAAAAAGAGAGATATAAATATCTTTAATTTTAAGATTGCTTAAATCAAAGACAGAGACAAATACACTGGTTTTAATTTTAAAAATAACACAAGTTTGTGGCTTAAGATTTTTCAGTTCTTTCCTAAAAAATATCCACTAGTGGAATCTTAGGCTGCCTGATCTGGAAATGCAAATTGGCTGGGTTTTTTTTTGTTTGTTTGTTTTTGTTTTTGTAACAGAGACAGAGAAAGAGACAGAGGGACAGATAGGGACAGACAGACAGGAAGGGAGAGAGATGAGAAGCATCAATTCTTCCTTGAGGCACCTTAGTTGTTCATTGATTGCTTTCTCATATATGCCTTGACCAGGGAGCTACAGCAGAGTGAGGGACCCCTTGCTCTCACCAGTGATCATGAGGTCATGTCTACGATACTATGCTCAAGCCATCAACCCTTTGCTCAATCCGGTGAGCCTGCAGTCAAACCGGCTGAGCTCACTATCAAGCTGGTGACCTCGGGGTTTCAAACCTGGGTCCTCTGCATCCCAGTCTGACGCTCTATCCACTGTGCCACCACCTGGTCAGGCTAAATTGGCTGATTGTTAATAAAAAAACAAATCTTTGTTAATGTAAGATGTGATGTTTTAATATATCTGAATTTTGCTAACTAAACATCCCCTATTATTCCTAAATATAAAAGGAAGTGTGTATATTTTATGTAACAAACATTATACAAGTGTTTAGAAAACACTTTTATATTATCATGAATTATTGTCTTATATTTTCTCTTCTAGAGAAAATTGAGTCAAAATTGTAAGTTAAAAAATACTATGACTTTTTAAATTAGAATATCATATCAATTTATAGATTAATGAGATTAATAGGAATTGACACATTTGATGTATTGAGCTTTCCTATCTAGGAACAGAATATGTTTTCCTCACTTACTCTAGTTATCTTTTAAATCTGTAAAGATATTTTGTAGATTTTTAATTGAGAATTTGTACATTACTTTTCATATATATTTTATTTTTTGGTATTGTTATTTCTTGTATATGGACCCATTTTGTCCCTTTAACATGTTTTATTTGTACATTCCTGATGTTTAGGAAAGCTACTAATTGTATTTTTAAAACATTTTATTGAATTTATTGCGGTGGCATTGGAAAACAAAATTATACAGCTTTCAGGTTCACAATTAATTATACAACATATCATCTGTATATTGAACACAGTGTTAAACACCCAAAGTCAAGAATCCCTCCATCACAATCTCCTCCTCTACTATACTTCACCTTCCTTCACCCCCTTTCCCTCCCGCTATCCTCACACTGTTGTCTGTGTCCATATGTTTCTTTTTCTTTGCTTAATTCCTTCATTTTTACTAATTTTAACTTTGACATTGGATTAGGTATCTGATGAACTCTCTTATTCCTTCTGGCTGTTTTTTATGTTAATTATCTAGCAAATTCATTATATCATCTAGAAGTAAAGGTGATATCATTTTTCTTTATCTTTTTTTTTTGTAGAAGTTTTCCTTCTTGATAGTATCATAGAATTGAGCTTCCAAGACAGTGCCCAAGAGGACAAGAAGATAAGTAAGAAGGGCCTCTTAATAGCTAGGTTAATCACTGTCTTTATATTTTCCTCAGCTCTTCCCTCTCCATAAAATAAAACCTTGTTAACTTTTTCATTTTCCTTTCCCCCACTTGTTATCAACCATGTTTAATTAAAATAGAGTTGTACTTTTAGAAAATCATTATTTTATCATTGTGCACCAGAAACATTAGTCTTAGCTATGTATTCCCTCTGTTCTAACTTTTTTCTCACCCGTCTTTCTTGTGTTCTAGAATCTTCTTTTTAGAATTATTTTATTATTATTATTTTGCTATTGAATCACTTTCAGAATTTCTTTCAGGTACAACCTTGTATAGGAAAGTTTTCTGAGTCTTTACATTTCTGCAACTGTCTTGGTTCACCCTGACATTCAGTGTTATTTTTACTGTATATGAGGTCCCTAGTTTAAAACCATTTACTCTCAAGACTTGAAAGATATGGCCATTGAGAAGGCTGAAACCACTCTGATCTTGTTCATTCATTAAGATTTAATCTCACTAATGCTTATTTCCCCTTATAAGACAGATTTGCATTTTTCTTAGAGGGTTTATTTTTACTATCTCTCTCCTTTCATTACTTTTCAATTGTATACATTAATAGAAGAAGCATGCCAAAATTCTGGAAAATATGAACACCTTGAAATTTATGTCTGAGCAGACATTAAGAGTTCTGGGAGTTAGCTGTAAAGCAGTTATTGTTAAAGCAATAAGAAGTACTGCCTTATCTGAATGAAGAATTGGGAAGAGCAGAGAGCCAGCTGTGGAATGTCAGGACAATTCCACAAGTAGGGAGCAAAGAGCTTTTCCTGTATATCTCTATATATAGCTGATAATTTTTCTCTCCTCCATCCTATGGATATAACAATGTCCATGTTGCCTGACCAGGTAAAAATTATCTGGAATCAGTGGTACATGCTTTGTTTTTCCAGCAGCTCATTTTTTTCTGATGTAGTTATTTTATCAACAGCTCTGGGAAGCAGTATAGCAACTTTCAGTCACAACCTTGATGATTTATTTATGATACAAAAGTTTATTTTACTATAACACTATGAAAGCTTTGCACATCTGGGTGATATAACAATTTATGTTATAAATACTTCTCTTGAACTATTAGCGGCATCTGTCAATATACAGAACTATACTTTTGAATTTAAACACTATGGAATGCTCTGTATTAGTTAATTTTTGTGATTTTTGTTTTTTGCTAGAATTCTAATATGTGTTGAAAATAAAAACAATAAAGAATTGATGTAAGCAAGAAAAAAATCACTGTATTTTATTATTTAGAAGTAGCAACTATGATATTTTGGTATATATATATATATATTTTTTCATTCTTTCTCTAAGCCTAATTATACAAAGCCTTAAGGAAAGGAGGCTTGTCTATTGGCAATGTGTCTTAAGACTGCATTTGAAATGCTTTTCTTTATGTTGTGTTTGCTTTCCTAAATGTAATTTCTGTTTTAGTTTAATGGGTTTAGAACAGTGGTAGTCAACCTGGTCCCTACCGCCGACTAATGTGTATTCCAGTTTTCATGGTGGGCGGTAGTGGAGCAACCAAAGTATAAATAAAAAGATAGATTTAACTATAGTAAGTTGTTTCATAAAGATTTATTCTATCAAACAGCGAAAATACAACATAAAGTACTTGGTAAGTAATTATTTTATATGCTTTAACTTGCTATAACTCTGCTTTATAAATTTTATAAAGTAAAGCTACTTCTCTACTTTATAAATCACCATTACTGTGGAACTGGTGTGTGGTTAGAAAATTTTACTACTAACAGAAATCCAAAAGTGGGCAGTAGGTATAAAAAGCTTGACTACCCCGGTTTAGAATATAGTATCAGATAGAAGAGGGACCTTGACTTTTACCAACTCTGAAGGCAATTTGCACAAGAAAACTAAAGGGCACTTTCTTTCAAAAAGTTTTCTGGCTGTATGCCCTGCATGTGTCTATGACTATGTGTCCTACGATCTTGCTTCTTACAATGGGTCCAAGGACAGGAGGTCTGGTTAAAACTGCAGAATCTGAGTCCCTCCCCTGAGTGACAAAATCAAAGTCTGCCCTTTACCAATACCTCAAGTTGAATTTTATACGCACACAATTTTGAGGAGCTGTTTGTTCAGCCACATCTGTCAGCCTTCCCAGTCCCAAGGCTCTAGCTTTCTCCATGCTCAGGAAACATCAGTGCCCCCTTGTCATTCCAGCTCAGAGATAGTAATGGTTTCTCACTGTCATTGTCCCAGGGTCCTTGCTTCCCTTCCTTTGTGCTGTCCTTTAATCCTACTCATATCTTTATATCTCCTTCCATGAAGTTTCTTAAAAAACCCAGCTATGATACCTTTGATTTCCTTCTAAGAACCTGCTAAGCACTTCCTGACGCATAAGTAGTCTTGCTGCTGGAAAACTGGCAGAGATCTTTAAATTGTGAATTCATAAAATTCCACTTGAGTATTCTGCCATCCTAAGTTTCTTGCATTTGAGCGAGTTATTCTGAATGAATACTAATGTAGCTTGGTTAGTTTCTCCTCCACTCGTTGTCACTTCCCAGCCACCACACACATCATCACTTGCTGTGGACATTCAAGTACCCTGCAGACATTATCCTTCAGAGAGAATTTTCTGGCAGATATGTTAGAATGTATCATGTGTACTTTTTGTTTTGATAAATTCTTACTTAATTCTGATAATAAACTCATGTTGTAAATGCTGTGATAAGTGGCAAACAACAACAACAACAACAACAAAAAAAGGTGATTGCAGGAGATTGCATAGCTTTCACAAGACCATACAGTTGATAGCTGGCACGATGTGGCTGTAGAGCAAACCTAACTTGCCCCCAGAAACCCAAATCCTAGACAAATCCTCGGGATGTGCGGGATTCTAGAATCTCAGGGTAACATTCTAACTTGCTCATTCTTTCTTGTCTTTTCATCCATCTGCCTGCAGTCTTCATTAGAGCACCATCTATTCTAGGTATTCACAGGGCCTCAGCATTTTCATAATCTTAGCACTCTCATGTCTCCCATGGAAGTACTAGTCATAGTTTTTGTAGGATTGGAGAATATTGTTCACCTAAGATCTGAGAACAGTGCTATTTTCCATAATACCACTATCATTAATATATCATTTTCAACAATTAACTCCAAGTGCAAGGAATTGTAATTAAGCATCAGCAGTGATATTACAGAAGACGGCCTGATCCACTTCAGTTCAAATGAAAACTGCAGTATCTCACATTCTCATGTAAAATGTTTGAGTTTCATTTGGGTGTCAGACACTGTGCTAATTGCTTTCATATGGATGTTTATATTTAAACCCAACCACAATTTATAAAATATATATTATTATTATTATTTTCATTTTTAAAATGTAGAAATTGAGGAATTCTGATACATACGTACAAAGCCCATCTGATTTGCAAAGAATTTAAAAGTCAGACAGTGTAATTATATAAACAAACAAGAATTCTAAAACACTCCTGCTGTGTGTAAATGCACAGCCAATATAGAGAACCATTTACTAATATTCAGGAAAGTTGAAGATGCGCCTACCTATTACAAGTCCATTACTATTCATACACTCAGAGAAACTCCCTGATGTCTACCCATGTATGAGAATGTCCACCACATAATCATTGTGAAATGGAAACCTCAATGCTTAACACAAGGTAAACACAGGAAATTACAGGCACTATGCGATGCCATCTGTTGAGAGTTTGGCAGTTGTTAAACTTTAACATAAGGCTTATTTCTAACTATATAATATATAAACTATATATATACTTCAACACTAAGAATATTGATAATGGAATGGCATTTACATATGAGGAGAGAGGAAGAATAAGAAACATAAGAGGTACACAAAGGCATTTTAACCTTATTATTAGTTACACGACAAGCATGCTTGTTCTAAAGTTAGTTTATATTCTCTTTTCTGATTGTAATACAAAAAGGAAAAGTACTAGAAAATGCCAAAGCAAAATAAAAATGTGATAATAAAATACCATTAAAAATGACAGGTGCACAAGTGAATACAAGTAAAGTTGGGGTAACTGGAAGAACAGTAGAGTGTACCAATGTCAATATTCTGGTTGCAATGTTTTACTATAATTTTATAAGATGTAAGCATTAGGTAGAACTGAATAAAGAATATTCAGAGTATTTCTATGTAAATACTTACAAATGCATGTGAATTTATAATTATATCAATCAAAAAGTATTTCAAGGCTATGGCTGGTTGGCTCAGTGGTAAAGCATCGGCCCAGTGTGTGGATGTACCAGGTTTGATTCCTGGCCAGGGCACATAGGAGAAGTGCCCATCTGCTTCTCCACCCCTCCCCCTCTCCTTCCTCTCAATCTCTCTCTCCCCCTCCCACAGCCAAGGCTACATTGGAGCAAACTCAGCCCGGGCACTGAGGATGGCTCTGCGGCCTCTGCCTCAGGTGGTAGAATGACTCTGGTTGCCACAGAGCAATGCCTCAGATGGGCAGAGCATCACCCCCTATTGGGCATGATGGGTGAATCCTGGTTGGGCACATGTGGGAGTCTGTCTCTCTGCCTCCCCACTTCTCACTTCAGAAAAATACAAAAACAAAACAAATCTATTTCAATTAAAAATTAAAATAATAAAAAATAAATTAAGAATACAATGTCCCCACAAGTATACCTAACATATTATTGACTTTTATTAAAACTTCAACAGATAAATAAGTAAATTAAGCCCTAGCTGGTTGATTCAGTGGTAGAGCATTGACCTGGCATGTGGAAGGCCCTGGTTTGATTCCAGTCAGAGCACACAGGAGAAGCAACCATCTTCTTCCTCATCCTTCCTCCTCCCCCTTCTTTCTCTCTCTCTTCTCCTCTTGCAGCCATGGTTCAATTGATATGAGCACATTGGCCCTGGGTGCTGAAGATGGCTCTGTGGAGCCTCTACCTCAGGGGCTAAAAATAGCTTGGTTGAGAGTTGAAAATATGGCCCCAAATGGGCAAAGCATCAGCCCCAAAACAGGTTGCCTAGTGAATCCCGTTTGGGGGTACATAATAGGAGTTCATCTATTTCATCTCCTCTCAAATTAAAAAAAATAAATAAAATAAAAATAAATAAATACATAAATAGATAAAGGTCTGAAAAATCTGCAAGAACTGTCAATCACAAATGTTGCTTTTGTGTTTCAAGTTAATTTTTTTTATACTGAGTAGCACCTTTGTCTCAAGGAGACATTGAGTGTCTAGGCTTGCCAAAAAGAAACAAATTGGCAAAATGCATAGGAAAATCACAACAGAAAAACAATTATCTGCCTTCTGGGAATTACAGATGTAAACTCAAACCTTACTTAATGTCCAAAGTAAATGAAAAAGAACATATACTAGTCCTCAATCTGTATATATGAATAAGCAAATTCTCCTTGTCAATAACATTAATAAAGTTTGCAGTAAGTCTGCACTGAACAGTTTTAATCTAAAAGTAGTTAATCCAATGAAATTTTCAAGGCTGATTGTGTGCCAACTCATAATAATTTTTGAAACCTATGAAAAATGCAGAATAATAGTCAAGCCTCAAAAATTCTGAATTGGAATCTCAGAATGGGGCTGAGGAATATACATTTATATAAAATATCTATGTGCTATTTCTGTACAATAAAATTTCATAACTATTTGTCAAAATATTTGATTTTTTTATTTATTGATTGATTTTTAGAGAGAGAAGAGGATGGGGAGGTGAGAAGCAGGAAATAACAACTCACGGTAGTTGTTGCCTTCTGTATGTGCCTTGACCAGGCAAGCCCAGGATTTCAAACCAGTGACTTCAGTGTTCTAAATAGATTTTACCCACAGTGCCTCCAAAGGTCAAGCAATTAAAAAAAAATTATTGATTGATTTTTAAAGAGAGGAGAGGAATGAAAGAGAGAGAGAGAGAAAATAGTTGAGTTATCTTTGTTGGCTATCAAAAATATGAAAATATCAAGTCAATCTCACTGTAGTCAGCTCTTCAAACATAATTAGCACTTTAAAATTGTAAAATTCATTTCTAGTCTATCTGATACATTATTTTGTGTCTAAATAAGCATAATAAGCAAGTACTTATGTGTAGCCAAGTGTGACCATTAAAGCTGCTGAGATATTTAGACCCTAAATGGGCTTAAGAGTAATTCAAAAAACAACAGGGTTTGGAGGGGAAAGTATATTAAAAATTTGAGTAGTGAGTTTTTTGTTAACCCTTTGAATGAGGACATACATGAACGTTTCGCATTACTCAAAGGGTTGTTCTTCATGTTTGTGAAAGAACAACTTGAATTTTATTTGTATTAATACAAAATAATGTATGCATGTAAAAAATGTGTTTTGTTATGTGAGAGAATAGAAAAACTCATCATTGTGTCCCAGGCATTCTGGCTGTTGAAAAGGTTCAATAGCTATTTTTTTCTGAAATAAATGAAAGGCACCCTGAAGCACAATATGTCACATAGACAGAGCTTGGCAGATATTTTCTAAGTATATTTTGACCATGCTTTAGAATAATTAGCTTTTCTGACCAGCAAGCACTCAAAATCTGAGAATAGATGTCTAATCTCAGTGTTTCCACATCCCCAAACTATTTTAAGATCTCCTAATTTTAACCTGTATTGAGAGCTGTCTTGCTGGGCTAATAGAGAGCATGTGGTTCACAACAGTGGGCAGTTAAATAGGAGTGTTCCTGCTGCTTCTCTCTGTGCCCAATTACCTGACTGACTCTTGAAAGTCAGAGTTCACAGAATCTTGGAACTGGGTACACCTGGGCACTTAATCAGACAAACATGGTTCCCCAGACCCAGAAGTCACATCTCAGCTCTAACTCAGACTGAAGATAAGAGGGTGTAGCCGAGAGAATTTTAAGTAACTTCAGAATATGCAAAACTTCCTGTCAACTTAAATGGTTACTGTCACTTTTTAAAACACATGGAACTCAAATATTTAAATTATAATTCTAGTTTTAATTTGAAGGAATCTAACAATAAGCTCTTTCTGCTACCATAGTACTTTAGATCTGACTTTTCTTTAATTTCCAAAAAATGCAGGTTTGGGAAATGAAATTAGGAATGCAAGGTGAACTTAGTGTGAATTTTACTATAATTCTATCAGTATGTCATTGCATCTGTCTACTTAGACACACATTTTCTGCTATGTTTAAGTTAAACAAAACATTAAATGACTATGTCGTATGACATCTCATTAATATGTTTTCATTCACATCTGTGCCTTTAGTGTAAAAAAAGCAACTGCTTCAGTGATAAGAGATTAGGACCTTTAATTAGAAACAAATGACAAATCACTGTTAACCCCATGTAATGCTTTCTAAAACTTCCATCAAATATTCCTCTTAAAACATTATTAAACACAAGTTCCCCAGACCTACTTCCTGGAAAGTGCCATTTAACAAAACCCAGGCAGGATGTTAATACTGGAGCCGAATTACAGGTTGCCAAAGCATTTCCTGTGAGGGGATTGACAGGGGATCATTTTGTTATGGGGCCACCTCCAGTGTGTTGTGACAACCACTCATTACACCTCTGCGCACAGCACTCAGCTGTAGGTTCTACAAGATGCAAATAGCTCCAAATGGGTTCAATTTAGAGTGAGTGGATAATGTATCATTCACTTCTCTAAGGTAGAAGCTTTTAATTTTCCAAGAACAAGAAAGAGAAGAACCTTGTAGTTTCTGGAAATTAAGAATAAGTTAACCAATGATGCCTGAGGAATGAAGTCACAATAGCAATATCTGTTACATTATAAATAAAAACACTTCACCTGCCTTGTTTCCCCAGCGCTCAACCCAAAATACTAATTGGTCAAGTGAGCATCACCTCTCAATAAATATAATTATCCATTTAAGAGTTCAATGTTAAAAACTAGTAACCTCTAAGTGATGGTAGGTTTTTCTCTTACAAAAGGAACTGCTTACAAAGCTACTATAGTTAATTATAATAATATTCAAAAGTGTTTAAAGCATGTTGATATGGGAAAAATATCATGAAATGCTTTACACAGTTGGTCTTTAATATTTTAGCATGCCAGCTTTTATACCCCTCTGCAATTTTACTCTCACTGGTCTATTACTGATTTTAGTAAGTGTTGCTAACAATGGAATGCAGCAAGTTCCTACTATAAGCTATTTAGAAGAGCAGTATGCAGTATGGATTGCAAAAAGTCAATAAGCGCATTTAAGATTCCTGTGTATAACAAAGTCACAGGAGAAGCCAGGCAGCTACATAACCGGCCCCTGTGAAAAGATTGTATTTTCTGCTATTAGTACTGTTGGAATCCATGGGAGTCCGAAAGACCAGAGTTACAGGCTTTATTGAAAGGAAGAAAGGAACCCTGCTGGGCACTTCTCCTGGGGAGAAGAGTACTGAAAACAGACTGAGGTAAAAACTTTATAGGGTTGGGGATAGCCTCGAGCAAGGGTGTGCTGGTATGTTTGGCTTTCTGGAATACTCTTCATTGGGGTGATAGACCAGCTTCCTGGAATTTCTTTGTCCCATGGGCGATTGTCAGGTAATTAAGGGTAGGGTCAGGCAGCCAAGTGGAACAGCAAAATGGCAGTTTGGAATTCACCTATCTATCATTTCTCAACTCTGTGGTTACCTATAAAAGAAAGGCAGTTATTAATTTTATAATATATGGTGAGGGGTGATGAGAAGAAAGAAGAGAAAAAGCTGAAAAATTATTGCTTCTTCTGAAGAGAACTCAAGAAGGGAACCTTGCCAAGCGAAGTCCCTCATCCAGTTAAGGCTGTCATCAATTTCCATGCTGTAAGGTCTGAACCAGGCGATGTCTCCGAAAACCTGAGGGAGGAAGTAAAAAAATTAGGCAAGGTAATAATTGTTAGTTGCTTGCTGATTGAACAGGGTGACATGGTGATACACACAGTCTCCTGGATGAGCCTCATGAGATGTGCTGGTCTGGTTCCTCTCGAATGGGAGGACATGTGGAGATTTTTAGAGACAGGAAACCTGTTGGTGTAAGTTTTTAGAAGGAATGAATATGTGTGGTTAAAAGGAAGGGGGTTTGGAGAACATTCAGGAGGGAACTTCTTGGGCTGAGGGGTGGCTTCTTCCTGCTGTCATCCCTACTTATTTAATATTTCCCTTATGAAGTTCTCCTTGGGGTACTGGAGAATAGTAGTATAGGAGCATTTGATTGTAGGTAATCCTAGAGATTTCTCTCATCCGCGCCTGTAGAAACTTGATAAAGAAGGGGTCAAGTATATGGATATTAGGAAGGCAGAGATAAGGAGAGTTGTATGAGGAGCCCTGAGGAGCCACTGCGCCACCTCACCCGCAGGTATTGTGAAGTACCAAAAGCTACAGAATCAATATTAATATTTTAAGAGGCTTAAAGAACATTTTATTAATTTAAGTTAAGGTGTGCAGAGAAATTTTGTGAATGATCTCTGTACTGTGTGATTGGCATAAAACCAGGATGGCCCTTAGCATTGTATTGTAAATGTAAAGGAAGGAAAACATGGATTCCCTGACATTCCACCACACCTGTGGGAAAAAGGGTTAATAGCTAGCCAGGTGCAGGAAAAGAGCAGCCAAAATAAACCTTTTCTTATAGTAATGAGCCATTTGTGGGCATTTGTCCCCAAGGAAACTACCTCTCCTATGTAAATGCATGTGGTTAACACGTGTGACTCTGGACAGAGAGATGGCAGATAAACATTAGAAAATATAGAAATGCCTTTTAATATGTAAAGAGACATATTTCTACCATAGTGTTGACTTGGAAATTTTGTTTTCTCCAAAATGATGTATGGCTTGCAAATTGAACATGGTCCTATCATGTTAAAGGACATATGACTATAAACAATAGTGGTAAAGGGCACCTAATTGCAATTTTTGCTTCTGTACTTCCCGCTTGCAAAACTATAAAAACTAGGTAGAACAAAGGACAAAGGACCGGCGCGCTCTCCCTCAGATTTCTGTCAGAGTTGCCGCCGCTTGGCCAAGCTAGACAATAAAGCTTTGGTGTGGAATCGTGAGATTTTGTTCCCGTCTTCAATGTTTCAAGTCCCTCCAGATTAGGTTTAGCATTGTATAGTGGGGGTTGAAAGTTCTACCATGGTAAAGTTAGAGATATTTTTTCCTGGCAGCCCTGGAGAGAGCAGTTAGCTTGAGCTACAAGAAATGTTTCAGGCCCTGGCCGGTTGGCTCAGCGGTAGAGCGTCAGCCTGGCGTGCAGGGGACCTGGGTTCGATTCCCGGCCAGGGCACATAGGAGAAGCGCCCATTTGCTTCTCCACCCCCCCCCTTCCTCTCTGTCTCTTTCTTCCCCTTCCGCAGCCAAGGCTCCATTGGAGCAAAGATGGCCCGGGCATTGGTGATGGCTCCTTGGCCTCTGCCCCAGGCGCTAGAGTGGCTCTGGTCGTGGCAGAGTGATGCCCTGGAGGGGCAGAGCATCGCCCCCTGGTGGGCAGAGCGTCACCCCTGGTGGGCGTGCTGGGTGGATCCCGGTCGGGCGCATGCGGGAGTATGTCTTACTGTCTCTCCCCATTTCCAGCTTCAGAAAAATATAAAAAAAAAAAAAAGAAGAAAGAAATGTTTCATGTCTGTTTGTAGGCTCTTCTTCAGCCAAGAAGACCCAGCAATCTTGTCCCCTTACTATGTGAAAGGTAACAAGATTGAGAAGTGTTAAGAGGTGAAAGCTCTTCATTCTCTTAGTTCTTCAGGGACATGGGAGAGCTTTAGGGTTAGGGGACCTATAGAGGTTGAAAGACAGGATTTAGGAGGTTTGCTGATATAGGGTTTCAGATTTTTCTGTTTCGTGAGGGCAGGTTTCAGGGTTGATGTGTAGGGTTAGGTAGATTTTTTCAATTTTCTGATTGGTGAAGGTCTTTATGTGGTTCTGTAAGAAACTAGTGATCAAACGTAAGAGGAAGGGTCCAAAAGTTAGAAAAATAAATAGGAGAGTGAGTGGACTAATGAAAGGCAAAAGTCAAGACACCCAGTTTGTGTGAAACCACTGATTCCATGTATACAAATTCGCTAGGCTTCAGAGAGAGAGAGAGAGAGAGAGAGAGAGAGAGAGAATAGACAGGGAAGTGGCCAGTCCCCCTGCTCCTAGACCTACTTCTGTAGAGATTCCTAAAGCAACAAGAAGAGAAAGTATCTGTATAGCTCGTTTGGTCCTTAGATTGACTAGTGTACTAGAAATTGGAAGGGGCTCATGGGGTGGGATTAGGTTGATATTTGAGGTGAGATAGATTAGGATATAGGTTTCTGACAAGTAAGTAAGGAGACACATATATGTGTTGGTCCCATATGAGTAGAAAACCCCTCATTGAGTGAGGCAGGCTGAGAGGTGAATAGAGAATAGAAGGACAAGGGTTCAGGTTTGTTTCTCTGTTTCTGAGCTCCAGATGGTCAGGGTGGAGGAAAGAGTCACCCTTAGCAGCAGTGGGAGTTGTCAGGATCACGGTGTGTGGACCTGTCCATGTGAAAGTCAGTCCTTGGATGATGTAATGCTGGAAGTGTCTCTTGGACAATCTTTGAACAGTTTGCTGAGTGACCTGTAAATCCTGCTAGTACTTAGAGAGATAGGGTGGTTACATTTCTATACTTTGCAGCTAGAGTTTAAGTTCTAGTGACCACTGCTTCTAGCTGGAATTAGCAGCAGGTCCTAGCCTACAGTAGGTATGGGGCATTGAGACAAGAGGAATAAAGGAGATACTATACATTAAATAAAGCAACAAAATCAGAATGCCAATACCCACAGTAGAGATCTTCAAGGGATAAATAAAACTCAAATATTCAAATGAGACATAGTAGATGGCCCTTGTGTTTATAAGAAGTGAGATCATGTTATCTGCAACTTGGAAGAAATACCTTAGGCTTGTGAATGATGTCCTTGGACCTTCAGTGGCAATTCCCAGCATGCTGGAAAAGGTCAGGTCACAAGTAGCTAGAGCAGGGCTAGAAGAGACTGAACCCTCCCTCCATGGAACAAGGGGGCAGATTACCTTCTCATGTCCTTCTTTCCACAGCACAGACATGTCAACCTGTGGGGCTGGGAAGACTAGCAGGCTTCAGTTCAATGACCTTTCTTTCCAATCTGGAGCAGCGCCCTGACGGAGTCCGATGAAGCCCTTTAGGGTGCTAGAGCCTTTAAGAGCATATGCCAAAAGCTGATATTTCCTGACTTTTTGGGGGCCTTATTTGCCTTTTCTGTTACTTCCTTGGCCATTATAGACCTTAAAAGCCATGCTCAAAAGATCTCACTGAGGGGCTTGACTAAGAGAGCAAAATTGGGAATTCACTGTTTAAAGAAGCCTATTAGACTTTGGAGAGAAAGGATTTGATATGTGGTGATAGGTGGTTGGAGACTGCAGAGGATCTGAGTTTGATCTAGGATGAGACCTCAGGTGGTGAGGGTTAAGGCGATGTCCAGATAGACTAGGGACTGAGAGTGAAGTTGAGCCTTAGCAGAGAAGACATGATATCCCTTCATAGTGAGGAAGTTAAGAAGGGTGGAGGTATGTCTCCTTGAAGCAGGCAGGGAGGGCCTGCAGAGGAGTAGGTTATCTACATATTATAAGAGAGTACTAGTTTTGAGATTGCATGCTGCTAAATCCTGAGCTAGTACCTGCTGAAACAGGTGTGGGCTGGTTTTGATCCCGTAAGGTAAGACAGTCCACATAAAGGTAAACAGAAAGTAAAGAGTCAGTGTGTGGAGGAATGGTAAAGAAGGCATTCTTGAGGTCTATGATCCTGAAGTGAGCAGTGCTTGAGGGAATGTGTGACAGTAACTTGTAGAGATTAGGGACTACTGGATGAAGGAAAACTATCTCACACACACACACACACACACACCACAGAGAGAAAGCTTTGTTAAACTTGGATGACATTATCTTTCACATGGGAAGGATCAGGCTTTTTTTTTTAAACTAACCAATTGAATTCCCAGTCCTTCCAGGACTTGCATTGATTCCTTCCACCTAACCAATCTATTTTCTAGATCTTTCAGGGTCTGTGTCCCTTATCCAATCTGATTCTTTTCCCAGGCTTGGCTCTTCCCCTTATGGTAGCCATTTTACTTCCTACTTGTCATTCCTCAAAAGGGCATCTCTTTCTGTGCCATCTTGACTTGTACTTACATGTGCCCAGGAGAAAAAGTTTATTGTTTATTCCTCCTCACTCTCCCATAGTCTGGTAGAATGGATGCATTGTACCCTGTAGAGATTGAAAAGTCCATCCTTTCTCCTAATGGGAAAGGGAGGGATGGTAATTCCCTCTGTGAGGCAATGGTATGATCTTTATGAGCCTATGAATGCTGCAACTTCCTAATAAAGCTGGCCCAATATCTGATTCGGTTTCCCAGTTTATTAGGCTTCTTAATGTCCAATTCCCTTTGCTCCCTTTCTTTATTAATATCTCACTACCTATGCTAACACTACCTCATAACGTTCTACTTCAGATGAACCAAAAACTTCAATGAAGAAGCAATGTTTCAATATACTTAGGAGAAAATGATAGTATAATATAGCCTTGGGCAAGACACCAAACACAAAAATTATAGAGCTAAGTTTGTCCAATTGCTTTTATTCAGTAACATGTATGATTCTCTAAATACAATATTGAGTAAAATAAATAGCAGAAGAATATATACAGCATAATTCTATTTATTAAATGTTAAAAAGACAAAGAAATAAAAATAATTTTACTTCTACCCATAAATTATTATGCTAAGAATTGCTATTGATAAATTTATAAATAAATAAATATATGGAACTATTTTCAAATATTTGACAACAGGCTACATAGAACTGTGATTCCAGAGAGAAATAAAATAAAAAATGTGAGCCACATAGTTGTCCCAGTTTACAACCAGAATTCAGTTTCCAGACCATATGACAGAAGGGGGAAACCAAAGAAAACCTGGTGTTTCCAGTGAGGTGAGGAAACAGATGTAAGAATTCAGGGATGTTGATGCAACAAAAGTTGTAAAAAATAATTGAACTAGAGAAGCAGAGCTCTTGACATGTTCAGTAGGGCTCCAAAGAGTGCCTTCAATTCCCTACTAATCTGGAAGTGCGTGGCAGAGATGTGGGTAGACCTCATAATCTTTTGCACCAGTAAAAGTGTGGAATATTTCAAGTTATCACTAGACAGAATGGTGAAACCTCCTTAAGAAATTAAATATTAGCTAGAATCTTCAGAAGTGTTTTCTGTTAGTGGCTAAATTAGCCCCAAAATTAATGTTGTACTACCCCTTCCCTAACAAAGCTTTAAAAATATAAAATAGCCTCAAAAGCATGTCAGTGTTCCATTAGTAACTTAACTGCATGCCAGAATGTAAAACCAGGGGGGCCACCACCATCATGGTCATGCACATGCAGGTTCCAGTTAGATTCAGACAGATGGTAAAGACATAGTGGAGCCAAAAAATGGTGGGCCATTCCTTTATTCAAGACTCTCACCAGCTGATGAGCAAAAAACACACAGGGCTCACAAAGCCATTGACACATTCTCTGGTTCCAAAACCAGGAGAATCTTCCATGGTTTTTTCTAGAATCAAAGGTCTCCCCAGTCTCAAAGCCCCTCACCTCTGGTTCCCATCTGCCAACATGGCTTCTTACTCTGAAAAACTGGCTTCTCTCTCTTTTTCTGCCATCTTGGCTTCTTTTTCCTTCTCCTCCTCCTTCTCTCCTTTTAAAATTTTTCTGATACCAAAACCTCTCCTCCACCAAACATTAGCATAACAATGGCCCTTCCCAAACAGGAAGATAATTAGCAGTTTTACAGATCATATACCCAGCACTGCTCAGCACCATTTTTAACAATAAAAGTGAGCAAATTCAAAAAATGCAAATTTTACAAATTCATTTGCCCAACACAGAACAAAGTCTAAACTCTTTGAAGAAATATAAAATTCAGTATTCAACAAGAAAAATTATAGAATGTCTGGCATCCAAAAATATTAATAGGCCTATAAAAAAAGCAAGAAAATCATCAATTAGTATAAACAAATCCAGAGATTAGAAAGAGGGTAGAATTAGGGACCAGGAAACATAACAATTATCATAAAGGTTATAATAGGATATAACATGAATATAATACTAAGGGAGAATAAAGATACAAAATACAATTGGTACTTTTAGAAATGGGAAAAATATGAAATGAGAAATACATTGGATGAGTTTAACAGACATTTACATTATACAGAAGAAAAGAAGACTAACTTTGAATTTATGACATAGTAATTAAAATTATTCAAAATGAAGCACTGAGAAAAATAAACATTGAAAAATAAATAAAAAATTAGTGATCTGTGGGACTGTATTAGTTTCTATGGCTGCCATACAAATTACCGTAAACTTAATGATTTTGATACAAATTTATTATCTTACAATTCTCTGTGTTAAAAATGCAGGCCTGACCTGTGGTGGTGTAGTGGATAAAGTGTCAACCTGGAAACGCTGAGGTTGCTGGTTCAAAACCCTGGGCTTAACTGGTCAAGGCACATATGGGAGTTGATGCTTCCTGCTCCTCCCCCTTCTCTCTCTCTCTCTCTCTCTCTCTCTCTCCTGTCTATAATGAATAAATAAAATCTAAAAAAATGCAACATAGGTTTAATAGGCTACAAGCAAGGTTTAGACACGCACACGTATTCTGAGGGCTCTAGAGTACAGTATGTTTCCTTGCCACTTCCTGTTTCTCGAGAACCCCATATTCCTTGTCTCATGGCTTCTTTCTTTCATTTTTAAGCCAGCAACAGAGAATTGAGTGTTCCTTTAATATTCCTCTGACATATCTTAGTTGCCACATTTCTTTCTGTGACCAAAACCAAGAAAAATTCACAATTTTTAAGGACCTATGTGATATTAGATCCACCCTGATAATCCAGAATAATCTCTTCATCTCAGTCTCCCTATAACATCACATCTTTACTACTACCTTCTTTATTTGATCCAGCTAATAACACTGTTTTGTCTTTTTCCAAATAGCTTCAGATATATGGAAAAGATTTATATAGGCGGATGGGGATCCTTAAACCCCTCAGTGAAATCTTATAAGCATGGTTTTTAAGTTACCAAGAGGGAGAAAAAGCCCAATAGAGATCAGGGGAACTACCAACTTTTAGAATATGCCCTTAAAGGCTCCAACGCCCCAAAGGGGTCTCATAGGATGCCACCTGGGTCCTGCTTCAATAGTGGAAAGGAAGGTCATTGAGCTAAAGCCTGCCAGACTTACATGCCTCTGCTGTGAGGAAACAGGGACACTGGAAGGTAGGCTTCTCCCTCGCTCCTCTAAAGGAGGGTTCAGTCTCTTCCAGCCCTGCTCCAGCCACCTTTGACCTAACCTTGCCCAGAATGCTGGGGTTTGCCACTGAAGGCTGAAGGTGCCCAGGGTCGTCAGCCCCATGTATGACACTGTGGATGAGCCTATGTATTTCTTCCAAGAAGCAGGTAAACTGATCTCATTTTCACAAGGGCCACTTAACTATGTCTTGCCTGAATAGTCAGGTTTTTTATTCTTCCCTCGAAGATCTCTGTTGTGGGTGTTGATAATCCTATTTTTTGCTGCTTTGTTTAATATATAGTGTTTCTTTTATTCCTCCTACCTCAATGCCCCACTCATATTTCAGGCTGGGACCTACTTCTAATTTAGAGCTCTCTTTCCCCCTTTTGCCAACTTCTACTATGAATCTACCTTTGCCACCAAGCTTAGTGTATCCCAAGGTTCTCTTTACCAAGCCAGAGTCGCAGAGTTCCAGGGAAAAACAACTTGGTCTCACCTCTCCAGGCAGAGGAGAACAGAAGCTCCATCTCCACACATGCTGCAAATGGCTTTTCCAGTCTACCTGAATCATTACCAGCTAGAAGCAGTGGTCATTGGGACTTGGACATGAGCTGCAAAGTATAAAATTGTGGCAACAATTTCAGTGTCATGCAGACTTTTCCTGAAGGTGGACTTTTCCTGGACTCCTGCTCCTTGTGACAGCTCCTAACAGACTGAACTGGGGTTGGGTTGCATTTATCAGGGACTTGGCATGGTGTTGGGGCCAACTTGGACTTGGTGAACTTGTTAAGAACACTACTCTTTTATGGATTCTTGCTGTATTGGCTAAGAGTTTGCTTAAATTCTTTAATCACTGTAAAAAAAAATAGAAGACTGGGTAAAGAAAATGAGGCATATATACACCATGATATACTATTCAGCCATAAGAAATGATGACATCGGATCACTCACAACAGAAAGGTGGGATCTTGATAACATTATATGGAGTAAAATAAGTAAATCAGAAAAAAACAAGAACTGCAGGATTCCACACATTGATGGGACATAAAAATGATACTAAGAGACATGGACAAGAGTGTGGTGGTTATGGGGCAGGGGGAGGGAAGAAGGGAGAGGGGGAGGGGGTGTAGGAGGGGCACAAAAAAACTAGATAGAAGGTGACGGAGGACAATCTGACTTTGGGTGATGGGTATGCAACAGAATTGAACGACAAGTTAACCTGGACATGTGTTCTTTGAATATATGTACCCTGATTTATTGATGTCACCCCATTAAAAAAATTATTTATTAAAAAAAAAGATCCGGCCCAGTTTGGTTGGCTCAGCGGTAGAGCATCAGCCTGGCATGCAGGACCCCCGGGTTTGATTCCCGGCCAGGGCACACAGGAGAGGCACCCATCTGCTTCTCCACCCCTCCCCCTCTCCTTCCTCTCTGACTCTCTCTTCCCCTCCCGCAGCTGAGGCTCCATTGGAGCAAAGATGGCCCGGGCGCTGGAGATAGCTCTGTGGCCTCTGCCTCAGGCACTAGAGTGGCTCTGGATGCAACAGAGCGACACCCCAGAGGGGCAGAACATCGCCCCCTGGTGGGCATGCTGGGTGGATACCGGTTGGGCACATGTGGGACTCTGTCTGACTGCCTCCCTGTTTCCAGCTTCGGAAAAATGAAAAAAAAGATCCTTTTACCTATATAAGGTAACATACTCACTGGTATAAAGATATGAAGTATAGCCCTGGCCAGTTGGCTCAGTGGTAGAGCATCGGCCTGGCGTGCAGAGGTCCTGGGTTCGATTCCCGGCCAGGGCACACAGGAGAAGTGCCCATCTGCCTCTCCACGCCTCCCCCTCTCCTTCCTCTCTGTCTCTCTCTTCCCCTCCCACAGCGAGGCTCCATTGGAGCAAAGATGGTCCGGGCACTGGGGATGGCTCCTTGGCCTCTGCCCCAGGTGCTAGAGTGGCTCTAGCATCACCCCCTGGTGGGCAGAGCATTGCCCCCTAGTGGGCGTGCCAGGTGGATCCTGGTCGGGCGCATGCAGGAGTCTGTCTGACTGTCTCTCCCCATTTCCAGCTTCAGAAAAATACAAAAAAAAAAAGATATAAAGTATAAAGGCAGTATTCAGAGAACCATTAATATCAACAGAAATTCAACTGGGGTCCCCCCCAAAAAATGGCAGATGAAAGATATTTGAATATATAATCACCAAATTTTCCCAAATTTGATAAAACTATAAAACTACATGTCCAAATATCTTATCAAAACTCAAGCAGAAAAAAAAAAAACTACCTGTGGTCATATCCAAATTAAATTCCTATAAAGCATTGGTAAATATATAGAAAATCTAAAATCATCCAGAAAAATAGACATTTTATGTGCATAGAACAAAAATAAAAATAACAACAGACTTGTTTTCTAAAACTATGTTAGATTAATGTCAATGGAGTAATACTTCAAATATGATGAGAATGGTGTGGTTAGAATAGATACTGTCAAACTAGATGTGTAGACTTAGCAAACTATCAAAAATCAAGATAAAATAGAATATGTTTTTCAGAAAATGAAAGCTGAAAGAATTTAGTTCAGCTAACTAAACTAAAAAAATATTTTAAAAGATTTTTTAGCCAAAAGAAGAAAAAAGATACCACATGGAAAGGTGGGTCTACATAAAGAAGTCAAAATGACAACACATGGTAAATAAGTGGTAATACATGCAAAACATTTTTTCTCATTTTAATCTCTGTGAAATACAAGCAACTATTTAAATAAAACAATAGCATAATATTTAAATTTTATAACATCTAGAATTAAATTATATGACAAAAAAGCACAAAGGATAAGAAAGATAAAAGGAAAGCATACTCATGATAGTCTTATACTCTCTGTGGGAGGGTATGGTACTAATTAATATAAACTAAAAGTTAAGAATTTATCTTCTTAAATCTAGAGCAACTACCAAAACCATAAAAGAGACATAGATAATAATCTAATAGTAAATATAAAATACAATTATAAAACAAATAATAAAAAAGACAAACAATAAAGTAAAAATAAGGAAGAATATATTGTCTAGGTAGAAACGACATAGCAAAATGATTGATTTAAGCACCAACATATGTGCAATCACAATAAACTAAAACGGTTTAAATATTCCAAGTACAAGACATAAATTTTTAAATTGAATAAAAAAATGAGACAAAGCTATATAAAAAGTTTATAGAAAATGTATACAAAGACATGCTTCAAATAAAAAAAACAATACTCGATAAAAAGGACAGATTGGGAAAGCACATACCACATGCTACTGATTAAAAAAATGCTAAAAAGTTGGTAAGAATATTAGAAACGTAATCTTCAAGCAAAAACTATAAACAAAAGTAAAGAAGTACTTATAATGAAAAAGGGGTCAATTCCTCAAGAAGACACAATCCTATATGTGTATGCACTTAATATCAGAATCAAAGAGCATAAAGCAAATACAATAATATAGATCTAATACAATAACAATCATAGTTTGATATTTCAACACTTACTTTCCAGTAATAGGTAGAATATGTAGTCAAAATCAAGTAACAATGGAGAAAACTTGTACAATGTGTCAACTAGTTAGACTTAATTAACATTTTAGAGCATTGGACATAGAAGAGCAGAATACACATTGTTAACAAGTAAACATAAAATATTGATAAAGATTAACCATATTCTGGGCAAAAAAAGCAAGGAATATAATCTATGCTCCTTGATCACACCAAAAACAAAAAAACAAACAAAAAAAGAACTTAAAATCAATTAAAGAAAGATATTATGACAATCCACAAATATATGGTAATTGTATAACACAGTTCCAAATAAAACATACCATGGGTCAAAAAAGAAATTTTAAAAGAAAATTAAGTATTTTTAGCTAAATTAAAATAAAAATATATTATATTTTTATTTTGAATAAAAATGTAGTTGATTCAATTCAAAAATTATGTTTGCTCAGGTTGCCTTAATTACAACGGACTTGGATGGCTTAAACAGATAATTATTTTCTCACAGTTCTGAAAGTTAGAAGTCTGATATCAAGAATTCAACCAGGTTGGTTTTTCTGACATCTCTGTCTAAGGCTTATAGGTGGCCATTTTTATGTTCACAGGATCTTGCCTCTGTGTATATCTACTATTCTGAAACCAATTACAATGTATATTTTTTTCTGTTCCACTAAACAATTATTGGACACCAACTAGGTGTCCTATAATTTAATTGAATTTTGACACTACCTGAAGATAGTGTCAGATTCCACAATTTATGGACTCTGTCCTAAAAAATTGCAGACCCATCACCAATTTCAGACTCCAATTGCAAGTATAGGTTGTCACTTATGATTCTGACAAGGCTAGGTACAGATTAGAGATTCCAACACCTCCTTCCTTGAGTTTGATTGCTAGATACGCTCATAGAACTCAGAGGAATAGTTTATCATTAGGTTACTGGTTTATTATAAAGGGTACAAGTTAGAAACAGCCAGTTGAAAAAGCTGCATAGGGCGAGATACAGGGAGAGAGTGCAGAGCTCCCCTGCTCTCTCTGATGTGCCACTCTTCCCCCAAGCTCCATTTGTTCACCAACTGTAACTCTCCACTCACCATCCTTTTGGGTTTTTACGGAGGTTACATTGCATAACTGATTGATAAAATTGTTGGACATTGGTGATTGAACTCTATCTCTAGCTCTTCTCCTCTCCCTGGAGTCAGGGCAGTGTGACTAAAATTTCTATTCATGAAATCTCATGGTTGGCTCCCCTAGACAAATTTATTGCTCTCTTCACAGTAAACTCCAAGAATTGTAGGGCCTCTATGCCTTGAACAAGATAAAGACCAAAGCAAACATGTATTCTTATTATAAATTACAATATCACAGTATTTGTGTCTGGATTTCCTCTTCTATAAAGACACCAGTTGTAGTTAGTCATATTGGATTAGGGCACACCATATGATTTTATTTTATCTTAATAACCACTTCAGAGACCTCATTCCATACACAGTCACATTCTGAAATACTGGGGTGTGGCAGGGATATTAGTCAGGACACATTTCAGCCCAGAATATGGTGCTTATATTTAAAAAAGAGAACTGTCTAAAAGCAATAATCTGATATTCCATTTTAAGAAATTAGGAAAAACCATATTAAATAATAAGTAGAAAAAAATAATGTAAGTGTAGGAATTAATGCAACTGAAAACAAAATAGAACAAAAATCAGTAAAACAAAGGTCTATGTTAGAAAATCAATGAAATTGATAAGCCAGTGGCCGCCACTGTCATGGCCATGAAGATTCTCATTGAAATTAGACAAACAGTAAAGAAACAGTGAAGCCAAAAAATGATGGGCTATTTCTTTATTAAAGTCTCGCACTGGCTAGTGAGCAAACGGGCAGGGAAAACACTTCCCTTTCATTCAAGGCTCCCAAAGCCCCTCAGCTCTGGTTCCCCATCTATACACTTTTTCTCTCTCCACAAAACTAGTTTCTTCTTCAGCACTCTGCATTCTTTCCTTCTTCTCTCTCTACAAACATGGCTTCTTTCTGCCTCTTCTCCTTTTTCTCTTTGAAACAGGTTGGGGACAATCAAAATCCCTCTTCCAGCAAACATTAGCAAAACAATGTTCCCTCCCAAGCAAGAATGCAATCCACAATTTGCAGTCAACTGCCCTGCTCTGAGGGCAAACACACACATGGTTGTCCAGCACCATTTTTTAAAAAATAAAAGTGTGCAAACTCAAAAAATACAAATTTTACAAACTCATTTGCCTAACAGCTTCTTGTAAGAATGAGACGGCACTTGAACACCAGGTGTGCAGGCTTTATTAGAGGAGAAGTGCACCGAAACAGACTCTGAGGCAAACATTTATTAAGGTGGGGAGTGCTTTGAGCAAGTGTGCATTGAGTCAACAATTCTGGTATGCTCCCTTCTGAAGTCCTATGATTTAGGCTTCCTCAGACACTTCTCCTTGGGGCAGCTGACCAGCTTCCTAGAACTTTTCTGCTTCAGGGGTGAAAGTAAGTAAGCAAGGGTGGGGTCAGATA
This sequence comes from Saccopteryx bilineata, assembly GCF_036850765.1. Taxonomy (NCBI): domain Eukaryota; kingdom Metazoa; phylum Chordata; class Mammalia; order Chiroptera; family Emballonuridae; genus Saccopteryx; species Saccopteryx bilineata. The sequence continues at coordinate 92,540,445 of NC_089494.1, read as the reverse complement.
GACAAGTGGAACAGCAAAAGGACAGTTGGAAGTTCTGGTGAATTCATGTATCTATCATTTCTCAATTTTGTGGTATGATAAAAGAAAAAAGAGGTGAGGAGAAGAAAAAAAGAAAAAAAAGGGTATGAGGTCCAGGAAGGAGGTTTGTCTCAGATCAGCCATCTCCTGGAGCTACTTCCTGCTATTATCCCTATTGGGGGCCTCCTTCATGGACCTCTCCCTGGGGAAGTTGGAGTAGGGGTGTTTTTATAGGGTTCCAGATTTTTTTTTGTTTTGCGAGGGCAGGTTTTAAGGTTGGTGTGTTGGGTTAGGTAGATTTTTCCAATTTTCTGATTGGCAAAGGTCTGCATGCAGTTTTATAAGAAACTAGTGAACAAATGTAAGAGGTGGGATTCAAAAGTTAAAAAAACAAATAGGAGAGTGAGTGGACCAATGAAAGGCAATAGTCAAGACACCCAGTTTGTGTGAAACCACTGATTCCCTGTTTACAAATTTGCTGGGCTTCAGAGAGAGAAAGAGAGAGAGAGAGAGAGGGAGAATAAGACAGGGAAGTGGCCAGTCCCCCTGTCCCTAGACCTACTTCTGTAGAGATTCCTAAAACAACAAGAAGAGGGATTACCTGTACAGCTCGTTTGGTCCTTAGATTGATGGGCAGTGTACTAGGAACTGGAAGAGGCTTATGGGGTGGGATTAGGTTGATATTTGAGGTGAGATAGACTAGGGTACAGGTTTCTGTCTAATTAGTAGGAAGACACATATAGGTGTTGGTCCCACATGAGTAAAAATCACCTTATTGGGTGAGGTAGGCTGAGAGGTGAATAGAGAATAGAAGGACAAGGGGTCGGTTTTGTTTCTCTGTTTCTGAGCTCTAGATGGTCAGGGTGGGGGAAAGAGTCATCCTTAGTAGCAGTGGGAGCTTTCAGGATCACAGTGTGTGGACCTGTCCATGTGAAAGTCAGTCCTTGGGTGATGTAATGCTGGAAGTGCCTCTTGGACAGTCTTTGAACAGTTTGCTGAGTGACCTGTAAATCCTGCAAGTACTTAGAGAAAGGGTGGTTACATTTCTATACTTTGCAGCTAGAGTTTAAGTTCTAGTGACCACTGCTTCTAGCTGGAATTAGCAGCAGGTCTTGGCCTACAATAGGCATGAGGCATTGAGACAAGAGGAATAAAGGAGATATTATATATTAAATAAAGCAACAAAATCAGACTGTCAATACCCACAGTAGAGATCTTTGAGGGATAAATAAAAGTCAAATATTCAGGCAAGGTATAGTAGATGGCCCTTGTGTTTACAGGAAATGAGATTAGTTTATCTGCTACTTGGAAGAAATACCTTAGGCTTGTGAATGATGTCCTTGGGCCTTCAGTGGCAATTCCCAGCATGCTGGGCAAGTTCAGGTCAAAGGTAGCTGGAGCATGGCTAGAAGAGACTGAACCCTCCCTCCATGGAGCAAGGGGGCAGCTTAACTTCTCATGTCTTTCTTTTCACAGCACAGACATGTCAACCCATGGGGCTGGGAAGCTTGGCAGGCTTCAGTTCAATGACTTTTCTTTCCACTCTGGAGCAGGACCCTAATGGAATCCTATGAAGCCCTTTAGGGCACTGGAGCCTTTAAGAGCATATGCCAAAAGCTGGTATTTCCTGACTTCTTTTGGGCCTTATTTGCCTTTTCTGTTACTTCCTTGGCCATTATAGACCTCAAAAGCCAAGCTCAGAAGATCACACTGAGGGGTTTGACTAAGACAGCAAAATTGGGAATTCACTGTTTATAGAAGCCAAATAGACTGAGGAAAGAAAGGATTTGATTTGCGGTAGTAGATGGTTAGAGACTGTGGAGGGTCTGAGTTAGATCTAGGGTAAGACCTCAGGTGGTGGGGATTAAGGCGATGCCCAGATAGACTACAGACTGAGAGTAAAGTTGAGCCTTAGCAGAGAAGACACGATATTCCTTATGGTGAGAAAGTTAAGAAGGGTGGCAGTGTGTCTCCTTGAGGTGGACAGGGAGGGGCTACAGAGGAGTAGGTCATCTACATATTACAAGAGAGTACTAGTTTTAAAATTGCATGCTGCTAAATCCTAAGCTAGTGCCTGCCCAAACAGGTGTCAGCTGTTTTTGATCCCCTGGGGTAAGACAGTCCACATAAATTGCTTGGCTGCATTAGTGGCTGGGTAAAGGCAAACAGAAAGTAAGAGTCTGGGTGTAGAGGAATGGTAAAGAAGGCATTTTTGAGGTTTAGGATTGTGAAGTCAGTGGTGTTTGAGGGAATGTGTGACAGTAACCTGTAGAGATTAGGGACTACTGGATGGAGGCAAACTACTGCCTCATTGATTAGGTAAAAGTCTGGTACGAGGTGATAAGCCCCTGAAGATTTTTGAACAGGAAGCCTGGAGGTATTGCAGGAAGAGTCCATGGGGATGAGTAAGCCTAGTTCAAGAGGCAGGTAATTATTGGTTTAAGGACTTAGGAACAGACACAGTTAAGGAAGAGAGAAAACAAAGTCAGACGGTGTGAACATCTTAGTTGGAAAGAAGAAATGTTAGAATCTGCAGGAGAAGAAGAAGAATTGGTGGTGGCACCAAGTGGTCAGAGGAGCTAAAAAGATTTAGAGCTCTGAGGAGAGGGGAGAGGATGAGGGGTAGTGGAAGGCCGGCAGGGTGGGAAGATGAGTCAAAGAAGAAAAAGAGACAGAGCCGCCCATTTGTACTAGCGAAGAGAAGAGAGGGGGCTTTCTGGAGGGAAGAGAGATTTGAAGAGGGACCAGAGAGGAATCCTGAGAGAGGGGTGCCCTTGGGGGTCAGGCAGGAGGGAGAGAGTTGGGAGTCCACAGAGAAGGAGAGATTAGGAGTGGAGGTTTTAGGTGAGGTTTCTCTGGCCAAAAATGGCCTGCATGTAGAACAGAAGGCACAGAAATTAAGGACAGGAGAGAAGGGAGAAGAAAGCCTGCACGTAAGAAATTTCTGATGCCTTCCCCATCCAGTGGCAGAAATTGTCAGGATCTCTTAGGACATTGTAATGGTAGTAGAAAGCAACCTGGCTAGGCACCCAGACTTTCTAGGACGTCCGTAGAAGCAGGACACTCAGAGTAGAAACCTTCCAAACTGTGAACCTCAGAGAGTAGGGTGAGTCCCAAAGGAGTAGTCCCAAAGGAGTAGAGGAGTAGTCTCTGAGGCCTGAGATTGGGAGGAGCCCGTGTTCCAAGGGGAGCCTGACTGGAATGTTTGGACTGGGAGGAGCCCACAGTAGAGGAGACTGGTGAGAGAAGGGGGCATCCCCACCTCCAGTCACAGTTCCGGGAGGAGAAAATCTCCATAGAGAGAGAGTCTCAGACAGGAGGTCATCACCACAAGGCTGAGATCCTGGAACGTAGGAGAAGGGCCTGGCTAGGTGCATCTAGACTTCTGTAGAAGTCCGTAAAGGAGTAGAGGCAGACCTCTTGTAGATATGGGGTCCAAAGTCAACACCATCCAACCAGGAAGGGGTGTTTTTAGAGAGAAATTTGGAGGTCAACCAGGGAGAGGGGAGGGGAGAAACTCCTTACCTTTCTGGTCTGGTAGGGTTCAGGACAGGGTTAGACTGCCAGCCAATCAACCTACAATTTACACGTCCAAACAGAATCGGGGAGTAAGCCTGGTACAAGCTGCCACTGTCCACTGCTTCCCTGGTTGTAAGTTTGGACAACAAAGAGGGATCATCCAGGCAACCGGTACCCCATCCCGGTTTCAACACCAGATGTAAGAATGAGATGGCACTCGAACACCAGGTGTGCAGGCTTTATTAGAGGAGAAAGACCTGCCAGGGAACTCCTCCAGGAGAAGTGCACTGAAACAGACTCTGAGGCAAACATTTATTAAGGTGGGGAGAGCTTTGAGCAAGTGTGCATTGAGTCAGCAATTCTGGTATGCTCCCTTCTGCAGTCCTACGATTTTGACGTTTGGGGCAGCTGACCAGCTAGCTTCTTAGAACTTTTATGCTTCAGGGGTGATAGTAAGTAAGCAAGGGTGGGGTCAGATAGACAAGCAGAACAGCAAAAGGGCAGTTGGAAGTTCTGGTGAATTCATGTATCTATCACTTCTAACCAGAAAAATAAAGTAAAATGAGAGAGAGAATAAATATCAGGAACGGAAGACAGAATACATTATAAATTCTGCAGATTTTCAAAAGATAAATGTATATAAATGTTATACAGTAAATTTGATAACTTAAATGGAATGAATACTTCCTGTAAAACAGAAACTATTAAACCAAAGTAAAGAAGAATCAAATAGTTTGACTGCCTCTATACATGCTAATAAAATTAAATTTCTTTCATAGACCTTATTTCAAAGAAAACACCAGGCTTAAGATGACTATACTGATGACTTTTACCAAATATAAAAGAAAATGATTATAGTATTTCTACACAAAATTTTCCAGAACAAAGAATTGAAAACACTTCAAAATTAATTTTCTGAGACGATGTTAGGCAAATAAGTTTGTAACAAGTGTTTTTGGATTTGCTAGCTTGTATTGGGGCAGTGCCCTAGTTGTAATTTGTGAAAGGTTGCAGGTCTTTGACTGCAGGGCAGCAGATTGCAAATTGTGAAATACCTTCTTCTGTTTGGGAGGGGTGATTGTGTGCTATTGTTTGCTGGATAAGGGTTTTTTCCCCCCAGCCTGTTTTTGCTGGAAAGTGCAGAGTCCAGATGGTGAGTCAGAGAATAAGTCCCGGTTGTGGAACTGGAGACCAACTGGAGGCTTTGGCACCCTAACTTCCACCAGCCTGTTTGGTTGGGGGTGCTGAGACTGGTGGGGTCCTGAAATGGAACAAAAAGTGAGGAGCCCTGAGGAGCCACTACTCCATTTCACCCACAGGTGTTGTAAAGTACCAAAAATTACAGAATTAATATTAATATTTTGAGACATGAAGAACATTTTATTAATTTGGGTTAAAGTGTGCAGAGAAATTATGAGAAATAGTCTCTGTACTGTTGAATTAGCATAACCAGGATGGCCCTTGGCATTGTATTGTAAATGCAAAGGGAAGAAAAACATGGATTCCCAGACATTCCACCACACCTGTGGGAAAAGGGGTGAATGGCTAGCCAGGTACAGGGAGAGAAAAACCAAAATAAACCTTTTCTTATAGCAATGAGCCATTTGCAGGCATTTGTCCCCAAGGAAACTACCTCTCCTATGTAAATGCATGTGGTTAACATGTGTGACTCTGGACAGAGAGATGGCAGATAAACACTAGAAAATATAAGAAAGCCTTTTAATATGTAAAGAGACATCTTTCTACCATTGCGTTGACTTGTAAATTTTGTTTTCTCCAAAATGATGTATGGCTTGCAAATTGAACATGGTCCTATCATGTTAAAGGACATGTGACTATAAGCAATAGGGGTAAAGGGCTCCTAATTACAATTTTTGCTTCTGTACTTCCCACTTACAAAACTATAAAAACTAGGTAGAACAAACGGCCAGTGCGCTCTCCCTCAGATTTCTGTCGGAGTTGCCGCTGCTTGGCCAAGCTAGACAATAAAGCTTTGGTGTGTAATCGATGGATTTGTTCGTGTCTTCAATGTTTCTGGTCCCTCCAGATTAGGCTTAACATTTGGGGGCTTGTCTGGGATCGAGGGACTGCAGTCGGCCTGCACACCGGAGCTTTCTTGTTCAATCCAGGGTAAGTAGAACAAGGTTGCGACCATTTGGTTGCCAAGCAAGCCCTGGCTGACAAGCCGGGAAGGGGCCAGTGGCTGTCTCCCCTCAGACACCAGGTTTGGAGATTTGGAAGGACATCCTGCTTTTTGGGAACCCCATTTGAATTTAGATATTCCGAGCTCGAGGGAAGAGTGGCGCCTGTTTGTCTATCTGTGTTTGCTGTTTGTCTGTTTTTGTCACTGCATTCATCTTGGTCCTATTCTCCCCATAGCCAGACATGGGTGGCAGAAGCAGCAAAGGTCTGCAGTCCCCCCTTGAATGTATGATTTCTCATTTTAAATTGGCTTATGTTCCACGGGAGGATGTATACGGAAAGAAATTATCCAAGGGCCGCCTTCGCACGTTATGCGAACAAGAATGGCCCACATTTGGGGTAAGCTGGCCCACCGAAGGGTCATTAGACTCTGTCCTGGCCCAGAGGGTATGGTCAGTAATAACAGGTAGGCCCGGGCATCCAGACCAACTCCCCTACATTGACATTTGGGTCGCTCTATGTGGGCAACCTCTTCCGTGGATGCAGAAATGCTCCCTGAAAGGAAGTAGTAGGCTGTTAGTAACTAGAGTGGCCAGGCCCCGAGAAAAACCCAGGCCAGCAGTCCTGCCTAGCACACCAGAAGATGAGCTCCTTTTGCAGCCCCCTCCATATCGGGAGCCTTCACCACAGGAAGAAACCCCGAATCCCCCAGATGAGCCAGAGAGGGAATCTCCAACTGAGGAGAACAGGGAGCCTCATCCCAAGCTCCTCCTTTCTCCCATGCACACTAGGCAGGGCACCCCTTACCAAGGGGAGGACATGGGCAGTGAGGTAAGCCCTGTCAGGAGGCAGGAGTCCATCCTCTTGCCCCTCAGAGAGGTCCCCGGGGGTGCTTTCATGTATGTGCCTTTCACCACTTCTGACCTGTACAACTGGAAGCACCAAAAACCTTTTTTTGACGAGAAACCCCAAGCATTAACTGCGTTTCTTGAGTCTATTTTTCACACACATAGACATATTGTACATGGGGTGATTGCCAGAAGTTGTTTCAGGTCCTGTTCACAATGGAGCAGCGGGAACCTAACCGTGCCAAAGCAAGACGCACTTCCTGGTGGGCCAGGAAGCCCCAGATACCCCAGTGGGGCGGGCAGCCCTGGAAGCAGCCCTCCCCACTGAGAGACCTAACTGGGACCCTAATGACAGAGGTGGTAGGGATGCGCTCACAACTTACTGCCGGTATCTCCTGGTCGGGATGTGGGTGGCAGCTCTCAAACCTACAAACTTGACCAAAGTAAGTGAAATAATGCAGGGACCACAGGAATCCCCTGCCGCATTCTTAGAGTGACTACTAGAGGCATACCACACCTGGATTCCCATTAATCCAGATGCAGAACCCAATAGGCGTGCGGTTAACCTAGCATTTGTTACCCAGTCGGCCCCAGACATTAGAAAAAAGTTACAGAAATTAGAGAAATTTGATGGGGAAACTAGGGAAAAATTAGTAAGCGTAGCCACTCGGGTGTATAACAATAGGGACACTGAAGCAATAAAAGCGGCGAAAGAGACAAGTTGGTCCCTAGTGATGGCCCTATAAGAACAAGGGATTGTAACAAAGCAGGGCGACGGAAAGCAGCGTAGCCCAGGAAACCACATAGCCCCCGAGAGCCCCTAAGAAAAGCTCAATGTGCCTCCTGCCGCAAACACAGCCACTTCAAGCGAGATTGCCCCAAGTTGAAAGGAAAAGGGGTGACGTCACGGAAATGGTGCCCGTGAACAGCGCGTCCGACAGATCTCCCCAAAATCACAACAAATTTATCAACTAGAAACAGAAAAATTTATCCTCGGAGCATTCCGGAGTTCCACACAAACTGAAAGTGAAAGGACTGTTATCACTTGAATCTGAGAGACGAGGGTGAGGAGGAAGCTAACTACCACAGGACGTTCATTCAAGCCACGGAGGGAGTGTGCCTGTGGTGAGTCAGCCCACACTCAGGGAGCGGCAGCCTAAGTGCTGCGAGCAGCCGCCGGCACGTGCCTGGTGCCACGGTCCGGTCGCAGAGCGAGCACCGCTAACGTTCCCAGCGGCCCGCACACTGCGAGTGAGAGTCCCCAGCCACCGGTGCCCGGAGCACCCCATTCGCGCACGTGCCCTGGGCATCCCACGCGCCAAGAGCACCCTACTGGCCTGCACACCGAGGGTGCCCCATTATCCTGTGCCCGGTGCGCCCCAGCCGCCAGCGGCGGGGTGAGCGGGAGAGGCGCAAGGGCGGTCTTCCCTACTTGGGAGATTCTCTCCGTGGGCGGGGCACCTCACCCAGCCATTCAAGCTAACAATCAAGCGTTGGGGGAGGGGCGCACAGGCAGCCTGAAATACCTTCGGGAGCACAGCTGCGGTCCCAATCACTGAAATTAGCTTAACCCATGAAATCTGCGCACCCACGGGGCTCTAATTGATAAGATCTCTCTCAGTTCAGTGATCCAAGACAAGAGGCGTGATATTTTTTAGTGCCTCTCGCTAAAGGGGCGGGGTAAACTTCTGATTGATAGAGCCTCCATATTCAGAGATAAAGGCTAACAAGAGGGACTTGGCAGATAATAAGATCTATACTACACTAGTCACAAGCAGAGACTAGTGCCTCTTCTTCCCAGCCAAAACAGGCTACAAAGTGTGGAAAGCCTGGGTTGAGTGGTCCAACTGAATGCTAGGCACTGAACAGTCACCTTGACAACAATTGACTCCCACCCCCGCCTGATTACACTGGAGGCTCTGACTGCCAGAGCCTTTCCCAAAGCCTTGCTCTGAGTGGGGATAGAGTGGGGATTTCCTAGCTCTTTGAGCCTCTTAATCCCCAGGCAGAAGCAGTAGAAGCCTTATAGCTGGATCACCAGGCTGCTAATTCAGGAAGGGGGGACTAGGAGAGAGACTCCAGGAAAGCAAACTCTCTCATCGTTGGACCCTGCAAACGCCAACAAGCCTTGACTACCAGCAAGACTAAAGACAATTATATGACATTGCCATAGAATCCCATCAACTGCAAATCCCTACCTAAGTGTGACACAGGGGCAGAGCCTGGGGTACAGAGTCACCGACCAGGAAGAAGGAGAGAAAAGAAAAAGGAAGAAGTTAACCTCTCAAAATCAAAAAAAATCCACAGACTTTACAACTTGTTCCACTAATTATTATTTTTTTTTGTTGTTTGTTTCTTCTATCTTATTGCCTTTATTATTATTATTTCTATTTCCTCCACCTCGGTCCTTTTATTCTCTGCCCATCTTATGCTTCCCTTTTCTTGAACTACATTACCCATGAGTGTTACATTTTATTTCTTTTCTTCATCCTCACCCTCCTTTAAGGTTATACTCCAAAACACTTAACTCTCACTCTCTTCTGGTTTTTTTTGTTTTGCTTTATTTTGTTTTTTTTTTCTTCCTTTTTTTTTCTTCCTTTGTTTTTCTCTTTTTCTTATTTTTTCCTTTCTATTCATTTTTTCTTTTCTCATTTTACTTTTCCTCCCATTTAATCCTCAATCATGAACAAATTATTTAATTTGGGACTCAAGGTTTTTTTTTTGGTTTTATTTTTCTTTTTCGCTTTTGTTTTTGTTTTTTTGTTTGTTTGTTTTTGTGGCATTTTGTGTACTTTTTACGTTGCTTTTTAACTCACTAGCATTCCTCCAAATCCAAGGTCTCCATTGTATTTAGTGTTTGCTCCACTTAATACAACAGATTTTTACTTATTATTTTTATTTTTTCTTCTTTATTATTCTTTTTTTCTCCTTTTTTCTGGTTCCCTCTTATCCCTCTCATTATATCTCTTAGTCAACCATCACTTACAGGCAAATCATCTTATGCTTCTCTAAGATTTTCTTTCTTTTTTTTTGCATTTAGTAGGTCCCTACTCCCTTTTTTTGCCCCTTGAACTCTTCAAATCAGGCCCTCCATTATAGGCAGTTTTTGTTCCATTTAGCATAATATAAGTCACAGGTCATCACGATATTTCCCTGAGGAGGGAAGAGGAGGGAAAGAGAAGGAAGAAAAAAGGGGGAAATAATAAATTATTACTGTTTTTTTTTTTTTGTGGGGTGTTTTACCTTTTTTTTTTTTTTTTACTTTTTACTCTTTATTAATTCTAATTAGTGCTATCAACAAGACCAACCTCAGATGCCAATAAGAAAGAGGAAATAGAATATTATGGATACAAAAGAAAGAGAGGTAACACAAATAGATGTGGAAAAATCTATGGAGAAAAGACTTAACATATTGGAAGCCTTGGAGCTAAATGACAGAGAATTTAAAATAGAAATCTTAAAAATACTCAGAGATATACAAGAAAACACAGAAAGGCAATTTAGGGAGATCAGAAAACAACTCAATGAACAAAAAGAATATATTACCAAGGAAATTGAAACTATAAAAACAAATCAAACAGAAATGAAAAACTCAATTCACGAGCTGAAAAACAAGATAACAAGCTTAGCTAACAGAACAGCCCAGATAGAATATAGGATTAGTGAAATAGAAGACAAACAACTTGAGGCACAACAGAGAGAAGAAGAAAGAGACTCAAAAATAATAAAAAACGAGAAAGCCCTACAGGAATTGTCTGACTCCATCAGAAAGAATAACATAAGAATAATAGGTATATCAGAGGGAGAAGAGAAAGAAAATGGAATGGAGAATATACTCAAACAAATAATAGACAAGAACTTCCCAAGCCTGTGGAAAGAACTAAAGCCTCAAATTCAAGAAGCAAACAGAACACCGAATTTTCTTAACCCCAACAAACCCACTCCAAGGCACATCATAATAAAGATGACACAAACCAATGACAAAGAAAAAATTCTCAAGGCAGCCAGGGAAAAGAAGAGTACAACATATAAAGGAAGGCCTATTAGATTATCATCAGATTTCTCAGCAGAAACTCTACAAGCTAGAAGAGAGTGGACCCCAATATTTAAAGCCCTGAAAGAGAGGAACTTTCAGCCAAGAATACTATACCCATCAAAGCTATCCTTCAAGTACAAAGGAGATATAAAAACATTCACAAATACAGAAAAGATGAGAGAATTTATCAGCAGAAAGCCCCCACTCCAGGAAATAATAAAGGGGGTTTTCCAACCAGATTCAAAGAACAAAAAAAAACAAAACCACAAGTAACAGCTCCACCAAGAACACAATAAAACCAAACTTAAACTGTGACAACAAAGGAAAAAAAAGGGGGGAGAGGATGGAGATTAACAGTAGCAAAGGATAATGAAGTGCAGAAATACTCATAAGATAGGGTACTACAATAAATATGGTAGGTACCCTTTTCATTACTTAATGGTAACCACCCTTGAAAAAACCACCACAAAAACACTTGACTTAAAAAAGGTAGCAACAGAGGAAAGAAGTATGGAACACAAACAAACAAAAACAAATGATAGAAAAACAAAAGAGAAGAATCAAACAAGATACAAAACTAACAGAAAGCAATTTACAAAATGGCAGTAGGGAACCCACAAGTGTCAATAATTACACTAAATGTAAATGGATTAAACTTACCAATAAAAAGACATAGAGTAGCAGAATGGATTAAAAACGAAAATCCAACTATATGCTGCCTACAAGAAACACATATAAGCAACAAGGATAAAAACAAATTTAAAGTGAAAGGCTGGAAAACAATACTCCAAGCAAACAACACCCAAAAAAAAGCAGGTGTAGCAATACTCATATCTAATAATGCTGACTACAAGACAGAAAAAGTACTCAGAGACAAAAATGGTCATTTCATAATGATTAAGGGGAAGTTGAATCAAGAAGACATAACAATCCTTAATATATATGCACCAAACCAAGGAGCACCAAAATATATAAGACAGCTACTTATTGACCTTAAAACAAAAACTAACAAAAATACAATCATACTTGGAGACCTCAATACACCTCTGACGGCTCTAGATCGGTCATCCAAACAGAGAATCAATAAAGATATAGTGGCCTTAAACGAAATACTAGAACACCTGGATATGATAGACATCTACAGGACACTTCATCCCAAAGCGACAGAGTATACATTTTTCTCTAGTGTACATGGAACATTCTCAAGAATTGACCATATGTTGGGCCACAAAGACAATATCAGCAAATTTAGAAAAATTGAAATTATACCAAGCATATTTTCTGATCATAAAGCCTTGAAACTAGAATTCAGCTGCAAAAAAGAGGGGGCAAATCCCACAAAAATGTGGAAACTAAACAACATACTTCTAAAAAATGAATGGGTCAAAGAAGAAATAAGCGCAGAGATCAAAAGATATATACAGACAAATGAAAATGAAAATACGACATATCAGAATCTCTGGGATGTAGCAAATGCAGTAATAAGAGGATAGTTCATATCAGTTCAGGCCTATATGAACAAACAGGAGAGAGCCGAAGTAAACCACTTAACTTCACACCTTAAGGAACTAGAAAAAGAAGAACAAAGACAACCCAAAACCAGCCGAAGAAAGGAGATAATAAAAATCAGAGCAGAAATAAATGAAATAGAGAACAGAACAACTATAGAAAAAATCAATAAAACAAGGAGCTGGTTCTTTGAAAAGATCAACAAAATTGACAAACCCTTGGCAAGACTCACCAAGAAAAAAAGGCACAGGACTCAAATAAATAAAATCCAAAATGAAAGAGGAGAGATCACCACGGACATCATAGATATACAAAGAATTATTGTAGAATACTATGAAAAATTATATGCCACCAAATATAACAATCTAGAAGAAATGGATAAATTCCTAGAACAATATAACCTTCCTAGACTGAGTCATGAAGAAGCAGAAAGCCTAAACAGACCAATCAGCAGGGAGGAAATAGAAAAAACTATTAAAAACCTCCTCCAAAATAAAAGTCCAGGCCCAGACGGTTATACTAGTGAATTCTATCAAACATTCAAAGAAGACTTGGTTCCTATTCTACTCAAAGTCTTCCAAAAAATTGAAGAAGAAGCAATACTTCCAAACACATTTTATGAGGCCAACATAACCCTCATACCAAAACCTGGCAAGGATGGCACAAAGAAAGAAAACTACAGACCAATATCTCTAATGAATACAGATGCTAAAATACTAAACAAAATACTGGCAAACCGAATACAACAACATATTAAAAAAATAATACATCATGATCAAGTGGTATTCATCCCAGAATCTCAAGGATGGTTCAACATACGCAAAACGGTTAACGTAATACACCATATCAACAAAACAAAGAACAAAAACCACATGATCTTATCAATAGATGCAGAAAAGGCTTTTGATAAAATACAACACAATTTTATGTTTAAGACTCTCAACAAAATGGGTGTAGAAGGAAAATATCTCAACATGATAAAGGGCATATATGATAAACCATCAGCCAACATCATATTAAATGGCATAAAACTGAGGACTTTCTACCTTAAATCAGGAACAAGACAGGGTTGTCCACTCTCTCCACTCTTATTTAAAGTGGTGCTAGAAGTTCTGGCCAGAGCAATCAGACAAGACAAAGAAATAAAAGGCATTCATATCGGAAAAGAAGAAGTAAACGTATCACTTTTTGCTGATGATATGATCCTATACATCAAAAACCCCAAAGAATCCACAAAAAGATTATTAGAAACAATAAACCAATACAGTAAGGTCGCAGGATACAAAATTAACATACAAAAGTCCATAGCCTTTATATATGCCAACAATGAAATATTAGAAAACAAACTCAAAAAAATAATCCCCTTCACGATTGCAACAAAAAAAATAAAATACCTAGGAATAAACATAACAAAGAATGTAAAGGACCTATATAATGAAAACTACAAGGCATTATTAAGAGAAATAGAAAAAGACACAATGAGATGGAAAAATATTCCTTGTTCTTGGATAGGAAGAATAAATATAATTAAAATGGCCATATTACCCAAAGCAATATATAAATTTAATGCAATCCCATCAAAATTCCTATGAGATTTTTTAAAGAAATGAAACAAAAAATCATCAGATTTATATGGAACTATAAAAAAAACCCGAATAGTTAAAACAATCCTAAGGAAAAAGAATGAAGCTGGGGGCATTACAATACCTGACTTTAAACTATATTATAGGACCACAATAATCAAAACAGCATGGTATTGGCAGAAAAATAGACACTCAGACCAATGGAACAGAATAGAAAGCCCAGAAATAAAACCACATATATATGGTCAAATAATCTTTGATAAAGGGGCCAACAACACACAATGGAGAAAAGAAAGCCTCTTCAACAAATGGTGTTGGGAAAACTGGAAAGCCACATGCAAAAGAATGAAACTCAACTATAGCCTGTCCCCGTGTACTAAAATTAATTCAAAATGGATCAAAGACCTAAATATAAGACCTGAAACAATAAAGTACATAGAAGAAGACATAGGTACTAAAATCATGGACCTGGGTTTTAAAGAACATTTTATGAACTTGACTCCAAGGGCAAGAGAAGTGAAGGCAAAGATAAATGAATGGGACTACATCAGAATAAAAAGATTTTGCTCAGCAAGAGAAACTGATATAAAAATAAACAGACAGCCAACTAAATGGGAAATGATATTTTCAAACAACAGCTCAGATAAGGGCCTAATATCCAAAATTTACAAAGAACTCATAAAACTCAACAACAAACAAACAAACAATCCAATAAAAAAAATGGGAAGAGGACATGAACAGACACTTCTTCCAGGAAGAGATACAAATGGCCAACAGATATATGAAAAGATGCTCAGCTTCATTAGTTATTAGAGAAATGCAAATCAAAACTACAATGAGATACCACCTCACCCCTGTTAGATTAGCTATTATCAACAAGACGGGTAATAGCAAATGTTGGAGAGGCTGCGGAGAAAAGGGAACTCTCATCCACTGTTGGTGGGACTGTAAAGTAGTACAACCATTATGGAGGGAGGAAAGTATGGTGATTCCTCAAAAAACTGCAAATAGATCTACCTTATGACCCAGCAATCCCTCTACTGGGTATATACCCCAAAACCTCAGAAACATTGATACGTAAAGACACATGTAGCCCCATGTTCATTGCAGCACTGTTCACAGTGGCCAAGACATGGAAACAACCAAAAAGCCCTTCAATAGAAGACTGGATAAAGAAGATGTGGCACATATACACTATGGAATACTACTCAGCCATAAGAAATGATGACATCAGATCATTTACAGCAAAATGGTGGGATCTTGATAACATTATATGGAGTGAAATAAGTAAATCAGAAAAAAACAAGAACTACATGATTCCATACATTGGTGGAACATAAAAACGAGACTAAGAGACATGGACAAGAGTGTGGTGGTTAGCAGGGGTGGGGGGAGGGAGGATATGGGAGGGAGGGAGGGAGAGAGTTAGGGGGAGGGGAGGGGCACAGAGAACTAGATAGAGGATGGCGGAGAACAATCTGACTTTGGGCGAGGGGTATGCAACATAATTTAATGACAAAATAAATAACCTAGACATGTTTTCTTTGAATATATGTACCCTGATTTATTAATGTCATCCCATTACCATTAATAAAAATTTATTAAAAGAAAAAAAAAAGGAAAAGGAACGGGCAGCCAGGGACAAAAACCTAAAGCCCTTCTGTTTGCAGAAGAGGACTGATGGGGCCGGGGCTCAATTCCGCTAAACCCCCTTGAGCCCATGTTCACAGTCCAAGTAGGTGGAAAACCCGTATCCTTCCTTGTGGACACGGGGGCGGAACACTCTGTCCTGAAGGAACCCCTGGGGCCCCTCTCCAAGAACACAATCTCCGTGCAAGGGGCTACAGGGAAAGCCGAAAGATATCCCTGGACCACGGTCCGGACGGTGGACCTGGGACGAGGGTTAGTCACTCATTCGCTCATAGTAATGCCCAACTGCTACTACCCCCTGATGGGACAAGACCTACTGTGGAAAGTGAGTGCCTCCATCACGTTCCAAGGGGGTACAGGAGCCATTGCTTTCAATGAACCGAAGACAATTGCATTCACCCTGCCGCTGTTGGAGTAGCACCGCCTGAATGAACCGGTAACGGGGCCCCAGGCGGACCGACAGTGGAGGACTCAGTTCCCCACAAAGTGTGGGCGGAGGATAACCCACTTGGGCTAGCGAGCCACCACCCGCCCATCATCGTGGCTCTGAAAGCCCAGGCGGTACCGGTGCGAGTACGCCAATACCCAATTAGGCCTGAGGCCAGGCGGGGGATAGCATCCATATCCGCCACCTGAAAGAGGCGGGGATTTTAACTGAATGCCAATCCCCCTGGAACACTCCGCTGCTGCTGGTACATAAAGGAGACACAAACGACTACAGGCCGGTCCAGGATCTTAGGGAAGTAAATGCCCGGACAGAAACCATTGACCCAGTGGTGCCAAACCCGTACACCCTCCTGGGACAGTTGTCACCATTTTAGCATGGTTCTCAGTCCTAGATTTAAAGGATGCTTTCTTCACCATAGCCCTGGCTCCACAGAGCCGGGCCCTGTTCGCCTTTGAGTGGGCAGATCCCGACACGGGTGACTCCGGTCAATTAACATGAACCTGATTGCCTCAGGGTTCAAGAATTCTCTGACCTTGTTTGGAGAGGCACTGGCGAGAGACTTGGTCCCGGTCCGGGTGGCACACCCTGAAGCAATTGTCCTCCAGCATGTGGACGACCTGGTCCCGTCCGGGTGGCACACCCTGAAGCAATTGTCCTCCAGCATGTGGACGACCTGGTCCCGTCCGGGTGGCACACCCTGAAGCAATTGTCCTCCAGCATGTGGACGACCTGGTCCCGGTCCGGGTGGCACACCCTGAAGCAATTGTCCTCCAGCATGTGGACGACCTGGTCCCGGTCCGGGTGGCACACCCTGAAGCAATTGTCCTCCAGCATGTGGACGACCTGGTCCCGGTCCGGGTGGCACACCCTGAAGCAATTGCCCTCCAGCATGTGGACGACCTGGTCCCGGTCCGGGTGGCACACCCTGAAGCAATTGCCCTCCAGTATGTAGATGACCTGCTGATAGCACCAAGCCTAGGGGAATGCACGGGGGCTACAGAGGGGCTACTGCAGGCCCTACAGGACCGGGGATATAGGGTCTCTTGGAAAAAAGCCCAGATTTGCCAGAAAACTGTCTGATATTTAGGATACATAATCAGCCAAGGGACATGGGCGTTAGCTGAGTCAAGGACTAGAGTTATCCAGGCCCTCCAGGTCCCTGCGAGCAAATGACAGCTTCGGGAATTCCTGGGCACAGTGGGGTACTGCAGAATCTGGATTCTTGGTTTTGCCCACATAGCAAAACCTCTGTACGAAGCCACGAAAGGGGATGGGCCTCTCCGATGGACCCCGGAGTGTGCCCAGGTTTTTAAGGATCTGAAAACAGCTCTGGTTAGCCCCCCCCCTCCCACTTTGTCGCTGCCGGAATTAGAAAAGCCTTTCAATCTCTATATGACTGAAAAAGGAGGGTCCGCTGTTGGCATGCTTACTTAAAAGCTAGGACCCTGGAGGCGTCCTGTAGCCTACCTCTCAAAATGCTCAACTCCGTCGCAAGAGGCTGACCAACCTGCTTGCGGCATCTAGCAGCGACAGCGAGAGGCGGACAAGTTAATCTTAGGGCAGAGCCTCACAATCATCACTTCCCATTCGCTGGCACCACTTCTCACCCAGGCATCAGGGAAATGGCTCTCAAATTCCCGTCTCATTCATTATCAGGGCTTGCTCCTAGAAATGCCCTGGATCACCTTCGAGACTGTAGGAGGACTGAATCCGGCTACGTTGCTGCCAGAGGAACAGTGAACCGACCAGAACATGACTGCATTGAAGTATTGAACAGGGCACAGGGAACCAGAGAGGACCTTAAGGATGAGGCTATCCCTGGGGGAAAGAACATTTATACGGACGGCAGTGGAGGGCCATCGACTGGCAGGAGCGGCTGTGGTCTCAGGAGATGGGACAATCCTCTGGAGCTCAGCCCTACCCCAGGGTACCTCAGCCCAGAAGGCAGAATTAATTGCCCTGACCAAGGCCTTAGAACTATCACGAGGCAAGGTAGCCAACATCTACACAGACAGTCGATATGCCTTTGCCACAGCCCACGTCCACGGACAAATTTACCAGAACAGAGTGCTTCTCACCTCAGCAGGAAAAGAAATCAAGAATAAAGAGGAAATCCTCAGCCTGCTAGAAGCCCTCTGGTTCCTGAAACAAGTGGCAATCATCCATTGCCCTGGGAATCAAAAAGGGGACTCCCCTCAAGCTCGCGGAAACAGGCATGCAGATGCCGCCGCGAGGGAGGTCGCCACTCGAATTCTCCCCCTCGCCGTAGAACCCACCATCCAGGAAAAGCCAGCTTACTCCAAAGAAGAACAAGAGACATACCAGCATGAGGGTTGGACTTTCTCAAGCGGATGGTGGAAGAACTCCCAAGGTAAGGTAGCCCTACCACAGCCCCTAGATGAAAAGCTTCTCGAGGAAATCCACGGAGCAACGCACCTAAATGGAAAGAAGCTGCAAACCCTGGTGTCACCCCGGTTCCAGATTCCACATGTACACAGACTGGTGGAACAAGTTGCTTGCCGATGTCAGGCCTGCCTATAGGTTAATGCTGTCAGAGGCCCTGGGACATCTGGAATCAGGTATTGGGGAACAACCCCGGGGGAACACTGGAAAGTGGACTTTACTGAGATGAAGCCCGGCAAATACGGGTACCACTACCTACTAGTGCTTATAGACACTTTTACAGGATGGCCAGAAGCCTACCCAACTCGGAGAGAGAATGCATCCACAGTAGCAAAGGCACTGCTACAGGAAATAATCCCCAGATTTGGCCTCCCCATTTTCCCGGGGTCCGACAACGGCCTGGCCTTCACGGCCGAAATATCAAAAGTCCTTGCTAAGGTGTTAGGAATAGATTGGAAATTACACTGTGCATATAGGCCTCAGAGTTCAGGACAGGTAGAAAGGTGTAATAGGACCGTAAAGGAAATGGTCACAAAAATTCATCTGGAGACTGGCTTAGGTTGGGTGGAAGCGCTTCCCTACGCCCTCCTGAGGGCTCGGTGCACCCCGGGGACACATGGGTTTTCTCCCTACCAAATCCTCTTTGTCAGGGACCCCCCCAATTGTCCCTCATATAGGCCTAGAGCTAACTCCAGCACTCACTAAATCACAACTTATTTCTCACTTGAAGGCCTTTGAAGAAGCTCTACAGGAAATCCCTGAAAAGGTGAGGTGAGCCCGCCCCCTAGGGGCCTCCTCCCCGAGCCCTTATAATCCTGGGGATCTTGTCCTCATCCGCAGGTATACAGCTTCGAGCCTTGAACCTCGGTGGAAGGGCCCATTCCTGGTGGTCCTCAGTACCCCACGGCTGTAAAGGTTGCTGGCCACGTAGCTTGGATTCATTGAACTCACATCAAGCCAGTTCCTGATCAAACTGACACAGCTAAATAAAGGGCTCAACCGAACCCCAAAGATCCACTCAAGGTCAGATTTACTCGTGTCGCACCTACCACATTTGGGTCCTAGCCCTGCTGGTAGCAACAACAACAGGGAGCCCTCATCTCCCCATCAGATGAGTATGGGAACTAGTAAATCCGGATACTAACCAGGTTGTGAGCTCCATCACCAAAGTGGCCCCTAATGGCCAACTGGCTCACTTTTGTTTTTGACTTTTGTTCTCTAGAAGGGGGCAGAATCAGTGGGAAGTTCCAACTTGTTGACTGTGCTGTTGGCTGGAGCTGTAAACCTAACACTTCTGGGCAGAAGAGGCTACAGCACCACTCCTTTTAGATTTGCCCTGGGTCCCCCTTCTGCAAGCTAGCCTGCGGAGGACCCGAGCAGTATTACTGTTATACTCTCAAATGCGCCACAATTGAGAGTACCCCCTCCTCCGCCATAATTCATCAACCCGATGGCATAATGATCCGTCAGGGAGCCACCAACTCTGACTGTAAAAACGGATGCAATTCCCTTACTCTTAGCATTTCTACAGAGGGGCAACAACTCTCGTGGGCCACACCAAAAACATGGGGTCTCCGAGTACGGCCTGAGAACACATGGAGAACCATGGGTGGGAAAGGGCATCATTACGAATTCACCTTTAGCATCTGCATGACAGAAACGCCTTATGCGCCTCCTATAGCAATTGGACCAAACTCTGGCTTGTACCCAGTGCAGCCAAAGCCCCACCCAAAAATAGAAACTCAACCTACTACAGGGCCATCAGCGGGGCCGAAAACAGCAATTGTTCCCTCCCCAGGACCCCTAGATCCCCTGTCCATTATCCACCTGGCATATGAGGCTCTTAATAACTCTCTGCCGAATCTCACCAGCAATTGTTGGCTATGCCTGTCTAGCAGGCCCCCATACTATGAAGGGGTAGGCCTCAATGCCTCCATCAGTACCAGCTCTGTTGCAGACAGCTGCCAAGGGAACCCTGCCCATCTCGCCCTGCCTTTAGTCCAGGGACAGGGTACTTGCATCGGCTCTGAAACTGCCAAATTCTCGGAGACTCTTTGTGCCAGCCAAGAATTTAACTAGTAGGAAGATAACTCAACCTACTATCTAGCCCCTACAGGGGCCTGGTGGGCCTGCCCGTTGGGTTTAACCTCCTGCTTGAACCCCCTCATCCTCAAAACCTTAAAGGAAGCTGTGTTCTAGTCCATATCTTTCCCCAAGTAACCTACCTATCAGAGGAGGACCTAGAGGCTCTCTATGACCAGCCACACTCTGACTTCCCTCACCGAAGAAAAAGGGCTATAGGCCCCGCGGCGGTAGCTTTGGCCAGCCTGTTAGGGGCCGCCTCACCAGGAACAGGTATCTCGGCCCTAGTCGTCCAAGACTCTGGTTACAGAGCTCTTCAGGAACTTATTGACCAGGACATCGCCGCCCTTGAGAGCTCAATCCGAATTCTCGAGAAATCCTTGGGTTCCCTGGCAGGAGTTGCACTGCAGAACTGAAGGGGACTCGACCTGCTGTTCCTGCGCCAAGGAGGACTGTGTGCAGCTCTCCAAGAGCAACGCTGTTTCTTCGCCAACCATTCCGGAGCCATCCGCCAATCTCTGGACCTCCTCAGAGACCGCCTGGAGAAACGCCGTCGGACAGAGAAGCACATGGACTTTGGGTCCCCGGGTTTACCTGGCTCTCCTCCCTTGCAGGTCTCATTCTAGTGTTCCTTGCCGTGCTCCTGATCGACCCATGTGTTCTACGCACGGTGGCCACCCTGGTCAAACGTCAGCTAGGGGCCGTCAACCTCCTGGTCCTTTGACCTATGTTTCAGCCTACCTACCAGCCTCTCCCCTTGGTAGATACTGTGTCTTATCCTCCCATACAGAGGGGGGAATAAGGAGCCCTGAGGAGCCACTGCGCCACCTCACCCACAGGTGTTGTAAAGTACCAAAAATTACAGAACTAATATTAATATTTTAAGAGGCTTAAAGAACATTTTATTAATTTAGGTTAAGGTGTGCAGAGAAATTATGAGAAATAGTCTCTGTACTGTGTGATTGGCATAACCAGGATGGCCCTTGGCATTGTATTGTAAATGCAAAGGGGAGGAAAACATGGATTCCCAGACATTCCACCACACCTGTGGGGAAAGAGCTGAATGGCTAGCCAGGTACAGGGAGAGAAAAGCCAAAATAAACCTTTTCTTATAGCAATGAGCCATTTGCGGGCATTTGTCCCCACGGAAACTACCTCTCCCATGTGAATGCATATAGTTAATGTGTGTGACTCTGGACAAAAGATGGTGGATAAACACTAGAAAATATAGGAATGCCTTTTAATATGTAAAGAGACATCTTTCTACCATTGTGTTGACTTATAAATTTTGTTTCTCCAAAAGGATGTATGGCTTGCAAATTGAACGTGGTCCTATCATGTTAAAGGACATATGACTATAAGCAATAGGGGTAAAAGGCTCCTAATTACAATTTTTGCTTCTGTACTTCCCACCTACAAAACTATAAAAACTAAGTAGAACAAAGGGCCAGTGTGCTCTCCCTCAGATTTCTGTCAGAATTGCTGCCGCTTGGCCAAGCTAGACAATAAAGCTTTGGTGTGTAATCGACGGACCTTGTTTGTGTGTTCAATGTTTCGGGTCCCTCCAGATTAGGCTTAACAATGAGACTTTAATAAATGGAATGACCCACCATTTTCTGGCTTTGTGGTTTCTTTACCATCTACCTGAATTCAGTGAGAACCTGCATGGCAATGGCTACAGCCACTTGCCTTATAGACCAGCAATATCCTTATTCTAAAATCAGAAAAGACATTACAAGAAAAATAATTACAGACACATAGTCCTATAAATATAGATACAAGCATTGTTAACATGTCTTCATGATTAAATCCAGAAATATATTTTAAAAGTGAAATATATAACATGATCAATTAGGTTTTATCCCAAGAAGCTAAAATATTGTCACTGTAGTTTATTATTATAAAGGTGAAGCAAAAATTAAGCATTTGTTAAAATATCCCATTTCTTAATAATTAACAAAAATCTCAGCAATATAGTTATAGACATAAATGTCCTTTAAACTGATAAAGGACAACAACAAAACTCTAACAAAATTAATGGTGAATAAATTAATGAAGCTTTCTCTCTAAGGTTGGGAATAAGGCAAGGATGTCTACTCTTACCACTTCCAATCATCATTATACAATAAGACAAGAAAAAGAAATGAAATGACTCAAGATAGCAAAGAAATAAGGAATACTTTATTCACAGATGTCAATGTGTCTATTGCTATAGAACACATAAGGAATCTACAAAAAAAAATGTTAGTGTGTCAAGAAAGTTGTAAGGCCCTGGCTGGTTGGCTCAGTGATAGAGCATCGGCCTGGCGTGCAGGAGTCCCGGGTTTGATTCCCGGCCAGGGCACACAGGAGAAGCGCACATTTGCTTCTCCACCCCTCCCCCTCTCCTTCCTCTCTGTCTCTCTCTTCCCCTCCTGCAGCCAAGGCTCCACTGGAGTGGGGTTTGCCCGGGCGCTGAGGATGGCTCTGTGGCCTCTGCTAGAATGGCTCTGATTGCAGCAGAGCGACACCCCAAGATGGGCAGAGCATCGCCCCCTGGTGAGGCATGCTGGGTGGATCCCGGTCGGGCGCATGAGGGAGTCTTTCTGACTGCCTCCCCGTTTCCAGCTTTGTAAAAAAAAAAAAAAAAGTCATAAAATGTAAGTTCAATATGCAAAAGTCAACTGTATTCCAGTATCCTAATTATAAACAAACAGCAAAATAAATGTAAAAAAAAATTATAGCACAAAAAACATGAATGACTTAGAGGTGAACTAAACAAAACATGTTCAATAATTATAATCAGAAAGTTTTTGCTCAGTGATATTAAAGAATTAAAAAAATTAAAAGATATAATATATGTAATATATAGAGAGATTAGAAAGCTGGCAATTATTAAAATTTCATATTTTTTAAAAAAGTCAATTTATGCTCAACATTACAAAATCATTAGAGAATTTAATATGAAATCACAAGATACCACTTCACATTAAATAGGTTGGCTATTGTTAAAAAAAAATGAGAAATAAGTGTGATGAGAATGCGGAGAAATTAGAACACTTCTGCATTGCTGGTGAGAATGTAAAATGGTATAGCCACTGTATAAAACAATATGGTAGTTCACCAAAAAATTTAACATAGATTTACAGCATAATCTGTAAGGCCAGTAGCCACAGCCACCATCACAACCGTCTGGCCTATGCAGGTTCAAATTTGATTCGGACAGATGATAACAAAACAACAGAGCCAAGAACTGATGGGCCATTTAATTACATTTAATTACATTTAATCTTAGCTTGCACTCAGCGGGCGAGAAATACACACAGTGGGAAAACACTTCCCTTTCCATTCAGAGCTCCCAAAGCCACTGACTCATCCGAGTATTCCTAGAATCAAAGGTTTCTATCTCACTGGCCTTATTCACCTCTGTTCCCCATCTCCTTCTCTCTGCACAAACTCCACTCAAACTGGCTTCTCCTTCAGCACTCTGCCATCTTGGCTACCTCTCCTATGCAATGCTAATTTCAGTAACTGAGAGAGAAAAAGCCCCTGGTCTGTCTCCATTTTATAATGTAGAAATCAAAACCTCTAAGCCAATATACAAATAAGAAAGTCTCTGATACAAAGCCACTTATCTGAGGCATAAATGAGATTCCCCATAAGAGTGCACCACCCCACATCATGCAACAGTCAAGGGTGTGGGAAAAAGCTTAGTGTTGAAAAAATCTTAGTATTAAAAGAGTGGGAAAGGTTTAGTCTTAAAACTAAACCTTAGGCTATTAGAGTCCTGCCTGTTTACAGCCTGTCTCCCACACTCAATGTAAACTATAAGGGAGCAAACATATACATTATATTTGCAAACTTATTTGACTCACAAATCCATCAATTCCTCATCTGGGTACATTCCAAAAGAGTTGAAAGCAAGGACTCAAACCAATATTTGTACACCTACATCAAGAGCAACATTATTCATAATAAGCAAAAGGTAGAAACAACCTGAAGTCTGTTGATGGATGAATTTCATCAAAATGTATTATATACATACAATGAAATATTAATCAGCCTTAAAACAGAATAAAATTCTGACCTATCTTGCAACATGGGTGAACCTTGAAACCATTATATTAAGGAAAATAACTCTGACACTAAAGCACAAATATTGTATAATTCCACTTACATAAAGTATCTAGAATAGTCAAATTCACAGAGACAGAAAGTAGAATGGTAGTGCTATAGGCTGGCAGAGAGGAGAATGGAAAGCTATTGTAAATGGGTCTAGAATTTCAGTTCAGAAAGATGGATAACTTCTGAAAGTGGATTGTGGTAATAGTTGCAGAACAATGTGAATGTACTTAATGTCATTCAACTGTACAACTAAAATGAATAAAATTATAAATTTTAAGATTATATATTTACTATCATAAATACCAGTCCATAGTTTCAATATAATCCCAATTATATCCATGCAAAATTGAAAACTTATTCTAAAATTAACATAGAAAATCAAAGGATCTAGGATAATCAAAATTTCAACATGAAAGATTAAATTTGGAATACTTGGTTTACAGACTTACTTTAAAGTTAAGATAATCAAATTAATGTGGTGTTGGCATAAAGGTAAACATATAGAATTGAAAAAGAAGAGAGACTGTGGGTATAGACTTTCAAAAAAAGGAGCCACTTTGGATGATGGATATGCAACATAATTGAATGACAAGATAACCTGGACATGTTTTATTTGAACATATGTACCCTGATTTATTGATGTCACCTCATTAAAATTAATAAAAATTTATATTAAAAAAAAGGAGCTGGCCCTGGCCGGTTGGCTCAGTGATAGAGTGTTGGCCTGATATGCAGAAGTCCTGGGTTCGATTCCCAGCCAGGGCATACAGGAGAAGCACCCATCTGCTTCTCCACCTCTCTCCCTCTCCTTCCTCTCTGTCTCTCTCTTCTCCTCCCACAGCCAAGGCTCCATTGGAGCCAAGTTGACCCGGGCGCTGAGGATGGCTCCATGGCCTCTGCCTCAGGCACTAGAATGGCCCTGGTTGCAACAGAGCAACGCCCCAGATGGGCAGAGCATCCATGCTGGGTGGATCCCGGTCGGGCGCATGTGGGAGTCTGTCTGACTGCCTCCCCATTTCCAACTTCAGAAAAATTTAAAAAAACATTTAAAAAAAATCCAAGGTAGTTAAATGATGAAATAATATTTTTTAAAAAAGAAATCAAAGGTACATGAAAAAAAAACTGGATATTTTTTTGGGCAAGGAAAATACACCTTGACCCTTACCTTGAACCACATAAAATAATTACCTCAAAATAGACTATGGATCTAAACATTGATACTAAATCTATATACTTTTAGAAGAAAACAGAGAAACTAATATATCTAAAAAAAAAAAAAAAAAAGACATACATTAACCAAAAAAGAAAAAAACAAACAGGACTTTTCTTTTTTTTTTTTTTTTAAATAAATTTTTATTAATGGTAATGGGATGACATTAATAAATCAGGGTACATATATTCAAAGAAAACATGTCTAGGTTATTTATTTTGTCATTAAATTATGTTGCGTACCCCTTGCCCAAAGTCAGATTGTCCTCCGCCACCTGCTATCTAGTTCTCTGTGCCCCTCCCCCTCCCCCTAACTCTCTCCCTCCCTCCCTCCCATGTCCTCCCTCGCCCCACCCCTGGTAACCACCACACTCTTGTCCATGTTTCTTAGTCTCATTTTTATGTTCCACCAATGTATGGAATCATGTAGTTCTTGTTTTTTTCTGATTTACTTATTTCACTCCTTATAATGTTATCAAGATCCCACCATTTTGCTGTAAATGATCTGATGTCATCATTTCTTATGGCTGAGTAGTATTCCATAGTGTATATGTGCCACATCTTCTTTATCCAGTCTTCTATTGAAGGGCTTTTTGGTTGTTTCCATGTCTTGGCCACTGTGAACAGTGCTGCAATGAACATGGGGCTACATGTGTCTTTACGTATCAATGTTTCTGAGGTTTTGGGGTATATACCCAGTAGAGGGATTGCTGGGTCATAAGGTAGTTCTATTTGCAGTTTTTTGAGGAACCACCATACTTTCCTCCATAATGGTTGTACTACTTTACAGTCCCACCAACAGTGAATGAGGGTTCCTTTTTCTCCACAGCCTCTCCAACATTTGCTATTACCCGTCTTGTTGATAATAGCTAATCTAACAGGGGTGAGGTGGTATCTCATTGTAGTTTTGATTTGCATTTCTCTAATAACTAATGAAGCTGAGCATCTTTTCATATATCTGTTGGCCATTTGTATTTCTTCCTGGGAGAAGTGTCTGTTCATGTCCTCTTCCCATTTTTTTATGGGATTGTTTGTTTGTTGTTGAGTTTTATGAGTTCTTTGTAAATTTTGGATATTAGGCCCTTATCTGAGCTGTCGTTTGAAAATATCAGTTCCCATTTAGTTGGCTGTCTGTTTATTTTGATATCAGTTTCTCTTGCTGAGCAAAATCTTTTTATTCTGATGTAGTCCCATTCATTTATCTTTGCCTTCACTTCTCTTGCCCTTGGAGTCAAGTTCATAAAATGTTCTTTAAAACCCAGGTCCATGATTTTAGTACCTATGTCTTCTTCTATGTACTTTATTGTTTCAGGTCTTATATTTAGGTCTTTGATCCATTTTGAATTAATTTTAGTACACGGGGACAGGCTGTAGTCGAGTTTCATTCTTTTGCATGTGGCTTTCCAGTTTTCACAACACCATTTGTTAAAGAGGCTTTCTTTTCTCCATTGTATATTGTTGGCCCCTTTATCAAAGATTATTTGACCATATATATGTGGTTTTATTTCTGGGCTTTCTATTCTGTTCCATTGGTCTGAGTGTCTATTTTTCTGCCAATACCATGCTGTTTTGATTATCGTGGCCTTATAATATAGTTTAAAGTCAGGTATTGTAATGCCCCCAGCTTCATTCTTTTTCCTTAGGATTGTTTTGGCTATTCGGGGATTTTTATAGTTCCATATAAATCTGATGATTTTTTGTTCCATTTCTTTAAAAAATCTCATAGGAATTTTGATGGGAATTGCATTAAATTTGTATATTGCTTTGGGTAATATGGCCATTTTGATTATATTTATTCTTCCTATCCAAGAACAAGGAATATTTTTCCATCTCATTGTATCTTTTTCGATTTCCCTTAACAATGCTTTGTAATTTTCATTATATAGGTCCTTTACGTTCTTTGTTATGTTTATTCCTAGGTATTTTATTTTTTTTGTTGCAATTGTGAAGGGGATTATTTTTTTGAGTTCGTTTTCTAATATTTCATTGTTGGCATATATAAAGGCTATGGACTTTTGTATGTTAACTTTGTATCCTGCGACCTTACTGTATTGGTTTATTGTTTCTAATAATCTTTTTGTGGAGTCCTTCGGGTTTTCGATGTATAGGATCATATCATCAGCAAAAAGTGATACCTTTACTTCTTCTTTTCCGATATGAATGCCTTTTATTTCTTTGTCTTGTCTGATTGCTCTGGCCAGAACTTCTAGCACCACGTTAAATAAGAGTGGAGAGAGTGGACAACCCTGTCTTGTTCCTGATTTAAGGTAGAAAGTCCTCAGTTTTATGCCGTTTAATAGGATGTTGGCTGATGGTTTATCATATATGGCCTTTATCATGTTGAGATATTTTCCTTCTATACCCATTTTGTTGAGAGTCTTAAACATAAAATTGTGTTGTATTTTATCAAAAGCCTTTTCTGCATCTATTGATAAGATCATGTGGTTTTTGTTCTTTGTTTTGTTGATATGGTGTATTACGTTAACTGTTTTACGTATGTTGAACCATTCTTGAGATTCTCGGATGAATCTCACTTGATCATGATGTATTATTTTTTTAATATGTTGTTGTATTCGGTGTGCCAGTATTTTGTTTAGTATTTTAGCATCTGTATTCATTAGAGATATTGGTCTGTAGTTTTCTTTCTTTGTGCCATCCTTGCCAGTTTTTGGTATGAGGGTTATGTTGGCCTCATAAAATGTGTTTGGAAGTATTGCTTCTTCTTCAATTTTTTTGGAAGACTTTGAGTAGAATAGGAACCAAGTCTTCTTTGAATGTTTGATAGAATTCACTAGTATAACTGTCTGGGCCTGGACTTTTATTTTGGGGGAGGTTTTTAATAGTTTTTTCTATTTCCTCCCTGCTGATTGGTCTGTTTAGGCTTTCTGCTTCTTCATGACTCAGTCTAGGAAGGTTGTATTGTTGTAGGAATTCATCCATTTCTTCTAGATTGTTGTATTTGGTGGCATATAATTTTTCATAGTATTCTACAATAATTCTTTGTATATCTATGATGTCTGTGGTGATCTCTCCTCTTTCATTTTGGATTTTATTTATTTGAGTCCTGTGCCTTTTTTTCTTGGTGAGTCTTGCCAAGGGTTTGTCAATTTTGTTGATCTTTTCAAAGAACCACTCCTTGTTTTATTGATTTTTTTCTATTGTTTTTCTGTTCTCTATTTCATTTATTTCTGCTCTGATTTTTATTATCTCCTTTCTTCGGCTGGTTTTGGGTTGTCTTTGTTCTTCTTTTTCTAGTTCCTTAAGGTGTGAAGTTAAGTACTTTACTTCGGCTCTCTCTTGTTTGTTCATATAGGCCTGAAGTGATATAAACTTTCCTCTTATTACTGCTTTTGCTGCATCCCAGAGATTCTGATATGTCGTATTTTCATTTTCATTTGTCTGTATATATCTTTTGATCTGCGCTTATTTCTTCTTTGACCCATTCATTTTTTAGAAGTATGTTGTTTAGTTTCCACATTTTTGTGGGGTTTTCCCCCTCTTTTTTGCAGTTGATTTCTAGTTTCAAGGCTTTATGATCAGAAAATATGCTTGGTACAATTTCAATTTTTCTAAATTTGCTGATATTGTCTTTGTGGCCCAACATATGGTCAATTCTTGAGAATGTTCCATGTACACTAGAGAAAAATGTATACTCTGTCGCTTTGGGATGAAGTGTCCTGTAGATGTCTATCATATCCAGGTGTTCTAGTATTTCATTTAAGGCCACTATATCTGTTTTGATTCTCTGTTTGGATGACCGATCTAGAGCCGTCAGAGGTGTATTGAGGTCTCCAAGTATGATTGTATTTTTGTTAGTTTTTGTTTTAAGGTCAATAAGTAGCTGTCTTATATATTTTGGTGCTCCTTGGTTTGGTGCATATATATTAAGGATTGTTATGTCTTCTTGATTCAACTTCCCCTTAATCATTATGAAATGACCATTTTTGTCTCTGAGTACTTTTTCTGTCTTGTAGTCAGCATTATTAGATATGAGTATTGCTACGCCTGCTTTTTTTTGGGTGTTGTTTGCTTGAAGTATTGTTTTCCAGCCTTTCACTTTGAATTTGTTTTTATCCTTGTTGCTTAGATGTGTTTCTTGTAGGCAGCATATAGTTGGATTTTCTTTTTTAATCCATTCTGCTACTCTGTGTCTTTTTATTGGTGAGTTTAATCCATTTACATTTAGTGTAATTATTGACACTTGTGGGTTCCCTACTGCCATTTTATAAATTGCTTTCTGTTAGTTTTGTATCTAGTTTGATTCTTCTCTTTTGTTTTTCTATCATTTGTTTTTGTTTGTTTGTGTTCCATACTTCTTTCTTCTGTTGCTACCTTTTTTAAGTCAAGTGTTTTTGTGGTGGTTTTTTCAAGGGTGATTACCATTAAGTAATGAAAAGGGTACCTACCATATTCATTGTAGTACCCTATCTTATAAGTATTTCTGCACTTCATCATCCTTTGCTACTGTTAATCTGCATCCTCTCCCCCCTTTTTTTCCTTTGTTGTCACAGTTTAAGTTTGGTTTTATTGTGTTCTTGGTGGAGCTGTTACTTGTGGTGTTCTTTTCTTTTGTTCTTTGAATCTGGTTGGAAAACCCCCTTTAGTATTTCCTGGAGTGGGGGCTTTCTGTTGATAAATTCTCTCATCTTTTCTGTATTTGTGAATGTTTTTATATCTCCTTCATACTTGAAGGATAGCTTTGATGGGTATAGTATTCTTGGCTGAAAGTTCCTCTCTTTCAGGGCTTTAAATATTGGGGTCCACTCTCTTCTAGCTTGTAGAGTTTCTGCTGAGAAATCTGATGATAATCTAATAGGCCTTTCTTTATATGTTGTACTCTTCTTTTCCCTGGCTGCCTTGAGAATTTTTTCTTTGTCATTGGTTTGTGTCATCTTTATTATGATGTGCCTTGGAGTGGGTTTGTTGGGGTTAAGAAAACTCGGTGTTCTGTTTGCTTCTTGAATTGAGGTTTTAGTTCTTTCCACAGGCTTGGGAAGTTCTTGTCTATTATTTGTTTGAGTATATTCTCCATTCCATTTTCTTTCTCTTCTCCCTCTGATATACCTATTATTCTTATGTTATTCTTTCTGATGGAGTCAGACAATTCCTGTAGCGCTTTCTCGTTTTTTATTATTTTTGAGTCTCTTTCTTCTTCTCTCTGTTGTGCCTCAAGGTGTTTGTCTTCTATTTCACTAATCCTATCCTCAATCTGGGCTGTTCTGTTAGCTAAGCTTGTTACCTCGTTTTTCAGCTCGTAAATTGAGTTTTTCATTTCTGTTTGATTTGTTTTAATAGTTTCAATTTCCTTGGTAATATATTCTTTGTGTTCATTGAGTTGTTTTCTGATCTCCCTATATTGCCTTTCTGTGTTTTCTTGTATATCTCGGAGGATTTTTAAGATTTCTATTTTAAATTCTCTGTCATTTAGCTCCAAGTCTTCCAGTAGGTTAAGTCTTTTCTCCATAGATTTTTCCACATCTATTTGTGTTACCTCTCTTTCTTTTGTATCAATAATATTCGATTTTCTCTTTCTTATTGGCATCTGAGTGTGGTCTTGTTGATAGCACTAATTAGAATTAATAAAGAGTAAAAAGTAAAGAAATAAAAAAAAAAAGGGGTAAATCACCCCACAAAAAAAAAAACAGTAATAATTTATTATTTCCCCCTTTTTTTCTTTCTTCTCTTTCCCTCCTCTCCCTTCCTCAGGGAAATATCGTGCCTATAATGGAGGGCCTGATTTGTGGTGAAGAGTTTAAGGGGCAAAAAAAGGGAGTAGGGACCTACTAAATGCAAAAAAAAAAAAAAAAAAAGAAGGAAGAAAATTTTAGACAAGCATAAGATGATTTGCTTGTAAGTGATGGTCAACTAAGAGATATAATGAGAGAAATAAGAGGGAACCAGAAAAAAAGACCAAAAAAAGAATAATAAAGAAGAAAAAAAATAAAAATAATAAGTAAAAATCTTTTGTATTAAGTGGAGTGAAGACTAAATACAATGGAGACCTTGGGTTGGGAGGACCCAAAATGCCACAAAAATAAACAAACAAGAAAAAATCAAAAACAAAAGCAAAAAAGAAAAATAAAGCCAAAAAAAGCCTTGAGTCCCAAATTAACTAATTTGTTCGTGATTGAGGATTAAATGGGAGGAAAGTAAAACGAGAAAAGAAAAAACAAATAGAAAGGAAAAAATAAGAAAAAGAGAAAAACGAAGGAAGAAATAAAAAAGGAAGAGAAAAAAACAAAATAAAGCAAATCAAAAAAAAAACAAAAGAGGAGAGAGTGAGAGTTAAGTGTTTTGGAGTATAACCTTAAAGAAGGGTGAGGATGAAGAGGAGAAATAAAATGTAACACTTATGGGTAGTGTAGTTCAAGAAAAGGGAAGCATAAGATGGGCAGAGAATAGAAGGACCGAGGTGGAGGAAATAAAGGCAATAAGATAGAAGAAACAAACAACAACAAAAAAAAAATTAGTGGAACAAGTTGTAAAGTCTGTGGATTTTTCTTGATTTTGAGAGGTTAACTTCTTCCTTTTTCTTTTCTCTCCCTCTTCCTGGTCGGTGACTCTGTACCCCAGGCTCTGCCCCTGTGTTATACTTAGGTAGGGATTTGCAGTTGATGGGATTCTATGGCAATGTCATAAAATTGGCTTTAGTCTTGCTGGTAGTCAAGGCTTGTTGGCGTTTGCAGGGTCCAACGATGAGAGAGTTTGCTTTCCTGGAGTCTCTCTCCTAGTCCCCCCTTCCTGAATTAGCAGCCTGATGATCCAGCTATAAGGCTGCTACTGCTTCTGCCTGGGGAGTAAGAGGCTCAAAGAGTTGGGAAATCCCCACTCTATCCCCACTCAGTGCAAGGCTTTGGGAAAGGTTCTGGCAGTTAGGGCCTCCAGTGTAATCAGGCGGGGGTGGGAGTCAATTGTTGTCAAGGTGACTGTTCAGCGCCTAGCATTCAGTTGGACCTCTCAACCCAGGCTTTCCACACTTTGTAGCCTGTTTTGGCTGGGAAGAAGAGGCACTAGTCTCTGCTTGCGACTAGTGTAGTATAGATCTTATTATCTGCCAAGTCCCTCTTGTTAGCGTTTATCCCTGAATATGGAGGCTCTATCAATCAGAAGTTGCCCCTGCCCCTTTAGCGAGAGGCACTAAAAAATATCACGCCTCTTGTCTTGGATCGCTGAACTGAGAGAGATCTTATCAATTAGAACCCAGGGTGCGCAGATTTCATGGGTTAAGCTAATTTCAGTGATTGGGTCGCAGCTGTGCTCCCGAAGGTATTTTAGGCTGCCTGCACGCGCCCCTCCCCCAACGCTTGATTGTTAGCTTGAATGGCTGGGTGAGGTGCCCCGTCCACGAAGAGAATCTCCCAAGTAGAAGACCACCCTGGTGCCTCTCCCACTCGCCCTGCCCCTGGCGGTTGGATCACACCAGGCGCAGGATAATGGGGCACCCTGGGTGTGCGGGCCAGTAGGGCGCTCTGGGTGTGTGGAATGCCCAGGGCACATGCGCGAATGGGGTGCTCCGGGCACCGGTGGCTGGCGACTCTCACTCACAGTGCACGGGCCGCTGGGAACGTTAGCGGTGCTCGCTCTGCAACCGTACCGGGTGCGCGCCAGCGGCTGCTCGCCGCTCCGGAGTGTGGGCGGTGCTAGCTCTGCAACCGGATCGGGCACGCAGGTGGCTGCTCGCTGCTCCGGAGTGTGGGCGGTGCTTGCTCTGCAACCGTACTGGGCACGCGCCCGCGGCTGCTCGCGGCTCCCGAGTGTGGGCTGACTCACCACAGGCGCACTCCCTCGCGGCTTGAATGAACGTCGCTGCGGTAGCTTCCTCCAAACCCTCGTCTCTCAGATTCAAGTGATAACAGTCCTTTCGCTTTCAGTTTGTGTGGAACTCCGGAATGCTCCGAGGATAAATTTTTCTGTTTCTAGTTGATAAATTTGTTGTGATTTAGGGGAGATCTGTCGGACGCGCTGCTCACGGCGCCATTTCCGTGATGTCACTCCCAAACAGGACTTTTCAAAAGTAAAAACTTCTGCTTTTTGAAAAATATTACTTAGAATATGAGAAGTTAGAAAAAATAGTGTGGGAAAATATTTGCAGAACACATCTGATAAATGACTTCTATTCAGAATATATACAGAATTCTTAAAACTCCATAATGAAAAAACAAACAAAATGAAAAAGAAAGGCATAAAAGATTTGAAGTTTATAAGGCAGATATATAAGTGTACATAACTCTAGAAGGGAAGCAAAATCCCAAAATATGCTTTTTGGGATATTTACTTTAATGTGGTTATTAAAGAACAAATCAGATTTTTCCTCAACTCTGTAAGAAGAAATAAATAGTGGTCCTGCTCCAGGAAGAAATCTATCACCACAAATAACTATAGTTTAATGTCCACCAGTGTGAGACAGAGAAGAACCTAGCAACGCCCATTTGTTCAAAGTCTTCTCTATGTCCCATTGGTAAAGGTGGCTCTGCAAACATTTGCCAAACATTTGCTTTGTCATCTCCATGTGAATTATCTTTCAGATCTTTTAAATTCCAAACCACAACCACCCTTTCTCCTATGCTCCAGAATGGCATAGAAACTTCAACTGCCCAATGCCTCTTTGGGTTACCACATGGGAACTACAAATAGTTTCTCCTGTTAATCTGTCTCTACTAAATTTGATTGTCCCAGCTACAAGAACTTAGAAGGTGGAAGGAAAGTTAGATTTTTTTGTGCCCCAACAGTATCAAAAAATATGCTTAACATGATTATGCAAATTAAAATATCAGATTTCACCACAAACCCACTAGAATGGTTAAAATCAAAAGACTACTAAGCCTGGCCGGTTGGCTCAGCGGTAGAGCGTTGGCCTGGCATGCGGAGGACCCGGGTTCCATTCCTGGCCAGGGCACGTAGGAGAAGCGCCCATTTGCTTCTCCACCCCCCCCTCCTTCCTCTCTGTCTCTCTCTTCCCCTCCCGCAGCCAAGGCTCCATTGGAGCAAAGATAGCCCGGACGCTGGGGATGGCTCCTTGGCCTCTGCCCCAGGCGCTAGAGTGGCTCTGGTCGCCCCGGAGGGGCAGAGTATCACCCCCTGGTGGCCAGAGCGTCTGCCCCTGGTGGGAGTGCGGGTGGATCCCGGTCGGGCACATGCGGGAGTCTGTCTGACTGTCTCTCCCTGTTTCCAGCTTCAGGAAAAAAAAATACAAAAAAAAAATCTACCTTATTACTAAGGTAATACTAAATTCAGGGAAGAATTTGGAGAAATTGAAACACTCTTATGTTGTTGAAAATTAATCACATATTTACCATGTTAAGTATTTACCCATGAGAAATAAAAACATATGTTTGTACAAAAAGCTATATTCAAACATTATACCATCTTTATGCTCAATGGCCAAACAGTTGAAACCATCAGTGTCTATTAACTAAATAATGAATGGAAAAATGAATTGTAACATAGTCATACAATAAAATACAAATAAACACTTAAAAAAGAACTACAGAAAAACACAATATAAATTTATCTCAAAAGTATTATGTCAAGTCAAAGAAGCTAGACATGGAGAACTATGCGCTGAATTAATCCATGAGTTAGATATACTAGATGTGG
This sequence comes from Saccopteryx bilineata, assembly GCF_036850765.1. Classification (NCBI taxonomy): domain Eukaryota; kingdom Metazoa; phylum Chordata; class Mammalia; order Chiroptera; family Emballonuridae; genus Saccopteryx; species Saccopteryx bilineata. The sequence goes on along the minus strand of NC_089494.1, from coordinate 92,505,297 downwards.
TAAAACTAGAAAAAGAGAAACTGATCAAATGTTGCCAGGGCCCATGATGGGAGCAGAATATTGTTAACAAAGAGATTCAAGGGAACTTTTCACATTGAAGAATTCAACATCTTGACATAGTGATATATTGAATTTATTAACCAAAACTCAGCAAAATGTAAACTTAAATGGAAAGGTTTTAATTTTATGTAAATTATGCCTGAATAAAAGTGATAAAACATTAGGTAGTTTTTGAGTGTGCGCACACACACATACACACACACACATATATATATGGTAAAATATAAAGGATACAGGGTCTTAACACAAATACAGAACAATCTTAACTAGGACTATGAAAGGGACATACAGTGTTCTTCACAAATCTGAGTTATTTTCTATTTACGAATTTGGGTACTGGGTACATAGAAACACAATTATCTATTACTTATTTATTTATTTGCATGTTTTTTATTAATATCCTATTGTAGGTATATGCTAATGCATTATTTTGCATATATGATATGTTTAATCATAATAAAAATAGAAATAAAGAGAATAAAATAATTTTATAGGATGGGATCATATAAACAAATCACATTATTTAAAGAAAAAATTATCAGAAAGAGAGTAGAACTTCCAAAAGATGTTCTTATGAGAAACATGGTATGGCAAATGTAGGGTTTTCTTAGAAACTTGGATTATAGAAAGTTCTTCCTTTAATTTCACCAGGAGGAGATATGAGGGAGAGGATAGGGTAGAGTTGTAAAGAAGGACAAATATGGGATAACAAAACATAATTTGACTTTGGCTGATGAGTATACAGCATAATCAACAGTTCAGGTGTTGTAGAGATGTTTGCTTGAGACCTATATACTCTTGTTGATCAATGTCACCTTGTTAAATTTGATTTTCTAAATAAATTTTTTTAAAAAATCACCTGGAATGTGGAAAAAGAAAAAAAACAACAAATCTTACAGAAGTTAGTGGATGATAAAAGAAGTAAGATACCAAAAGAAAATATTATCCACTCAATAAGTTTTGTTTATTCATAAAATTGTAGTTGCTAAGAACTAAAGTATTATAGACTTATAATTCAACCTAATTATGTACATGTATATGTATTTTACAAACATATTCAGGTTACTATAATTTTGAACTTTATATAATTAGTTTACACTTACTTGTATTAGAGGGTTTTTTTCCTCCCACCTGACAATAGAATGTAAAAGTAAATAGAATAAATAAATGGTTATGAGTATGCATATGTCTGAAATTCAGGGGTATTTATCAAATATGTTTCAAGGTACACTCTATTTATATTATTTAATGACTATTATTAAAGATATCTGGACAGAAAGAATCTAGATCTTTGTATCTACATTAGAGTTGATCACCTTACTAAAAATAGACAAAAACAAAAATGAAAAGGAAATTTAAAAAAAAAACTATTCATGGATATCAAGAAGACCAAAAATGGCAAATTGTTTCACAGACACAATTAGAATGACTGCCTAGAATTCTATTTTGACACAGACTGGTTCAAATCTGAGTTCAGGAACAAAATTTCTTGTAAATGGAAATTTTGTCTGTCTTTATTGGAGAAAGAGGAAGAAAGAGGCATTGTATTTGCCAGGCATTGACATCTCTAATGTAGGCAATTGCATGACTGAAGCTAACAGTTTAAATAGTAATTTTAATTATTTAATACTAGATACCCCCTACTTCTCTGTAGGAATGTATCCAATTGATTCCTATTCTATAATTTGATGATAAATGTATGATTCTTATTTTATCTCTCAGTCACTTCTTTCTTCCTTCCTTCCTTCTCTTTCCCCCTCTCAGACCTCTTTATCTCTCCCTTCATCCAGTTCTCTATCTTTTTTCTTTTTTGTTTATTCCTTCATTTACTTGTTTATTGTACTGTGAGGGAGTTTGGAATGGGCATAAGAACTAACCAGAAATTGGCCTAGCTGACATGAAGCTTCGACTGAACTGAATATTGTGAAACAATAAACAGCTAAACAATCAAATGCAACAGAAAAATAATCACATATGGTGACTGGTATTGTAAAGAAAAAATATCAAGAACATAAATGTAGAATAATGAGGTAGAGTCCTTCAGGTAAGACTTGAGTGTCAGTTGCAGCCAGGGGAAGGGGTATTCTAGTCATTAGCAACAATCTTTCTGAAGTTCTCATGAAAGGGAGAAATTTGAAAAATTTGGAAGCTTGAACAGTGTAAATAAGGATAGTGTGATGATGAGATTTGTTCAAATTGCAGACTTTTTACTACACAGATTTGTGATCTCGACTAGAATATTGAGTCTCTTGTGAGTCTCAGATTATTACATACACATTGAGGACAAGGTATCAAGTAATCTCAAAGTTTTTCTGAGACTAAAAATGAAAATATCTGCTAAAACATAGTTTGTCATTTCTAACCTCATAAATTTATCCAGTAAAAAATATGATCACAGCAGCTGTGATCAGAAGGATTCAGTAAAATAATGGGAATTTGGTGTAGAATTTATTTCTAGTATAACTGAAAGGAGCTCTGTATACTTGAAAAAATTAGAACATGTGGAAAGGACATACAGTTTTTTGTGTCACAGTGAGAATAACAATTGAAAAACATTCTTGCCTGACCAGGCTGTGGCGCAGTACATAGAGCATCCAACTGGGATGTGGAGGACCCAGGTTCGAGACCCTGAGGTCACCAGCTTGCATACAGGCTCATCTGGCTTGAGCAAAAGCTCACCAGCTTGCATACAGGCTCATCTGGCTTGAGCAAAAGCTCACCAGCTTGGACCCAAGGTCGCTGGCTCGAGCAAGTGGTTACTCGGTCTGCTGAAGTCCCGCAGTCAAGGCACATATGAGAAAGCAATCAATGTACAACTAAGGTGTCACAACGAAAAACTGATGATTGATGCTTCTCATCTCTTTCCATTTATGTCTGTCTATCCCTCTCTCTGACTCTCTCTCTGTCCCTGTAAAAAAAAAAAAAATTCTTACTTGCCATCTGTATGGCCAGTAGTCGCTGTCCTCAGGGCCATAAACATGCAGGTTCCCATTCGATTCAGACAGACAGTAAAGAAACAGTGGAGCCAAAAAATGGTGGGCCATTCCTTTATTAAAGTCTCTCACTGGCCGACGAACAAACACACAGGGCTTCCAAAGCCACTGACACATTGTCCAGTTCCACAAACAGGAGGATCTTCTTAGGTTTATCCTAGAACCAAAGGACCCCACCGTCTCAGTGGAGCTCACGAAAGCCCCTCACCTTTGGTTCCTCATTTGCACACCTTCTCTTTCTGCACAAACTGGCTTCCTTTTCAGCACTCTGCATTCTTTCTGCTCTCCCTCCAAAACATAGCTTCTCTCCTTCTTCAAAGTTTTCTGGCACAATAACCTCTCCTTCAACAAATATTAGCAAGACAATGGCCCTTCCCAAGCAAGAAGGTAATTTGCAATTTCACAGATCACATACCTGGTGCTGCCCAGCACCATTTTTTAACACTAAAATTGAGCAAACTGAAAAAATACAAATTTTACAAACTCATTTGCCCAACACCATCCAACCAAACTAGAGTTAAAAAATGAGAAACAAATAACAAGTAATAAAAATGGGAGAAAATTTAGGAATATATATATCTTTATAATCACAGAAAAAAGTAATGTTGCATCAATATTTGGAGCAGAATATAAAAATCAAAATTCAGAATCTTTTTCAAGTGATCTTTTCTGCAACAGTTTACCAAACAATTGGGTATATGCAAATGTACATTTATTTTTTAGAATGTATATTGTTAACTTTTTTTTATTATTATTATGATTTACAGGGATTGAAATCTCCACTAGAGTTCAGGATAGAAGGGGTGGGTCATTAGGTTTTTGCCTCAAGGAAATAGGTCTCAGCATACTACTAGCAGAGTTCAAATAATAATAATAAGATTATCAATTATCTTGGTCTGGACATAGGTTGAAACCCTGGGAGGTAAAAAGGTAAAATTTACACACAAAAAAAGATAAATTACCTTTTTGTGGGATTAAGCAACATCATCATGGAAGACAGGTGGTTTGAGTGTCCATCCAATTAAGATCTAGGAAAATATCCCAGAAGTATTAAATAATAAAAACCAACATACTATCCTCTGTGAAATGGGATTGTTTACAATTCGTCAATCAGGACTTATTTCTTAAATACCCAACAATATTTATGTATGTTGATATGTATTTTTTCCAAAACAAATGAAAATAAATTTGCTTACTTAGGTTACATTGATTGATATGTAAAAAGGTGTAGATTGCATTATAAATATACATATAAGCACAAATTTGAGGCCAAAAAAAACAAGTCAATAATCAGAATAAGTTTTAGAGATACTGACAAGAAACATTAAATTTATTAAAACAACAAATTAAAATACTATTTTCAAAATCCACCACTCTACACATACTCCTTGGAGACAGACCAGTTTAAGTAAATGGGCTCTATACTCTGCCCTCAAACTCTTTCAAGACAAGGTAGTCAGAATATTCATTAAGGGTCTTTGCAAGATGTTCAGTTTCTTGGGGGATGCACCCTGACCAGTGGGATCTGTTCCCAATTAGTTGTAAAGTAGTGATTTCCCAGAGGGTTCACTGTATCTACAAGTAAACTCTCAATATTTAGCACCATACCACTTACATTAACTTGACTGTTTGTACATGTAAATCATTTACTAATCCTTTGCCTCAGTGTACTTTCCCCTTAGGGGACTGCTTGGTGTCAATTTTAAATCATATTGCTAACTTCAAAGGACCAGGGACCTGCTGGTAAACATGCAGAGGTACAACAAAGTTGGCTGGTACTGGCTTTTAAGAACAGAAAGTGAAATTTTCAGGAATTTTGTAAGCCAATTGTTAAACACCACAATTACTATAAAACTAAATTATAAAAACATTTAGTTAAATAAACTGTATTACAGACAAAAGTAATAAGTACAACAACTCAATTCCTAATAGTTTTCACTGCAATTCATTATTATCTATGTTTGTGAAGTTTTTTACATTTATTTTATCTGTATGGTAGAAATAGTGTGTAATGATGGGCTACTGTGCATCTCTTATAAGCTGTGTTCAATACGTCACATTAGTACTTAAAGTTGACCTAGTATATGGCCAGGGGTCGCTGCCATCATGGACATTCTCATGCAGGTTCTCATTGGATTCAGGCAGACAGTAAAGAAACAGTAGAGTCAAAAAACGGTGGGCCATTCCCACTGGGAAAAGCACTTTCCTTTCACTCAGAGCTCACAAAGCTACTGACACAATTCTCCAGTTCCACAACCAGGAGAATCTTCTCCAGTTTTTCCTAGAATCAAAAGCCCCACCAGTTCCAAAGCCCCTCACCTCTGGTTCCCCATCTGCCAACATGCCTTCTTACTCTGCAAAACTGGCTCCTCTCTCTTTCCCTGCCATCTTGGCTTCTCCTTTAGCACTCTGCATCCTCTCTGCTCTCACTCCTCATAAATGGCTTCTTTTTCTTCTCCTTCTCCTTTTCTCCTTTTAAAACTTTTCTGGTGTGAAAACCTCTCCTCCAGCACATATTAACATACATTAGCCCTTCCCAAGCAGGAAAGTAATTAACAATTTCACAGATCACATATCTGGTGCTGCCCAGAGCCATTTTTAACAATAAAAGTGGGGAGCAAACTTAAATAACACAACTTATACAAACTCATTTGCCCAACACCTAGGTAAGGTGTATACATGATAAAAATAAGCTAACACGGCAAAACAGAATCCCTGCCCTGCCTTTCCCTCCCCCACAGCTGGTTATTGAAGATTTACCAGCATGTGATAGCAAACCTGTTTTGCACAATAACTAACCCAGGGATAGACCATCAAAAGACCTTACTTTTGATAATAACATTTTTTGATAACATCATCAGTACAAGTTTTCCTATATCCTCTATCAAGCAGACATGGATGAAATGTTGATGAGTAGTAGAGAGATCAAGCATGTACAGAGAGTTTGCTATGTGAAAGGCACTGTACTTCATCATCTCCATTGAGCCACACAACAACTGGAGGAGTTGTATTTCCATTTTTCAAATGCACAGGTTGAAGTTTATACAGACACATTCTGAAAGTCATCCAGAGTCTGGCTCTTCAACCACCACAGACATTTTGAGTAGGAACTCTCCCAAATGCCCCATAGAAAGTCAGGGCAGTTGACTCTAATTAAAATCCCAAACCTAAGAAATCAGTAACCTAAAGTCCTTTGTTTGGTTAGAGACTTTGAACACATGTGTATAGGTGAATCTGAAAAATAGGAGGGGTATACATTATGTGGTCTTCTCAAAATAAAGAAGAATGAGTAATGAACAAATGCTAAATGCCCCTGGAGAATTCAGAGCACAAAAGCTAAAAGAAATGCTAAAGATTCATCTTCAAATATATGTATTCTACTAGTCAGAGGAAAAAACAACAGCATAAAAGGTACAGAACTATTCTTATGCCAAAAGGGTTTGATAAAAGCTTGGCATGCATTTGCAATTTTTCATTTTCCTCCTATGGTTGTATTATACCTGCTATAAACAAAAGAAGACTGTTCAGATGAAATAATGCTGAAAATACCATTCCCCAGGGAGTTGCTATTAATGCTTATTCTTTACTCTTTACTAAATAAGTTTGTAGCAAGCAGTCATGCTAAATGCCAATGTACTTGGAAACTGACATGTTGATTATCATGTTTGGATATTATTCATTTTATTTATCTTTAAAAATACAAACAAGAAGTCCCATTCTATAAATATTATCTCCACTGGAAAGCTACTGCTATTAAAAAATCTACATCTTTTTGGCTACCAAATCCACGAAAACTCAATGTAAACACAGAGTGCTCATTATAATAACATATTTTTTTCAGCACACACAAAGAGTATTGGACGGAAGGGAGAGGCAGTAGAGGGAGGGGAGGTGGGTAGGGTAAACTACTGGAAAGATGCAATTAGAGTTATGTTAGCTTGGCAAAGTCCCACTGAACAGCAAGCTGGGATTTTATTTTGCCAAACTACTCCAGGCTCTTTGGGAGGTCTCAAGTCTGTAAAGAGGGCTTCATTCCAATAAGTACCCTCTACAATAGGAGGAAAATAAAAATGTAAAATGAATTACCAAACTAAAACCAATGTGCAAGTGCACACACAGGCATACACACACATACTCTGGGAGGGGACACATTCAGTGGTAAATATGTATTTGGCCTTGCATAGGTAATATTAACTTGGCTGTTTGTGTCCTATTTATGGTAGATGCAAATTAAGAAATCATCAAAAAATATTAACCTATGATAATATATACTGGATTTAAAAGTTGGAAGCATTCTGTTGGTTTGTTTGTATTATGTTGTGTCAGCTGGGAGTATAGTTCAAAGAGAAAGTTTTTCATAATTGGCTGTATGATGGTTTGAGCATACTCATGGGAACTCACTAAATTGGACTTTGAAGAAGACGTACACCCAAAATGTAGCAGAAAAATCAATTTTTGCCATTAGGATGGCAATATCATCTTTATCATCACAATCATCATCATCAACAATAAGAACATCATCGTCATCATCATCATCAGCAGCAGCAGCAGCAATTACTGAATGTTACTATGCTAGCCCAAAATATCATATTTTGGTGTGACAATATGCCCAACTTTTTTTCTTGTGTGTTTGCTTTTTAAGGGAGTTGGATATTTTACTCAAGTTGAGTGACAGAGCTGAGATGAACTGGAACAGTGGTTGGTCTCTTCTTTGTATGCCTAGTACAATTACCTGGGGAAGGTTTCATGCAATACCACTTATCATATTACAAAGCTAGCCTGTTTTTTGGGTTTTTTTAGTAGCCACACTTATGAGACAGAAGAATGGTGAAGAAGAAGAACAAGTGTTGGATTTTGACTATATTAGGGTATGTTAGTATAGTTAAATGCAAACCTTCCAAGTATTTTCTCCATCTTGCCCTGAGTGGTGTTCATAACTATTTTGGAGCTTTTGTTCAATTGGATGGTTGGTCTGCCTTTTTTCACCTCTGTTCTGCAAGTTAACTTGAGTCATCTTTATTATATGTGGCTTAAGTGTCTGTTTGTCACCGATAGCTTATTGGTTGCTTGCGTAACTGTACTAACCAATGGAGTGAAGTTGCCATGGCTGAATGCAAATTGAGAGGGTCAGGGGGAAGGTGAACATTTGTTTGCATTGGCAATCATCTGCTTTTGAAACAATTTAAGGCTGAACGCAACTTGAGTGTGTCAGGGGGAAGGTGAACATTTGTTTGCATTGGCAATCATCTGTTTTACATAAAAACTACATCTCAACGTAATTTCTTTTAAGAACCATTTGGAGGAAAAGTTTTACTTCTTGGAGGTGACTTTAGACAATGTCTATCAGTATTGCCTCATGCTCCCCAAGCCGCAATAATACAAAATAGCATAAAATTTGCAAAATCATGGGATTTATTTAAGAATCTCCCACTGACAATGAACATGAGGTCAAATGACCCCGAATATAGTGAGTGGCTTTTAAAACTTGGAAATGGAACTCTTTCTGATGATAATGGATTGAGTGAAGACGTTGTCAAGATTCCTTTGTCAATGATATGCAAAGATAGTTTAGTGGATTGGGTTTTTGGTAATAAAATCCAGCCTGGAAACATCAGTGAAATTGGTGAAAGGGCAATATTGTGTCCTAAAAATTCTGATGTAGACAAACTAAATGATGATGTCTTAAGTGTTGATTCCGTTGTAGCTGATAATAAAGTGAGTGCCAACAACTTTCCAATGGAATTTTTAAATAGTCTGTCGCCTTCTGGCATGCCACCTCACAAATTGAGGTTAAAGATTGGAGCAATTAAAGAAATCTTAACACCAGAAGGGGTCTTTGCAATGGTACAAAACTAGAGGTTCTCCAATTGTCATAATAGCTAAGTCTTTGACTGGCTCCTCTAAAGGTGAAATACATGTCATTCCAAGAATTGATTTAGCTCCATCTCAAACAGGGTTGCCATTTCAATGGAGACATAGACAATTTCCTGTAAAACTTGCCTTTGCTATGACCATCAGTAAGTCTCAGAGCCAAACGCTTAAGCATGTTGGCATTTTTTTACCTGAGCCTGCATTTGCACATGGTCAACTTTATGTTGCCTGTTCAAGAGTTCGTGAAAGAATGGATGTAAAATTAAAAATAATTGATGGTCCTCTGCAAGGCAAGCTTAAAAATGATGGAAAGATCTACACAAGAAATGTTGTGTACAAAGAGATCTTTGACATGTGAATTAACATTTCATTATTTAAATCACCTTTATTTATTGAGCTAGCTGTGGCTCTTAAGAAATGTACTGCCAGTGGTTTCCTTCATTGCACTCTATTTTAAGCAATTAAGCAAGTAGAAGGGGGAAACCCCGTGGGGCACTAAGCAAAGGGGCATCCTCGCCACCTGCCCTGGGTAATTCAGTTTGAATTAGCAGACACCTTTGCACAAATCATTTTAATTACAATTTATAATATCTAGAACAGCGGTCCTTTCATATGACTGCTGGACTTTCTAGTATAACATAAGAGGTAATCACTCTCTTATGGATGCCAGCAGCTAAGAGAGAACCAAGAGGAGGAATACTAGTAATAAGATAATAATGAGGTTTTTTAGGTACTTTTGGTTGAAACATAATAGGTATAATAATAAAAATAATGTACCTTATATACATTCAGCTTTATAAATAGTTACATTTTATTAACAATCATAATGATAATGATTTATTCATTTTAATAAATAGATAGGATCTAACAAAATCAATTAAACAATGAAGCATAAATATGCATTTAAAAGGATTACAGTGGGATGGAGGTGGGACTGTTCAGAACTTTAGCTTCCTCCCTCAACAAAAAGCACACTGCTTTCAGCTAGCATTTTTGTAAACAAAGATTGGATTCATCAATGTCCTTAACTGGTCTGTAAATGTTCTCCACATGGACATTTTTGACATCTTGCCAAAGTAATGTTTTTTAACTATAAATCTTAAAAAGCCAGTCCACTGTGAGAGTTTCTATTCTGCAAGATCATTATAAACACTCTGCTTATTCCTTACTCCTTTCTTCTTAGTAAGTGCTTCCTATCCCCTCATCCCCCCCACCTCTTTCATGCATACTCATGAACTCCTTGCACTAAAATGCTGAACAATGGAACTGTTCCCTTCCCTCCAAATACATCCAAACTGCCCTTCCCTCTGTCTAGATTAGCTAGTCTTAACTTCTTTCAGCTACATTGTTAACTCCAAGGAAGCATCTTCTCCTCTCTTTGGCATATAAATAAGAAAACGTTAAATGATCTATTCCCTCTTCAGTGTTCCTCAAATTTGTTTATGAATATCTAATACTAATATTTGTTTACAATTCAAACTTACCTACTAGAATGGAAATTTTTGGAAGGTAAAAATTTTGTATTATTTATGTAGTATTCTCCAATATTTGGCACTTAGGCCTTAATAAATAGTCACTGGAAAACTAAATGAAGAAATGTTAAAGATATTCACAAATAATATCTTTAGCATATAAATTTATTTAATGTAAGTTTTATGTGACACAGGAGCTCTCATAAAGAAATAAAGATCAAAAGTGGCAAAACCTTAGTGCCTATATATTAGGTTTTGAGAGGCAATTGTGGAAAAATAACTAAAATATATGAGAAAACTATGGGAAGATAAAAAAGTTATTTTCTTTATTGATTTTGTTTTTCTAAAGATTTTTTTCTATTTTTTGCACATATTTTAGCTAAAAGTTTAATTATTTTATATTTATATTGATAACAAGGAAAATATTTAAGAATGTGCAATTATCCCTGTAACTGTGGCATTATCTCATAATTTTTTATAGGCAGCCTTTTCATCAATATTCTCAAAGTAATTTAAAAATGATTTTCTCCCACAGGTACAAAAGTTAATTATATAGTATATTGTCTTCATTTATGATATTTGGTTTATTTTATGTAAATTGACATTAGTAATTTATAGGGTTTTATTTAATTCTATTATACCTACTAAGGTTGATTTTGTAAATAAGTATGTGAACAGTTTGTATTAACATGTCATAGACATTTTAAAATAAAATGGGTTCCATTTTATAGGGTTTAAATTTGGAAATATTTATTATATTATTAACTTTAATACTTAAGTTCATTATAATCCTAATTATTTGTCACTTCTTGTATCTATTAAAGACCAAGAATGGCATATTAAAGTATACTATTGTGTTTCTGTTCATATATTGTGGTATTTTTAATTGTTTTTTATGTACTTTGATGTAATATGTTTAGTTGTGTGCATGAATTATATTTTCATGATGGAGTATGCCTTTTGAAATATGTTATGACAATACAACTGCCTGTTTTCTGTGTAAAGTGCTACCTTTCATTTTACTTCAAATAAATATTTTTACTATCATGACCAGGCAGTGGTGCAGTGAATAGAGCACTGGCCTAGGATGCTGAGGACCCAGATTCGAAATCCCGAGGTTGCTGGTTTAAGTGTGGGCTCACCAGCTTGAGCGTGGGGTTGCCGGCTTAAGTGTAGTATCATAGACATGACCTCATGGTCACTAGCTTGAGCTCAAAGGTTGCTGGCTTGAAGCCCAAGGTCATTGGCTTGAGCAATGGGTCACTCGGTCTGGTGTAGCCCCCTGGTCATGGTATATATGAGAAAGCAATCAATGAACAACTAAGGTGCCACAATGAAGAATTGATGCTTCTCATCTCTCTCCCTTCCTGTCTGTCTGTTCCTATCTGTCTCTCTCTAACTCTCTCTGTCTCTGTAATTTTTTTTTTACTTATCTTTCCTTGAGTGTCAGTTTATGGGTAAGTCCTTAAGTATAAATTTTACAATCCTTTTTTGTTTGAGTAATTTCAGTTAAGTTTCATTGTTTTTAAAGAAACAGATCAAGAAATAGAGAAAGCACATTGGGAGTTATCATATATTCCATGAGATAATCATTCTTATTAATATCTCTATGAATGACACACTTGAGGATGATGTTCTAAATTAAAGTCAGAAGAAGACTAATACATTAGAATTTAGCTGAAGAAACAATATATATTCACTGATATTTATATTACCATGCCATGTTGAATAAGGTATTAAAGAAAAATTAAAAATATATGTATCTCTTTTCTATACTTATTTTCTCTTCTATTTTACTCTACATGCATTTATTTAGTTGTATTTAATGTCAACTTCATCAAAGTCAACTGCATAAGTATAAGAATAGTGACAAAAGCAGTTATGAAATTAACATTTGACCAGTTCTTGAAATGGCACCATTGCTATGCTTTACTTTATAATATAACAAAATGATGATAATGGATGACAACACTCATTTTAGAAATAGATATCTTATAAGTTACAGGTCAATAAACACATTATTTGGCTCATTACTTTTGCTCATAAAATAGCCTGAACTAATTATTTTCTCCTTTTAGGAATGATATAAATCATAGAATCATAGGTAGAATTAGGTTGTCTAGTCTAACACTCATGTTTTACATTTGAAGAAACTGAGAGCTTACAAAGTGACAGGACTTGTACAAATTCACACAATGAGCTGGAACAAAAGTAAGAACTTAAAGTTTTCACACTCCAAGTGCATATTCTTTAAAGATATTTTAACACATTTTAAATAATAATGAATCCTACACAATATACACATTGTTGGGACTAAATCATCTCAGGTTCTTTCCTAGACTATTTTGCTTCTATCTTCAAAATAAAATACTGACTTGAGGAGTCTTCATCTCTATTTTAACATGTCAAGTCAAATGTAGTATGTGTGTGTTAAGTAAAGTAGTATAGCACAGAGATTTAACAGAAGACTGAGGATAAGAATGAAATCTCCTTCTTACAACCTACTTTGCAAACTATCGTCCCTGTCTGCATGGCCAGAAAATTTAGTTTTTTTTTTGCTTTGACAGATTTGATCACAAGTGGACACTTAAGGAAAAATAAATTATTTTGGCTGGGCAGAGTAAATTATATTTTTCCAGTTGAGAATCTAAACTAAGATGGTAGTTGGTACTATTCTAAATTTCTAAGGTCCTGTTGAGTTAAACAGAGAGATAAGACCATTTATTCATTGTTCAGTAAACATTTATTGAGAGCCTGCTATGTGATAGGCACTCTTCTAAGCAATTAAGACACATCAGCATACAAAAGAGATAAAGATTCAACCCTTGGGGGCTTATGATCTAGTGGGAGAGATAGATAATAAACCATAACCTTAATAAATAAAGCATGAGACAATATATATGAAAAAGTGATAAATCCTATGAATAAAGGATATTGCAAGGATAAGTCGAGTCACAGTTTTAATTTGGAAAGTTGACCATCAAGCAAAGATTGAAGGACATAAAAAGGTTTACCTGTGCCAAATCTATGGTGGCAGAGGGGATAAATCATCAACCTGGAACATTCAGGAATGTTAAGGTCATCGGTTTGAAACCCTGGGCTTGCCGGATGAAGGCACATATAAGAGTTAATGCTTCCTGCTCCACCCCCCTTCTCTCTCTCTCTCTCTTCTCTCTAAAATAAATTAAATATTTTTAAAAAGTAAAAAATAATGAAAAGAACTCCAGGCAGAAAAAACTCTCAACAATTAGGGTCATCCTGGCATGTTCCAGAAATATCAGCAAAGAAGGCAGAATAATGAGTAAAGGACACAGCAGGAAAAATGGAATGATAAAACAGGGAGGAAATGAAAGAATAGAGCATGTAAAGCATTTTGGGCAAAATTATAGCAAAATAGTTATATAAATTGTGATTATGGGACTGAAGAGAAAAATATTTAGAAGAAAGTAGAATAAAGAATATGCAGAGAGAAAAAGGGTGAGACTTTGTGACCCCAATGTGAGGCAGTTGCTGAAAGTCTTCTACATTTTCCACAATTTGTATTTTTTAGATTACCCACTATTCTTCTATGAAACATATATCAAAGCAGCATTTTACATCAAAACAAAACTTTAGAATAGTATAATGTGCATATTCTTTGAATATTCAAAATAGAGATGTCTGATGTCTTAGGTACATTTTAAAAATTTGAAAAGTATTTTCAAAATTAAATTCAAATATGCTATTAATATGACAAATATGAGTGATTAATGTAACAAAAATTATGTACACTAAAATAATATTGTTTCTGTAATGCATTGGGAGCCTATTTAGGCAGCTCTGATCCAGGATGGACTAATCTTTCAAAGCTAATGAAGAAGATACAATAAGACAAAATAGTTTAAAATCTGTACTTAGGCAGAAACAATAAAAATAAACACTAAGAAAACTCATAACCCCCAAAGAAATAGGAGATCTAAAGGTAGTTACCTTCTGAGATAAGAACAAGTTGAACCAAAAAAATAAAAGTAGTAAAATAATTAAATTAACTAGTTAACTGAGCCTTTGTTTATCTTTCTGTAAAATAAGAAATTAGGACCAGATGATCTTTAAGGCCCTATCCCACATAGGTATCTATGTGACATCCAAGTACAATTACCAACTGACTCACAAAAAACCTTATAGGAAGGTTGTTCTCTGGGCAGTCATTAAGTACTACATAGGAAATCCTCAAAGAACAGAAAATGGATAAAATTTGAAAGTTAGTAGGTGATGTTTGAATGAAAGAGCATTTGAAATGCTTGATGAGCCTAGGAGTTCCACAATTTAGAGGATTTCTTGACATGCTGCTAAAAAATCTCAGACTTTTATGACTAAAGAAAAATAACTCGACAAGATAACCTGGACCTGTTATCTTTGAATATATGTATCCTGATTTATTGATGTCACCCCATTAAAAAAATAAAATTATAAAAAAAAAAAAAACAGAAAAAAAAAAAGAAAAATAACTCGAAAATATGACCTTTATTTTTCAGTTCACAGAATTTTTTTTAAGTTGTAAGGGAACTGTAAGCTAATATATAACAAAAATAGACAACCACAAAGCTCCCCCATTACTATAAGAAAACTATAACTCCGAGAGATTAGGCAGTCTTGTTTGAGGTCATAGAACTAGTGGCAGAGCTGGGATACAAGCTCTTGTACCTGGACATTCATTGCAGAGTTATTTTCCCTAAACTCACAGAGCAAGCCCTAGAGCTTGAAAGCATTTACCTCACACAAATCTTGATCATCTCTAGTACAACTGCCCCTTAGCTATACTTCAGTTTCCTATGGTAGACACTGAAGGGTTTTCAATGGAGAGAAAGAAAATAGTACACATCTTAAAATGGAAAAATAAAGAGTAAATTCTAACATATAAAAATACAAGTCACAGAAATAGCCAAAGATGAACATTAGTTGGAACCCCATCCTAAATGTTCAAATTAAGTGAGTTCCTAGAAAAATGTTGACAGATCACTCAGGGATTACATTTTAAAACCAGCCATCTTTTTTGGGTTGGGAAATTTGCATGTGCAATTACTACATTTGCATGCCTAATTACCACATAGGAAGATGCATATGCCAACTGGCATTTGCAAATGTGTTAACTGAGCACACAGAAGGGTGGCGCTTTAAAATGTTGGCCCTAGAAATCTAATCATTAAGAAGGGGTAATGTGAGTCAGAGTCAGAGAAAAAGATGGCCCATTTAGAAGTGATCTGAACACAACCAGTTTGGAAGCACACAAGGAGAACTGATTGACGCACAAGGAGATGAAATACCAGGTTTTGAGAAAGCTCATTGGAAAACAGCAGAATCTTCAGGGAAAGCATTTCAGGCATTAGTGAATTAGATTATTTGTAGTGTTTCCTGTGAATTTTAAGGAATTGATAAGCTATAGATAAAAATCATCAAACAACTCTGGTCACAGAGGTGAAGAGGCTTTTTTCTTGTGCTAGTAAGCATTTAGTCTTGTGGCCGATAAGTATATTTGTCTTCTTTCACCTCTAAAGCAAATAAAATATATTCCATGGAGTTTGAAATGTATGTCTTTTTTCTCTACATTTTGTCAACAAAAATCCTGAAAGGAGACAAATCATAACTTTGACTCAGTCATTGTGGTAGAATAAAGATTACCTGTTCTCCCAGAATTGTGTCATTTCCTCTGTGTAAGGAACAATGAAGTACAATTCATTTCCTGGCTTCTCAAACCGTTTCCTCAGCTCTGGATAACTCTATTTAGCAGTCTTCTCTCTCTGCTCCACAAAAATAAAAATCTGAAGATTTCTGCAGGGCAACCCTTGGGAAAATGTTGCATTTTCCATATAGAAAATGGCCTCCCTATCCTTATGCTTTATTACTACATCTAGTTCCAGGTTTACTTAGTACTTTTATGGCTCTAAAATGATTTTTTATTATTGTTTTGTTTAGGTTCACCCAATCCACATAGTAAGGTCCATGACAGTAGAAACAAAGTTAATATTTTTTTTCTCTGCAATACCCTCATCACCTAGAATAAAGCCCAATGCATTTTATTTACTCTATAAATATTTGTTCAGTGACTCTATTTAGCATTTATTAGGTAATTTTTTAAAACATCTCATTGAATCCTCAATACAACCTTACCAGAAAACACTATAAAGGGGGGCTGAGATTCTGAGGTAGTATCATCCCCTAATGCATAGCTAATCAACAAGGCAGTTGGGTTTAATGCCTAGATCTATTTTACTACAGATTTTTTCTTTTCCCTACAAGTTGTTGATTCTATTCTAAGCTGTGTCATAATTAGGAATATGGCCTCAAGTAAATATTTTATTGTAGTCAAATGTTACTTATTTACTCAAAAAAGGGAAGGTTTTGAGCTATTGCTTTAAGCTCTCTGTTAACTCAGAAGTAATGACTTTATTACTCCTATTTTCTCCATGATATCTATCATAACTAGTTTACTTTCCTAAGGGACAGACATTCTTATCTAAGGTACAAACATATACTTTAATTATTTTCAAAATGAATTAAATTTAACGTAAGAGTTTTTACATAAAAATTGTCTTACTATATTAAAGTTTACTAATTCAGAGATATTCTTCTGAACATGATTTAAAGAAAATGAATTTTGTCAAAACTAGCAGATGAAGAAGAAGGGTGGTGATTTCAAGATGCTTAGCCTGAAGGTTTTAAAATAAATCTTACTAGAATTATATGAATGTAAGAGCCTTTTTTTTTTCTTTTGAGGGGAATTTAATTAAAATTAAATGCAATTCTATAAGGTCTGTATTATTTTCTTCATTTTTCTACTATGTTTATTGCCAATGTCATTTGATCTTTAAGTTATTTCAGTTTTTAGAGAACAGTTAGACTTAATATATCAAAATCTTTGTTCTTTTGAGAATTTTAATTTCTCAAAAGAGCTATCAAAATGAAAACCAGTTTGCCATGTTGGCTCTAAACTCTTGTATTGTTATAAATTACTGTAATCCTCGGTTACAGAGAGACACCAGGCAGGTTACAGATGAAATTTGAGGAGTTTATTAATTAGCCAGCTAGCTAGGTACATGGACCACGGTCCCAAATCATGTAGGCTGTCATATCGTCATGAGCTTTCTTTTATACAAAATCAAGTATTGGTTGGGTGGGTAAGGAGAGAGAGCATGTTACAATAGTTAATTACTAACAAGCTTACAACATTTATCTATAGGATCTATTAAAAGGAAAAAGCATTTCCACACATCAAGGCCATAAGATAACACAGTAGTGATAAATGTTTTACATACCAGGCAAAGACATTCCCAAATCTTCTAGTGTCTACCACCTGTTCCTGTCGCTACAAAATGTTTAGCTTAGGATAAAGAGAGAAGCTAAATGAAATTATCTTTGCTAAAAGTGCTTATTAAGAAACCTAATAAGCTAGTCCCCACTTGCTTTAGTTTACAAGTTTTATACATATAAAGAATTTCAAAAGGGATGATTATTAGAAATCATATAAAATGTTACAGAATGCAGGTGTTTTTCAAGCAAGGGGAGAGTGGGCTCGTGATCCCTTTGTCTAGAGCTATACTTCACTCTCAAGACTCCAAGAGCGGAGGAAGAGTTAGAATCAGTGTAGGAATTTTTAATTAAGATATGTAAACATTGTCTCCTAAAGGCTCTTAAAGAAATAGAGGAAAAGGAAGTTTTCAGATAAGTTTAACCTTCTTTGGTGTCTAGCAAGTGGCCTCAATCTTTCTAGAGAACTAAAGTAAATTATGATTAACTACTAACTTTTGGCCCTTTAATCTCTTTCTCTTGTTTTTTTTTTTCTTCAGAAAGGAGGGGGTAAGGGGTCTGACTCTTCCTTTTAAAATACTAATGTTAACAATTTTTTCAATTCCTTGGCACCTTATCACAGTATAAAAGAAATATACAAATTTCAGTACAATTTATGATAGCTTATGAAGTCTGGAACAAAGTTTTTAAAAGTAAATTAGAAGCAATTTTTGATTTTTAAAAAGCTCACTTTATCCACAAGTTTTCTCTCTCTTGCTCATTTCCTTATGTAAAAGAATTTAACCAAAGAAAGCCAGCATTCTAATTCAATTTCTACTCCAAAGTATATAATTTTATTTCATCATAATGGCTGCATTTATTTCCAGGGTCAGATTTTATTTAAATTTCAGTCCATTAGGAACAAAAACTTGCCATTTTCTGATAAACAAAATCAGCAGGGGAGCCTCTTCAAACGACAAATGTATTTCCATCGACCTTTGTTTTATTTGATCTAAATGACAGGTATACACCACTTTTCCTGTGTTTACTTTTAAAGATTCTGAAAAAATAGGGGTGACATTTTTAACAACAAAACTAGCAATCACCCTAGTAGTCCTGTGACAGGCAGATGGAAGAAATGATAAAAAGATGTAATCCATTGCTTTAGACCACCAAAGAGGCTTAATATGAGTCATTAGCAGAGAACCGTTAATTTTCTTTTTTCCTTATTCTGACTGTTGTTTGTAGAAGTGCTCAACCTCTTAAGAACTGGAACATTGAACTGTTTTTTTCTTTTCTTTCTTTCTTTTTTCTTTTCCCCTGTGGCTATGTTGCAAGAGTGAGGGAAAGCATTAACAGAAAAAAAAATGAAGGAATGTGTTATTATATAATGTAAGAAATCTGAGTAATATAACATTTTAGAGGCTCTTAGGTTAAGCTTGACAATAGTTAATAAGAAGAATTAACACTAGTCAAACACTTTAAAGATTATAAAGAACAGTCTCAAAGAGCGTCTCGTTTTTTGGACATCCTTACAAAAATTTTGAATCCCAGAAAGTCAATTATGTTGAAAATGAAGAAATAAAGCCTAAGTCTTTTGATTCCAAGTATCAGGCCATTTTAATTTATACAGAATAATGAAAAAATATGATGATATTCCAATATAATAAGAGTGAAATTGTGTTTATTTCTCCCAAGTTTGTTCTTTAAAACATCAGTTTTCTAGGATGGAAAAAGCTGTCAGTTAAGGAAATCAAGGACTCTAGATGATAATGATGATAGATAGATAGATAGATAGATGATAGATAGATAGATGATAGATAGATAGATAGATAGATAGATAGATAGATAGATAGATGATAGATAGATGTACAGCAGTGGTCCCAACCTTTTTTGGCCATGGATCAGTTTAATGTCAGAAAATATTTTCACGGACCGGCCTTTAGGGTGGGATGGATAAATGTATCACGTGACTGAGACCAGCGTCAATAGTGAGTCTTAGACAAATGTAAAAGAGGAAATCTGGTCATTTTTAAAAAATAAAACATCGTTCAGACTTAAATATAAATAAAATGGAAATAATGTAAGTTATTTATTCTTTCTCTGCCAACCGGTACCAAATGGCCCACAGATTGGTACCGGTCTGCGCCCAGAGGTTGAGGACCACTGATGTACAGTACTTCTTCAAATTATAAAGATCAAGGAAACTTTTACTCTGAAAATTCTTAAGTATTAAAGTTAAAAACTTTTGATGAATGTATGCTGTATGAGAATCCTCTATTCTTTTGGATCAGTTTTCCCCAATGTCTACCCCACTCTTTCAATATAAATGATATAAATATATAGATATAGATGTGAAATATATACAGAACAATAAATACATAGATCAGATTTATGTATATATATAACTATAACTATATAATTAGCACCATATACATTGTATTTATATATTATACATTTGTATATGTACATATAGTGTATATGTATGCATTTTTTCCTCATTAAAAAAATTTATAGATTCATTGTGGACTAGCTTTTTGCAACCAAATTTGGATATGAAAATGTTTCCCAGTCACTCTGTTATGACAGGCAAATAGTAATTCACTTCAAAGCATACACTATGAACATAAATTAGTACTTTTTTTTTAAGTAAGAGGAAGGGAGATAGAGGGACAGACTTTTTTGCATGCACCAGGGCTGGATCCACCCAGCATGCCTCATCTGAGGCTGGTGCTCTGCCCATCTGGTGTCACGCTCACAAGTGAGCTATTTTTAGCACCAGAGGTGGAAGATCCATAGAGCTATCCTCAGCACTCAGGGCCAACATGCTCAAACTAATCAAGCTATGGCTATGGGAGGAGAAGAGAATGAGAGAGAGAGAAGGAGGAGTGGGATGGAAGAAAAGGAAGTGGAGAGAAGCAGATGGTATCCTCTCCTGTGTGTCCTGACCAGAAATCAAACCTGGGACTTTGACATACTGGGTCAATGCTCTACTGGTGGGTCAACTGGCCAGGGCTTAGTTTCTACTTTTTAAGTCAATAAAAATGCATCACTTACTGTTAATGTTTGATTTAGACCCATTTATTTTATAATAATGTAAATCTGACTTAAAGCATGGTTGTACTGTGTCACATGAAAGTGACATTTGTAAGATAACAAATTATTAGTTTAATAATTGTGAATTAAGATACTGAACAGCCCTGGCCAGTTGGCTCAGTGGTAGAGCATGAGCCTGGCATGCAAGAGTCCTAGATTCGATTCCCGGCCAGGGCACACAGGAGAAGTGCCCATCTGCTTCTCCACCCCCCCCTTCCTCTCTGTCTCTCTCTTCCCCTCCCGCAGCCAAGGCTCCACTGGAGCAAAGTTTGCCCAGGCGCTAAGGATGGCTCTGTGGCCTCTGCCTCAGGCACTGGAATGGCTCTGGATGCAACAGAGCGATGCCCCAGAGAGGCAGAGCATCGCCCTCTGGTGGGCATGCCGGGTGGATCTCAGTCAGGCGCATGGGGGAGTCTGTCTTACTGCCTCCCCGTTTCCAGCTTAGGAAAAATACAAAAAAAAAAAAAAAGATATTGAACAAATGGAAATTAAGAAAACCTCATTCTGTATGATTACTAGAGTTCTCAAAAGACCAGATCCAGCCTCATTATATTCTAAAAAAAAAAAAAAAAAAAAAAAAAATGCCGGTCAAATAATTTATTTCCATACCTAAGATTACTTCTTATATATAGACTTTCCTTGTTTTATTTACTCATAGATGATGTAGAGGTTATAGGTGACTTGTTTCTTGAAAATAGAATAGGGGAAAAAATAAAGCCTTTGTAAAGGATTGTAAAGGGTTTCTCAAACTGCAAAGCTCCTCTTCAGAGCTATCTTGTCATCCAAGAGATTATGAAGACATTACACTAAACAACTAATATTTTATTTCTATCAGGTTTCCTACCATACATATAGATAGCACTTCAAATTTGAAGAAATGTAACACTCAATGTTTAGAGAAAGGTCTGGATGAAAACTGTGATCTTTTCTTTCAATTCTACAAAGCTGATATTATTTTAAAAAATCAGTTCAATGTTCCATAGTATGTCAGGACATAAAAACTTTTGAGCACTAAAACTCATGGTTTTGAAACACTGTTAAAAACAACTAGCTAGAAAAATTAACTTTCTCATAAAAGTTTATAATGTGTTGCAAACAGGAAAATGTGGCATCCTTAAAATATAAGCTGAAAATAATTTAAAATATTTCATCAAGTATTTATACAAACTCATGAATGACCATCTCACAATTATAGTTTAAGGGAATCTAAGAATTTGTGAGGAATCTACAGTTTTTCCTTTAATGGTACAAAATGTCCTATTTTTGCTAGAAAGACTGTTAGGGTAAACAGTAAATAACAGCTCACCTGTATCTTACCATTTCATTACCTTTCTTTACCCGCAGAGCCATAAAAACTAGACACCCAATCAATAATCAAAATTGTGTGAAGACCATTTCTAATATTTCTATATTGTTTGAAAGATGATGTGATTGTATTTTGATATTTCTTTATAACAGCTTACCACAGATAACTCTTAGAATTTTTAAATATAGAGAAGACTAAATCAACAGAATCTAGCATTTATTTTCAAAATGTAACACTGAATGTGATTTAACCCAGTGGTGCTAAACCAGGTATGTTTCTACTCTCTCCCCTCCACCCAAGGGCTCATGGCAATATCTGAGACTTTCTTTGGTTATTACAATTATGAAGTATTACTAAGTTTTAGTGGGTAGAGGTTAGAGATGCTACTAAACTTTCTACAATGCAGAGGACCATTCTTCACAACCAAGAATTATTTAACCCAAAATTTCACTAGACACCGAGGAGACTGAAATATCCTGTCCTAAACTAGGACTATTGGTGATGTAAATATTTACTTTTACACAAAGAACAGGTATCTTGGGAAAAAGAATAGCATTGGAGTAGAACATATGTGTGCACATACATCACTCTTATACAAAATAGCAATGAAAGATGTCTTATCAAAGCTGGAAAGAAAGTGAGAAAAAAATCAGATGAAGTTTGGCCTGCAACTAGGAAACAATAGTTAAGTCCTTTCTTATCCCATGAAATTATCAAAGTGCCTTATTCTATAAGCTGAAATTAAGGCTCAAACTTCAACAAACAAAATTTTAAGGCGTTTACATATTTCATGCTTATTATTTTTCTTCTCTGTAATGGGAAATGCCTTTCATTCTTGCTGTATTTAGTTTATTGCCATTCACACTTTAGGGTTTTTAATGTAATATGATAGATTTATTTTTAAATGCTTTGAGTTTGCTTTTCAATTTAATGATTTGTTACATTATTTACAGGCTAATTTACTGAACCTACATAAGATTAATTGCATGGTCTTTTAGGACACGTGACAAATCATTAAAAAGTGATAAAACCAGGCAACTGAAAAACAAATGGCTTGTGACATATGAATGGGATCCCCAGTACCATTTATTAATGCATGTTTGGGTAAGACTTGTTGTAAGATCTAAAGCAATACTAGCTCAAAATTGAACACAGAGTTATGCAATATTTGAATGTAAGATATCTGGATAATTTAATAGACCAGAACAGAGTAATGAGTTTATTTTTGTAAATAGAGAAAAACAATGACATATAAATTAATAATAATAAAAACTAAAGTCTTTACTGTCATATTTTTAATGAAATTAATTGAGAAAACTGTCTTAAGGAAGCTTATTTCTTTCAAATCGAAAAAAAAATTTTAACATGTGTACTTTTTATCCAGTTTGCATTTAAGCACTAGATTAAGTCCAAGTTAGTAAAACTGAAGAGTGTTGCAAAAAGTTAGAATTTACAAGAAATGCTTTGGGAGAAAGAAGAGGTATTTGTTGCAAATGGTTATATTATCTTCTCTTCTATTTAAATATAGAAAATATTCTGTGGGTAGTGTTGCTGGACTGAAGGGGTCCAATTGCCAGTGCTTGTCAAATCCCAGTAAAACATAAGCAAACAAGAAAGTAAGGATTTATTAAGGAGATGGCACCATGACCGAGTCATAGGTTGTACATGCTCAAATATCTGGCTACCTGATGGCTTCCATGAAATAGGTAATACAAGGAAAAGAAAATCATTAATCAAGGTAACTAATAGAGTTAGAGTAGTGGTCTCTACTGATTGGTTGGTGCTACTGTAGGGAGTAACTTATCATTGAGTTTGGTTCTAATATCAGCCATATAGTTGTTCTCTCCAATTTTGCAAAATTTTGTTCTGTGGGGTCATTTTGCTTTCCTGAGTCTGGAGCTAAAACACAGTTGAGGCCAAACTATTCAGTTTAGATTGATTGAAAACTATGTCTCAATAGTCAGTAGACCAAGGACCTTTTTTCTAAGATTATTAGATGCTGACCAGATCCTCTTTGTCATAAGGTCTCAATAATTACACAAGGGGGGGGGGGAGAGGTGTTTGAGTCAGGATACCAGGTGAGGCCAGTTTGAGTCAAAGGAAAAAAAAATCAAAATAAATTCCAGATAAAAAAAAATAAGGTTTCTAAATAGTTACAGTAGCCTTCTGGCATGTTTCAGAAAATTCTCTGAATATCTATTAAGGTAGGAAGAAGAATAAATATACTAATTTGTATGTTCAAATACATTGCTGTATCACATTTCATTTTTAAATATGTTTAAAGCAATACTTTTTTTTTGTATTTTTTTTTTCTAAAGCTGGAAACGGGGAGAGACAGTCAGACAGACTCCCGCATGCGCCCGACCGGGATCCACCCGACACGCCCACCAGGGGCGACGCTCTGCCCACCAGGGGGCGATGCTCTGCCTCTCAGGGGCGTCGCTCTGCCACGACCAGAGCCACTCTAGCGCCTGGGGCAGAGGCCAAGGAGCCATCCCCAGCGCCCGGGCCATCTTTGCTCCAATGGAGCCTTGGCTGCGGGAGGGGAAGAGAGAGACAAAGAGGAAGGGGGGGGGGTAGAGAACAAATGGGCACTTCTCCTATGTGCCCTGGCTGGGAATCGAACCCGGGTCCCCGGCAAGCCAGGCTGATGCTCTACCGCTGAGCCAACCAGCCAGGGCCTAAAGCAATACTTTTAACACACATTTTTAAAACCTCTTCTAAGCATGTAATGGGTATAAAGTAGAGTAACCAACCATGTCAATATGACCAAAACTGAGGGACTTAAATAGGATAACAGACTTTCAGTAGTAAAAGTAGGATAGTATTGGGCAGTAGTAATGGTTAGTTACCCAAGTTGGAAGTTTCTTCATACTAAGAAACTTAGTATTATAGAGATTATAGTATTATAGAGATTCCTCATATCAATGCAACTGAAACTCATATTGAAATTAGATATGGAAACAACCAGAAATAACAATTACAGATGAGAATTGGGTAAGTGACCTAGGAGAGTATATTAGTCAGTGTTCTCTTGAGAAACAGAACCAAATAGAAATAGATATAAATTAAATAACAAAGATATAGATAAGAGATTTATTATAGGAATTGGTTAATATGATTATGGAAATCCCACAATCTGCTGCCTGCCAGCTGAAGAACCAGGAAAATTAGTGGCGTAATTCAAGCTGAGTCTGAAGGACTGAGGATTGGAGGGTTGATGGTATAAGTTCCAGTCTGGGTCCAAAGACCAGAAAATCAAATGTAACAATGGCTGATATTCAAGAGCAAGAGAAGATGAATGTCTCAGCTCAAGCAGACTAAAATCACATTTTGTCCACCTTTTTGTCTTAAACAGGCCCTCCGTTTATTGCATAATACTTTCCATTGGCAAAGGTGCTCTTCTTTACTCAGCCCAAAGATTAAAATGCCAATCTCGCTTGACCAGGCGTTGGTGAAGTGGATAGAGCATTGGACTGGGACATGGAGGACCCAGATTTGAAACCCTGAGGTCGCCTGCTTGAGCATGGGCTCATCTGGTTTGAGCAAGGCTCACCAGCTTGGGCCCAAGGTCGCTGGCTTGAGCAAGGGGTCAGTCAGTCTGCTGTAGCAATCAATGAACAACTAAGGTGCCTCAACAAAGCATCAGCTTCTCATCTCTCTTCTTTCCTATCTGTCTATCCTTATCTGTCCCTCTTTATTTCTCTGTCACACACACACACACACACACACACACACACACACACACACACACAAAATGCCAATCTTTTCCAGGAACATCCTCACTAACTCACTCAGTTAAACCATATTTAATCTTTAAACAAATACAAAAACAAAGTCTAATTACACATAATGTGATATAAATACTTTACATATAATAAAAAAACACATGATTCTTTCCTCAGGAAGAGAAGTAAAATCCTTGAGTAATGTCTATTCTTCTCCTGATATGCAATAGCTTATATAATGTGAGAGAAAATTAATAACACTTAAATACTGATATAAAGTCAATATATCATATGTGATAAGGGGATAAGAGAAGAAATAAAACAAAAATATGTGCTTATATTATATTATATTTTATATATGTATGTGTGTATATATATACACACACACAGAATAAATATATATATATTTAGTGAAAGATACAGAGAAAGACAGAGAGAGGGACAGATAGGGACAAACAGACAGGAAGGGAGAGCAGTGAGAAGCATCAATTCTTTGTTGCGGCACCTTGTTCATTGATTGCTTTCTCATATATGTCTTGACCAGGGGCTACAGATGAGCCAGTGACCTCTTGCTTAAGACAGCAACCTTGGGCTCAAGTCAGTGACCTTGGGATTCAATCCAGAGACTATGGAGTCATGTCTGTGATCCCATGTTCAAGCCAGCAACCCCATGCTCAAGCTGCTGAGCCCACAGTCAAGCCAAATGAGCCTGTGCTCAAGCTGACAACCTCAGGGTTTCAAACCTGAGTTCTCTGCATCCCATGCTCATTCTCTATCCACTGTGTTGCTGCCTGGTTAGGTTACACAGAATATATTTATAATAAAACAAGGAATATCTTCTTATGGCAATTATGGGCTTTATTCTATTACTGATCATGTTGTCATAGCTGGCATTTGTAATTATCTTCTTCAACTACCTATTTGGTATGGCTGCAGCAATCACTTTAGCTTGTCACGCTATTTTACTCAGTGGGGTGACCCAAACCTTCATTTCTGAGCCATTGCTAGTTCTGACTAGATTGCTTTGTTGTAACCTCCATTGATCTTAATCCCAGGAGATGGTAACATTAAGAGATGCTCCAAGGTATCTCCAGTATCCCAGAAATATTCTTTCTCACCTTCATTGTAGAGTAGTAGTTCAATTTCCCATTGGTAGTCTAGATCAATCAAATATTTAGAGAGTACGTACTAGCATAGTAAGAAGTACAGTAATCCATTCAGGGAGTAGAGTCCAGTATAGCTCTATCTCTTTAAAAAATAACTTCTGTCTTTTAAATTTATATAATAAATATTACATGCCTGCCATGTGTCAAAATTAGTTAAGGGCCTAAAGATACAGCTGTAAAGAGAGACATCTCATCTTCCTTCTAAATTTCACATTTTATTGAGTTTAATATGGGAGCTACTACTTAAGTGGACCTAAAAAGACATAAAAAATTGGCTATTGGCATTGATAGAGAGTGAAGGAGTAAAGATAAGTGCAAGATGAGAGGATTATGGGACCAGGATTTTTATTTTATTGAGAAGAATCAATGCTTTTGGAGATGGTTTCCTCTTCAGCTTGTTGAATCAAATAGATAGTTGATAATGTTGGTCTAATTCTATTAGATCCTCTATCATCAAGATCTGGTCCAATGAGGTTTTGCTAATGAATTTCAGTAGTTTAATTTTATTTCTCACTCTGTTAAATGTGCAACCTATGTCATCTCATTATATTAGTCAGAGACTCAAAAGAAAGATATATCTCACTCAGTACATGCTGATATGCTTCTCACTATGAAGGGAAGGGAACTTGATGAATCATGCGAGTTAAATATTAAACTTTCTGATTATTAATAATACATATCAGTTTTACCAAAACAAGTTATATAGCCTCACCAAATTTAGAGGAATTAGAAAATAATAACTCCCTAATATCCCAGGAAGAAGGTAATCAAAATAGTTGTAAATAACTTTGCTTAACACTATACTCAGTTACTCTCAATTACTTGATAGGGTAGAAGCCTGTCTCCTGGTCCTATTGCTCCATCATTATATATATATATATACACATACACACTTTATACACACAAATATATATTTTATATACACATAACTAATAAATATTTTATACATAGACAAGTCATACATACATATGTACATATATAGAGAGAGCACACTGAGTATATTGAATAAGTCACAACAGACTTTTACTTCATAACTACCTTCTTTTTCTACTAATCTTCTTTATATTTAGATAATTTCAATCTTTCCAGTTACTCTGAGCTCCATTGTAGTCAGTGTACTAATTAATGATACCTTTAAAAATTTTTAGATTTTTCTGATGATAAAAAAAAAATAGTAAAAATATGATTAGGAGGTTGGTAAAAAATGAATCCTAGAAGGCTTAGAAAAAAATAAAGACAAAATCGGCCCTGGCTGGTTGGCTCAGTGGTAGAGTGTCGGCCTGGCGTGTGGAAGTCCCGGGTTCTATTCCTGGCCAGGGCATACAGGAGAAGCGCCCATCTGCTTCTCCACCCCTCCCCCTCTCCTTCCTCTCTGTCTCTCTCTTCCCCTCCTGCAGCCAAGGCCCCATTGGAGCAAAGATGGCCCAGGTGCTGGGGATGGCTCCATGGCCTCTTCCTAGACTGGCTCTGGTCGCAACAGAGGTATGCCCCGGATGGGCAGAGCATCGCCCCCTGGTGGGTGTGCCAGGTGGATCCTGGTCGGGTGCATGCGGGAGTCTGTCTGACTGCCTCCCCGTTTCCAGCTTCAGAAAAAAATAAAATAAATAAAATAAAGACAAAATCAAGAACAGCAAAAAGATTTTAGAGGGTAAATTGTAATTAAAAGATTATCTTCCTTGTTTTAATATTTACTGCATCACCCACTTCATTGCTATAAAATCTTTTCATATCTATTTTTTTTCTTTTTCAAGTGAGAGGAGAGCAGATAGAGAGACAGATTAAATCATGTGCCCTGACTGGGATCTACCTGCCAACTCCCATCTGGGGACAATGCTATGCCCATCTTGGGCCATGTTTGCAACCAAGCTATTTTTAGCACCTGAGGTGGAGGCTCCCGGGGGCTAAAGTGCTCAAATGAATTGAGTTATGGCTGCAGGTGGGAAAGAAAAAAAGATATAAAGGGAGGGGGAAGGGGAAGCCAATGGTCACTTCTCCTATGTTCTGACTGGGAATTGAACCCGATACATCCACATGTTAGGCTGATGCTCTACCACTGAGGTAACAGGCAAGGGCCTCCTATTTCTTAAAAAGTAATTTGTACTGGATTTTAAAGTAATGCCAAGGACTTATTCTATCATCTTTTTTTCTGTACTTTATATTTCTCAAAACATTGAAGGACTTATTTAAAATTTCCTGCTGCATTCACTTACTTATCTTGTGTAAAAAAGTTGGCTAGTTTTCCTTCAGAATTAAACTTATTTTAGAAATATTTTATTTAATTTTTTTGCCTGTCTAATCTCAAATCCTTCATTATGGAAAATGACAGACAAGAGAAACAAATACTTAAGAAATAAGTCTAAGAATGAAGAAAATAGTTTATAGCTAAAATTTTAATGAGAATTATAAAAATAACATGATTGAAGATATCAATCAAAGTAAAAATCAAGGGAAGTAACATATTGGAGACCACACTGACTATATTTTCCATAAAAAATAAAATTGCAAATACAAGATTAAAGCAACCAGCAGTCTAACAAAAACATCTTTTTTAAAAAATATATTTTATTTTTTTATTTTGTTCATTAGATTCCATATATAAGTGCAATTATGTGGTATTTGTCTCTCTCTATTGGCTTGTTTTATTTAGCATAACACTCTACAAGTCCATTTATGTTGTCACAAAAGGTAAGATATCCTTTTTTATTGTTGAGTAGTAGTCTATTGTTTAATCGTGCCACAGCTTTTTGTACACTCATCCACTAATGATCACTTGGGCTACTTCCAGATATTGTCTATTATAAATGATGCTGCAATAAACATAGGGGCGCATATATTCTTTTGAATTAGTGTTTGGAATTCTGTGGATATATTTCCAGAAGTAGATTTGTTGGGTCATAAGGAAGTGCTACTTTTAATTTTTTAACATAATTCCATACTGTTTTCTACAGTCACTTTACCAATCTGCACATTCCCACTGACAGCACACAATGGTTCACTTTTCTATACACTCTCACATACACACTCATTGTTTGTTGATTTATTAGTGATAGCCAATCTGACAGGTGTAAGGTGATATTTTGTTATGTTTTTTACTTACATTTCTCTGATGGCTAGTGATGTTGAAAAATGTTTTATATGGCTATTGGCCACCTGTATGTCCTGTGAGTCCTTTGCCATTTCTTAATTGAATTGCTTATTTATTTGGTATTGAGTTTCATAAGTTCCTGATAAATTTTGAATGTTAACCCCTTATTAGATGTATTGGTGAATATATTCTGGCATTTAGTGGATTGTTTTAGATTTCATTGATGGTTTTCTTTTCTGTGCAAGAACTATTCTTCTCAAACTAAGACACTATAAAGAAAAAAAATTATAGGCTAATAACTTCAACAAAATATTAGCAAACAAGATCAAGTAAGACATTAAAAAGATCATACACCATAATCAAGTGGGATTTATTCCAGAGATGCAAGGTTGGTACAATATTCACATATCACTAAATGTGATATACTACATAAACAAAATAAAGTATAAAAACCACATGATCCTTTGAGTAGATACAGAAAAAGCACTTGATAAAATTTAGTACCCAGTTATAATAAAAACTACCAGCATATTAGGAAAAGAAAGAACATACCTCAACTTAATAAAGACCATATGTGACAAAGTTATAGTCAATACTTAATAGGCAAAAACTATAAGTGCTTTTCTTTAGATTGGGAACAAGACAGAGATGTCTGTTTTTACTATTCTTATTTAACATGGTACTGAAAGTTCTATCCACAACAATCAGACAAGAAGAAAGAATAAAAGGCATTCAAATTAGAAAAGAAGAGTTAAAACTGTTATTATTTGTAGATGATATATCACTGTACATAAAGAACCCTAAAGATTCCACCATAAACTAATAGAACTGATTAGTAAAAATAGAAATGTAGCAGGATACAAAATAAATATCCAGAAATCATATTGTATTTTTACACAAATAGTGAAATACAGAAAGAGACACTAAGAAAACAACCCTATTCACAATTGCTTCAAACATAATTAAATACCTAGTAATAAATTTAACAAAGAATGTAAAAAACATGTACTTGGAAAATTATAAGACACTTAAGAAACAAATTGAGTAAGTACAAATAAGTGGAATCATATACGATGTTTACAGACGAAAAAAGTAAATTAACATCATTAAAATGTCCATATGACCCAAAGCAATCTATAGACTCAAAGCAATTCTTATTAAGATACTAATAGTGTATTTCTCAGAACTAGAATAAATATTCCAAAAACTTATATGGAATCACAAAAGATCCTGAAGAACAATAAGCTTGAGAAAGAATAATAAAGTGGAAGGAATAATACTGCCTGATCCTGAGGAAAAAAACAAAAAACAAAATTGGAGGACTCATAATACTTGATACCAAACTATAGCACAAGACCATACTAATCAAAACATGCTATTGGCATAAAAAAAACAGCTATATAAATCAATGGAAAAAAATGAGAGCCAGAAATAAACCCAGGTTCTTATAATCAATAAGTATTTGACAAAGGAGGAAAAAATATACTTCCTTTGGTATGTTTTTGAGATAAAGACAACCTGTTTAAAAGATTGTATTGGGAAAATTGAACAGATGCATGTAAAAAATGAATCTAGACTAAATTCTTACACCACACACAAGAATAAATTCAAAATAGATTAAAGAAACTATAAGAATCCTCGAAGAAAACATAGGCAGTAAAATTTTGGACATTTCTCGTAGCAATATTTTTTCTGATATATCATTTTGAGCAAGAAAAACAAAAGAAAAAATAAACAAATGGAACTACATGAAATCAATAATGTCTTCATTCATTATAGGTAAGTCAGCATCTTATTCTGTTTTTAAAAAAAACCCATATTAAAAGAATGAAATGACTACAGATTGTCCCCATGCACAAAAATTAATTCAACAGAGACCTGAAGATGGCAACAAAGTAGGCAGATGCACAGACTCCCAGCTCACACCACCAAACTGGATTATAAACTAATTTATGAACAATCAGCATGAAAAACAAAATCTGGACTACAAGAACAGCTCTCAAAAACCAAAGAGGAAAGAAAAAGCCACAACAAACCTGGTAGAGAGTGCCCGAATCTCCCCTGCTTACAGAAACAGAGGGGGGGGTGAGGCTGAGCTCTCACTCCAAGGAAAAGAGCAGTAAATACTGCTCACAGCCACTTGCATGGCGACTAGGGAATGAGATGTGTTGAAAGGGCCTGCTTGTCTTCCAAAAAGAAAGGAGAGAGAGGGAGATAGATGGTGAAAGGGAGAGGAATGCGGGTGATGATCTGAAAAGCTGAATCATTCAGTGCTGGAGGCAGCCATAACTGGGGGAGGGGCTGATCCTTCCACAAAGCAAAATACAAAAGTATTTCCAGGTCACAGAGATACAGACAACTATCTCTTCAGCCCCAATCAGTGCAACAAGACTCAGCTGAAAACAAGAAGTGGGGAGGAGGGGCACTAACTCAGGTCTCCGTGGAGATCTGAGATGCACTACCCCCTACTGAAGCTGAGAATGCAACCCACCCCCAGAGAGATTAACTGGCATGAGAGGACTTCAGAGCCTCAGGTCACACCCACCGCATCCCTGGATAAAGTTTCAAATAAGCCCCTTGCTGAGATCAGCAAATAAGACAATCACCTGTTAATAAAACAAACAAACCAAGACTTCAAAGCGGCCCAAATCCGAAAGTGGATTACAAATAATAGCTGATGCCAACCCAAGAAGACCTAGAAATAACACAATTAAAAACTAGAGGCAGACAACACCAAGCATAGACTCAACCAGCTCTGCAAACAAAATACAGACATAATGAGAAGACAGAGAAGTGCAATCCAAATAAAACCACAAGAGAAACATCCAGGAAATGAACTGAGTGATATGGAAATAACAAACTTCCGGATGCGGAGTTCAAAATAATGATTGTAAGGATGCTTAGGGATCTTAGAACAACAATGGATGGTCATTACGAACACCTAAATAAAGAAATAGCAAGTATAAAAAAGGATATTGAAATATTAAATAAGAATCAGTAGAACATGACAAATACAATATCAGAAATAAAGACAACAAAGGAAGGAATTAATAACAGGATGGATAGAGCTGAGGATCGAATCAGCGAGTTAGAGGACAACTGGAATGAAGGCATGAAAGCAGAGAAGAAAAAAGAAAAGAGACTCAAAAAGTCTGAGGAAACTCTTAGAGAGTTCTGTGACAACATGAAGAGAAATAACTTCCACATTATAGGGGTTCCTGAAAAAGAAGAGAAAGAACAAGGGATAGAGACTTTGTTCAATCATATCATAGCTGAAAACTTCCCTAAATTAATGCAGGAGAAACTCTCACAAGTTCAAGAAGCACAGAGAACTCCATTAAAGAGAAACCCAAAGAAACCTACACCAAGACACATCATAATTAAAATACCAAAGCTAAGTGATAAAGAGAAAATATTAAAAGCTGCTAGAGAAAAAAAGGCTATCACCTACAAAGGAGCCCCCATAAGGATGACATCAGACTTCTCAACAGAAACACTTGAGGCCAGAAGGGAATGGCAAGAAATATTCAAAGTAATGCAGAACAAGAACCTACAACCAAGACTACTTTATCCAGCAACGCTATCATTTAAAATTGAAGGAGAAATAAAAAGTTTCCCAGGCAAAAAAAAAACAACAAAAAAACTCAAGGAATTCATTACAACCAAACCAATGCTGCAGGAAATGTTAAGGGGCATGGTGTAAACATATAAAGTGGGAAAAGAATATAGCAAAAGAAAAATACAGCTTTAAAGAATAAAATGGCAATAAACAACTACATGTCAATAATAACCTTAAATGTAAATGGATTAATGATCCAATCAAAAGACATAGGGTAGCTGCATGGATATAAAAACAGGACCTGTACATATGCTGTCTAAAAGAGACACACTTTAAAACAAAAGATGCACATAGGCTGAAGGTAAAATGATGGAAAAAAATATTTCATGCAAATGGAAATGAAAAAAAAAGCTGGGGTAGCAATACTTATATCAGACAAAATGGACTTTAAAACAAAGAATATAGTAAGAGATAAAGAAGGCCAATACATAATGATAAAGGGAGCAATCCAACAGGAAGATATAACTATTATAAATATCTACGCAACTAATATAGGAGCACCTAAATATATAAAGCAGACTTTGATGGATATAAAGAGTGAGATCAACAGCAATACTATAATAGTAGAAGATTTTAATACCCCACTAACCATACTAGATAGATCCTCAAGAAAGGAAATTAACAAAGAAACAGCAGACTTAAAGGACACACTAGATGAACTCGATTTAATAGATATTTTCAGAACCTTTCACCCTAAAGCAGCAGAGTATATATTCTTTTCAAGTGCTCATGGTACATTCTCTAGGATAGATCACATGTTAGGGCACAAAAGTGGTCTTAACTAATTTAAGAAGAGTGAAATCATATCAAGCACTTTCTCTGATCACAATGGCATAGAACTAGAAATCAACCACAACAGAAAAGCTCAAAAATTCACAAACATGTGGAAACTAAATAGCAGGTTGTTAAATAATGAATGGATTAAGAATGAGATCAAAGAAGAAATAAAAAAAAATCCCTAGAAATGAATGATAATGAGCATACAACTCAAAATTTATGGGACACAGCAAAAGCAGTACTGAGAGGGAAGTTTATAGCACTACAGGCACACTTTAAGAAGATAGAAAAAGCTCAAATAAGCAACTTAACCCTGCATCTAAAAGAACTAGAAAAAGAAGAGCAAGTAAAACCCAAATGTAGTAGAAGAAAGAAAATAATAAAGATCAGAGCAGAAATAAATGACATAGTGGCTAAAGAAACAATACAAAGGATCAATGAAACTAGGAGCTGGTTCTTTGAAAAGAAAAAAAAGATCAATGAACCTTTAACTAGACTCACCAAGAAAAAAAGAGAGAGGACTCAAATAAATAAAATTAGAAATGAGAGGGGAAAAATAACAACTGACACAACAGAAATAAAAAATATTGTAAGAAAATATTATAAAGAACTCTATGCCAAAAAAACTAGACAACCTAGATGAAATGGACAAATTTCTTGAAACATAAATCTTCCAAAAATCAATCTGGAAGAATCAGTAAACCTAAACAGACCGATTATACCAAATGCGATTGAAACAGTTTTCAAAAAACTCCCAACAAAGAAAAGTCCTGGGCCAGATGTCTTCACAAGTGAATTCTACCAACTATTCAAAGAAGAAATAACTCCTATCCTTCTCAAGCTATTTCAAAAAATTCAAGAGGAAGGAAGACTTCCAAGCTCCTTTTTTGAGGTGAGCATAATTCTGATTCCAAAACCAGCATAATTCTGATTCCAAAGACAACACAAAGAAAGAAAACTATAGGCCAATATCCCTGATGAATATAGATGCTAAAATCCTCAACAAAATATTAGCAAACCGGATCCAACAATATATAGAAAAAATCATACACCATGATAAAGTTGGATTTATTCTGGGGAGGCAAGGCTGGTACAGTATTCGCAAATCAATCAATGTGATTCATCACATAAAAAAAAGGAAGGAGAAAAACCACATGATAATTTCAATATATGCAGAAAAAGCATTTGACATATCCAGCACCCATTCATGATCAAAACTCTCAACAAAGTGGGAATACAGGGAACATACCTCAACATGGAAAAAGCCATCTATGACAAACGCACAGTCAATATCATACTCAATGGGCAAAAATTAAAAGAAAGCCCCTTAAGATAAGGAACAAGGCAGGGGTGCCTTCACCACTCTTATTTAACATAATCCTGGAAGTCCTAGCCACAGATATCAGACAAGAAGAAGAAATAAATGCATTCAAGTTGGAAAAGAAAAAGTAAAGCTATCATTATTTGCAGATGATATGATATTGTATATAGAAAACCCTAAAGTCTCAGTTAAAAAACTACTGGACCGGAAAAATGAATTCAGCAAAGTGGCAGGATATAAAATTAATACTCAGAAATCAGAGGCATTTTTATATACAAACAATGAACAGTCAGAAAAAGAAATTAAGGAAACAATCCCCTTCACTATTACAACCAAAAAAAAAATAGTAAAGTACCTAGCAGTACATTTAACCAAGGAGACTAAAGATTTTTACTCAGAAAGTTATAAAGCATTAATAAAAGAAATCAAGGAAGATACAAACAAGTGGAAGCATATACCGTGATCATGGTTAGAAAGAATAAACATCATTAAAATATCTATATTACCCAAAGCAATTTATAAATTCAATGTAATACTGATTAAAATACTAATGACATACTTTAAAGATATAGATCACATATTCCAAAAATTTATATGGAACCAGAAGAGAACACGAATAGCCTCAGCAATCTTGAAAAGGAAGTATAAAGTGGGAGGTATCACACTTCCTGATATCAAGCTATACTACAAGGCCATTGTACTGGCATAAGAACAGGCATATAGATCAATGGAACAGAATGGAGAACCCCAAAATAAACCCACAGCTCTATGGACAACTGATATTTGACAAAAGTGGTAAGGGCATACAATGGAGTAAAGACAGCCTCTTCAACAAATGGGGTTGGGAAAATTGGATAGCAACCTGCAAAAAAATGAAACTAGACCACCAACTTACACCATTCACAAAATAAACTCAAAATGGATAAAAGACTTAAATGTAAGGTGTGAAACCATAAGCATCTTAGAAGAAAACATAGGCAGTAAGCTCTCTGACATCTCTCACAGCAATATATTTGCTGATTTATCTCCACGGCTAAGGGAAATAAAAGATAGGATAAACAAATGGGACTATATCAAACTAAAAAGCTTTTGCACAGCCAAAGACAATAAGAACAGAATAAAAAGACAAACTACACAGTGGGAGAACATATTTGACAGTACATCTGATAAGGGGTTAATAACCAAAATTTATAAAGAAGTTGTAAATATCAACACCAGAAAGACAAACAGTCCAATCAAAAATGGGTGAAAGAAATAAATAGACACTTCTCCAAAGAGACATACAGATGGCCAATAGGCATATAAAAAAATGCTCAACATCACTAATCATTAGAGAAATGCAATTTAAAACCACAATGAGATATCATCTCACACTGGTCAGAATGGTGCTCATCAACAAAACAACACAAAATAAGTGCTGGCGAGGATGTGGAGAAAAGGGAACCCTCCTGCACTGCTGGTGGGAATGCAGACTGGTGCAGCCACTGTGGAAGACAGTATGGAGATTCCTCAAAAAATTAAAAATCAAACTGCCTTTTTATCCAGCCATCCCACTTTTAGGAATATACCCCAAGAACACCATAGAACGGTTCTAGAGGAGTAATGTACCCCCATGTTTATGGCAGCATTGTTCACAATAGTGAAGATCTGGAAACAGCCCAAGTTTCTGTGAGAGGATGAGTGGATTAAAAAGCTTTGGTACATATATACTATGGAATACTACTCAGCCATAAGAAATGATGACATGATCATTTATTGAATACAATAACATGGATGGACCTTGATAACATTATACAGAGTGAAATAAGTAAATCAGAAAAAAACTAAGAACTCTATGAACTCATACATAGATGGGATATAAAAATGAGACTCAGAGACATGGGCAAGAATGTGATGGTAACAGGGGGTGGGGTGGAGGTGTGGGGAGGGGCGAAGAAGGAGAGGGAGGGGGGGAAGGGAGGGGCACAAAGAAAACCAGATAGAAAGTGACAGAAGACAATTTGACTTTGGGTGAGGGGTATGCAGCATAATCAAATGTCAAAATAATCTGGAGATTTTTTCTCGGAACATATGTACCCTGATTTTAAATGTCATTGCATTAAAATTAATAAAAATAAGATAAAAATGCACAAAATTAAAGAAAATGAGAGAATCTTTAAAAAATTAATTCAAAAGGGATCAAAGACCTAAATAGAAGATTTGAAACAATAAATTACATAGAAGATAAAACATAGGTGCTAAAATTATGGACTTGCGCCATAGAGACTGTTTTATAATTTTGACTCCAAAGGAAGGGAATTAAAGGCAAAAATAAATGAATAAAACTATATTAAACTGAAAAGCTTCTGCACAGCAAAAGAAACTGAAAACAAAACAAAAAGACAGCCAACCAAATGGGAGACAATATTTACAACAACTCTGATAAGGGCTTAATACCCTAAATATATAAGGAATTCACAAAGCTTAGCAACAAACAAACAAGCAATCCAATTAAAAACTGGGAAGAGCATCTGACCAGACAGCTTCTCCCATGAAGACATACAAACAACAAATAGATACATAAAAAGATGCTTATCTTTGCTAGCTATTAGAGAAATGCAAATTAAAACTACAATCAGATACCACCTCACACCTGTTAGATTGGCTGTTAATAACAAAGCAGGTATAAGAAGTGTTAGAAAGGCTATGGAGAAAAAGAACCCTCATTCATTGCTGGTGAGAATGTAAACTGGTACAGCCACTATGTAAGACAGTATGGCAGTTCTTCAAAAAATTAAGACTAGAATTACCATATGGCATAGTAATGTCTTTACTGAGTATCTACCAAAAAAACTCAAAAACATTGGTTTGCAATGACACTTGCACCTCCATATTGATTACAAAATTCTTCATGGAGGCCAAGACATGGAAAGAAGCAGTGTCCCTTGATAATGATTGGATAAAGAAGAGGTGGTACATATATACAATGGAATACTGATCAGCCATAAGAAATGATGATATTTTGCCATTTACAACAATATGGATGGAACTTGAGAATATTATACTAAGTGAAATAAGTAAATCAGAAAAAGCTAAGAACTATATGATTTCACACATATGTGGGATATAAAACTGAGACTCATGGATGTTTATGAAAGTGAAGTGGTTATGGGTGGGGGAGGGGATTAAAGAGGGACAAATACACTATGATGGAAAATGATTTGACTTTGGGTGATGGGCACACAACACAATCAACAACAGTTCTAATGCTATAGAGATGTTCACTGAAACCTATGTACTCTTATTGATCAATGTCATCTCATTAAATTTAATTTCTAAATTAAAAAATGTTTATAGCTATAAATCTCCTCCTTAGCACTGCTTTTGTTGTATTCCATGAATTTTGATATGTTGTGTGTTTATTTTCATTTGTCTCTAAGTATTTCTTCATTTCCCTTGTGGTTTCCTCTTTGATGTATTGGTTGTTTAAAAGTATATTGTTTAATTTACACAATTTTGTGATTATTCCAGTTTTATGTTTTAAATTGATTGATATCTTCATCCTGTTGTGGTCAAAGACAATACTTTGTATAATATTTATCTTTTAAGTTTTACTGAAAGAGAAGATATTCATGGACACAGACAACAGAGTGGTGATTGCCAGGGAAGGGGTGGCGGGGAGGTAGAAGAGGGTATGGTGGGATAAATGGCCACGGATGAAGACTTGTCTTGGGATGGTGAGCACACAATATAGTGTACAGAGATGTGCTGTAGAATTGTGTACCTGAAGTCTGTATAAATTTGTTAAACAGTGCCACCCCAATTAATTTAATTTAAAAAAACTCAAGGTAAATTCTTAAAGATTTTCAACTTACCCTTTTCTTTTTAAAGTAAATGATTGTTATAAAGCCAAGAATTTAAAAATAGTGTATTTCTTTATTAAGCCAAGAATTTGAGACAGAATGTTCTTGAACTTTGGTGTGTGCAAAGATTAATTACAGTGTGCTTTGAAAAGTTCTTTACCTGACCTGTGGTGGCACAGTGGATAAAGCATTGACCTGGAATGCTGAGGTCGCTGGTTGGAAACCCTGGGCTTGCCTGGTCAAGGCACATTTGGGAGTTGATGCTTCCTGCTCTTCCCCTATTCTCTCTCTCTCTTTCTCTCTCTCTCTCTCTCTCTCTCTCTCTCTCTCTCTCCTCTCTCTCTCTCTCTCTCCCTCTCTCCTCTCTAAAATGAACAAATAAACTCTTTAAAAATTTTTTAAAAAAAGAAAAGTTCTTTAAATGAAGATTCTTAAAAGAAAAATCTCTCTTTCTCCCTTTCTCTGCCTTTTATACTTCTCTCTTCTCTCTCAATGCTTCTTTTTTTCTTTTTTTTTGTGACAGAGACATAGAAAGAGCAGGAAGAGGGACAGAATAGCAGGAAGGGAGAGAGATGAGAAGCATCAATTCTTCATTGCAGCTCCTTATTCTCCTTAGTTATTCATTGATTGCTTTCTCATATGTGCCTGACCTGGGCCCTGCATCAGAGTGAGTGACCCCTTGCTCAAACCAGTGACCCTGTGCTCAAGCTGGTGAGCCTGCACTCAAGCCGGATGAGCTGGCAACCTCAAGGTTTCAAACCTGGGTTTTATGTGTCCCAGTGAAACACTCTAACCAGTGTACCACCATCTGGTCAGGCTCAATTCTGTCCTTAAAATTTAGCACATAGGGAAGAAATAATTGAAACTACAAATTCACTTGTAACTCTCTATGTTGCTGTTTCTGAGAACAAACCAGCAAATATATTTACTCTAAATATTCTTTATTATTTTCTTAATCTTAAATCAATCATTTTATACCTCATTATTCATTATGTGATTATTATATACAATATTAACAACATCAACATAGCCTTTGGGATTCTTGGACTCAAAAGTAAAGAAAATTATATGGCAGAAAATTAACTAAGAAAACATACACATATATATAAATGTATAAGGTATACATTTGTATATTTTTAATCTTTTATCAAAAGTAGGTCAGCAGATGTTATAAAGGGAGATGGGAATAAATGAAAGTTACTGCTAAAAGTTCTTAACCTATACTGCTTAATAAGAAACTACTGGAAAATCATTAAAAAATTTACCTTTTCATATTTCTATGATATCTAAAAGCATATACCTAAGAAAAAGGAAAGAGGTAAAAAGTAACCTCTAAAGAATCACAATCAGAAAAATCTATACCTCTTAGAGCATATTGCAAACACAATTGACAAACTGCCAACTGATTTACTGCCTTGAGAAAGACAAAAGAAATCCACTAGGTCATGTAACTGTTGTGTCTTATTTCATTTCAAAGAATATATACACAAAATTTTATACATAAAATAAGAGATTGCTTAGCTATCTTCACTAGCCAGGAAACACTCAAATGGAATAATTTGAAGAATGCTTAATAAATAGTCTATTGACAGAAGTATAGTCAGAGGAACTA
This sequence comes from Saccopteryx bilineata, assembly GCF_036850765.1. Lineage (NCBI taxonomy): Eukaryota > Metazoa > Chordata > Mammalia > Chiroptera > Emballonuridae > Saccopteryx > Saccopteryx bilineata. Next base: position 92,464,086 of record NC_089494.1, on the reverse strand, counting down.
TAAGGAATGATGCATAAATGGCACCAGAAATCAGGCTCCAACCTTAGCCCAGAAGGAGCAAGGAGAGGAAACTGTTACTAGAAAACAAAAGAAGGAGAAATCTTCCACAGAAGAATGCAGCTGACCTGTGGCAAGCCTTCAGGAAGAGAACTAGAAAGTACCCTTCACCTCGTTCTCTTCTTCCAGTTTCCTGCGTGTGTTCCCATTGGTCAAACACAATTCAAAGACACATATCAAGGGAGCCTATTAATATAGTTCATTCAGAACAGCCTCCAGTAATCAACGAAAGAATAAAAGCAAGGATGGCCCCTATCATTACATCTAGTAGTTTTAGTTTTCCAAAGCTATACCACTGAGTTCTGTTGGTTTAAATATTAGTACATAAGAAAAAAATGATTCAGTTTGTCTGAAATGTTACAATAGTCTATTTCTTATATCTGCCAATACAGTTTTCAGAACTATCTGTAAAACAGTCTCAATTTTTACCTTTTTAAATTAACTGGTCCTGTAAACTAAAGAATGTAGGTTGCGGCAGAGGAAGTAGTGGAATAAGACTAAGTACCTGGAAATAATTCACCTACTCATGCAACTTACTTGTTGCTGTAGGATAACTAAATATAAAATATATCATCTGAAACAAGATCCTTTTAATGTTAAAATGGTAAACTGGATGAAATTCTTGAACAATAAGCATAAATTGAGACTATCATGGGCAAATTGAGATGAGCAGTCAGTCTACTTATGAAACATTTTCACCTGATTGAATTCTGGTTGACCTGCCTAACTATGAATTTTTCAAATATAATATTTATTCATGATCAAGTCACATTGTTATTTAATGTCTTATTACCAAGTGTTATCTCCCCACCACAACTGAACAGGAAGCAGAAACTGTTTATAAAAATAAGAATAATTATTTTACAAAGAAGGCATGTCTTACTGAAATCTTTAGGGGTTTAAAACTGTGTTCTCTTTTCTAGATTTGTTACAGGCCCAGTGCAGCACCCCAATATGCTATAAAAACTTCATATAACTCTGACTCTAAAAGATCATAGGAGCTAAATTGCGGAGCTACTTGACCTGCAACCTAGGTCAGTTAGATAAAACCCTCTCTAGTCTTAAAGGTAGCAGCTTTAAATCTGAGAAAATATCTCCACAAATCCACCAAGTACTGTATTTCTTTCTTATCAGTAAAGTGTATGAGATTCAGCTACTTATTTTTCTCTTTTTAGCATGTATTTCTATATGACCTTGCCAATTAAATGCCAAAAATCTCACAAGAGTAAAATGCCACATAAATTTTATAGAGTTTATCTCCCACCCTATGGCACAAAGATGTCTTTATAAGGTATTAAGCATATGCGTGACTTACTGCTTATAAGGTCCTATCAACATGATATTACACAGTGGATTGACATACCATTGATAGTAAGATTTTCAAGGTCTCTCCAAATGAAATCATTGTCCTGAAGAATAGTAGGAAAGATAATTTAAAAATTGCCATCTCTACCAGGAGAAAGCAAACTTTCTGCTACTCTATTCTTTTTAGAAAAAGGAAATATATTTGTCTGATCAAAGGCTACTTTGTGCCAGATGCAGTGTTCATTTGCTCTAACAATGCAATTACAACTGAAACTACTGGCTTATTTGTGGTTACACCTTGTTAAATGAATGACCATCTATTTTAACTATCTAAGATCCATTTGTCTTCTGGGTGGGTCAAGCCATCCAATTATAGGGAATATGATAGAAATGGCACAATTATGTCTTTGTTGGGGGTAGATTTTGTTTATTTATTTAGAGAGAGGAGAGAGGGAGAGAGAAGAGGGGAAGAAGCAGGAAGCATCAGCTCTCATATGTGCCTTGACCAGGAAAGCCCAGGGTTTTGAACTGGCGACCTCAGTGTTTCAGGTCTACACTTTTATCTATTGCACCACCACAGGTCAGACACTACCATGTCTTTCAAAGGTGAAATGTTGGCACTAATTTTAGGATTACTCTGGAATGTGATATTTTGATAAGAAAATTAAACCCTAGTACTTCAGGTTCATTATTCCTATCATGATAGTACTTACTCTATTGATTAAAGCCAATGTAGTGAATCTGACAGTTGCTGAGGGTATTTTAATCATATAACACAGTGGTAGTCAACCTGGCCCCTACCGCCCACTAGTGGGCATTCCAGCTTTTATGGTGGGCAGTAGCAGAGCAACCAAAGTATAAATAAAAAGATAGATTTAACTATAGTAAATTGTTTTATAAAGATTTATTCTGCCAAACTTAGCAAAAATCTACATAAAGTACTTGGTAAGTACAATAATTATTTTATATGCTTTAACTTGCTGTAACTCTGCTTTATAAGTTTTATAAAGTAAAGTTATTTCCCTACTTTATAAATCACCATTACTGTGGAACCAGTGGGCAGTTAGAAAATTTTACTACTAACAGAGATACAAAAGTGAGCAGTAGGTATAAAAAGGTTGACTACCCCTGATATAACACAAGGACTAGAGTAGTAATCATGAGTGAGTTTGGAGACTTAATACACTCACTATGAGATAAGCATGGGTCAGACACCCATTTATTATGCTCATTTGTTTCTATTGAGCCCTATTTTGCCTGCTAGACTATGGTAACATTATGAACCATCAAGAATTAGCGTGACTTAAGAGACAGTGTTCAAAAATTATTGAAAGGTAGTGCTGTTATTAGCACATGATTATACTGGTAAATAGCTCTAAAGTTGTTATTTTAGGGTCCTTTCTCATGGAAAATTGATCTCCCCTTAATATATAGGGTTCTGTGTCTATAAAGTCATTTGGAGCTGAGAATTGAGATGTGAGTATGGTTTGCTATTGTGATTTAAATCATGTGTCTGGTCACCAGATTTAGCACTTTTTTGTTATACTGAACAAGTTATGTTTTAGGTGGCTGTCTCTTTCTCTTCATTAAGGATTTTATTTTCAGTTAGTCATTACTAAAGATACCCTGAAGTCAAGCAATTCTGTCGTCACTTTGCCCCTGCTACTTGTTGGGCAACCTTGGCCACCGAGCCTCTGAAACTTGAGTCTTGTTATTTAGCTTCTATTACCCACAGGTCTAATTAGCATTGAAATCAGGGATTTTCTATCAATGTCCTTATTTTCTACTTTTACTTTTAGTCTAAAAAGGTCAGGCATGTTTCAAGAATGTTGGTGCTCTACTCACTCAATGCTTTGGTGAAATAAATGTCCTCTTGATCCTCTAAGGGCACATGTTAGGGAGCAGTGTGATGAACACACATGATAAATTGGCTCAAAGACATTCCCATAATTCTGTCTGCATCATACCATGGAATTTAAGTCATGTAAACTTCATTCATCACAGAACACCTTTGAGAATCAGCTTTCGTAGAAGCTAGCATACTGAATTCATAGCAGTAATTCAGCCCAAAATAAAAGTATGTTCTTCCTTCTCTGGAAATTTTTTTCTGCACCTATTCATTTATTTTGTCCTGGTATAAATGAACAACACATTTTGGCAATTCTTTTTTGGTAAATAAGCCTTCTGTTCCAAAATTTGACTTAGTATTTTGACGCTATGGTCTACAGAGAATGGACTGTAGCTACAGATATAGACACAAATAAGAGTGGTGAGGGAATATATAACCTTAGGAGAATCGATATCTTCTTATAAGGTACTGCTCAAGCCAAATCAGAATTAGGTATTTATGCACAGCGGGGCCAGCTTCATTAGAAAGAAAAAGATTGACAGATTTGCTGGCACAGAACCCCTAGGTAAGTTTTGGAGTTAGTATACCATGGAGAAGAGACTGTTCTATGACATGACCTGCGTCTAACCTGCAAGCTGAACCTGGGCCAGAAGGTGGAGAATAATTCCCGCAAGTATCCGTAAAGACTGTCTGATCAAAATCAATGTTTTCTTCTGATATAAATTACTACCCCTTCCTTGCTTCTGACTATGTGATGGTTCCTGTAATAGGCTGTTGTCCTGACCAGATCAAGCATGTATAATAACTTCCCATTCCTGAAGCATTCACATACTAGTACTCTTGACTATTCTGCCTTTTAAATTCTTCAGCACCAGCCAAGCAGCATGGAGGATATTCACTTTGTCTTGCAACTGCTCAAGATGTGCCTCATAAATTCCGCTTAATGAACTGTTGATTGCCAGACTGGAGTGGCATGCCTCTTTCTTTGCTCTTTCAGTGTTCTCTGCTTACATATGTGGATTTTCAATCTTAGGACACTTCCCTGGATATGAGAATAAAGACTATCTTAATTCCCCTGCTCAAAACCACTCAATTACTTCTCCTTGGCCTCAAAATAAAATTTAAATGGCTAACTTTACATGACCCTATATCACAAGTCATCAAACAATAGACCCTTGGACAAATCCAGCTTGTTGTCTCATTTTGAAAATAAAGTCATGTTGGAACACATCTCTGCTAATCTATTTATATCTGGGACTGTTTTCACAGTATATAGGCAGAGTTAAGCAGTTGCAGCAATAGTTTCAACCCTATGTCTTCACAAAGCCTAAAATATTTACTATCTGGTTTTTTATAGAAAAAAATTCTGATACTTGTACTATATTATTAGGCACCTGCATACCTTTCCACACTATCCCCATTTACTAAATTGTAACCACATTTGTATTCTTTTCATTTTAGAAACCATTAATTCTTTCTTCCATGGAACATGATTGTCCCAAGATCTAGAGTAGGCTGTACTCTTGCCTAAGTAGCTCTATATTTACTTTTAAGTCACTTCTTCAACAAGTTTTCATTGAATATCCTACCTTAATTATCTTCACCCTGTTAATCTCTCAGCCTTTGTTTCCTTCATTTATTATAACATAAGACACCTTACAATTGTTAACATTTTTATATATATTCCTCATCTGTTCCAAAATTTGACTTAGTATTTGACTTATATATATTCCTCATCAAATATATATCCATCTGTCCATTGATCAATCCAACTTATTTTTTAATCTCTTATTATGAAAGCATTTTATTCAAAAATGATTCTCCTAGGACTGCATATGATTTCTGTATTTATTTTATGTGCCTTTTATTGACAGTGTATTTTTGTTGAAATGAAATAACTTAGATTCACATGAAGTTGCAAAGATAGAGCATACTGGTCCTATGTGTCCTTTGCATACTTTCTCTCAGTGAGTAAATCTTATACAACAATACTATAATATCTTGAAATTGGTACAATGTATACATAATTCTATGGCATTTGAGTACATATGTGTAGATCCATGTAACCACCACTATCAAGATACAGACCTGTCATATCATCATAAAAATTTCCTTCAAGATACCCCTTTATAGTCACAACTACATCAATCCAATACATTCTGAAACTTTAACAATCACTAATCTGTTTTCCATTTCTATAATTTTTTTAAAATGAAAAGAGAAAGACAGACAATAACAGACAGAAAGAAAAGGAGAGAGGTGAGGAAGATCAACTCATAGTTGTAGCGCTTTAGTTGTTCATTGTTTGCTTTCTCATATGTACCTTGACCAGGGTAGAGGGGGCTTTAGCCAAACCAGTGACCTTGGGCTCAAGTCAGTAGTTGGGCTTTAAACCAGTGACCTTTGGGCCAGTGACCATGGTGTCATGTCTATGATCCCTCGCTGAAGCTGGAGACCCCATGCTTAAGCTAGTGAGCCCGCGTTCAAGCTGGAGACCTTGGGGTTTTAAACCTGAGTCCTCAGCATACCGTGACCATGCTCTATCCACTGCATTCACTGGCTGGTCAGGCATCCATTTCTATAATTTTTAATTTATTATTTTTAAATGCATGCTTATTTAATTTTGGTTTTCTCTTGTACCAGAAATTAAGCTCCAAAAAGGTAGGGACATCCCTGCCTTATTTCTTATTTTCTCTATCTCCTGTATGCTGTAGATACAAATTTGGTCTCTTTTGATACCATCTTATAGATTGCCCTAATCCAATTTCTATTTAAGAGCAGAGGTTTCTTTTTTCTTTTTATTAAACAGAAATTTTCAATCAAGTCAGTGTTCTGACAAAATTTTAGTAACATTTGTTTTTATTAATAAACATGCTATTATTTACTAGCAATGTGCAGCAAACATGATAATGTTGCTCAATAAACTGAAAAAATACATCAATAACAAAACATAAAAATTATGGGGGCAACTATTTCAATATGCATAGAATCATAATGCTTTATAAGAAACCTATTGAATTATAGTGTTTTCAAGTATCATCTATTGTAAAACTTGAACAGTTTTGTATAGCTATGTGAAATTAACAGCTGGATGGAGTTTCAGAATTGTTTACTAACCAGTCCTGTCTCATGAACAATTGCTCCAAATGCATTGACTTGATTTTTAAAAGTGCTGCTGACAACTTTGTGAAGATTTTAAAAAGCATTTTATTCAAAAGTGATTCTCCTAGGACTGCATATGATTTCTGTGTTTATTTTATGTGCCTTTTATTGACAGTGTATTTTTGTTTCAATTGTTAACTTCAGAAATATTTACCATCCCTTGGAAAAATGATTTGCATCACAGCAGCCACTTTAACTGTTAAGATTTCATCTATCCTGCTACTTATTTGTCTCCTGACATCATCTTTTGTGTCTCAAACCAGGGCCATTTGAAATCGGAATGATACTAACATCATACACAGTTAAGAATTGGAGCAAGATGCCAATTGTGTTTCATAACCATTAATTCTATCCCTAGTGTATTCTGTATTTATAAAGCATTCATTGCTTTATCCTAAGAATCAATTACAAATTGTATAACATCTTTATTTTTCTCAATAATCTTGGTAAAATGATAGAAATGGAAATCCTAACAAGAACTTGTGCTATGAACAAGTTTCTCTTTTTTTTAGCACAACAGAACACAAAAGTCCCAAAGAAACTCTTTATTCTTGGCAAAAAATAATTCTGTTTTTATTTAGATAATAACAGAAATTATAAAGATCCTTTGTATTTGAATCTATATTTTTTTCCAGGAAAAATGTGGTGACATTTACTTTTGCATATAGCTTTAGTTAGGAAATTTTGACAAATATTGATATGTAAACAAAAATTTGGACATATTGAGAACTATGATAAGAGCATCAGCAAATCAGATTCATCATAACTTTATGACAAGAGCTGAAGTATAAAGTAAGATTTCATGTAAGCCATACCCAAAGGAGACATTATAAGGTAAATTTTATTGTCAACTATTAATCATTTATAATAAAAGCAAAAGCATTATAAAATATACATTAAAAACCATTAGGTAAATGTTGTTATTACCATTTTTACAGAATATACAATTAAGTCTCAGGAAGATTTACAAGTACTAGCACTTTATGTTCCAGTGTGTTTCTAAAAAAATATTTATTCTGAGGATGTATCTGAAAAAAAAAATGTTTAGAATTTTCCAAAGTTAAAAAGAGAAGAGTGAGAAAAATATCACTTGAAAAATAAATAATATATATAAAAATGTTCCTGAACTGACATCTGATTCAAATTTTGGGCCAATTTTTGTTTTAATATCTAGAAAAATCAGTTTTTTAATTGTTCAAAAGCCTTTTTCAACATTGCTTTGGGTTATTGACTGATGTACAGGCAAAATAAAGTCCCAGTAGCAGAAATAAATAATATAAAATTTTGCCCTGGCCAGTTGGCTCCGTGGTAGAGTGTCAGCCTGGCATGCAGGAGTCCCAGGTTCAATTCCCGGCCAGGGCACACAGGAGAAGTGCCCATCTGCTTCTCCACCCCTCCCCCTCTCCTTCCTCTCTGTCTCTCTCTTCCCCTCCCGCAGCCAAGGCTCCATTGGAGCAAAGTTGGCCCAGGCGCTGAGGATGGCTCTATGGCCTCTGCCTCAGGTGCTAGAATGGCTCTGGTTGCAACAGAGCAATGCCCCAGATGGGCAGAGCATCGCCCCCTTGTGGGCATGCCAGGTGGATCCCGGTCAGGCATTTGTGGGAGTCTGTCTGACTGCCTTCCCGTTTCCAACTTCAGAAAAATACAAAATAATAATAATAATAATATAAAATTTTATACTTGACACAAATTTTAACTGATTGACTTTTAAACTGGCTTTAAATTTCAAATACTACAAGTATGAGTTTAGGATCATCAAGATACAGGTTTAAATTCAATTTTAAGATTTCCTAGTTGAATTGCTAAGTTGCTGACTCACTCAAAGTAATATTTTCTTATGAACAAAATATTAAATTTTGTGGGAATGATCAGTGTTTGGATTATATGAGAATATGTATATCCACATATATTGATGTTCAATAAAATTTTCTTTATTTTCCACATTTTCATATTTTTCTCTGAATTGGTTTCTATTTTTATTTATTAATGTTAATATTTCTTAGAAATTTTCTTTAAATTATCTTATACTCATCCTGTATTTTTTTCTGTCAGAAAATTCTCATTTATTTCCATAATTTATATTACCAGTAAAGGCCAAAGTTGCCCCAGTATGCACATGTCATCTCTGACAGCATCACCACCCCTCTGCTCTCTTCTGATTTTCAGCACCTTATTTCTAGATCCAATTCCTGGATGTTAGAAGGAACTTTCAAACTATTATATCCTAAAGCACAATAATAATAATCAAACTATTATTCCCCTAAACTGCTCTTCTTTCTCTAGTCTTTATCTCCACAGTTGATAGCACCATTTTCTCAACTGAGAAAACATTCCAGAAACTCCATACTCTCTCTTGGGCGGATAAAGTTATTTTTTCTCACCCTTATTGTTAAAGATGGTGCTGTCCGTCACCCAGGTGATAATATTGATGCCCTTCTTGCTTGGGAAGGGGCATGATTGTGCTAATGTGTGTTAGGGGAGGGCTTTTGTACCAAAAGGTTTTACAAGGTGGCACTAGGAGGCCATTTTGGGGGAGAGTGGCTACATTCTTATAGAGAGAAAGAGGCCATGGAGGCAGAGCAAGGAGGCCATGTGGAGGAGGCAGCCAAAATGGAAGAATGGGGAAGAAGAAGCCAGTTTGTGGAGGAGAAGGAGATGGGGAACAGAGGTGAATAAGACTGGTGAGGTAGAAGCCTTTGATTCTAGGAAAACTCGGATGAGTCAGTAGCTTTTTGAGCACTGAATGAGTGGGCTTTGGAGCACCATATGATTGTTTTCACTCGCTTGTTGAGTGAATCTAGAATAAAGGAAAATGGACCACCAGTTTTTGGCTCTGTTGATTCCTTACTGTCTGTTCGAATCAAATGTGAGCCTGCATTGACCAGGCAGCTTTGATGGCAGCTGCAAATACTGGATTTACACTATCCACTGATTCTGTTTGTCTTAAACTCTTTCATTTGGTTAGCAATTTCTCTAAATCCCATATCTTACTTATTTTTTACGGTCCCTCGTCCACATCACAATTTCAATCACCACAGGTTAGGCTTTCCCTGCACTCTTTATATATTCCTTTTGAATAATTAATCATAAACATGTTTACCAGATTTTAATTCTTTGAACAATGTGTCTTTATAACTCACATAATAAAATTGAAATATTGAAGACCCTAATGGAGTTTATCTCTCATCTTTGCCTTGAGAATACCCTTCTTACTGATGCCATAATTTGCTCTTCCTTACTAAACATACTGTTCCCTTCTCTTCATAGGTTATAAAGCCTACTTACACTTCTGAGATTAGCTGAAGTATAAAACACATTGTATTTTGCAAAGCCTCAGCTCAGAAGCAAAATAACTTTCATCTTTTCTTCTCTAACAGCAGTTTTTTGCTTTTTTTTATTATTCAATGAGAGAAGGGGAGGCAGAGAACGACTCCTGCATGTGCCTCAACTGGAATCCTTCTGGAAAGCCAACCAGTGGACGATGCTCTGCCCATCTGGGGTGTTGCTTCATTGCCCAGAAACAGAGCTCTTCTTAGTGCCTGAGGCAAAGTGAGAGGAGGAGGGGTGTAGAAGCAGATGGGCACTACTCCTGTGTGCCCTGACTGGGAATCAAACCATCAAACCCAGGACATTCACACACCAGGTTGATGCTCTACCGCTGAGCCAACTGGCCAGGGCTCTAACAGCAGTTTTGACAAGCTGAAATTATTGTGCTTTTTACATTGTACTGTATTCATTTGTGTATAGGGACTTATGTAAACAATATAAGCTACATTTTCCTATTTCTTGGTTAGCTCCTTAAAGACGGAGCTTTGAGTTTTATTCACTTTTGATTAGTCTTTGTAACTATAATCTGAAAATATAAGAATCATTCAATAACTCAGTTTATTGAGTTAATGAATGAATAATAAGTGAATCATGTGGCATTTTCTCAGACTGAAACACAGAAATACAAAATAAATATTTGTTGATGTTAATTAACCTGGGACAGAAGGTTTACTGCTAATTGTTTTTTATTGTGCACAGAATTTTAAGTTCTAGGTGCAAATTACCACTTATATTTCAATGTATATTTAAAAACTTATCCCTGACCTGTGGTGACACAGTAAAGTGTTTACCTGGAACACTGAGATTACCAGTTGGTATCTCTGAACTTGCCTGGTCAAGGCACATACAGGAAGTAACTACTACAAGTAGATGTTTCCCACTTATACTCCCTCTTTCTCACTCTCAGTCTCTCTCACTCCCCTTTCTCCAAAAATCAATAAATAAAATTAAAAATATAAATATATAAAAATAAAAAACTTATAAGTTCTGAATTTGATTTTCTGTTGATAAATCATTTATTATCCCTAGATAAACTACCATATTTCTCAGAGCTACATTTTACAAAATATTTACGCCCTGGTCAGTTGGCTCAGTGGTAGAGAATTTGCTCAGCATCTGGAAGTCCTAAGTTTGATTCCCAGTCAGGGCACATAAGAGAGGCGACCATCTGCTTCTCCAGTCCTCCACTCCTCCTCCCTCTTCCCTTTCACTCTTTTTATCTTCTCCTCCCACAGCCATGGCTTGATTGATGCGAACATGTCAGCCCTGGACACTGAGGATGGCTCATGGAGCCTCCGCCAAACGCACTAAAAATAGCTTGGTGTGAGCATAACCCCAGATGGGCCCTAAATGGGGTTGCCCATTGGATCCCAGTCAGGGTGCATGTGGGAGTCTGTCTCTGTATATCTCCTACTCTTATGTAAAAATTTTAACAAAATAAGTAATATAGGTTACACATTATTTGATCTGAAGACATCCTTCCAAAATTAACAAGAATATTCTTTTGTGAACTTTTACACACCATTGTTTTTCAAATGAAATACTGTTTTCAAGCAAAGTTTAAATTAGCAGTCTCATATTATCAATAATAAGTAAAACAGAAATATTACAAGCAGATACAGAAGTCCAAATGCTTACACCACACCTTCTCAGCCCATGTTCTTACCCATGTGCTAGCTTTCCAAAAGGAGCTCCAAAGAGCACCACCCTCAAAACAGGATAAATAGGCTAGCAGAAATCTGTTCCTAGGTACATTTATTTATTGCAGGCGCTCAGTGATTTCATGAGCAAGAAATTGGAATGAGAGGGTGGGCATTTTAAGTGGATTAACTGATTTGGTCATCAGTTAAGTGTGTATCCCTACTAATTTTTATGCAAAGTCTTTCTCCATGCTATTATATCTTCAACTTTTATTCTCTCTTGTGCCAAGTATCTATTCAAAGCCTTCAATTATAATCTATATTAATCTAGTTTATTTATGGAAGATAAGTGGCCTGAAAACATTCATAAAAGCATTTGAACATGCCCTAGAACATCTTATTTTTATTATTTCAAAAATGTTGACTCTAGTTTTTATTCATAACCTTGACTTTACCTCGTATGTGGGATGTGACAAACAGGTAGCATAACTTGTGCAGTATAAAGTAGGATATAGAAATTGAAAATATTAAGGAAAAATAATCTATTACCAACTCCTTGCAGCTCTGAGAATTTTACAAAATGTAGTTATACGTCATGAAGATTTTTTTTTAATATTTCTTATGCAGACTTCAGGATTTTCTTCATTTGTGTGTGTGTGTGTGTGTGTGTGTGTGTGTTTTAAACAAATAACATTTACTCTGATGTCGGCACTGTTCTGATTCCTAAGGATGCAGAATGAGCAAACAAACTCAAGTCTCCAGCCACACTGAGCTTTTAGTGGTGATAATAAATAATAAAGATAAATAAGTGCAATATAGAAATTTTTTTGTTAGGAATAAATGCTACCTATAATCCAGTATCAATGTAGCGATATAATGATTTTCTTGTTTCTCATCTTTAAGTTAAAACTTTTAATATGCATTCACTGAATTTTTTCATAATTTTCCAAACACTTTAGGTTTTTCTCTATGTCCCTTACTTTTAACTGTGATCCTTCAACCACCGCACCCAATCTTTCTCTAACAATTTCTCTCTCTCTAAATGATTTGTGTTCCACTGGCAGCTCTGTGCTGAAGAAAGTGATATATCCTGATGAAGCCATTAAGCACTATACCACAGACATTAAGAGGATGATATAGGCATGATTTCAATCATGCAAAAGGAAACTACCCTAGTTCTGAGAAGGAAAAGCACCAGAGAGCTTAACCCACTCTAGTCTACATTTTCATTTTATTAGATTCAAATCTGAGGATGTCAGAACAAATTAACACTTTTCCCCCCACAAGGCAATCATTGTAAGTATCATCATCAGATGCATATTGAGCACCCGCAGGGAGAGGGGCTGGAGCTTATAATGTGCAATGCACTGAAAAGAACCAAAGTACACATTGAGGATAAATGGGTTGATAATATAGAAAATATATTAAGAGAAAGTTGTTTTTATTTTTTTAACTCTGTGCTGTCATAAAGATTTTCTTTAAAAATCACTTTTACATAGAAGTCATGTTTCTAAGCTCTGTTATAACCCTCAATTACATTTAAGTATGTGTTTAATTATCCCCACACTTAACATATTCCAATATTTAATTTTTTTGAAATAAAGACGTACCTTGCTTAATAAAATACATCCTTAAGTGAAATATTAAAGTTATATATTGTTGGTAAATCAACTTTTATATTAAGAACAGTAAGAGACAAAAGTTGTTGAGGAAATAGGCTTGCTAAAAGTAGAATCATTGTGCCTTTATTTGATATTATCATAGGAACAAATATAAAATAATAGAATTGTTATGGCACTACACATCTATTGCCTGTTTTGCTAAGGTTTTCTTTTTTTATTAAATTTATTGGAGTAACACTGGATAACACAGTTAACCAGTGCACAATTCTACAACTCATATTCTTTTCTTTTTAATTTTAATTTTTTTATTCAGTGAGGGGAGGGGAAGCAGAGAGAGAGACTCCCACATGTGCCCTGACTGGGATCCACCCAGCAACCCCCATCTGGGGCTGATGCTCTGCCTATCTGGGGCCATTGCTCCATTGCTCTGCAACCAAGCTATTTTAGTGCCTGAGGTTAGGTCATGGAGCCATCCTCAGTATCTGGGGCCAACACACTCAAGCCAATTGAGTTAGAATTGTAGGAGGGGGTAGAGAGAGAGAGAGAGAGAGAGAGAGAGAGAGAGAGAGAGAGAGAAGAGGGGGAGAGGAGGAGAAGCAGATGGTTGCTTCTTTTGTGTGCCCTGGCCAGGAATCAAACCTGGGACTTCCACACACTGGATCGATGCTCTACCACTGAGTCGGCAGGCCAGGGCCCACAACTCATATTCTATACCCTATATGTATGTTTGATTTTTTTTAATTAAAATACTTCTGAAGTATACAAGCGTGAGCAAAGTAGTTTATGGTTGTGAGTACACAAAGTTTATTCTTGCATTATAATTTATCAATTATTGAATTATTTTTTATTATATAAAAAATTTTACACCTTCTTTTGTCCACCTCTGCAATATTCATATGTACCATACTATAAATAATATCAGATTAATTTTTATAAAGCAAATGATACTTTAGTAAATGATTAATAAATCCTCTCTAACAAGTCAGAGATGTTTGCCCTTAAGGAGGGTGAGTCCAAAGTGAAAAAAGTTTTATCATACTGCTAATTTCTTTAGCAAATATTTATTAATATTTCATCAAAACATATACTTTCATGACAAATTCTAGATAATGTAATGTATATTTTTAAGCATAGAAGCAAAAATAACCATTTACAATTAAAATTAGATCAAAATATAAAACTGCCTTATCTTCCCAATGGTAATTTAAACTATTTGAACATTAAGCCACAGAATTTTAACACATATCTCCTATTTTCACTGAAAAATACTAAATATATTTTAATCTGTTATTGGTGCCCTAGGTTCATATTAATAACCAATTATTCAAATGAACCATGTTACATGAAGATCTTTAGGGCCTATAGAACTATAAAGGGCCATTTTTCTCTTCATAAAATTACACTGAACTTTTCAGCTTTAAAAGTCTGCCTATTTGACCCTGCTTTTCTTAACTTATTTTCCATCTCTTTCTTCCCATCATATTGACAGCTTTTAGTTTTCATTGTCATTTCTGCAATTGATAAAAGTAACTCCTCTCTTTAATATGGTCTTGGTAGCAGTAATTTATGTTGTTAGAATAAAGTATAAACTAAGAGTATATATTCTTTGAGTGAGGAAGGTATGGTCTTCTCTTTGAAATATATACAGATAGTAAAATAGCTTTCAGCAATCAAATTGTGTGTGTGTATGTGTGTGTGTGTGTGTGATGTACTACTAATTTGCCCTATCTTAATAAAAGAAAGAGGTCATTATTTGGAGCTCATATATTAAAATGCATGAATTATAATTAAAAATTGACAAGAAATTGAAATTAGCACTAATATCTCATAACTGGTCTATCCAAATTGTTTTCATATTTAATCTTTTGAAATAACTATTTTGTTTTTTTCAATAGGTGATATTTCTTATATAGGTGAGATTTTTTTTCATGTGCTTAAATTCTAAATTAAGTGGTTTTTTTTGTTTGTTTGTTTGTTTTTGAGAGGAAGGGACCAATTTAAGGAACAGGCTGTTCACAAAAGCTGAACTTAAACACTAATTGGTGAACAGAAAACAGTGGAAGTGAAAAAGTTGAGTAAAAACACAGGATCTCACTATAAGAATCTGGTGTTAGCCCTGGCCGGTCGGCTCAGTGGTAGAGCGTTGGCCTGGCATGCAGGAGTCCCGGGTTCGATTCCCGGTAGGGGCACACAGGGGAAGCGCCCATCTGCTTCTCCACCCCTCCCCCTCTCCTTCCTCTCTGTCTCTCTCTTCCCCTCCCGCAGCTGAGGCTCCATTGGAGCAAAAGATGGCCCGGGCGCTGGGGATGGCTCCTTGGCCTCTGCCCCAGGCGCTAGAGTGGCTCTGGTCGCGACAGAGCGACGCCCCGGAGGGGCAGAGCATTGCCCCCTGGTGGGCAGAACATCGCCCCCTGGTGGGCGTGCCCGGTGGATCCCGGTCAGGCGCATGCGGGAGTCTGTCTGACTGCCTCCCCGTTTCCAGCTTCAGAAAAATACAAAAAAAAAAAAAAAAAAAGAATCTGGTGTTTTGAATTATAAGTGTGGGGATTTTCTTTTTCAAAGTGTGATTTGTGGCCTAGCACCATCTGGTTCATCTGGTAATTTGTTAGGAATGCAGACCTGTAGGCCCTATCCTTTACCTACTCTCAGAATTTGCATTTTTATAAGATTTTTATAAGATCTCCATGTAGTTCATATGCTCATTAACATTTGAGAAGTGTTTTCCTAGTAGATCATCATAGATTTGTTCTGATTATGAATATTTTCCAACTACATGAAACACGCCATGCTCGCCACAGAAGAAACTCATAAAGGAATATACAACACAAAAACTCTGGGTCTCAGGATCCAGATAGGGCTGACTCTATATCCAGGCATAGAAAATACATGCTTGGGGAGATTGTTGGGAGGTAGGAAAGGCTGAGTGGTCTCTTAAATAATCCACAATAGTAAATTCTTAATATCCCTTCTAAATAAATTTCAAGTGTGTCCTTTTAGTATAAATCTTCATTAAAAATTAAAGCACATCTCAAATAAATCTTTTTATATCTCCTTAATTCCTGCCAGTCATTTAATACTATTTATGGCCCTTCTTCAATTTGAGATCTTCTTCAAGTATCTTGATTGGAAGGGAAGTCTCACTCCTTAGAATCTCAAAAGCAAATTCTATCCAGACCATTTTGTGATTCTGATTTTCTTTATCACATGCTTGGTAGCACAGTTACATGTGTGTGACTGACTAAATGTGGCTGTGTGTATTTAACCTGAAAGGGAAAACTTGACTGTAAGATCCTTCATGGGAACAACCACCACATATGAGCCCTTGCGTCTGTCAGCACATAGCGCAGTGCCTGTCCCACAGACTTTCATCGAAGAGCTGAGCAGAAGACATAAAAAGGAACCTACCTGGAACTAGGAGGCTACAGTGAAGAAGGTGGGCTTTAATAGTTGTTTGTTTTTTCCAAGCATGCTTAAGTACTAATAATTCTGCTCTTCATACAGTTCTTTGGGGGAGCTACAAGAATGCTATGAAGGTATAACATAGCTGATTTAGGTACCAATTGTGGAAACATTCAGGCTAAACGTAATTGTTATACCCTTGTTACTGGCATGCTTTTCTTCTTCTCCATCCCAGTTGAACTCTTATTTGCTACCCTGGACAATCCCTGTATGCTTTGGGCATCAGCCTTTGGCACTCACTGTTGTTTCAGAAAGTAACATCCTGCTCAAAATCCAACGAGAAAACCCGAGAGGTCCTGAGCAGCTTACCTTGAATTTGAGTAGATGTAACAGTTTTTTAAAGGGAGAGCAGGCAGTTAAACTTGGATTTGGCTAGACTAGCTAGCTTAAGGGCCAGATGCTGGTGGGGAGAGAGGAAAAGTAATTCAGATGAAGACAAACCTTCTTGGTAGCAAGACCTCAACTAACCCTTTCCATTTGGTGAGAGTAAAAAAGTGTGCAGCCTGACTAATTCCATCATCCAGAAACAAAAAATCAGTAGGTGTGAACTTTTTACATTAAATATAGTTGAAATTTTATTGTTCTCATCTAGGTGCACTAGAGTAAGAGCAGTAAAATTTTTAACTTGGTTGACTAGGAGTCAGCTCGTGATTTTAGACACATTTGAGGTTAGACAAATCTGTTGTCTACTCAAGTCAGTATTTGTGTGCATGAGAATCACCTGGGGAGAGTGTTAAAATGCAGATTCCTTGCCCCAAATCTCATTCATTCTGATGTTCTAGATCTAAAACAGTAAGAGTAACTTTTAATAGAGACCCTTGTTATTCTGATGTGGAGAAAAGCTACCTAACCTAGATCATTGTTACAAAAGAGCAAATTCAAAAACTATGGCATTAACTGTCAGCCAATTCTTTAGAAATCAAGTTGGTTGCTTTATATTTTATTTTTAATTACAGTTGACATTCAATATTGTTTTAGATTAGTTTCAAGTGTACGTGTAGTGGTTAGACAATTATATAATTTACAATGTGTTCCCCTGATATTTCAAGTGCCCACCTGGCACCGTATTTAGTTACTACAATATTATCCACTGTATTTTCTGTGTTCTATTTATACATGCCAGGATTATTTTATAACTACCAATCTGTATTTCCTAATTGCTTCACTTCTTTTTACTCAGCCCCCCAACTGCCTCTCTGGCAACCCAAAAATAAACAAAAAACAAAAACAAAACAAGACAGAAACAGACTCATAGATGCAGAAAACAAACTAAAGTTTGACTACTTTGTCTTTCTTTGACTTTCTTTATTTCTATCCTACTCCTACAGAGAATAACAGAGAAGACATGTAAGTATTAAGTTGACAAGTATTCAAAAACAATCTCCCTGGAGAGGGTGTTCATATGTCTCAGTTGCCCAAGACAATCCCAGTTTATGCCATTTGTCCCAGCAATGCTCCTTCGGTCATCCTAAAAGGGTCTAAGTTTGAACAACGTGTTACATGATTTTCCTAATCCTGTATTAACAACCACAAGGGAAAGGTGTGGATAAATGCCTTTGTGTCTAAATAATTTATTTTCTGCTGTTCAACGTGTTTCTTAAGTGAAGAGCATAAGTGTCATTCAAAAAGTGTTTTCTTTTTCAAAATGAAGTGATTATATAACTTTTAAAAGGGTTATCTTCTTCAAAATGTATCCTTGATAATAAAATCTCCTTCTTATCCTTTGTGTGTGGGCGGGATTAAAAAAACTGTCTAATGTCAACAACTAAGATAAAAATCTAATGTCAATAAAATGTCAAAACATAAATCTAAAAATAATTTAATTTAAAATAAATGAAACCATCATTTATATAATTCCATTAGGTTTTTCTGTCAGACCCTAATTCAAAATGTGTAAATTATTAACCACATTACATTGTATTCAGTTCTTCATTTGTCACTAATAGGTGGCTGCCTAAATTTCTACAGTTGCTATAATTTTTCTTAAGAATTTATAGAATTTTAATGTTAGATTACATGAAAAAATACTCACTAGGTAATTTTTTTTTGTTTTAACCTTAAGTTTTTACTCACCCTGTTCAATTGAAGTCAATCTATTAAAGAGTGCATAAGTGGCTAGAGGAAGCCAGCTGCTGCAGCTGATGCAAACCCAAATTTCTGAAAATTGGAAATCTCTTGTGTGATGTTTAGCTTCCCCACCTCAAAATGAAAAGCAAAGCAGACTTGCATTGCAAATGTGCACCTTTCATAAAAATTCAGGGATCTTCCATTATGTGAATGTTGTGATGCTAATTTTATCAATTTCTAACAAGCCTTGGACCAGCCTTCAGCACTTTCCTGTCTGTCTGTCTGCCTGTCTAGTAATTTATTTGTAATCTAGCATCTAAACACACTTACAGGGGATCTGAAATATGTCTCTCCCGAGTGAAGCAAGCCCTTCTGCCTCAATTACATCATTTTGAGCTGACTTCACACCTCCAGCTCTTAGCATAATATCATCTTATTCAAATGCTTACATCTGACCATTACTTCTCCATACCCAGAAAATAGGACAGGATAGCACCATATTCTCTCAGATGCAACCAGATATGCTGGAAACATTAATTGCCAAGACCTGGTACTGAGACATAATTACGTAGAGAAAGTGGCACTGAAAGGCACCTGCCCAAATCCAATCATACAGCTGTGGTTTCAGAGTCAGATTTGAGTGCTCCAATCACAGCAGTATCAATGGAATGCACATCAAAACAAGGCAAGGTCTGCTGAGAAGAATCTTCTGGCAATGAAGATGAGTTCAGAGGATGGAAGGAGAGACTACTTCATTCCCCTCAACATCTCAGTCCCAGTCATTTCCAGCATTCGAGAATCAGAGTTTATTTGAAGCTCATTTCCTATCATCCTGCTTTCAGATTCCTCATCAGCCTGCTCTTGCCGCACACAGAGATATCCTATAACCTAGTATACTGGGTTTCAAGCTATAGTCAGGGATTTCTGAGCTCTGCCTCTTATTTAGGGAAGACAGTAAAATTTACTTCATTTGAATACATAACCAGCTTCTTGAATCAAGGTTCACACTTAGGTCTATGGGAACAAATGCAGTCATCACCTTCAAGTTTGAATTTTAATTAATTTCTCTGACTTTTTGAATTAAAATGATCAATCTACTTTTTTGGAAGCTTAACTTCAATGTTGAGTCTTTGGATTATAAAAAATTAGGTATACTTGTGGAAATACCAGATTTTGTGAGAACGTATACAACTTTTTTTGTGAGTAATTTTTAAATATATGGAACTGGACATTTCAGGTTTCACCATGTTGGTTAAAGAATAAGATAAGATTCTGCTCAGACTCATCTTCAGATTGAAGCTCCAAAGAAACACAGATGAAAAATTAAGGGCCATAAAAGGGCCTATCAAATACTTGTGAGAAATCGGCAACTTATCTATGTAAAATCCCTACCATGCCTCACCTGTGGTAGTGCAATGAATAAAGCGTAAACTTGCAATGCTGAGGTCGCTGGTTCAAAACCCCGGGCTTGCCTGGTTAAGGCACATATGGGAGTTGATGCTTCCTGTTCCTCCCCCTTCTCTCTCTCTTTCTCTCTCTCTCTCTCTTCTCTCTAATATGAATAAAAATCTAAAAAAAAAAACAAAAATAAAATCCCTGTCATAGTTTTAGATCACTAGTTTTCTTGACAGGTGAAGTGCCCAATGTAAAGACCCAACACTCAACCAAATATTGCAAAAGCAAACCAAATCAAAATGCAAAGTTGGGATGGAAAGAAAGGTCATAACATTCTTAAGCAGAAGTTTTTTAATATTTTAGCTAAAACTTGTCTGAATCGGAAGAACGAATTATGTCTCAAATTCATTCATGGTTCACAAAAGTTTTAGTTGGCACTACAAAGAATTTTCAGGAAAATATAAACTGTGCAATTAATTGTTCTCTCTGAACTACTTAATTCTGGTAACAATGCTCTATTTATAAAATGATAAGTGTGTGCTTATATAAATGGTAGATCTTGGCTACCCATTAATTTGTGCTAGATCTCAAAACTGCTATCTCCTATACCATATGCAACCTTGAAATCTACTCCAAAAGGGGTTCTTCTTTGATTTTAAATAGAGTTGATTTGTAAACAAAGTTTAAAGCAACTGAGTACTTGCCTAAAAAGCATATTTTCAGTGGGAGGTGTTTTAATGTGAATGAGCGAAGAGAGAACAGAGAAGCAAAAGGGCACCGATATGATATAATTTGTTCTTGATAAAAGCAGCAAAATGGCACTGGTCCGATGATCAGACATTCATGAAATGTATAAACTGAGAGCATTTTTTATACTTGCAGATGTAAAATAGAACATGTCTCCGTATGTACATAAGACTTTTCTGCCTGTATTTGGGAAATATAATTAATTATATTAAAATGTTTCTAGCAGTAGAGAGAACATTTAAATGAGAATTAGAATCTTAAGCTTGATCACCAGGTTCATTTTTTTCATGTGTTCTGTTCAATTTTATATCATTGTACCTTTAGGTCTATATGATATGAAACATCACAGTGATTACATTCTTTCCTAGTGAAATGTATATTTTAACCCTATACTGATAATAAAATTTTGGCCTCATTACAAAGAATTATAAAAAATCATGCATTAATAATAATGTATGTGCACAGTGTTGATGCAGTGTTAGAGAAACATTTATATTTATTATTTCTTTTAATCTTTGTGATTTATCTATCCATTAGAAAATAAGAAACTGAGGTGTGGAGAGATCCTGTGATTTACTCAAACTCAGAACTGAAACGGGTCAGACAAGGGACTTGTCAGCTTTATGCTAAGTATCCAGATATTTCATTAATTAGGCACTGTATGAACTTGCATTTGTTAATTTATTTGGAGACCTGTTGATGCTTGGAAATCTAAATAGAGAAAAACTAGGTGTGTTTACCAGCTCATAACAGATAGGACAACAACAGCAGCAACAACAACAATAATAAAATGAGTAAGTACTAGTAAATGTCAAACAAAGGAAAAGTACAAGAGATAAATCAAGCAAGAACTATAAGTTTTTACTATGATATGTTGACTATATACATACATAATTTATATTAAATGTACTAGTGAATTTATAGCAACAATTGGTTTTCAAAATATCTTTTCTAATTCAGGTAAACCTCAGTGCTTATGGCCACTAAACATGCTTTCAAAGTGCTATACCTTATTTCTGTGATCTCCTTTACTATATTTAACCTTGAACTCCACTTTTGTAGAAGTTGTTCTGTTATTTAAATAGATTTTTTCAAAGATTATTATTTATTCATTTTTTTTAGAGAGGGGAGAGAGAGAGTGAAAGAAAGGGGGAGAAGAGGGGGAGAAGCATGAAGCATCAACTCCCATATGCGCCTTGACCAGGCAAGCCCAGGGTTTTGAACCGGGGACCTCAGTGTTCCAGGTCAATGCTTTATCCGCTGCACCACCACAGGTCAGGCTAAATAAAATTTAACTGCAAGCAAAATCTAGATAATTTTGCAAAATTTTGTGACTGGACAAAATTATGGAATAATTCACCTAGAGCAACACTGTCTAGTAAGACTGTCTATAATTATGGAAATATTCCGCATTTGCACTGTCTATATTAGGCTACTGAACACTTGAAATGTGGGTATGGGCACTGAAAAATTGATTTTTAAATCTTATTTAATTCAATCAGTTAAAATTGAAATGACCACATATGTCCAGTGGATACCATATGGGAGGGTGCAGGCCTAGAGATTTGCCATTCAGTAAGTGATCAGAGGACCAGCGGCCCCAGAGTGCTGAGGGAACTTGTGACAAACGCAGAATCAGGGAACTCTGAATCCGGACACGTATTAGCAGATTCCCCACATCAATTCCAATGCCCTTTTTTTTTTTTTATAATTTTATTTCTTTAATGGGGTGACATCAATAAATCAGGATACATATATTCAAAGATAACAAGTCCAGGTTATCTTGTCGTTCAATTATGTTGCATACCCACCACCCAAAGTCAGATTGTCCTCTGTCACCTTCTATCTTGTTTTCTTTGTGCCCCTCCCCACCCCCTATCCCTCTCCCATTCCTCCCTCCCCCCCGTAACCACCACACTCTTATCAATGTCTCTTAGTTTCACTATTATGTCCCACCTACGTATGGAATAATACAGTTCCTGTTTTTTTCTGATTTACTTATTTCGCTTCGTATCATGTTATCAAGATCCCACCATTTTACTGTAAATGTTCCGATGTCATCATTTCTTATGGCTGAGTAGTATTCCATAGTGTATATGTGCCACATCTTCTTTATCCAGTCTTCTATTGATGGGCTTTTTGGTTGTTTCCATGTCCTGGTCACTGTGAACAATGCTGCAATAACATGTTTATTCCAATGCCCTTTTTTAAAGTTTGAGAAGAAGTTATCTACTGGTACTGTCCATGCTGCATAGTTTCAAAACTTAATAGAGAAAACATAAACATAAATCTTGATATTACTTTTATGGTGAAGAGTCTGTGACTATATCTACTGAAAACAAATTACTTCTACAGGCATTACAAAGCTAGGCAATGAATTGATTTCCAAATATCCAGATGTTTGTCTCTATGTTTCCAAAATATACCGCCCCACCCCCTTCATAAGAAAACGTGCCTACAGATGTCTGGCATCATGTAGGTACCAGTTTGTCCTTAGCGCTGCTCATGGCTAATTTACTCACTTTACACTTGAATTTCCATGATGATCTGTAAAGAAAAAGAAATGGATTGTTCGTTTGTTTTTTCCAAAATGTTTTCTGTCATAAGAGGCAATTAAACTCATTAAGGGCGGGTGGCCACAGAAGGAGTGTTGTGCCCCTCTCTCTCCTTTGGTGTTTCCTCCACACAGACCAAACACCTCAGCTCCCCAGAGAATGAGAATAAACACTGCCTGACAATGAAAAACAGATTATGTCCAATTTAACCACCACATCTTTCCCTCCATGTTTTAGTTTGGGAGTATTTTTTAAATATAGGCAGCTTTAATGTAGACTTTTAATATACTATTTTCAAAAGTCCACTGGAGAGCATATAACACTTCACCCCCCTTTCAGTAATCTGCTGACACAGGTTGTTTATTCAGTTAGTTTATTTTGACTTTATGAGGTGCGGGGAAATCCAAACTGCTTCTAGCAGGGTGAAAATGAGCAAGGAAATTTCCAGCAGAGGAGGTCAGAAGGACAGTGTCCTACAGGTGATGAGAGGCATTCTGTGCTCAGTAGAGAAGGCAGGATGTAGGTTAGCTCATTGGGAGGTGCAACAGCGTGGAAGCTCATTCACTACATGGGTCTAGTCTCAGACTCAGTGCAACAGAAGGGTTGCCTGCAAATCTTCATGCTTTTCTTTGGTCAGTGTCTCCATCCTCCACAGGTGTAAATTCACTGCTTTCGCTCTTTACAAGCTTTCTACCCCAGAGCCAGTGTTATCCTAGCAGATAATTTAGAAGCAATTAAGTGAGAATTCTTTTAAATTCCTGCTCTCCAAATGCATATATCCCTGCATAAGATCCCATTTTGCTCTCCTTTTCTCTCCTTGCAGTGGGAAACCATTGCATTTTCTGTCTCAGAGAAATCTTTCCACCTATTCTCTGGATAATATACTCTACTTTCTCCAGTAACTTAATATATGAACTAACCCCGCTTGCTTTCAATACTTGAGTGTGTTCTTTAGTAACTTGTTTCATTTAATATATAAAGAAGTACGTCTATCTAATGGTAAAAAAAAAATATGAAAAAACAAAACCTCCCTTGATATTATGTGACAATAGTCATATTTTATCATTGTATTTTAGAATCAAACAAATGAAAATGTTATCTATCTTTACAGTCTTTTCAAACACACTGCAATTGGATTTTTTCTAACCATTTGCTTGCAAAGTTTTCCAACATATTTTCCAGCAATCCATTGCTGAATACTGTGTGTGCATGTATGTGTGCATGTGCATGTGCGTGTGTGTGTGGGGGGGAGGGGTCCTGATGGACCATGCTTTCCTCTGATCCATAGAGACCTATGTGAACCCTATGACTACATTGTTGTTTTCTGGGTTTTGTTTTTGTTGTTGTGGTTTTTTTTTTTGCTTTTCTTCTGATTTGCCATGATATTTTTTAAATCTTTATTCATTTTTTAGAGAGGAGAGAGAGAGAGAAGGGGGGAGGAGCAGGAAACATCAACTCTCATATGTGTCTTGACTAGGCAAGCCCAAGGTTTTGAACCGGTGACCTCAGCATTCCAGGTTGATGCTTTATCCACTGCGCCACCACAGGTCAGGTTGATTTTCTTTCTGTTTCTTTGCTTTCTTCTCAATCTTTGCATAGACTCTCTGTTCTCAGTTCCTTACACATTGGGACTCCTTTCTCAGCCCCCTCTTTTACTCTCTTTACATACCTTCTCTGGGGGGCCTTATCTTTGTTCATAATTTCACATATAGCAGTTATATTTACAACTAATGTCTTCTAAGCTTTTCTTTTCTGAGATCAGCCCAGTATAGCCAATAAATTATAGGGTATTCCTATTTTGTTTTAACAAACTGTCTTTAAAAATCAACATATTCAAAGCAAGACATTTTGTTCTCCCCTAAAATCCTAGAAGCTCATTTAATGGATTCTTAATCTTGATGAACAGGAACAACTATCTCATTCTGAAGACCTCTTCAGAGGTCTGCATCTCCTTTACCTCTCATCTTGAAGAATTGTTATACTTCATATGCTATCTCCAAAATGTCTCATGGATTTATCTCTGACTCTATGCTTGTTTGGTTACTGACCTTGGTCAAGCCTTAGTAATCTCTTATCATTGATTATTGCAGAAGCTGGTTAACTGGCCTCAAAGCCCTTATGCATTATCTTTATTGTCAGAGTAATAGTTCTTAAGTATAAAAATACATTCAACATCCTTACTGAAAATTTCTTAAGTGTCTCCATTTCTTGATTAAATCCAAGTTTCTTAACATAATACACTTGTCCTCGGTGTAATACAGATACTCCTGTACCTAATTCTAGCTGCTGATACTGGTAATCCACATCTAGTTCTACTGCAGGTGCCATGCTCTCAGATACCTGAGGTCACACAATCCTCTTCTCTCAGTCCAATAAAGAGGAGGATGGTAATTAGAAAATCAATTTCCATCAAATTATTGTTTAGTATTTAGGCTTAAAAAAAGTACTCTTACAACCAAGTCACTTTCTCTCATTCAAATTCACCTACACACCCCACATTACCAGTACTCTCAAAGCTTAAGTATTATAAGGCAGCTAGCTCATCCTGGGATTATTCCCTCACTTCTTCATACCACACTGTAATCTCCTCTATTGTGGGAAGAAATCACAAGTAGATTTCAAGTTCCTTAAGCATAAATTCTGTGGCTAATTTGACTTTGTATTTTCAGTATTTGGGGGTACCCTGTGATATGTATAATTTTAGAGGATACATAGTAATTGTATGTATGAATACTTTAATCACAAATTGTGATATTATCAACTTTGAGTTCTTATAGTGTGTGTATTCCTGATTTATTTTATTATTCTGCCTGAATTATGGAGAAAAAATTGAGGCATTTGTGGTATGTAATGTGAAACTAGGGAGATTTAGGAGTTAATGCTAGAACTTGATTCCTGCTTTGTATGTGGGCCTATCCCATTACTATTGACAAATAAAAAGGGCTGTGTGTTCTAAGAGTCAGTGTGAGGCTACTAAGGTTCCTGGGTTATTTTTAAACTTAGGGTTGTGCATGCCTGATATGTACAAAGAGGAAAAAAGTTGTGCCCTATTCATTTTTGAATGCAGAAACTCTACACATAGTCAGTGATCGGCACACAGTTTAAAATTTACATTTATGTAAATAATCAGATGATTAGGACTTCGTGATGATGAAGAATAGGTCTGTGCTCTTCACCATCCTGGAAATCACAGAGGTGATGGAGAAGGTTTGGCTTTCTCAGGATTTAATGCCAAATTCAATTTATCTGGTTATTTTTCCCCTGTCAAAGAGTATTTTTCTGTAGTCAAGTACCTCTCTTAGGGACTGCCTTTTTACCTGCTTCCATACACCATCCATTGTTCTTTTTGTTCTTGTTTTGTTTTTTGTTTGTTTCTTTGTTTGTTTTAATTAAGTGAGAGGCAGGGAGGCAGAGAGATAGACTCCCACATGTTCCAAGACCAGGATCCACCAGGGAAGCCCCCTACGAGGTGATACTCTGCCCATCTCTGGTGGCTGCTCTATTGCTTGGCAATTTTAGCCCCTGAGGCAAGGCCATGGAGCCATCCTCTGCACCAGGGACCAACTAGCTCAAACCATTTAAGCCATGGTTGCAGGAGGAGAAAGAGAGAGAGAGAGAGAGAGAGAGAGAGAGAGCAAGAAGGGTAAGGGGTGGAGAAGCAGATAGTTGCTTCTCCTGTGTACCCTGACTGGGAATTGAACCTGGGACTTTTTTACATACCGGGCTGGCACTCTACCATTGCGCCGACCGGCCAGGGCTCACAATGTATTAAGTCCAATAATTTTTCACTTATAAATACTTTCACTTATAAATAGTTTCTCACTGAAACTATTGTAATCCAGGTCACCAACAAAGGCTACTGAAATAACTCTGACTCTCTTGTCTTTTTGAACCATTCTCCATATAATAATCAGATGCCTTTTAAAAAATATAAATCAGTTTGAGTTATTTTTATTTATTGTTTTATATTTGTTTATGGAATAAAATGCCAAGTCTACACAATGGCCTAATAAATTCAACATTACTGGTCCTTCTTTACTTTCTACCCTTGGCTTCCAGCCATCTCTGTGTCTCTTTTTATAACAGAGTCACTCTAGTTCCCTTACAAAATCTCTGTAATAAGCTGTAGCAGACACTCTCATGGCTTCATAAAGATACCTTAGAACTCATTTACCATTCACATGTGCCCTTCCTCTGGGTTCTGTGTGCTTATAACTTTTTGTATGGCTCCTTTTGAAGAATTATTTTGGGGGGAATGGAGAGCTACTTACTGGAGTTTGTTTTCTTGCACATGCGAAGCCCTGAAAATGCCTGGAAGTTTAGACAGGTTCTTAACCAATGACTGATTGGTTTCAGAGACTGAAAGCCAGCTCAACTGTCTAGTGTAAGACTCACTCTGAGATGCAATTTATACTGTGGCCTCTGTAGCAGGGTCAGGCTGAGACAGGGCTGGGGATTAAATCCCACCTGAAGGGCTTCCTTTGTTTCTCTTTCCTGCCTCTGTCAGCTCATACTGAATTCTCCTAGGAGAATTTCCTTAATAAACCACTTGCATTGGAATCCTCTTCTCAAGGTCAGCTCCTGGGAACCACAGACTTTGTAAATGGTATTTTCTCTGCTAAAACAGTCTTTCTCCCAGTTTTGCCCTTTGGGTAACTTCTTATATTTCAAGTATCATTTAATTTTATCTCATTTTCAGATCTTTCCTGACAACTTTCTTATCAAACACCCTACTTTTTAACTAAAAATTATTTTATTATGATAAGAATGGTTAACATGAGATCAGTTAAGTCTACAATACTTGTCATCTGTGGGCCCAATGTTGTACAGATCTCTAGAGTTTATTCATATGACATAGTTGATTAGCAACTCTCTGCTTCCCCTTGGCCTATGGCAACAACTCTCCTTTCTGTTTCTGTGTGTTTGACTTTTTCAGGTAGCTCATAAATGTGGAACAATGCAGTATTTGTTCTGTGACTGGCCTACTTCGCTTTTCATTTATCATACATTCTTCAAGTTTCATACATGTTGCTACATGTGGCAAGATTTTCTTCTTTCAACAGTATGGAAGTCCCTCAAAAATTAAAAATAGGACTACTATATGTTCTAGCAAGACCACTTCTGGGTATTTTACCAAAGGAATTGAAATCAGAATCCCAAAGAACTATTAGCGCTTGTGTATTTACTTTAGCCTTATTCACAATAGCCAAGACATGAAAACAACCTAAATATTCACTAATGGAGGAATGGATAAAGTAAATATAGTATATACATACAATGGAATATTATTTAGTCTTATTATTGGTATCAGAGCCTTTTCCACAGGTCATAGTTAGTTTTTGTCTGTTAATATTTTTAGTGTCAGTCTCTTTTGTTAAACGGAATTTCCATGAGGAATGGCACTAGGGTGATTTGTTCATAAAGGTGTAACTAGCATCTTATACATAGTAGGGACTCAAATATTTAGTGACTGTTTGAACTAAAGACTTGTAGTTTTAAAGAAAAAAAAATACACAAGTTGAGTTTACAACCACTAAAGAAAATCATGGCATAAATCATAAAACTTTATGATGCCTAATTATCCTCCAATGGTTTCTATCTTAATTCTCTGGTAGGCATAAAAAATATAAGGTGTTTACATAAAAGTGATCATTTCATCATCCCTTATTCTCACACAAGCCTGCACTTTCTATAATGAACATGCTATAGTGATGAAGCTTTCTCAATTATTTGCCATGCCAAACTTATGAGGGGGCTAATTTAAAAATAAATTCTTTATTTCTCTTTTTTATTTTTAATAGCAAAAATCTACATATCTGTTGATGGGTTGCTTTCTTTCATACATTATAATTTCAGGGGAAAAGAGCAATTATTGGCTATAAAAAAAGGAGAAAAATCATAAGTTCTTTTCTAGATTCTTTAATTAAGGATAAAAAAAAAGACTAAATCAGATTTAAAATTTAGTGTCAGATAATGGCATATGTCATCTTGTAGGTGGCTAAGAAAGCACCTTAGCTAGGAACTGTAAGAAGTAAATAACTAGACAAGCAGCAGAAAATCGAAGGGTAACAAAGTATTCACCACATAAACAATTTTTCATAGCTTTCTAACTAATATACAATTTATATTCATATGTATTTCTGCCGCTTGTGCCTTACACAGAAGATGTATTGAATATGTTTCTCTTGAATAAGTTATTTTTCATTCCCAATGAAGCCTGTTTTTTTCTTTTCTTCAATCCCACCTTTTTGCTTTTGAACGTTCCAGGCACTGAATATTCTTAAACCAGTACACAGAATGTCTACATTTATCCCTGTTTATCATATTTACCAAAAGCACCTCATTGCTAATTTTCATTTCATGTTATAGGTAGATTGACTCTGAATATAAAGTCATATTGTTTCAAAGAACTTTTAGACTCTCATTGTTTTCTACTTGATTTGTTTTTCAACTCTTATCTAGCCACTAAATAAGAAACTTCTGGAAATTAATGTGGAAATTATATGTAAACATACTATATATTATAAAATATATATTACATATGCACATACATGTACAGATACATGTATCAAGCTAATGTTATCAATAATAATAAGTGGTAAATTTAAAAAGACAAGTATGATGAAGATGTATAGAAAAGAAATTTTTATGCACTGTTGGTGAAAATGCAAATTGGTCCAGCCATTGTGAGAAGTATGAAGTTACCTCAAAATATTAAAAATAGAATACCTATGACCCAGCAATTTAACTTCGGGAATATATAAAAAAACCCAAAAACTCAAAACTCTAATTTGAAAGAATACATGCACTCCTACGTTTATTGTAGTGTTATTTACAATAGCCAAGATATGGAAGCAGCCCAATTGCCCATCAGTAGATAAGTGGGGAAAAAAAGCTCTGGTATATTCACATAATGGATATAAAATAAGAAGGAAATCTCACCCTTTGCAATAGCATGGATGGACCTGGAAAGTATTATGCTAAGCAAAATAAGCCAGTCAGAGAAAGACAAGTACCTTATGATTTCACTTATGTGTGGAATATAATGAACAAAATGAACAAACAAAATAGAAATAGACTCATAGATACAAAGAATGCATTGACAGCAGTCAGAAGAGAAGGCGTTAGGGGTTGGGTGAAAAGAGTGAAGGGATTAAGAAAAGAAGAAAAAGCAGACAGACAGACAACAGTATGGTGATTATGGTAGGGCAGGGTGTGAGCAAGGTAGAAGAGGGTAAAGGGGGGATAAATGGTGATGGAGGGAGACTGACTCAGGGTGGTGAATGTGCAGTGCTGTGTATGGATGAGGTATTATGAAATAGTACACTTGAAACCTATGTAATATTAATTAATGTCACCCCAATAACTTCAATTAAAATAAAAATAATTAAAATTTTTATATCTCAATGTAATAGTTCATTTCCTTTGCTGATGCTAATCTAAGGTAAAACAATATGTTAATTTTTAATTTAATTGGCAAAATATATTATAAATTATCCCAAATAAATATGTAATATTAAGGTACAACTTCTTTTCTTTTCTAATTACTTTATAACAATCAATTTTGGAAAATAAAGTTTATTAAAAGCCTAATGTCTTGGCCACTGGAGTCCACTGGGTGTGGCCTCTGTTCCCTAGGTGTGGTCTGTCTGCAGGCCCGCCACCCCCTCTGCTGTTGCTGCCTAGGGCGTTCGGGTATGGGCGTTGCTGGTGACTTACCACTGGGGCTGTTGCTATGGTTTCTGCCTCTCCTTCACAGGGTGGCTGTGATCACGTGCTTGGGTGTACAAGCCTTAGTGGCCTTGGCCTTTGCCCTGCCCCCATGGATGGTGTTATGCTTGGCCCTGAGGGCAGTGGCAAGCACCTTTGCTCAGCTGTGGGTCTCCGCCTGATTCCAGGCTTTCGCCTTGCCCTGCTCATGGAACAGCTGCAAGCCTTGGCTCTACCAGCCGGGTGGGACTGCATGCCCACTTTCAGCTCAGTAGCAGAACTCCGCCTGTTCTGGGCTTTTGGCTCCACCCATGCAGGAGGAGCCGGCTCCCAAGTCAGACCACAGGCCTCTGTTTCGTGGGCAGGGCAAGGCTGTGCTCCTGCACCCTTGCTCAAGGGCAGGTCTCCACCCCTTCCGGGGTTCCCGCCCTTCTCCCGCAGGCTGGATTACAGGCAGCCCACAGCTGGGCTTGACCGCTTTTGCACGCCTCCTCCTCCCCAGCCGGGCAAGACTGAGCTCACACCTGGGCCCAGTGGTGGCCAGCCGGCTACCGCCCTTGCCGACAGAACTGTGCTTCTGTGTCCTGCCGCCACCTGCCCTCAGGCAAGCCCTCAGCCGTGTGGGTGGGGGCGTTGCAGCTCAGACCCTAACACTCACTACTGAAGCCCTGAAAGCTCCCTCCTTCTAAGTGACTCTTCTCTGAGTGCCGCAGGAGAGCTTCTCTGGCTAGTGTCCTGCTTCCCTTTGCTGGTGTTGCTGTTTCCAGGGGAAATATTCACTTCAGTTTTGGGGAGTGACTCGTCCCAGGGGTTAAGGTGGCTGTCTCTCAAAATGTTCCTCCTAGATTATACTCTCTTTCTACTCCAGACCTCTCCTCTCTCCCCATCTCCCAGAGCCCTGGGTGAGTGGTTGTGAGAAAGGTTTTCTGCGTAGTCCCTTTAAGAAGAATCCTAGGTCTGAGAAATCAGTCTCCTTCTCACAAACAATATTCTGCCTTGTTTCTAGCTACATTCTGTCCATATGATCAAAACTCTCAGCAAAGTGGGAATACAGGGAACATACCTCAACACGATGAAGGCCATCTATGACAAACCTACAGCCTACATCATACTCAATGGGCAAAAATTAAAAGCAATCCCCTTAAGATCAGGAACAAGGCAGGGGTGCCCCTTTTCACCACTCTTATTCAACATAGTTCTGGAAGTCCTAGCCACAGCAATCAGACAAGAATAAAAAATAAAAGGCATCCAAATTGGAAAAGAAGAAGTAAAACTATCATTATTTGCAGATGATATGATATTGTATATAGAAAACCCTAAAGTCTTAGTCAAAAAACTACTAGACCTGATAAATGAATTCAGCAAGGTGGCAGAATATAAAATTAATACTCAGAAATCAGAGCATTTCTATACACTAACAATGAACTGTCAGAAAGAGAAATTAAGGAATTAATTCCCTTTACCATTGCAACCAAAAAAATAAAGTACCTAGAAATAAATTTAACCAGGGAGATTAAAGACTTGTACTCAAAAAATTATAAAACATTGATAAAAGAAATCAGGGAAGATACAAACAAGTGGAAGCATATACCATGCTCATGGTTAGGAAGAATAAACATTAAAATGTCTATATTACCCAAAGCAATTTATAAATTCAATGCAATACCGATTAAAATACCAATGACTTACTTCAAAGATATAGAACACATATTCCAAAAATTTATATGGAACCAAAAGAGAACACGAATAGCCTCAGCAATCTTGAAAAAAAAAGAATAAAGTGTGAGGTATAACACTTTTGGATATCAAGTTATACTATAAGGCCATTGTACTCAAAACAGCCTGGTACTGGCATAAGAACAGGCATATAGATCAATGGAACAGAACTGAGAACCCAGAAATAAACCCACACCTTAATGGACAACTGATATTTGACAAAGGAGGTAAGAGCATACAATGGAGTAAAGACAGCCTCTTCAACAAATGGTGTTGGGAAAATTGGACAGCTACCTGTAAAAAAATGAAACTAGACCACCAACTTACACCATTCACAAAAATCAACTCAAAATGGATAAAAGACTTAAATGTAAGCCATGAAACCATAAACATCTTAGAAGAAAACATAGGCAGTAAGCTCTCTGACATTTCTCACAGGAATATATTTGCCAATTTGTCTCTACAGACAAGTGAAATAAAAGACAGGATAAACAAATGGGACTATATCAAACTAAAAAGCTTTTGCACAGCTAAAGACAATAGGAACAGAATAAAAAGACAAACTACACAATAGGAGAATATATTTGACAATGTGTCTGATAAGGGATTAATAACCAAAATTTATAAAGAACTTGTAAAACTTAATACCAGGAAGACAAACAATCTAATCCAAAAATGGGCAAAAGAAATGAATAGACACTTCTCCAAAGAGGACATACAGATGGCCAATAGGCATATAAAAAAATGCTCAACATCACTAATCATTAGAGAAATGCAAATTAAAACCACAATGAGATATTACTTCACACCAGTCAGAATGGCGCTCATCAACAAAACAACACAAAATAAGTGCTGGCGAGGATGTGGAGAAAAGGGAACCCTCCTGCACTGCTGGTGGGAATGCAGCTGGTACAGCCACTGTGGAAAACAGTATGGAGATTCCTCAAAAAATTAAAAATCAAACTGCCTTTAGACCCAGCTATCCCACTTTTAGGAATATACCCCAAGAACACCATAGCACTGTATGAATAGAAGAAATGCACCCCCATGTTTATGGCAGCATTGTTCACAATAGCGAAGACCTGGAAACAGCCCAAGTGTCTGTCAGAGGTCGAGTGGATTAAAAAGCTTTGGTACATATATACTATGGAATACTATTCAGCCATAAAAAATGATGACATCGGATCATTTACAACAACATGGATGGACCTTGATTAACATTATACTGAGTAAAATAAATAAATCAGACAAAACTAAGAACTATATGATTCTATACATAGGTGGGACATAAAAATAAGACTGAAAGACATGGACAAGAGTGTGGGGGTTACATGGTGGGGGGAGGGGAGGGAGGGGGTCAGGGGAGGGGAGGGGCACAAAGAAAACCAGTTAGAAGGTGACGAAAGACAATTGGATTTTGGGTGGTGGGAATGCAGCATAAGCAAATGGCAAAATAACATAGAGCTGTTTTCTCTGAACATATGTACCCTGATTTATCAATGTCAGCCCATTAAAATTAATAAAAAAAAAAGCCTAATGTGATACAAATGACTACATGGGTCAAATCAAGTAATTCATTTTTAATATTGTAACTAATACTAATTAATATGACAGCATCTGATCTATGGTACATACTCAATTGTTATTAACTAGAATAGTAAAACCTTACATAGGGTACTGGTAGAAAACATTGTCTTTTATAAGACATATCAAGATTTTGGGGTTACAAGTAAACCAAAATGTGCTGACTAAAATATTCCTGAGACATGCAGCAGTTTATTAGATCACATAATCTAGTCAAGTAGAGTCGGGCTCAATAAAGTCACCCAGAGATAATTTTTTTTCATTTTTTAGCTATTTCCTCCTATGCAGTATCATTCTCAAACTTAATGTGGCAGCAAGATGGATAATAGTACCTCTATGGCTATACTATCTTAGGTTCAAATTAAGATAAGGAAGGAAGGAAGGAAGGAAGGAAGGAAGGAAGGAAGGAAGGAAGGAAGGAAGGAAGGAAGGAAGGAAGGAAGGAAAGGAGGGAGGGAGGGAGGGAGGGAGGGAGGGAGGGAGGGAGGGAGGAAGGAAGGAAGGAAGGAAGGAAGGAAGGAAGGAAGGAAGGAAGGAAGGAAGGAAGGAAGGAAGGAAGGAAGGAAGGAAGGAATATGTCTTTTTTTCAACAGTCAAATCAATAGTGTTGAATCTATTTTACTTTCTACTCTCAGCTGTGAAGAAGTAGCCCTCTTGCCATAAACGACCTAATGCACAAATCATATAAAATCAAAGTTTAGAAGAGTTGTATTAGGTGCAGTGCAGGATTGTGATTTCTTCAAGAAGGGAAATAAAAAGAATGAGCCCCACAATTGCTCTGGCACAGAGGATAGGAGAACCCACAGAGTACATCAGTATAAATGAGATGAGGACACAGAGAAACAAAAACTATAACCAAGAATAAAATGAAAATTCTAAAACTTCATGCTACATTTATATTAAAATTGTCAGCTTAACATCAAGTTTGACTGCAGAATAAAAAGTAGGTATATTTCAATACCAGAAGAAATAAACTACCTAAATTTAAGAATATTTAAAGGCTGAATAACTTATCAATGCAAACTAGCTTAAAAATCCATGTAATTGAAGTACCAAAAGGAAAGTAGAAAAAGAGTTAAGAAAGAAAAATATTTAAATAAATAGTGGTTGAAAATATTTTCAATTTGATAAGAACTATAAAAATACAGAAACCAAAACCTTAATGAATGAAATAGGGATAATTACAAAGAATGATACATCCACAATTCTCATAATAAATTTTTGGAAATTAATAAAAAATAAAAGAAATTTTAGAAACAAAAAGTTTAACAGACACATCACTAACAGGGAAACAAGGATAAGAAAACCAAAACATTTTCATCAGACACAATGCAAGCTAGATGATTATAGAACAGGGCTCGGGAAACTTTTTGACTGAAAGAGCCATGAACGCCACATATTTTAAAATGTAATTCCATGAGAGCCATACAACGACCTGTGTACGTTATGCATTATCCAATAAAAATTTGGTGTTGTACTGGAGGACAGCTGTGATTGGCTCAAGCCACCCACAACCATGAACATGAGCGGTAGGAAATGAATGGATTGTAATACAAAATAATGTTTTATATTTTTAACTTTATTATTATTTTTTTATTAAATATTTATCTGCAAGCCAGATGCAGCCATCAAAAGAGCCACAACTGGCTTGCAAGCCATAGGTTCCCAACCCCTGTTATAGAATGTCAAATTTATAGGGCTAAAAGAATAGAAAATGTTATTCTAAATATCTAAACTTAACAAAAGGAAAAACACTTTAAGAAGACTTACCTAGTAAACAGAAGCTGAAATAATGTGTCACCAGTAGATGGGTATAATAAAAAATGCTATAAGTAGGAATTCAGACACAGTGAAATAATACCAGATGAAAGCTTGGGACAACACAAAAAAGGGAAAAGCACAAATATATGGCTAAGTTGAAAAATAAATATTTTCCCCCTAGTTCTTAAATTCTTTTAAAGCTAATTGATGACTGAGAGCAAAAATAACACTGCCTGGTGAGGTTTATAATGTATCAAGAAAGAAAATGTAGGATGACAGAAATATTATGGGAGGGAAGAAGGGGAAGAATATTGTTAAAAAGGCAAAAACTTGAGCAAGCACTTCACAAAAGAATATAATTAGTCATACATGAATATCATTAGTCAACAGGGATATGAAAATTGAAACCACAATACAATTTTATTACACTTGCATTAGGAATGGCTAAAATTAAAAAGGGTTAAAAAGCTTAACATTGGTGATGCTGGGGAGTATCATACGACATAAGCTCTTTGGAAATTTGTATGGATTTTGCCCTAAAGTAAATTGCACACTTACCCTAGTAATTCTACTACTATGCGTCTGCCTAAGGTAAAGGAAAATATATGTTTACAGAAAGACTGTGAAGACCGCTCAGATGGTAGCTTTATTTTATAAAAGTCTCTCAAAACAGAAAAACAACACAGCCTGACCAGGTGGTGGAAGAGTGGATAAAGTGTCAGACTGGAATGCATAGGACCTAGGTTCAAAACCCTGAGGTTGCAGGCTTGAGTGCAGGCTCACGGGCTCAAGCACAGGGTCGCTGGCTTGAGTGTAGGATCATCTGGATGATAAAAATAATCTACATTTTGATAATGTACCAATTAAATGGTATATGCAACAGTCAAAATTCATCAAACAATAAACTTAAAATCTGTGCTTTTCTCTATATGGACATTATATTTAAATTGTAGAAATTTTAGGAGCATCAATTGAATTTGCATTTGTCTAGTTCCCATCCATGTACATACCAATTCACTGTGGCTGTGGGAACAGCTTGTTCTGCTTGTGATAGGCTGAATCACATGACCCTAGTGGACCCTTCCCAGACCAAAGAAGGAGAGTATAAGAATATGTTGCATTAGATAAAACAACATCAGTAGCAGTTTGAATGAATTAATAAATTACAACTAAAATGATAATGAACTGGGACTAGAAAAGTTTAATAATCTTTGAATTATAAGATAAAAATGTTAGGTGAGCTATCAAAGTATGATGTAGAAATTTAGACTTCATGTATCAATAGGAATAAAACAGGGCAATGTCATTATATAATCAAAGTGGTCCTTTTGGAATATTAGTTTGAATGATGTGTAAATTCCAACAATAGCGATGAGATTCTAAAAGTAGATAAAAGAATATAGCAAATTACAATACTTCATATATCATTCTTATATATTTTAGATTGTAAACTCTAGCATTAATAAAAATCCAAACCATATATTAAAAGTCTCTATGTATTTTTTTGTTAACAGGAGAGAGAGAGGGACACATAGGGACAGACAACAGACAGGAAGGGAGAGAGATGAGAAGCATTAATTTTTTTTTCAGTACCTTAGTTGTTCATTGTTGCTTTCTCACATTTGCTTTGACTGGGGGTGGGAGGCAGTACAGAGGATCCAGGATCCAGTGACCCCTTGTTCAAGCCAGTGACTTCGGGCTCAAGCCAGCGACTTTGAGCTCAAGCCAGTGACCATTGGGTTCTGTCGATGATCCTACACTCAAGCCACTTACCCTACACTCAAGCCACTGACCCTGAGCTCAAGCTTGATGAGCCGATAGTCAAGCTGGCAACCTCCAAGTTTCAAACTTGGGACTCAGCCTTCCAAGCCAATGCTGGTCAGGAAATCTCTATGTATTTGTTAATATTATATTGGTCCAGGAGGTCCTTAAGTATTAAAATTTTGTAAATCATTGCATATGTCCATTTTCTATAGTGACAAGACATATGTTTTAACAGATTCTCATGGAGATTGTTGCCTTAAAATAGTAAGAAATACCTGTTTAATTTATTTTTTATTATTTATTAATTTTTTTGGTGAGTCATTAGCTTTAATCCTAGCTCATACCCGGTGGGCAAGAAATACACACAGTGGGAAAACACTTCACTTTCCATTCAGGGCTCCCAAAGCCACTGACTCATCCGAGTTTCATAGAATCAAAGGTTGCTACCTCACCAGCCTTATTCACCTCTGTTCCCCTACTCCTTCTCTCTGCACAAACTCTGCACACTGGTTTCTCCTTCAGCACTCTGCCATCTTGGCTGCCTCTCCTATGCAATGCTAATTTCAGGAACTGAGAGAGAGAGAGCCCCCGATCTGCCTTATATTTTTTATAAATAAATATTTATTAATGTTAATGGGGTGACATCAATAAATCAGGGTACATATATTCAAAAAAACCATGTCCAGGTTATCTTGTCATTCAATTATGTTGCATACCATCACCCAAAGTGAGATTGTCCTCTGTCACCCTCTATCTAGTTTTCTTTGTGTCCCTCCTCCTCCTCCTTCCCCTCTCCCTCCTTCCCTCACCATACCCCACCCTCAGTAACCACCACACTCTTGTCCATATCTCTTAGTCTCATTTTTATGTCCCACCAATGTATGGAATCATGCAGTTCTTGTTTTTTTTCTGATTTACTTATTTCACTCTGTATAATGTTATCAAGATCCCACCATTTTGTTGTAAATGATCCGATGTCATTATTTCTTATGGCTGAATAGTATTCCATAGTGTATATGTGCCACATCTTCTTTATCCAGTCTTCTATTGAAGGGCTTTTTGGTTGTTTTCATGTCTTGGTCACTGTGAACAATGCTGCAATGAACATGGTGCTACATTTGTCTTTACGTATCAATGTTTCTGAGTTTTGTGGGTATATACCTAGTAGAGGGATTGCTGGGTCATAAGGTAGTTCTATTTTCAGTTTTTTGAGGAACCACCATACTTTCTTCCATAATGGTTGTACTACTTTACATTCCCACCAACAGTGAATGAGGGTTCCTTTTTCTCCACAGCCTCTCTAACATTTGCTATTACCTGTCTTGTTCATAATAGCTAATGTAACAGGTGTGAGGTGGTATCTCATTGCAGTTTTGATTTGCATTTCTCTAATAACTAATGAAGATGAGAATCTTTTCATATATCTGTTGGCCATTTGTATTTTTTCCTGGGAAATGTGTCTGTTCATGTCCTTTTCCCATTTCTTTATTGGATTGTTTGTTTGTTTGTTGTTGAGTTTTATGAGTTCTTTGTATATCTTGGATATTAGGCCCTTATCTGAGCTGTTGTTTGAAAATATCATTTCCCATTTAGTTGGCTGTCTGTTTATTTTGTTGTAAGTTTCTCCTGCTGAGCAAAAACTTTTTAGTCTGATGTAGTCCCATTCATTTATCTTTGCCTTCACTTCTCTTGCCTTTGGAGTCAAATTCATAAAATGCTCTTTAAAACCCAGGTCCATGAGTTTAGTATCTATGTCTTCTTCTATGTACTTTATTGTTTCAGGTCTTATATTTAGGTCTTTGATCCATTTTGAATTAATTTTAGTACACGGGGACAATCTGTAGTCGAGGTTCATTCTTTTGCATGTGGCTTTCAAGTTTTCCCAGCACCATTTGTTGAAGAGGCTTTCTTTTCTCCGTTGTGTGTTGTTGGCCCCTTTATCAAAAATTATTTGACCATATATATGTGGTTTTATTTCTGGACTTTCTATTCTGTTCCACTGGTCTGAATGTCTATTTTTCTGCCAATACCATGCTGTTTTGATTGTCGTGGCCCTATAATATAGTTTGAAATCAGGTGTTATAATGCCCTCAGCTTTGTTCTTTTTCCTTAGGATTGCTTTGGCTATTCGGGGGTTTTTATAGTTCCATATAAATCTGATGATTTTTGTTTCATTTCTTTTAAAAACATCATAGGAATTTTGATAGGAATTGCATTAAATTTATAAATTGTTTGGGTAATATAGCCATTTTGATTATATTTATTCTTCCTATCCAAGAACAAGGAATATTTTTCCATCTCATTGTATATTTTTCGATTTCCTTTAACAATGCTTTGTAGTTTTTGTTATATAGGTCCTTTACTATCTTTATTTAGTTATTCCTAGGTGTTTTATTTTTTTTTGTTGCAATCCTGAAGGGGATTATTTTTTTGAGTTCATTTTCTAATATTTCATTGTTGGCATATAGAAAGGCTATGGAATTTTGTATGTTAATTTTGTATCCTGCAACCGTACTGTATTGGTTTATTGTTTCTAGTAATCTTTTTGTGGAGTCTTTGGGATTTTCGATGTATTGGATCATATCATTTGCAAAAAGTGATACTTTACTTCTTCTTTTCCGATATGGATGACTTTTATTTCTTTCTCTTGTCTGATTGCTCTGGCTAGAATTTCTAGCACCACATTAAAGAAGAGTGGAGAGAGTGGACAACCCTGTCTTGTTCCTGATTTAAGGTGGAAAGCCCTCAGTTTTATGCCATTTAATATGATGTTGGCTGATGGTTTATCATATATGGCCTTTATCATGTTAAGATATTTTCCTTCTATACTCATTTTGTTGAGAGTCTTAAACATAAATTTGTGTTGTATTTTATTGAATGCCTTTTCTGCATCTATTGATAAGATCATGTGGTTTTTGTTTTTTGTTTTGTTGATATGGTGTATTATGTTAACCGTTTTACGTATGTTGAACAATCCTTGAGATTCTGGGATGAATCCCACTTGATCTTGATGTATTATTTTTTTAATATGTTGTTGTATTTGATTTGCTTGTATTTTGTTTACTATTTTAGCATCTGTATTCATTAGAGATATTGGTTTGTAGTTTTCTTTTTTTGTGCTGTCCTTGCCAGTTTTGGTATGAGGGTTATGTTGGCCTCATAAAATGTGTTTGAAGTATTGCTTCTTCTTCAATTTTTTGGAAGACTTTGAGTAGAATAGGAATCAAGTCTTCTTTGAATGTTGGATAGAATTCATTAGTATAACCATCTGGGCCTGGACTTTTATTTTTGGGGAGATTTTTAATAGTTTTTTCTATTTTCTTCCTGCTAATTGGTATGTTTAGGCTTTCTGCTTCTTCATGACTCAGTCTAGGAAGGTTGTATGGTTCTAGAAAATTATCCATTTCTTCTAGATTGTTAAATTTGGTGGCATATAATTTTTTGCAGTAGTCTATAATAATTCTTTGAATATCTATAATTTCTGTGGTGATTTCTCCTCTTTCATTTTGAATTTTGTTTATATGAATCCTTTCTCTTTTTTCCTTGGTGAGTCTTGCCAAGGGTTTATCAATTTTGTTGATCTTTCCAAAGAACCAGCTCCTTGTTTTATTAATTTTTTCTATACTTTTTCTGTTCTCTATTTCACTTATTTCTGCACTGATTTTTATTATTTTCTTTCTTCTTCTGGTTTTGGGTTATCTTTGTTCTTCTTTTTCTAGTTCCTTAAGGTGTGAAGTTAAGTGGTTCACTTCGGCTCTCTCTTGTTTGCTCATATAGGCCTGAAGTGATATGAACTTCCCTTTTATTACTGCTTTTGCTGCATCCCAGAGATTCTGATATTTTGTATTGTCATTTTCATTTGTCTGTATATATGTTTTGATCTCTGAGCTTATTTTTTCTTTGACCCATTCATTTTTTTACAAGTATATTGTTTAGTTTCCACATTTTTGTGGGGTTTTTTTTCTCTTTTTTGCAGTTGAATTCTAGTTTCAAGGCTTTATGATCAGAAAATATGCTTGGTACAATTTCAATTTTTCTGAATTTGCTGATGTTGTTTTTGTGGCCCAACATATGGTCAATTCTTGAGAATGTTCCATGTACACTAAAGAAAAATGTATACTCTGTCACTTTCGGATGAAGTGTCCTGTAGATGTCTATCATATTCAGGTGCTCTAGTGTTTCATTTAAGGCCAATATATCTTTATTGATTCTGTGTTTGGATGACCGATCTAGAGCCATCAGCGGTGTATTGAGGTCTCCAAGTATGATTGTATTTTTGTCAATTTTTGTTTTTAGGTCAATAAGTAGCTGTCTTATATATTTTGGTGCTCCTAGGTTTGGTGCATATATATTAAGGATTGTTATGTCTTCTTGATTCAGTGTCCCCTTAATCATTATGAAATGACCATTTTTTTCTCTGAGTACATTTTCTGTCTTGTAGTCAGCATTATTAGATATAAGTATTGCTACACCTGTTTTTTTTGGATGTTATTTGCTTAGAGTATTGTTTTCCAGCCTTTCACTTTGAATTTGTTTTTAACCTTGTTGCTTAGATGTGTTTCTTGTTGGCAGCATACAGTTGGATTTTCTTTTTTAATCCATTCTGCTACTCTGTGTCTTTTTATTGGTGAGTTTGATCCAT
Organism: Saccopteryx bilineata; assembly: GCF_036850765.1. Taxonomy (NCBI): domain Eukaryota; kingdom Metazoa; phylum Chordata; class Mammalia; order Chiroptera; family Emballonuridae; genus Saccopteryx; species Saccopteryx bilineata. Next base: position 92,421,724 of record NC_089494.1, on the reverse strand, counting down.
TTACATTTAGTGTAATTATTGACACTTGTGGGTTCCCTATTGCCATTTTATAAATTGCTTTCTATTACTTTGTATCTTGTTTGATTCTTCTCTTTTGTCTTTCTATCAGTTGTTTTTCTTTGTTTGTATTCTATACTTCTTTCCTCTGTTGCTACCTTTTTTAAGTCATGTGCTTCTGTGGTGGTTTTTTCAAGGGTGTTTACCATTAAGTAATGAAAAAGGTTCCTACCATATTCATTGTAGTACCCTATCTTATTAGTGTTTCTGCACTTCGTCATCCTTTGCTACTGTTAATCTCCATGCTCTCCCCTTTTTTTTTGCTTTTGTTGTCACAGTTTAAATTTGGTTTTATTGTGTTCTTGGTGGAGCTTTTACTTGTGGTTTTGTTTTGTTTTGTTCTGTTCTTTAAATCTTGTTGGAAAAACCCCTTTCGTATTTCCTGTAGGGGGGATTTTCTGATATTTGTGAATGTTTTTATTTCTCCTTTGTATTTGAAGGATAGCTTTGCTGGGAATAGTATTCTTGGCTGAAAGTTCCTCTCTTTCAGGGCTTTAAATATTGGGGTCCACTCTCTTCTAGCTTGTAGAGTTTCTGCTGAGAAATCTGATGATAATCTAATAGGCCTTCCTTTATATGTTGTATTCTTCTTTTCCCTGGCTACCTTGAGAATTTTTTCTTTGTCGTTGGTTTGTGCCATTTTCATTATGATGTGCCTTGGAGTAGTTTTGTTGTGGTTAAGAAAACTCGGTGTTTTGTTTGCTTCTTGAATTTGAGGCTTTAGTTCTTTAAACAGGCTTGGGAAGTTCTCATCTATTATTTGTTTGAATATGTTCTCCATTCCATTTTCTCTCCCTTCTCCCTCTGTTATATCTGTTATTCTTATGTTATTCTTTTTGATGGGGTCAGACAATTTCTGTACGGCTTTCTCATTTTTTAAAATTTTTGGGTCTTTCTTTTCTTCTCTCTGTTGTGCCTCAAGTTGCTTGTCTTCTATGTCACTAATCCTATCTTCTATCTGACCTGTTCTATTAGCTAAGCTTGTTACCTCGTTTTTCAGTTCATGAATTGAGTTTTTCATCTCTGTTTGATTTGTTTTCATAGTTTTAATTTCCTTGGTAATATATTCTTTGTGTTCATTGAGTTGCTTTCTGAGCTCCCTAAATTGCCTTTCTGTGTTTTCTTGTATATCTTTGAGTATTTTTAGGATTTCTATTTTAAATTCTCTTTCATTTAGCTCTATGTTTTCCAATATATTAACTTTTTTCTCCATAGATTTTTCTACATCTATCTGTGCTACTTCTCTATCTTTTGTATCCATGATATTCAATTTCCTTTTTCTTAATGGCATCTGAGGGTGGTCTTGTTGATAGCACTAATTAGAATTAATAAAGAATAAAAAGTAAAAAAAGCCCTGGCCAGTTGGCTCAGTGGTGGAGCATTGTCCTGGTGTGCTGGAGTCCCAGGTTTGATCCCTGGACAGGGCACACAGGAGACGTGCCCATCTGCTTCTCCACCTCTCCCCCTTTCCTTCCTCTCTGTCTCTCTCCTTCCCTCTCACAGCCGGGGCTCCTTTGGAGCAAAGTTGGCCCGGGCACTGAGGATGGCCCTGTGGCCTCTGCCTCAGGTGCTAGAATGGCTCTGGTTGCAACAGAGCAACACCCCAGATGGGCAGAGCATCGCCGCCTGGTGGGCGTGCCGGGTGGATTCCAGTTGGGCGCATGCGGGAGTCTGTCTGACTACCTTCCCATTTCCAACTTCAGTAAAATACAAGAAAAATGGAAAAAAAATTGGAAAAAAATCAATAAAATTTATTATTTCTCACCCCTTTTTTTTCTTCTCTTCCCCTCCTCTTCCCTCCTCCTTAGGAAAATATTGTGATGAACTGTGATTTACATTAAGCTAAATGAAACAAAAATCACCTATAATGGAGGACCTGAGTTGGGGGGAAATCTTCAAGGGGCAAAAAAGGAAGTAGGGACCCCATAAAATGCAAAAAAGGAAAAAATTTGGGTCAAGTATAAAATGATTTGCTTGTAAGTGATGATTGACTAAGAGATATAATGAGAGGGATAGGAGGGAAACAGGAAAAAAGGGGAAAAATAACTATTGTATTAAGTGGAGCAAAAACTAAATAGAATGGAGATCCTGGGTTGGGAGGAATGCTAATGAGTTAAAAAGCAAAGCTAACAGCACCCAAAATGCCACAAAAAAACTTGAGTCCCAAATTAAATAATTTGTTTGTGATTGAGGATTGAATGAGAGGAAAAGTAAAAGGAGAAAAGAAGAAACTAATAGAGAGGGAGAAATAAGAAAAAGGGGAAATGGAAAAGAGGAAAAAAGAGAGAGAGAGAGAGAGTTAAGGGTTTTGGAATGTAACTCTCATGGAGAATAAGGAAGAAGAAAAGAAATAAAATGTAACACTTATAGGTAGTGTAGTTCAAGAAGAGGAAAGAATAAGATGGGCAGAGAATAAAAGGACCAAGGAGGAGGAAATAGAAATAATAATAATAAAAGCAAGAAGATGAAAGAAACAAAAAAATAGTGGAACAAGTTATAAAGTCTATAGATTTTTCTTAATTTTGATAGGTTAACTTCTTCCTTTTTTTTTCCTGTCCCTCTTCCTGGTCGGTGACTCTGTACCCCAGGCTCTGCCCCTGTGGCATGCTCAGGTAGAGATTTGCAGTTCATGAGACTCTATGGTGATGACATATAGTAGGCTTCATTCTCGTTGGTAGTCAAGGCTTGTTAGCGTTTGCAGGCTCTGACAATGGATAGTCCATTTTCTTGGAGCCTCTCTCCTAGTCTCTCCTTCCTGAATTAGCATCCTGATGATCCAGCTATGAGGCTGCCGCTGCCTCTGCCTGGGAAGTAAGAGACTCAAAGAGCTGGCAAATCCCCACTCTATCCCCACTCAATGCAGGGCTCTGGGTAAGGCTCTGGCAGTCAGAGCCGCCAGCGTAATCAGGTGGTGCTGGGAGCCAATTGCTCTCAAGGTGACTTTCTATGAGCCTCCAGGCTTGTTCAGCACACCTAGCACTCTGTGGGACCACTTTCCCCAGGCTTTCCGCACTTTGTAACCTGTTTTGGCTGGGAAGAAGATGCCCTAGTCACTGCCTGCAGTACAGGAGCTACCTGTTTAATTTAAATAAAGCTTTAAGAGAAAAGAATAGGACAGACCAGTGTGTAAAATGTTAACTAGACTATCATGCACTATCAAATTTGCTTTTCCTACCATAGAGAGAATTAAGCATTTTTCTATATAGTTGGATAGCTATTTCTTTATAATTGTATTATAAAAGTTATTACAATTAATTTTTGGTTGATTTTACAGTTGTCATTGGCTAATGTCTCTTATTAAATTAGACACTTGAGGAATAGAAAGTTTGGATTATTTATTATCTGAGCCTAGTATCTAGCAAAAAGCTTGTTCCCAAATTGTCTTTTTATTTAAGGTACTTCATTTAAACTGCCAATATTTTTAATGAACATAAGGAATTAAGAGTCACAATACTAGAGCCCTGGCCGGTTGGCTCAGCGGTAGAGCGTCGGCCTAGCGTGCGGAGGACCCGGGTTCGATTCCTGGCCAGGGCACACAGGAGAAGCGCACATTTACTTCTCCACCCCTCCGCCGCGCTTTCCTCTCTGTCTCTCTCTTCCCCTCCCGCAGCCAAGGCTCCATTGGAACAAAGATGGCCCGGGCGCTGGGGATGGCTCTGTGGCCTCTGCCTCAGGCGCTAGAGTGGCTCTGGTCGCAACATGGCGACGCCCAGGATGGGCAGAGCATCGCCCCTGGTGGGCAGAGCGTCGCCCCATGGTGGGCGTGCCGGGTGGATCCCGGTCGGGCGCATGCGGGAGTCTGTCTGACTGTCTCTCCCTGTTTCCAGCTTCAGAAAAATGGAGAAAAAAAAAAAAGAGTCACAATACTTTGCTTTTATATGGATGTCCTTTAGAATTTGTAGGGCATTTCCACTCAAAGGAAATAAAATTTACCAACACTGTTGGCCATAAATAGTAATGTTATCTGTTATATAGTATAGGAAAAAAAAATCCTTTCATCAAATTTCTTGTAGTGTGAATTCTTAAAAGCTATTTAGAGTGGAATTGCTTAAAGCAGGCTTCAGTCATTAATAGTTTGTTTCAAATCGTTTTTTCTTCTGTTTCTCCTTTTATACCACATCCTCACAACATTATTTCAGTGTTACTAGGATCTTAACTGCTATGGTCTTCCCTACATAATGTTAGGTCTTGATTGCTCTGGTCTTCACAAGAGCCTCCAAGTTTTATCTTAGGCTTCTTTGCATTTATATTGCTTATATTCTTGTCTTTAGTTACTATCTGTAAGCTGACAACGTCAAACGTATTCTTTGGCTTCAGTTATTATCTATATGCTGACAGTTCTCAAACCTATAGCCCTCAACTTAACCTCTTTCTTCAGCTCAAGGTTCTGAGCATGTTGATTTCTCATTTACTCCTAAGATTGCTCCTTATCCAGAGTTCCTTAGCTCAATATTTCCTCCATGACAGAGTGACTTACTAAAGCCAGATATGAGTGTCATCCTTGAATTCTTCATCACCCACACCTCCCACATTCACTAGATCTGACTGAATGTTGATTTTTCTCACAATGAGTTTGAAAGTCCTTGTTGCCTCTCTTTTCCCACTGGCATGACCTGAATCTTTCTTCAGGCATTCCTTTCTCAATGAATGATATCATCAACTTAGGCCAAAAATTTAGGAATCACACCTTTCTTTTTGTCTCACAAATCTAATTTCTATCAATTCTTATCAGTTTTAGCTTTACAATTTATTGTGAATCTGTTATTTTCAAATTATTGTGCATCTGTTATTTTCAATTCTCATAATCTAATATTAATTCTCATTTAATATTACCCATAACAAGAAAACCATCATTTCTCTTTCCATAATTTATCGCTACCATTCAATCACATTGTCAAAATCATCAAAAAGAAAAAATTGGAACAGCCAGTTATAGAAACAATAAAGAGAAAACCATTTAAAACAGAAGAGACAGCATTTGTTAGAGATCTAAATTAACAAAGATGTCAATGTGTTTGCAGAATGGAAGAGAGAGAAATGTTATTTGTATGCAGCATTATAGAAACATAACTTTATTTATTACCTTAAATCATCATTTTTGTTACTTAACAAAGAATGCATTATGAATGAGATGCGGGCACAAAATTAAGTGGAGTTAATAGGTAGGAGGCGATAATATGTGTTATGACTGATGAAGAAAAAAGTACCTGAAATTTAGACATATTTTGGAGATTAAATAGGATTGTGTGATAGACTGACTATAAAATGTGAGACAAGAATAAAAAGACTGATGACTATAGTTTTGGCTTAAGCAACTTGGAGAATATTGGGCCACTTATGGAAGTAGAGATGGAGGAAAATATTTCAGACAGGAAATATTATAAATCAAAGTTTTAGGATTGAATGCATTAAACTTTAGATGCTGTGAGATATTCAGTTAACATTGCATGAAAGTGAAAAATGAATAAGCCTCCCTCTGATTTTCATAACATTCTTGCCCTGTTACTAGGTAAAGAGAAGAACTGAAAACTGTTCTGATTAGGTTCTTAGTGTGTGCAGAGGTGATAGGTAGAGTTGTAGGTGGGGATGTAATTGTCAAGGTAATAGGTAATATTATCAAAATCAAAATTTGAAGCTCAAATTGCATTTCTTAGAAAACCTTCCAGTTGAACATTAGAAATTAATGCATGGTGACTGTTTTATTATAGTTGTTGTTCTATTAAAGTTTAATCAATACACGTTACATTAGTTTCAGATATATAACATAATGACTTGTTTTTATAAACCTTATGAAGTGATCACTAAAATAAGTCTAGTAACCACCTGTCACCTTACCAATCCATTAATATATTACTGATTATATCCCCTATGCTGTACATTGCATCCATATGACTTTATTTTATAACTAAAAGTTTATACCTCTAATCCCCTACCATAGTGAATGTTTTCAAGGAAGCAATCTAGCAAATGAAACTGACACAATCAACTAACTATAAGACAAAACAAAATGAGCCTGACCAGGTAGTGGCACAGTGGAGAGAGCATCAGACCAGGACACAAAGAACCCAGGTTCGAATCCCTGAGGTAGCCAGCTTGAGCACAGGCTCACCAACTTGAGCACAGGGGTCGCTGGCTTGAACAAGGGGTCACTTACTCAGCTGTATCCCCTGGTCAAGGCACACATGAGAAAGCAATCAATGAACACCTAAAGAGCCACAACAAAGAATTGATGCTTCTCATCTCTCTCCCTTCCTGTCTGTCTATCCCTATTTGTCCCTCTCTCTGACTCTGTCTCTGTCACCAAAAAAAAGGACAAAACAACATAAAAATTTTAAAAATTTCTGTTGTTTAAAATTTAAGACTAATAATGTGTACAGTGTCAATAGTTCTGACCTACCCCAAATATGGTGATAGCTCCTATTAAAAAGTGATAATGGATAAAGCATCGACCTGGAAATGCTGAGGTCGCTGGTTCAAAACTCTGGGCTTGCCTGGTCAAGGCACATATGGGAGTTGATGCTTCCGGCTCCTCTCCCCCTTCTCTCTCTCTGTCTTTCTCTCCTCTCTCTTGGTCTCTCTCTCTCCTCTCCAAAAATGAATAAATAAATAAATGAAAAAAAAATAAAAAAAAGTGATAATGGTGGCAATAACAAAATAACAAGAGGTTTCTACCAAGTTTTAGAATTCTGAGGCCTAGCCTGACCAGGCGGTGGCGCAGTGGATAGAGCATCAGACTGGGATGCTGAGGACCCAGGTTCGAGACCCTGAGGTTGCCAGCTTCAGCATGGGCTCATTTGGTTTGAGTAAAAGCTCACCAGCTTGGACCCAAGGTCACAGGCTCAAGCAAGGAGTTACTCGGTCTTCTGAAGGCCTGCGGTCAAGGCACATATGATAAAGCATCATTGAACAACTAAGGTGTCGCAATGAGCAACGAAAAACTAATGATTGATGCTTCTCATCTCTCCGTTCCTGTCTGTCTGTCCCTGTCTATCCCTCTCTCTGACTCTCTCTCTGTTTCTGTAAAAAAAAAAAAAGAATTTTGAGGCCTAGATAAAAACAAATAAGTAGTGGAAAGTAGTGTAAGCAATTTTGAAGGAGATGTGAAGTATTACACTTAAGGAGGAAACCATGAAATCAGAAATAGTGAAATAATAACATATGTCACATTTAGGAGAGAAAATACAATTATAAACAAAAAAATAAATTTAGAATCTAGGAAAAAATAGAAATCAGAGTGAATACTATTTATAGATCACATGAGCAGCAATAGGACATTGGCTATTATAGCTTTGAGATAACCTTCTCTTCTCCCCAGTAGTCATGGCTACTTGTGGGCCTGACAGAAGATAGAAAAATAACAAAGCCTATTTGTGGTAATTTGGGAACAACTATTAACTAAATAATATCTATTATATTCTTCAAGCTCATCTCAAAGGATATATTTTAATCAGCACTTATGTAGCACCCAGAACTACTTTTGTTGAGTTAAAGATTATTAATAATTCCTTGGAAAATAGCTTCTTTGACATTTCATAACACTTTGGACTTTTCATAAGTCACAATTCCTCAAAGATTTTTTGTTATATAACTTTTACATATAAGCTGGAAACACGGGTTCTGGCCTTGTAATGCTGTAGGATGATGTTCTACAATGTTGAGAAGATTAGTGGGTTTCAATTATCATAACCTAACAGAATCAACTTGGGAAATTTATAAAAAAATACGGGTACTTGGACTAAACCTATACAAAATCTGAGTAAATAAGTCAGTTAAAAAATGGATAAATAAGTAAGAATCTTGAAATTTATTTGCACTCATGCATTTCATAATATTTTCAATTTTATAATTAAATATCTATAATCTTAATGCATGTTAACTTTGTAGGCTTGTTATAATGTGACTGTTGCATAATCTGGAGTATAAAAGCCAGGTTAAATAGTATAATAAATAAATAAGGAGATTCTAAAACTCAGATCTGGGTTATAAGCAAGGGATGAAGAAGACAATGTTCTTTTCTTCTATCTATTCTTGTTTCCTTTTCCCAATGCCTCATAGAAAAGGAGTTGGAAATATAACTTGACCAATATGAACAGGAAATCCTGAGTAGAAGTGCAAAAACACAAATGAAGATTTATTTTTTATATTAAAGATACTATATAAAACATTGTCTATAATAGAGACCTTCCAAAATCAATAGAAAAATTCAAATTATTAGATAGGTGGTTGACTTCTCCAAATGGATTTCTGAAAAAAGAAAAATATTGAATCTGCATTGATGTAATATAGAATAAGCAGAATCTTCAGGGAGACTGATTTTTTGCAAAGAGTAATGCACTAGCAAGAAAGAAATACCACTTCACTTTATCAATCCATTGCTGCAGGGAGGTTTTCTCTTGTGAAGAAAAAGAGAAATAGACACCCATTGCTTCAGCCATATGCAGGCCACAACTGTATAGTCATAACCACAGATGTGTTGAAAGTTAAAAAATAGTTGATAGATGACCTTTTTTCATTGTCATATATAAACAGAAATGCCTAAACAGAGATTGGTACCAGACATATTATCTCTCTGAACAAAAGTGATTTCTTTATACTCAAGAGAGATTGGGGAAAATATAAATAATTCAGTAAAAACAACATATATATTAAAAACAAAGGCTAAGTTATATAATAAAGAAATCATTGGATCAACAGATAAAATATCTGAGTTTTTGTTCCATGTTAAGCATTACATACCATTAGGCAAAACTATTAAACTCTGTAGCCCAGGGCATACTTCTCTCAACCAAAAAATTAACACTTTGGACTAGACAACTTTTAAAATCTTACCCAATAGTAAAAACCAATAGGAGTGTGACACTATAATTTATAAGAAATACAGAGTAGTTGCCCCATTCCCAAGTGGATACATTTCAAGATCCCCAGTGGATAACTGTACCTGCAAATAGAATTGACCTATATTATATATATCCTAAGTTTTTTTATACATACATGCTTATGACAAATTTTAACTTTTAAGTTAGGCACAGTAAGAGATTGACAATAACTAATAATTAAGCAATTATAATAATGAATTATAATAAAAGTAATGTGAGTGTAATCTCTCTCTCTCTACCTTCCTCTTTGTCTTTGTCTCTATCTCTCTGATAACTGATCTCATAACCAAGATAGAATGAGGGTCAGGGACTGTGTAGCCTGGAGACGATGGACAAAGGAATGATTCAACGGACCACACAGGACTGCACAAGATTTTATCTCAGTACTCAGATTGGTATACTTTTTAAAACTTCTGAATTTATTATTTCTGGAATTTTTAATTTTCAAACCAATGTTGACTACAGGTAACTGATAACACAAAAAGCAAAACCACAGATAAGGGGAAATTATTGTATATTTTGTCTTCCCCATAATTTCAGGCTCAAAGCTCTTCAAAACCTTGGAATTGCCTAAGTTATGAGAGTTTTAAAGGTGTCCTATATTAATGAGGTGACTTTGGAAACCCCAGGTCACATAGAGAAGGGCTGGCTGCCAGAAAACCCTCTCCTGTGACTAGAGGTCGGAAACCTTGGTCTACTTCTAGGCCTTTGGGGAAAGAAGAGTACATGGAGGTTGAATCAATTCTGATAGTCAATGATTTAACCAATCATGACTATATAATGAATCTTCCATAAAAATCCAAGAGTAGGGAGTTCAGAAAGCTAACAGATAGATGAACCCAAATGTGTTCGGTATATGTCACCATACTAATCCCCAAACTCCATGAGGACAGGAGCTCCTTTGTTTGGGGTCTTACCCTACATATGTCTTCATCTGACTGTTCATTCATATCCCTTAACAACTAGTGCAGTAAACCAGTAATCTAATGAGTAAATTTTTTTCCAGAGTTCTGTGAGCTAATTTAGCAAATTAATTGAGATCAAGGAGGAGATTGTGAGATCCTCTGATTTAATAGCCAGTGCATCAGAATCACAGGTGACAAACTTGACTTGTGATTGGCATTTGAAGTAGAGGACAATCTAGGGCTACTGAGCCCTCAACATGTAGAATCTGATGCTATTTCTGGGTAAACAGTGTCAGAATTGAGATGAATTGCAGGACACCCAGTTACTGTTTGAGGATTTCTCAGGGCTGTGGGGGAAAAAATCCCACCACAAACATTGGAATTGGGTGTAACTATACAGAGATTACAAAAGAGAGGCATCATGGCTTTGTTGGAGAAGACACTAAACCTATAGTCTTATCTCTACAATAAATAAATTATTTGACTTTGAACAAAATACCATATATTCATTCATTCATTCATTCATTCATTCATTCATTCATTCATTCATTCATTCACAGATATATTTATTCCCTGCTATGCCTAAGCAGAGTGCTGGCACTGAAAGGTAATAATAATAAAAAATAGAAATAAAGATTCTACTTTATAGAATTTACATTGTATTATGGGAGAGAAACAGTTAAACATAATTACCAATGCGAACAATTTTTTAAAAGGCAGTAAATGGAAGGAAGCACTTTGAAGGAAGCCTCTCTGAAGAGCTGCCATTTGAGTTGAGATCTGAGGGAGAAAGAAGAGCCAGCCATTTGACAAGCTAAGGAAGAGCATTTCAAGATGGAGAAGAGCAAGTGTGGAGGCCCAGAGTTGCAGGAGGCTTGTCACATGCTGAACAAGAAAACCTGGGCCTCTGTTTTTTGTTTTTTTTTAATTTTGTGCAGTAAAATGAATGAGGTGAGCTAGAGCAAAGCCTTTTACCTAAGGAGAAACAAGAAAATACAGATCACAGGGTCTCACCCAAGCTACTGAATCAGAATCGTGGAGGTGGAAACAACCAGCTGTATGATTTGAAATTCTAAATTATCTTTATGTAGCAGAATTACAAACTAGAGGGCCTTAAATATCATTTTTGTCTTTAATAGTATATGGTGCTATAGTTTTATTATCTAATTCTCCATTTTAACAACACATAGATTTTATTTATAATTTTTTTTAAATGAGAGGAGGGAAAGTAGAGAGACAGACTTCCACATGCACTCCAAGTAAGATCCACCCAGTAATCCCCATCTGGGGTTGATGCTCCCACCAACAAGCTATCTTCAGCGTTCAGGTCTAATACTTGAACCAATTGAGGCTCTGACTATGAGAGGGGAGAGAGAATGAGGAGAAAGAGAGGGAGAGGAAGAGAAGCAGGGAGTCATTTCTCATGTGTGCCCTGACCAGGGATCAAACCTGAGACAGCCACAGGCCAGGCTGAAGTTCTATCCAGAGACAACCGGCCAGGGCATATTATAATATAATTCATAAGACAAGGCACTGAAAAGAATAAAATCCAATGTTAAGGAAAGTACAAAATTATGATTTAGCCTGACCATAGTGGCGCAGTGGATAAAGCATCCACCTGGAACTCTGAGGTCACTGGTTCAAAACCTCTGGTTTGCCTGGTCAAGGCATATATGGGAGTTGGTGCTTCCTGCTCCTTCTCCCTTCGCTCACTTTCTCTCTCTCTCTCTCTCTCTCCCCCCCCCCACTCTCTAAAAGGAATAAGTAATTTAAAAAATAATGATTTATAAATTGTATGATCAACACTTTTTTTCAGGGAGGAAAAATTTGAAAAAATCAGTGAATCTACTTGCTTACCTCACTAGAAAGCAAACCTCACGACAGTGTCTACAATTTACACCTGGTATAAAGTAGAGAAACCTGGAAGTTTCTCTACATGTATTTGTTGAATAAAACAAGACATTGTTGAAACCAATCATAGAAGAATTAATTGATCGGCCCAAATTCATACAGTGATTGAGAGGATGGAGTTTGCAAATGAATCCTAAAATTCAAAAAAGTTAAGCTTATTTACTGATTAAATTAATGGGCATGTTTACCAGTATAACTGACATGGTACATCATAGATAATCCAACATTCAAAATGTATAGCAGTAGCCTTAGAGGAGGGTTCAGGAATGAACAGACATTTGCTTGAAGAGTTTATATTACGCTGAGAACTTGCAGGGTTCTGAGTTAAGAGTTGAAGATTGGTGGAAAGCTGCAGGAAGCATGGAACAAAACCGTTGACCACAGTGAACTGAATGAAGTCAGTGAGCAAAATCCAGACTTCAAATGAGAAGACAGAATTTACATTCTGAAATTATAAGGTGCAATATAGAATTAACAGTTAATGTGCATGGTATAGAGATTTCTACAGTTTTTATTTTAGAAGAGTGTGATGTAACAAATCTCTAAGGATATCTGTTAGGCTTGGGTTCACATATTTTAAGCAAGCAAGAAAGTTCCAAGTTTGAGGCTGAAAAGAAACAAGGGCACACAGTTCATGTTGCTCTATGTTCGACCATTTGGTATAAAATTGAATACATTCTTTAAATATCACTCTTATATTTTTAGTAACTTTTAAAATTTCAGGATGAAAATATTTATAAAATCTATACACATTTCTACTTAACAGTTTATACAATATATCTATTGTATAAACTATAATAATATCCATAGATATAGCTAACTTCAACTGTGTTCTTTCCATTTTGAAATTATATAGTATTCTCTTGTGTTTTATTGTATATTGTTCACCCATTTTTCCTCTTTTCAAGATAAATGTGTTTTTTTTAATAAAGGTTTTTATAAAAAAAACTTTTGATTGTATCATGTGATCAATAGATATAAATACCTTCATTTTTTAAATTAGTCTAAGGCTATTTTTCTTTTACTGTTGTATAAACAGGAAATTGAAGGGTAAAATAGTTAAAACTTAATGCTATAGTGTTAATGTGGCTTTTAAATCACATCAGCTGCAATCACTGCATTATAATTAACAATTTATTGAACCAGCAATAAAATGAACATCACATTACTTCTTAAAGCAGCAGAATAAAATGGCTAATAAATAGCATAAGCCAGACAAATTGCAGAGTAATAGAAATTTTCTTAAGATTTATGGTGTACAGAAAGATGGATGTGCTATTAGTAGGAGCTCCAATACTTGACAAAATTCTTTTACAAAGACATTGTTACCAAGCATGTCAGAGTTCACAAGTCTAAGTGGTTTATCCAAATTTCAGCTCTCTGCTATTACAGTGGAAAATACTCATTACAAGGTTTTAAAACTGCAAGCAATGTGTACATTTGCCAACATTCAAACTGCTACTGCCAAAAAGATACTAAAATATTTTATAAACTGTCAAATAACAAGTCTGCTAGCTTAATCTGAGTCTATTTTATACTATATAGACTATAAAAACTATTATATTAATTCACTTCCTACAAAACTTTTATAGAGCAGAGAACAGTCTATATAGAGGCTGAACAGAGTAACTGCTTTTTACCTTTTGAAACCCTGACAATGTCATACTTCTGTTGGGAAAGCATCACTGTTTTCCTAAAATGCCATCACATTCCCTTTAACAATCTGCCATACTAGAGGAAATCTGTGAAATAAAGTAAGATCGGAGAAACATTAGAATCAAGCTACATGTCTTCCATTACAAGAAGATGTTGAGGAAGACATGAGATATTTTTAATGTTTCTGCTGATAATGTGTGTATTGCCATACTTAGTTTCTGCCATGGAGCTATTCTGTTTATAATTTAGAGTAAAAACACAAAATGTATATTATGTGATGCTATGCAACAACAATTAGCAACATTTAAGAAATTTCTTTTTAAGTTTTAATCTTTAAATTATTGTTATTAGTAGTAGCAGTCATGGTAGTGGTAGCAGCTTCAGCTCTCTATTAAAATGTAGAGAGAGATATGCACCAGATTTTTGTCAATAATTAGGTCATTCAATAATGAGGGTCATTTTTTTCATATTTAAAGTAAAATATATTCCTCAAATCTTTATCAAATACCCCAGGTACAAACCTACACACTTAAGGTGAAATATATAGTATATTTGTACTAATAATTGGCTAAAAATGCTGCTTGACATCTTCTAATGACATGTTCATATTAGTAACAGAAGGCCAACTATGATTTGCTCATCTTATGACATTAAAATACATATGGAACTGGATGAGTTAAGAGGACTGTTACAATACAAAGAAAAGTATAATACAGAGGATAACATTAAACAATAACAACCTGAAATTCTGGAATTTCAGGTCGCACTAGACTGCTAATGTAATATCTCAATGCTTCTATTTGTTCCTATTTTTTCCACTTAGATCATTGCAACAAAAGCCTACTACTGTTTGCCTTGAAACCATTTCCTCATGCCTGATAAAATGGCATATATGAGATGCTCACAAAATGCTTGCTGAGAGAATAAATATTTTGTGTGTAAGGCAATTCTCTTTGGGCTTCTCACATTTTAGCATGTCTTGTGGTCAGAGGAAATGCCCATCTTTGTTTCAGACTATCTGCATTGAGCTGCTTTGGAAGATGGAGAAATTGATTTCCTTGGGATTGACGCTTACTGTTCAGTATAAAAGATGAGGTTCCCTAAGCTGAAGGTTCATGTCCTATATTGGAACACACAGTGTGTGCATCTTATACCTGGCCCTCTTCACGTTGTCCTGAGGAAACTGAGAGTTGGAAATTCTGTACAAGATTCTGATTGACTAGCCTCTGTTATAACTTTGAGTAGTAAAACTGTCTCTTGTTTCTAAATCAAGTGCCTCATGTCTTTTATCAGGATCCACAAAACTGACACAGCCAAATAGTTAATTTGCATGTAGGTTGAAACTTAGATTCTTTTCACAGGTCTTGAAAATTTCAAAGGGGAGACAAAATAAAAACATTAGTCATGCAAATTTGACCCCATTTCAAATCTTTACCTCAAAGTCACTAAGTAGCTTACAATTTTGTAGTTAGAGAACTACAAAACTACCAAATGCAGTTAACACAGAGAGAAGAGAAAAGCACACCACACAGGCCTACAGAGTACTGTGGGAGTCAGAGGAAGACACCACACGTGGGTGGGTGATCACAAAGCTTCAGAGAAAGGATGATATTTAAGTTCCACCTTACAATATGTGTTGGATTTTGAAAATGGATATAAAGGAGGGAAGATAAAATGCCAGTCCCCTTTTTTCTTTTCTATTCTTTTTTTTTTTTTTTTTTTTTTTGTATTTTTCTGAAGTTGGAAACAAGGAGGCAGTCAGACTCCCGCATGCGCCCGACTGGGAGACTGGGATTCACCTGGCATGCCCACCAGGGGGCGGTGCTCTGCCCATCTGGGGTGTTGCTCTGTTGCAACCGGGGCCATTTTAGCACCTGAGGCAGAGGCCATGGAGCCATCCTCAGCACCCGGGCCAACTTTGCTCCAATGGAGCCTTGGCTGCGGGAGAGGAAGAGAGAGACAGAGAGGAAGGAGAGGGGGAGGGGTGGAAAAGCAGATGGGCGCTTCCCCTGTGTGCCCCGGCCAGGAATCGAACGCAGGACTCCTGCATGCCAGGCCAACGCTCTACCACTGAGCCAACCGGCCAGGACCGCCTGTCCCCTTTAAGAACATGCATGTGAGCCCTGGCTGGTTGGCTCAGTGGTAGAACGTCGGCCTGGCGTGCGGAAGTCCCGGGTTTGATCCTGGCCAGGGCACACAGGAGAAGCGCCCATCTGCTTCTCCACCCCTCCCCCTCTCCTTCCTCTCTGTCTCTCTCTTCCCCTCCCGCAGTGAGGCTCCATTGGAGCAAATATGGCCTGGGCGCTGGGGATGGCTCCTTAGCCTCTGCCCCAAGTGCTGGAGTGGCTCTGGTCATAACAGAGTGACGCCCTGGAGGGGCAGAGCATCGCCCCCTGGTGGGCAGAGCGTCACCCCCTGGTGGGCGTGGGCGTGCGGGGTGGATCCCAGTCGGGCGCATGCGGGAGTCTGTCTGACTGTCTCTCCCCGATTCCAGCTTCAGAAAAATACAAAAAAAAAAAAAAAAAAAGAACATGCATGTGAGTAAAATGTCTAATGCAGGGAGGTACAAAACATGCTGGCAATGGCAGGGTGGCTAGTTGGCTGAAGAGTAGTAAAAAAGAATTGGAGAAAGGTTTGCAAATAGAGGTAAGGTGGTATAGATAAAATATAAGAAGAGTTTAAGCTGCTTGTGATACATTTTGGAAATAGTTTTAAATATAATATGTACCATTGGTTTTATTTAGATATTAGACAAATAGAGAAACATGTCTAAGTACCACAATGCTGAGAAGTCAAGCTGAGATTTTAAATCATATCATATGTCCAAAGGTCCATTATTTTACACCAGAAATCTTTAACTTTATTTTATTATTTTTTAAAGTTTCTTTAAGACTTTATGTATTCATTTTAGAGAGAAGAAAGAAAAGAAAGATGGTGAGACAAAGATAGAGAAAGTGAGATAAGGGAAGGAGAGCAGGAAGCATTAACTCCCATGTATGCCTTGACCAGGCAAGCCCAGGGTTTTGAACTAGTAACCTCATTATTTCAGATCAATGCATCAAGTCAGGTTATCTTACTTTCTTTAAAGCACAAAACTTTGTGAGAATAGAATATTAGTAATTAAAATGATAAAAACTAGTGTTTCCCTATAGAAATAGGGAAGTATGATAGTTGCATGAGCTCCCTCAAGCTCTTACCTTCCAACCTGCCATATGATTCTTTGATCTCTGAAGTACTTAGAACCTTAGGGTTTTCAGTATACAATTTTAAAGTCACTCTTTTAGCCAAATATTTAATGAAGTATTTGAACTCGTGTTAGGCAAACAAGTGTGTTCTGCTTGCTTTCTTACACTTTGCCTGATTGGTGCATGAGCACAGGGTTGCACCATGTGTGTATGCTCTATGTAAGGCTGTGGGTGCTTGTCCTCAGGGAGGCAGATTGTAAATTGCAGATTGCCTGCTGCCATTGGGAGGGGCCATTGCTTACTATTACTTGCCAGAGAAGGGGTTCCTCACCCCCGGCCTGTTTTGCTTGTGAGTCCTGAGAATGAGAGGAAAGTGCTTTTTCCCTGACTGCTTGCTCATCTGCAGTTGCAAGACTCTAGTAAACAGAATGGCTCACCATTTTCTGGCTCTGGCTCCTCAGTTCCTTTACTATCTGCCTGAATCCAGTATGAACCTGCCTGGCCACAACCACCAGCCTTACATCTGGCTTAGCTGACAGGATTTGGATCAGATTGGTATGGAGCCACTGCCTTTGAAGGGTGCAATAGAGGAGTGGTTGTTGTTCTCCAACATATGATTTCCCTTAGCCCTCCTTCTTTTGGGGGCTGTGGGCTGGGTGGTTTTTACAACCCTGTAAGAAGAAACCAAGAGCTCTGTGAAAGAAGCTACCTGAGGTCAAAAGCTCCAGGATAAGCTGCAGACCAAGTGGCAACAATGGTTTGAACTGGAGCAAGCACTGGAGAGGGAGGCTGACCAGGTTTGAGAGCTGCTGTGTGAGATGCAGGCTGAGCACCAACAGTGCCTGGAACTGAAACGGTCTATGGAGAAGGAATTACAAGTTCACAAGTTGCAGTTTGACCTGGAAGTGGAATGTTGGAGAAACAACTGCAGGTTCAAGAGCTCGTCTCAACTTCAGGCCAAGAGCCAGCAGCTGCAGGAGTTGAAACAATCATCAAAGCACCATCTGTGCCGGCAGAGTGGCTCTGAGTTTGGTGGGAGCAGGCATTTCCAACTCCTCCTCTTCTGAGGATGAGGAGGTTCAGGCTGAACTGCCATCCACAGACTCAGAGCCTGGCCAATGATTGTCCAGAAGGTAAAAACCCAGCAGCAGAGAGTCCCTCAGGGACAGGCACAACCCACTGTTGAACATTCTGTGGTTTGGCCCTACACGCAGGCAGAGCTGATGGACTTGGGAGCACACTTCAGACAGAAACCCACCGAGCTCTCATAGCCTGGTTACTGTGGTTGTGGAACATAGGGGGTGGAAGGCATCATGCTCTCTGGATCAAAGATGAAAAAATTGGCCACCATTACCATGCACTCCTCCTTAAGGCAGCATCTTCAGAACTGCCATGACAACCCAAGAAATCATACCCTATCAGAATGGGTGATGGCCGCAATTTGTACAGTGTGGCAGAATGCTTGAGACTTGCCAGGAGCAGTGAGTAGGTGGCATTGCGATAGTGAGCTAGTAAAAGTCCCTCAAACTAAGTATGAAGAATGCTGCTTTCAACCCGAGGTCCTGAGTGTCAGATGAGGAAGTGTTTATGGCAGGCATGAAGGACCTTATTCTCTGCAGTGCCCCATCAGTCCTTTATGGGTCACTAGTCACAATCTTGAGCCCCTATGAAGGGCAGCCCATCAACAGAGCTACACAGATGGTAGCAGATTTGGGAGAGCCATTGGGAGGGGCAGCACAGGATCAAAAAGCAGTGAAGGCTGCTGCCTGTGCTGCCCCCTTGACTAACAGAAGAAATGGGCCTGCAAAGGCTATCCAGAACACAGATGTTGGTAGACTTGATTGCAGCCAGGGAAGATAGAGAGGAATCAGATGACAACCCTAATAAAGTTCTTTTGGAGTTTTGGTGGCAGCTTAAACCAAAACAGAGGCTCCAACCACTGAGTCCAAAGGCCCCAGCAACTACCAATAAAATGATTTGTGTGCAGGTGACACAGTTATAAGATTATATGATGGAGACAGCCAAGAAAGAGGAAGATCCCCAGGACCCATTTCAAATTAGGGAAGAATGAGGGACCCATTTAACAGGGCTAGGTAGGGAGGCCTGAGGTCCCATGTGAAATTGACAATCTATTGATCACCTTGTAATGGGCAGTAGGTGTTGGCATTAGAAGATAACAAGTGCTTTGTTTGAAGCAGCAGCAGCTAAGAGAATTATGAAGGCAGCACAGGCCTTGAATGTGTTTGACCGTGCCAGGCCCTGTAAGTTTGGAGAGGGGTCTGGATGGCGTAGTGGCAACAGAAAGAGTGCTTATGGAAAAGCACCAGGGTCCATTAATAAAGAGCTGTATGGCTAGTTGCCTGTAATGGAACTTTACCTTGGCTATTTGCATAGACAGCTGGGCTATTTATTGTGAAATGATCATTAAGAAGTGCGATGGATTCTTAAACTGCAACCAGAGCGAGGCATCAGTTCCCTTGTAGAATGGACATGCTGCTTTTAGGTAGTATGAGAGACCCTGATAGAGAGGCCCCAGCTCTGGTGAAGGCCCTCCTGCACCGGGAGGCTTCCCTCATCCAGTTGCAGAGAGGACCAAGGACACTTTATGGTTCCATGGACACAGCCCTGGACTATAGAGGCCCTCCCACCTACCATGGGTTGGGGGCTAGAAAGGGGCCTCCAGTTAGCACCATGGGCAGAGTGCTCAGGTAGACAATGTGAAGGGTACCTTTGTAATTATTGTAATTATATAACTTGTGCTGTTGCTATAGTCTGTTTATTTATGTAACTAGAAAGCCCGGCGGTCATACGAAATGACCACTGTTCTAGATATTATAAATTGTAATTAAAATAATTTGTGCAAAGGTGTCTGCTAATTCAAACTGAATTACCCAGGGCAGGTGACGAGGACACCACTTTGCTTACTGCCCCACGGGGTTTCCCCCTTCTACTTGCTTAATTGCTTAAAGTAGAGTGCAATGAAGGAAACCACTGGCGGCACATTTCTTAAGAGCCACCACTAGTTCAATAAATAAAGGTGATTTAAATAATAAAATGTTAATTCACATGTCAAAGATCTCTTTGTACACAACATTTCTTGTGTAGATCTTTCCATCATTTTTAAGCTCACCTTGCAGAGGACCATCAATTATTTTTAATTTTACGTCCGTTCTTTCACGAACTCTTGAACAGGCAACATAAAGTTGACCATGTGCAAATGCAGGCTCAGGTAAAAAAATACCAACATGCTTAAGCGTTTGGCCCTGAGACTTATTGATGGTCATAGCAAAGACAAGTTTTACAGGAAATTGTCTATGTCTCAATTGAAACGGCAACCCTGTTTGAGATGGAGCCAAATCAATTCTTGGAATGACATGTATTTCACCTTTAGAGGAGCCAGTCAAAGACTTAGCTATTATGACATTATTTTTCAACTGGAGAACCTCTAGTTTTGTACCATTGCAAAGACCCCTTCTGGTGTTAAGATTTCTTAACAGCATAATAATTGCTTCAATCTTTAACCTCAATTTGTGAGGTGGCATGCCAGAAGGCGGGACTATTTGAATGCCGTGGCAACTTCACCTCATTGGCTAGTACAGTTACGCAAGCAACCAATAAGCTATCGGCGACAAACAGACACTTAAGCCGCATATAATAAAGATGTACCTCACTCTACGCACAGGGACCATCGTGGAAGATACCTGATGTGTAGATTGTGAAGTGAGCAATGCTAAAGGGGTGGAATGTTGGGTAAACAATGTGTTAGGCTTGCTTGCTTGTATTTTGCCTGATTGGTGCATGAGCATGGGCAGCACCATGTGTGTAGTCTATGTAAGGCTGCAGGTGTTTGCCCTCAGGGCAGTAGATTGCAGATTACCTACAGCCATTGGGAGGGGCCACTGTTTGTTATTGTTTGCCAGAGAAGGAGTTTTTCTACCTCATCCTAGTTTGATTGTAATTTCTGAAAGAGAGAGAGAGAGAGAGAGAGAGAGAGAGAGAAAAAGAGAGAGAGAAGCAGTATTTCCCTGGCCTGTTTGTTCATCCACTGTTGCAAGACTGTAATAAACGGAATGTCCCACCATCCTCCAGCTCCACAGTTCCTTTACTGTCTGCCTGAATCCAATGTGAACCTGCATGGTCATAACCACCAGACTTACAACTAGCTTGTCCTTAGGTCTAAAACATCATTTCAATAAACTCAGCACATGACATTTACACCAAGATACATACCTTAAATATTATCCATGGCTACATCTGCCCATCACTATTAAGTAAAGCAAGGGAAGGTATAAATACACACATACACAGTAAAATATAACTCTTTTGCCTCATGTAAATACACAAACTAGCCAAAACTAAAATAATTTCAAAGGAGCTGAAAACTGATCATTGAAAGTACTCAGGATTGCTGGCCTGTGGTGGTGCAGTGGATAGAGTGTTGAACTGGAATGCTGAGGTCACCAGTTCGAAACCCTGGGCTTGTCTGGTCAAGGCACATATGACAAGCAGCAGTGAACAACTAAAGTGAAGGAACTATGAGTTGATACTTCTCACTGCCCCTACCTCTTTTCTCTGTAAAAATCAATAAATAAAAATTTTAAAAAAGAAAGTACTCAGAATGTTCCCACTAAACTGATGATTCATATAGGTAGCTCCCCACATTCTTGATCTATTAATACTTACTCTGTATAATCCCCAATTTTTCAGTATCTTGCAAGTAAATATATTCACTGATACCAGTTAAACTCAAAATACCAAATTGTAGAGAACTTCATTTTAAATTAGTCACTATTTTGAAAAACACAATGGCTTCTGTGACTTTTCCTAGAGACTTAAAGTGACCTTTGTACACTCCAGTCCCAGCACTGTTACTATTTTCTTCCAGACTATAACATTTGGTAGAGATTTTCTCGGCTAATTGTACTAGATTGATCACTCAACATTTTTATGGAATTTCAAAGCCAGGATACAGGAAAGAAAAAACAAATACAAAAAGATAAAGTCAACTGTAAGGTAGTCAATAAGATTCTTCTTTTATAATGAAAAATAATTTTAATTATACAAAATTAGAAGAATGTGATCATAGTCAAATCCAAAAATCCAGTTTAAAATTTACAAAACAGGGAGATGACGTCAGAGTAATGGCGGGGTAGGAAGCGATACCGATAAATCTCCCCCAAAACTCAACAAGATCTTCAACCAGAAACAGAAAAACCTATACTTGGAGCTTCCAGATGCTTCGCAATACACCCAAAGGTATGATTGAGTGAAAAATTGGCTAAATATATAACCAAACCCCGAAGGAAAAAGGGAGTAAGAAATGCTCCGCCTTCCTCACTAACCTAAACAGGGCGGCTTTCTCTGGTAACTGTGAATATAGAAACTGAGGCGGGCAAAGGGGGTGAATAGATCCAGGCCGCGGCACAAACGGCCGAACCAGGCTGTGGCACACAGATCCAAGCCGAGGAAAATCTGATCCTGTGGCAACCCGGGCAATACAAGCTAACACTCGCGCCAAACCCAAACAAAGAAAGACAAGCGGAGCGGCCATTTTACCCGGTCTCCTGGTCGGTGCGCAGTTAGTGGGCGAGAATTTCTTCCTAGGCCCCGAGAGTGGGTGCCCGTGTTGCCCCACGGAGAGGCAGGGTCAGAGGCCTTTCTGTGGGCCGAGGACAGAGTCTCTGGGCAGCCCCAGCGCCCTGGGAAAGCCACGCACGGGAGGGAGTGAGAACTACTTCCAACGGTGGAGATTTTCCGTGCTGGTGAGGGTTTCACTCAGAGGGAACCGCGGCCGGCCTCATATCCTGGTGTGCGCGCGCAGATAAGGAGTGAGCGATTCCTCCGAGTGCCTCCGCAGTGCGCGCCCGTGTTATCGCAGAGAGGGGCAGAGTCAGGGGCCTTTGTGTGGGCCAAAGCGGAATCTCAAGCCGCCCCAGCGCCTTGCAAAAGCCGCGCACGGGACGGAGCGAGACTCAATTCCAACACTGCAACTTTTCCCTGCGGTTGGGGGTTTCACTCAGAGCATGAGACTGCTGGCTGGATATCCTGGTCGCAGACAGTGAGTGAGAATTTCCTCCAAGCGCCCCCCAGAAGTGGGCGCCCGCTTGTGTTACCGGACAGAGTGGCAGAGCCAGTGGTCTTTGAGTGGGCGGAAAGCCCGCCTGATTATGTTAGCAGCTCTGACTGACTGAGCCTTACCCAGAGCCCTGTGCTGAGTGGAAATAGAGTGGGGAGTTGCCAGCTCTTTGAGCCTCTTACTATCCAGGCAGAGGCAGCAGCAACCCCATAGCTGGATTATCAGGCTACTAATTGAGGAAGGAAAGACTAGGAGAAAGGCTCCAGGAACACGGACTCTCTCACTGTCGGAGCCTATAAATGCTAATGAGCCTCGACTCCCACGAGACTAAAGCACAATACATGACATTGACATAGAGACTTATCAACTGCAAGCTTCTACCTGAGCGTGCCAAAGGGGCAGAACCCGGGGTACAGAGTCACCGACCAGGAAGAGGGAGAGAAAAGAAAAAGCAAGAAGATAACCTCTCAAAATCAAGAATAATCTGCAGACTTTATAACCTATCACATTTTATTATATTTGTTCGTTTGTTTCTCTTATCTTCATTCTTGATACTTTTTTTTCTTCCTCCAATTTGGCCGATTAACTCTCTACTGGTCTTACTCTCTCCTCTCCTTGAACTACACTACCCATAAGTGTTACATCTCCCATTATCTTTTCTCTTCTCTTCCTTTCTCTCTATGAGGGTTGCACTCCAAAACCCTTAACTCTCTCTCTCTCTCCTTTCTTTTTTCTTCTTTTAGTGGTTCCCTCTTTTTTTTCTCTCTCTCTCTTTCTTTTCCCCTCTAAATTAGTTTCTTCCTTTCTCCTTTACATCTCCTCTCATTCAAACCTCAATAACAAACAAATTATCTTATCTGGGACTCAAACTTATGTTTGTGGCTTTTTACTTCACCTTTTTAACTCACTAGCAGTGCTCCCATCCCTGGCTCTCCATATTATCTAGTTCTTGTTCCACTAAATACAATAGTAAGTTTTTAATTTGTCCCCCCATTTTTCCGTTTTCCTCTTATTCCTCTCATCATAACTCTTAGACAACCAACACCTAAAAGCAAATCATTTTATTCTTGACCCAAATTTTTTCCTTATTTGCTTTTTGTGGGTCCATACGCTCTTTTTTTTTTTTTTCTTTTTTTCTTTTTTGCCCCTTTATTACTTTTCCCCAATTCAGGCCCTCCATCACAGGCATTGTTTGTTATAACTCACAGTCCACCACAAGATTTTCTCAAGAAAGAGGGGAGAGGAGAGGAGAGGAAAAAAGGAGGGGGGGAATAATTTCCTTTTTTAAAAAATTTTTATTTTATTTTACTTTTCTTTATTTCATTATTAATTTTTTTTTAAAAAAACAACTCTTTTCGATTTTTTATTTTTTTTAACTTTTTATTCTTTATTAAATCTCATTAATACTATCAACAAAACCACCCTCAGATGCCATTAAGGAAGAGAAAATCGAATATCATGGATACAAAAAAAAGAGAGGTAACACAGCTAGATGAGGAAAAATCTATGGAGAAAAAATTTAATATATTGGAAACCTTGGAGCTAAATGACAGAGAATTCAAGATAGAAATCCTAAAAATCCTCCGAGATATACAAGAAAACACAGAAAGGCAATATAGGGAGCTCAGAAAACAACTCAATGAACACAAAGAATATATGTCCAAGGAAATTGAAACTATAAAAACAAATCAAACAGAGATGAAAAACTCAATTCACGAGCTGAAAAACGAAGTAACAAGCTTAGCTAATAGAACAGGTCAGATAGAAGAGAGGATTAGTGAAATAGAAGACAAGCAACTTGAGGCACAACAGAGAGAAGAAGAAAGAGACTCAAAAATTAAAAAAAATGAGATAGCCCTACAAGAATTATCTGACTCCATCAAAAAGAATAACATAAGAATAATAGGTATATCAGAGGGAGAAGAGAGAGAAAATGGAATGGAGAACATACTCAAACAAATAATAGATGAGAACTTCCCAAGCCTGTGGAAAGAACTAAAGCCTCAAGTTCAAGAAGCAAACAGAACTCCAAGTTTTCTTAACCCCAACAAACCTACTCCAAGGCATATCATAATGAAATTGACACAAACCAACAGCAAAGAAAAAATTCTCAAGGCAGCCAGGGAAAAGAAGAATACAACATATAAAGGAAGGCCCATTAGATTATCATCAGATTTCTCAGCAGAAACTCTACAAGCTAGAAGAGAATGGACCCCAATATTTAAAGTCCTGAAAGAGAGGAACTTTCAGCCACGAATACTATACCCATCAAAGCTATCCTTCAAATACGAAGGAGAAATAAAAACATTCACAGATACAGAAAAGATGAGGGAATTTATCATGAGAAAACCCCCACTCCAGGAATTACTAAAGGGGGTTCTCCAATCAGATACAAAGAACAAAAAAAAAAAACAGAGCCACAAGTAAAAGCTCCAAGAAGAACACAATAAAACCAAATTTAAACTGTGACAACAACAAAAAGAAAGAGGGGGAGAAGATGGAGATTAACAGTAGCAAAGGACGATGGAGTACAAAAGTACTCACAAAATAGTTCGCTACAATGAACAGGGTAGGGACCCTTTTCATTACTCAAAGGTAACCACCATTGAAAAAACCACCACAGAAGCACATGAGATAAAAAAGATAGCAACAGAGGAAAGATGTATGGAATACAACCAAATAAAAACAAAAGATAGAAAAACGAAAGAGAAGGATCAAACAAGACAGGAAACTAACAGAAAGCAAGATATAAAATTTACAGAACAATGAGCATAACAAAGAATTATTCCTACCCCTTAAATAAAAAAGAGTAGCCTTAACACATATATTAGTTATCAATATGCATCAGATGAACATCTTAAATGACAACATTTCTAATCAAATTCAGTCATAATATCCCTTGATTGAGGGAGATACATTGATTTTGTAAATCTTAACTTTGATTATTGCTAACTAAAACAGAAAAGGGTTTGCATTTAGCTTGCAAAGGAAAAGAGTCTTAAAAAATATGACTCCCCCTATCCATGGACACACACACACACACACACACACACACACACACACCTCAAATGAATGAAACAGTAGGACAAAGGTTCTTGAGGTTCTTTCCCGGCTTTGCCTTAAATTATCCCCCTATCATTTTTTTTGCTTTTATTTTTTTAAAATAATTTTTATTTTTATTTATTATTTTTTAATTTATTAATTTTAGAGTGAGAAAGGAAGGGAGAGAGAGAGAGAGAGAAACATTGATTTGCTGTTCCACTTATTTAGGCATTCATTGTTAATTCTTTTATGTGCCCTGATTGCAGATCAAATTTGAAACCTTGGCTTATATGGATGACACTTTAACCATCTGAGCTACCTGACCAGGGCTTGCTATGTGTTTCAATCGCAGATAAACTTCAGGTATTGAAAATTTTTCTGAAAGTCTTAATTGTCCCATCTCCAGAAAAGGGATACGTTTTACATCTTTATGAATGACCAGCCATTCATAAGGGCATATTCAGCCTGGGAATAAGGGCATTACTGGAACAGGGACCTTCATTACTAAAATTTGGAAAGTCCTAGGCAAACTAGAACTATTTAGTAACTAGTCTAGAGCATCCTCTGGGAGACCTGCTAATGTCCATTAAGAGTCATGCCAGGAAAAATATCCATAAATCACCATTTTCATTATAATTTCTGAGGGTTTTTTATCTGCTCTCTGGGACCAGTTAAATAAGTACATTTTCAAGAGACCACTGATCTAAGATCTATCTTCCTGTCTTAATGAATCCTCCTAATTCTAGCTTTCTTTCATTTTGCCAAACCTAATCCTCTTGTATCTTTCTTCCCAGTTTTTCTGTAGCAGTTTCTTATCATTTGCAAAAAGTATTTGTTTAGAAAAGCATCTCGTAAATGCATTCATAGTTAGGTATAAATGTCTGCTAACACTTTATCAAATAACTTTCATAGCAAACTATTTTAAGAGAGAAAACTTGATACCTATGTAAGCACTGAAACTCCAATCAGATAATTTTATGTATAAGAAAATCAAATGCGTTAAGCACTCTCTTTACGTTCCTGTCCCAACTCTACATTTCCTCAGCAAGGCCTTCTGATTTCTGTCTTTCCTGGTTCCTTTATATCCCAATCACTAGGCTATGGCTGGGCACTTCTGCTTAAAGCAGCCTCAAAGTCCATTCCTCAGGCTGAATCTCCAAATAGCAAGGCTTATTTCTTGTCTTCCTCCCTGTTATCCCTACTGTGATACCCTTTTGCAGACCTTTGTTGTCTTGGGGGTGACCTAAACTGACAATTGGCAAATCACACTACCTTGACTTTGGAATTCCATTAAGGAGCTATCTGTATAACAATGCCCAAAACCAGTTCATAATACTGGTACCCATAGCAGAGCTATATTCTCATAACTGATATATTCTTTTCAGAGAATAGAACTCTGCTCATCCTTGTTTTAATCTGAATTCTGACCATAAATTCCACAGCCATAGTTTCACACTTGGGTTGTATGACCAGACTAAAGAAAAATGTTGATTTCAGCCTACCTGATAATCTTAACTACCACAAACCTGTAATCCCAAATCACTTCGAATAATATATACGTTAACCCCTCTGTATCATCCTGAGCATGTGGACCAACCAGTTGTCAGAGTTGTAAAGACTCTGAAGTTTGGTTAACCACTGCTTATGGTGCTCAGGTGATAAGCTAAATTTTCACTAGTCAGACATGGACTTTTTTAACTATCCAATTCTTGAGGGATATCTAGTACAAAGATGAAAGAAATATGACATAATCTGTGTGAATAACTCACAGTTCTGTGCTCATGAACACATCACTAATCAATCACAGGACACTAAACTGTTGGATTTAGATAAGGTCTTAGAGTCCTTTTGTCCACATCTCTCCAGGCAACCACTACAAATCAACTAGACTTGGCAGCCAAGATGAAACCTATCTGCCGTCCAGGATCGAGTGGCGTGCTTCACCTTTCAGATGACCTACTGTGAATAAATTATCATGCCAGCTCAGTGGCTTTAACAGTTTATTGCATGCTACTCTGAGGATGGAAATATTTCTCCAAAATCTGCAAAGCTAATTGTTTATGAATTCAAAATTTTTTCTAGGTACTCTCTTCTACTATGCACTTTTAATCATCCCACTTACCCAGCGTCACAGTCTTCTAGACAATTCTTCTTCACCCTCATCATCTGTTTTCTGCTTATTCTGTCAGAAGGAGAAATCACCTGGACAGACTATTCAGATATAAATTTGACTTGATTTTTCAAGTCTGTTTTGTGGGTTTCTCCTCTAAATTCTTACTCCACAGCACACAGGCAAGCGGCAGCTTTCCACCAACTGTGGCATAAACTCCAGGAGAAAAAACACAAGCCCAATTGTTAATTATCACGAAAAAAAGAGATCAGAAGAATGCCAGGATAAGGCAAAAAGTATGGGTCAAATGGCAGTATATAGTTGTCATATTTTTCTACTTATGAAGCTGATATCAATAACTCTCCTCTCATTAGAAGTCTTAATTTACAACGTAGGTAAGATTGGTTAGGGCTTGTGTGTATTATGCATGTATGTGGTTGCATGCACACACACACATGTATATGTGTACACACTTGTGTGCCCATGGTCATTTATATCACAAAATAAATACTCTAGAACTCACTACAGTCACAATTTGATACACACATAATTTTATGTATAAATAATTTAAAATACATGAAAACTCCCTGAAGTAGCATATCAATGACATGTCAGATAATCATGCATGTTTGTGAACCAAATATCCCTCCTCTCTGTCTGTGTACCCTTTTTATCTGTGTGGAAAGGGTGATGTAAGGCAATTATTTCTGAAAGGATTTATGAATGTTTGGTAGTTTCAGGCAAGAGTTTTAATTTTTTTAAAGATTTTATTCATTAATTTTTGAGAGAGGCAGGGAGAGAGAGAGCGAGGGAGAAGCATCCATGTGTGCCTTAACTGGGCAAGCGCATGGTTTCGAGCAGGTGACTTCAGTGTTTCAGACCTACACTCTATCCACTCTGCCACCACAGGTTAGCTTAATTTTTTTTAAGTTAAGAATCTTTCTAGCAATTCTGGGTTAAAAAATTCTCTTTGTATATTTGAGTGCTGTGATTGAGGTTGATCTGTCTCCTGAGACCCTCATAATAGACCCCTATGTATGGTTCTACTGATCAATTCATCTCATACTAATAGCTCCTTTCACAAGTCTAGTCCAACTAGCATCACTTTTGACTGAATGTATTCAAAATCTAATAGATAATAAGTCCTTTCTCCACTGTATTAAATAATAAATATGATTATAAGTGATTCTGATTAACCTTCCAGACATATCTTTAGGAAAATTCTCATCTAATATCCTTTTAGAAGGTTACTGGTATAAGTTTTCTGAAGACTTTTATTTTTGTCTTAAGTTTAATAAATTGTTGCTAGGCATTCTGCCTGACAACCTCCTGACACACCTATATCCAAAAAGACAAAGACTTTTAATATTTACTTTCCTATTTTTGGGTTAAGCTTTATATCATCAAATAGTGTGAGGTTTAGGTTAAAAATAGAAGAAAAGAAAAAGAAAAAAACAAACAAACACAGGAATTATCCTGCTTCTAGATAAATTCTAAGAAAACTTGCCTAAGTAGAAACTGTTGCTGGTGTGAGTGAGTGAGTACCTTTGGTATTATTCAGACTTACAGGTGCCTGGATCTTAAGTACACCAGGAAATCAGATATGCTGAGATGTTCGGGAAGATGAGGAAATGAGGAATGTCTCATGTAGCCTTCAAGTTGAACGGTGGAGACCTATACTCTTCTCCCAAATCCCGTAGCTAATAAATGGCATAGAGAAATTTATTCCAGATGAAAATGACATATCAGCCTTTTTGTCATTATGTTTTACTAACTTTTATATGACATACTGAGAGTCGGATAAGAACATAGGGAATCAGATGCATTTCAGTTTAGGATTCCTTCTGAAATGTTCCTGCATTTAAAACAAAAACACCCAAGGCTAACATGTGGCAAGTTTACCAGATGGGTACATTTTTAAATCTGCAAGCAAAATTATTTATTCCAAATCATTTTCCTAATTGTTTGGTAACATGATATAGTTGAAAGTTCACTAGAATTGAGTCAGAAGTTTGGTTCTGTTTGGAATACAGTGTGCTTTGGGCCAGCCTAACCAGTATTTGACTCCCAAGTCTGCTTTTTTTCTTCTTTCCTTAAATGTGTATGAACAAAACAGAAGCACATTGTTTCAACTATAAATATCATAATTAAATGTGTTGATATGAGTTAAGTATTCAGCTCTCTACCTGGTACACTTCAGGTTACTCACAAATATTAGCTTCCTTTTTACTCGTGTCTCATCTTCCATAAATCATTTCACTTCCATAAATCACTTCACTTCTTTTCCAAGTGAGAGGAGGGAAATAAAGAGACAGACTCCCACATGCACCCTGACTGGGATCCATCTGTCTGGGGCTGATGCTCTGACCATCTGGGGACTTGCTGTGGAGAAGCAGATGGTTGCTTTTTCTTTGTGCCTTGACCGAGAATTGAACCCAGGATGCCCACATGCAAGACCAATGCTCTACCACTGAGCCAACTGGCCAGAGCCATCACTTTATCTCTTTAGACCCATTGCTCTAGACTCAAAGTTTTCCAACTTCTAATTTAGTACTTTTTAAAAAAAAAAAATTTTTCTTTATTTTTTAATTTTTAGAGAGAGGGGGGAGAGAGATAGACAGAAGAAAGAGGGAGGAGGAACAGGAAGCATCGACTCGTAGTAGTTGCTCCTTATATGTGCTTTGACCAGGCAAGCCCAGGGATTTGAACCGGCGACTTCAGTGTTCCAGGTTGATGCTGTATCCACTGCACCACCACAGGTCAGGCTAATTTAGTACTTTTTAAATATTGATCTTTATCACCTCCTGAGCATGCAACACTGTTGATAGGGCTTTCAGAGAATAGATAAATCATAATTTTAAGTCAAACTAAATTAGTCACAGTTTGTGTAAGAATTTTTCATGGAAGTGGGCATCTTTGGAAATATATAATTTTCAGCTTACCCAGACCAGCCCAGAGGAAGGAGAGTTCAGCAGACCAAATGTGAACAGAACCAAGTAGTGTTTTTGTTTCCAGCTACATTGTGTTCTAGTTGTGAAGAAATGACCTCTCAGCATCCTACTGAGAATCAAGCCTTAATGGCAGACATTTTTTTTCCTTCCCTGCCATGAATATGTCTGAGAAACTGCAGAATAAAAATGCAAAATAACAACTATATTTAGATACACTCCCACACAGACTCTAAAGCTTAATAATTCACTGAACACAACATGGAAAGACTGAATTAATATCCATAACTCTTTCACATCACTCATGCTTCAAAGTTCCATCGTTATAGATTTCTTTGGCCTGTATAGTTGCAAAATTAGCTAAAGAACAGTAATCTTTCTTTAATATAACATTCCATTGTACTTTATAAGAAAAAATAACGTTTAGATTTATTCCTCCTTTTGCTCTGTATATTCACAGAAGTTTCATTAATATTACCATAAATGACAGATTTCTACCAAATAAAAATTAAATATGAGTAATTTTAGAACAATTATTTATAATCTAATTCTAAGTATAAATTAATCATAAGATCAAAATCATTTATGGGATGGTCTAGTCTCAACTTTGAAACCAGCTAGTTATGTCACAATGTGCAAATCATTTAACTTCTCTCTCAGTTGTCCTCTATATAAAATGCAGCAATGGGAGAAGTGATTTCTAAACTTTGTTCAGATTTTTACATTTTGTGATTCTTAGTGGAATATATTCCTAAAATTGACCACTGAACAGAGCACAAAAATTATTACACAATGCAACCATGCAAAATTGAGGAAGGGTAAGGAATCAAAAAAGCGCCAAGTGCCTGACCAGGCGGTGGCGCAGTGGATAGAGTATTGGACTGGGACACATAAGACCCAGGTTCGAAACTCCAAGATCACCAGTTTGAGTGCGGGCTCATCTGGTTTGAGTAAGGCTCAACAGGTAGAGCCCAAGGTCACTTGCTTGAGCAAGAGGTCACTCAGTCTGCTGTAGCCACCCAGCTAAGGCACATATGAGACAGCAATCAATGAGAAACTAAGGTGCCACAACGTTGATGCTTCTCATCTCTCTCCCTTCTGGTCTGTCTGTCCCTATCTGTCCCTTTCGCTTTCTCTCTCTGTCTCTGTCACACAAAAAACACCAAGAACTTGACCATTGATTGCACTAAGCCTTCAGGTAATAAAAATGTTAGAATATTTCTTTCTATCTAAAACAAGAGGCATAAATATTAAAACAGAGGTTAAATAAAAAACTATGAAATTCTAGAAGTATATACTAAATGTTATTAGAAATTATCAGTGGGAGAAAGTTCAAGTTTTTTTCTTCCCTTGAGTTTTAATTGTGAGTTAAACATTTATTCAGTCTTGACAAATAAGTCCCAAGTTTGGAGGATATTAGACCTAATAATAGGTCTTACATTATAATACAAATAGAAAAAGTTAAATTCCTATAAACTAAATCATATTTCTTCAAATCGTCTTATTACTCTATATCCTTAAAAGTAATGCATAGCTAAGGTAAGAACAACTCTGAACAGTCTTTTTTCTACATTATCCTGGGGTCAAATATCTAAAGTAGAATAAAACAGATACTAAAATTCTAGCAACACTAAGGAGTATTCTAGAACCACTAAATTATTTTCTATATAGAATTTTATGTTTTTTAAAATTAAGGCATTGTTGGCCCTGGCCAGTTGGCTCAGCGGTAGAGCGTCGGCCTGGCGTGCGGGGGACCCGGGTTCGATTCCCGGCCAGGGCACACAGGAGAAGCGCCCATTTGCTCCTCTACCCCCACCCCCTCCTTCCTCTCTGTCTCTCTCTTCCCCTCCCGCAGCCAAGGCTCCACTGGAGCAAAGATGGCCCGGGCGCTGGGGGTGGTTCCTTGGCCTCTGCCACAGGCGCTAGAGTGGCTCTGGTCTCGGTGGAGCGATGCCCTGGAGGGGCATAGCATCGCCCCCTGGTGGGCAGAGCGTTGCCCCTGGTGGGCATGCCGGGTGGATCCCGGTCGGGCACATGTGGGAGTCTGACTGTCTCTCCCGTTTCTAGCTTCAGGAAAAAAAAAAAAAAATTAAGGCATTGTTTTAAATATACAGCAATTTTTAAACATTGATGTTTGCTTATTGAATCAGATCTTATTTTAGATATGCAAACAAAAATCTGAGTGTCATATTAAAAAAACACACTTGTCTATTTATTGTTTGTTTCATTTAATAAGCATTTAGAGTACTGTTTCCCTTTGTAACACTAGATATGGTAATATTCATGAGCTCTTTTAAATTATTGCCCATGAGATATATAATGCTTTATAGGGAGACAGTACTGACAGTACCCAAATAGCAGTTCATGCTACCCAAAGAATGATTTTTAAATGACTTTCACTTTGCCACAGCTCAGAGGAAAATTCTCATAAATGGCAAAGAGAACAGAATAGCAAATAGAACAGTAATATGTCCTGGGAGAAAAAAAAAAAAAAAAAACAAGAGCCAAAATAGCTCCCCTCAATTTTCTTTCATTAGTAATGGAGGAATCCACAATTTTGCAGAGAATATTAAAAGAAAACAAACATGGCATAAAAATCAATCTACATACATAAGCAATGCCTAAGACATTTTTAGCAATTAGTAATAAAGTCCTTAAAGCAAGGAGGAGTCATTGTAGATCAGATGTCATGAAATGGCCTTAAAAAGATCATATCTTTAAATACTATTTTTTCTTAGATAAATTATCACAAGATCTTTAGAGATGAGAAAGTAGAAATATATGAGAAAAAAATGAATATGCTTGTATATCATTCCATCAGTCTCTTAAAGTTTCATGTTGTAGCTACTGTTATGAATTTATAGATTCATCTGACAGGCTTTTGATTATTACAATCTGGCTATTGGTGCCATAAAAGGGTGAATCAGATATATACCACCTCTTACTAAATCCTATAAGTTGAGGAGGAACATATAAGGTTGGCAATAGCATTTTATGGCATTTGAATGGAAGATGCAAAAAGGCTTAAATTCTGTTCTGTCAATCAATCCTCTTGAATCAAAGTTTCTGTGAGGGCTATACAATTTAAAAATAGCAAAATCATACAATAGTATGTAAGTGTGTGACCCTTTGGAGGACACTGATTTTACCCACTGGCTCTCATGGTCTAACTGACATCTTGCAATGTCTATTTCCTCTGGGATTGGCACAGGCAAAAAAGAAAGATTCTCTTTACTTCTTTTACATTTATGTACATATAGGCTTAATTAGCATCCTGCTAGATAAGAATATGAAGAATACATTGTGATTCTCTATTCATATATTAGTCAGTTTTGACAATCGAATTAAACTATTAATTTATTTTATCATTATTTTAAATTTCTTGTATACCCTATAATACATAAAAAGGGGTATGTGTTCAAATAATCAGA
This sequence comes from Saccopteryx bilineata, assembly GCF_036850765.1. Classification (NCBI taxonomy): domain Eukaryota; kingdom Metazoa; phylum Chordata; class Mammalia; order Chiroptera; family Emballonuridae; genus Saccopteryx; species Saccopteryx bilineata. Next base: position 92,387,527 of record NC_089494.1, on the reverse strand, counting down.
CAACTGACACAAGTGTGTTAGAAAATAGAGAATAGTTGGTCTAGTGGCAAGTGGCAATTTTCTGCCATTTTTAAAGAAGAAACACATTACTCAGCTTCAGCCAATTGTTCTCATGTGAAAATATTTGCTAAGTCATTTCAGATCTTCTAATTTTTAGGAGAACCTAGAAATGAAAATATTTTATGTAAAATATCCATATTTACAGATATAAACTTATTGAAATTAAATAAACATTATACATGCTAAATAACAGAACTATAACCCACATATTAATTTTAGAACTAGATTACAGATGATAAAAACCTATGTGTTGAATTAATGACAGTAAGTCCTATGGAATTCTACTAAATAGATAATTGAATAGAAAAATTTAAAATAACAATAGTATATGACTTATTTTGTGGTATCATCAAATAATTATTATCAATATCATTATCATTAGATAATATAATTTAGATGAATATGTTTGTCATTTGTTGGTATAAATATTTTTCTTTATTTTGTATGCACACTCAGGTAACATAAATGTGGGGTGGGATAATGTAGAGCTGTTTGAATGTGGAAGTGTTTGGAAGGAGTCATGGCAGAGGTTTCTATGGTAGAGCAACAACATGGCTAAAAATATTGGAGCAGAAAGATATTAATATGTTAATGAAGTAGTAAGAAAACCAATTCAAATGAAGAAAAAAATCTTGTTTGATAGGTTAGAGACATTGAAATTCATACAGTGATTTAATTATATGGTAGAAGGTATTATTTGAGGACAATGAAACTGACCAGTTTATAAGGATAGATTCAGTTGGGTAAAGAATAGGGTCATGAACATGTATGTAGATTAAAGAAAAAGAAATGAATGAGTGCAAAAATTGAAAAAGGGTGGTTGAAATTTCAGATGAGAGAGGTGGTAAGTATGGGTAATGGGTTTTATTTAATATCTAATAAAAGAAAGTCATAGGTTTTTAGTAGTCTGTACATATGAATAATTTTTCTTCATGAGATTTTTATTATAGCATTCCTACTTTTTTTGTTTGTTTGGAAATTTCCATTATATGTTTTTAAATGAGTCTAGTTTGCAGACTAATCAAGAGACAATATAGACTCCAATAATGGTCATAAAGGTAACAGAGAGAGTCTAGCTTCTATTTACTTCTGGGAATACTGATGACATGACTGAAGAAAGCAACACTGAGGAGAGGTAGATCCTGACCCTCTCACAACAAAGACTGCTCTTCCCATTTATTTGCAACTTCTGGAATGGAAGTGGCTTATGTAACTCCCCTTTTTCCCTGGTGGTTGTCAGAAGGGGAGATTAGAGGAGCCCAAAGAACAGTTGCTGCTCATTCTCTTGAAATAGCAAAAATGTTCACTTTCTAGCAATTCCCAATTTACAAGTTGCATTTTTATGAGTTTAGAACATTATTATCTCTGAGTATAGAACAATTTATTAAAGGAAAGAAAATACTAAGTGCCTCTGATGGCTGTTTTTCTTATATTTGCATTTCCTTTGGAAATCCAAACATGCTTGTGTTTCCTTCTACTATGGAGGACTTCTCCTACACTGTCCGGGAGTACTCAGGTTTTCTGAACTCAGTAGTTGTCCATGAATGGGTAGGTCCACATTTGTTTGTGTCCTGCATACCTTTCCAGTGGAAACCTCTGAAGGGAAGATAATTAAATTGTAAGACTAAGCTTCAGATTCCTACTTGGTCCATGTGTAGACAGAGCAGATCTGTTTGAAAGCTCTTGATATTTTGGATACTCTTTTCTCTCCCAAGGCATTTAATGACATTATGTAATGTCTCAGAACAAAGCTTAAAAATATATTAAAAATATATATTTTGTTGTTGTTGTTTATTTGATTGGTTTTTATTGTATGATAAATCCTAAACTAGAAGTTTTGGGGTTTATCTCCCTGCCTTACCTTCTTGTTAAACACTTGAATCCCACAGTGTGGAAATCTTACCACAAGCAATCATTAAGTCTTTATGTAGGTTTTCTCAGTAAACCCTTTCTCTAAGCAAATATTTATTAAGAGATGCCCTTGTACCAGGAACTGTTTTAGGCATTTGAGACACTCTATGAACAAAAGAGACAAATACTCTTGCTCTCATGGAACATCTCTATCAGACAGAGAATAACAATCCACAATAAATTAGCTGTAAATTCATATGAGATATACATTTTCCCCAAGCTCTTTAGTATGAAAGAATTCAGACACAGAAATGTTGAAATGTTTTTACAGTGTTTACTCATATAGAGTCTTTGTTTAACATGTCAATTATTTAATACATATATACATACATACATATATATATATATATATATCCATTTATCTACCCATCTCAAGATAGACATTTGAATACCACATTTTGGTACACCAGCCAAATGTTTTCTGCCCAACCTTAGAAGATATTATGTTTAGTAGAAGGGAATATAAGAGTTCTGATAGTTTAAATTAAAATTATAAATACAGGATAACCATAAACAATAGCACAAGAAAAAGCTGGAGAGAATATAAGTCCCCTTCCTATATTAAGAGCGCCATCCATGTTTACAAGCATGGATATGTCTGACTGAGCAGCAATTAAGATGACTTACTTCATTTAGGAGAAAAATATATTGTCAAGAAGTCAGCAACAATCTTTAAAGTGCCTTTCAAAAGATGGAGACAAAAATTAGAGAATGCTTCTTGGACCTAGGAAAAGGAGAAAATTTGAAATTTATATTAGACATAAGGCTTTGAGATAATGTTAAATATTGAACAAATATAGTGTTCATGATAGAATTAAATTTGGGCAGGAGAGTCAGACAGATCTAGCCGCTTAATAGGCAATTCTGTACATTTGTTGAATTTCAATTTCCCAAAGCATAAAGTTAGACTAATAATGGTTACCACAGGAAATTGTTTTAAAAATTATACAGGATATAACTATTAGACAAAAATAAATGCTTAATAAGTAGTAGCTATATTATTATTACTATATTCATATAGAAAAATTATATAGCTAGTAAAAAAATATCTACTGTAGCTTAGAGGTTTCTGGAAAAAAAAACATAGAAAACAATTATTTTTAGGATATAAAGTCATAACTAAAGATTGAACTGCAGCTTCAATTAGATTGGGGTAGATACTAGCCCCACCATTAAATGGATATGGGCTTTTCCAAATTACTTGATATCCATAAACCTTGAATTTTTATCTATAAAATATTATCTACATCAGAGTTCTTATTGTATAAATTAAAGGACATATATTGTATCAGACTGTGTCATTTTGCCAATAAGAAATCACTAAATATCACCTATTATTCTAGACATACTATGTTAAGTGATATAGATGCTGTCATCCTATTAGAGTGTCAACGATTTCTCATTAAAGAAACAACTGAGTTCAGTTTCCTAAAGAATAATGCATGAAGTAAAAACAAAAAGGGCACAGGGTCATCCATAGTGTTTAATGTAGGTGATTCTAGTTTTAAAGTTTTTCCAATAAGGTATATAGCAACTTTTAGATCTACTTGAGCACATTTCTTCATAAACACTCAATTTTAAATTTATTTTAGAAAATTATACATCATTAATATTGCCTAGAGTGTAAAGTTACAAACACATTTCATCTGCTACCAATATATTTTAAAATGTTTGGTTAAGTATGTTTGGTTTGCTTATTATATTAAAGTGTTGGGAATATGTTGATTTTAAAGATGTAAATTTCAGGACATACTATAGTAGTATGGAGGAAGTGTTAGCAGCAGTCATTATTACCATCTCTATTTCTCACAGACACACACAGAGAGAATTATTTTTCTTTAGTGAAACCTACTCTTCTCTTTAGCCTGTCAAAAAGATTATCCCAGAACTTGAAAACAGGTAACACACAGATACCCTATGTCCTCTTTTGGGCCATGCTGAATTTGACTTTCTACTGATTACTTATTTTAAAACTGTTTTGGGGAAGAAGTAAATTTGTTGACTGTTGTCCAGGGAGATGCAAATAATTGTTATTTAGAGGAACAGAATATGCCAAAGGTATAATTCCCAGGAAGACATTGGCAATTTTGTATATAACCTGCAAGTTTGTCCTACAATTACTTTATATCTAACTGATTAAACAGTTTTTGAATTAAGATAAAGCTTTTTCTGATTTCCTCATTAATTAATAAGATGAATAAAATTTTTGCCATATGTTGTTTGTATGTCTGCACAAGTCATGCTTTTAAGCCTCCTGAAAGTCCTTCCTTAATACCTGTATATTCTCATTATAAAATGGCACCAAAGTCAGATCTGCTCTTCTCTGCTTCTCTTCAATGTGGCCTAAATGCTCTGTCATGGTAACTCCTCAGGAAGCTCATAAAATTAAAATTTTGAGAAACCAAGTGGGCAAATAAATAATTTAATACTATATAAATATAATGTAACACAAAGAAGGCACTCTGGGTGAAAAACCACATCAACATCTTCTGCTCAAATATCTAGTTTTATAAAAGCATAGATTCTATTATCCAGATTGTTACCTCCAATCTCATTTTCTCTCTCCTATGCTATAGACTCAATTTTTTTTCAGACTAAAATTTTTAAAAGTCAAGAATTCATCCTTCTTAATTCCCCATTGTGTCTCAATGTTCAACTATTTAAGTTAATCTAATTACTTTCCACTAAAAATGCTCCTTTTTCTCAAATCTCTAGGTTAGTTAGGAGCATTTCCCAAGTCACTTGTTGGGCAGATAAAATGTATTATGCTCACTTTGTTAAAGATGACACAAGGAGGCCTTCACCCAGGTGATATTAATGTGTGTTGGGGATCCTTGTAGCCTGGGGCTTGGTTTTGGGATTAAGCCTTTCCCACCCTTTTTGATGTAGGGTGGTACAATCCAATCATGCCTCAGAGGTGACTTTGTATTAGAGGCTTCCCTATTTTGTATATTGGATTAAGGGTTTGGATTTCTACACTATAAAATAGGGACGGAGTGGGACCTTGGGCTCTTGGTTCCTGAGGTTAGCATGAGAGAGCAGAGAGAGTAGAGCCAGCAGCGGAAGGAAACCACGTGGAGAAGGCCAGGAAAAGCAGCCAAGATGGCGGAGTGCTGAGTGAGATGCCAGTTTGTACAGAGTTTGTATCTGGGATAAAGAAGGAGATGGGGAACTGAGGAGAATAAGGCTGGTGAGCTAGAAACCTTTGATTCTAGGAAACTCGGATAAATCGGTAGCTTTGTGAGCACTGAATATGACTGGGTTTTGGAGCCCAGTGTGTATTTTTACTTGCCCGCCAGGTGCAAGCTAGATTAAAGACTATGGCCCACCAGTTTTTGGCTCCATAGTTTCTTTGCCGACTGTCCGAATCCAATGCGAACCTGCATGGGCTGGGCTGCTGTGATAGTGGCTCTGGCCGTGGCTTTTGGCTTTATATCACTGAATCTCAAAATCAATACCTCAACCACACTTGTTCATGGAGCAGACATGTACAGAGCACAGACACATACAGTGCATCTTATTGGGTTCTGCATGTTAATGTTGAGAATATATATGTATTTTTATTTCTATTATTATTATTATTAAATTAGTATTTTGAGGAAAACAGTCAAGACACAAATAAAATAGCAAATCAATCAATAATTCATGATAGAAAAATAATTTAGATAAGATAATCAGAAAAGGTCTTTAAGGAGGAGACATGAAAAACTAAAGGACAAGGAACAACTAGGCCTAGGAAGATTTCCTTAATTCTATAAAAAAATCGAGCTTGACCAAAGGACTGTGAAGGACTCATGTAACTGAAGCTTTGGGGGGGGGGGTTAGAAGGAAATGTTTCTAGGATTATGAAGAAGTTGTAAGGCCAGTAGCCATGGCCACTATCATAGCCGCCTGGCCCATGCAGGTTCACATTTGATTTGGACAGATGGTAATGAAAAAAATGGAGCCAAGAACTGGTGGGCCATTAGCTTTAATCCTAGCTTGCATCTGGTGGGCAAGAAATACATACAGTTGGAAAACACTTCCCTTTCCATTCAGGGCTCCCAAAGCCACTGACTTATTCGAGTTTCCTAGAATCAAAGGTTTTACCTCACCAGACTTATTCACCTCTGTTCCCCATCTCCTTCTCCTGCACAAACTTTGCACAAACTGGCTTCTCCTTCAGCATTCACCATCTTGGCTGCTTCTCCTGTCCTCCACGTGGCCTTCCTCTGCTCTCCTCTCTAATGCCAATCTCAGGAATCAAGAGAGAGCAAGCTCCTGGTCTGCTTCATTTAATTGTGTAGAAATCAAAACTTTTAATCCAATATACAAACAAGGAAGTCTCTGATACAAAGTCACTTATCTGAGGCATAATGGGATTGATTCCTCATGAGAGTGCACCACCCTATATCATGCAATCAGTCAAGGGTGTGGGCAAAAGCTTAGTTTTAAAACTAAGCCTTAGGCTATAATGACTTTGCCAGCTTACAGCCTGTCTCCCACACCCAATACAAACTATAAGCAAGCAAACATATATATCATATTTACAGACTTATTTGACCAACAGAAGTCTATTTGGTGTACACATGGATATCACACAAATTTTGAAAGTAGTTTATCAGAAAATATTTTCTGAAAATCACCAGCATGTTTAATGTTTAATATGACAGGGATAACAAATTAAATATATAGATGATAAGATATGGTCCCTGATCTCATGGTGATTATAGTCTACTCTAGAGCAAAACATTAAATAAAATGTATTCATAAATAAAGAAGCAAACATTAAATAATAAAATTAGCATTTAAGTGCAACTTTCCTGTGTTAAAAGCGAGCATGCACAACAGGTGAACATGTGCAAAAATACAGATACACATCCCCCTCCTCCACCACACCTTCATATATAGCCAAGGACTTCCTAATGGGACTGTAACAAAACAGCAATTCACTCTTTGGCAAGTAGTCATGTACTACAGGAAAAGCTTCCTTTATTCCATAGACCAGGAAGAGGGTCCTTATAGCTACTAGACCAGCGGGGTTTTTTTTTTTCCCAGTGATTGGTTTATGACTTTGTGATACTAATCTAGACAGGAATTAGGAAATTTGGCTGGGAAGCTTCTAGGAAAATTTTTCTTATTTTAGATGAGACACAGGAAGAGATGGTCCTTTTACACCATCTCTGGAGATTGTCATGACTAGATATGCAGCAATCTGTAAACTGAACAAAAAGAACCACAGAAAAGTTAACATCACTTTCTGTTGGACTGCTTAGTGTGTAAAATAATTAATTTTCTCATGTCTGATGAGATGGAGTTTCTGATGGCTCTAAATATCTTAATTCATAGCCCCACATTAAAGCCACTGATCCTTGCAAATCTCACTCCCAAATAATTATTTAATACATCCTTTTCTCTCCACTTCTGCTATTTTGGCTGTCTTCTGAATCTTACACCCGGGACTAGAGAAGGAAATACTTGTTTTAAAGCCCCATCTAAAACATTGTCCAATAAAAAAGACAGTTTTTTACCCACTGCTACTCAGCTTAAAATCCTCTAATAGTTCATCATTTCTTACAGAATAAATTCCAAATCTTTAGCATAGCTCTAAGACCTTTCATTATCTGCTTGAATCTTCCTTTTCAGCTTCCTTGCTCATCTTTCTAAGTCACAAATTATTCATTCTATGTACACTCAACTACTAGTGGCCCAATGACTATTTTACTGGTAATAGTTTTATGGCCCTCACTAGCAAGAGCATTTCCTTCTACCAAAGTCCTGAGGTTAATTAAAATATATAAAATTTTTGATGCTCAATGTTCAAAACCAAGCAAGTCAGAAATGATAAAATTATAAGGAAATCAACAAGTCTAGGTAATGAGTATTTAGCTTCATTTTACCTATAATAAATAATATTAAATAAAATTCATAAAATTACATACCCATTGAGAAGCAAAGCTGGAATCTATATCCAGATGAATCTTAGTCCATATTAAACAGTTCTTTTTGCCACATAACATTATTTTCTGACACCTCACAACTTCTCTATGACATGGGTTTAGCTACACAAAAGAAAAACTTTAAAGCCATTAAAATTCTTAGAAGATATCACTATGATATCACCTACATGTTGTGAAAGCACAGGAGGTTTGCAACTAAGCAATGTAATTGTTGCACGTAGAATTACTGTTCTTGTATGTTTTCAATATTGTACATCTAACAGCTCATGAAAAACAAGAACAATTATAGTTGGCACCTAAGGTTTCTAGGGTCAGGGTCATCATTTCCTTCTAGAATCCTACTTCTCTTTTTCCCTATTTTTTTTTATTTCAAGCCAGAATGACATGTATCAGAATTAAAGAAATGGAAGACTAATTGCTATTCAAAGTTTGGTCCACAGACAGTAACAGGGGGCTTGTTAAAATGCAGAATCCATATCTTCTGACTTAGAATCTACATTTTAAGAAATCTTCTGGTGATTAACATGTACATTAAAATTTGTCAAACAGTAATTTAGAGATGTGAAAAATGTCCTAGTTGTTTTCAGTACACAAACCTTCGTGTTTCTCCCTAAAACCTGTCTTTAAAATATCACTTACTAACCGTTTTTGTACAGCTAACCTTGATTATAACATTCCCTTGAGGCAGATAATATGCAAATTATTCCAATTGTAAAAATAAAATATAAGATTTGAAGAATGCTTCATTTTCAAAAGAGAAATAAGTGAAGTAAAATAAATAAAATAATTCTGTGATTTATCAAATAGCCTATTTCCTGACTGTATTTTTTTTCTTTGTGCATTTATTTTATCTGAAATTCACCTCTATTTTCAAACTGAAACTATGTATAGGTAAAGGCAGAGGGCTTCCTCTTTTAGACCATTAGAAAAGAAGCAAGAAACTTCCCTTTGGACACTAGTATATCAATCCAAATCTATAATTTAAGATTAGCTAAGAGGATTTAACAATAGAGGATTGTCGGGTTTATTTTAATATTTTCAATATTATTGTCTTCAAAATAGAGTGAAATTTGAAAAAAAGCACTTAATTTTGACATCTAAACATATTTTTTCCTCTGAAGACGTGTAAAAACAAAGATGAATTTCCACATGCGTTATCTGTAAGAGGACATGCTCACTTATAAGGACATAAAATGTGTGTGTGCCTTTTTTGGCCATGACTGGCTAAGTGATAGAAGGGAGAGGGTAAAATGTTTCATTTTCCCTCATAGCATTGACTGTATACAAGCTGTTTGCAAATGTGAATGTTTCCTGGGCCTGAACACACCAAATGTGTAGAATTATATATTTATTCTTTAACTGTTTAGTTTGTGTAAATAAAAACATCCCTCAAATTTTGGCTTTACACAGGTAAGGAAATTTTTGTTCATTTTAGATATATGTAACATTAGGAAATGGCACAATGTTACTCAACTCATGGTAGGCTATGCTTGCTGTGAAAGAATACTGTTAAATTGAATCAGCATTTCAAAGTAATCAAACAAACTAAATTTCTAGAGTATTCTATAAGAGCAAAATTGTTTTCTCATCTGCACCAAAGTCCTATTCGATAATGCAATTTTCTTATCAAACTGTAAATTTGGGAACAAAATACTGTATTTTAACATGGTACTATGACCATTTTAATTCTGTTAGGGCCAAAATAATGATAAACATGGATAATAGTAATAATCCCTTTCCCCAAAGAGTCCTAGAAATCCTAATTTACTGACTGTTAGCTACTTTCACTAAGTAGAAATACAGTAATTTAATAATCTTACCATAGCAGTTTTCACTAAAGAAAATTAACTAATTCATTATTGCTTATAATTTGCTGAGGCATAGCTGCCATATTTGTAAAATCAGCAGGTTCTGAAAAAAATACAAGTTTTTAAATGAATGTTCAATTTCCCCTTAAACACATAAATGATACAATTACTTAGCTCCCTCTAGTGCCAATTTCTAATATAAACATAATTGTAATAACCCTATTCACCATGCAATTATGGAACAAATTAAAATTTTACTTGGCAATAATTAACAAGTAAACTTTCAAGGGTTTTAGTAGAATGTGGTTGAGATAAAAATTAAGCAAGGTTCAAGTGATGACACTGTCATAAGTGGGCTCATAGCTACAGTTACAATGATGGGTTTTTTCTTTGTAAATTTTACTTATTATGTTTCAATTAAAAAGAAACAAACAGCAATAAAAGAATATTGATAATAGAAATTAACACACACCATTCAGTATCTTTGTACACCTCAGATATAGTAATCTTATTTAAATTGTAGTTTGCAGTCATTAATATTTAAACAAAATTAAAAATCCGAGAAGAAAAACTTCAATGTTCTTGTCAAGGTATACTGGCATAAAATTTAATTTACAACTGTAGACAAAACAAGCAGGCAGAACATATGGTTTTTAAAAAATCCTTAATAACCAAAAACATCTACTGTAATAAAATGGCTAAATATTTATTTCCTATGGATTTCTCATAGACTGAAGCATATACATGATAATTTCATTTCTAACTAAAGAAGACTATATATTCTTTTTTAATAGGTAAAGCACATTGTGCTGAGTGCATTTGAAGAAAGATGACACATTTTGAAGGAAGAAAGGAAAGAGTCACAAACAGAATTTCACTTAAAAAGTTTCAGTAAAACTAATAAGCTTTAATAGAAAAACTCAGTTTTTCACAACAGTTTATATGTTTATTTTTTGTCAATTTTTAAATATTGTACAAGACCTAAGAAGAACAAGGGCAAGAAATTTGGAATCAGATGATACGGGTTTGATGAACAGAACTCATGATTGTAAGTCTGTGTAAAATACAGATATTACTTCCAATCAATGGGGTTGTTATGCAAATTTTAAAAGACACCTTATATGTGAAACACAAAGAAAACAACTTTTTTTCTCTAATATATTGGTAATGAGAGAATGTTAGAAATAATTTTATTGAATTATACTTGTGGTCATTGAAAACAACTTTATTCCTCAGCATTCCAGGTCAACACCCCATCCACTGTGCCACCACAGGTCAGGCGAAAACAACTTTATTCCTAACTGCTTAGAAATTTCTTAGAATTAGCACTTAAAAATTATCTTTTTGTTTCTATAAACATTTTTGTGACTCAAACAAAAAGAGAAGATTTCTTCTTAGAATAACTGGTAATATTTTTACCTTACAAAGTAAGTAGTCTTTTCTCTGAGCTGAATGTGGAGATGCCACAGAGAAGATTTTGAAAAGTGTTTGTATATGTTATTTGCTATGAGTTTACAAATTCAATGAAAAACCTTTTAGTAACATTTTTTTTAAAAATATTTCAGAAATTAGAATAAATAAGTAAACCAATACTATTATTATTACAGTCTTCTAACCATTTTTTTCTAAATCTCAAACGATAAAGGCTAGTAACTAAATATTGCAACCCAGTAATGTTTAATATTTTAAAATGATATCGTTCAACACGTCCTTCCTTCAGAGAAAGAAGCAGAAGCCACCGAAATGGTGAGGTTTTCTTCGTACTTGTTAAAAACTAAAAAGAAGGCTCTATATTTTTAAGAAGGTTGTTACTTTCTTGTCTTATTTACCTGTACCTCTCTTGATAAATTACCATAGTCCATTGTTCCAAGTGCCCCCTGCCTTTTTAAATGGATAGATGTAGTGGGATATCAAGAGAAAAACAACTCACATTTTAAAAAACATCTTCCCTAATTTAGAAATGGAATTACAACTTAGGTTTATTTTCTCAGGGGAAACTAAAATGTGATTTTCTACACTCCTGGGAAATTTCAATAACTCCCAGAGTAACTGTCAACCCTCCCCAGGCTCTAGAACATATATGGGTTAAGCAAATTCCTAGGAAGAGAAATTGGTTTAGTTTTTAACACATCTTAACAATAAGAGACTGTTTTTATTATTTCTTATTTTTAGACTTGAAAATTTTCAAATCACTATAACACTTAATATTAAAAAGAAAAAGAAAATAGGCCCTGGCCGGTTGGCTCAGCGGTAGAGCGTCGGCCTGGCGTGCAGGAGTCCGGGTTGGATTCACGGCCAGGGCACACAGGAGAGGCACCCATTTGCTTCTCCACCCCTCCCCCTCTCCTTCCTCTCTGTCTCTCTCTTCCCCTCCCGCAGCCAAGGCTCCATTAGAGCAAAGATGGCCCCGGGCACTGGGGATGGCTCTGTGGCCTCTGCCTCAGGCGCTAGAATGGCTCTGGACGCAACAGAGCGACGCCCCAGAGGGGCAAAAAATCGCCCCCTGGTGGGCATGCCGGGTGGATCCCGGTCGGGCGCAAGCGGGAGTCTGTCTGACTGCCTCCCCGTTTCCAGCTTCAGAAAAATGAAAAAAAAAATAAAAGAAAAAATAAAAAAAATAAAAAAAGAAAAAAGAAAAAGAAAATAAACAGTGAAAAAAGAAGGGCACAAATTTGATCAGAGAATGTTTGCTGAATTAAGTAGTATAAAGTAAATTCAATAGGTACTTATAGTGAATGACATTGGTGGGGTCTCTGTATCAGCAGAAAGTAGGTAATCCTAGTCTATGGATAGACTAGAGGTCAATAGTTAATGAGGTGACTACCTTTAATCAGAATTATCCTTCAACCAAGTTCTTTTTTTCTTCCCCTCATCTTGTCTATGTAGTGTGGTTTTAACTATAATCTGAAACTTTCTTAGAAAAAAATTCACTTCACTTTCACTTATAGATGAGGAACTACCTGGTTAGAATTGTCCTAATTATACAGCAGGCTATTACCCAGACAACAAATTTACTTGTTGAAGTTTATAAGGAAAAATGTGTATTTTCTGAGAACAGTGAACATAAATTTTACTTTATATTTCCATTTTTGAGGGCCCTATTATTGAAAAAATGTACTACATAGAAAAATAAGAATTATATTTTTAAAACATAATTAGTGCACCATTTTAATACTTTTTTTTCCCTACACTGGCTCAAGCTTACATCATAAGAACTTGAATAAACAGAATATGGTCATTCATTCATGGTTGGCTATCAAGCTAATAATAACATCAATAATGCAAAGGCAATAAAAACAGCTATTTTGTCTCATTCCCCAGAGCTTTCTTTGTATTAACTCATTTAATCCTCCCTATTAACTTATGATTTGTGTTTTATTATTATCTATTTTACAAACATGAAAAATGAGGTATACATAAGTTATGTCACTTGATCAAGTCTATACAGTAAGTAGAAAAGGAGAGTTGTAAAGGAACTTAAGGAATATAACTCCAGAAACAGGGTGTATAGATGAATGAGTAATGTTTAAAACATGATATGACAGAAAAACTCAATAAACTTAATAACACAATAAAAATTTACATTTTTTTGACAAGGGACAGTTTTCAAATATTAATTCCTTTGTCTCATTTGATTCTCACAAAACTATTAGGCAGTATCTCTTCAAAATGCTTTCCGTTATTATTTTTGTTTTTTGACAGAGACAGAGAGAGATTCAGAGAGAGGGACAGACAAGTGGGAAGGGAGAGAGACGAATAGCATTAATTCTTCGTTGCGGTACCTTAGTTGTTCATTGATTGTTTTTTCATATGTGCCTTGAGCAGGGGCCACAGCAGAGCAAGTGACCCCTTGCTCAGCCTATGACCATCAGGTTATGTCTATGATCTCACGCTCAAGCCAGCAACTTCGGGATTTTGAACCTGAGTCCTCCACATCCCAGTTCAATGCTCTATTCACTGCTCCACTGCCCGGTCAGGCAAATGCTTTTTGAATAATACAAAAGTTAACTCTAGTAACAAAACAATGATCTTATTAACAACTAATTGTATTTCTGGTGTTTCCAATAAGATTATCTAATAAATTGATTGATATTAAAATATAGGTGTTTTATGGTAAAACAACTAATGCATTATGTAGATTATATTTCCTTCCCCACTGAAGGCAACCAATCTTCATGTCAATAGCAACATGAAAATACAACTAAAGTATAAAATAATATACACATAGAGACATAACCAAACCTATTACTGATTATTTCTTGATGTGTATCTTTTCATGTAATTATTTGGTAACATAGAACTGAAATAAACATTTATAGCATTTGGTGAGTACCTGAATAGTTCTAAATATTAAGCAATTAAGAGTATTGTCCTTGGCCCTGGCTGGTTAGCTCAGTGGTAGAGCATGACCTGCTATGTGAATGTTTCAGGTTTAATTACTGGTCAAGGCACATAGGAGAAGTGATCATCTGCTTCTTCACCCCTCCCCCTCATCCTTCTCTCTCTCTCTCTCTCTCTCTCTCTCTCTCTCTCTCTCTCTCTCTCTCTTTGCCTCCTACAGCCATGGCTCCATTGGTCAGAGCACATTGTCCCTGGGAGCTGAGAGTGGCTCCATGGAGCCTCTATCTCAGGCACTAAAAATTGCTCAGTTGTGATCATGAGCATTGCCCCAGATGGACAGATCATCGGCCCCACAAGGGGATTGTTGGGTGGATCCCACTCAGGGTGCATGTGGGAGTCTGTCTCTCTATCTTTCCTCCATTTGAGAAAGAAGAAAAAAAGAAAATTGTCCTGATACTTCATAAAAAACACAATTCAGAATTATAATGTAGATTGTGCATACTAACAGAAGCCAAATTTTTATAAAACTTTGTCATAATTAAATTTATTCTGCAACTTTATTTAAAGCATTGTTCTGAAGATAAAAAAAAAACAAACCTGAGTAGAATAAGAAAGAAATATGCTTGGTTGAAACATTTTGGGGAATTAAAGTAGATTTTCTAAATTTGTTCTCTCTATAGTACTAAATGCTAAATAAAAAATCTTTAAAATTATTTCTTTAGAATTCACATGATTGGACAATTTATTATAAAAGTAAAATTTTTAGTAGATGCCTTTCTTTTGCATAATACTTTATCTGAAAGAGGAATGTAGAGATGATACATTCCTTTGTCCTCCAATCATCATATTTTTGTATCATTGGATCATATATAATAAAATATGTTTTCACTCTGAGCAACTGGCCAAGAAAAAAAAGAAGCATCCTTTGAAACAGAAGATATTCAGCATATATTTAAATTCCGTTATATAGATATGTGTTTCTATTGCTGAAGCTTCAGGACATGTTTGCAAATTTTAAAACCACCACCTAATCATTTTGCTGAAAAAAAAAAAAGCAATAGCTAGACATTACTCAAATCATGAAGTCCTTTGCACAGAACTGTCTTGTCTACAGAATCCTTCCTTAAGTAACAGCAGGGATAAACAGATGGGCCACACCATGTTTTTAACTGCCTATAGGTTTGGATTCTGTTTGAAAAGCTGGCAGGATTATGTCCAGAAAAACTGACAAGATTTAATTTTATTGAATGTTATTATGATCATTTATTCAACAGCAGAAAGAAAAGCTTAACCATTCTCCATCAAGTAAACAAAAAGGATTGTAAGATCCAAACAGTTTGCAGAGCATGCCAGCCTTTTGGTATTATAAAAACAATCAAAATAAATAAATACATTAAAAAGTGTTGCTTTTCAGAATTAGAAAGACAGAGGACACAAAATATAATAGAGCAGTGTCATCTGAAAATATAACAAATAATTTTATTTATTGCCCAATAGTTGGTTATTATAATGTCATTCTCTGAATATATTGAGTAATTTTCTATTTCTTTCCAATGCTAACATTCTTCACATTTACTGAATAAATTTGCCTAACTAATCTTACATGCACAAGTTAGGAAATATAAAAACTACCCAATTATAAGTCACTAATCTTGGTATTTACAATTGATTAGTAAGCATGAGAGTATTCTATGAAGTTCAATTGAATCTCACTAAACACTGAAATAATTCATTTGATTTTGAACCATCTACTCCAGTAATAAAAAATTTTACATTCATTGTATGGGCAACTTAGATCATTTAAATACATTCTTAATAATAAAGGCTGAATTTTAACTAGTTTCTACAAACCAATGTACTGACTAGTGATTGTTGCATCAGTTTATTGGCCATTCAATTTAAACTCATAAGTAAAAAGTATTCTTTGGTTTAAGCCAACTCACTGAGGACAAATCAGCCAGATGGCCATGGTGCCGATTCGGCAAATACTAAACTGCTTACTGGAATGAGTCAACAGCAGAACTGATTAATCGATTTAGTCACATATTCAAAACTTTTGCTTCTTATCCCATTAAAAGTAGCACTAATGAGTGGTGTCTGTGACCTTCCAGTGAGAAGCCACAAGTTCCACAACCCCTCCATATTTACCACCCAAATTTAATCTTTTTAATGGACACCTTAAAAGGGATCTGATAGAAAATACGAAGAGCTGCTCAGATACTAAAACACTTAGGGAGGTTTTGATTAATGTTGCATGATTAATCAATTGATTAATATAGTTTTCAATACAGATGTTAGGACACTGTCTACTTTAATCAACCATTCTGAAAATAGTGAAGATAAATGCCATACTTTTATGTCTGCTAAAAAAAAAAATCCTTTCTTCAAAGGTTGTTAATTATGACTTAAGCCTTATTTACCACACTCAAATTTTATCTAATGTTGACATTTTTATACATAGGAACCATTAATGAGATAAGTGGAATCCTTTTGGCAAAGCCATATTTTAATCACTTTTAAAATAATTTATTTAGCCAATTTATGGACCTTTTCCATAATGAGAAATCATTTTAAAATAATGCTACAAAATGCATTAAAATTTTCAACATTCTATTATTATTTTCCAAGACCGTTTGCAATTTGTGATGATGCTTTCCACCATACTAAAGCTGAGATCTTTATTCCAGTCAAAAATAATCACCCTGTAATTACTGTGACAAACTGCCCAAGCTGTATCAGCGTGGCCATTTCAACTAATGATATTGTATTAGAATGCCTAGCAATAGACTTCAAATGGAAAATATAATTATGTGCATTAGTTTGTCTTAGCATTTATAAGATCACATATCCATCAGTTTTCAGGTCTCATAAAGAAAACCATACATCACTGTCACTGTGAGTTTTGTTATTGAAAGTGCAGGCCTTTACAAACTGAGTTTAAGATGTGTATCTTAAATTCCACTTATTTTGTGGATCACTAAAATCCCTGTAAATTAAACCAACAAAATTCAGAAGAGCTTTTCCTCTGGTGATGGAGGAACTCTGCAGTATAGACCATTTCACACTCTGACCAAATAGAAGATTAGCCAGCCTGAGAAGGCTTAATCTAGCTTTTCCACACCTCTTAAATCTGTGGGAGTCTGATTTAGCATAAAAGCCCATGGAAAGGCTTTTGGGTAAGGTATCAAATTAAAGGTTTCATACTGTTGGCTTCACTGACCTGAGAAAAATTAGTAGGAAAAAAAGTCATAGAAAAATAATTGTAAGCATGAGTTTTGTGTGTATGTGTGTTTGTGGGGGGTAGGCAAAAGAGTTCTTTGACAAATATGCAATGGACTTAAATGTGTTTACAATGAATAATAGAATTAAAATGAAAACATTATTAACTGACTGGGCTGAGAATATGTTTCTGACTGCACACAACAAATTTTATAACTTTGGGAAAGTTGTTCAGCTTCTTCGTCTCTCAGTTTTCTCAGTTATAAAATGAAAAATTATAGATTTTTAGATCATCTCTGGTTTTAACTCATTATAATAATGAGAGTTAAGGTTCAATTTAGAAACTCTTTGCTCTATAATTTTAAATGAAAATATACATTGAAAAGCAAAACCTATTCATGGATAACTGATGAGAATTGTTTTAATTGTTGTAGATAATAAAATCTATCAACAGGTATGTGAGGTTTCTCACCTACTGGGAATAATTAAGTTACAAAATATTATACCCTCATGTACTCAGATTAGAATGTTTTAACTTTGCTTGCTGTGTGTTCACTGTCTGTAGAAAGTGATCATTTGTGTGTGACTGATTTCCTCCTAAAATGTATCACCTGTGCTTTATGCTGAAAATGTGTTCAAATATATTTTAGTATCGTTGAATCAATCTTCTATTAGATCTGAAAAAAGAAAATTCACCTGTATATGATAGAAATCTAATGGAGATGGTTTCTCAAGAGGAACACTATTAACACTTAGCACTAAATAATTCTCTCTTGTGGGGTTCTCTCATGTATTGTAGGATATTTGGCAGTATCCTGCATTTGTGCCATTAGATGCTGGTAACACCCTCTTCATCCACCAGAGTCAGGAAAATCAAAAATGCCTCCAGGCATTCCAAGTGTCCCTGGGAGGGCAAATTCTGCCCTGGTTGAGAACCACTGTCCTACTATTTTGGTTGATAAAGCTACTAGAGAAGATAATATCTTGACTAAGGAAAAGCAGAATGCTCTAAAATCATTAACATCGGGCATGCAAGTGTGTGTGTGCGTGTGCATGTGCGTGTGCGTGTGTGTGTGTGTGTCTCCAAGGTCTTTATTTATTTTGTTTACCACTTTATACTAAAGCATGTAAAAAGATCTAAGAAACAAATACTTCTGGCATAAATGTAAGTTATTTTTATTGCTGAATATAGGGATGCTCCTAAGCACTGCCTCAGGAAAATTTTAAGAGTGTTTACTTAATTCAAATTAAATCTAACTGGGAAGACAAGGTGAAAGTCAAAGAAGCTGGGAAACATTAAGTAAGCTTTGATTTGGTCTGTCTAATAAAAGACAGTGTTCTTTCCTTTTATTTTAAGACTTTATTCAATTTTCAGAGGAGAGGGAAAGAGGGAGAGAGAAAGAGAAGGGGAGGAGCAGGAAGCATCAACTCCCATATGTGCCTTGACCACGCAAGCCTGGGGTTTCGAACCAGTGACCTCAGTGTTCCAAATCTATGCTTTATCCACTGCGCCACCACAAGTTAGGCTTTCCTTTCTTTCTTTTTCTTTTTTTTAATTAATTTTTTATTTTATTCATTTTAGAGAGAAGAAAGAGAGGGAGAGAGAGAGTCAGAGAGAGGAGAGAGAGACAGGGGGGAGGAGCTGGAAACATCAACTCCCATATGTGCCTTGACCAGGCAAGCCCAGGGTTTTGAACCGGTGACCTCAGCATTTCCCGGTCGACACTTTATCCACTGCACCACCACAGGTCAGGCTCCTTTCTTTTTTTTAAACAGCCAATTGATTATCATGATTACCCAGCTTAATTAGCTAAGGTCCTTATGACTTTATGTATTTCATTACAATTGCCAGTCATAAACATCTACATATACTTAAACTTCACAAATTTTAAATAAGTATATAATTTTAATAAGTTGGGGCACTGGCTGGTTGGCTCAGTGGTAGAGTGTCGGCCCAGCATGAGGATGTCAAGGGTTTGATTCCCAATCAAGGCACACAAGAGAAATGACTATCTGCTTATCCACTTTTCCTCCTTCCCTTTCTATCTCTCTCTTCCCCACCCGCAGCCATGGCTCAATAATTTCAGCTCATCTTCTTGGGCACTGAGGATGGCTCCATAGAGCCTCTGCCTCAGGTGCTAAAAATAGCCTGGTTGTGAGCATGGCTCCAGATGGGCAGAGCATCGGCCCTAGACAGGGGTTGCCAGGTGGATCTCAGTCAGGGCACATGCCTGTCTCTCTATCTCCCCTCCTCTCACTTGGAAAAGAAGAAAAAAATGTTGGAAAGTATTATTTCTATTTTATGGATTAGAAACCTGATATTTAGAATGGTCAATACTACAATTAGTAAAACTAATATATAAATCTACTTTTTCTAACTCAATGATCTGTGACCTTACCCTACTGTCCTCAGCTATAATATTTTATTAAGTTCTGACATTACTGTATATAAAAATAAATTCTATCTATTCAGTAAGTGAAAATATTGGTCAGTTTTTTTTTCTTCAGCTGTCTTCATGCCAAGCCAAGAAATAAATGATTTTACAATCTAAATTTTATACCATGATCTATTTAAAAGTTAGTAAAAAAATATTAGTCAAATCTTTTTGTTTCTTTACTCTTGATTCTATTAATTCACCAATTCATGGTCTGCAGTGGTAATGCTAAATTCTATGAAATTTTGCAGCAATGAGTCATTATTGTTACCATATTTCCCCATGAATAAGATGCTCCCATGTATAAGATACACCTTAATTTTGGGGTCAAAAATTTGAAAAAAAATGTATTATATAGTTATTGAACTCAAGTTTTATTCATCATAAAATTCATACACCTCCTCATTATTGTCAAAACTCCCATCCATTAGCTTGTCCTCATCTGTGTCTGATGATGAATCACTGTCTTCAAAAATGAGTGCAAAAACAAGCACAAAAAAGCAGAAAATGCAAGTAAAAAAAATCTACAACCACTGTTTCAAGATGCACCAAGCTTTTAGACCCCAAATTATTTGAAAAATGGTGCAACTTATACATAGGAGAATATGGTAAATCTTCAAATTCCAGAATTTAATTTGGCCTTTCCCTGTAGTATTTAGCAGGAGCTGCAGTTTGTTCAGTTTTTTTTTATTTTATTAATTAATTAATTAATTAATTAATTTTTGTGACAGACACAGAGAAAAAGAGGAACAGATAGAAAGGAAGAGAAATAAGAAGCATCTTGGCCTGACCTGTGGTGGCTCAGTGGATAAAGCGTCTACCTGGAAATGCTGAGGTCGCTGGTTCGAAACCCTGGGCTTGCCTGGTCAAGGCACATATGGGAGTTGATGCTTCCAGGTCCTCCCCCCTGTCTCTCTCTCTCTCTCCGTCTCTCTCCTCTCTAAAATGAATAAATAAAATTAAAAAAAAAAAGAAGAAGCATCAATTCTTCATTGTGGCACCTTAGTTGTTCATTGATTGCTTTCTCATATGTGCCTTGACTGGGGAGCTACAGCAGACTGAGTGACCCCTTGCTCAAGCCAGCGACCTTGGGTTCATCTGGCAAGCTGTGCTCAAACTAGATGATCCCGTGCTCAAGCCAGCAACCTTGGAGTTTTGAACCTGGGTCCTCTATGTCCCAGTCTCATGTTCTATCCACTGTGCCATCACCTTTTCAGGCTAGCAGGAGCTTCAGTTTTGATTTTGTCATATCTGGCAGGGTTGTGGGCTATACAGAACATGATAGTCATGCTAAAGATTTATGTCTACCATTACAGAACATTTTTTTTATTGTAGAAAATATTACTATTCATTTGATAATTTCATGCTAACATTAAGTAACAGTAAAATTTATACTAGATTGTATTATTTCCATGTTTTAGCACTATATACATTTGTCCATGCTTTCAAGTCAAAAGTTGAAGAATATTGCTTACTGTATTTTGGTGCTGGCATAGTTTTAAGCAATCCAAACAAGACTGTGTATTTGAACTGACAGAGAGTAAATGATTTGCATCTGGCATAACTGATAGTGGTGTCAAAACCTTGGAAGATAATTCATTGCAAACATATTCTTCTGGATGTCTAGCCACACATACTCAATTACCCAATTTCCTATCAAGAAATGAAGCCATATTATTGCCATAACAATACAAAGTATTTTGTACAAATAATTAAATAGATTATTTTGCGCTGATGGAAAATAGGTGGTTAGAAGGATTTGGTAGTGTTTTTCTCGTTGATGAGACAAGATAATTGTTCAACCTTCATTGCAGAAATTAAATTTCATGCCAAAATGCCTTTCTGACACCTATGGGATTGATGAACTAGTAAGAATACTCATAAATAACAAGCTAAAAAAAGGGGGGGGTAATATTTTTATCTACAGTTCCAAGATATAATTGGTAAGGCAATATTAGAATCAAGCTACACTAAAATGATGACAGAGATAGAACAGAACTTTAAGGACTTACAATATGTACTTGAACTATTGAAACCTTTTGAAATAAATATCTGCAACTCTACATACTGTGTTTAATTCATGAAA
Source organism: Saccopteryx bilineata (assembly GCF_036850765.1). Lineage (NCBI taxonomy): Eukaryota > Metazoa > Chordata > Mammalia > Chiroptera > Emballonuridae > Saccopteryx > Saccopteryx bilineata. Next base: position 92,365,728 of record NC_089494.1, on the reverse strand, counting down.
AGCTTCCCATTCTAGCAGTAGTTTTATGCTAGTAGCCTTTTGACATATACAAGCTCAATGGATTGAACATATTTTATGTTCCTATTTCAGTTCATAAGGAATTTATACATGTACTCAAGCTGATATTTGCAAATGGTATTTTCTTCAAATGAGCGTAGAATTGAGTTGAATTACATATTTCATTGAGAATGAATACATGCTGTACATAGGGAATCAACTTCAAAATAATTCAAACTAAATACATCACTTGCTATTAAACTGTATGCACCATAATTTTATGCCTCTTTGATATTTTAGTTGACTTTTAAGATCTTATTGTTCAATCAAAATAGCTACTGAGTACCTGCTCTGTTGTAGACTTTGTGCTAGGTGTTGGACGTGATACAGATTACTAAGAGTCCTATCTATATCTAGCTCATAGTTCAGAGAGGGTGTAAGAAATGCACTTTAAAAAGTATCATGACAGTGCAATATACTATTCAAACTGATATGGGCACAAACTGTGTATTGGTCATTTCAAAGAATGCTGCATTGTGAAGGTGATGGTAAAGATAAGTGTTATAGACTATATAACATGATAGTCATGCTAAAGATTTATGTCTACCATTACAGAACATTTTTTCTAAAATTTATATGTTGAAGTTGAACATGTGAAGACAGTGTAAAATGTGACACATTATTTTCAGCAGTCATATTTGGTAGCTGGAATCAATTGGTTATTATGCTGAAATAGTAAAAAAAAAGGTGAGGCACCGCCCACCCCAATGTGGCTGTATTTAGAGATGGGGCCTCTATTGAAATGAGTAAGGGTAAATGATATCACAAGTATAGGTCCCTGATCCTATAGGATTAGTGCCCCTTCTAAGAAGAGACACCAGAGAGCTTGTTCTCTCTCCTTATCGGTGCACAAAGAGGTTGTCATGTGAGTACACTTGGAGATGGTGGCTGCCTATATGTCAAAAAAAGACCATGAAATGAGGTCAATCCTGCTGGCACCTTAATCTTGGACTTCCCAGCCTCCAGATCTATGAGAAATTAACATTCTATTGCTTAAGCCATCCAGTGAAAAACAATATTTCAGATGCATTTTGAAGGATGAATTAGTTCCCTATAGAGCAGTGTTTTTCAACCAGTGTTCCGCAACACACTAGTGTGCCATGAGACATGGTCAGGTGTGCCGTGGGGAAATTAAACATGGGTCCCCAAACTACGGCCCACATGCCGGATACAGCCCATGGAGGCTATTTATCTGGCCCTCCACTAGCCGAACATAAACATTCCCCTCACAGTCCCTCCAGCTATCAGCAACAGGAAGAGTGGAGGCACAGGGAACGCTCACTGACCAATCACCTTCTAGGATTCATCCCGACCACTAGCGATGAACCAATAGTAGGCTGCCTCTCATCAACACCCAGGAAGGTCCCCGCTCGGGCTGCCGCGCACTTGTCATTGTGTGGCCGCGGCAGGAGTTGAAGCTGCTACTCCTCCCCATGGTCCCGATTTCTAATCCTGGTCAGGACTGGAGGTAAATGTTGCCACCACTAGATGAAGCCTCAGCCTCAGCTGGTTATGTCTATCCTGATGGTGTATATAGCTATTTGACCTTTTTCTTTTTAAAAGAGGCCCCCGCAGAGGGTTATATACATTGCATCACAATGTTATCTAACTTTAAAGCTAAAGTTTGCTGATCTTCCTTTGGACAGTTTTTGGTTATCTGTTGTCAAGGAGTTCCCCATTCTGGCCAACAAAGCTATTTTGACATTGCTCCCATTTTCAACCACATATCTATGTGAGCTGAGCTTTTCAAGCTTGACTGCAATAAAAACTAAAAACAGAGAGAGACTGAGAACTGTTGAGGAAGAGCTTCATGTGTGTCTTTCTACCATTCCTGCTAGGATATCCCTTTTGTGTTCATCGAAACAGGCCCAGGTTTCACACTAAGTGAGTATAAATACATTTAGAAACTATATTATTAACTATATGTATAATATGTACTGTGTTAGAGTGTCATTTTGTGTCATTTTGGTAGGTGGTGTGCCCCAGGATTTTGTAAATGTAAAAAATGTACCGCAGCTCAAAAAAGGTTGAAAATCACTGCTATAGAGGGGACAGCATTCAGAATTAGAAACCAATAGATAGAGAAAAGGGGCAGATGGAGAATGGAGAAGAGATACAGAATGAGGCAAAGACCAGGAACATTCTGAACAGAACAGCCCTTGGAAACAGAGCAGGCCACATGAATATACTTGACTAGAGGTAAAGAGTAGGGAAGTTGACATGTGATTTTTTGTCATTTTCAATCTCATATTAAGGCAGGTAGGAACAAAATAGATGAAATAAATCATAAAGATTTGAAATATTTGCCATGGGAATAAAAATGTGAGCTCTCTATAAGTCAATAACAGCCAGACAACATTGTTAGAGTTAGGCTGAGGTTAGAAACAGGTTTATAAGAATGAATCCATTTCTCCAGTTGTTTGGATGGTGACATTTTCCAGAAGGAATAAAAGTGAAGACAGCAGCAGATCGGATTGGTTGGATATGCAAGACTGGCAGGGCATCTGGGGCCCAACCAGGTTAGTGTTGGCATGGAAAGACGGCTGTCTGGCTGACCCAGTGACCTGTGGTTAGTAGAGAACAAAACTAAAGAAAAGCTAGAGCAAAGTTGAAAAGAAATAAAAACCAAAAGGATAAAAGAAAAAATTTAGATGAAGAATAGAGGGCAAAAATGAGAGATTTCATTTAATAATATTAAGAGCTAGGGAGATATTTTGAATAAAATGAGAATTTATTTTTAACATGATACATATGGCAGCAACTAGTGAGCTCTTTATCACACTGGCTTATTATTTTTTTTTTTCTTCTGGGTATTATAAATCACAATTCCCACTTAGGCAATAATGTTGCATGGGAAGAATTGATATAAGCCATATCCGTGAATGACCTATAAAAACTTCCCTAATATTATTTGCATCTTTTTCCTTTCGTGGTCACAGTGGAAAGCATGTGTTGATGACTCAGAGCCACAAAATGAAAGGAGTGTCACAGCCTCTTGCAGGTCAGAAACACCTCTTTGTTAATGTAGTTTTAATTAACATAGGAAGGAGTACAACAATAGTTGAGATATTTCAAGTGGGTTATTCTCTGCAAAAATTATGAGAATACTTTTCAATTCAATTTTTTTATAAATTAGGTACTAAATAAGCTAATTTCACACACACTCTAGTAATACTACAACTATACACAACTCATCTGGAAATTGCCATATGATGTTTTAATATCAGATCTTTTGGGGTTCAAAAGAGTGTAATTAATAATGACTATGAATTGTTTAAATATAATGCCATATTTATTGACAAATATTCAAAAGGTTTTATTTATTTTTTTGTCTATTAACTTTATTTTTTAAAAATTTTTATTTATTTATTCATTTTAGAGAAGAGAGAGATGGAGAGAGAGAGAGAGAAGGGGGAAGCAGGAAGCATCGACTCCCATATGTGCCTTGACCAGGCAAGCCCAGGGTTTTGAACCGGTGACCTCAGCATTTCCCGGTCGACGCTTTATCCACTGCACCACCACAGGTCAGGCATATTAACTTTATTTTTTAATCTAATTTATTGGGGTGACATTTGTTAATACAATTATATAGGTTTCAGGTATACAATTCTATAATACATTATTTGTATATTGTATTGTGTGTTTACCACCCCAGCAAGTCTCTTTCCATCATTATTTATCCCCCTTTCACTCTCTCCTACCTCCACCCACCCCTCTTCCCCCTTGTAATCACTACACTGTTGTCTGTACCTATAAATAGTATCAAATAATTTTACTCATAGGTGGAATCTCTTGGACAAAGTAAACTAACAAACAAAATAGAGACAGACTCATGAGAACAGACTAACAGCTGTCAGAGGGGAGGGATGTTGTGGGGCTAGATGCGAAAGTTGTCTGGCCTGTGCTGGCACAGTGGATAAAAGCGTAGACCTGGAATGCTGAGGTTGCCGTTTCAAAACCCTGGCTTTGCCTAGTCGGGACACATATGGGAGTTGATACTTCTATTTTAAAGTGCCAAAAGCTACAGAATTAATATTAATATTTTAGGAAATTTAAAGGACATTTTATTAATTTGGGCTAGGTGTGCAGAAAGATTTTGTAAGTGTGATTTCTATGCTTGTGTGATTAGTATCAAAATTAAGATGGCCAATGGCATTGTGTTGTAAATGCAGAAGAGGAAGGAGACTTGAATTCCCTGACCTTCCCTCATACTTATGGGAGGAGGGGTGAATAGCTATCCAGGTGCAGGGAAAGGGAAGATTAAACAGGCCCTTTCCTCTCCCTTCTTTCTTTCTTTAATGGGCCACTCACAAACACTTATCTTCTGAAAACCATGTAAGCTCCCCCTCCCATCCTGAAAATGTGTGATTAATGTATATACATCTAGACCAGTGTTCCCCAACCCTCGGGCCTGGACCGTGCCGGTCCGTGGGCCATTTGGTACAGGTCCACAGGGAAAGAATAAATAACTTACGTTATTTCCGTTTTATTTATATTTGTCTGAACGATGTTTTATTTTTAAAAAATGACCAGATTCCCTCTGTTACATATGTCTAAGACTCACTCTTGATGCTCGTCTTGGTCACGTGATACATTTATCCGTCCCACCCTAAAGGCCAGTCCGTGAAAATATTTTCTGACATTAAACTGGTCCATGGCCCAAAAAAGGTTGGAGACCACTGCTCTAGACAAAGGGATGGCAAATGAACACTAAAAGGTTTGGGAATGTCTTTTAATATGAAAAACAACATTTTTTGCTATTATGTTACCTTATAAGTTTTAATATAGAGGAATGTTTTTTTATAAATTCTATAGACAAATATTATAAGCTTGATAATGATTGTGTCATGCCCCCCCCCTCCTGTTTCACCAACCTGTGTGTGATCAAGAGTATATAACCTGCCTCAGGGCTATATTCGAGGCTGCACAATTTGGATCTGTTGTCCTGTGTTAGCCATATGCAGCCAGCATATTTAATAATTTCCTCCTTTAATAAAACTTTTCAAAAAGTTATTTGGACTACGTGCCTCTACAAACACCTGTGGATTTGGGGATTTAGTTACTTTACAACACTTCCCACTCTTCCCCCTTCTTTTGCTCTCTTTCTCTCTCTCTCTCTAAAAAGGAATAAATAAAAATAAAGTTGAAGGGATTCAGCAAAATAAAAATTAGATATATTTGAGGAGTTTTAATTCAGATTTTAATTTAGAATGCCCAACCACACTGTAGAGCCAGAAGCCAAGGCTACCATCACAGCAGCCCGGCCCATGAAGGTTCGCATTGGATTCAGACAGTCGGTAAAGAAACAAGGGAGCCACAAACTGATAGGCCATTTTTAATTCTAGCTTGCACCCGGTGGGCAAGTAAAAACACACACTGGGCTCCAAAACCCACTCACATTCAGTGCTCATAAAGCCACTGACTTATCTGAGTTTCCTAGAATCAAAGGTTTCTACCTCACCAGCCTTATTCTCCTCAGTTCCTCATCTCCTTCCTTATCCCAGATACAAACTCTGCACAAACTGGCATCTCACTCAGCACTCCGCTATCTTGGCTGCTTTTCCTGGCCACATGGCCTCTTTCTGCTCTCTGTTCTGCTCCCTCTGCTCTCTCATGCTAATCATCCCAGGAACCAAGAGCACAAGCTCCTGTTCTGCCCCTATTTTATATTGTAGCTTCACAACCTCTAATCCAATATACAAAATAGGGAAGTCTCTAATAGAAAGTCACTTCTCTGAGGCATGATTGGATTGTACCGCCCCACATCAAAAAGGGTGGGAAAGGCTTAATCCCAAAACCAAGCCCCAGGCTAAACAATCCTGCCTGCCCCCAACACACATTAATATCACCTGGGCAACGTTATCTTTTACAAAGTGAGCATAATACATTTTATCTGCCCAACGCACATCTCTCAACAAAGTCCTTGCCTCCCAGGCATCCCACCAAACCAGGATGCCAGCAGAGTGGTGCATGCACTAGGGGACTCAGGTGGGAGCTCCAAGAAGAGACGCGTTTACCTCCTCGGCTCTATTCCTCCCTGCCCCTAAGCAGACTTTCTTCCCCATCTAGTTTCACCATTCCTTTGAATGACAGAAATAAAGCCATTGTTTGTGGGAGGGAGGGAGAAAGCAAGAAAAACAGCACAATAATCTTCCAACTACATGTTCTTTTTGCCTCATAAGTGGTTTTCTAAAGATATTTTACAGCTTGTTCCTCCAGATAAAGGAGAGAAGATAAAAAAAAAAAATGCCTGTAGAGCTCTTTTTCAGTTAGAAGACAAAGGATACATGTCAATGCTAATAGAGTACTGTTGGGCAGATAAAATGTATTATGCTCACTTCCTTAAAAATAGGCGCTGCCCACGTGAGGCCATTGCCCAGGTGATGTTAATGTGTGTTGAGAATTGTTGTAGCCTGAGGCTTGGTTTTGGGATTAAGCCTGTCCCACCCTTTTTGGTGTGAGGTGGTACAATCCTATCATGCCTCGGAGAAGTGACTTTGTATTAGAGACTTCCCTATTATGTATATTGGATTAAGGGTTTGGATTTCTACACTATAAAATGGAGGCAGAACGGGACTCGGCGCTTGGTTCCTGAGACTAGTATTAGAAGAGAGAGCAGAGGAGAGCAGAGAAAGGCCACGTGGAGGAGGCCAGGAGAAGCAGCCAAGATGGTGGAGTGCTGAGTGAGATGCCAGTTTGTGTAGAGTTTGTATTTGGGATAAGGAAGGAGAGATGGGGAACTGAGGAGAATAAGGCTGGTGAGCTAGAAACCTTTGATTCTAGGAAACTCGGATAAGTCAGTGGCTTTGTGAGCACTGAGTGTGACTGGGTTTTGGAGCCCAGTGTGTATTTTTACTTGCCCGCCGGGTGCAAGGTAGGATTAAAGGCTATGGCCCATCAGTTTTTGGCTCCATGGTTTCTTTACCGACTGTCCGAATCCAATGCAAACCTGCATGGGCCAGGCTGCTCTGATGATGGCCCTGGCCGTGGCTGCTGGCTTTACAAGTACCTTTGCATAAACAGACTAGAAACAGTGCAATACCTTGATCCTTAACCTCAGAAGTGGCCAAAGTAAGTTTTTACCTCAGTTTCTTCTTATTTTGCAAAACTCCACAGCACCCTCTCCCAACCTCCCACATTCTCTTGAGAACCAGCCCTGAGGAAGGTGAGAGAGGGTATAGTTTTAGCCAAAGACCATTTGTGAGGTTTATGAACAAAAAGATTAGGCTGAATAGGGGCCTTGAAACAAGGTAGGAGCTGAAGACAATGGTGTCCTTTGGAATAAAATTTTGCACTGTGGAGTCACTCAGAACACCTAGTTTTATTGTTTAAGAGCTGTTGCCTTTGATAAGCCATTTCCTTTCTTTGAATCTCAATTTTTCTTCTCCAAATTGTCCCCCAAAAATATCCCCTTTATATACATGTTGTAAGAATTTAAAATCATAAATATAAGCAGTGTGTGTAATCTGACAATGTAAGAAACTTCCAAATCTATAAGAATTTTTTATGAGTTTATTTGAGCCAAACTGTTAATAATCGCCAGTGTTGGGCAAATGAGTTTGTAAAATTTGTATATTTTAGATTGCTCACTTTTATTGTTAAAAAATGGAACTGGGCAGCCATGTGTGTGCTTGCCCTCAGAGCAGGGTAGTTAATTGCAAATTGCAGATTGCATTCGTGTTTGGGAGAGGTGTATGGCCAGTAGTCTCGACCATTGCAGCCATTCACATGCAGGTTCAGGTTCCCATTGGATTCAGGAAGATGGTAAAGAAATAGAGGAGCCAAAAATGGTGGGCCACTCCTTTATTAAATCTCACTCTGGCTGACAAGGAAACACACAGGGCTACCAAAGCCACTGACTCATTCAACATTTCCACAACCAAGAGAATCTTCTCCAGTTCCTCCTAGAATCAAAGGTCCCACCAGTCTTAGTGGAGCTCGTAAAGCCCCTCATGTCTGGTTTCCCATCTTTACACCTTCTCTCTCTCTGCACAAACTTGATTCTTCTTCAGCACTCTGCATTCTCTCTGCTCTCTCTCTGCCAACATGGCTTCTTATTCCTTCTTCTTTTCTTTTCAAAACTTTCTGGTGTGAAAACCTCTTGTCCAGCAAACATTAGCAATACAATGGCCTTTCCTAAGCAAGATTGTAATTTGCAACTTCACAGACCACATATACCTGGTACTACTGAGCACTATTTTGTAACAATAAAAGTTAGCAAACTCAAAAAATACAGATTTTACAAACTTATTTGCCCAACAAGTGGCCATTGTTTTGCTAATGTTTGCTAATGGAGGGGTCTTTGTGAACCCAGGAAGTTTCACAGGGAGAGTAGAGAGAATGCAGAGTGCTGAAGAAGAAGCCAGTTTGGCAGAGAGAGGTGTGCAGATGGGGAACCAGAGCTGAGAGGCTTTGGGAGATCCACTGAGACTGGTGAGGCTTCTGATTCCAGTGTTAAACCTAATCCGGAGAGACCCGAAACATTGAAGACACGAACAAAGTCCGTCTATTACACACCAAAGCTTTATTGTCTAGCTTGGCCAAGCGGCGGCAACCCCAACAGAAACCTGAGGGAGAGCGCACTGGCCCTTTGTTCTACTTAGTTTTTATAGTTTTGTAAGTGGGAAGTACAGAAGCAAAAATTGTAACTTATTGATTACCTTACCACTATTGATTATAGTCCTATGTCCTTTAACTTGATAGGATCATGTTCAATTTGCAAGCCATACATTATTTTGGAGAAAACAAAATTTACAAGTCAACACAATGGTAGAAAGATGTCTTTTTACATATTAAAAAGGCATTCCTATATTATCTAGTGTTTATCTGCTATCTCTCTGTCCAGAGTTACACGTGTTAACCACACGCATTTACATAGGAGAGGTAGTTTCTGTGGGGACAAATGCCCGCAAATGGCTCATTGCTATAAGAAAAGGTTTATTTTGGCTTTTCTCTCCCTGTACCTGGCTAGCCATTCACCTCTTTCCCCACAGGTGTGGTGGAATGTCAGGGAATCCATGTTTTCCTCCCCTTTGCAATTACAATACATTGCCAAAGGCCATCCTGGTTATGCCAATCACACAGTACAGACTATTTCTCACAATTTCTCTGCACATGTTAACTCAAATTAATAAAATGTTCTTCAAGCCTCCCAAAATCTTAATATTAATTCTGTAGCTTTTAGTACTTTACAACACCTGCAGGTGAGGTGGCACAGTGGCTCCTCACTAGGAGGAACCAGAGAAGATTCTTGATTGTGGAACCAGAGAATGCATCAGGGCTTTGGGAGCCCTGAATGAAAGGGAAATGTTTTCTTTGCCTGTTTACTCGTCAGCAGGTATAAAACTTTAATAAAGGAATGGCCCACCAGTTTTGGCTCTGCTGTTTCTATACCATTTGCCCAAATTCAACAGGTACCTGCATGGCCATGACGGTGGCAGCCCCTGGCCTTACAGCAAGGAAGCAAAGTCTCAGTGTATTGAGAAAAGGCCCTGGAAAATGGCAGTTTTGCCATTTATTTTATAAATTACATTCAAAGGGAAAGACTTCAAGGGGGTTACATGAAATTGACTGGTGACAGATTAGGAAGGCAGGAGAAAACAAAGTGAGGAAATCTCTGGAATTGGATAAAAGGTAAAAATGTATATACTGTACTAAAGTTTTTTTACATAGGCAGGAATAAGATAGTTAACAATTTCAAAGAAGTGCTTTCATGTACATCATAGACCCAAAAAACAACAAACAGGCTCAATTAACCTAACATTGACCTATGTTAGAGAAAAATACCTCCCTAGAACACGACTACCTACCATGAAATGCTTTTAGTTAGAAAGTTTTTATTTTAGATCGTCTGGTGCGGTTACTTTAGGTCTCTGAGCTTACTGGCCACCGTGCAGGGCTCACGTGAGCTGGCCAGGTTTAGTCTTTCTTTACTGGTTTTGGCCCACAAACCTAAGAGAAATACTAAAAGAAAGCAACTTGCTTAGCCAACCAACAGATATTTGAGTACCCTACTACAATTGTTCCTTGGTATCCATGGGGATTGGTTCCAGGATCCCTCACTGTTAGCAAAACCCTCGGAAGTTCAGCTCTCTTATAAAATGGCATAAAAAAAGCATCCAGTCTGCCCTCTGCATCCACATATTCCCAACCGCAGTTTGAAAATACTATTTTAGATCCATGGTTGGCTAACTCCATAGATCTGAATCCATGACAACAGAGAGCTGACTGTTTATCTGAGATCAGCTTCTTTAAACCTGCAGCAAAGTATTGGGGAAACAATGATGATACAGGCATCTTTTGGACCATGTCTGAAACTTTTCTGTAAACCTAAAAATATTCCAAAATTAAAAGTGTATTAAAAATAAAAAGCATGAAGTCTTCTTAGTCGTCCTTCCCAATATGGCGCAGTCAGTTAACTTCATCAAACTGAATCTACCACAACTGGAAATGCTCAAGAACCAGCTGGACCAGGAAATGGAGTTCTTGTCCATGTCCATTGCCCAGCTCAAGGTGGTTCAAACCAAGTACATAAAAGTCAAGGACTGTCTGAATGTGCTGAACTAGAGCCATGAGGGGAAAGAATTACTTGTCCAACTGATGAGTTCTATGTATGTACCTGGGAAGCTACATGATGTGGAACAAATGCTCATCAATGTCGGAACTGGCTACTATATAGAGAAGACAGCGGAGGATGCCAGGGACTTCAAGAGGAAAATAGACTTCCTCACCAAGCAGATGGAGAAAATCTAGCAAGTCCTGCAGGAGAAGCATGCCATGAAACAGGCTGTCATGGAGACAAAGAGCCTGAAGACTCAGCAACTCATAGCCTTGGGGGCAACTAAGGCTATCAAGGCCTGAGAACTTGTTCCAGAAATAGTGCAGAGGGTCTCAACTTTAGGGGCCTGGGACTTTGTGGTGAAGAGAAGGGTTTTGTGTTTAATGTTAATAAATGTTCCAGCTGGGCAAAAAAAAAAGAAAAAGAATAATAAATAAATAAATAAATAAATAGCATGAATATGGCATATGCATATGTTTAATAAGCATAATATTATATTTATCTTTCATACACTTTACCAAAATAATTTTGTGCTACATATAAAACATGAAGCTGAAATTTATGTAAGACATGACCATAGGTGTTTCAAATAATGCCTCATGGCCAATAGATTTTAAGTGAAGCCCAGACAAGTTAGAAACAACTTGCTTTGGCAAGAGGGGAGGATCTCTTAAATTTACCCTAGACCTATAATCTTCTTACCTGAAACTTTCTGACCAGATGTGTTTTGAAACTCAGATGTTTTTCTATTTTAGAAAAGAATTACAAGACATTCTACCAGAGGTCTGGGGCAGAACCTTCTAATTGACCATATTAGTGTTTCTGCAGTGAAATTATGCATATCAGGTAACTGAGTTAAAGAACAGAAACACCTCACATTAGGTCAGGTCTAGTTTTTGCCACCCTATAGCATTTATTTCAGTTTTCAGAACCTAGGTTTCTCAGCTAACAAATATGGATATGTGTACTGAGAAAATCCCTAAGTTATCACCAACTAACATTTATTTCTTTTCTTCTCCAGTTTTCTGTATACAAGTCTTTAGCTTGGCAATGGCTTTTACTTCAGGAATGGCAAATAAATGTACTCTACTGATAATTTTTTTAATGAAAAAAGTGAAACACAAAAGCAAAATATGAAAAAAGTGAAACACAAAAGAAAAAGTTGTATCACCTTTTGCCATTCTGGCAATTCTGTGTCTTTTGAGTTTGAGGGATGAATTACCCATCACCCTCCTTGCTTCTCCTTCCTAGATGTGTCACTGACTTAGTCAAACTTTTCTTGATATAATGAAGAGGAAAAACAAACAAAGAAGCCAGGCCACTATGTTTTTCAAAACTAAGACTTTCATCAGAGACCATTTTACTTTCTTAGTTATTAAAAAATCAATACTTCCTCATTCACAATTTTTTAAACTTGGTTAAAAAATAGAGAGCTACATGAATATTTCAATTTGAAATATTTAAAAATATTTTATCTTCATCATAAATAAAATTAATTTAGTAATAGCTTTATTGAAACCAGGCATTCTTTCTAAACTAAGAATTCCAGATGTTTTTAGTCGCTGCCTGTGACATTTCCACAATCAGAATAAATTACATTTCCAGAGTAATGTAATAGATAGAAGTGCTGAATAAATCTCGTGCAGTTGAGATGACAAAATTAACATGCTGATGACATTTTAATGTTTCAATATAATCAAGGGGGCATGGATCATGCCTCCACCAGTTCTAATATAATTCTATTCTTTAATCTTTTTCTAAGACAAAATAAAATATAGATAGATTGCAGAAAGTGTATAAGCACAGTATGCTTCAGTCTTCAGGCAAGCTATTTAGGATGCATCTGAAATGCTATTTAGGCTCAGTTTTGCCAGTAGTTATTTTACCAAAGCAATTGTGTTATATATAAAAATCCTGGATTAAAGACAGATATGTTGTTCTCTTTCTGAAGGTTGCTACTGATGCATCTGCTTCAACTACTATTTTATACTTAGACAAAAAGTTTGCTGATTTAAACAGGAAAATAGTATTTTTTATTGGATCCAATAAATGGCTGCTACTTACCTAGTCTCACAAAAATATATAAACAAATAAAGAAAAACTTCTTGGACTCAAATGAGAAAAAAAAAAGATAAATAGCTTATAACCATTAAAGTATGAAGAACACTTTATTATTTCTTTTTCTAACAATAAAATACAAACTGATATCTTAAAGCCATCTTTATTGCTGGAAAAAAAATAGCCTGACTATGCACATAGGGTGAAGATCTGTATTGAATGTTGACCAAGTTTTGGACTCCTTGTTCAGTGACACTGGAAAGGAGAATAAAGGACAAGGAGATGAAATGGAAGTAACCTTGTCTTCACTTATATGGAAAGGGTAGTGCTGACAGGCTAATTGGAAATGATAAACAGTGATGACCTTGCCAGGAGTCAGGTATAGATAAAAGTAGATGTCATGAGTTGTTTCTAGAGCATACAAGGTGTTCACCATAGAACAATGGCAGGATAGATATTTATGGTTCAACAGTAATTTTAAATCTTGTACTTGATTATAAACCTCTTTTATTCAATAAAAATCTCATTCAGAGATGTAATATATTAAACTGAGAAGAGAAGCACCCCCTGAGTGAAGCAGGGGCCTCATGGTTGGCCCTGATGTGGCTTCCTCGAGGACAATATCAAGTTTGCTGCTGTAGATTTACCAAAACATGGAACAGAAAAAATATTTTTTCAAGATCTTTTTCTAATATATTTTTCTAATTTGGTCACTGCCAAAAAATTGGTCTTTCTAAAATACACACAATCTTATAATACTTCCCACGTTTCCAACATGGGTGGACCCCACTTCCAGAGGACAACGGGCAAGGCCACTCTTGCCAGACCTCTGCCTCCCTCTTCACTTTCTATATGTTCTCTGTGACAGAGTGGATAATTTCAGCTGCAACTAAAAGAGACCTAATTTGGACTGACTTCAATAATTATTCAATAATTAATTATTCCTATCCCTGAGTAAGGCAACTCTAAGCAGAACAAGTAGAATGGCTTGAGAATGTCATCAAAGTACTTAATTCTTTCATCTCTCTGGTCCCCTGTCTGATGGCTATTTTTCTAGTGATCTTAACATGGCTGACAAAAACAACTAGGACTTCTCTTTTTTTACTTCTGCCAGGAGGGAGAAAGAAAGAAGAAGAAGAAGAGCAGGAAAAGGTGTGAGAGGAGTGGGAGTGAGGAGGGAGGCCGGCGGGAAGATAAGAAGAGAGGAGATGAGAAAAGAGGAGAGGAGAAGAGAGGGAGAAAGCTAATCTCATTTTGGGAAATAAATTTTACCAGTCTCATTTGCTCAATCTTGAAACAATTAATATTTGGCAAAAGAAGACCAATAATCAATTGGCTGAAGAAGCAGAAAGGGATATTTTTTTAGAGTATCCATTATTCTATCCCAAATAAAGTCTTTCCTACAATTCCACATCTGTAATCTAATAGAATAATCCACATTTAACTGCCAAAATAAGTATTCAGAGAGGTTGAGAACAACTTCAGTAGTAGCTCTGGAAGCAGAGACTGGATTAATACGGCTATTTTGTTTCGGTCTCAGACAGGAAGCTTTAGAAGAGGATATCAAGCAGCAATCAAGAGAATGTTTCAATGACACACCCAAGTAATTCAAATATGCAATTGTGTTCATTTCTCTCTCTCTCTCTCTCTCTCTCTCTCTCTCATTAGATACCTTGAAAGACAGATTGGCCTTACATTTTGACCATTAAGTAAAGGGCAGAGGAATATCCAGAATGTAGATTTTTTTTTACATCAAAAACACATTGCCTATCCCAAGCATCTATAAAAGCACTCCAAGCTGTCAGTTGCATTAGCAGACTGATGTCTCTAAAGACCTCCCATACGCTAAAGATCTAAGGTCTCTTGGTGGTGGTTTGGTTGAGATATGTCTCCCTTCCAATCTTGCTTATTGAATTTGAAAACCTCCATAGCTTTTTCTGTCATGGAAGTTGTACAGAGAATTGCTATAGGAATGAGTTAATAGGAAAAAATAAGAAAAGGTCTAATATGAAGTTAAGATAAATGTAAACTAACTTTTCCAGTTCAATACATTGACAATGACTAGATATATTTTCCCTGAAAAATTTGGGGTGGAGAGGTCTTTTTATAAGATATCTGACCTTAAAATATTTCTAACTTCAGTGTAACACTGTTGCAGTTACCTAATACTTTACTTTCTCAAAGAGAAAAGAAGTAACTCAAGGTTTTTTTACTTTGTTTACACAATAATGGTACAACTGTTATCTTCCTTATATTAAAAAATGAATTACTAGTGTATTTCTGCTAGTGGGGTCAACTCAAGTTGAATTTGTGAAGGGATAAAATTTCTTATGGTTGCTGTCATTATTTCCAGCACCTTCACATATAGTACCAAATTATTAAAGAGCCACATTGCAGAAAACCATATAGATCTCCGAACTTCTTCAGGTTTCCAAGTCCCATAAAATCAATTCTGTAAGTGTGCATGTTCTTTCTGATAAGTGACAACAGGTTTAGGGCTACAACTTAATTATAAATACTTCACTGGAATTTTCTAATTATTTTGATGAAAATGGAGTTGGTAGAAGAAAAATACTGGAAAATTCATAGAATAAGATAGAGACCCTTAAAATAGAAGAAGCACTACAATATTAAAAATCCAAGCATTAGTGACCTCAAAATAAGTGTGTTAGCTAGGCCCTGGCCAGGTGGATCAGTGGCTAAAACATCATCCAGGCCTACTGAGGTCATAGGTTCGACCTCCAGTCAGGGCTTGTATAAGAAGTAATCAATGAATATATAGCTAGATGAAACAACTAATAAGAACAGTGAGTTGATGCTTCTCTCTACCTCTTTCTCTTGTTTTCTCATTCTCTGTCTCTATTTCAAATCAATGGAAAAAAAGAGTATAATGTAGGCAAACTGAATTTGAGTAAGGAGAATATTTTCCCCCTCAAAATACTTTCAAGTAAGCATCTATTTCTCTCACCTTCTTTAAAAATTCCTGAGTCAATCACAATTAGCTTCTTTAATTTTTTTTTTATTTTTTAAGATTTTATTTATTGATTTTAGAGAGGAGACACACACACACACACACACACACACACATACAGAGAGGGAGAGAGAGAAGGGAGGAGCAGGAAGCATCAAGTCCCATATGTGCCTTAACCAGTCAAGCCCAGGGTTTTGAACCGGCAACCTCAGCATTCCAGGTCGACGCTTTATCCACTATGCCACCACAGGTCAGACCTTCTTTAAATCTTTATAAATATGTTAATATATAGTCTTGCCAAAAATTATATGATGGTAAAGGCTTTCAAAAATACAACAAAAGTACAATCATCAAGGACATCACCAATACAGAATGCCATGTTAATGTGAGCAATCCAAAAATCATAAAAGATGCTCTGTTTACATAAAGAAAGCATGTTTTTCTATATGTACATACACATATACATATGGAAAGATATGGTTTCTTTTGCATTGATATGTCACCGGGTTGATAATATTCTTACATTATATCTTTAAAATCACAAACAAAAATTTTACAGCCATGAATTCGGCATTGCATAAGCTAACACACTTGAAGAGGCCTTCTTTTCTTCATTATTTTGACATTTTCTAGATAGAATATACTTTTATAAAAAAGAGGAAATATACTTAAGGTTACTCATCCTGGCTCTTTATTAAAAAGCATTTGCTAAGTTGCAAAGAATTTCTTTTCAGAAACATTGCCTTTAAATATTCATATCAATGTTAAATATGTGTATTTGTTGGGTTACATAAAGAGTACAGATTGGTGAAAATCCAGATAGATACTCAGTATCTTTTTTCTGTGTAGAAAAGTCTGAAAGAAGACAAAGACATTCTGCTCTGGAAATAACCCTCCCATGATTTCCTTATCCTGCATACAACTTCAAGCATATTTGGATAGATTAGGACCACTCATGCAGATCAATTCCCTGGTTATGGCTAACTTGAATACCCAATTAATAGACTATGCACAGAGCAACCAACAATATGGTTATCTGATTTTTGTTCACCTCTCTTTTTTCTAAGATTTTGCTCGCATTCCTGTGCATAGGAAACAGATGCAGAGGTTATACCATGTATATTCAGGCTTGTTGAAGAGAAAGGAGAAAGGAGAAAAGAGGAAGGAGAAAGCCAAAGCAAAAAGGAAGGAATAGAGAGGAGTAATGGAATGAATAAATTATGGCTAGAAAGACAATGATAAAATATAGTCATGAGGAAGATAAGAAAATGAAGAGAGAAAAGTGTAGGAAAATGAAATATAGCTATTGAATCAGAAGTTCAATTTAATGTATTTCAATGAATAGTCCTCCAATGTCTTCTAGCTTCAGATTAGCCAAAATCACAATAATTTAACTATGGGAATGAGGTAAGAAAGAGACTTATAAAACTTTCCATAATTTGACCATAATATCACAAAGGCAGCATCTAAGAAAGTGACATTCTTACAATCAGAAATAAAACAATTCAAATTGCCATTTTTAAATGCACTAGAGTTCTTTTCTTAAAAAATGATAGCTGCAATAGAAGTATACAAACTAATTAATATTATTTTAGCTTATTAAAGGGAAGATTTTATTCTAATTTTTTACAATAGATTTCAAATTATCACTAAAGTAATTGTTCCGGAGCTCTGTGATAAATAAATTCTTTTCTTCTTAAGTTAAAATTAATCAGTTAAAAGTAAACAACTCAAGTTCAAACTACAGATGTGGACTTCAGTTTCTCAAAAATTTTTGACTATACTCTGAGACATGTGCCTATTACTATATAAATTTAAAAGCCAATATGCAATATATTTAATTTTGTTTAATAATCACTAAGACAATTAAAAAAAATTACAACTTGCCACATTATGATAAGTACGTGAGTCAAGTTCAGAATCCTCTTAGCTTCCACCCACCCTCATCAGCTTCCAGATGCATATTCCACTGCCAAAGTCGCTCCACGGCCTCTATTATGTGTTCCCTATAATTTAATATCTTTTGTACACTGGTTAGACACTGCTATTAACACAAAAATCTATACATAGTCTAGAGAAGAGACCACAGAATTCAGGATCAAGTTGCTAATACTACTAAGTACTGCTAATTACTGTGAAGACAAAAATCTTAATTCTGGATTCTAATCCATTGCCAGAATAAATTTATTCTCAGAGCAATGTTAGAGGATATTTGAATAGTATTGCAGTCATGTGACCAGTCCAAAAATCCATAGGAGTCACATACTTCTGATTTACTTTTCAAAAATATAAGTGTAAAATTCATTATAAATAGTCTACATACAGTCTATATATATTTATACATTATACATTTAAAATCACTTCTGAAAGAGAGATGACCTTGGTGGCTGCAGGATCTGTAACTTACAAATACTAAATCATTATAAATGACTTTTATTCTAGGATAGAGTGCACTCTGTTTTGTAACATTTATTGTTAATTTCATTCTTCACATCCCACTCATTAAGTATCATTTGTAGCATAAAATACTAGGTGTTTCAGGGAATATAAATTAAGCTGTATTTATCTTCAAATTCTACATAAAGTAATTGGGTAAACAGGATGCCTGCGAGTTATTTTGCTATAATATGTATTCATTCATCCAATAACATTTATTCAGTTATGACTATCTTTTATATTCTATTAGATGCTAACAGCTAATGACAAACACGGAGATAGGTAATGCTTACTAAATATTTCTGTGAACATGTGCTACATGAATTAATTTACTTAGTGTTCACAATTACCCTATTAGACAGGTACAATTTTATATTGCACATATTCGCATATCATAAAATGAGGTGCAAATACCTAAGCCTGAGTCCCCTAAGCAAGTAAGTAGTGGAGCAGGGATTCAAACTCAGGAAATTTCTTTCAAAATCTACAACTTCAGCAGCTACTAGTTATGGCCCCTCATATGCACATAAAAGGTGGCTCTGCTTTAAATTTTAAAACCTATTTGGAATGCTCTATCTTCAGATATAAACAAATTTATACCTTTTGGAGATAGAAAGTGACATTTTAAGCAGCATAAACACAACTGAATTAGTGAATAATGTAGAGTTCAGAGAGCTATGTATTCCTTCAGAATCCACTGAAAAAGTATTTCCAGGAGTAAACACTTGAATTTTGAAAGAAACATATAAATGTCTAATTCCGGAGAACAGAATTGCCCTTAATCCTTTGACTAGTATAAACATTCATGTACGCCCTCATTCAAATGGTTAACAAAAACTCACTACTCAAAGGGTTAAAAACCAAATCCAGGGAGAGCGTGTTGGAGCTACCCTGCATATCCATCAGAACCAACAGAGACTGAACTTGGTAAAGCAAAATTTCTGGGCTTAACATGAATTCTGAAGTCCACCAAGTTAACTAAATCTACTATTCTTTACCTTGCTAGAATCCTGAGCTATTGTTTTTACTGGCAAAGTTTGTGACAATCCAAGGACATGGGCACTAATCACTCATGAGATATAAATGTGTAAATCATGAAAGGTCAAAAGAGTAAAACACTAAACTTAGTGTCTTCATAAGCATTTAACTTTGATTTACTAATATAGTCATCACATGTTAATTGAACAGTACTATTAGGTATATACAAGATATGAGTTAATTATATGTCACTTAAAATAATTATATAGAGGATACACATTAATCGATTCACTGTTGCTTATATCAGGTATTATTAATTCATCCTGAGGTCAAGGCCAGTTGCAGTGACAACGGTTTATGGAAGTTTCCATTGCAGAAAATGAGTTATGATCTGAGATTACTTAATCTTCCTTTTCCCCCAATAAGTCAAAGACTCAACTTTGTTCGTGAACCTCCCCGTTTTTCTCCAGCCTATTATTGTTTTTATATTGGGCTAAATCACTTTTACTTTATTTTATATCCAAGTGTTTCATGTAGTTCTAGAAATTTCTATCTACTATATATAATACAGATAACTGTGTACTAGTTTTTAAGGATTAACTCATTTATTATTTGGTAAAGGAAGATATACTAGATTTCTGGTATAGCCAGGAAGCAGCCAGCCTCTGGTAAGCAATTAATCAATCAAAGTTATTATATCAGTGACACCTTTCTTATCCTAGGAATCAAACTGGAAATTTTTCCATTACTGATTGTTATAATTTGCAGCTATTAAAATATTACTGTAAAGTAATATTTGAGAAAAGCTGAACTATAAAATAGTATATATAATATTTTACTAAGGAGTTATATAAATATATAAATTTTACCATAAACTCTTACACAAAATATTAGCAATTATTACATTGAACCATATCAAAATTACAACTAAACTACAGAATAACCATCTCTCAGAACTGCCTGAGCCCTGGCCGCATAGCTCAATTGGTTGGAGAGTTGTCTCAAAACTCTAAGGTTGAAGTTTGATCCTTGGTCAAGGCACATACAAGAATCAACCAATGAATGCATAAGTAAGTGAAACAACAAACCAATATTTCTCTCTCTCTCTCTCTTTCATACTCTCCCTTTCTCTCACCCTATGATATCAATACATGAATATACTGCCTGAAATCTGGCTGAATGGAAGACCTACAACTAGGGAATTAAAGAAGAAGCCACATTGAGACTCATAGGCAGAGTAGAGGCACAGAATAGGCTTGTCTCACACCCACATTTGGTGGATAAAAATTAGAAGAGATATCTTGACTGCAGAGATCCCCATTATGTGTGAGGGATCCCAGTTCCACACCAGATTTAGAGCCTAGTCTTCCAGTGCCAGGAAGAGAAGTCCCCATAATTTCTGGTTCTAAAAACCAGTGGGAATTTACGCTGAGAGAAACAGAGGTTGCTGGAGTCACAGGGAGTTCGTCATAAGGGCTCTCCCATGAACTAACTTGAACTTACTTCCTCTGAGCTCCAGCATGTGGGCAGCAGCTTGAAAGGCACCAGAGATATATGGAGAGAAATTGAACTGCCTGGCATCAAAAACAGCTTGGGGACCAGCTTTCTGACAGAAACAAGTGCTGGTAGATGTCATTGTTTCTTTTTTTTTTAGCTCTTCCACAACAGAGTCAGTAGGTAGACACTATATATGAGACTCCATCAACTTGGCTCACCCTGTTTTTCCCACCCTGGTGATTCCCTGAGACCTTGCTCCACCGATCCTTTAGGCCCACCCAAGCTATTTCCAGAGACTTTTCCATACAAATGGTCTATTTGGCTCATGCTTCATGTTTTTCTAAAATCTTTCAAACAAGCAGGATATGGCCTCAGCACATACCTCTCAGTGGTCCCAGAACTAGCAGCAGCAGGTGTTGTCTTACAGCTTGGCCTCTCCTGGGCCCCTCCAAGCCCAGCACAAGTAGCAGCCATTTGAAGATTATTTTGAGATATATATATATATTTTCTAATGTTATTTATTTTTCAGAGATAGAAGAGAGAGAGAGAGAAGAGAGAAAGAGAGAGAGAGAGAGAGAAGGGGGAGGAGCAGAAAGCATCAACTCCCATATGTGCCTTGACCAGGCAAGCCTAGGGTTTCGACCAGTGACCACAGCATTCCCATGTCAACGCTTTATCCGCTGTGCCACCACAGGTCAGGCCTGAAATTTATTTTGTAGCATGTGCCAGGTGTTCTCTGGCAGAGGAAAGGCCATAGGTGATATTGGTCTATACCTTCTGGGAGGCCCCAGAGCCAGTGTACCTTTTTGACAGCTTCAGAGCACATTGAAGTATCACCACCAAACTACCTCCACAAGTGACACACTTAAGTAGTAGACTCAACAGGCACCAGAGCCCCACAAAAGTAAGTCCTACTCTGTGGGGTGGGCTCTTCCACAGTGTTTGGAAATTGGTGGTTGTTGGTCACAGGTAGTCCTTGCAGCTGATCAACCTTGGAATAAGTCCCTCCCATTGACATGCCAAAAGCAATCAAAAGTCAACTACAATAGGAGGGTGTACACAGGCCACATGGGGGGTACACACCTCAAATGCCCATTTTGGGTGATAGAGAGGCTGTGCTTACATTAAGCCATTCTACCAATCTTAGGAAAGGTAACAGCTCCACCTAATACATAGCAATAAACACAAGGAGGCTGCCAAAATGAGAAGACAAAGAAACATGTCCCAAGTGAAAGAACAGAACAAAACTCCAGAAAAAGATCTAAACAACATGAAGACAAGCAATTCACTAGATGCAGAGTTAAAAAACACAGATTATAGCCTGACCAGGTGGTGGCACAGTGGATAGAGCATTGGATTAGCACAAAGAGGACCCAGGTTTGAAACCCCAAGGTCTTCAGATTGAGCACCTGCTCATCTGGCTTGAGGATGAGACTGCTAGCTTGAATGTGGGATCATAGACATGACCCTATGGCTTGAGCCCATAGGTTGCTGGCTTGAAGCCCAAGGTCGCTGGCTTGAGCAAGGGGTCAGTCGCTCTGCTGTAGCCCCCAGGTCAAGGCACATATGAGAAAGTAGTGAATGAACAACTAAGGTGCTGCAACAAAGAACTGATGCTTCTTATCTCTCTCTCTTCCTATCTGTCTGTCCTTATCTGTCCCTCACTGTCTCTGTCACAAAAAAACAAAAAACAAACAAACAAACAAAAAATACCATACTGGTTATAAATTCAATGAACTTAGAACATCAATAGAATAAAAATGGATCAGTCAGAATGAAAGATACACTAACTGAAATGAGGAATAAGTTACAGGGAATCAACAATAGAACAGATAAAGCTGAGGTTCAAATCAGCAATTTGAAAGCTAAGTAAGCAAAAAACAGCCAATCAGAATAACAAAAAGAAAAAAAAAGGACGATAGTGTGAGGAGTATCTGGGACAGCTTTAAATGTACCACCATTCACATCATGTGTATTCTAATAGGAAAATATAGAGAAAAAAAATAAAAATCTATTTTAAAAAATAGTGACTGAAAACTCTCCTAACCTGATGAGAAAATAGACAAGTTCAGGAAAGTGCAGAGAATGAGAGTCCCAAACAAGATGAACCTAAATAGGCCCACACCAAGACACATAATTAAAATGTAACAGGTTAAACACAGAGACAATCTTAAAAGCAGCAAGAGGAAAGCAGTTACCTCCAAGGAAGCTGCCTGAAGACTGGCAGCTGATTTCTCAACAGAAACTTTGCAGGCCGGAAGGAATTGGCAAGAAATATTTAAAGTGATGAAAACCAAGGAACTACAACCAATACTGCTGTACCCATCAAAGGTATCATTTGGAATAGAAGTATGTATAGTTTCTCAGATAGCAAAAGCCTAAAGAAGTTCATCACCACCAACCCAGTATTATATGAAATGTTAAGGGGTTTTCTTTATGAAGAAGGAGGGAAATTAAAAATATGAACAACAAAAGGGCAATAAATACATATTTATCAACAATTGAATCTAAAAAACAAAATAAATGAACAAGCAAATCAAACAGACTCATAGATACAGAGAACATTTTAATGGCTGTCAGATGAGAGGGAGTTTGGGGGAAAAGGTGAAAAAGGTGTAGGGATTAAGAAGTACAAATTGGTTGCTACAGAATAGTCACGGGATGTAAAATACAGTATAGGAAATAAAGTTGATAATATTGTTATAACTATGTATTGTGAGATGGGTGCAAGATTTATTGGGATGATTTCTTAGTAAGATATATAATGGCTAATCACTGGGGTGTACATCTGAAACTAATGTAATAATGTATGTCAAATGTAATAGAAAAATAAAAATGATTTAAAAATAGAAGAAAAACAATTTTTATCTTTTGTATCTAAATTACTAATGGCTTTTTATTTACCTTGGTCTTTACTAGTTTAAACAATTTTATATTGACTCAGAAATACATTTAGATTTCACTAAAATTTAATGCTCAAAACCTATTAACTAGTTGGAATTTATTTGTATTATTGACTATGCTGTATATGTATAATTATTCACATTTCACATGAGATCCCTGACATCTTTTTTTTCAGACTCACCCCCTCCACTACAGTGGGCTAGCAGCAAGATCTTCTAATCAGGGTTTTTCTAACTGCAGGCTGGGATCCATCAGTTTAGAGGTTATAACCACATTTTTTAAAATGGTGTAAAATTGATAAGGAAATACTATATCAGTGTACATTCTGTAGTAAATATATTTTTTAAACTTTTTCTGTTTTACATATATAAAAATATGTCAGTTTGGAAGGTAAAATGTATTTCTTGCTATAGCAGTAAGTCAGAGGAGTTTAAAAATTACTGCTTTAAAACATCTTATATAAACAGAGAACGAAATAAAAATACAGAGAGATTAAAACAATTTAATGTTCACCTATGTAAGAAGTAGCTGATTCAAGAGCATATTCATTTGTAACTGTCTAGTGAGTATCTGAATCATGCGGTCATGTGGCATACTGTATAAATCAAAGAGTAGCAGCTAGCAACAATAAATGTATCATTATTTCAGAACTTTTTATTGTTTTAACAAAACAGCCTTCATTAATATGATAAATATGGAATGCTATAAAAGAAAAACAAAAAAATGTAATCATTTACATAATTAATTTGATTATTTAAAAAACATTGTTTCCAGTCCCTATAAAAATGAGGATACCAAAAAAAATCTATACTTTGCCTCCATTAGTATCAATTAGTAACCTAGTCATTTCTCAATTATATCATTGCCTACCATGCATGTATCCAATAATCTGAAATTAAAATCCAGTATGCTGTGCCATTCTCATTAAATGCCTTACATCTAATCTGTTGCACTTGAGTTAGTGAAGGATATTGTTTTGGAAAGGTAATTAGCAATATTATTCCTTACAACATTCTGTCTGCTACAGCAGAGAGTTTTAGAAGAAAACAGCAAATACTCTAATTGAACTATACATTTGACATAAGCATTCGCACTGATACTGTTAATTATTCTCTGCTTTAACCGGTCAATTAAAACTGTAAAAAGGATGGCCAGTGTGAAAGTAGTGTTTATAAAATGTTGTCTCCCCATCATTTAACTCCAATAACTTAATAGTATCACTTTCATCAGTGAATCAAATGCTTTCAAGTGCACATCTTTCTTAAAATATATATATATAAAAAAGTAATAGTCTGTGTCATATGGCGGCAAGTAAAGTTCAAAGTGCTATTATCACTGTTCTCATGGTGATAATTAATCCTTTAGTCATTATCATAATGAGAAAGTATGCTCTTAAAATGCTGATTGAAAAATTCAGATATCAAACACAAATCACTCATTGCCTATCAGCAAAACTGATTCTTACACTTATGGCAGATTAACGCAGAGCCTTCCAAATAATTTATCCAGCCTATTCCAAACTTTTCTAACCTTCTTATGTTTCACTTCATGATTTTTTAAATGGTCTGCTTTAATATGAAGTACCAGCATTACATTTTTATTTCTTAATTTATGATGGATCTTTCATCCTAAGCAGAACCATTTCCTGATTTTGTTTTTAATGTGGCCTCTACTCATTCCTTAATTGAAATAATTGGAATAAGTTGCAACTATATCTATGGTCGATTAAGTCTGAAAACTTTCAAATATCTAAGAATAACTTTATCAACTTCAAAGGCACTAATAGTCATTTTCATACTGCCCAATGAAACCCACAAGCCAAGTTGATATTCCAAATGGACCTAACTCTGAATACGTCAAGAAGCACATACGTACAGAATAAGATGCTGCATTCCCAAACATGTAAAAATCCAAGTGCTACACATTATTAAGTGTCAAATAACTTAAAATTATTGCTTTCTGATTTTTTTCCCTCAAATTTTAGCTCTGTGTAGGCATGCTGGATATTTCCACATGAAAGTCTTATAATCACCTGAGAATATAGTCAAGTCCTCCAATTTTATCTTAACCTTGTTTGCCTTTCTATATATTTTTTTTCTACATGGCTAAATTTCAAAATTTGAGTGTTACATTGAAATCCATGTTTTGACTTTGGCAACCAAACCAAACTGGCAAGCACGAGAGCACACACACATTAAGTAATCAAGTTACACTACAACATCCCCTGATACTTTTTTCCAAGGTCTTGCTGAATCATGTATAGTGTCATGTCATCAGAAACAAGGAAAGAGTGAGGATTTGGAATGTAGCACTAATAAGATTTAATATGGGGTGTCTTGGGAGAGGAGGAGGGTGTGTTTGACTTTACGTGAAGGGTATACAACATAATCAACAGTTCAAATGTTATAGAAATGTTCGCCTGAACCCTATGCAATCTTATTAATCAATGTCACCCTGTTAAGGTCAATTTTCTAAATCAAATTAAAAAATTAAAAAAAATAAAAACAAAAATTTCAAACTTCTTCAAGGGAATTCATACATAAGTTTATCCATATAAGCATTTTATACCAGCATGCCCATCCCAAAAGAAAGAAAGACTAAAAGAAAAAAGGAAGAAAGGTAAAATGAATTCAAATGGTTCAATTACACTCCCCAAATGAAGAAATGAAAATTCTATAATGTGAGTGACTGATGGCCCCAGCTTCAGGAATCAGAGCAGCATCAATCACTGTTCAGAGAATTCATACTCTTAAGTTTAGAATTCTTTAAGAATCATTCTGTATTGACCAAAATTATAATTATACTGTACTAGAATGACAGCAAAATCACCAGTTTGGGTAAAGAATCGTTTATAAAAATTGGGGATTGAGATCACTGCTTTTCTGTGATCCATTTCTCTAGAGATACCTTTCCAAATCAAAGAATCATTCAATATGCCTATTTATTATTGCAATCTATTAATATTTTGTGTCATATTTTGGGTTAAGACTTATAAATTGCATTTACATCTTTAATCAAGCCACCTATGTTATTTAATAATAAAACCTACTTCCTTAGTTACATGGAATTTTTAAAATCAAGTTTGTAGATGGATATTGCTCTCTCAGATATGCTTACTCAGTGGTGCCAACCTCAATCCTGACCATCCATGCAAACTGGAATGTTGAATTTGTAGAAGCAAGAACTAGGTAAGGTTCCCTCTAAGTCAATAGTAACTTTTTGTATTCTAAAGATCCCTTAGTTCTTAATTCTAACTGTCTTTTGCACATAGCCCTATATTAACATAGAACAATTTTGACATTCTTTTGGCTAGGCAATCAAAAACTAGCCATCCTATCTCTTGGATCAATAATTTGTGCCCAAAATATCCTGACTAATTCAGCTAATGGATTAACGTAAAGTATGTAGAATTGAGGTGACTGTCAAACTGGACATCTGAGAGAGATCATTATTTATTACTATGATAACTAATCAAAAGTCTAGAAGCAGGACTCAGATTATTGGCTCTTTTATTTAGATGGCTATCTTCCTTTGCCACTATATAAAAAAATACAGACCACATTTCTGCTCATTCAAACAATATTCTCTCATGCCTCTGGAGATTTTCATATGCTATTCCCCCAAACAGATTATCTGTAGTGTACTTTTTTTTTTTTTTCTTTTTCTTTTTGTATTTCCCTGAAGCTGGAAACAGGGAGAGACAGTCAGACAGACTCCGCATTCGCCCGACCGGGATCCACCTGGCACGCCCACCAGGGGGCGACGCTCTGCCCACCCGGGGGCGATGCTCTGCCCCTCCGAGACTTCGCTCTGTCGCGACCAGAGCCACTCTAGCACCTGGGGCAGAGGCCAAGGAGCCATCCCCAGCGCCCGAGCCATCTTTGCTCTAATGGAGCCTCAGCTGCGGGAGGGGAAGAGAGAGACAGAGAGGAATGAGAGAGGGAGGGGTGGAGAAGCAGATGGGCGCTTCTCCTGTGTGCCCTGGCCGGGAATCGAACCCAGAACTTCTGCACGCCAGGCCGACGCTCTACCACTGAGCCAACCGGCCAGGGCCTGTAGTGTACTTTTGAATTTTTCTTTCCCTTGCTTTCCAGTGACTTCTCCAATCAAGTTGATTTGACTTTTTTTCTAAAAACACTATATCTTATATTTGTATAGGACCTGGATACACTTACCACACTCTCACAGTTACTCAAATTCTCCTAAGAGCCCATAGAGTGAACATAAAATAATGAACAGTGTGTGTTTGAATGATCATGAGTTGATGAACGTGTAAAACTATTGCTTTTCCTCTTTCTTTTCTGCTTTCTTTCTTTTCATTTTTTAGTCCTTTCCTTCTTAAATTAGGCATAAAGCATTCAGCTGCAGCATAAAAGTTTATGGATTAGTAGATGGAGAACATGTGTATGGGGTAAATAAAATTCAGTGGACCACAACACGTTTGGGTAAGGGCACCCCAGTGGGAGATGTCAGATAGTAAGCAGGAAAAGAAGGTAAGCTTATATAACAAAAGCCATATTAAAGCACAAGCCATGTCAACAGAGAGTCTATGCCAGGGAACAAGTTGAAAGACAAGAGCAGTTTATATACATACAGAGGTTTAATCAAACAAGTATAAATAGGATAATGGGAGGCAAGTTTCCCATTATAAGGAAAGTAATTTACAAATATGAGCAAGTGAAAAACTAAAATAAACCCAAACAGATATATGTTAAAAATCAATAATAGATGCCAATATAGTTAGTATATGTGTACTACAAATATACACATTTTCTAGCTTTGCCCACTGTAAGTCTGAGAGCAGTGACACCTCTTCTCAACAAGTAATTATGAAAAAACTGGATCTTAGCTTTATATATCATCTATTCTTTTTTTTTTTTTTTTTTTCTGAAGCTAGAAATGGGGAGAGACAGTCAGACAGACTCCCGCACGAGCCTGACCGGGATCCACCCGGCACGCACACCAGAGGGCGACGCTCTGCCCACCAGGGGGCGATGCTCTGCCCCTCCGGGGCTTCGCTCTGCCGCGACCAGAGCCACTCTAGTGCCTGTGGCAGAGGCCAAGGAGCCATCCCCAGCGCCCGGGCCATCTTTGCTCCAATGGAGCCTCGGCTGCGGGAGGAGAAGAGAGAGATAGAGAGGAAGGAGAGGGGGAGGGGTGGAGAAGCAGATGGGCGCTTCTCCTGTGTGCCCTGGCTGGGAATCTAACCCAGGACTTCTGCACGCTAGGCCGACGCTCTACCACTGAGCCAACTGGCCAGGACCATCATCTATTCTTTAAAAGAATCAAAACCCCTTGAGAAAATGGATCTTTCCAGGACTAGGCAGGAAAAGTACAAGATAAACTAAGATATAACGTTCAGCCAAGTTAAAAAAAAAATGACAGTAATGGATTAGGACCCAAATAAGAAACTATGAATCTATACAGATATAAATAAATAATATGAGAACTATGTTGCATAATTTGAAAGCACTTTCCCATTAAAAGTTATTAAGGCTAAGAGTAGATGATGTAGAGAACTTGCAAGGTTTAGAATGAATCCTCTGAATAGCTGCAAAACCAGTGGTAGAATGCATGATGTATGCCTACTCCAGGAATTCTGGCAAAGTAACTTTGATTAAGCAATAAAATGAACCTGTTAAGTAATGGGACAAACAAAAAATTTGTGATCTTCTTAATAGAATGTAATGAAGAAAACAAAGAGTCAATAATTTCATATTCCTTTTAATGATATGTAATCTGTATCTAATCATGAGAGTCAAATTGGAAGACATTCTGCAAAATAACTAGCCTGTAGTCTTCTAAAGGTCACAAAGGTTAAATATGGAGGAAATCTTATAGGTTGAAGGAGACTGTGAAAATATAATAACTAGATGCACTATTTGACCCACATCTTCTGAGAATTAAATGAAAGTGATATATCAAGGTTAATTTCCTAGTTTTGATGATTGTATTGTGGTCATATAGAAAACAAAGGCTGAAACATTTAGGGATGTGGGGACATGAGGGCAGCAATGTGCATAAGTGTAGGAAACAAACAAAAAGTTATTCGTGCCATTCTTTCGACTTTTCTGCGAATCTGTGACTTCTTCTGAACCAAAATATTAATTGATTAGTAGTATAAGAGAATTGAATAGAAGATAATAAAAAAATGATGGTATGATATGTTGGTTGCCTAGCACTATTTACTGTTGTATGTGCCTCTAGAAATCTGCTTAGTGCATGGCACTGAAATAATGATTGCTCTCCTGCAATCTACCCTATGATATATATTTATGGCCCCAATGCTTAAAAGAGCTCACATCTATGCTTGAATAGATCTTGCTTTCTTTATAATTGGATTATAAATAACCTACCTGGGTTTGCTTTTTTCTTTTCTTTAGAGGAGAAAAGTTTGAAATACATAAAAGAGTTAGAGAAACCTGAGACAACTCAACACATGTGTTTTACCAACGCACAGAGCAACTGTACTGGACTTTCAGAATAAGAAAATTGTTTCAAAATCTCCCAGTTTCTCTGTTTCATTTTCTAGAAAATCACTGCATAAATCATGGAGAATTGTTTATGTTTTGTTTTTAAGAAAACAAAGATATTAAAGGACTCTCCAAGCTGTGAACCATGCTGAAAATCCTCTAAAGAGAAGCTTGTTTCAGTTGTATCACACTGAGCAGGTAAGGTTCCTCCTCTATCCCTCCCTATGTTAAGTGGTAAAATAACGGTGATTGAATTAGGTGATTTCTACTATTTATGGTTCTATTCCACATTTATCTCATTCAAAACTCTGCAACCAGGGCTCACACTGACTAGTATTCACATACACAGAAGAAAATGTCGGTTTGCCTTTTGGATGTCAAATAATCTCGTGATAAGACTTTAATATAAAAATGTAATTGCATTTTGTATTTTTATTTGGATAAAATTATGTGTTCCTTTGAAATGCCAAAACAGGCTGAGACTAGGTTAACCTTCGTTTCCTATTACATTTCTTACATTGCATCTAGTTAAATAATACTTTTTGATAGGTTCAGGAATAGAACAAAGTTTTCTCTTTTTTTTATGCTGTTGCTTATTTTAAGTTAAACCTCTTTAAGTTGCTGCTTTTTCTCACTGCAACTTCAGTGGGCTGAGAAAAGATTTACAGACCTAAAACTATTTTCTGGACTAATTCCGAGTTCACTTTCAGTTGCCCACTCCCACCCCCACCTCCTACATCATCACTTCTCATTTTCATAGACTATTTTATTCTAAGATACTGTGTAATAATAAATTACAATAATAGCAATCAAAGTCATGGGGAGGAGAAGAATTTCCGATGGCAGCTCACGCCTGCCTCTCAGTAGCATGGCAGAAGAATAGCCTGAAAACTGCAACAATTCAGAGGATCTGCCAGCAGACCCCATTGTCCTTTCAATTTCTAATGACACTGAAGTACTTCCATGATTAAAATTTAAAGGCGTCCTAGTACCAAGTAATTTGCCCAAAACTCCTTATCTAGCACTCACCAAGAAGACTCTGATTTTAATATACTATTAATCAAACTCCAGCCAAGTTTACCACTGATACTTTCAATTACAGAGAGACTAGCTTCATTTCTCTCAGTATGTATGGATAAGGGGAATTTTTTTTTCCTGATTAGTCAGTTACTCAGCAATGAAATAAACCACTGACCTGGTTTAGAGACACAATACTAAGACACTAGCCATAAGTTTGATAACAACAGACCAAAACACAACAAACTATTTTAAAGTATTAATCATTTCTAAAAATGATTACAAATCTGAATACCTTGGTATTCACTGCTAATGAATTATTAGTGTTATAAAGCTTGCATTTGTTAAAACACATGCTAAAACAAGCTTTACAATGTAAAAATAAAATACAGAATTTATTTTAAAAAGTAATAGATATATGCAAAAAAAATTATCTATGTGTGCTTGCTTTAGTGTTCATAATACCAAATATTTAGAGCAATATAAATAATCAAACTAGAAAATTGATTATATGAATTATGACTTATGCCTCCAAATAATTAAATAATATATGTGTGTTTATAAAAATGTATTTAACAATATGGAAATCACTTGCGATATATTAAACAGATTAAAAACCAGTTTATTTTGTTACAATATATGCAAATATAAAAACATCTGTAAGTATAACTATCTACATATGACCAATGCTTATCTTTTGATTATTATGACTCATATGCATTTTCTTAATTCTTCATTTTAACATCTAATATAAACTGCTTTAGACAAGATAAGTGACATTAATTTACCTCATTTTTATATATAAGAATGCACTCATAGCCAAGGAAGCGTTTTGTTCTTTTTTTCCCCTCAATATTGAATATAGTACAATAAAGACTACTACACGAGCTCACATATTCTTTTTAAAATAATATCTGGATAGCTGTGTGTAATAATAGCTGATGTTTGTGACAATAATGTAAACTCTGTGTACATACAGCTTAATAAATGATAGTCAGATAACCACCATGTAACCTTGGTCAATTCGGTAAAAAAAATAAAAAATTTTGGATTTTTTCATTCAGTTTTTGGTTTTCTATATGGCACATTTTAAAAATATATAATTAAAGCCAAGGAATTTTACTATATTGATTATACAAAATATAAAATGACTTCAAACAAAAAGTAACTATATGACAGTATTTGTTGGTGAAAATAAGATGAAAAAAATAAATTGACTGAACCTGTGTAGCTTGAGTTAGAAAAATTACAATTAAATATTATCTTATAGAGAGTTATAATATAAACTAAATGTTAATTATTTGCACTGAATAATAATCCACACACTAATATAGTAAAAAATAAACTGCTAACGTGGGTTTTAGTCAGAGAAATGAGCAAGACTTAATTCTTTAAGCACAATGTCTTAGTACTGTTTCTGTGCTAAATTGAAACCACAGTAATATAATTTGAAAAATCAGGTTTTATTGATAGAGATTATTCATTAGTACATAAGTGATAGCAGTATATATTTTATATGATTTTACAAAGCTCTTTTAAACAAGTTATTACAGCTAAATATTAAAGAATAAATACTGAATTTTATAAAATAACTATTCTGCAGATGAGAAAATTATGCATCAAGCACTTTATGAGGAAGTGTTCAAGTTCACAACTAAGAAGTAGCGGGTAACATTATTTTAAATTTTAAACTCTAATACTAAAGATTTATTTTTTTGTTATTTTGATAATAGTATTTGATGCTCTTAGAGATGTAGTAATTTAAGTTTTCTCTTATTTTTTAAAAAAAGTACAATCACTTTGAAAAGAAATAAAGAAATGTATATGAAATTTCAAAGTGTACACACCATTTGAGCACATAATCCCACTTTTGAAAATAAGGTCTAAAGAATTTGACTAAAATTCAGGAAAAAATTATGTGTAAAGATATACATTGTGTTAATATTTATAACTGAAAGATAAAATTTAATATGCAGCAATATCAAATGGGCAATGAAAATAAAAACTATATATCTAGCAAAATTGTATGTTTTTTTAATTTTATTAATTCATTTTAGAGAGGCTTGGGAGAGAAAGAGAGAGAGAGATTGAGAAAGGCAGGTGGAGGAGCAGGAAGCATCAACTCTCATATGTGTCTTGACTAGGCAAGCCCAGGGTTTCGAACCTGTGAACTCAGTGTTCCAAGTTGATGCTTTAGCCACTATGCCACCAAAGGTCACACTCAAAATTGTATGTTAATAGTTATTTTTAATAGAAAGAAATATTTTTATATTATATAATACTAATAATGCACTGAGATTTTAAAAAATATATAGAAGAAAATGAAGTGAATAAAATATTAACTGTAGTTATTTTACAAAAGTGGTATTAAAGATGATTTTTAAATATTTCTTTTTATTATAGCTTTTAGATTTTCAACAGTGAGCAAGTGTTTCTTTAAATTAAAAAAAATAAAACTAATTGTATTTTAAAACATTGAGTTTTATCTAAACATTTACTGGATTTATTTCACATTGAGCTTGATTTGGCACTATTTTTTTTCTCTTAAAGTCCTCTAATATTGTAGTTTCAAGATGACTGAGACCAACATACAGATAAAATAAGATACTCTAGAAATAAAAATTGAAAATATTTTATACATTTGACTTAATTTATCCACTAATGTTAGATTTATAGAAATTATATTTGGAAATTTGAATTTCATTAGGGAGCAAAAATGGATTGAAAAGCATCATTTTACTGTTTTAGACATGCCTGATTATTTTAATTTGTATGATTACAATGATTTACTATCCAGATAGTGATCAGTAACTTGCATTTTTAAAATATTTAGCAGTAGAGGATTTATTAGCACTACCTCAAGTAGACTCACTTTTAAGATCTACTTTTGCTGCCAGGACAGGCATCTAAATAAATTAATTCCATTACTTTTTCAATTTTCTTTTCTAAAAACTACAGTCTAAGATTAATAATTAAGTTTGATAATTAAATAGGAATATAGAGTGACAAATTTTAATTAAATATAATTATACTGTTCATGTAAACATATGTACATGCATTTAACACATATAAATGAATTATCTATAAATATACTTTACTGTATACCATGAAAGGATTATTGGGCCTTTTCTAAACTAATTCTATACAAAGAAATAAAAAGCCTTATTTTTCTGTGAGCTTTTAGTTGACATTATAACAATGTACAACTATCTTCATATAATATTCAATGAAAAGGCCCTTAGCTTCTGTGATTAAAAATGCCAAGAAAAATGGTTAAAAAATTAAACTGAAAACATAAACTCACAGGTAGTTTGGAACACTTCCAAGGAAAATAAATGCACATTTTGCAATTATTGTCTGGGGTTTTTGATTGTTTGTTTTTACCTTTAAGACCCTGGTAAGTTTTGTGAACACCAAAAACTAGTTCTTTACTCTTTCTGATGTGATTAAACTATATATCCTTCACTTAAAGTCTTATTTTCTCAGGCCTTTAAAATTTAATAACTAGATATTTAACTATTTAAAAATATTCTCTATCTCTAACTTCTTAGAAGGTTAAAAGATTATTAAAAGCTACCAAATGATGATATACCTGGTTTTTATATTTACCTTATATAATAAATTATTACACAAATATCAAGTAAACAGAAGTGAGAATTTTGTAATCTGAAAAGCAGTAAAAATTAATTCATTAATTTCTATTTCATAATGAATGTTCATTTCTTCATTTGCATATATATTCAAGATATATTCAAGTAGCATAATTCATAAAAAATCTGAGTCCTATAAACTGAACCTTCACTACTTTTCTGGTTTCCTCTTCATTAAAAGGAATTCTCAAGTTTGTTTAACAGTGCTAAGTAAATCTTACAATAGGATATTAGGCAATTGTCTACAGTCTAAAATAATGTTGAGCTTCACTCTGCATTACCTTCCTACAAAATGCAGAGCATTAACCAATTCTTTTCTGTCAACTAGCAATTTTTGGCAGATCCCTTTTGCATGATTCATGAAGGACCAGTAAAAGGCTAATTGTTCAAATTAATTTGCGTAAATGACTAAGCAAGAGATAACAAAATTACATCTGCACTTGTTTGGCAAAGATTCAATAGCAGCGGCCCTGTACTGCCAGCTGCTTCCAGACAACACTCTTGCAGAAATTAAAAGCTACAAATATTAATTAATACACTTTTTTGGTACGTTAATTTGCACTGAAAGGTTCCGGAGTGCAAAACTGCTGAGAAGATGAACCATGATAATTAGAATTAATGGGATGGATGCATGTTTTTTGCAGCTGAAGTTTTAAAAACCCATGAATGGAACTGGGAACTTGAAACTGACATTCCCATAAATCTCTATGATAATGCAGCTATTAGTATTAGAAGGATTAAGTACTATGGCTCCAGAGTTATCCATCACATGACATGTTATATCCCATCTGTCATTGCAGTAGCTAAGACATGATAGCCGTCCTTGAGGAAGCTGGAAGAAAAGCTTTGGGAATACAAGGAATTGTAGTGATGACTGTCAGACTACAAAATGAATAGCTCAAATCTCTGACTTCCAAACAGAAATAATAGCCAACACTCTGTATTTGTCCGCTTAGTAAATTGCAAATATGCTAACTTTAACGTTTATATTTAAGTTTAGTTAGGCAATCTGAATTAAGAGAAATTAGGCTAAAGAGAATAGTAAAATGTCACAGATTTTATCTTTAATTTTGTATACCTTTAGGACTATGAGTTCCTTGAAGAATAGATCTTACTGGTTGGATTATTATACTAGAAAATTCTTAGGGAAATCTTACTGTTGACATACTAATAAATATGCAAAAATCATCCTTGATACAAACTGACCAAGAAGTTAAAATTCAATGTTTAGTCAAACACTAAGCCTTCAGTTTTGTCATTGATTTAAAAATATTATAGTTCAATAGCTTGTCAATAAAGAGAATATGAAATCCAAATGGAACTTTACAAGTATTGCTAATATATACAATATAGGATATATATATATATATATATATGAAGAAATCTATTGTTTTGCTTAAAAATAAAATTTACATGCCTTACAGAATAAATTCAACACTTAATTATCCACTTATTTTGTATTTTAAAAGGACATGATGTCTAAAAGTTGGAGAGTAATTATTTTACAGCATTCTTATGTGATCAGTTACCACTTTTCTTGGAGTGTTGTAATAATTATCTTGAAGTACTGCATCTACAGAAAGATTAAGGGTTAATAAAAGGGAGTTTTAAGATAAAAAATATATACAATAACTATTTAGAAAATAACCTGCTTTAAATCAGTTTGGCCTTATGCACCTGGGTGAAAGAAAATTCTATACCTAAGAAAATGTTTCTTCATTAATATTGAAAATTATATCCTAACATGTTTATTCATTTTATTGTGCAGTTTTTAACATGTAGTCCCTGGATAGCTTTCCTAGATATTGTCTTTCTCAAAAAATTTGTGTAAAATTGTATTTTTTCTCTCTGAAGAAATGCTTGATTACATTATTACATTATATTCTTGAAGGTGTTGAAATCAAGTTTAAATTCCAGGTTTTGATCTCCATTAGATCACATTGCACTTTCCTTTTCTCCTTCCTCCCTCCCTCCTTTTCCTTCCTTCCTTCCTTCCTTCCTTCCTTCCTTCCTTCCTTCCTTCCTTCCTTCCTTCCTTCCTTCCTTTCTTTTTTTCTTCTTCCTTTTTTCCTTTCTTTCCTTTCCTTGCTCGCCTTTGTTTTCTTTCTTTTCCCTTTCTTTCTTTCTTTCTTTCTTTCTTTCTTTCTTTCTTTCTTTCTTTCTTTCTTTCTTTCTTTCTTTCTTTTTTCTTTTCTTCTTCCTTTTCTCTCTTCTTTCTTTTCCTTGCTTGCCTTTGTTTTCTTTCTTCTTTCTTTCTTTCTTTCTTTCTTTCTTTCTTTCTTTCTTTCTTTTTTCCTTTTAGCAAAAGAAAGAGAGACACACAGGAAGAACAGACACACAGGAAGGGAGAGAGATGAGAATCATTGCAGCATCTTAATTGTTCACTGACTGCTTTCTCATATGTGCCTTGACCAGGGAGCTCCAGAAGAGTGAGTGACTTGTTGCTCAAGCCAGTGACCTTGGACTCAAGCCAGGAACCTTTGGGCTCAATCCAGTAACCATGGTGTCATGTCTATGATCCCACACTCAAGCCAGTGAGCCCACACTCAAAACTGTGACCTTGAGGCTTTGAACCTAGGTTCTCAGCATCTCAGGTGATGCTCCATCCGCTGTGCCACCACCTACCTGGTCAAGTTACATCATATTCATGAAGGTGATAAGACCCAAGTTTAAACTCTAGGCTTTGATCTTTACTATAGCACTTCCAGGAAGCAATATATAAAATTATTAATAGTCATTTACTGTCCTCAGAAAGTGATTTCTAGCATTCCTTGATAACAGTCTCCATAGAGTGGTCCCAGGAGTTTAGTGATGTGATTTCACTCAGAAAAAAGTGTTCTGAAATGGAGAGCAGGTATACTAATCTAGACTTAGAAATATGCCCACTCCACAAATCTTTGCTACCCTCAAGATCCTGCCTCATACTAAAATATAAACGAGTTTTAAATGAGCAAATTCCTATCACTAGCATTCAATTTCCATTTTATTCTTAATGTTCCTTGAAAAATAGTTCGTAAGAAAAACTTAGACTTTTCTTATAAAAAATCTTAAATCAGTAAAACAATTTTCCTGCATCCATTTCTTTTTCATATTAGTTTCATAAATCAAATCAAACACACATACACAGCTTTATCCCACTTGGAGGATCATACACAATAAAATCTATGAGGCTATTCATACATAACCACCACACAAAGTTTCCTGGCTTGATAGTTTTCATCTCAAATTTTATTGTTTTTATCACAAAAAGGAATATCTCATCTACCAGTACATTTCTTCCATTTGAAATGTTTTCTAAGCAAACGTCTGTCTTTTGGAGGACCCAGCTTTAAAAGAACAATGTCTATCCAATGACAATTACCCATTCTTCACTGGCCATGCTACTTTAAGGTGATCTTTCTGGCTTGTTTACTCTTACTCTCTGCAAAGCTTATAAAGCAATAATGTATGCTTTTCTTTGGGATATTTATGACTTTTTACTTTCTTAATTATTTAAATAATTTTTCTTATGTATCCTTCTATCAATCTTATTATTATTAGCCTGCCAACTAAATTATAAACTCTTCAAGGACAGGGTCTTAAACTCATATGATCTTATACTTCTTGATATTCACCATAATTTCTAATGAGGCTTGTCTACATTTGATTTATCCTTAATTGAAAGGGCTTTCAAGTTCACACACATACCTGGAAATGTTCTTGTTGAAAGCTTCCCCAGCTCCACTAGCGCAAACAATTATAAAGCAGAAACCTGACTCTCATGCTTAAAAAGAGCACCCCACTCAAGTTAGAAAACCTGGTTTTCTTCCCATCAAAAATCAGGCATTTGTATTTAGAAATTGCAAGGTCAGTTTCTAATTAGTTTTACAACTGAGAAAGCTTCTAGCTGAGGTCTCAGCATCTGAATTCTTGGATGTTTACCAAGTACTTGGATTCCATATCTCGCTGAAGTTGTCATTTCTTAGTTTGTTTTTAGTTATAGTTTCATTGATTATAATTCTAAGAAACTTAACTAATACATACACACCATATTCATTAGAGTCAACATCATAAAGAACACCCATGTTAAAATCTTGGCTTTAAAATAAGTAATATGGTCTTTGCAACAGAGTTTAAGAGAAAAAGGAATTATCAAATTTTATTCCAAAAAATGAATAAAAGCACCCACTTGACTATGTACATATATAATATATTCTAGTACCAAAATTATGTCAATAAAAGATGAAAAAGATCTTTGAATATGAGTTTCACCAAGTTACATGCATTTAATCAAAATATTCAGTGTGACTGAAATATATTTGAAGAATCCCATTCACACTTGCTTCACTCTTCTGCCCACCTTTTCTGCAGGGTAGGTGTGCAGATTTTCTTCTCCTAGCTAGAATTCTCACACCAACATCAAAATAAAGCCGTCTGTACAAAGTGATTTTACTTTCCTAAGTTCTTCATTGCATTCTCTATGATATATTATGAGCTGTACTTTGATTAAGGAAAGTCAATGTCCCATAAGATGTATTATATACACCTCCATAAATAATATCTTAGAAAGGAAAGACTCCATTATCCCATTAGTGAATGGGAAAAAAATAAGCACTCATAAGGAAGTCAAATGATACCTTTGAGATTTGGAGAGCAAAGGTATTTTGAGAAAGAGCATCTGTCATGAGAGTGACTGTTTCTTTCTTTGAGAAGCACATATACTCTACACAGCAGAAAAGTTCTTTATTAAAAAAAAAGGCAGAAAGAGTAGAAACCATTTATCTGTGAGTCTGTTTCTTGACCCCCATTGTTTTGGTTTCTTAAATCAAGTTACTGAAATAGGTATTTGAAAATAAAAACATAGGTTTTACCTACAGTCCTAAGGTAATCACCCCGTGGAAGAAAATGTTTGACATGGCTATGTTAAAACTGTTCAATATATTAAGATTTCTGATAGAATAAAAATGGCATTTTAATGCCAACAGATTTCTTGGAAAACAGTTTAGTCAATGAAAAATAGGAAGCTTTAAATTTCTCCACCAACATGTGACTGTGTTAGAATTTTAACAATCAAAACAGCTAATTTTCAGTTGAGTTAGAGGGACTGGCTGTACGATTCTAGATGGAATGGCTCAAAAGGTGCTATATTTCTTCAGTCCAGGCAGTGTGACTGAACGGTCTGCTCCAATGCCTTTGGCAACTGTTCCGCTGAAGTTCAACTTCCTAAAGGAAAATAAATGAAGAAGCCTGTTCACTACTTACCAGTAATAATTCACCCTGATATTGCCAAGGAAAGATCTGCTACCAGGTTTCCAATAAACTTAGGTTTTAGTCATCCTAACTCTTAAAAAATAAAGAAAAAGAAAAACTCTTTTCAAAGAACATTAGAATAAAATTCCTTCTGAGGTTACTTCACATTTCTTATTTATAGGTCTCAAATAATAGTACACAAGAGTAATATATTCACCACATGTCTGACCACTGATTACCCTTTATTGAGAGAAATATACTTGAAATTAGATATG
Organism: Saccopteryx bilineata; assembly: GCF_036850765.1. Lineage (NCBI taxonomy): Eukaryota > Metazoa > Chordata > Mammalia > Chiroptera > Emballonuridae > Saccopteryx > Saccopteryx bilineata. The sequence continues at coordinate 92,325,625 of NC_089494.1, read as the reverse complement.
GGTTTTGTATAGCCATGTGGCAAAATAAGAAAAAATCATTGCTGTGGGAGAAAGACTCCTCCAAAGGCTGGCTCCTGAGTGAGCTTGAAAAGTCATTTAAATTCCCCTAGGCTCAATACATACATCCAACTTATGAGATCACGCAAAATTTATATTTCTTACCACCTCCATCAGATCCGTGTGATTAATATTGAAAGTTTATTTTATCTATTCAAAAGAAAATACAGAGATATCAAAGAAATTTCTTCTCCCATCTATTGAAATAGATTATTTAATTTACATGTGGTTTTTACTCTTGGTGAGAGGGGAAGGTGGAGCTCAAAGAAATAAGCCAAGTGAATAAGCATATGCCTATGCTTTATTTCATGTGATTAATAAAGGACAAGGAATTCCTTCAGAATAAGGGGATACAAAAATAGTTTCTTATAGTTTACAACTTGCATGTTATATGGATTGAATTGTGTCCCTACAAAATTCATGCTGAAGACTTACCACCTAGTATGACTATATTTTGAGATATGACCTTTAAAGAGAGATAATTAAGGCTAAATGCAGAAGTCATAGGGTGGGGCCCTAATCTGATAGTATGTCTGGTGTCATTTTAAGAAAAGGAAAAGACAGTAGGAATGCACATGCAAGAGGAAATATCATGTGTCAACACAGGGAGAAGACAGCCATCTGCAAGCCTAGGAAAGGTACTTCACAAGAAACCAACCCTGCCAGCAACTTGATTTTGTGTAGGTAGAGTGCAGAGTGCATTCTTAGCAACTGTGGCTGATGCAATGCTGTGAGAATACTCCAGCATCTGGAACCCTCCTAGGCACACCCAGGAGGGAGCTCGCCTTCTGTAAGGAAGTAACTACGCACTAACCAGGAAGCTCCCTGACCTTTTCAGCCATTGGCTTTGAAGAACAGCTGTTACACCCTATAGGCTGAACCTGTGTATATAAGCTAGCTTACTTCCTAAATAAATCAAATCTGTGTCACTGAACCTGGTCCCCCAGAGTCGGGTCTCTATGTCTCTGTCATCCTCACCCCTGGTGGGCCTTGTCCACAATTGGCTCCTCAAACAGTGACCTAACCAGCATCCAAGGGATGGGTGAGTGACCCTCTGCAATGAGAAATCTTCTCCCCCACTCTCAAGCCCCGCAGGCTCAAGCCCTGCATACCCTATTGCAGAGTAGGTGAGTTGAGTTTGTGAAGAGGATCTCTGTGCTTACTGGGAGATTCTCTCTAGTCTCAATCCCTGGATTGAGGATGCACCCCTCTAAGAACCAGATACTTGGTCCTGAGCTCTTTGATGCATTCGTTTGGCCAAGGTGCATGGGGGGCAAACCTTCCCTCTCAGCCTCACTCCTGCCTTATTGGCAATACATGCCTGCTTGACTGGTGTTCCTGATGGGGACCCTCCACCGGTCCCTAAGATCCTACAGGCTACTCCTCTTTCAGAGGGACCTCTACCTCCATATTTGCCTCCCCCTGTAAAGGAAGAAATGGGTTGGGCCACTGAGTTTGATGGACTTGCAGCCAAACGTGCAAAATCGAAACTAGATATATTAGAAACTGTGCCATCAGCTCCGCCACCCGAAGAAGCGGAAGTCGCTACTTCCACATTCCCTGCCAGGGCTCAATGCCCCACCCCAGCCTCTCAGATGCCATTTTATACCCCAGCTTTAACTCCAACACGTGTTCCTGCTGCAGACCCATGGGCCAGCCTATACGCCCCCATGTGTCTTTTTTCTGTCTGTTTGTCTTGTCTATTTTTCTGTATCTCTTGCTCTCTCTCTCCTCCGCCCTCTCTCTGAAATGATGCTGGAAGGACCCAGTCACAGCACAGTGGTGGGGATCACACCCTCTTCTAATGTAATGGAGAGATTATGCTTGTGTTTTTCAGCCAATTTGGATCTCTGGAACCCCCCAACCTGCTTGACAGGGTTTCTTAGGCACCCACTGAATGGTTCAGTCTTCACCCATCCAAAGCCACAGCCCTGGCCTCCTCCACACTGACTACGCCTGAGGGGAGGAGGTCCTCAGCGCTCTAGAAGAAGACCTCGGGGCCAGTATGCACATCGCATCACCTGGGGGGATGTGGAGGCTTTGGCGAGGCGGGCCCAGAGAATGACCCCTGATGGACCCCCAGGCCCTGGTGCTCTGTTCTTGCTTGTGTGTGCTATAGTGACTGCTAACTCCCAGATGCCCCCCATGTCTGGGCTGCTTTTCCCCACCCTGGCATAATTATGTCTGTTGAAGTTAATAGCCTATAATTTCCAGCAGTATATTCCAGTAACTGCTCCCTTAGTCTCCTTTGTGACAATAGTGACCAGGAATCCCAACAGTGGAACGGCACTATATGGGGTAACCTCAGTGACCCAATGCAACTTAAGTTTACTCTGAATAATAACACCATCCCCTTGGAGGGATGGGTCCTCCTTCAAAATCATACTACGGGGGACTTTGCTGAAAATGGTACTACCAACCAAGGCTCAGCACTTGGCCTACAAGCCCTCCTCCCCCTAGCTACCAACAGCTGGGCCCACCCCACTAATCTTGCCTTCCCAGGGTCACCTCTTTGCCTGTTCCTGTATGACAAAATCTAAGAACACTCCCAAGAGAAGGAATTCCCTGGAGAGACTGCTGCATTGCCTCTGGCCTGGATGCACAGACCATCAACCTCGGAGTTTGGCATCAGAGGCTGAGAGACAGAATGCAACCATATGAAGTACGCAGTCCACGGCAAGCCATCTGTTCCCTGTTTGGATGCTGGGACCTTTGTGGGAAGGGGGCATGCATGGACCTACGTCCATTTTTTATAATCAAAATGGAACTGTGTTTAATGGTACCTGGGAGGTCTCTGTAACACAATGGGAGGGAAATGACATCACAACCCCTAGGAGGAATCCCTTGTTTAAGACCCTTGTTCTATTTACTAACTAGTCAAACATTACAGAATCTTGCCTCATTGTTTAATCCAGCTAATCTATTAGCATATAATATAATAGGTATTATATTGTTTTAGTTCTATTAGGGTTTTGTTGCATAATGCATAGCATTCAGAAGCTACAACAGCAACAAGCAGTCATCAAGCAGGTTCAAATGGCCTTAATTAAAAGAGAAGGGGGAAATGTAGGTAGAACACAGAGCACATTCCTAGCAGCTGTGGTTGATGCAATGCTGTGAGAACACTCCAGCACCTGAAACCCTCCTAGGCACACTCAGGAGGGAGCTCACCCGCTATAAGGAAGTAACTCAGCACTGACCAGGAAGCTCCCTGATCTTTTCAGCCATTGGCTTTGGAGAACATGTTGTAACAGACTATAGGCTGAACCTGTGTATATAAGCTAGTTTACTTCCTGAATAAAGTGGATCTGCGTCACTGAACCTGGTCCCCGGAGTCGGGTCCCTGCATCTCCGTTGTCCTCACCCCCGGCAGGACTTGTCCACAATTTTTAATTTACAGCCTCTAGAACTTTAAAAAATGAAAACTTTTAAGCCATATAGACTCTAGTATATATTTTGTTACAAAAGCCCTTGCAGACTAATACAATGTTTTTATTCACTAGAATATTTATGCAGTTTTAAATATAACCTATTTTCTATGAGAACTAAACCTGATATTTTACAATTTATATAAATTCAAATCTAATAGGTCATAATCACTTTATTGCTGGAAGGCAGATAGGCTAGAAGAAACTGAGAAACAAAACAAAGAAAACTGTTATAACATATTACAAAAATATTTACTGCAAAATCTCTTAAACTCTCAGCTCATTGCTTTGCCCTTACCAGTATGTCTCTTCTATTTTTTAAACTAGTTTATGCTCTTTTCTCACTTCTCAATATGCATTACTTCTATTCCCTTGACTGAAGGAAGAATAAATATCTTGTTTATTTCAATTACTTCTAGAGAAAAACACCACTTGTTTCAAAGAACCCTACTACATTGGATAGCTGGTTTTGTTTCTTAATCTCTGTCTGCATTGCTTCTGGCTAGTGTTACTCACTAGATGGTGTTAAATTAGAAGGACAATTTGAATCACGGTCTAGTCTTACTAAGGCTTTTGTTTAGAGATATCTATTTTTATTTCCACATCAAGTTTAGAAATAGATTATGTGGCAAGTATGCAACCAAATCTCCAGACCTGAATATTCTTAACAAAGACAGATCCTGGCTTCTGGACAGTAATATTTAAGTTTAAGCTTCCCTTATACTGAAATTAATATTAACTGACTTTATCAGGACACTCTTAAAAAATATATTAGAAAAAATACAAATGCCAAATGAGTTGTTGATCAAACCAATAATTTTAAGGAGCTGATCAAATATGAAAGTCAAAAACATTGTCTACTTTGGTATACTATGGAAATGACTCACCAGTCCTACCAAGCCAAAGTGACACGATAGTGTAACGACTTTATTTTAGAGTTTTGAGGGACAAAACCATGACACCTACATATAACAATCAGCATATAAACTAAAATTTGTGGTTTTTAAATTTTTTTTCTGGAACAATAAACGAGAGTCTCTCCTTACCCTCTCTCTTCCTTCCTCTCTCTGTCTCTCTAAAAATTAATCAATAAATAAAATAAATTAAGCCCTGGCCAGATAGCTTGCTTAGTTGGAAGTTGCTGGTTTGGTACCTACTCAGGGCACATAAAGGAACAGCTCAGTGTTTCTGTCCCTCTATCTCTCTCTCTGTAAAAAAAATAAATAAATAAAATTTAAATTTTTTTATTCATTTGATAAAAAGAAAAAGAAAGAGAGAAAAAAGAAAGGGAGAATGACAGAAAGAAGCATCAATTCATCAACTCGATATTTCATTTGGTTGTGCACTCATTGGTTGCTCCTCCTATGTGTCTTGACTGGGGATCAAGGTCATGACCTTGATGTACTGGGAAAATGCTCTATCCCTTGAGCAACCTGTCTAGGGCCCATTTATTGCTTGGTTTTGTAATTCACTTTTCAATTTTACAACTATGTAAATGTTTACTCTAGATTTTTGTCAAGTAGATCCAAATATTTTCTGTCCGATGGAAGATGTAACTCCAAAAGTTTTATTGTCCTGTAAGAAATTAAATATTTTTTAATTTAACACAAGAAACTTATCCTAATATTTCTTATTAATATTAATTCTATGACTACCTACTCAAATGTCATTTGTACTGATTTAACCTTATTGGTTCACTCATTAATTAAAGAGTTAAGTAATATTTAGACAAATATTCATTTAAAATTTGCCACAAGGCATAAATTTTTCTTTCTCAAATAATAGTTAAATATAACCAATAAACATTTATTCATTGATTAATATCTTACATTAGCATATTATAAAAACAATTTGTTGTAGAAATTAAATCTTTTATGGGAAATATAATATCAACTGATTTGTAGTTTAATTTTAGAATTACTTTTCTGATAGGCCAGTAGCACTGAAAAAAATGATGCAAAACTCTTCAACAAAATATTAGCAAACCAAATTCAGCAATACAATAAAAAGATCATACACCATGCATGAATTTATTCTGAGGCTGGAAGGTTGGTTTAATATCCACAAATCAATTAATGTGATACACCACATAAATAAAATAAAAGTTAAAAATCATATGATTATATCACTTAGATGAAAAAAATTTTGAAAAAATTCAGCACCCATTTATTATAAAATTTCTCAGAAAAATATGAATAGAGAAAATATACCTCTATATGAAAAGACCATATACAATAAATACCCAGGAAACATTATACTCAATGGGAAAAAGCTAAGTGTTTCCTTTAGGACCAAGAACAAAACAAAGATGTCTGCTTTCATCACTCTTATTTAACACAGTATTAGTTGGATGTTGTTGGGCAAAGGAGTTTGTAAAATTTGTATTTTTTGAGTTTGCTCACTTTTCCTGTTATTAAATGATGTTGGGCAGCACCAGGTATGTGGTCAGTGAAATTACAAATTACTTTCCTGCTGGGGAAGGGCCATTGTCTTGCTAATGTGTGCTAGAGGAGAGGTTTTCCCTGCCAAAAAGTTTTGAATAGGAGAGGAGGCAGAAAGAGAAGCCATGTTTGCAGAGAGAGAGGGCTTTTGTGAGCCTCACTGAAACTGGTGGGGCCTTTAATTCTGGCAGAAACCAGAGAAGTTCTCCTGGTTGTGGAACTGGAGAATGTATCAGTGGTTTTGGGAGCCCTGTGTGTTTACTCATTGGCCGGTACAAGACTTGAATAAAGGAATTGCCCACCATTTTTGGCTCCACTGTTTCTTTACCATCTGTCCAGATCCAATGGGAACCTGCATGTGCATGGCTATGATGGCGGCTATTACTAGCCTTGCCCTTGGCTTTACAGATGGCCTAGCCACAGCAATAAAATAGGAAGAAGAAATAAAAGGCATTGAAATAGGGAAGGAAGAGTGAAAACTGTCTTTGGCAGATGACATGATAGTATATATAAAGAACTCTAAAGATTCCATCAAAAATCTGTTAGAACTGGTAAAGGAATTCAGTAAAGTAGCAGGACACAAAATAAATACAGAAATAATAACCTACTAGAAAGATTAACTAAAAACAGAATCCTGCCTGGCCTGAATCAGTCTGAATCTATTTGAAACTCTATACCTTTAACTGGAAATTACTGCAATGTAGCTTTCTTCATTGTCACATCACAGCTAAGAGGTTTTAAAGCATGCATTTTTAAATCATTGGGACTTATAGTTATTATTTTTAAAAGGTTAGAAAAATATTTACAATTACCCAAATTTAACACCAAAGGAAGGTTTAGTTACATTTAAATGCTAGAACATAAGGCATATAATAAAGAGCCTGGAAGACATTTTACTTTTATAATATCATTTTCAGTGATATAAATTTGATGAAAACACTAAAAGATTACAGGGGGATACAGATTCATTTTGTTTATAAATTTGATGAAAACAGTAAAAGATTACAGGGGGATACAGATTCATTTTGTTTTCAAACTGACCCTGAAGATATGTCAAAACACTTGTAGTATCTATAATAAGGAGTCAAAAACATGGTTGAAAGATTTCTTAGGCTTAATATAAAACATTCAGTTTAGTGATTCTACTAAGTGCATGTGATGAAGTAGAAACAGATGTAGTGAAAGAAAGATCTTTTGTGGTGGCACAGTGAATAAAGCATCGACCTGGATAGCTGAGGCTGCCACTTTGAGACCCCAGGCTTACTTGGTCAAGGCACATATGGGAGTTGGTGCTTCTTGTTCCTCCATCACCTTCTCTCTCTCTTTCCCTTTCTCTCTCTCTCTCTCTCTCTCTCTCTCTCTCTCTCTTCCCCTCCTCTTTAAAATGAGTAAATAAAAAAAGAAAGGTCTTTCTTTCAATTTTCTTTTACCTAAACCTATTAATCACCACTTTTAAATTATCAAAAAGCATAATAAAACTATGCAAAAAGTGTTTTTAACTGCCAGAGTAGTATGAGGAAACATCAAGGCATCCTTCTCGGTCACCATATAAGAAAATACAAAATAGTTTATTTTATTTAGAGCTTAAAGAAAAATCCCATTTCAACCACATCAGTAGTACATCTCATTTGATCTTCTTCCAACGTAAGCTAAGATGTAAGTTATTCTCACACCTCAACAAGGATGTAAAGTATTTTAAGAACAGTTGGGCAGATAATGTCAATAATATGTTCATTTCTTGTAATAAGAGAGAGTGTTATGCAGTCCAATAATTCAATTAGGAAAAGAGATTATGCAACTTAGGTTTTCTGACCTTCTTATCTTTAAAGCTTTAAAGAACTTGTTATAGGCTAGTAGTTATTATTAAAACAAACAAACAAACAAACAAAAAAAACCCAGCCCTGGCTGGTTGGCTCAGCGGTAGAGCGTCGGCCTGGCGTGCGGAGGACCTGGGTTCGATTCCTGGCCAGGGCACATAGGAGAAACGCCCATTTGCTTCTCCACCCCCCCCACTCCCCCTCCTTCCTCTCTGTCTCTCTCTTCCCCTCCTGCAGCCAAGGCTCCATTGGAGCAAAGATGGCCCGGGCACTGGGGATGGCTCCTTGGCCTCTGCCCCAGGCGCTAGAGTGGCTCTGGTCATGGCAGAATGACGCCCTGGAGGGGCAGATCATCGCCCCCTGGTGGGCAGAGCTTCGCCCCTGGTAGGCGTGCCGGGTGGATCCTGGGTGGATCCTGGTCGGGCGCGTGCGGGAGTCTGTCTGACTGTCTCTCCCCGTTTCCAGCTTCAGAAAAAAAAACAAAACAAACTAAATCATTTTGTTTCTATGATGTATTTGTTCTGTTAATTCTCACTACATTTTTATAAGTATATATTAGTTAAAATGATGCATCCTTTAACTTTTCTTAAAAATCAGTCTTAGGAAAGAGAATCTAGTAGAACAGGTACTCAAATATGTAGGCAATATGTTACTTAAAAGAATAAAATGCATTACAACAATTAGCAAGTGCTATATCCCAGTACCAATGTTATCACATTGTGTCAGTCAAAAGTTTGTTCTCTAGTAAAGACAACACTTTATTTATTGGCACTTATATATTCTGGTATGTTTCAAAAACTTTGGTAGTTGTCTCCTTGTAATATTTCAGCTTTTAAGCATCTTCCCTGCCTCACTGAGCTCACATAAGATACATCTGAAAGCTTTAGTACAAATTTACTTCGAATAAAGTCTTCAATTCATTTTCATGGCACCAAAAAGACAGCTTTAATAACTGCAATGACAAATAAACTGGAAATCATTCCAGGCCTTTTCACTTAACTGACAAGTAGAACACTCTCATAATGAGCCGCAGGTTTTACGTTTTCTCTTTGACCATAATAGCTTCATTTAAGAGCGTCAGACCCTGACACTTCATCATTTATCTACATTATTTCTCATCTTCTTTCAAATAAATTATGGAATACTAGACTGAGCACATAAAAACAAAGTGACTTGTTATCAGTAAACAGCAAGATAAATGTCCAGAAGTTCCTCATTTAGTTCCCTTTAAATTTAAGGGCAAGTTATTGGGTGCACCTTTTTCAACTTCCAAAGTTTGCATTTTTACAGCCTTCTTATTTCTCTTGCCAGTGGCCTCTGTGCACTCATGCAGAGCCTGATGTGGAAGCATAAAGTAATCCCATTACTCAAGGTTGGCCGCTAAAGTACAAAGAGACAGAAGGGAAAAAAATCAAATAAAATTTAGAAAGAGATTTCTCCACATCTGTAAAGGCCCCCCTCCCTATCCATAATACATCTTGTCATACTACGAAATGTGACACTTCCAAAGTAATGAACAATGCAGCTTAACTCTTTTAGCCCTTGGAAATATAGCGCTGATTTTAAATGCATGGGTGAATGCCCACCCTTCTCATTGAATCCCTCTCCTTTTTTAACCATATAGAACTGGAGAAAAATCTAATAAAATCACTGTATGTTTGTATTTTTTTAAAAAACTGTTGTCTACATTTAGAGAAATTCTCTCACCTCTTACTTTTACTTATTTGGTGTTAAGTTGTAAAAACTTACATAAACATATCAGAATAGTAAGTACAAAAAGTGACATTTAAGAAACCATTAAGCCATCAGTTTTTGTATGTGTCATGGTATATATTGAAGTCTAAGCTGTATGCTGTATATAGTGTAGATAGTCACAGGGTGATTGCATGTTAAAAAATGTTTAATGATGAGTTATTCTGAAATTAACCCTCAAAATGCATATGTTTTGTTTTCTTTGTATGTTTTAGCTACTCCAATCAATTTGGTCTTAAAACTTTTCAAGTTTAATAACAATATTTTGTGTAAATTAATGAACAGTTCCTTAATATTGTAGACCTTGTGCTCTGAGAAAAATCCTGATACAGGGAAATAGAAGAAAAGAATATATTTTATTATTTGTCCTCAAAGAGTTCAAAAAAAAAAAAGGTTGTTGCTTGTTTAATTTTGGCATGGCATTTTACTTCTGAGATTCTATAGTGGTGAGAATAATTTGAAGTGTTAATTTATATGCCTATATATTTACCTTTTGAAGGATTATTCAAATTTTAGTTCCTGAGAAGATGGTGAAATAATATGGTCTTCGTCTCCTTCTATATAACCCACCTTTGAGTATGTTCCAGAAAAAGAAGTTGATAGATATGTCATATAGAAAAAGTTTATGAATTTGTGGGAGCAAAAGAAGATAGTTCGAGCTACCATAAGTATTTTCTAAGATACATGAAGACATATATATACTAAAAAGAAAACTTGTACAAGAATATTTAAGTTATATAGTTTTATTCACACTATCTACAAATTGAAAATAAACCAATATCTATCTATAAGATTGTGATATATTTATACAATAAAATAATACCAATATAAAGAGTAGAAGTACTAAGTACTAGCTGTTACAACATTAGTAATCTCAGAAACATATTCAGTGAAAGACAGTAGACACAGAAGAGTACATTCTCTTGATTCCATTTATAGGAAGTTCAAGAACAGAGAGAATCAATCTATGGTTACTGAAATGAGAAGAATTATGACTTATGAGGTATGTGAACTGAATTAAAAGTGGAAATGAAAGACATTTATGAAATAATAAAAATTAACTATATCTTGTCAATTGTACCCAGGTGTACACATTTGTCAATAGTCATTTAACTGTACATTCTGTCATAATAACAAAAAATACTAAGAGCCTTCTTTCCAGTTTGGTGGTGATCTCAGAAGTATCTAACAATAGACTACACACATCAGAGAATAGGATCACTGGTGAACTCAAAGGGATGTCAATAGGAAATACCCAACCAAAGTACAAAGAGAAAACTAAATGGAAAAAAATGTCAAAATTGATATTAGTAAATGGGACTCAACCAAAAGATTGGATAAATTTTAATTAGATTCATAGAATAAGAGGAGAAAGAGAATGGCACAGAAAAAATAAAGTAACAATTTACAATATCAACCCAGAAAATCAAAAATCTCTGTGAATCCCACAGGGTAAATACAAAAAAGAACAAGCAAACAAAAAAATCCTACTTATAATCAAATTGTTCAGAATCAAATACAAACATAACATTTTACAAGAAAGTAATAATTCCACTGATTCCACATATTGATGGATAAATATCAACCAAATTTTGGCAACTAGAAAACAACAGATTTAAATATTTAAAGTACTGAAAGAGAATAAAAGACTATAAATCTAGAAGTGTATAACCACAGAAATTATGCTGCTAAGATCATGGTGAAATAGTGATGCTTTCAGACTAAAACAAACAGAAGACTTTGCATCCCTCACACTTGTACTCCATAAAATACTAAACAGATCCATTCACAATGAAGAAACATGCCCTAAAGTAGAAGCTCAGAGCTTCATCTTGGAATAAAATGATCAGAAATAATGACTACATAGTGAAATAAATAAAAATATTAACTTTTTAAGTTACAGTATGGATCTGGTTCTGGTTAGGAGACAGAAAACATTCAATAATTTGAACAGAAATAATTTGAATATCAACTAATTTATATTAGTATAAATAATTATTAATTAGTGAAAGATGGTTAATCACTAAAAGTAGCTAAGAGAACATTAAACAGTATAGAATTAACAAATGGGAGGATCTTCTACTTTCAAGGCTAAGGCATATCACCCAAAGAAGAAATAAATTTGGAAGACCCCCTGCTTACCACCACCATGACAAAGCTAAGATCTGCCTTGCTGAAGAGGGTAAGATTGTGGCCAGCTGGCTCAAAGGTAAAGTTCACTGGGTGCCATGGCACAGACCTGGTCCATATACTACAACTGGTGAGCAGAAATTGATTTACTTCTAGTGGAACTCTGCAGCTTAAGAGCCACTGGATATTATCCCATATGCTGCTGGAAGCCTTGCCATAGGAAGCAAAAGGAAAAGCATAGCAGAACCGGGAAGACAAGTCTGGTCTCTTCCTCTGTGTTGCAGTGCCCTTTCAGCTCCTCTATGGAAAAGTCTAATACTAAGCCAACTGGTAAAGGAGAAATGTTCACTGGGTCCAGCTTTGGTATCACTAAGTAGGGCAATGAAGGGTAGATTTGGAACTGAGAAGAAACACACTTCTAACTAGCATATAATATAACAATATTTTGTGGGGTACAAAAGTATGCAATAGTAAAATACATGACTATAATAGCACAAAGAATAAGAAGAGGATAAGAAATTCAATTTATGTGAATTTCTTGGGAAAATGGTAACATTTTAAATTAGACTGAAATATATTAGAGGTGTATGATACCAAGCTAATTAACTAAAGAAGGTATCACTAAAGAGATTTTAAAAATTAAATGGCACAAATACTTGCTTCATTGTTGTTGATTGTAATAAAAATTATAATCTATTTCTACTAATAGGAAAAATTAATTAGATATATACATTCAATTGACTATAGCCCAATCATTAAAAAGAAAACAAAAACAGGAGTTGCAAATAAATATGTATTCACAACAAATGTTCATTATGTGCAGTCTAATGGTAAAAGCAGGTTTAAAATGGTAATAGTACATTATAATAGCTACATTATTGAGTACTTCTGGTGTACCAGGCACTATGCTACATGCTCTCACTTAACCTACTGGCAACCCTACAAGGCATCATCTGCATTACACTATAATCTAATTTTCATAAATATACTCACACATACATTGAAAGAAAAAATATACTAAATTTATGTCTGATTGGGAAGATAATCAAAATTTTAAATTAACCCATTTGCTTGTAATACTATCTGATTCCCCAAGTGAACATATTAGTATTCTGAAAATAAAGTTTAAATCTTAACTAACCACTTACAATTTTAAAATGTGTAATCAAATTACAATTATTTACTTCAGTCAATGGACTAATTAACTTTTTAGTTTAAGACATATGCATCACGATCATAAGACAAAGCCCGTTTTATAATATAGTAGTTAATACAGTATTTACATAGTTTTCAGATTGTTCTGAATCACTTGAGAAAAGATCATTGTAGGAAGTTTGAGTTTTCATCATGCCTCTATCATTATAAAGCATAACTTTCTTAATTACTTTGAATCTCAAAACTACAAACATTATTTTCAAGGAATTAATTAGGGTCTCAAAAATTGGTCTTTTAACTTAAGTAAACTGAAATAAGGTGTCTACAGACAGTTCACTTAGTTGATCCATGGTTGGAACTACAGAATATTTATTATATCTGAAAACAAGGGGAAAATAACAAATTTTCTACGTACAAAAGATAGTAGTCTTTATTTAAAGAGTTCAATATAGTACTAATCAAAGAGTATCTGAGACTAGTAAGCAAAATAAGCCAAACTTCTAAGCAAGATCTGTATCATCTATCTTCTCTCAGTCCCAAGCACTTAATGATGCCCTTAAAAATAAAAAAATAAAATATTTTTTAATGAATTAGTAAATAAAGAAAGAAAGGGACATGAACTTCAAGTGACTATGAGAATTGAATGTAAAGTTTTATAAGGTCATTATCCCTTTACCTTCTTCTACCTTCCTGACATCCTTTCCCTCTTGTAATCACCATACTGTTGTCTGTCTTTTTATTATCTTTGCTTAATCCCTTCACATTTTTCACCCAGCAGCCTAATCCCCATACCCTCTGAGAGCTGTGAGTTTGTTCTCCATGTTTATGAGTCTATTTCTATTTGGTTTGTTTGTTTTGTTCATTAGACTCTGCATATTGGTGAAGTCATATGGTATTTGTCTTTCTCTGACTATGGTAAATTCACAAATGGAATACTACTCCACCATAAAAAGGAAAGAAATCTTACATTTTGTGACAGCATGGATAAACCTGGAGAGTATTATGTTAAATGAAATAAGCCAGTCACAGAAAACCTTGTTATCTCTTGTCTTTTTGATAATAGCCATCTGAAAGGTGTGAGTTGACATCTCCTTGTGGTTTTGATCTACATTTTCTCGATAAGTAATGATGTTGAGCATCTTTTCATGTACCTGTGGTATATTTGTATATCCTTTTAGGGAAAAAAAGTCGCATTGGATTAGGACAGATAGTAATGAAACAATGGAGCCACAAACTGGTGGGCCACTAGCTTTAATCCTAGCTTGCACCTGGCAGGCAAGTAAAAACACACACTGGGCTCCAAAACCCACTCATTCAGCACTCACAAAGCTACTGACTTATCCGAGTTTCCTAGAATCAAAGGTTTCTAGTTCACTAGCCTCATTCTCCTTTGTTCCCCATCTCCTTCTCTCTACACAAACTCTGCACTAACTGGCTTCTCTTTCAGCACTTCGCCATCTTGGCTGCCTCTCTTCTCCTTGACGTGGCCTTACTCTGCTCTCTCCTCTAATACTAATCTCAGGAACCAAGAGAGAGCAAGCTCCTAGTCTGCCCCACTTTATAGTGTAGATTCAAAACCTTTAATCCAATATACAAAATAGGAAAGTCTCTAATACAAAGTCAGTTATCTGAGGCATGATGGGATTGCACCACCTCACATCAAAAAGGGTGGGAAATGCTTAGTCCTAAAACCAAGCCTCAGGCTATAAGGATCCTGCCTGCCCACAGCCCACCTCCAACACACATTAATATCACCTGGGCGACGGGCTTCCACGTGGGCAGCAGCATCTTTAACAAAGTGAGTATAATATATTTGATCTTCCCAACACTTTCTTTCAAATTTTTTTATGTCTTTAAGCTTTATGTCTAAGTCTTTATTCATTTCAAATTAACTTTTTTGAACGATATAAGTTAGTAGTTCAACAAAAATCTATTTTACATAGGAGACTTTTTGCTATCTGACTCTGAACTATGTTTCTCTATCACACTGTAATATATGTTAGATAAGTGTAACTTGATTCAATATAGCCTTTGTTGCACTCGCCGGGTAAAACAAACACTGGAGACGTTTGGAGAGTTTCAGACAAAGTTTTATGGCCAAAAGAAAAAGAAAAAAAAAAACGAACCTGCGCAGGGGTGAGCTCAGGTGGCAGTCACCAGAGTCACACCGAGCGCCTACAGTCTAGGGGTTTTTATAGCATAGCAAGCAAGCGGTTCATACAGAAGCTGATTTTGCGTTTAGCAATTGGCTCCCCCAAATTAAATTTTAGTCACGTGCCTTAGTAACCAGTCATACAGTTGAAAGTCCCCAGCTGGAAATGTCCCTATCTATCCTCTAGGATGTGGTTACATTAATCATCTTAGGAGTTTTTACGACTTCCTTATCTCAAGGACTCATCAGTTCCTAGTCATCCTGGGAATGAGCTGTACTTACTTGACTAGTTCCTTTGGAGTTATTTCCAAAGCCCATTAACGTATTTTATGGTCTTTATTCGAATGTCACATTTCCTCCTCTTCTTTGTACTAGTTAAATCATTAACTATAATGGAGATTCTTCGACTACACTAAGGCGTTGGTAGGGCTGAGATAAAACCATTATTTTGACTGTTTCTATTCTTTCTTTAATAAAAGCAAATAACTTGTTAAGGATTATGGGTCCAATAGTGAGGGCCAACAACAGTATTAACAATGGTCCCGCTAGTGTAGTTATCAATGTAGTTAGCCAAGGTGACAGTTTGAATATAGAAGTGAACCAATCTAAGTTGTTATTATTTTGCTGAATGTGCTCTGCTGTTTTATCTTATCTATTTTATCCTGGATTTCATTGCTGTTATCAGTTAAATTAAAACAACACATTCCTTTTACTTTTTCACAACCCTGGTGGTGAAATAACAATAGATAATCAATAGCTGCCCGATTATCTAAAATAGCTTGACGTAATTGCTGCTGTTCATTATTTAAAAGAGCTAATGCTTGAGACGTTTTGTTGATGCTTTTAGCTAAATTGCAAGCTAAATGCTGGATTTGTCTATGATTGTAAGCACCCCATACTAGATTCCCTACAACACTTAAAATTATGGCATATCCTTCAGTTTCTGACAATAATCGTACTTTATCATGACATTCAGGTCCTACAGGGAGGGAGGCAGCACACCTACTGCGAAGAGTGGTATTGTGCTCAAGAAGTAGCAAATCATTCTTATTAGGTAAGAAAGTAGCAATCCTAGATAAACAACAAGTGGTGTCAGTAAGATTAGGGGGAATATAATTATACGTCATAGAGTTACAAGTAAAGAACCATTCAGTAGGCAAGGTAACATAGCCATAAATGGAAGGGTATTTGATAGTATTATTACAGGGTAAAAAACCAGGGATCATCTTACCATTTTTGCTACAATTAACAAAAAGAACACAAGTATCATTGGGTACAATAATGCTATGGGGAGTATGAATCTGTAATGCATGGCTTGGCAACTGATAAGAAGCTTTTCCCCAGTTTGCTAAATCTAGATAAGTTACAATCTTATTAGGGATACTGGAGAAGAAAGTTAAATTCCTTATGTCAGCTGCCGGTTTACATACCGGACCTAGACATTTTCCTAGCATGAAATGAGTATGACTATCCTGTTCAAGGCAAAACGATGAGACATTTAGGGTGCGTGCTAAAGCCACCCATAAATTCTCTGGATGATTCAGGGTTTCCTGGAAAGCAGGTACTGGTTTAATACTGTACAATATATAAAAGAAAACCATTGCTACGATTCGGGTAAGAACCGCACTTTTAAGGGATTGTGGGGATCCGCTTTGACTCTCCATTTTGCTTTCTTTAAGCCCGGTTCTTGAGCTAATTTTACATGTGATAGATGAATCCAGTAAGGTTTTTCAGCTATCCTCACAGCCGTGGGCGTGCTGAACAGTACCTGGAATGGTCCTTGCCACCGAGCGTCAAGGTTCCCGCGACGGTGGTTAAGAATCCATACCCATTGTCCTGGCTCCAGTGGAGTTGGCAGTGGAAGTCCTTTGAGTTGGTCCTTCTGCTGGTCTCTAAGCGCCCATACTTCTGCACGTATCAGTTGTAATGCCTGTAAGGACTTTAGAAAACTTTGATTAGAAACCTCAATTTCTTCCCTCGTTATTTGTGGAACCAAAGGAGTTGGTTGCCCATACATTAACTCATAAGGAGTCCATTTTCCTGTATAAGGTGTATTTCGAACCCTATATAGTGCAAAAGGGAGTAGCTCTACCCAATTTTCGCCAGTCTCCTCTCTTAACTTAATTATAGTCTCTTTAAGGGTCCTATTCATGCTCTCGACTTGCCCTGAACTTTGAGGCTGATAAATGCAATGTAATTTCCAATTGATCCCTAATCTTTTTGCCAATTCCTGTGATATTTTGGACACAAATGCAGGTCCATTATTTGACCCCACAGCAATGGGGATGCCATATCATGGAATGATTTCTCTCAAAAGTATTTTACAAACTGTTGAAGCAGTTTCTCCTTTTGTAGGAAAAGCCTCAGTTCATCCAGTAAAGGTGTCTATTAGAACAAGCAAATATTTGTAGCCTAATTTCCCTGGAGTCATTTCGGTAAAGTCCACTTCCCATAGTTCTCCAGGAGCTTTTCCTCGGTGCCTGATGAGAGGAGGTAATTTCTTATTGACAGCATTTACTTTGGCACAGGCCTGACACCTAGACACAACAGAATGTATGATATCTCTGATTTCTGCTCCCTCATAATATTTTCTTACTAAATGTTCTAGTTTTTGTTGTCCTAAGTGGAAGCTGCTATGTATTTCTTGAATTATTTGTCTTAATACTCCTTGTGGTAGGTATATTTTGCTGTCTGGTAATTCTATCCATCCCTGTTTACTTTTCTTACCCCCTAGTTGCTTACCTTTCTCTTCTTCCTTTGGCTCATACCTAGGTTCTATTTGTAAACTAGGGGGTGGGATGAGCAGCAGTTGGTTAGTGTGTTCCTCCTCTTCTGCTGCATTCCGTGCCGCTTGATCAGCAAAATGGTTTCCTTTTACTATAGGGGAATCCCCCTTTTGATGTCCTTTGCAATGTATTATTGCCACCTTTTTGGGCAACCAAATGGCTTCTAATAGAGCTAAAATCTCATTCTTGTTTTTAATTTCCTTTCCTGCAGTAGTCAACAACCCACGCTCCCGGTAGATGGCGCCATGTACATGGGCAGTGGCAAAGGCATATCTACTGTCTGTATAGATGTTGGCATTTTTCCCTTCAGTAATTCTAAGGGCCTGTGTGAGTCCGATAAGCTTGGCCCGTTGTGCAGATGTGCCTTTAGGCAGTGCCTTTTTCCATAACACAGTGTCTTGAGTGGTCACCGCAGTTCCAGCATACCTTTGCCCATCCCAAACATAGCTACTTCCATCTGTAAACAAAGTTAAATCTGCCTTCTCGTAGGCCTGATCCTGTAGATCGGGTCTGGCTCCTGTAATGGTGTCTAATATTTGTCCACAGTTATGGATCACCGATGGGTCTGGCAACGGGAGCAATGTAGCAGGATTCAAGGCTGTTGTTTTCAAAAGTTGTATCGCGGAGGGGTTCAACAACTGTGCCTGGTACTGTGTTAGTCGGGCATTCGAGATCCACCTATCCGGTGGGGCCCACAGCACTTGTTCTAAATAGTGCTCTCCAATGACCTGAATGTCTTGACCCAAAGTCAGTTTACTGACCTCCTTAACAAGGATGGAGGTAGCAGCAAGTGCTCTTAAACAATTTGGCCAACCTGATGACACAGGATCTAGTCTTCTGGACAGATAGGCTATTGGTCTTTTCCAAGGTCCCAGTTCTTGACAGAGGACCCCTAGAGCAATGCCCTTTTTCTCAGTCACAAATAGTTGAAAAGACTCAGACAAGTCTGGCAGGGTTAATGCCGGGGCTGCAACTAGGGCCTCCTTGAGTTTTTGAAAAGACTCTCGAGCCTCCTCTGTCCATACAAATTGTTTCTCTTTTCCCCGTGTTAACTCATGCAAAGGTTTGGCCAGCTCTGCAAATCCTAGTATCCGAAGTCTGCAATATCCCATGGCACCTAAAAATTCTCGTACTTGCCTCTTACTTACAGGCTCAGGAATCTGTAATATAGTCTGAATTCTTTGGCTAGATAAGCCACGTTGTCCCCCCCCCCCCAAGTCATACCCCAAGTAACTCACAGTTTGGGTGACAATTTGGGCTTTCTTAGCAGATACTCGATAGCCCATCCGTTGCAGTTCTTGGAGTAGTTCTAATGTAGCTTCTCGGCAACTCTCCTGGTTCGGGACTGCGATAAGGAGATCGTCCACATACTGCAGCAGCACAATTGAAGAGTGGCCGGCTTGAAACTCCTGTAAGTCTTTGCACAAAGCCTCATTAAATATGGTTGGTGAATTCTTAAAACCCTGAGGAAGCCTGGTCCAAGTGTATTGGCCTGAAAGTCCATTCTCAGGATCATTCCACTCAAATGCAAACATTTCCTGACTTTGCTTTGCTAATGGAATGCAAAAGAAGGCATCTTTCAAATCTAATACTGAATAAAAAACATGAGTCGGTGGCAATGAACTCAATAGGGTATAGGGGTTTGGCACAGTAGGATGTATGGTCTCTACCCGAGCATTCACTTCACGCAGGTCCTGCACTGGGCGATAGTCCTGAGTTCCAGGCTTTTGTACTGGCAGCAGAGGAGTGTTCCAGGCAGATTGGCACTCCCGGAGAATCCCAGCTTCTAATAAGCACCTCAAGTGCTGTGCTATGCCCTGTTTAGCCCGAGCGGGTACAGGATACTGTCTGATGCGTACTGGGCTGGCATCACTCTGCAACAGCACTACTACAGGCGGATGATGTACTGCCAATCCCGGAGGATTGTTTTCTGCCCAAACTCCAGGAACCTGCTGCTTTACTTCCTCGGGGATGCCTGTAAACCCGCTCTTACCTTCCTGGAAGGAGGCAATCAGGTATTCTTCTGATATTGGCACAGTCACTAATACCTTGCCTTCTGTATTCTTCTCCTGGCTGAAGGTTATTGTTGCTTGAAATTTTTGCAACAAATCTCGTCCCAACAGCGGGTAAGGGCAGTCTGGAATAATCAGGAATGAATGAGTAATAGTCCCTTGCACCAGGTCTGTAATCCAAGCAGTGGCTCAAGGATATGAGACAGCTTTGCCATTGACCCCTATTACCTTTGTGGATTCCTTTTGTAATGTCCCAAGTGTTCTCTTTAGGATAGAATAAGTGGCCCCCGTGTCAACTAGGAAGGTAGTTGGTTCCCCCTCAGTTGACAGTGTGACCATAGGCTCCTGGGGGCCAACAGAAATGGAGCCTTGGCCCCGTCAATCTAATTGGAACAAAACTTGTGAGCTTTGTTCCTGATTTACGGCCTGTAGCTTAAGGCAATCCTTCTTCCAATGACCTTTTTCTTTGCAATAAGCACACTGGTCTTTATCTAGTTGCTTCTGCGGGAAAGTTCCCTTCTTTCCCTTAAAGGGCTGCTGTTTCCCTTTTGGTCCTTTTGATTGCTGTGCCAAGAGTAGTTTTACAGCTGCTCTCCCTAACTCAGGGTCATCACGATTGACATAGACTCTCTGTGCTATTTCTAATAGTTCACTCCTATTCTTTCCCTCAAATCCTTCTATTTTCTGGAGCTTCTTTCTAATGTCTGGGGTTGCCTGAATGACGAAGGCTATGTTTATTAGCCTCTGATTTTCCTCTGCCTCAGGATCAATAGGGGTATAAACCCGGTAGGCCTCTATTAGCCGCTCTAAATATGCAGCAGGGGACTCATCCCTACCCTGAATTACCTCACCTACCTTACTAAAGTTGGTTGGTTTCTTAGCAGCTGCCTTTATTCCCCTTAATAGAGCCCGGCGATATTGGGTAAGCGATTCCCTATCCCTGATATTGTTTGGATCCCAACTGGGGGGGCTCCTGGAAAGCGTCCTCTCTAGTTCCCTTTCAGTGCCCCCATCTTCCTTAAATACTTTTTCAGCTTCTTGGCTGATGCGGGTTCTTTCTTCCGTTGTGAACAGAGTGTGCAAACACAGCTGACAATCATCCCAAGTTGGTTGATGGGTCCTGAAAACAGTCTCAAGCAAAGAAATTAACCCCTGGGGTTTCTCTGAAAACGACGGGGTCTGCTGTTTCCAATTATAAAGGTCACTAGTAAAGAAAGGAATATAAATCATTCGGGACGGTGCATGTGGTCCTTCATCTAGTGGGGGCAGCACCTCCCTAAGAGGTAACATTGGGGCACTTCCAGCAAAGGGAGGTTGAGCATAAGGGGTTCCCCCCCGAGTGTGGGGAGGACTCTGGACATTCTCGGGCACAGTTGAATCCGGCTCCCTGGGCTTCTGATAAGGAGGAGGATAATTTACAGGGTCTACTATATCCTCAGTAACGTCAGGAAGGACCAGATACGATTTGGGAGGCTCTTTTTCAGGTGCAGGTGGAGCAGAGGGAGGGCGAGGCTTAATGTCCTCTGCGCTCACACAAATAGCTCTCTTAACCTTTTGATTAGCTTTTATGCACCTCTTAATGTACCCAGGTTTGTCTGTAGCTATATCTATCCAAAAAATCTATATATACATATTGATCTGGATGAGGCACCTGATATATAATGGCTCTTACTGCAAAAACTATGGGCAGATCAAAGGTTCCTTCAGATGGCCATCCAACCTTAAGAGATGGCCACTCCACTTGGCTTAAGGTCTGGAGAGTTTCTCGATCGGGTGGAGGTCCCCCATAACCCTGAGCTCTCTTCTGAAAATCAGAGAAGTTACTTAAAATGCAATCAAGAGGGGATTTAAGTGTAGATTCTTGCTGTCCCATCTCGTGGTACTTGTTCTTCTTAGCCAGGTATGCTTCTAGTCCTACAAAGACAACACACAGGATTCCCCACCCTATAAGCAGGGTGATCCAGATAGATGAGCGCTGATCACACTGTACTGGCAAACAAATTAACACCAAACACAACAGTGCAGCAAATCCCAGGAGGGCAATACGCAAAATTTCCCACACAGTCATTCAGACTAAACAAACAACTAGACAGCAGCGCGGCGCGGCGCGAGTGAGCTCACTACTTTAAAACGATCGATCGATTTCAAACAGAAACAGAAACCTAGGCCGGCAGCATCCTGCCCTTTGGCCCGAGTGTCTGGGCGGGTCTCTGACAGCATCCTGTCTGCCACCACAGACTGCAAATGCTCCGGAGCCAGATTACAGAAACAAGGAATTCCACAACAAAATACTCACCAGCTTGAGCTGTTCCGCCTGTCCCCAGCCAAAATTCCCGTAATGGGAATCCTGGACGAGCCCCCATAAATGTTGCACTCGCCAGGTAAAACAAACACTGGAGACGTTTGGAGAGTTTCAGACAAAGTTTTATGGCCAAAAGAAAAAGAAAAAAAAAAACGAACCTGCGCAGGGGTGAGCTCAGGTGGCAGTCACCAGAGTCACACCGAGCACCTACAGTCTAGGGGTTTTTATAGCATAGCAAGCAAGCGGTTCATACAGAAGCTGATTTTGTGTTTAGCAATTGGCTCCCCCAAATTAAATTTTAGTCACGTGCCTTAGTAACCAGTCATACAGTTGAAAGCCCCCAGCTGGAAATGTCCCTATCTATCCTCTAGGATGTGGTTACATTAATCATCTTAGGAGTTTTTACAACTTCCTTATCTCAAGGACTCATCAATTGCTAGTCATCCTGGGAGTCTGACGACTTCCCTATCTCAAGGACTCATCAGTTCCTAGTCATCCTGGGAATGAGCTGTACTTACTTGACTAGTTCCTTTGGAGTTATTTCCAAAGCCCATTAACGTATTTTATGGCCTTTATTCGAATGTCACAGCCTTCTGCTTGACTCAAAAACATAGATAATTTTTATTATTATTTATACATTTTGAAATATTAATTGATAAGAGAAGTCAAATATTCAGTTTATTATTTCCCCCATTCTTTATTCCTCAATTTTATTTATCAAGAGTCTTTACTTCTTATTTATTATGGATGTAAATTTTCAGTGGCCTTAAAATATTTGAATTAGTTGTTATTTTCTTTATTGCATTAAAAATAGTTTACCCTTGTTTCTATTAATTTAGAAGTTGTCTGTAATGTTCTTTATATTCTTTTACTTAAGTAATCTCTCTTCTCTCTCTCTCTCTCTCTCTCTCTCTCCCTCCTATAAGTGCCTATAAGATTTTTCTCTTTGTTGTTTTGTTTTGGTTTGGTTTTCAACTGTTTTCCTATTAATTATCAAAGTCTCAGTATTTTTTAGGATCTTGTTTAAAATTTTCATTGTCCTCTGGGTCTATGAATTATTTTTTTAAAAAATATGTTTTGGATAATCCTTAGCTATCATCACTTGAAAGGTAGATTCCAAATAAAAGTATGCTGGGTCTAGTCATTGTGCTTCTCTTTCTTATTCTTATATTTCTGTCTCTTCATAAGCTACTCTTGATATTTTTTCTAATATCTTTAGACATGTCTATTGCTCTTTTTCACATTTACTCTGCTGTTAAAACTATGCATAAACTTTCATATCTTGATTTTTACAATTTACAGTTCTAGAATTCATATTTAAGCCTTCTCCCCAGGTTTCTATCATATTAGACTATTGTTGGTCAAATAAGTTTGTAAATATGATGTATATGTTTGCTCACTTATACAGTAGTTTGCATGGGGGCTGGGCAATGCCAGCTATAGTAGCCTGTGAAATTGCAGGTTGCCTTCCTAATTGGGAGGGGCCATTGTCTTGCTAATGTTTACTGGAAGCGAGATTCTGCCCCAACACTGAAAAGTGTGTGAGGATTTCTTTTCTCTCCTCTCCCTGATCCCTTACCCTCCATGGGAAAAGTGGGTTTTCTTCTTTTCCCTTGGCTGTTCTTGTGGCTTGCCTGTCTTGATGAGACACCAATAAACAGAATGGCCCACCATCCTCTGACTCTGCCATTTCTTTACCGTCTGCCTGAATCCAATGGGAACCTACATGTGAATGGCCACAATGGCAACTCCTGGGCATACAACTGGCATAGTCGGCAGGATTCGATACAGTTCAGTATGGAACCACCACCAACTTTGAAGGGTGGAGTAGAAGACTAGCTGCTATTATCATTCCCCATGGCTGTCCTTTTGGGGGCTGTAGGCAGGCTGACTTTTACAGCCATGCATGAGGAAACTGAGAGCTCTGTGGAAGAGGCTGCAGGGGACCTGAAAACTGAGCAGTGGAAGGAGTTGGAGCAAATGTGGGAGAAATAGAGGCTGATCCTGGAGCTGGAGAAAGTGCTGGAGGAGGAGGCTGACCAGGTTTGCGAGTTTCACCTGGAAATGGAGCAGCCACTGAAAAGGGAATCACAGATTCATGAGTTGCAGCATGCCCTGGACATTGTGGAGAGTCAGCAGGTATGGGAGGCTGGGTCTGAGACTGGAGCTGGGGATGCAAGACCTGCTGAGCAGAAGGGTGCAGGAGCCCAGGGCTTGATTCCAGCAGTGGGAGCTGGTGTTTCCAGATCCTCTTTGGAGGATGAGGAGAATTGAGCTGGAGTTGCAATCTGCAGTCTTCAGAAGATGAGAACCCAGCAGCAAGGAGTACCTGCTATGCCCCTGGTAAGTCTGCTATTTTGGGACATAAGGGTGAATGCCATCATGCTCTCCCAGAGTAGAGATGGCAATGCTGACTGCCATTGCCATGTGCTCCTCTTTGGGACAGTGTAAGACCTGCCCAGATGGCAGCAATGAGGGGGGGTGGCTGTGGCCCCATATGTTTGGACTGATTTCCTGGACTACAACCAGAGTGGGCACTGGCTCCTTTGTTGGATGGACTTACTAATTTTGGACAATGTGAAATACCCTGATGGAGGTGGGAGGCGGCTTTGCTGGAGGCACTCCCCTGCCCTAGGAAGCTTTTCCCATGGCTAGAAAGAAGGCCAAGGACATTTTACACTTTTGGCAAAGTGCTCAGAGACTGGTGAAGAGTATCTTTGTAATTGTTGAAATTGTATGATTTGTCATGCTGTGGTACTTTGTGTAATGTGCTTAATTTCCTTGTGCAGGAATACCTGTGCTTTAGATTGTGAAGTGAGCCAAAGGGTGGAATATTGGTCAAATAAGTTTTAAAATATTATATATATGTTTGGTCATGTATAGTTTGTATTGGGTGTGGGGGACAGGCTGTAAGCAGTCCTGGTCATTATAGCCTAAGGCTTAGTTTTAAGACTAAGCTTTTCCCCATACCCCTGCCTGATTGCATGATGTGGGGTGGTGCATTCTCATGAGGAATTCCATTATGCCTCAGATAAGTGACTTTGCATCAGAGACTTCCTTGTTTGTATATTGGATTAAAGGTTTTGATTTTTTATACTATAAAGTGGGGCAGACCGGGAGCTTGCTCTCTCTCGGTTCCTGCTATCACCATTGCAGAAACCTCCCTGATCCCTTGCCCTCCATGGGAAAAGCAGGTTTTCTGCTTTTCTCTTATCTTCTCTTCTGGCTTGCCTGTCTTGGTGAAACACCAATAAACAGAATGGCTCACCATCCTCTGACTTCACCATTTCTTTACCCTCTGTCTGAATTCACTGAGAACCTGCTTGTGATTGGCCATGATGGCGGTGGCAGTGGCCCCTAGCTCTACAAATAGCATACTTTGTGGCAGGGTTCAGATAAGATAACTATGGAGCCACCACCCTTGAGGGGTGATGTGGGTGGATTGCAGAGTGCATTCCTAGCAGCTGCGGCTGATGCAATGCTATGAGAATACTCCAACTCCCAGAAGCCTCCTGGGCACATCCAGGAAGGGAGCTCACCCACTATAAGGAAGTGACTCAGTGCCAATCACGCAGTTCCCTGATCTTTTCAGACATTGGCTTTGAGCAAGGGTCCCCAAACTACAGCCCGTGGGCTGCATGCAGCCCCCTGAGGCCGTTTATCCAGCCCCCGCCGCACCTCCGGAAGGGGCACCTCTTTCATAGGTGGTCAGCGAGAGGAGCACAGGATGCGGATGCAAAGCGTGGCATCGCTCACGTTCAGTATTACTTCCGGTGACCCGGGAAGCACGCCTCACGGCTCCGGAAGCGTGTCATATCACTTGTTACAGATAGCAGTGACAAATATGGAACCAAACATTGACCATCTCATTAGCCAAAAGCAGGCCCATAGTTCCCATTGAAATACTGGTCAGTTTGTTGATTTAAATTTACTTGTTCTTTATTTTAAAAGATTTTTTTTTTAAGATTTTATTTATTCATTATAGAGGAGAGAGAGAGAGAGAGAGAGAGAAGGGGAGGAGCAGGAAGCATCAACTCCCATATGTGCCTTGACCAAGCAAGCCCAGGGTTTTGAACCGGCAACCTCAGTGTTTCCAGGTTGACGCTTTATCCACTGCACCACCACAGGTCAGGCCTTGTTCTTTATTTTAAATATTATATTTGTTCCCATTTTGTTTTTTTTACTTTAAAATAAGATATGTGCAGTGTGCATAGGGATTTGTTCATAGTTTTTTTATAGTCTGGCCCTCCAACGGTCTGAGGGACAGTGAACTGGCCCCCTGTGTAAAAAGTTTGGGGACCCCTGGCTTTGAGGAACACACTGTAACACTTTGTAGGCTGAACACATGTATATAAGTTAGCTTACTTCCTGAATTAAGTGGATCTGCGTCACTGAACCTGGTCCCTGGAGTCTGGTCTTTGCATCTCCATTGTCCTCACACCTGGTGGGACTTGTCCACAACTGGTGCCCAACATTGGGCAGGGACCTAACCAGCATCCAAGGTATGGGTGAGTGACCCTCTGCAAAAGGAAACCTTCTCCCTCACTCTCAAGCCCTGCAGGCTCGAGCCCTGCACGCCCTATTGCAGGGTAGGTGAGTTGAAGTCTGTGAAAAGGATCTCTGTACTTACAGGGAGATCCTTTCTGGTTTCAATCTCTAGATTAGGGATGCACTTCTCTGATACCCAGATACTTGGGCCTGAGTTTTCCAGCACATTCATTCGGCCAAAATACATGAGGGACAAACCTTCCCTCTCAGCCTCACTCCAACCTTATTGGAAATATGTGCCGGCTGGACCTGTGCTCCTGCTGGGGACCCTCCGCCAATCCCAAAGGTCCTACAGGCTGCTCCTCTTTCAGAGGAACCCCTATCTTCCTATTTGCCCCCCTCCTCTGAGGAGGAAAGTAGTTTAGCCTCCGAGTTTGAAAAAAAATCGAGGCTGAGTATGCAGAAAGGAAATCAACCAAATTGCTAACTGTGCCATCAGCTCTGCAGCCGGAAAAAGCGGAAGTTGCTACTTCCACATTTCCTGCCGGAGTTCAGTGCTCCACCGCAGCCTCTCAGACGGCTTTTTCTACCCTAGCTTTAACTCCAACACGTGTCCCTGCTGCAGACCCATGGGCCAGCCTATACGCCCCCATGAGTCTTTTTTCTTTCTGTCTTCGGTATCTCTCTCTCTCTCTCTCCCCTGCCCCTCTCTCTGAAATGATGCTGAAAAAACCAGCCACGGCACAGTGGCAGGGATCACACCCTCTTCTAATGCAAGGGAGAGGCTATGCTTGTGTTTTTCAGCCAGTTTGAATCCCAGGAACCCCTCAGCTTGCTTGACAGGGTTTCTTGGGCACCCACTAAGTGGTTCAGTCTTTACCCATCCAAAGCCACAGCCCTAGCCTTCTCCACACCGACTATGCCTGAGAGGAAGAGGTCCTCAGCGATCCAGAAGAAAACCTCCCCATGGCGTGGGCACCCCATCACCTGGGGGGATGTGGAGGCTTTGGAGGGGCAGGCCCAGAGAATTGCCCCTGATGGGCTCCCAGGCCCTGGTGCTCTGTTCTTGCTTATGTGTGCTATAGTAACCATCGACTCCCAGACACAGGTGGCGGCAGCCCGGGGCTCGAGCCCTGCAGCACGAGCTGGTGTTTTCAGTTCATCTTTGGAGGATGAGGAGAATTGGGCCGGTGTTGCAATTCACAGACTCCAGAAGGTAAATGGCAGCAGCTGCAGCAGGAGGATGAATGGAAGCCAGGCTTGCATCGCTGAGTGGCTGCTGGAATGGCAAGAGTGCCTGCTAAGCTGCTGGTGGGTTTGCTGACATTTTGGGACATAGGGGTGAATGCCATCATGCTCTCCAGAGCAGAGATGGAAATGCTGACTGTCATTGCCATGTGCTCCTCTTTGGGACAGTGTAAGACCTGCCAGTACAGCAGGAATGAAGGGGGTGGCTGAGACCTCATGTGCATGGACTGATTTCCTGGACTATGACTGGAGTGAGCACTGGCTCCTATGTTGGATGGACTTATGGATTTTGGACAATGTGAAATACCTGATGGGGGTGGGGGGAAGCTTTGCTGGAGGCCCATCCCCTGCCCTGGGAAGCTTTTCCCATGACTAGAAAGAAGGCTGAGGACATTTTGTGCTTAGTGAGTGGTGAAGTGCTCAGAGACTGGTGAAATGTACCTCTGTAACTATTGAAATTGTATGATTTGTCATGTTGTTGTAATTTGTGTAATGTGCCTTGCAACCATATGCAGTTCGCAGCCCATGACAAGCCATCAGTTTCGTGTTTGGCTGCTGGGACATTTGTGTGAAGGGGGCATGCATGGACCTATGTCCATTTTTTACAATCAAAATGGAACTGTGTTTAACGGCACCTAGAAGGTCTCTGTAACACAATGGGAGGGAAATGACATCCTGACACATAGGAGGAATCCCCTGTTTAAGACCCCCATTCTCTTTCCTAACTAGTCAAACATTACAGAAGCTTGCCTCATTGTTTAATCCAGCTAATTTATTAGCATACAGTATAATAGGTATTATAGTTGTTTTAGTTCTACGAGGGTTCTGTTGCATAATGCGTAGCATTCAGAAGCTACAACAACAGCAAGCTGTCATTCATCAAGTCCAATTGGCCTTAATTTAAAAAGAAGGGGGAGATGTGGGTGGAGTGCAGAGTGCATTCCTAGCAGCTATGGCTGATGTAATGCTATGAGAACACTCCAGCTCCCAGAAGCCTCCTGGGCTTACTCAGGAAGGAAGATGACCCGTTATAAGGAAGTGACTTAGCGTCAACCTCGCAGCTCCCTGATCTTTTCAGCCATTGGCTTTGAGGAACACACTGTAACACCCTATAGGCTGAACCCAAGTATATAAGCTACCATACTTCCTGAATAAAGTGGATCTGTGTCACTGAACCTGGTCCCCAGAGTTAGGTCTTTACGTCTCTGTCATCCTCACCCCCGGCAGGACTTGTCCACAGGGTGGGGTAGAGGACTGGTTGCTATTATGGCTCTCTATGGCTGTTCTTTTAGTGGCTGTAGGCTGGGTGCTTTATACTCAAGAGAAAACCAGGTGTTCTGTGCAAGAAGCCGCCTGAGGTTGAAAGCTCCAGGATGAATTGTGAATCAAATGGCTGAAAAGGCTGGAATTGGAGCAAGCACTGGAAAAGGAATTATGGTTTCATGAATTGCAGTCTGCCTTGAAAGCTGAACGTTTGCACTAGCATTTGCTGGAGAAACAACTGAAGGTTCAAGAGCTCAAGTCTCAGATTCTGGCCAGAGGCCAAGAGCCATAGGAGCCTAAACAGTCACCAAAGGAGCAGCAGCATCCGTGCTGGTGGACTGGCTTTGAGTCAGCAGGAGCAGATGTTGCCAGCTCCTCCTCTGAGGATGAGGAGGCTCAGGCTGAAACTGCCATATGCACACCCAGAACCCAACCAGTGATCACCAAGAAAGTAAAGACCCAGCAGCAAAGATTCCCTCAGTGGCAGCCTGTTGGTCAAATATGTTTGTAAATATAATATATAGGTTTGCTCGCTTATAGTTTGCATTGGGTGTGGGAAACAGTCTGTAAGCAGGCAGGGTTGTTATACCCTAAGGCTTAGTTTTAAGACTAGGCTTTCCCTGCCTAAGTGACTTTGTATCAGAGACTTCCTTGTTTGTATATTGAATTAAATGTTTTGATTTCTACACTGTAAAATAGGGCAGACCAGAAGCTTGCTTTCTCTCGATTCCTGCTATTACTATTGCTGGGGCCTCCCTGATCTTTTGCCCTTCATGGGAAAAGCAGGTTTTTGTCTTTTCACTTGTCTTTCCTTGTGGCTTGTCTGTCCTGGTGAGACCTCAATAAACAGAATGACCCACCATCCTCTAACTCCGCCATTTCTTTACTGTCTGCTCAAATCCAAAGAAAACCTGCATGTGAATGGCCATGATGGTGGCTCCTGGCCATACACAGCCACAGCATCCTGCCCCAGTAATGGAGCCCTCTATGGTCTGGCCCTATAACCAGGCAGAGCTGATGAAGTTGGGGCACAATTTAGGCAGAAATCTACTGAATCCCTGGTAGTCTGGTTACTATGATTATGGGACATAGGGGTGATTGGCATCATGCTCTCCAGAACAGAGATGGAGAAATTGGCTGCCATTACCACACACTCCTCCTTGAGGCAGTGTCTTCAGAACTGCTATGGCAACCCAGGAGACCATACCCTATTAGAATGGGTGATGGCCACCATTCGTATGGTCTGGCAGAATGCTGGAGAATTGCTGGGGCAATGAGTCGGTGGCAGTGCTACAGTGAGTTAGTAAAGGTCCTTTGGTAACTAGGTATGAAGAATGCTTCTTTCAACCTGAGGTCCCGTGGGCCAGATGACAAAGTGTTATGGCAAAAATGAGTGACTTTGTGGTTGCTAGCTCCCCATCAGCCCTTTTTGGGTCACTTGTGGCTATCTTGGGCCCCTATGTGGGCCAGCCCATCAATGCGGTTACACAGATGGTAGCAGATTTGGGAGAGCTGGAGGCTGCTCAGGATCATTAAGCAGTGAGGGCTGCTGCCTATGTTACCCCCACCCCCAACTAACAAGGGAAACAAGCCTATAAAAGTTACCCGAACACAGATGTAGGTAGATTTGATTGTGGCTGGAGCAGATAAGGGGAAATTGGATGGCCAGTCTAATAAAATTCTTTTGGAGCTTTGGGGGCAGCTAAAACCAGAACAGAAGTTTCAGCCACTGAGACAAAAGAACCCAGCATCTACCAATAAAACATTTGGTGTGTGGGCAGCTCAGTTACAAGATATATGATAGAGATGGCCAAGGGAGAGGAGAACTTCCAAGACACATTGTACCAGTTTGAATAGGAAAAGAGCCAAGGGACCCATCTAATGGGGATGGGCGGGGACCGGAGGCCACACGTGGAACTGGTTATCCACTGGTCCCCTTCTAATGTACAATGGGTGTCGGCCTAGGTGGATACAGGTGCAGAATGTTCCCTCCTCTATGGGAACCCAAAGAGGTTTGCTGGGACCCCAGTGGTCAATGACAGTTATGGAGGCCAAACTGTTCAAGTGAAGCCAATAACTATTCCACTGGGGATATGAAGACTGCCTCCTAAGTCATATAAGGTGTATGTATCTCCTATTCCTAAATATATTTTGGGGGTGAATGTCTTGCAAGGACTGTGGTTGGAAACTACAGCCAGGAAGTTCCAGCTGTGGATCAGGGTTGTGAAGGCAGTGTTGTGGGACATGCATCACATTCCCCTTTGCAATTACCCATTCCTTGGTGTGTGACTAACACCAAGCAGTACTGCTTGCCAAGTGGTTATGAAGAAGTCACAGGGACAATCCTTGAACTAGAAAAAGTGGAGATCATCCAGCCAGCACACAGTCCTTACTCCCCTCTATGGCCTGTGCACAAACCAGACAGAACCTGGAGAATGACAGTGGATTGCAGAGAACTTAATAAAGTTGTTCCCCCTTTGCACGCTGCTGTTCCCTAGATAGCTAACATGATGGATCGGCTAAGCCATGAGTTGGGGACATACCACTTTGTTGCACACTTGGCCAATGCCTTTTTCTCTATTGATATAGCTGCAGAGAGTCAAGACCAATTTGTCTTCAATTGGGAAGGGAGATAATGGACCTTTACAGTATTAACCCAAGGCTATTTGCATAACCCCACCTTGTGCCAAGGGCTGGTTGCTGCTGACCTAGGTAAAAGAAAACAGCCACAGCAGTTTGCATGTACCATTAGTTGATGATATTATGCTAACTAGTGATTCTTTTCCAGATTTTGAGCAAGCAGTCCCTACCCTGCTATCCCATTTGAAAGCATGTGGCTGGGCAGTTAACGAGAACAAATTACAAGGGCCTGGGTTATCTGTTAAATTCTTGGGAGTTGTCTGGTCAGATAAGAAAAAAGTTATCCCTGATGCAGTTATAGATAAGATCCAAGCATACCCCGTGCCCACTACGGTAAAACAGTTACAGGATTCTTAGGTTTTTGGGGTATTGGTGAGCATTTATACCCCATTGGGCTCAGTTACTATGCCTCTTGTACAACGTTATTCATTAGGGGTTCATTGGGATTGCATTGAGCAGGCGCAAGGTTCATTTGCAGCAGCTAAGAGAGCTGTCAAGGTGGCACAGGCCTTGAATGTGTTTGATCCTGCCAGGCCCTGTGAGCTGGATGTTCATGTAACCTCGGAGGGGTTTGGATGGGGCTTGTGGCAGCGGACAGAGCGCTTACGGCAACCTATTGGGTTTTTGTCCCAATTGTGGAAAGGTGTTGAAGTTTGTTACTCATTAGTAGAGAAGCAGCTGGCAGCTGTGTATGCTGCCCTCCTGGCCACTGCAAGTATTACAACCACAATTCCAGTTACAGTCAAGACAACATACTTCATTGAAGGATGGGTGAGAGACTGGGCAACCAAACCACATAGTGGTATGGCCCAAACCTCCACCCTGGCCAAGTGGGGTGCCTACCTGCAACAACGCTATGCTCTTAGCACCAGCCCGTTGAGGGCAGAACTGCAAGAAGTCTTGGGTCCAGTCACCTATGCGACTTTAGAGTCAGGTGCAGCTGGTGCTCAGGAGGCAGAACCTGAAGTCAGTCCCTACCAGGAGGGGTGGGTGCCCATCCCCGAGGATGCCTGGTATACTGATGGTTCCAGCAGGGGCCAACCTGCCCAATGGATGGCTATAGCCTTCCATCCGGCCACTGAGACTATTTGGATGGACACAGGTACAGGCCAAAGCAGCCAATGGGCAGAATTAAGAACTGTTTGGCTTGTTGCCCATAATGAACCTTCACCTCTGGTGATCTGTACTGACAGCTGGGCTGTCTATCGTGGGCTGACCCTTTGGATTGCTACTTGGTACATTAACTAGTGGATGGTAATGCACCATCCACTGTGGGGTCAGGCCATGTGGCAGGACTTATGGGAAATAAGACACCAGAAGCAGGTGATAGTATATCATGTCATGGGGCATGCCCCTCTAGCCCATCCTGGGAATAATGTGGCAGATATGTTGGCAAGGGTGCGATGGTTGGAGACTGCACCTGCAGGTGATGTGGCGCTGTGGCTCCACCGGCGCCTGCTCCATGCGGGACAGAAAACTATGTGGGCTACGGTTAAGGCCTGGAACTTTCCTGTGTACTATGAAGAGGTATTTGCAGCCTGTGAGCAATGTGCAGTGTGTTCCAAGGAGCACCCTCAGAGATCACTGGTGTCACCTGGACAGATCCAGAAGGGTCATGTTCCACTGACACTATGGCAGATAGACATCATTGTACCCTTACCAAAGTCAGAAGGGTACCAGTATGTAGTCACCTGTGTAGATACTGCCACCAGTCTGCTTGATGCTTACCCTGCCCATAACCCTGACCAGAGGGAAGTCATACAGGTTCTGGACCACCTGAGTGCTACATATGGGTGGCCACTGGTCCTTGAAAGTGACAATGGTACCCATTTCACAGGTTCAATGGTGAGGCAATGGGCTCAAGAGCTGTGGATGGACTGGAAGTACCATGTCCCCTACCACGCCCAGGCTGCTGGTATCATTGAGTGGTATAATGGACTCTTAACGCAGGGACTGTGACAGGAGGGGGGGCACCAGCTCCCTTACTGAATGGACATTCCGTTTATGAATGGTACTCTGGAGTTTGTATGAGAGACCTTGACAGGGGAGCCCAGCTCCAGTGGAGGCCCTCCTGAATCAAGCAGCTGCCCCCATTTAGTTGCAGATACACACCAAGGACATTTTACCCAAGCCAGGTTTTGGACAGCAGGGCAATATGCTCTTGCCTGCCCCAAACATCCTCCTTGAAAGCCAACAGCTTCAATGGACTTGGCCCTGGACCGTACAGGCCCCCCATCTGAGATGAGTGGCCTTGTTGGCATCCTGGGGAAAGGGGATAGAGGTGGACTTTTAGTTAACTTATTGGGCAACCAGCACCTCATCACCTAAGGTAAAAGTGTAGTATCCCTTTAGTGCTCAGGGGGACAGCATTATGAAGGGCATCTTTGTAATTTCTTTATAGCCAATAATGAGTTCTCCTATTTTACTACACAGAGAACCAGCAGATGCTGGTGTATATTGGCCAAGAAGGTTTGGTATGCCTGCTCAGGGCGGCTTCTGGTACCAGCTACTGTGCTGTCTGCAGAGAAAACTCTGGCCTGTATTCTGCCAAAGGGAAAAGATTTGCCTCTTAGTGCTGCTGACATTTCTCTTGTTTTGCCCATAGCTTATTTTTTGGTAATTCTATTGCTGTAGTTTGTACTGTTTCCATTTATGCAATGATCTCACTTCTCGCAGTGATCATTGTGGAAGATACCTGTGGTGTACATTATAAAGCAAGCAAAAGGGGTAGAATGTTGGTCAAATAAGTTTGCAAATATGATTTTTGTTTGCTCGCTTATAGTTTGCATTGGGGGCTGAGCAATGCCAGCTATAGTAGTCTGTGAGGTTGCAGGTTGCCTTACTGATTGGGAGGGACCATTGTCTTGCTAATGTTTACAGGAAGGGAGATTCTGCCCCATCACTGAAAGGTATGTGAGGATTTCTTTTCTCTCCTCTCCCTGATCCCTTGTCCTCCATGGAAAAGTGGGTTTTCTGCTTTTCCCTTGGCTTTTCTTGTGGCTCGCCTGTTTTGGTGAGACACCAGTAAACAGAATGGCCCACCATCCTTTGACTCCACTGTTGCTTTACTGTCTGCCAGAATTCAGTGAGAACCTGCATGTGAATGGCCATGATGGTGGCGGCCCCTGCCCTACAGCTAACTATCAATCAAGATTGTTAATTCTATATGTCTTTAAATGACTTTAAGTATACTATTCATTTTTAAGCCTATATTTTATAGATACATTTTTCAAGTTTCTCTTATTTCCTATCAGTTCTCATACATATTACTTTGTGTCCTTGATTATCTTGATGTGGTGCTTGACACTGTATTCGATAACTTATTTACAGACATATTTTTTTTCTCCAAATAGGTACCTGGAGGAAACTGAAATCCAGAGCACCTTAATCTAACTTGACTGGTTAATTCTTTGAACTATTTAAATGATCAGATGGTCTTATGTTTCTATAAGGCGCGTTTTGTTTCTAGTTCACCTTTACTTCTGGGTGGATATATCTTGTGTCCCAGTTCAAAGATAAAATGTTATATATACCAGGATCACTATTATTGTGAGTGTGCTATTCTAGATTGTGGTAGCCATAAAAGGATTAAAAAACCACTTATCTTTTGGTTACCAATTTGGGAATTTGCAAAGTTCCCCAGGGAAAAAGCAACCCATTTCTATGGGTTTCCATCTTCTTCTGGACTTTGAACTAGAAATGCTTCACAACTACTAGCTCTCTAATATCTTTAAGCAGATGCTTCTAGTAACTTCTCCATCCCGCAACTCAACTCATTTCTAGTTTCCTCAGCGAAAAAAATGCTCAGTAATTACCTAATTTGTCACTTTGAGAAGAAGAAATCTCCAAACAGAATTTTAGAAACATATACCTTGTTAGTTTAAATTGGCAAGAAATGCAACCATGGGGCATCAAGAATTTATAAATAAGACACAGTTCACAAAAATTTGAACTAACTTGTGAAAGACATTGATTTTTGGTTATGAAATATAAAAAGCAAACACTAAATAAAAAATGCTAATTTTTTTTTAAAGCTTATTCTGCAAGTTTCAAGGACCTAAGAATTTGAACCTGATCCATGAGGCACTAATGTAATAATCATTTCTTCCCACCAGAGCAACAGAATCCAGTTGGAAAGGTGAGTACTGTGCTTATTCCTAAACTTCTCAAAACAAACACCAATTTTTAATCATTCATTGACCTTAAACATGAGTTGCTCCTTAAGCTCATGAATGACACAAGTTGACTTTATTTGTTTTCTTTTCTTCTTTTCCAAGTGAGAGGAGGGGAGATAGACACTCATGCATGTATCCTGAATGGTATCCACTCAAAGACTCCTGTCTAGGGCCATGCTTACAAACAAACTGTTCAGTGCCTCAGGCAGAGGCTCCACAACATCATCCTCAAGCCCAGGGCCTACATGCTGGAATCAATTGAGACATGGCTGCAGGAGGGGAAGAAAGAAAGAGAGAGAGAGAAGAGGGAGGGGTGGAGAAGCAGATGGTCAACTCTACTGTGTGCCCTGACCAGGAATTGAAACCTGGACATCCACATGCCAGGATGATGCTCTACTACTGAGCCAATTGCCCAGGGCCATAGATTGACTTTCATATAAAAGCAGAATCCAGTTGATAATACTTGCTTATGTTTGTAAATAATAACAACTTTTTGTTAAGCCTAATCCGGAGGGACCCGAAACATTGAAGACATGAACAAAGTCCGTCTATTACACATCAAAGCTTTATGGTCTAGCTTGGCCAAGTGGAGGCAACTCCAACAGAAATCTGAGGGAGAGTGCGCGCCGGCCATTTGTTCTACTTAGTTTTTATAGTTTTGTAAGTAGGAAGTGCAGAAGCAAAAATTGTAATCAGGAGCCCCTTACCACTATTGGTTATAGTCATATGTCCTTTAACATGATAGGACCACGTTCAATTTGCAAGCCATACATTATTTTGGAGAAAACAAAATTTACAAGTCAACACAATGGTAGAAAGATGTCTTTTTACATATTAAAAGGCATTTCTATATTATCTAGTGTTTATCTGCTATCTCTCTGTCCAGAGTCACACGTGTTAACCACATGCATTTACATAGGAGAGTAGTTTCTGCGAGGACAAATGCCTGCAAATGGTTCATTGCTATAAGAAAAGGTTTATTTTGGCTTTTCTCTCCCTGTACCTGGCTAGCCATTCCTTTCCCCACAGGCTTGGTGGAATGTCTAGGAATCCATGTTTTCCTCCCCTTTGCATTTACAATACAATGCCAAGGGCCATCCTGGTCATGCCAATCACACAGTACAGAGACTATTTCTCACAATTTCTCTGCACACCTTAACCCAAATTAATAAAATGTTCTTCAAGCTTCCCAAAATATTAATATTAATTCTGTAGCTTTTGATACTTTACAACACCTGCGGCTGAAGTGGCGCAGTGGCTCCTCATTCCCCCCTCTGAATGGGAGGATAAGACACGGTATCTTCCGAGAGGAGAGGCTGGTAGGTAGGCTGAAACGTAGGTCGACGGACCAGGAGGTAGGCAGCCCCTCGCTGGCGTTTGACCAGGGTGGGATAAGCAATATCAAGTATTGCTCTTTGTTAACTGGGCAGGAGAGATGGGTGGTTAGGCCCAGCGCCTGTTCCTTGGATATAAAAAAACACCCTGTTTATATTTCAGTCTCCAACAGATATTAAAATTTCAAATTTGTGTGTTGTAATTCTTACGGATCTGAATTCCCATGTTCAGATTTGGAGGCAGACTGGAAAAATATAAAATAAACAACAATATTAAACCAGCCAATGCTAACAGCTATTATAACAAGTGTCCTAATACAATGAAGTGATTAAAACCTATTAGATTACTAAGCAAAGTCTTAACTAATACAACAGAATTTAAAATAAAAATTTTAGTCTTAAATGTCCTTAACATGTTAATGTAATTTCACCAAGTCCATGTTGACACCATTACCACTTCATATTATTTGTAAATGTAACCCAACCCCACTTCAGTTTGAGTAGTGTCCCAAGGAGCAGGAGTCACACACATTCAGGAAAAGTCCACAAGGCACTGGAGTTGTGGTCACATTTTCATGCTTTGCAGCTAGAGTCCAAGTCCCAATGACCACTGCTTCTAGCTGGTAACAATTCAGGTAGACTGGAAAAGCTGTCTGCAGCATGTATGGAGATGGAGCTTCTGTTTTCTTTAAACTGGAGAGGTGAACCCAGGGTGACTTTCTCTGGAGCTCTGCAATCATGGTGTGGTGAAGAGAACCTGAGGACACTATGCTGGGTAGCAGAGGTAAATTCATCTAAATTAGGAGCAAGTCCCAACCTAAAATAGGCATGGGGCATTGAGGCAAGAGAAATAAAAGAAACACTATATATTAAACAAAGCAGCAGAAAATAAGGCTACCAATACCCACAACAGAGATCTTTGAGGGATGAATAAAAAAACCTTTGAATATTCAGGCAAGGCATAATAAGTGGCCCTTGTGTCCATAAGAAAGGAGATCAGTTTACCTGCTACTTGGAAGAAATACCCTAGGCTCATCCACAGCGACATGAGACAGGGCCGATGGCCCTGGGCACTTTTAGTCTTCAGTGGCAAGCCTCAGTAGGCTGGCAAGGTCAGGTCACGGGTAGCCGGAGCAGGGCTAGAAGAGACTGAACCCTCCCTTGGAGGAGTGAGGGAGCAGCTTACCTTCCAGTGTCCCTTTTTCCCATAGTCAAGGTATGTCCCTGGTGGGGGCCAAGAAGCCTGGCAGGCTTTAGCTCAATGACCTTCCTTTCCACTCTTGAAGCAGGGCCCTGATGGAGTCCTATGAAGTCTCTCAGGGGCGTTGGAGCCTTTATGGGTGTATGCCAAGAGCTGGTATTTTGCCTGATCTCTTTTTGGTCTCTGTCTGCCTTTTCTGTTCCTCTTTTGGTCATTATAGACTTTAAATGCCATGCTCAGAAGATCTCGTTGAGGGTTTTGAGGGTCCCCATCTGCCTATATAAACTTTTCCATATACCTAGAGCTGATTGGAAAAAGACAAAACAGCATTATCAGCTGGATTAAATAAAAGAAGGTAGAAGTTTGCAGGAAGAGAAAAGAAGTTTGGCATCTCTTATAGGATTTCAGAATCTCTCAGTTGCTGAATAAACCTGTACATTAGTATTTAAAAGAAAAAAAAAATTTTTAAAGTCCAAAACATGAAGTTTTATTGCACACAATAAAATACAGAAACAGCAGATTCTCATTTTAAAGTAAAACTGACATTTCCCAGAACTTTCCTAGTACTGCACCATTCTGATCACTATTAAAAAACAAAACAAAGTCCCAATTCCAAAATAATTAGCAAACCTGTTGGTAAACATTCTTCTCATGGTTCTAGTTATTTTTATAAATTTTACATTTGCACCTTTTTAAGAATGAGAGTTTTTTGTAAATTTAACTGATTAACATTTGTGAGAACTGCACTTTCTTCATATTTATTTTAAAAAAAACACCCACAAACCCTACTCAAACTAAGAGAAAATATACATTTGTTACATTTGTTCATTAAAGCGCACCTGCTTTAGATAATTTTTTTTCTCTTCACACATTAGCATAGAAAGCCAATGTTTGATTCATGCTGAAAATCTATACAGAACGAAAAGACCTGCTATTCCAGGGAAATCTTAAGGCAAAAGCAAAAGCCTTATGCTACAAAAGAAAAACAGAGCAGAGGCATGGGGACTGTGAAGTTGACTCAGATAAGTGAGCATCACAAGGATGAAGACAATTTTTGTACAAACATATGCAAGAAGTTTTAAAAGGTGCATTCAACATCCATTTTCCTGCAGAAATAATTGTCATGTCAGACAGCTTAACTCCTGAAACAAGTTTAGATTTTAACAGAATCTTAATTCTCTCCTATATTTACCAATGGAATCAGAGCCTTGCTTGGGGTGGCTCTTCTTTCCCCCTTGTCACCACACAGACTTTTAAGCATTTGTTGAGTACACTCTATAATATCTTTACTTCAAAATTGTAAGAAATACTTGTCTTTATGTTAACTTAACAAAACATAGTAAATGCATTTTCAAGTAACATTTCCATACTTATTAAATTATTTCTATCCCATAAATTAACAGGCACAATAAGTGCACAATAAATTAATAAATTAAAGTGCACAATAAGTCTGGAAAATTTCAGTGTGGCTTTTATTATTTTCCTATATTATTAATAAAAATCTACACCTTTGTTAGGTAAATTTACTCTGCTTCAAATTTGCAGCTTGCAGCAGCAGTCTGAAATTTGAAGCAGTATAGCCAAAATTAGCAAGTTTTTAAGAGTCACATTCTATTCTATTTAAATTTAAATAAGTGTGCTATATTTACTCCAATTAAAATTAGAAATTTGTAGGGATGAGGCCCTGGCTGGTTGGCTCAGTGGTAGAGCGTCGGCCTGGCGTGCGGAAGTCCCAGGTTCGATTCCTGGCCAGGGCACACAGGAGAAGCGCCCATCTGCTTCTCCACTCCTCCCCCTCTCCTTCCTCTCTGTCTCTCTCTTCCCCTCCCGCAGCCAAGGCTCCATTGGAGCAAAGATGGCCCGGGCGCTGGGGATGGCTCCTTGGCCTCTGCCCCAGGCGCTGGAGTGGCTCTGGTCACAACAGAGCAATGCCCCAGAGGGGCAGAGCATCGCCCCCTGGTGGGCAGAGCATCGCCCCCTGGTGGGCGTGCGGGTAGATCTGGGTCGGGTGCATACGGGAGTCTGTCTGACTGTCTCTCCCCATTTCCAGCTTCAGAAAAATACAAAAAAAAAAAAAAAAGAAATTTGTAGGGATGATATCATCTTATTTTTCAATATTAAAGCCTGTATTTCCAATTCTTGCATGCAAAGACCAAACACAAACAAGGATCAGACAAGGTAGACAAATCAGAGAGAAACCCGGGATTTTAGAGATTAGAAAGTGGCCTGCTTGGTTCTTATGCAGGGCTATTATGATAGGAACAAAGGATAGAAACTAAACAGAACTCTCTCGAAAAGGTTTGAGAACAGCCGTTTATGAGGTTCCGTTTAGCCACATCCAAACAGGCATTCCCTTCTCTCTCATTTCAGGCATAGAACAGAAAGAAATAAAATGAGTTTAGAGAAAGAGAATAACTGGAAAAAATCTGTATTTTTCCCCAACTCTTAAGTATTTCTACTTACTAAAGAAAATCAGATAATAACACAACTTTAAAAAGCATGTTAGTCTTCTAATCATTCATAAATTCTAAGAGCTGCAACAACCAGCAGCCGAAATTAGTTTCAACACCCACTGACCTGGGAAGTCACCACTTCTACCTCCACCACCACGCACTGGTTTTTCCCAGAACGTGCCCCCGCAGGACCCCTCCTTGTCTGCAGGCCACAAGGGCAGCGTGCATGCCAGGAGAAGGGAGAGCGAGTGGGTGCTGGGAGGAGGTGGCCGGACCGAGCGAGCACCTGCGTGTCTGGCATAAGGGGAAGCCGCTGCCCGCCCCCTTCGCCTTTCCTTCTCTGTACTTAAAAGCTTCACTCTCTAAAAGCTTTGACGAATGCAGTGA
Source organism: Saccopteryx bilineata (assembly GCF_036850765.1). NCBI lineage: Eukaryota > Metazoa > Chordata > Mammalia > Chiroptera > Emballonuridae > Saccopteryx > Saccopteryx bilineata. Next base: position 92,284,404 of record NC_089494.1, on the reverse strand, counting down.
CAAAAACAGATAGACAAACAGCAAAAAAAAACAACAAAACAGACAAACAGCAAAAACAGATAGACAAACAGGCGCCACCTTTCCCTTGAGCTTGGAATATCTAAACTCAAATGGGATTCCCTAAAAGCGGGATGCCCTTCCAAATCTCCCAACCTCGTGTCCGAGGGGAGACGGCCACCAGCCCCTTTCTGGCTCGTCAGCCAGGGCTCACATGGCAATCAAACGGTTGTGACCTTGTTCTACTTACCCGGGGTTGAACAAGAAAGCTTCAGTGTGCAGACCGACAGGCAGTCCCTCGATCCCAGATGAGCCCCCAAAATGTTAAGCCTAATCTGGAGGGACCCGAAACATTGAAGACAGGAACAAAGTTCGTCGATTACACATCAAAACTTTATTGTCTAGCTTGGCCAAGCGGCGGCAACTCCAACAGAGGTCTGAGAGAGAGCACGCGCCGGCCCTTTGTTCTACTTAGTTTTTATAGTTTTGTAGGTGGGAAGTACAGATGCAAAAATTGTAATTAGGAGCCCCTTACCACTATTGGTTATAGTCATATGTCCTTTAATATGATAGGACCACGTTCAATTTGCAAGCCATACATTATTTTGGAGAAAACAAAATTTACAAGTCAACACAATGGTAGAAAGATGTCTTTTTACATATTAAAAGGCATTTCTATATTATCTAGTGTTTATCTGCTATCTCTCTGTCCAGAGTCACACATGTTAACCACATGCATTTACATAGGAGAGTAGTTTCTGCGAGGACAAATGCCTGCAAATGGTTCATTGCTATAAGAAAAGGTTTATTTTGGCTTTTCTCTCCCTGTACCTGGCTAGCCATTCACTCCTTTCCTCACAGGCATGGTGGAATGTCTGGGAATCCATGTTTTCCTCCCCTTTGCATTTACAATACAATGCCAAGGGCCATCCTAGTCATGCCAATCACACAGTACAGAGACTATTTCTCACAATTTCTCTGCACACCTTAACTCAAATTAATAAAATGTTCTTCAAACCCCCCAAAATATTAATATTAGTTATGTAGTTTTGGTACTTTACAACACCTGCGGGCGAGGTGGTGCAGTGACTCCTCACTTTTAAGAACACAAACATTTTTTTTTCTGATTAAAGCAAATGAGCCAGGGAAATATAACACAGTTTTATTATTTTTATTTAACTTTAAAATAGTTTTATTTGGAAGGCACACTTCTAGCAAAAGTCAACTACTGCATTCTGAGAAACTGTATATAGTTCCAAAGTTTGAAGCATCCAATTTGTACCAGGTAATCAAATGAACTAAGTGACTAACTAATATTCTCTTTTCACTATGTCTGGCTAGCCTTCTCAGGATGCAGGCCAAAGCCATTGCCTGGTTTTATATGAGATAAGATAAAAACAGAGTCCTATATGTAATGGTCCCTGGTAAATATAAAACACCAAGGTTTTTTTGTTTTTCTGTTTTTGTTTTTTTTTTTACTTTTACTTTAGAGTTTAAACTCAAACCACCACATATATTAAAGATTATCAAGATAAAAAGGTGACATGAATTATAAAAAGATATACTCATTTTTAAACACTCTATTCTGCAACATATTTCAATATAAGAGGTTTGTCCTATTGCTACCATACAAACAACTATAAATGAAGTATTTCTGAGTATGGATGCATTTTAGGATTGCTAAAAAAAAGAATCAACAAAATGGACACACAATTTTATGCTACTTCTAACTCTTGGGTGATAAGCACATAAATACATAATACAATCAAATGTTATAGAAATGCTTACCTGAAACCCATGTACCCTTATTCATCAATATCACCCCATTAAATTTAATTTTTAAATAAAAAACCTATTAATCATAGTAAGTCAATTTAAATGTGAAAAAAGCACAAATACTGTCAATTGGTTTTGAATGTTTAGTATGTCTACATTAGTTATCTTCATTAAAAATAAGTACGTTATTAGAAAAAGGAAGAATCTTTGTGATTTAGCTGTATATTCAAATATTGCTGTAATAAAGTATGTTAAATGTTAATTTTGACTATCTCTGATATGCAATATAGAATAGAAATATAAACTATTAAAAGAGTGTGTTTATATGTATCTTTTAAGAAAATGTATCCAGGTATGTAAGGCTTTACAAAAAATGAACAGAATAATTTCAGAGAATAAATTGTGAATTACATTAAAGGAGACTACTTAGCTATGAATACATTAAATCAATTCACAATTTGTACTCTTTATGACTGAAATTATGTAATGTTCAGCACTGTGTGTGTTTTATTTGACTGATACCCAAATGAATGTTTCATTGATTATATATTAATTTTCCTAATCTTCTTAGCTCTAAAATGTAAGGTAACACACGTACGTATACATGCAATTTCTCTGTCTCAGGAGTACCTTGGGGTGTGTAATATTTTCAATTACATTTAGTAAACAATAAAACAATCAAATGTCCTTTCATTTTCTGACTTATTGTTAGTTATGCAAAGATTAAAATAAGTAGTAAGAGGTAATGTAATCAAGCAATGATGTTATAAAAATCTGTGCATGTATTACTTTTAATAGCTGATATGTTTCAACTGCCCTTTCTTGTTTTGAAACTATGTATGAGCCTGTATTTTCTGAAACAATAGGCAGGCTCTATATGTCTGTCTTCTGAAGAGATGAGTTAGAGAATGTTGCAAGAGTACTTGCCAAATCATAGTACTATTATTAATTCAAGCATGATGAAATTGTTCATTTTAACTATAATCATGTAATTCATCAAAATACTAGTAGAGCATATCATTCTCAACTATTACACTGATAAAGCACCTTATTCTAACAGCAACTAGTACAGAAATTTATTTTTGATGTTTATCTACCCCCCAAAAAGGTAATTGTTTTGAATATGGGTATCCTTGCCTCATATTCTGATTTAAAAATTCAACATGTTTTTACATCCTGACCTAAATTTAGTTGTTCCACATTTGAATAGCTCCATGTATTACACTTTAAAATATGTCAGGGTCCTGGAACTGAAATGGTATATTTTCCACATGTCAGTTTCTTCATTCTCCTTGACGAATACAGAACAAACTGAGAGGATAAGTAAGTAATCATTCCCTCAAGTCATAAATCAACAAAATCATACAAATCTACAATCTCACCACTCAACAGTTCTTCCCTGGAAGTTCTTTTTGCCAACAGGACCACAAGCTTTACAAATATTATGTTGAAAATTAAAATTCCTTAGACGAAAACCATTTATTGCTATGGATCCAAAAAGGGGGAATCTGACACACACACAAAAAGATTCTTTGGTAAAATTTTTGCACTTTATAGTTCACTAAGATACCCAACCTTTGTTTATTGCTCATGGAATTATTTATTTTAAAATAAAAATAATTACCTACTATTGAAACAATATTCTGCCTAACTTGTGGTGGTGCAGTGGATAAAGCATCAACCTGGAATACTGAGGTTAGCGGTTCAAAACCCTGGGCTTAACAGATATATGAAAAGATGCTCATCTTCTTTAGTTATTAGAGAAATGCAAATCAAAACTGCAATGAGATACCACCTCACACATGTTAGATTAGCTATTCTTAACAAGACAGGTAATAGCAAATGTTGGAGAGGCTGTGGAGAAAAAGGAACCCTCATACACTGTTGGTGGGAATGTAAAGTAGTACAACAATTATGGAAGAAAGTATGGTGGTTCCTCAAAAAACTGAAAATAGAATTACCTTATGACCCAGCAATCCCTCTACTGGGTATATACTCCAAAAACTCAGAAACATTGATACGTAAAGACACACGCAGCCCCATGTTCATTGCAGCATTGTTCACAGTGGCCAGGACATGGAAACAACCAAAAAGCCCGTCAATAGATGACTGGATAAAGAAGATGTGGCACATATACACTATGGAATACTACTCAGCCATAAGAAATGATGACATCGGATCATTTACAGCAAAATGGTGGGATCTTGATAACATTATACGAAGTGAAATAAGTAAATCAGAAAAAAAACAGGAACTGCATTATTCCATACATAGGTGGGACATAAAAGTGAAACTAAGAGACATTGATAAGAGTGTGGTGGTTACGAGAGGAGGAGGGAAAGGGAGAGGGAAAGGGGGAGGGGGAGGGGCACAAAGAAAACTAGATAGAAGGTGACAGAGGACAATCTGACTTTGGGTGATGGGTATGCAACATAAGTGAATGACAAGATAACCTGGAGTTGTTATCTTTGAATATATGTATCCTGATTTATTGATGTCGCCCCATTAAAAATAAAATTATTAAAAAGAAAAAAAAATTACTAAAGTTTATAAAAAAAACAACAAATAAAAAAAACCCTGGGCTTGCTTGGTCAAAGCACATATGAGAGTTGATGCTTCCTATTCTTCTCCCCTTCTATCTCTGTCTCTGTCTCTCTCTTTCCTCTCTAAAATGAGCAAATCAAGTCTTTAAATTTTTTTTAAAAAAGAAACAGTATTCTAACAAATAACAATACTTATTCATTTGTATATTGTACTTGAGCATTAGAATATATGTATAAAAATGTCACTCTTTTATTTCTGAGAATTGGCTTATCTACATCACAGGGCCACCCATAGAAAAAAAACTTATTAGAAGAGAAATTTATTAATACTGGGTGAAACTATGTTTCCTGTGCCATTTAACTGTCATTTCATTGTAATTTCCTGTTTTGTTTTAGGTTTAATATTAGTAAATTAGCATTCTTTATTCAGTAAATTTTACAACCTTGGTAATCTTTAGCTTGGTATTGCTCCCAGACATATGAATTGCATGGCCCCACTAATTTTGATTCACATGAAGAGAGAAACACAGCTGACAACATTGGCCCTGCTTTTCCCTCTCCTTCCCACCCTGCACTTTGGGATGCTCTTTTCGTGGGCTCTAGAACTTCATGGTAAGCATATTCTATTCTTAAAATCTATAACCAACATTTCTAGAATATGAATGGTAACCTTACAAACTGAGACACTTGGATTAAAATTAAATAACCCAAATGTATGTCACTCAGCAACAAAGCCATTGTTCTACCTTATGACCTGCCCGATATACTCTTTCCTTGACTTCTTATTGACCAGTGGTGCCCTGCTCACCTCTCATAATACATCTATGTAATAACTTGGAAGTAAAAAATTATGAGATCTTACTTTATTTTGATTCAAAAGTATTAAGCATAAAACTAATATATGTCCTTTTAATTATATATATTTTAAGATTGTGCTGAGTACATTAATTTAGATCTATACAAATCAACTTCTAAGAATTAAAAAAACTTTTTTTAAGTATTTGTGTAAGCTTATTCTTTTTAAATGTTTGCTTTAGTCAGTAGCAGTATTAGCAAGTAAACTATTTGAGGGGGAAAAACAAACAACTCTGTTCAATACTTTAAACTTGCTTACTCTTATGAATACTGTACCTTCTTAACATTCAAAATTATCTTAATGGGATTTTGTAAAATCTATCTATCTATCACCTATCTATCATCTATATATCTATGATCTATTATTTCTGGATTTTAATAAAGCACATACAAATTATTGATCAATTTATTTAAGTATACAATGAGAAAGATCTACCTCTGTGAGATCTAAAATGCACTGTGAATTTCTACATTGTAAGGCCAGAAGCTACCACCATCGTGTCCATTCACAGGCAGGTTCCAATTAAATTCTGGCAGATGGTAAAGAAACAGTGGAGCCAAAGAATGCTGGGCCATTACTATATTAAAGATTTGCACTGGCCAATGAACAAATAGGCAGGGAAGACCTCTTTTCTCTCAGTCAGAGCTCCTAAAGCCCTGATACATTCTACAGTTCCACAACCAGGAGAATCTTCTCCTGTTCTTCCTAGAATCAAAGGCCCCCACCAGTCTCAGTAGGGCTCCCAAAGCCCCTCAGCTCTGGTTCCCCATTTGCACACCTTCTCTCTCTGTCTTCTCTTTCCCTGACAACATGGCTTTTTTCTCCTCTTCTCCTTACCCTATCTTTTCAAAACTTTTCTGGTATGGAAAACTCTACTCCAGCAAACATTAGCAAAACAATAGCCCTTTCCAAACAGGAAGGTAATCTGCAATTTCACAGACCACATATCCCTGGCACTGGCCATCCCCCAATGCAATCTATAAGCGAGCAAACATAAAAATTATATTTTACAAACTTATTTGACCAACATGCATTCTCCATTTTGAAGCTAACTTAAGTAGACTTAAATATTCTGAATGTTAGAATTCATTTACCCTTGACAAAACATGTCCCACATGGCTGGAGGGGGGGCAAGAAATGTTCACCACAAAAGATTGTAAAAAATGAAATGAAATAATTATTAAGAATCAGTAATTTAATAATTTCCACGCAAGGTGAATAACATATGCATTGACTCTCTTTCTTGTTCAATTTAATTACTTTCTTAAAAAAAGGAAAACATGAAAACAACTTAAATATAGTATGATATAAAATAATGCCTTAATCAGACCTAGTTTATTCTTTCTAAGGCATTTATGTGCATATATTTTTTAAGTTTATAAATTTAAATTAGAAAAAGAGTATTTGCAGTTAATAAAAAATAAAATACATAGTCTATAAAGATATTTTAAAGTAGATGCACATTTTTTTTTTTGTATTTTTCTGAAGCTGGAAACGGGGAGGCAGTCAGACTCCCGCATGCGCCGGACCGAGATCCACCCAGCATGCCCACCAGTGGGTGATGCTCTGCCCCTCTGGGGTTGCTCTGTCCCGACCAGAGCCACTCTAGTGCCTGGGGCAGAGGCCAAGGAGCCATACCCAGCGCCTGGGCCATCTTTTGCTCCAATGGAGCCTCGGCTGCAGGAGGGGAAGAGAGAGACAGAGAGGAAGGAGAGGGGGAGGGGTAGAGAAGCAGATGGGCACCTCTCCTGTGTGCCCTGGCCAGGAATCGAAGCCGGGACTTCTGCATGCCAGGCTGACGCTCTACCACTGAGCCAACTGACCAGGGCCAAGATGCACATTTTTATCACTGTCTTGGTCATAATATAAAAGACCTGAAGTCTCCAAATATTGCTATTTGAGTATTTTACAAATTTAAATGTGGGTAGTCTCTTCACTTATATACCATAATATCTACCATAAAACTATTATTTAATATAAAATATAATCAATCAGTCAAATACTTTTTTACATAATAGACAGGTTATACTATAATAGTAATAACATTTCAAATACATACCAAAATAAAATTAACTTTTATTAACATATAGAATTTTGCTCTATTTGGTAATCATCTGTGTTCTAGAAGAGTTTGTATCATATACTAAGGACTTGGCAGACATTTTTCTACTTTCTATTCATTCAAGCACTTTCTTCACAAAAGAGAAAAATGTTTAAGAGTTTTCTAAGGACCATTAAATGTAACTAAAAAGTCATCTTTCCTTTTTTTTTTTTAGAGAGACAGAGAGAGAGTCAGAGAGAGGGATAGATAGGGACAGACAGACAGGAATGGAGAGAGATGAGAAGCATCTATCATCAGTTTTTTGATGTGACACCTTAGTTGTTCATTGATTGCTTTCTCATATATGCTTTGACCGTGGGCCTTCAGCAGACTGAGTAACCCTTTGCTCAATCCAGCGACATTGGGTCCAAGCTGGTGAGCTTTGCTCAAACCAGATGAGACCATGCTCAAGCAGGTGACCTCAGGGTCTCAAACCTGGGTCCTCCACATCCCAGTCCAATACTCTATCCACTGTGCCACCACCTGGTCAGACCATCTTTCTTGAAGATAAGTATTTTTTGAGTTTCTAACAGCTAGATATGGTGGGATAGGCAATGTTCCTAGCCCTGAGATGTTCACATTCTGCTGGGACACCAGACAATAATCAAATTATTAACTACCTTAATGAGGTAATTTCCAGATATCCTTAAGTACACTGAAGGAAATAGAGTGATATAATAAATAGGAAGAAGACTTCTTTGCATAAGGGTATCAGAGAAGACTGCTTTTAGGCAGTATAAATGATTCATTAGCTAAAAGGTGGAAGATGTGAAGGTGATTATTATGTAATGCTTGATAAACCACTATTGTCTCCAAGAGTCCAGAGTACTCTGCTTTTGTTAATTCAATATACAATGTATCTGTAAACAGAAGCACTAAAAATCTTTAAGAAATTTGGTAATGACCGTCATCCAGGTTGATAATAGAATACACTACCATGGAATTGGAATGTAAAATTTTAGAAGGGCAGAGACTAGTGGAAGAATATAAGCAACAAAGGAGAGGTTGGTGAAAATATCTTAATGAGTAACAAGTCATCAGAGAGTCATCCTAATAAATAGGAGCAATCAGAATATTTTGACCGACAGAAATCTATGACAATGGCTAATATATCAATTATAATCTCAATTATAATAGAAATGCTAGTGAAGAGAATACTTACTTCAAATGAAAATCATGATCTTTATTCAGTTTCCAGATCTGTGTCTCTTCTCATATCTTGAGCCAACTGGTTAAAAGGATGTGGCAATTCCCCTTGAGCAGATTTTGCAAGAAAGTGGAGGATACAGAGTAAAATACAGCACTTTAATACTTCTCCAAGGAATCTGAGTCTATTTACCAGGGCAATGGTACACTACAGAAGAGGGAATACCCAGACTTTTCATGAACTGTTAGATATAGGATCTGAGCTGACATAACAAAAGGACCTGAAATATCATCAAAGTCCTATTTTTATTGGTGGGGTAGGGGTTTGTGAGTATTGTACTGATTCCATCTCCTACTAATTTTAGTGGGTAGTCAAACCCACCCTGTAGTTATTTCCTTGGTTCCTAAGTATGCATTCCATCAGCTAGAAGCATCTTCCTCACAAAATAAAGAATAATACAATACAGAGTTATATATTTATGGTGCAGTTTTTCTTCTCAAATATCTCTGCCAGCACCATCCAAGGACTTAATCCATTGCCATGGTATCACATAGAGCAATGCCTCAGACTATGGAATTTCTATTACTATAAGAGCATATAATGAGGTAATTGTGAGATTATCTGCTCTGATCATGTACACAGCTACTCTGATATAATGGTAGAATTACATGTTGAAGGCTCAGCTAAGGTGTCAGCTCAAAAACAATACCTTGGAATAATGAGTGGCTGGTCACCGTGATGATGTTTGTGCACTTAACCTTTAGCCAATAATAAAAACTAGGACATGTAGGAACAATGAATTGTACATACTGTACATACGAGTGGTTTTTTGAATTACCACTCACAAGGACACATTTGTAGAATTTATACATTTACTATAATCTTATATTCTGTGGGATTATAGGTTCTAAGTTCCAGAAGGGTGAGGCAAATTAATAAACATTTCCGTGAGGAACATCAATAAATTTAATCTAAACTGAAAGGTATAACTACACACTTTGGATCTTCATACAATTTACAAATAGGCAAATAAAAGCATCATTGTACTAGCTGGGGGAAATTAACCCCATTACTATAAAGATATAGGAACAAGTACACAATGAGGTTGGGAGTAGTATGTCAGAAACCCATGATTTTCATGACAGTATCTTTAACATTTTTAAGCCAGGCAGACTAGATGATATTGGCACTTTTTTAGATGGACAAAACTAGAAGAGGAACCGGTTTTTGTTGAGGGTCAGGGTCAATTTTTTGTTGTTGTTCTAGATGCATAATAGAAGTCAGATACAATAACAACTAGGAATTGAAAGTAAAAATCTGGAGGTCAGATAAGAATTTTGAGATAGAGAAATTTATGTATAAATGACATATAGATATTATTTAAGGATATAGGAATGAATTGGGTTACTAAACATGATACTATAAATAGAGAAGAGAAACAAGAAATAAATCCTTAAGTAATTCTAAAATCAATGGTTAGTAGGAAATGACAATTAGATTATAGGACTTAAAGGGTATAGCCATGTGGGATACAAGAACACTACAATGAGAAATTGATTTGGTCAAATTGTATTGAAAGCTCATAAGAGGTCAAATAAGTTTGAAAAAAAAAAAAGCATCCATCAGATCAGACCATATGATGGTTGTTGATGAATGATATGATCACACAAAAATTTTGAAGATTTTAGGAATAATTTCTATATAGTAATGGGTTCAAAACAAGATTGAAGAGAGTTTATTATTGAGTAGGAAGCAAGGAAATATAGGATGAGGGATTAAAAAATTATTTCAACATGTCTTACCATGAAAAGGGTAGACAAATGAGGTAGTATCTGTAGAAGCAATCAAGGTTCAAGAATTTTATTCTTTTTAATTTTAACATTATCTTAGAATGGGCAATGCTAGAATATGTTTATATACTTATAAAAATAATCCCAGCCAGAAGGGTGGGAGGGGGCAGAGAGGGTAGGGAAGAGGAGCGAGAGAGACAGAGAGAGAGACACACACAGAGAGAAATTGCTAATGAAAGAAAGAGGGAGTAACTGAAGGCAGAGACAACATGGGATTCAGAGCAATACTGAGAAACAGATGTAATGGAGCTGGTTTCTAGTAAGAAGATAAAGTAATTTGCTTCTGATTGCTTCTATTTTCTCAATCAGGTGTGGCTGGATAAAGGTAAAATGGAAAAAAAAATGGCAAAAAGAGGAAACCATAGTTTTCTTAAAGAGTAGAAAGTGATCCTACCTTAGATATATAATTGAATTAAGTATAGTGTGCCCATTTAAGGCTTAAACATAATTAGCTTTTAGCCAGTACTTCAGATGTCCATTGTGACACTGTGATTGATATGTGATTGTGTTTTACTGATGGATGAGAGAGTAGATGGATGGATGGATAGATAGATAGATAGATAGATAGATAGATAGATAGATAGATAGATAGATAGATGATAGATAGATAAACAGCAATTACCTTGTCAACAATTTGCCTACCCCTACCCCAAGGAAACTTTGGTTTTTCTGTTGCACATTTGGAGAAGCAGATAATTAAGTTTAAATCTGAGTTGGACCAGGAGTATAGAGTATGAAAAGTGAAGTACCATATTTTTTGCTCCATAAGACACACTTTCCCCCCCAAAAGTGGAAAGATGCCTGTGCATCTTATGGAGCAAATGTTCATTTTTTTCTAGCACCTGTGGGGCATTGCACTGGGAAACATATGTAGAATGAGCACCAGTGGGAGCGTAACCATACCAGCCACTGCAGTGTGTGGAACTCTGACATCTGCTGAGTGATCTCCTGGTTCTGGTTTCCACAGTTGCATGCAGTGCAGGAGGGAAGGTGAGTGACATTGTGTGGGCACATTTATCTGGCAGCATGGAAGGCATATGTGAGAGGCCTGCTGGATCAGTGGAGGGCTGTGCTGCGGCTGCTGGAGCTCTGTGGGCAGTAGCGGAGCAACCAAATGGTGCCACGATTGACCCACCATGAAAGCTGGAATGCCCACTAGTGGTAGGAGGGACGAGGTTGACCAGCACTGCAAAAGTGGGCAGTTTTTATGAAAAAGGTTTGCCATCATAGTCTTAGACGTCACTGAAGATGGTATCATATATGAAAAAAGTGAAGAAAATAAAACTAGTGATTGTGAGCAACTGAGCTTCTTAAATTCTGACACTAGTAATGATGAGTTCCTAGGGTTCCTGGACAACTAGAAGAGTATTTGAACATTAAAGTTTCTACTCATTTGTTAATAGTAGTGCTAATGGTTGTTAATACTGCTGTTGAGTTTACGTTGTTAAAATATTATTGTGGAAGAGAAGTGGCACCATAAGGAGTGCTCCCAATATCTCTCCCTGAAATTTCAACAAATTCAACAACTAGAGACAGAAAAACAATCTCAGGAGCATCTGAAATACACATACATCAAACAAAGGTATGATTGGGCATAAAGGTGGCTGAAAAACCTCTCTGAAGGAAATAGGACAGAGAACAGAGTATTCTGTCTCCCTTACTGCAGAAACTCTACATGCAAGAAGAGAGTGGACCCCAATATTTAAAGTTCTGAAAGAGAGAAACTTCTGGGCAAGAATACTATACCTATCAAAACTATCCTTCAAATACAAAGGAAATATAAAAACATTCACAGATACAGAGAAGATGAGGGAATTTATCACCAGAAAACCCTCACTTCAGAAAGTACTAAAGGAGGTTTTCCAACCAGATACAAAGAACAAAACAAAACAAAACCACAAGTAAAAGCTCCATCAAGAACACAATAAAATCAAATTTAATCTGTGACAAAAAAAACAAAGGGGAGAGGATAAAGATTAACAGTAGCAAAGGAGGATGAACTGCAGAAGCACTCATGAGATAATGTACTACAATGAACAGGATAAATACCCTTTTCATTACTTAATGGTAACCACTCCTGAAAAAACCATCACAGAAGCACATAGCTTGAAAAAAAAAAGTAACAGAGAAAAGAAGTATGGATTACAACCAAACAAAAACAAATGATAGAAAAACAAAAGAGAAGAATTAAACAAGATTCAAAACTATCAGAAAGCAATATATAAAATGGCAATAAAAAACCCTCAAATGTCAATAATCACACTAAGTGTAAATGAATTGAACTTATCAATAAAAAGACACAGAGTAGCAGAATGGATTAAAAAAATCCAACTGTATGTTGCGTACAAGAAACACATCTAAGCTACAAGGATGAAAACAAATTCAAAGTGAAAGGCTGGAAAACAATACTCCAAGCAAATAATATATAAAAAAAAACAGGTGTAACAATACTCATATTTAACAATGCTGACTACAAGACAGCAAAGGTAATTAGAGACAAAAACAGTCATTTCATAATGATAAAGGGGACATTGAATCAAGAAGACATAACACTTCTTAATATATATGCACCAAACCAAGGAGCACCAAAATATTTAAGACAGCTACTGAATGACCTAAAAACAAAAACCAACAAAAATATAATCATACTTGGAGATCTCAATACACTGCTGATGGCTCTAGATCATTCATCCAAACAGAAAATCAATAAAGAAATATTAGCCTTAAACAAAAACTAGAACAATTGGATATGATAGACATCTACAGGACATTTCATTCCTAAGTGCCAGGGAATACATTTTTCTCTAGTGGACATGGAACATTCTCAAGAATCGATTATATGTTGGGCCACAAAAATAACATCAACAAATTCAGAAAGATTGAAATCATACCAAGCATATTCTCTGATCATAAAGCCTTGAACCTAGAATTCAACTGCAAAAAAGAGGGGAAAATACCCACAAAAATGTGGAAACTAAACAACATAACTTTCAAAAATGAGTGAGTCAAAGAAGAAATAAAAGCAGAGATCAAAAGTTACATACAGAAAATGAAAATAACAATACGACATATTAGAATCTCTGGGATGCAGCAAAAGCTGTAATAAAAGAGTTTATATCACTACAGGCCTATATGAACAAATAAGAGAGAGCCCAAGTAAACCACTTAACTTCACATCTTAAGGAACTAGAAAAAGAAGAACAAAGGCAACTCAAAAGCAACAGAAGAAAGGAAATAATAAAAATCAGAGCAGAAATAAATGAAATAGAGAACAGAAAAACTGTAGAAAAATTAATAAAACAAATAACTGGTTCTTTGAAAAGATCAACAAAATTGACAAACCCTTGGCAAGACTCACTAAGGAAAAAAGAGAAAGGACTCAAATAAACAAAATCCAAAATGAAAGAGGAGAAATCACCACAGATATCATAGATATACAAAGAATTATTGTAGAATATTATGAAAAACTATATGCCACCAAATTTAACAATCTAGAAGAAATGGATAAATTCCTAGAACAATATAATCTTCCTAGACTGAATCATGATGAAGCAGAAAGCCTAAACAGACCCATAAGCAGGGAAGAAATAGAAACAACTATCAAAAACCTCCCCAAAAATAAAAGTCCAGGACCAGGCAGCTATACTAGTGAATTCTACCAAACATTCAAAGAAGACTTAATTCCTCTTCTACTCAAAGTCTTCCAAAAAATTGAAGAAGCAATACTTCCAAACACATTTTATGTGGCCAACATAACCCTCATACCAAAACCTGCCAAGGACAACACAAAGAAAGAAAACTACAGACCAATATCTCTAATGAATACAGATGCTAAAATAGTAAGCAAAATACAAGCAAATCAAATACAACAACATATTAAAAAAATAATACATCATGATCAAGTAGGATTCACCCCAGAATCACAAGAATGATTGAACATGTGTAAAACCGTTAACATAATACACCATATAAACAAAACAAAGGACAAAAACCATATGATCCTATCAATAGATGAAGAAAATGCATTCAATAAAATACAACACAATTTTATGTTTAAAACACTCAACAAAATGGGTATAAAAGAAAAATATCTCAACATAATAAAGGACATTTATGATAAACCATCAGCTAACATCATATTAAATGGCATAAAACTGAGGACTTCTCCCCTAAAATTAGGAACAAGAAAAGGTTGTTCACTCTCTCCACTCTTATTCAATGTAGTTCTGGAAGTTCTAGCCAGAGCAATCAGACAAGAAATAAAAAATAAAAGGCATTCATATTGGAAAAGAAGTATAGGTTTCACTATTTGCAGATGATATGATTCTATACATCGAAAACCCCAAAGACTCCACAAAAAGACTACTAGAAACAATAAATAAACCAACACAGTAAGGTCGCAGATACAAAATTAATATACAAAAGTCCATTGCTTTCTTATATGCCAACAATGAAACATCAGAAAATGAACTCAAAAAATCTCCTTCTGGTTGCAACAAAAAAAAATGAAATACCTAGGAATAAACATAACAAAGAATGTGAAGGACCTATATAATGAAAACTACAAAGAATTGTTAAGAAAAATAAAAAAAGATACAATGAAATAGAAAAATATTCCTTATTCCTGAATAGGAAGAATAAATATAATCAAAATGACTATATTACCCAAAGTGATATACAAATTTAATGCAATTTTTGTCAAAATTCCAAAGTCATTTTTTAAAGAAATGGAACAAAAAATCATCAGAACTATAAAAAACCCTGAATAGCCAAAGCAATCCTAAGGAAAAAGAACGAAGCTAGGGGCATTACCATACCTGTCTTTAAATTTTATTATAGAGCTATGACAACCAAAAGAGCTTGGTACTCGCATAAAAATAGACACTCAGACCAATGGAACAGAATAGGAAGCCCAGAAATAAAACCATATATATGTATATATGGTCAAATAATTCTTGATAAAGGGGCCAACAATATACAATGGAGAAAAGAGTCTCTTCAACAAATGGTGCTGGGAAAACTGGAAAGCCACATGCAAAAGAATGAAACTCGACTACAGTTTGTCCCATTGTACTAAAATTAATTCAAAATGGATCAAAGACCTGAGACAGTAAAGTACATAGAAGAAAACATAGGTACTAAACTCATGGACCTTGGTTATAAAGAGCACTTTATGAATTTGACTCCAAAGGCAAGGGAAGTGAAGGCAAAGATAAATGAATGGGACTACATCAGACTAAGAAGCTTTGCACAGCAAGAGAAACTGACAGCAAAACAAACAGACAGTGAAATAAATGGGAGATGATATTTTCAAACAACAGCTCAGATAAGGGCCTAATATCCAAAATATACAAAGAACTCATAAAACTCAACAACAAACAAACAAACAATCCAATAAAAAAATGGGAAGAGGACATGAACAGACACTTCTCCCAAGAAGAAATACAAATGGCCAACAGATATATGAAAAGATGCTCATCTTTATTAGCTATTAGAGAAATGCAAATCAAAACTACAATGAGATACCACCTCACACCTGTTAGATTAGCTATTATCAACGAGACCGGTAATAACAAATGTTAGAGAGGCTGTGGAGAAAAAGGAACCCTCATCCACAGTTGGTGAGAATTTAAGTAGTACAACCATTAAGGAAGAAAGTATGGTGGTTCCTCAAAAAGTTAAAAATAGAGCTACCATATGACCCAGCAATCCCTCTACTGAGTATATACCCCCAAAACTCAGAAACATTGATACGTAAAGACAAATGCAGCCCCATGTTCATTGCAGCATTGTTCACAGTGGCCAAGACATGGAAACAACCAAAAAAGCCCTTCAATAGATGACAGGATAAAGAAGATGTGGTACATATACACTATGGAATACTACTCAGCCATAAGAAATGATGACATCGGATCATTTACAACAACATGGATGGACCTTGATAACATTATATGGAGTGAAATAAGTAAATGAGAAAAAACTAAGAACTATATCATTACATACATAGATGGGACATAAAAAAGAGAACTCAGAGGCATGGATAAGAGTGTGGTGGTTACCGGCGGGTGGGGGAGGAAAGAGAAGGAGGGGGTGGGGGAAGGGGAGCAGCACAATGAAAATCAGATAGAAGGTGATGAAAGACAATTTGACTTTGGGTGATGGGTATACAGCATAATCAAATGTCAAAATAACCTGGGGATGTTTTCTCTGAACATATGTACCTTGATTTTTCAATGTCACCCCATTAAAATTAGTAATAAAATATTATTGTGGTATATTTTATTAAATATTTTAACACACCATTTTGTTCAGAATATTTTTTTTCTGATTTTTACCCCTTAAACCCTAGGTGCGTCTTATGGTCAGGTGCATGTTATGGAGCGAAAAACATGGTACATATTTTTTAGGATATTTTCAAGAGAGTTCATAATAATAGGTTATAGATTTTCAGGTTAGTGAGGCAAGACATATAGAAGAAGCCACATTTTGACAAATGATGAAAAATTGATGTGGATAAATAGTATGGTGTTCTTAAAAGTTTTTACAGAGGAAGTGTTAAAGTCAGAAAACAGAAAAATAAAATTTGGTAGTCAGAAAATAAAATGCTTGAAAGCAAAATTTCAGTGGTAATGTTGTTATTGGTGATAACAATGTTTGGAACATGGGTACCTGAAAAGGAACATTCCAATGTGGTTGATACAAGTATGGTTGAAAACATCTTTACTGGCAAGAAAATTCAGGAATCAAGAAGCCGCAGTTGAGTGGGGCATCCACATGGATATCATTGAGATGGATGACAAAGAGTAGAGATGAAAAAATAATTGGCACAGCAGCTAAGTTTTAATGAGGAGAGAGAGTAACATGAAGAAAAAAATAAATGTGGCAGCTAACAAAGGCACATACTGTAGAGGAGGAGGATATGAGTATCAAGGAAATTGAAGTTGTCAATTTTAATTCATATCTCATGGTGCATGAGGAAAAATCAGGGGAAAAGGCAAAGAAAAACACTGATCTTGTTAGCCTGGGACTATCCTGGATCAAGCCTATTACAACAGCACAACTATTACCAGCATCCACTTCTACTTTCAAAATTGTTTGGACTTGAACAATATATAATTTGATCACCCTTCACCTAACACATCTTTAATCCTAGAGAAAAGGATTTTCTACCTTTGCCTTCATCTTATTCTCTACAGAATTTGGAATACTTCACACACTCATATCGGTCTATCCTGGCTATTTAGACAGGTGAATGTTTACATTGAATTCTCTCATTGATCAAATTTGGAGGTGACTACCCAGTGACTCCTAGATCTCCATAGGCTGATTGGTATAGGACTGGTTGTGCACAGAAATCCTTGAGGAGAAACCTAAATTCAGCAAATCTGAAGTAGGTACTGAGAATTTGATCCACTTAAAATTGTCTTAATTTGATGAGCAAATGCTGCCAAGTTTGGACAGCTCTCAATTCTGACTTTAACAAGTATGAGGAAATTAGATGTGTGCATGAGTATGCATGTCTATGCACACGCATATATGCATGTGGTGTTTGAAAGTCACAGAATTCCCATTTGACCAAAAGCAACTTTATGTCTACATTATCTGAGTTATCTGATTAAAGAATCTTAAATGTGAATAGTTGGGATTTCTCCTTACACATATATAGCATATTCCAAGCCTGGCCTCATTAAATTCCATGTGGTAAATAAACCCAGTTACTCCAATGAGATTGTAAGCCTTTTGAGGTTCTTTAAAATCCTAGAAAACAGTTTGTTCTGAACCTTACACACAGCATGCACTTAATAAGTAAATAATTTATTGAATCTCTGATGAGATTACATGGAGCTGAACCTCCTGTCAGTATTTCTTTAGTCCCTGGACGCCAGTGGGGTTCACTTGGCCATCTTTTGCAGTCTACTGCAAAACAACACCTGTCTTCCACTATAATTCAGTAGAATTTATGATTCCTTCTTAGATGAAAACTTATTTCCATCTTCAAATGGAAATAAGCACAGAGTATTATCCAGTTAATATTTAAATATTTTCTCTATTCTTATTGGCAATTTTATTTAATTAGTAAGTAGTTTGATATGGTTATGTGTGTCCCTTTATTTTTCACAAATAGGACACAACTTTCTAATAAAGGTCCAAAGTAAAAGACAGTTTTATAAATGTTACACATTCATTTATTTAATAAAAATTCACTAGATATGAAATCAAAATGCATCATCATCCATTTGAACTCATCTAATTTTGGCTTGCATTGTAGATAGCAGTAAATGTAATTTGTCATCATAAACGTATTTTTATTTAATCATATGAAAGTTTTGGTTTATCTTGAGCAAACTTTATACTGGTTTTAATACACAGGAGCCATTTCTGACAGATATGATAAGATAGATTTATCATTCTTGACAAATTATATTGCAAAATGTCCTTTCATGACTGCCCACAATGGAAACCACATTGCTATATTCAACAGGAATGTCACCTGTGATTCTTATTTTATAACCTTGTGCAGTGCCAATCTAAAACTGCTTTTCCCAGGGACTGTAGTGTACTTAGAATGTGAGATGGTTATAAGAATAATTGTATGAATGAAGGAAACCTGTAGCCCTTTAAATCAAACTAAATAGTGTTTTATTAAAGTGCTCAGCAAATCAATCTAAATCCAAGGATAATAAAGCCCTAATCAGGTAGTAGAAAAAATAATAGGTTGTCATGCATGAGAAAAAATAGGCAATCATGGAATGTTTTCTTTAATTAGGTCATGTAAAGTGGAGGAACTGAGCAGGAACTGGCAAGACATTCATCACGAGCAAGGTGGGAAATTATTTAGATTACTAAGGAAGGAAAATTGAATGTGATACACTTAGATTTGACTGGACAGAAAATAAAAGCTTTTTTTTTTTTAACTATCTGTACTATACTTCTCTGGTGATAACTATTGACATGTGTGGGATTTTTCAAAGTTAAACTCAGCCAGTTAGTTATCTGGTTTGCCGAGTCCACATTCATTAATTATTTTCTAATGATTTTAATTTCCGAAGGGCTCTGGGCCACTGCATGTGCTCCTCTGGCATTCTTACTGCAAAACTGCCTCTCACCTCCAATGGAATTTAGCTCCTAATAAACTTGAGATTGATTATTAAGCACTTCTCATTTTCTTCTTAAACTGAAAGAAGTGATTAATACTATCTGAGATTGTTAGTTACTGCTCTGTACAGGGATACTGTAACAAATTACAGACATCAGTAGACAGACTTCTTTGTTAGACATTGTCATCTTCACTGTTAAGAACATTAAATACATCTTTTTTATTTAAAAAAAGTCTTAATTTAAGGACTGTAATGATATGATTTCAAATATTTGCAATACTGTGACAACTACCTCACACAAAATTATGTTTTCCAAATTAAATCCCAGAAATCAGCCATCACTACCCCAAATAGCATCATCAAACAGTAGAAACATTTTTGGTCTTTATGCCTCCATTGTGCAGGTCATCACTGCAAGCCCCAGCGATTCTTCTCATTAAAGACACTGTGGGCATGCATGTGCTTCTTCATCTCTTTGTACATAAATTAAGTGTGCTGAGAGGATTTATATATATATACACAAATCAGGATACACATCAGGATATATATATTCTGAAAAAATCATATGAGGTTTAGTTTCCATGTATTACATTCATGGGCTTTATAAAAATTTAAGGGAGGGCAATACCAGCAGATACATCTAACACCTCTGTGGACATAGTATCACCTGTTAAGTCCAGACTTGACTTGAGCGTTTTTGTTTTTTTTTTTTTTTTTTTTTGAGCAGTCACCTTTGATGTCTTGCCCAAATCTCCTAGCATACCTCAGAGGTCAGCTGGGCCCTCCTGTGAATAATGCCTGTCCTTGCCAGGGACTTTCTACCTTAAGCATCTATTTCTCTCTAATTAAGAGTCTCTTTGATGAGTGCAAGGGGTAGGCCAAGTGAGCCGAGGGCTCGAGTCCCAGGAGCATATCAGAGGTGCAACCCTCACTCATTCAGTGATTAAACCCAGACTTCTTAAACCTCACAGGGATACGTTTGAGCCATATTCTGCACAATGTTTTAAGAGGACTCCAGTAGGATTGAGACACAATGGCACACAGTAATAACTTCATATTAATTTAGTCACTATTAGCCTTTTACCCTCCCTTTCTTACTTTATCTGCTGAATCAGCTACTTGTTTCTGGGGTAACTTCTCAAAGCACTCTGAGTAGTTATTACCATTTACCACTGCTGCTTGCCTAGAAGATGGGAATTATTTATCAGTTCAGCAGTGGGTATGAGCAAATTGCATCCTGATTTCTGCTTCAGCAGCAATAACCAAGCATTGCTTTATTAATTTACTTCCTTCCTTTCTGAACTTGTCATTTCCCTGTAATTAATTACAACATCAAATTATTTTGAGCCTTTTGTTTTGGCTTGGCACAATCCAAGGTATTCTATTTATGAATTAGGTAAATTACCTTATAGACAAGTTTTTCTCCTTGTCTTTTACAAGTAGTTCCTGCTTAAAATAGATCTAGAGGATAAGCTCTGAGAATGACAAATTTCCTATTACTTTGATTAGGAAAAAATATTTATTCTTTAATTCCAAAATTACCATCTAGTTTTTTAAATAGCAGGGAATTGTATTTCAATGAAAATGTTACTTCAAGAATTCAGCATATCAAATATTTTCTTTTAATTAATTATGCTGTTTACATAAATGTGTTAAACACTTTTATAGCTACTATGAGTTGTATACTTAAGATTATGCTAAGACAGACAGTGAAATGAATAATATATTAAAAAGCCCACATAAATCAGTAAATATAAATCAATAAAGCAGTTCATTTGGGGTAACATGGTGTACAAAATTATTTCTTTACAGACTATCAAGCCAAAGTACTCAGAGGGTTGTAACAAAATGAACACTAACTATAAAAGGAATTATATCATGATGTTTCATATAAAAAATCCAAATAGTTTTTTTTTTTAATTACAGAGATCACATATGAAGTTCCAAGTACAGTTGAATTCTTGTTCACTATATTTACTTATCTTGGGATATGCCTAAACCCAAAAATGGGCAGGTTCCTGATGCTCACTGACATAGTGTAGTTAATTTTGTTTTCTACAATATCTGGGCCAAGTACATTAGTTTTTAAAGTTTAGATTCCTGAGAATCACCTGGGCAATTTTGTAGAAATGTGTATTTCTAGTACCAATCTCAGAAATTCTCTGTAAAAATATTTGGATAAGGCCCAGTAACGTGTTTTTTCAAGAATTCCAGGTGATTTTGATATAGGCAGTCCACACACAGACCACATTTTGAGAAAACCTAGTTTATCTGGTACTTAATAAATTCTTATTGAACTGAAATGTAAATGTTCAAACACATTGAATATAAATGATACTTACCTTGCTGAAGAAGAAAGCCATAATAAGATATATTAAGATGAATATGTTACATAATTTCCCATGATCATATCAACCTATAGACAGTCAGTGGATATAAGAACAATTAAACTACTTCTTGAGGATCAGATTCTCATGAGCCTACCTGAGATATGCAGACAGTTTAAATCGCCTGGTTTGGTTCCAGGAATGTGAAAAGAATGTTATTACCTTCAGGAAATATTAAACAGAGTTCAGACTTGCGTAGCTTTCATATTTCCATGTGCTGCTTGACTGCATGTTTGCCTGAGCTCTACAAGTCTGCTTGATTTAGTGGTTCAACAAGCCCGCCAAAGAGGTCTATTGCCTCTCTTCCACCACTCATGAAGAACCAACCTACAAATCACTTGTCAACAACTTTGATCTACCTTGTTTCAGGTGGTTTACTCTCTGTCTATTATTTCTGCTAAGAGACCCATGAAAATTAAATACAGACCCCGCTGATGCTTGACTGACCTGGTGCTCCATCATAACAGCAGTGTAATAGCAATAAATCATTTCAACTTTAATCTATTGTTATTGATGAATGTACAATTATTTGTCATCTAATATGCTGAAAATGATGACCAAAGAAATAGATCAACTTTTTTCTTCTTCCAAGTGCGGCATTGATGGATTGTATCCCTAAGCTGTTATTACACGTATAATGGACTCCTCTACACTGACAGCATAGCTAGTTTTTTAATCATTCCATAGTAATCAACTTAAGACAACATAGCAAGACTCATAACTCATGTTCTTTTCTTTTTTGGCAGTGATGGGAAATGAAAATGTTTTTATTCTTTTGAAATAATTCTTACCTGACTAGGCTGAAGATTGCTTTAAAATTGTAAATAAATGGTTGTTTATTGAGCTGGAACTGAAAAGTGACATATTAAAATGTCTCTTTCCAAAGAGGGAAAATTATTTAGGCCTGAATAGAGTCAGACAACAACAACAACAAAAAAAAAAAACCCCAAAAAACAAAACCACACTTTTTTTTTTAACTAGTTCATTGCTAAGTTTACACCTTAGGGAAATATTTTTTACAAAGTCAGTGTTTTGGGCAAGAATGCTATGAGGAAAAATGACAATATTAAAATAAGAAATAATTCCTCTGAAAGCACTACTCTACCATCTTTCCTCTCTTCTTATTTATGCTTTCACTGCTGGCTCAGGTAGCTCAGAAAGAAAATAGAAATTGCAACTAAAATATAGAACAGTTCATCTGAATAACCGACTGAAGATTTGCTGAAGAGGAGCCTTATAACCACAGGTTTACAGAAGGAACCACATCAAGACTGGTAGGAAGGGCGAAGATGTCAAAAGGGCTGCCCTGCTCCCACAAGTGGCTGAGATTTAGGAGGGACATCTCAGCTGCAAAGCTTCCCCCTGAGGAGCTAGAGTCTCATCTCAAGCTGGGCTCCTCAGTCCAAGCACAAGATATGAGAAGAAGCACCTATATAACACTTGGCTGTGAAAATCAGTGAGGATTCTGTCTGCTAGTGAGAGACATAGGTGCACACTCAAAGGGCCAACATACAGACTCTCATTCATAGCCACTCAGCCTGGGTTCTGGAAGAGGGAGAAAAGAGTGAACTACTGTCATGTGAGAAGAGACTGAGGTTTGTGGCTTGGGAAAAGAGCTGAAAAGACAGCCACTAAGATCCCTGTGTAGATGCCATCATCCTGGAGAAAAGCAATAGCCCACACTGTGAACCCTTTCTTGCCCTTCTTGCCCCACACTGCAGAGCATGCATACTGCTGAGGAGTAAGCTGCCTGGGTCTGGTGGAGAGGTCTGAGCACACTCAGGGGGGTGTCAGTGACTAAGCACTGTGGCTTTGAAATAGGGACCATTTCTTAAAAATTAGTGAATCTGAGCAGTACCTACCTCCCCATCAAAGGAAATCTGCTAGTCCTACTCTCAGGACTCCTGACTCCTGGTGGCTCCACCCTGCCAATGTCTGAGCAGAATCCTGTACAGACTGAGTTATGTGGCTCTGGGTGGAGGGCAGAGTACTGTCCCCACCTTCTCCCAAGACTGACAAGCAAGTCCCCCAAGATCCACTCTCCCTACCCTTCTGACTCCAAGAGACCTGCCCTGCTGAGCTCAGCCTACCAGCAGATTCTTGGACAGACTGAGTTTTGTGGCTCTAGAATGGATGCCATTTTTCCCTTGTAGGCCCAACCTGGTCAGAGCCCTCTCCTCACACAGCCAAATCAACAAACAAATGTTGGTAAGGATGTGGAGAAATGGAACCCTCATGAACTTTCGGTAGAAATGAAGATTTTGTGGAGCCTATGGAAAGTGGTATGGAGTTAACTTAAAATGTTAAAAATGGAACTGCCTTATAACTGAGCAATTCTACTTTGGGGAGTATATCCAAAGAAACCAGAAATACTAACTGGAAATAACATGTTCACTGCAGCATTATTTACAATAGCCAAGATTTGGAAGCAGCCTAAGTGTCCATCAGTAGATGAGTGAATAAAAATGCTGTTATATTGACACAATAGAATACAGTTGTACCTTGGCACACAGGTTTAATTCATTTCATGGCCAAGTTCATGACTCAATTTGTTCATGTGTCAAATTAAATTTCCACATTTACATTAATAGGAATGCAATTAATCCATTTCAGCCCTCAAAACAACATAAGTTTTTTTGTTTTATGTGCTTTTAAATAAGAAAATGTACTTTATAAATAAGATATATATATGCACATAATAAGAGAGAATGTAAAGAAATAAACTAGTTTATGTAGTGTATTTACCTTCAAGGTCAGGTGAAGATGCTGGCAGAGGGAGAGGAGACTGGCGGAGGAAGTTTTTTATTTTGTGCACTATCACTTACAGTGGTCGGCAAACCGCGGCTCATGAGCCACATGCGGCTCTTTGGCCCCTTGAATGCAGCTGTTTGGCCAGCTTAGGAGTACCCTAATTAAGTTAATAACAATGTACCTACCTGTACAGTTTAAGTTTAAAAATTTGGCTCTCAAAAGAAATTTCAATTGTTGTACTGTTGATATTTGGCTCTGCTGACTAATGAGTTTGCCGACCACTGTATTAACATAACGTACTCTTTACACCAGAGGTCCCCAAACTTTTTACACATGGGGCCAGTTCACTGTCCCTCAGACCATTGGAGGAGCAGATTATAAAAAACTATGAACAAATCTCTATGCACACTACACATATCTTATTTTAAAGTAAGAAAATAAAACAGGAACAAATACAATATTTAAAATAAAGAATAAGTAAATTTAAATCAACAAACTAACCAGTATTTCAATGGGAACTATGGCTCTACTTTTGGCTAATGAGATGGTCAATGTCCGGTTCCATATTTGTCACTGCTAGCCATAACAAGTGATATGACGCACTTCCGGAGCCATGACGCATGCGTCCCGCATCACCAGAAATAGTACTGTATGTGAGCAACACCACACTTTGTGGCACCACCACATACAGGATGCATCCGCACCCTGTGTTCCTCTCACTGACCACCAATAAAAGAGGTGCCCCTTCCGGAAGTGCGGCGGAGGCCAGATAAATGGCCTCAGGGGGCCATAGTTTGGGGACCCCTGCTCTACACACTTAACCCTACATTTAATTGCAAAATTTAACTTACACACTAGGTATAATATGTAACTTTATCGCTAAACTTAATTGCTATTTTTTTACTTTCCTTAATCATCATCATTTTCTTTACTGACTTTTGGCTTTTTCACCACACTTTCCTTGCTTGCACTTAGAGGTCGTTTCAACAAAAACCTTTCCGTGGAAGTTTGTTTTTTCCTCTCTTTCAGAAAGTTTGGCAGACTATCTACTGGAGGGTGATGGAAGCTCATGATGCAAATATCCACTCGTGACTTAAAGCAAAAAATCCCATGAGTGACTGCTCGTCTCTCAAATTGCTCATGATTTAAAGTGCTCATGTGTCAAGGTACCACTCACTGTACTACTCAGAAATATAAAAGGAGTACATCTTACCTTTTGTGACAAATATGATGGACCTGGAGAGTATTATGCTAAGTGAAATAAGCCAGTCATAAAAAGACAAGTACTATATGATTTCACTTACAATGTGGAAACTAATGAACAAAATAAACTAACAAACAAGATTGAAACAGACTTATAGATACAGAGAACAGACTGACAGCTGTCAGAGCAGGGTTGAGGAGCTGGCTGATAAAGGTGAAGGGATTAAACAAAACACAAAACAAAACAGAAGAAACTTATAGACACAGACAATATAGTGCTTACTTGAGGGAAAGGGGGTGAGAGAGGTAGAAGAGGATAAAGAGGTGGTAAATTGTGAAGACAGAGACTTGACTTGGGGTATAAAACACACGGTACAATATACAAATGATGTATTATAGAATTGTACACCTGAAACCTATATAATTTTATTACTCAATGTCACCCTAATAAAATCAATAAATTTAAAAAAAAATAGAAAAATGATTTCATCAACAACCACTCAAGATAAAGTTTCCTCTTAATCCAACAAAATATACAAAGCTGAGTAGATGATTTAATATCTTGGGACCAAAAATGAATTAATATTAGTCCTTCCCATAACTTGTTCCTATGATGTAAAAGAAATCGTCCTAAAAATTTCTATTAAAAACTAACCTAAATATCTCTTGCTGCTGTCTATTCATAGAAATATTTTCCCCACAACTAAGAAAAGTATCAGTAGCAATGCTGAGACTAAGTGAACAAACTTGATTCCAATGCAGGACCCAGCTTTTATGACTCTATTAACTTAGAAACTGGTTTTAAAAAAGTCATATTTTTATATCCTTAAAGGTATAGAGGCCCTGGCCCATTGGCTCAGTGGTAGAGCGCGCCTGGCGTGCGGAAGTCCCGGGTTCGATTCCCGGCCAGGGCACACAGGAGAAGCGCCCATCTGCTTCTCCACCCCTCCCCCTCTCCTTCCTCTCTGTCTCTCTCTTCCCCTCCTGCAGCCAAGGTTCCATTGGAGCAAAAGATGGCCCCGGGCGCTGGGGATGGCTCTGTGGCCTCTGCCTCAGGCGCTAGAGTGGCTCTGGTCGCGACAGAGCGATGCCCCGGATGGGCAGAGCATCGCCCCCTGGTGGGCGTGCCGGGTGGATCCCAGTCGGGCACATGCGGGAGTCTGTCTGACTGTCTCCCCGTTTCCAGCTTCAGAAAAATACAAAAAAAAAAAAAAGAAGGTATAGAGTTGGAATATACTGTAAGTAAGGAATAGAGTATGACAATGACAATTTAATGTTCTCTAATGCAGAAAACTCAAAGTGTAGTTTAGAGGTGATCAGCAGCAGCTGTACCTGGAAACTTGTTAGAATACAAATGTGTCAGTCCCAACCCACTGAATCTGAATCTGTAGGAGTGGCGCTCAGGAAACTGTCTTGCAAGTTTCCAGGCGATTCTGACATACATGAAATTTGGGATACACTTATTGAATAAGGCTTTCTTATTAATAACACAAAGGTCTTTGTGTTATTAATTACCTGTGAAAGGCTGGATGCTTTAGCATAGACCAGGATAACGGAGTCTTTGACAGCAGGACCCTGGGGTCACAATAAATCTACATATTGACTTAAAGTGCTCTCTATACGCAACCCAGGTGAAGTCATTTATTCCTTTTCTGCCTCAGTTTGCACATTGGTAAAATGGAAATAAGAATAGTACTTACTTGCATAAGGTTGCTGAGATTAATTAACAGCTATAAACAGGGCATAACACATAGTAAACATACAATAAATACTAGCTATTAATGTTTTTCTTCCACCCATATTTGAAGAATATTTTGAAGGAACTGAAAATAGACCATTCTGGAAAGAAAAAAGTGACTGGAAAGAAAGTAGGCAGTTTGTCTAACATTATATGTTAATTGTTAACTGTTTTAAGTCGTCAAAAGACCAAGTTGAAAATAATGTTTTAATCTTGTCCTATAGCTAAATATACATGTAAAATTTAAAACAAAATCATTATTCTCTAATTAGGCTTGTAAAATTTCTGTTTTAAATGAACAAAACAAAGCTAACATAACTTTCCCAGATTCATAGCATCACTACATGTTGGTTTACCAACACGTCACTTAACGGCAAAATATATTCCAGTTTTAACCTAATAATTACTTTCTTGTTTTATCTTTAAAATATCTGGTCAGGCTAAAATCTTAGCTTCTGTTGGAGCAACATGATAAGGGTTTTAAGTGGTAAATTATAGTGACTGGCTGCTGTTAAATTTACTTTTGGAGCAAAATCCCAGGCGTGGAGGAAAGAGTCAAATGCAGTCTCGTGAAGCATAAGTTCAATTACCTTCTATTCAAAGTGTGTGCCTGGTATGGAGAGGAGCAGAACTGAACAGGACTGAATATTCTCACAGGGAGTAGAGGGCTCTAAACTGTCAAAAACTCAGAAAACAAGCTGTTTTCTGCAATAGTAAGAGATAACTGAAGAGTCTCACGACAGGGAAGACTTCACGATAGTTCTTATGTATTAAATAACAGTCTCCATAAGACTTAGGCCATAGTTTGTCATAACTGACTCTTTTCTGCTTTTACCATGCATGATAAATGTATAGTGGGGTGTAGAATCAATGACTTTCTGAAGTTATATTAATCACTCTGCTATATCAAATATTCATTCGCTTTATTCTTTAATAGGTCTTTCTCTTTAATCATTGTCATTTCCATTATTATTCTCAGTGATATTCATACTTTGTAGGGTAGAATAAAACTTGTTTCCTGTGCACTTTTAGTGACAGCATAGAAGATGGAATTGTTCCCTGATTTAACAATAATCATATTTTTATGTAGTCCTAACAGATTATTGTAATACTGTAATCATTTGTAATATTGTTGTGACTGTATTATTATAACTGATTTCCTATGCCTTTTCTCAGCTATCTTTAAAATTATTTATATTGTCCTGGCTGGATAGCTTAGCTGGTTAGAGCATTGCCTAAATACACCAAGATTTCATTCCCGGGGTCAGGGCACATACAAAAATCAACCAATGAGTGGATAAATAAGTGAAACAACAAATTGATGGGGTTTTTTCCTCTCTCTGAAATCAATAAATAAAAAATTAAAAATATGTTTATATCATTTTCTTCTAGTCTTAGAATCCTTTGTAAGACTAAAATACTTTGCAAATGAAATCCCTTTTGTGATATTCTTCCCATATTGATATTTTTATTTGATATTGATATTGACTTCATTAGTATAAGCCACACTCCTTAACTCATTATGTGGGAATTGTATTAACTTAGGTATCATTGAGAATAAATAAGTCAAAAAGACCAAATGGTTCTTATTGTAGCTGCTTCCCAGCAGCAGCCATGTAATTAAAAGTTCATTAAATATACAAATAAATATTGTTTTTATAAGATAAACCTGCAGAGACTGTAGTACATTTTATTTTTCATTTCCATACACAATTGCACAGCGGTTTTATTTCAAATACAAAATTATTTGAAAACATAATTTCTAAAATCTTACTTGACAGTAAGCAGATAAATAGAATCTCAGAATTTTTTTATCTCTTATTTTCAGTATAACTGAAAATATGTCTGGCCAGTATAAGAGGCTTCAATTTAAAAAGATGCCAAGTAAAATGACATATCCAAGATAAATTATGGATTATATGACTATATGCTTTCTAATATTAAATTGCTTTCTAAAATTGTTTCTTAGTGTTCTAAATGAAAAGTGAAGAGGTCCAATTATTAACAAGGTATATATAATATACATCAACTTATATATAGATGGCCAAAGAGTCAGTGAAAGTAAAGAGGTAGAGTGCTTATGTGGGTAGTACCCAAGTTGTTTAATTCTTATTAAATTCCACAAATATTTTAGTAATGTGAAAGATCTACATTTTTAAAGAAATATTCAAAATATTTTTAAAAAGTATAATCAGGTCATTAAGTTTCTCAGCCTTCCTATCCTTCTGGAGAATTCACTACAAACTCCTACTTCTCAAGCAAAATAATTTCTGAGAAGTTTCTATGCCAATTGTTCTGCTGAGTGCTTCATGTCAACTAAACATAATTATTCTTATTTAATGTATCTAGACATTAACGTTAAAATAAGAACAAATTTCCTAATGTAATTAATAGGCTGAAACAATCAAGAAACCAAATACATCTGCCTCAATAACTGTTCCAGTGAAGACAGTACTTGTATACCAAATACTAAAAACACTTTTCTATGTTTCCCAGTATCTGTTTCAGTTAAATTGAGATCATATGTCTACTTATAGTTATTGAACTATAAATGGAGATATATATATATATATATATATATTATATATATATATATATATATATATATAATTTCTCACCAAGGCAGATTAAAAATCAGTGTACAACCTCCGTGCTTTTCTCTGTTGAGGTCAGTCTGGAGGCATCTTTCAGATGGTAAAATGACAGAGTTGGAAGTCTACCTGCATTAGTTTCCTAGGGCTGCTGTGCAAAGTACCCTAAACTAAGTGGCTCAAACAGTAAGAACTTTCTATCTCACAGTTCTGGAGGCCAGGCCCTGCAATTAAGGTGTTAGTACGGCTATGCTTTCTCTGTAGTCTCTAGGGGAGACTCAGTTTAACATCTTTCTGCTATCTGGTAGCCTCGGGTATTTGTTGGCTTGAAAATAGCCATTTTCTCCCTGCATCTTCACATTGTCTTCCCTCAGTGTGTTTCTGTATCGGTGTTCAAATTGCACCATTTTATAAAGATGTTGGTTAAATTGAATTAGAGCCCACTCTAATGATTTTTATCTTAACTGGACTGCATCTACAAAAACCGTGTTTTAAAATAAGATTACATTTTTAGGTGCCAAGGGGAAAATGTTCATCATATTTTACAGTGAACACAATTCAACTTGCAAAACCACCCAATCTGCATGAGACATGATATCAAGATACCATTCTTTATAATGTTTCACATGTTGAGATTTGAGTGGGGCTGTTTTTCTTTGTTAATTTGTTTTACCACAGGATAGCTTCTGTTCTTAACTTACTCTGTACTATACTGACTTATTCCATATTGCAATAACTCTTACAAATTTTCCTTGCCAGTGTTTTTATTCCCATACCATGGCTACTTAGCCTAGTTGGATATATGCATCTAGAGTAAACATAATAATGTTCTTATATACAATCTTAGTTAATCCCCAATGTCATTCTAAAATACTTGTCCTGGTTATTGGTCACACACTTCATCATTTTCTTCATTGACTATTATTAATGATTAGTATTTCACAAGCCTCATAGTAAACCTTCCTTTCTTTCTCTTTGTTCCTTGAGAAAAACAGCAGTAACATGACTCTATGAAATGTACATTGAATTGACCAGCTTTAAGATAAAGTCCTAACTCTATGCATACAATATAAGGTTCTTCAGAATATGGCATACCTCTCTTCTTCTCATACTTGATATGACAGACATATTAAATGACAGAAAACATTTTATGTGAACATTTGTTCACATCCCTATGCCTTTGATCATGCTGATTCCTACATATAATTTCTCCACTTCACCCCACACCCATCTCTTCTATATATACTTCTTGAAACAAGTCATATATGATTAAGGAGTCAACTTTGAAGTATTTCTTAATCTGTTTAGGTAGAATTGGGAGATTTGTTAGGGTAGCATTTGATGTTTTAATAAATTATCTCAGAATGTCAGTGGACTGATATATTTACATATTAGTTCAATTACAATGTTCCTGATAAGTAATGATTCACGAACCCAGGCTTCTTCTATCAAGAAGCACTATCTTCCTTGTTGTCACAGGGAAAGGGAAAAGAAAAGGCACATTTAAAGTAAGAAAGCTTGGATAACGTGTCCATTTCCTGGGAAAGCACCTTCAGTGAACACTGTATTAGTGGTCTGTTAGCTCTCCCTGTCTCACTTGATTCCTAAGTCCATTGAGTCCTCACTGTCCCCTGTACATCACCTCTTCTAAAGTATCTATAGAACTAAATTGCATTCTGTATTCTTTGTGTGTGTGTGTGTGTTTTTCCTCTCAAACTCTTCATTTATTGTGAGAACAAATAATGACTTCATATTTATATTTTCTTAGAGTTCGGAATTTTACCTGGCACATTGCAGGAAAGTGTGTATATCATTTAATTATTGGATTAAAAGTTTGTTAATTTCTGCTACTATTAATACATTTACTGTCCTGTAATATACTTTTTTTTCTTTGAGAGAGAGAGAGATGTAGGAAAATTGAGCTACTCCTGTATATGCCCTGACCAGGGTATCAAACTGACAACCTCTGTGATCTGGGACCACGTTCCAACCAATCGAACTATCAGGGATTAATTTCTGTCTATTTGTTTCACAGAGACAGAGAGAGAAAGGGAGAGAGAGAGGAGGGGGGAGGGAAGCATTTATTTGTTGGGCCACTTAGTCGTGAATTTGTTTGCTTCCTATGTGTGCCCTGACTGGGGATCGAACCCTCAGCACTGTCATTTTGAGATGATGCTCTTAATACTTGACCAAGCTAACCAGCCAGGGCCCTGTAATGTCTTAAAATTAAATAAGATTGTTTAAGAAAGAATCCAACTCATTTATAATACTTCAATTTTATTTTAGGTCTAAAAGATAGTTGGCTAATATTCATAGCTAAGCTTGTGAAGCAGTAGGCCTAAAACCCCTAATAGGCTTTTATATTACCAGTGGAATCTAATCCTCAAGTATTCAAGTAATAGATAATGAAAACATGTATTTCCTATTAATGCAGTCTGATCATCTCTAATTTGTTTATTACTATAGTCAATAGTTTAAAACTCAATATTATATCTAACAAGTTTATATAATAATGTATTTTTCCAATTTTTTTATTGTTTAGAGTTTTTTGGGCTATGGCATTCACATTGATAATAAAATTATAAAACTAATGATATATTTGGAGAACTAAATATAAAAAAGTAAAGTCTAAATATGTAGCTGCATGGAACTACTCATATTAAAATTTATTTTAAAATTTTATGATCAGTTTTGATTTTGTTATGTATAGTTCTACATTTTTATTTGTTGCCACATATGTTAGATAAAATGAATTGTTGTAATTAGTATAGATTGCTATATAAGAGAAATAAAGAAGTTAAAGCTATCTTGAGGCCATTATAGCTCAAAATTTGGTGAGAAATGTCCCAATTCCTCTTTTTTACATGCTATCACTAAAACATTACACACTTAATAAGCAGAATATTTAAAGAAACCTAACTGCAAAGTCAGTAATATTAATTCTGGATTATAAATCTCATCATTAAATTATATCAAAATAACATATCTGGTGTAATTAAACTAATAATATTGAAATATTTGTGAAGAATTGTTTCATAAATTTGAATTACAGTTATCTGAATTATAGCTACCCAAATTTTCTATTCCTCAAGCTCAACAACCCCTTTTTTCATAAATTCTAAATACTTTAAATCTTAGTATAAACTGTATAATCTCACATATATGAGATTACATATACATGCATATATATGTATGTATGTGTAATATATATATGCATACACACAGAAACAAAAAGCAGATGTGGGTTTTCAAGCCAGAAGTTCTGATTGGCACAATATGATTTGATTTTTTTTGTATCATCTTTATTTTGAGATTCTTTTCTAACTAGCTGCAAAAAAATAAAAATCAATTTAGTTATCATAAGATAAGCTTGATCGCCTTTAGTATTTTCCCCCATCATTTCAAGTTTAAATTAAGCCAATCAAGAATTCTCCTCTTCCCTTTCTTTTCTATGGGCTGGGCAACCTAGGTGTATGGGATGAAATGGATAATGGCCTCAAGAAAATATCTGGTCAGAGGCTGGTCTTGCAGAGCGGTAGAGTCCTCTCTGCTCTCCTACTGGTGTTCTTCCACAGCAGTGCCTGCTGCCATGGACAGTTTCAACTGGCCCTCAGTTATGCAGTTCAACCTGATATTTTCTAGGAACCTAGACAGCTCATGTGTACTCTTTCTCAAATCCGGAAAATGGTGTATCCTTCTCTACTTAAAGGGCGGTGAAAAGATTCCCTTGACTACTACTGTCCCAGTGTTTCATAAAGAAGTGGGTCATATGGCCGTAATATTGTCACAACTCAGAGACTACCTTGCGGTTTTATCGTACCCCTGGAATTCAGCCTGTAACTCTGAGCTCAGAGCCCCTCTTCTGACATCCTTACTGTATGCCTGCCAGTCTCAGAAATACTTATAAATTCTCAAAAGGTAAACTGATTCTTAGATTTTACTGAAATCCAACCACTGCCATTATTTATGTAATAAATGGACTTCTGTTACCATTTATATCAAAATAGAACTAACATCTAATAAAAGAATGTATCACATTGATTAAACCAATGAAGCAATGGGCAATGCTAATGTTGATGGGTCAGTTTGCACAGGGAAGATGTGCTCAGCACTAGCAATGGAAATGTATTACTGAGGTAACTCAAGAATCTCTTCTGCTTCAAATATCACAGCATGAGGTCATTACACATTTGGGCCATGCAACTAATTATCCCCATGCTGATTTCAGACTCACTTAAATAACCTCCTAACAAGCTACCTTGTTAAATGGTACATGGAATGTACTGGTGGACAGCCACACATTTTATTGTATATGAATACATCAGCATATTTGCACACCACATTCTCAAGAGTTTTACTTACATAACTCCACATCCCCATTTCTAGTTTATGCCAGGATGCTCACAACAAAGATATTGTGTTATTGTTGTGTTTCATTTTTTGTTTTTTGTTTTTGTTTTTGGTCTCAATCTATTAATACAAGATGGAAACAGCAGTGAATAGTTAAGTAAAAGCATTCTTACATGGGGCCTTTATCCAATGTCCTTTCTTTAAAATTCCACAGTATGAATTTTCCTGGTCTATAACATTTTACTAATGTCCAGGCTTTGTAAATCTTTAAGTGAGAACTCTAAGTGGAGTTACTCAACAATTTTCTTTTATAAAAGATTTTGACTACTACTCCAGTATATTTTTACCCAATTTAATGCAAAGCTTGCTATTGGCTTTTTACAAATAATGACTCAAGGCTTATGGTCATTTAGCACATAAATGTCTACAACATTCAACTGTGCTTAATTTGTTTCCATTAAGTGAGACTGTCCTTGTGGAGGCAGCATAGTCAAATGCACATCAGAGCAGTTGAAGATCACATCACAGAGGAGAGTCATCAGATGACAAGAAAAGCAAAAGGAAGCATTGTGAGGGTGGCGGGGAAAGCCTGGGGGATCTCCATACCTGGGTGAATACTGGGCTCATACTTCATATTCAGCTAGTGCTAGGCAGCAGTCAGATACTATTAATTCCACAGAGCCAAATCATACGGAATTCATTCTCCCTGGTACTTGGCCAGAAACAAGGTTTATTAAGCCTTACATCGCTTTATCATCAAGGTTAACTCCTCACTCTAAGGGCCATTAAGAGAGTTTTATTATTAGTTTGTAATTTTGTATGTTTTAAGTGGAATGACATTATTTTGCCCAAGTGAATAAAATGAAGTACAGTAATTGTAATTGCTATTGCCAGACTCCATAGTGAGCCTCACAGGATTTTCCAAAAGTAAAATGACAATGCATCATCATCAACCTGGCCATCATCCTGCCACAACAGCTCCTGGAATATTTCCAACATTCTCTAACAATTCTTGGGTGTCCCTGTATAAGATATATGATATGTCAAAGTCCAGATTCATTACCTTTCTACTTTTTTTTAGTACAAGATAATTCTTCATCATCAAATCATTTTTAAAAGAGTGCTCCAGTTAAAAATATATCAAGATCTAACCACAAGATTTCTTGACATTGACTCGTTATTATAGAAAAGAATACATTCAAGAAAACTAATGGGTATCATAATGACCAAGTGACAAATCATAGCACTATATGCACAAGATAGATAGCATTGACATAAGATGACAAACTGGAGTACCTGAACGTTCATGATGATTTAAATCATATTCAGTTAAGAAAAGTACAGTAGAAAATTAAGAAAAACCAATGCTTTATAAAGAATTTTAATATAAGAAATTCTCAGTGCCTTAGGCCTATGCATTACCTGGTTCCTGTCCTGAGAAATAACCTCATCGCTTGCTGCTTGTTCCCCTGCCCGTTCCCATTCCTATTCTCTTATTTTATATTTGTCTGTATATGTGTAACACATACTATTCACATACAGAAACTTGTGAGCAGCCAGTCTGACCTCTGACTATTTCTAGACTACTTCATACTCTTGCACATCACTGGGGTTTTGTTCTAATATCTTTTCCTTAAAACTGCTTTGCTTTCCTTACATCTTGTTCTACTTACTTACTGAGGACCAGAGTAGATCCAGGAATTCAACAAATATTTTATTTGCAATAAAGATGAAACTAAACTGAAACTAATTCAAGCCAAAACTTGGATGCCACATATGATAAAGACACTTCTCACAGAATCAAAGCATAGTTAAGTGGCTGCAACAAGGCTTAGGCTTTGTAAAGTCTGAATAAGACCAACATAGAGAAAGTTCCAGGTCCTTCACACATGGTAGTAAGAATTCAATCAAGTCCTACCCAAACTGTGCTTACACTTAGCAAGACGACCTGTTACATGTACCTGTGGTGTTCTTATCAATGACTAAATAAGCTTCATACAAGTAGCAACTGACGATTCTTTTCAGAACAGGCATAAAAACTTTCTGCCTCATTCTCCATAATCCTCAAAGAAAACTAAAGAAATCTGAAAAATCTTGCTTTGAGCATACCTAGTTATTAGTACAATAGAAATATCTATTGAAATAAAGGAAGCAACAAATAACTAGAGATCACTAATTTATGTTCATTTAGTTTGATTTAAACTACAATGTGCCTTCAGAACTTCAGAGTTAAAAGAATTAGGTAATACATCTACTTAGCCCCTATCCATGAACATGAAGAAACTAAGGAAGATTTAGTAAATTATATATTAAAGGTACATATCAAAAGCAATATGTACCTTTAAAAAGGCCCTTATGTACTAAGCAGACAGAAATTAGGTTCTCTACTAGCAATGATGTGGTTGACAACCATAGTTATTTTTTGCACCATGTATACTTTTACCCTAATTTAATTCCTCTAAAAAACATGATAACATATACTTCATAGGTTTTTTATGAAAGATATAGAAAATAATATTAAATAGATTCATAAGTCAATAATTGACATAGAATAGGCTCCCAAATAACTTCTCCTTCTTTCTGTTTGACTATTAGATTGAATTTATGACTATATTCTTACTTTATAATGCAGTAGACTAGTACATCATATCACACCAATTTTTACTTACTTTTATATTTCAATATAAAATATGTAATATTATTTTTGGAGTATATATGTATGTGTTTTACATGAATGTCATATTTCCTTCTAAACCTTGTTTTTATCCAACAGCAGCATGATTTAAAATTTTTCCCATATAGATACATTTGATTTCTTAAGACTATGATGTAATGTTATGTAGGATGGATATTCTAAGATATTTAGCCAAATCCCTAATTAATAGACATTTGGTTTTAGATATTTTAACTTTCTCTCCCTTATAATTATGATCCAACAATTATTTTGCATATACCTTATTGTACAAGAGTTCTTAAGTATATATCAAATGTAGAATTACTGGAAAAAAAGGCATCTTAGATATCTGTTGGTGGGGAACAAATTATTTCAAAATCTCATGGCTATACACAATAATTATTTATTATCTTTAATGGTTTCTCTGGGTTAGATATTCAAATAGGGCACAGTGGGGATGGTTTGTGTCTGCTCTATTATGTCCCAGGTGTCAGCATTTAAGATTTGAAGTCAGGAGCCAGAATATATCTGATAGTTGAGGCTGATTGTCAACTATGAGCCTGGCCAGGTCATTAGTGAAATGCTCACTCATGGTCGCTCCATATGGCCTGGGATTCTTCACGATATGGTGGCTGGGTTTCCAGAGCAAGCTTCTCAAGGGAAGGGCAAAGGTCGGAAGAAAACCATATTGTTTCCAATCTCGAAAGCCATGCCCCATCAGCATTTCCGTTACTGAATGGTTGAGGCATTCACCAAGATCTGTCTAGTTGCAAGGAAAGAAAATACATATCTTACCTTTGATGGAAGAATATCATTATTACATTGAAGCATATATTTTCAGAAATATCCATCTGCAATAAAGAAAATCAGCATTTAAATTTTCCTAGATATTGTCAAACTGTTGTCCAAATTGGCTTTATCATTTACTCCTCAAATAGCACTTATAATAAGGTAAATTTTAATTCACATTTTGAGTTCTAAAAGTTAAAATAAAATTTTAAAAAATTGTCATGTTTAATCTATTTCAACCAAGACAAAGAAATAGAACTTGCATTTAATTATTTTGGTAATACTGGCAGAGATGGAGAGGCAGGAAGAAAGGAGAAGAAAGAGAGGGAGGTAGAAAAGGAGAGGGAGAGAAAGAGAAGGGGAGAGAGAGAGTCTATTTTAAAAAGAAATTCTCAAGATACAGATGTGTTACTTAATATTTTTATGCCTGTTTTTCTTATTTGTAAAACTGAGATGATTAATATAATCTCCTTTCAAAATATTGTGATAAGACAGAAATAAATTAACTGAAGTAATGTATGTAAAGGCCTCACTCAGCATAGTAAGGAAATAATAAATACTTAAATTTACTATTCTGTATTCATAATTTATAATCATTATCATTTATATACTTTTCCACTTATCCATGTAAACTTTTCAAGAGGCAAATGATATCATCCTATCTCTACTTCAAATGCCTTTGACTATGCAATCCACTTTAAACTGTTTTTAGCCCTGTAAATATTTTGCAAAAAATAATTTTACTAAGAATTTCAACAATTTCTCATTTTCTATCTTAAACACTCATTAGTCTTTAAAGTAGATCTCTTTGTTACTTTTGACACTAGTCATTTGCCTCTTTTTAACATGCATGTATATATGCATGCAAGTATGTATGTATATTTATTATTTTTTTAGAGTTTATTTATTCCTTTTAAAAAGAGAAGACAGAGAGAGAGACAGAGAGAGAAAGGAGGGAGGAGCTGAAAGCATCAACTCCCATATGTGCCTTGACCAGGGAAGCCTGGGGTTTTGAACTGGCAACCTCAGTGTTCCAGGTCGATGCTTTTACCCACTGCACCACCGCAGATCAGGCCTGTATATTTATTTTTTAAGAGTATATAAGACAGTTTAATTCACTTGATGAACAAATTAAAAAAAACATTTAGATACAAAATAATATTTTAAATCTATTAAAATTTTGCTTAAAATATAGTGGACACTATATAAAAACTTACCTTTATTATTATATGCTATTATTACTAAAAATAAACTTATTTGTTAATTATTTCATAAACCAGTCAACCCAAAAGGCAGTGGAGTGGTATCTTCAAAGGGCAAAAAACAATTTATAACCAGTAAAATTTTATGTTAAAGATAAAATAGAATAAAGACTTCAGGTGCAACAACAACAACACAAAGAGAGAGAGAGAGAGAGAGAGAGAGAGAGAGAGAGAATGTCCATTGTTAGAAGATCTGCATTACAATAAATGTTAAAAGCAGTTCTTCAGAAGAATTATGAGACCAGGAAAATTTGAGATCTACACCTAAAAATTGGAAAGTATTAGGAGATGAATAAATGAGGGTAACATTAATTTTTCTAATTACTCAAAAATACTGACTAAATAAAGCTAAAATAGAACCTATGGTATTTTATATTTATTTCAAGTAGATAAAAGTAAAATGGAATGAGAAAACCAAAGAATGTTTTTGTAAAGTATTTGCACAACATGAGACACTGTAATAATATATAAAAAATAATATAATTGTAAATATTTAAAAATATAAGACAACCATTTAAAATTTTTAAATTGATATGGATATTAAGGCAATAGTAAATAAAGTAGAATCATAATGATAAAAAATTAATTTTAAAGTAAGGCAGAAGAAAGTATAGAAATAATAAATTGAAAACAACAAGATGGTGGATTTTAATCCAGCCATATCAATAAGTACAATAATGTAAACAGTTCATATATATCAGTCATATTATAAAGATCATTATTAGACTGGATTAAAAACTAAAATACAACTGCATGCCTTTTAAAACAAATCCATTTTAAATATAAGAACATGTATACATTAAAAGAAAAAGAATGAAAAATATATCCCATTAAAATACTAATCAAAATAGAGCTGAGGGAGTTAAGTCAATACCAAGCAAAATAGAATTCAGAAAATGGACAAGTACCAGAGAAATATCATATGCTAATAAAGGGGTGAATTATCTATGAAGAAAAAATAACCCTAAATGTAGAATTCTAAAATACATGAAGAAAAAATGATAAAACTAAAAGGAAAATAAGACAAATATATGAATATAGTTTGAGGTTTCAACCCTATTTCTCAATAACTAACATAACAAAATGTAAAAATTGACAGAATTCTCTGGAGAAATGAACAATTCTACAATACTAGTTGAAGACTTCAATACTCAACTTTCAATAATAAATAGAATATCTCAACAGATCAATAGGGAAATAGTAAACTTAAACAACATTATAGCAACTTAGACATAGCAGTCATAATGACAAACCTCTACTCAGCAACATCAGCATGGGCACTTTTCCCAAGCACACAAGAAACATTCTCCAGGACAGACCACATGTTAGGCTACAAAAAGAGTCTCAAAATAAAAACATTAAAATCATAAAAGTGTCTACTTAAGTCATTTATATAAAAGCATATAAATAACAGACGCAAGACTGGAATATTAACAAATATGTGTAAATTAAACAACATATTAGTAAACAACCAGTAGGCCAAAGAAACATTACAAGGGGAATTAGAAATTATTTTGAGACAAATGAAAATGAAAATACAACATATCAAAATTTATGGAATACAGAGCAAATGGGGCTTAGAATTTTTTTTATTCAGTTAGAGGAAGGGAGGCAGAGAGACAGACTCTTGCATATGCCCTGACTGGGATCCACCCTGAAACCCACAAGGGCACATTGCTCTACCCATCTGGGGCATTGCTTCGTTGCTCAGCAACCAAGCTCTTCTTAGCACCTAAGGTGGAAGCCATGGAGCCATCCTCAGTGCTATAGGCCAACTTGCTCCAATTGAGCCATGGCTGTAAGAAGGGAGAGAGAGAGAGAGAGAGAGAGAGAGAGAGAGAGAGAGAGAGGAGAGAGAGAGAGAAAGAGAGAAAGAGAGAGAGAAAGATGGAGGGAGAGAGAGAGAGAGATGAGAGAAGGAGGAATGGAGAAACAGATGGGTGCTACTCCTGTGTATCCTGACCAGGAATCAAACCCAAGACATCCACACACTGAGCCAATTCTCTACTACTGATCCTACTGGCCAGGGCAAGGGCTTATAATTTACAGCTATAAATACCAAGATATAAAAAGAAATCTCAATTCAACATTACAATTTAAAGCTAAATGATCTAGAAAAAGAAGAACAAACTAAATGGAAAGCTAACAATAGAAAGGATATTAAAGATTAGAGCAGATATAAATAAAAAAATAATAAAAAAGCAATAAAAAATAAATAAAACCAATTTTTTTAAGTAAGGATAGCAAATTTGACAAACTGATTTATAAAAAAAAGAAAGAATGAATGAAAGAAAGAGTGCAATTAAATAAAATTGAAATGAGAATGAGCTCATTGCTACTGACCTTTCAAAAATAAAAAGAATTGTAAGAATATATATTTTCATGTGGCCATGGCGGGTTGACTCAGTGGTAGATTGTCAGCTCAGCATGTGGATGTTCTGGGTTTGATTCCTGGTCAGGGCACACAGAAGAAGTAATCATCTGCTTCTCCACCTCCCCATTCTCTTTCTCTCCATCTCTCTGTTTTCCACTTCCACAACTATGGCTTGATTCTTTCGACCTCATCAGCCCTGGTGCTGAAGATGGTTCCTTGGAGCCTCTAGCTCTGTTGCTAAAAGTAACTTGGTTGCAAGCATGGTTTCATATGGGGGTTGCTGGGTGGATCCCAGCAGGGGTGCATGCAGGAGTTTGTCTATCTCCCCTTCTCTCACTTGGAAAAGAAGAAAAACAAAAGATTATAATATACTATGATGAAACAAACAATTTCTAAAAACACAAATGATCAAAATAAACTAAAGAATAGGAAAGCTAAACAGATCCATAACATAGAAAGACAATAAATCAATAATTAAAAACAATCTGACAAAAGATATTCCAGTTGTTTTCATGTCTTGACCACCATAAACAGTGCTAAAATGAACACAAAGAAGCATATAACTTTGTGTATAAATATTTTAAAATTTTCAGGTTAATTCCCAAAATAGGGTTTGCTGTGTTATATGTTAACTCTATTCTTATTTCTTTGAGAAGGCTTAATACTGTTTTCCATAGTGGCTGTACCAGTTTACATTCAAACCAATAATGAATGAGGGTTCCTTTTTCTCCACAGCATCTTCAACACTCATTACTACTCATCTTTTTGATAACAGCCATTTTAACAGATGTGAAATGGTACCTCATTGTAGTTTTGATTTGCATTTCCTTAATAGCTAGTGAAGTTGAGCATCTTTTTATTTATCTGTTTGCCATTTTTATGTCTTCTTAGGAGAATTGTCTGTTCAGAACCTCTGCCCATTTTCTAATTGGATCATTTGGGGTTGACTTCTATATGTAGTTTGGATATCAACCCCTTTGATAGGTAATTGGACAAAGAAGATGTGGTACATATATACAATGGAATGCCACTCAGACATAAGAAAAAAATGAAATACGGCCATTTGCAACAACATGGATGGTCCTTGAGAATATCATGCTAAGTGAAATAAGTCAGTCAGAAAAAATTAAGAATGATATAATTTCACTTGTATGTTGGATATAAAACCAAAAGCAACAAATGAACAAACAAGAAAAACAAACAAAAACTCATAGACACAGACAACACTGTGGTGGTTACCTGAGGGAAAGGGA
The DNA here is from genome assembly GCF_036850765.1 of Saccopteryx bilineata. NCBI lineage: Eukaryota > Metazoa > Chordata > Mammalia > Chiroptera > Emballonuridae > Saccopteryx > Saccopteryx bilineata. Next base: position 92,241,664 of record NC_089494.1, on the reverse strand, counting down.
GGGTAAAGGATAGTAAAGGGTTAAGGAGGTCAAATACCTGGTGATGGAAGATGATTTAACTTGGGTGGTGGTCACACAATACAATATGCAGATCATGAATCAAAGAAATGTACACTTGAAACCTATATAAACTTATTAACAAATATCATCCCATACATTTAATTTAAAAAACTACCAGTGAAAAGTGCAGAATCGGGTGGTGTCAGTAGTAAATTCTACCCAATATTTAAAGAATTAAGAGCAATATTTCTCAAACTTTCTAAAAAAAGATGACGATGATGATGATGAAAATGTAAGACACTCTAACACATTCTATGAGGCTAGCATTACCTTGAAACAGAAATCAGATAAAGACATCATTAAAAGAAAATGACAGGCTAATATTTTTTATAAATATAGAGAAATCCTGAACAAAATGCTAGCATATCAAAATTAATATAGACCCTGAAAAAGTGGGATTTACTCCAGGAATGTGAAAGTACTTGAACATATAAAAACTATCAATGTGATATATCATACAAATAGAATGATGCAGAAAAAATGGCCATCTCAATTAATGCAATAAAAGCATTTAAAACCAACACTCATTGTGATAAAAATGCTAAGAAAACTATGAATAGAGGAAAACTTTTTCAACATGACAGAGGGCATATGTGAAAAACCCAGATCAAAGCTTTGTCCCTAGAATGAGGAGTAAAAAAATGATGCTCCCATGCCACTGTTAATGAACTGTACTGAAAGTTCTACCAGGAGAAATTATGCAATTAAAAGTAATGCATGGCATTCAAGTTAGAAAGAGAAAATCTATCTCTTCACAAATGACATGATCCTACATATAGAAAATCCTAAAGAATCCACAAGTCAGCTATTTAGAGATAATAATGAATCCAGCAATATCTCGTGGTACCAGAGCAACATGAAAAATGATTAGCAATAAACAATCTGAAAAGGAATTTAAGAAAAAAATTACATAACAATAGCATAAAAATGCATTTTCCCCAAATGTTTCCAGAGGTCATTATTATCCTGATACAGACTAAAGGTATTCAATAAAATAAATAAAATTAGATCAATATGCCTCATAAACAATATACACAAATCCTCAATAAAAAACTTGCAAATTATATCCACAATATATAAAAACTAGATATATAAAAAGGAGAGTATATTATAATCAGGTGGAGTAAAAGCTGTAATAAAAGGTTAATTTAATATTATAAAAGAAATCATTATGATCCAACATATTACCAATCTAAAAACCCAACCAACACCAACAAAAACCTGTAATTATGTCAGTAGAAAAGGCATTTGACAGAATCTAGAAGCTAGTCCTGGTAACACTTCTGAGGGAAGTAGAAATAGAAGAGAACATCTTAATCCTTATAAAAGACATCTACAAAAAACCTACAGCTAACATCATACTTAATATTGAAAGACTGAATGATTAATATCCTTTTACAATAAGGAAGGAAAAAAGGATGTCTATTCTCACCATTTCTTTTTCATATTTAGTGGAATTTTCAGCAAATGAAATAATGAAAGAGAAATAAGAGGCATCCAGATTAAAAAAAACAATTAAAGCTGTCCTTACTCACAGATAACTTAATTGTTTATAAAGAAAATGTGGGAAAATACACCCACAGCTACTGTAACTATTAGGTATATTTCGTAGCATTAAAAAAATACAAGGTCACCTGACTAGGCGATGGCGCAGTGAATAGAGCATCAGCTAGGACACTGAGGACCTAGTTTGAAACCCTGAGATTGCCGTCTTGAGTGTGGAATCATAGACATGATCCCATGGTTGCTGATTTGAGCCCAAAGGTCAGGGGCTTGAGTCCAAGGTCACTGGCTTGAGCAGGGGGTCACTGGGTTGGCTGGAGCCCACCAATCAAGGCACATATGAAAGAGCAATCAATGAACAACTAAAGAGCCACAACTATGAGTTGATGCTTCTCATATTTCTCTTTTTCTACCTGTTTGTCTCTTTCTCTCTCTCTCAAAATAATAATAATAATAATAATAATAATAATACAGGGTCACTGTGGAAAAACAATTTTTATGTGCTAGCAATAAACAATTGAAAAGTAGAATTAAAATAACATATACAAGAGATTCGAAAGTATAACATATGTAGGAATAAGTGTGATACAATATGTGCAAACTCTATACTTAAAAACTACTAAACTTTTTAGAAGATCCAAAGAAATGGAGAGATAAATCTTCTTTGGTCAGAAGTCTCAGTGTTTATTATCCATAAATTAATGTATAGTTCCAACATAATTTCTTTATTCAAGAAGTCTTTCTTTGTAGAAGCTGTTTTTAAAATTCATACATGTAATGATGGGGTTTTTTTGGGTTTGTTTTTGTTTGTTTGTTTTTTTACAGAGACAGAAAGAGAGTTAGAGAGAGGAATAGATAGGGATAGACAGACAGGAATGGAGAGAGATGAGAAGCATCAATCATCAGTTTTTCAGTGCGACACCTTAGTTGTTCATTGATTGCTTTCTCATATGTGCCTTGACCATGGACCTTCAGCAGACCGAGTAACCCCTTGCTCAAGCCAGCGACCTTGGGTCCAAGCTGGTGAGCTTTGCTCAAACCAGATGAGCTTGTGCTCAAGCTGGTGACCTCAGGGTCTTGAACCTGGGTCCTCTGCATCCCAGTCCAATGCTCTATCCACTGCACCACCGTCTGGTCAGGCTGTTATGATGTTTTTAAATTAACACTTGTTAAGTAGAGCCCCGTGGTGTCCGGCAATGAGCAATGGTTCAACAAAAGACCAGAAGGAAATTGAAATAGAAAAGTTTATTATTCACAGGTTCTGGACTCAAAGGCACATGGCACACATTGAGGGGCCACACGTGGAGGTCAAGGCTGGGTGACGACAGAGAAAGTTGCAAAACCTGAGGCACATTACTGTAAAAGATTTTCTGGGTGTAGTTCTTTGTGGTTCCTGGGATAAGGCTCGATTGATTAATTCAAACCAGAAAGAGCACGGTTTTGGTAAGCTTCATGGTTATCTCATCTAAAGGGCACACAAGCGGAAGGCCCTGGGCTCACATACCTGTGAGTAATAAGTCAATTATACATCAATAATAAAAAAAAAAAAAAGGAAAGGAAATAGAACTTTCTATTTGTATGGCTAAACTTAAAAAATGTATGGTATGAAAATGCTAAGTAGTAATCTTATAATTCCCATGTAGTCTAGATAAACAGAAGTAATTGTGTATAGAAAATGAAAAAGGAAGCATCCATGCGGAGAAGGAAAATGAGAGCTGGAGAGAAAGGATTTTATGGGTTCTCTGTGGCTTTCCAGTTCCTCATTTTAGATCACTTCTGAGAATTGTCAGCATGCATCCCCACTAATTCCAAGGCACACTCTATTTCCTGTAGAACGTCTTCATTATCAATTCACATATTCATATTTATTTGTTGTTTCTAAGCTAGCACAAGTAGATTTCTGTTCTTTGCAATTCAAAGTACCCAACTAATCACTATCCCATAGACCAGTATATTTGTAGCTGCACAGTCAGTCATTTTGCTCCTTTAGGCAGATCTATAACGCAAGCCAAAACATAATTACCTTGTTTGGTGAATGTGGATAGAACACAGAAACAAAATTGCTAAATTAAAGTGTTAATATTAACAGAGTCACACAACCTTGTTTTAATGTCATAATAGCAAGGCTTGATCTTGCCAACAGAACAGTAATAGTCCAAGCCCATTTTTTAGGGCTCTATTCTAGTCAGTGCTTGGAATAATACTTATTTTCACCATTATTCTCTGTGAATAATTATTTCTATCTTCATGGCTGACCAATCCCCATTTGACACTATTTGTTTAACTATAGTGATTTTTAAATTTGAGTCAAATCTCGTGGGTGACCTTATCTAATAAATGTTGATTTAAAAAACTAATACTTGGAGAAAAATAATATTTTTCTTATTTCTGAGGTTTTCAGAGACACCCACATTATTCCTAATTACTGAAGACTCTGATCACACTATTATCAGAGCTTGTTATCAGAGTACATATGAAAATTTTGTGAAATTGTATACTAAAAACTCTACTCGAATGTGAAATCTTAACATTGTCTAATAGTCAAAATATTGTTTTAATATATATATTTTTACCTCTGTATTATAGCTGTCCTTCCTAATAGGGAATGTAATTGTCCTTTTTTAGTCTCCTCGTGTCATTTAGTACAAGGTATTAGGCTGAAACATAGATAACATATACTAACCAGAAGCCATACCACCTTGGCATATACTATTGAGCTTGTCAATAATCATGCAAAGCATAATTCAATTCAGGAAAGAGGTAACACAGCAGTTATTCCACAACAGATAGATGGTTAGATAGATAAAGTATTAATAGTCAATGAGTATTTAGATAGATTATAGTAAGTAAAATAATAATGGATAATTTGAGAATAAAAAGCCAGACTTAGTCATCAAAGGTTCAGATATATAAGCGAGAGTAATAATGGATAATTTGAGAATAAAAAGCCAGACTTAGTCATTAAAGGTTCAGATACATATATAAGCAAGAATAATAAATAAGCATGCTCCCAGAGGTCAAGGTAAAACAGCCTATCAGTACCCCAGACAAGCAAACAAGTAAACATAAGACATCAAGAAACCTTAAAGAGAATCTGAAACAGAAGATACTGGGCCAACTTAGAAATTTTGTGCATATACAAATAGGGTAGAGACAGTCTCTTCTGGAGAAGTTAAAAGAAACCTAGTCTGCAGGGTCAAAGAACATAAAAGTTAAAATTAGTTCTGTAGAATATGTTTTGTTTAGGAAACACACTCTGGAGCCAGACCTCTTGGGTTCTGATCCTTGGCAAGTTAATGACTATGTGACCTTAGTCATAAAAAGCATTTTTATTTGTTTCCTCGTTTGTAAACTGAGACATTAAGTATTTATAGGGTGGTTTTGATGATTAAATAAGTAAACATTTGAAGGCATTTAGGCACATGTTGCCATGTGGTAAGTGCTTCAGCAGGCTAATATTATGATCAATACATGGTAACCGCAGTCTTCAGAATCTTACTCTTCTCACCATGCCAGAAGGTCAGACTCAGGTCCAGGAGGCCACATCAGTTTATTTTGTACATTGCATCACTGGGGTATATGGAAAAAACAAAAGAGTATGTATGCATATACATGTCCCTTCTTGATGCTAAACTATTCTTTAGTTCTAATTGATTTACTTTTCTGTGACTGACATTTCTTTTTCTGTTTCTTGGACAATTCTGTATCTCTCTCTCTCTCTCTCTCTCTCTCTCTCTCTCAGTCTTTTTTAAAGACTTTAATCATTTTAGAGAGGAGAGAGAGAGAGAGTGAGAGAGAGAAAAGGGGGGAGGAGCAGGAAGCATCAACTTTCATTGTGACTTGACCAGGCAAACCCAGGATTTCAAACCAGTGACCTCAGTGTTCCAGGTCAACGCTTTATTCACAGTGCCACCACAGGTCAGGACAAATCTGTATCTCAATTATACGTTTTTCTTTTCTGTGAAGGGATCTCAACACCTTTGCTTTACAGAAATTAATTTACATATTATCTCCCTGAAGGAAAGTTCTAGCCTCTCTAGGTATTACCTCTGGGACACAGATACAGAAATTGAGGGATAGAGAAGGTAAGATATGTTTACACCACTAGCCTTCTCATAGGAGAAAAGTCAGAATTTCAATACAGGCATTCTGGCTTCACAGAGAGCTTATGGCTTACCAGGCTTAGTGTCAAGCATTTTATCAATACTGCTGAACTTTATCAAATGCCATAAAAATCCTTTTCAAAACCCAACAGGATCCAATCTGTAGTTAGAAGAATGAAAGATCCTTTTTATCCAACACATTTATTCTGGCTGTGTTTTATTTTAGTTACCAGAGTAGATACTATATATATAGTAATAAATAAACTAACTATCTAATGATGAAAGAGGTTTAAGTTAGATCCAGAAATAAAGTATGCGGGTGATTGTACGCACTTCTTCCCTTAGCAGATGGTTAATCAATAGCTTTGGTCAACATTGTGAGTAGTTCTTATACACATAACACTGTTTATTAGGCACTGAGTAAAGCCATGGAAAAGGATAATACATGGCCTTAGATTTCAAGGGTGATATGATTTCATTTGAAAGAGTACTAAAAAATTTAAACTATATTAAGTGGAGATACTCAAAAACATTGATTTTAGGATGTCAAAGAAAAAACATCATGAAAATAGACCATTGAGTATATATTTCTAACCAAACAATATCAGAAACAGAACCATTATACTTTATTTTATTATACATGTAAGTAATATTTGGCTTGTACTAAACATTTCTTGGCTAAACAGAGTCCAAAAACCACCAGACCATAAATCTCTGTCATTATTCACAGTTTATAAATCAATATACAGTAACTAAGACAAGTCTCTCCTTTCTGTGACTGTGAATCCCTCGTACATCAACTTCTGCCAATACTCTGACTTATGGGGTTTCCTGAAATCTTTTTCAAAAATTAAGAGATGTTAGCCATGGTATTCTGTATCTCACTCTTCACTTAAATCATCATTCAGATTCGAAACTTGCACTAGATCAACAGAAAATCTCTTCACTGCTCCTCCTTTCACACTTCTTTGTGCCACGCTGCCAGTCCTATAGTCTTGAGTTTAGTAATAGAGTGTGAAGAAAGCTGTATTCAGTGGCAGTGGAGAACTGGAATGCAAAAATACAGAATTTTACTGTAAAAACACACAAAATTTAACTGTTCAAAAATATTTTAATGCATGAAAAAAGGCATAGCTAAATATGTCTTAAACTATATTAACTGAAGAAACACAGAAGTATATCTTTTGTGTACAAAAACTAAGTACAGCTAAGTAGAGTTTTAAAAATGATCACATGACAAATCAAAATAAGAGGACATATGAGCTTTGGAGTCATATATATCTGGGTTAAAATTATAAATCTTTTAATTAATCCAGATAACTTTAATAATTTCTTTTTTCTCTTTTGTTTTCCTTAAGTGAGAGGGAGGGGAGATAGTAAGACAGACTCCCACAGGAGCCTTAGGATCCACCAGCAATCCCTGTCTGTAGCCGATGCTCAAATCAACCATGCTATTTTTAGTGCCTAAGGCTAACACACTGAGACACCCCTCCCCTGAGGGCCCGGGCCCTTGCTCAGATCAATTGAGCCACTGGCTGTGGGAGAAGAGAAAGAGAAGGGGAAGGGGGAAGGGGGAAGGGGGAGAGAAGCAAATAGTCCCTTTTCTTTTGTGCCCTGATCAGGAATCAAACCTGGGACATCCATATGTTTGGACTATGTTCTAACCACTGAAAAAATAGGCCAGGGCCTGATAATTTTTTTAACCTCTAATTTAACCTCAGGAAATGGGGATAATATGTCCAAATAATGTTATCTGTGAAGTTTAGTACAACAAATTACGCTATGTAAGAAATATTTTTTAAAAAGAGAAAGAATTCTAAATTCATGATTAGGAAGATGGTAAATAATATTGTTATCCACCTTATTTTACATTTGTGGATACTACATGTTTCATTCAGCAAACAATTACTAGTAAACTATTGTTTATTGGTACAAAGTATTTTCTAGTACAATAATCCAGATTGCCTGACTGGTGCAAGGACTTGCTATCCCCAAAAGTCTGATTCAGACTTATCCCAGGACCACCAGGTGCTGGCCACCAGCATCCTCTGATAATTTCCTGTGCAGCTGCAGTTCTCATAAAAAGTATCCTCTGCATAAATGTTATCTTTTTATATCCTACTTCCAAGGCTGTTCTCACTCTTGTACCAGAACCTTGTCAAAGGGCAGGGGTTGGGTTTCTCCACTGGAGGATATGGTATATCCAGAAACGCCAGAGTTCCACTTTGGTTTTCTTTTGGATTCAGAGGCAACATGAGACCTCTTCCCTCCATTTAGCTGACCCTTGAGTTATATTTTCCCAATAAAACCTGTTACTTACTCATATGGCACTGTTATGTTTGTTTTGGTACACTCAGCCACATATTTATAATAAGGTCTGGTTTTTTACTTAATAACTTAAAATATTTAGACAATATGATTTATAATATGCATTAAAAGTATTATATTCTATGTAGAAAATGTTTTCAACTTTTATATTAATGTTTGAGAAGGCCATGCTTGATTTTTAAAGGGAATCTGAATCATTTGGTAATAAAATAAAAAGCAATCGAGTTGTTGTGGCAGCTGGAAATTAATAGGCTATATGTAATCAGGGACAGTGTCTCTGCCTTGCTGCTGGAGGAGACCTGTGGTTCTAGTAATAGTTAGAAATAATGAAGACCATCCTAATTTTTAGGATCTTGTAAATTAATATTGATCTGGGTCTGACCAGGTGATGGCACAGTGGATAGAGCATCCACCTGGGACACTAAGGACCCAGGTTTGAAACCCTGAGGTCACCAGCTTGAACGTGGACTCATTTGGCTTGAGTGGAGGCTCAGCATTTTGAGCGCAGGGTTGCTGGCTTGAGTGTTGCTGGCTTGGGAATCATAGACATGTCCCCATGGTCACTGGCTTAAGCCCAAATATCTCTGGCTTGAAGGCCAAGGTCACTGGCTTGAGCAAGGGTTCACTGGCTCAGCTGGAGCCCCCTGGTCAAGGCACATATGAAGAAGCAATCAATGAACAACTAAGGTGCCTCAATGAAGAACTGATGCTTCTCATCTCTCTCCCTTCCTGTCTGTCTGTCCCTCTCTGTCCTTCGTGCGCGCTCTCTCTTTCACTCTAAAAGCAAAAAGAAAGAAGCAGTAACTTGGACAAATGTCATACTTTCACTACATTTTAAAATTATTTTGAATTATAGACCCTTTAATTGTTTTAATAAATTGTACCTCATAAAAAGCAAGTTTATGAAGAGATATGAGAAAAGCAAGTCTTTAAGCACAACCTTTCCTATAGTTTGAAGTCTTTTGCCCTTATGCATTTTCATCTGATGGTTTTATTACCTTTCTGTGGAAATTTGGCATCTTGTGACCTATTCTACCTCCTTAGCCCTGGAAAACTATTGAGCTGAATTCGACAAAACTACTCAAATATCCAGTGTTCCTAGCAAAGGAAAACTAATAAAATTATATTCTACTCTATATCGCAGGTCTCTCTAACCAACATAGAAAGGTTTCTGTCAGGTGCTTCAATTCATAGATTTTTAAAAATACATGTTAGACACCTATAAAGTCACTGCCTAAAATGAGGAAAAAGGAATGAAGATATTTCCTGGTTTAATATCTAAATCCACTGACCAATTAATCAGAACATATGTTCTTTTAGGGAAGGATAACCTGTTATCTTCAAAGGGAGAGAAAAAAAGTCGCAATAAACATTAAACTTTATTCAAAATAGATCATAGATCTAAAAGTATATAATTCTTAGAAGAAAACATAGGAGTAAATTTTCATGACCTAGAGTTAAATAGTATTGTTAGATATAATACCAAAAGCATAAGCAAAAAAAAAGGATAATTTAAACTTCATCCAAATTTAAAAATTTGTGCTTAGGAGAACAATATAAAAAGTGACAAAAAAAACACTCCACAGATGAGAGAAAATATTTGCAAATCATATATCTTATAATAAGTATGTATCAGAAATATATGAAGACTTCTTAACACTCAATATACGAAAGACATCTCAATTGAAAAATAGACAATTTGAATAAATATCATCCCAAAGAAGAAATACAAATAAACAATAAGTATGTGAAAAGAGTTTCTGAATATTAGCCATTAGGGAAATATAAATAAAAACTAGAATGAGAGATATACTACTCACAAAAATTAAAGGATCTGAATATAAAGTGATAAAATATCCCCTAATTTTTGTGAGCAGTATAATTCAAATACACTAGAACAGGGGTCGGGAATCTTTTGGGCTGAGAGAGCCATGAACACCACATATTTTAAAATGTAATTCCGTGAAAGCCATACAACGACCCGTGTACATTACGCATTATCCAATAAAAATTTGGTGTTGTCCTGGAGTACAGCTGTGATTGGCTCTAGCCACCCGCAACTATGAACTTGAGCAGTATGAAATGAATGGATTTTAATATATGAGAATGTATTATATTTTTAACATTATTTTTTATTAACTATTTGTCTGTGAGCCAGATGCAGCCATTAAAAGAGCCACATCTGGCTTGCAAGCCATAGGTTCCCAACCCCTGCACTAGAATGACTATAATAAAAAAAGATAGATAATGGGTGTTGACAAAGGTGTGGAGTAGTTTAAACTCTCTTCTTACATTATCGAGGGGAATATAAAATGTTGTAGTGCTTAGAAAACTATATGGCAGTTCCTGGAAATGTTAAACACAGAGTTGTCATATGATCCAGTAATGCCACTCCTCAGTACATGCCTGAGAAATGGAAATATGAAAGTTTATATGTACACACAAAAACCTGTACACAAATGTTTTATAGAAGCATTATTTATAATAACCAAAAGTATAAACAACCTAAATATCTTGCAACTCATGAATATATAAACAAAATATATATCCATACAATGGAATATTATTCAGCAATAAAAAAGAATGAAGTGCTGGCACCTGTTACATAATATGGATGAAACTTAAAAACATAATCCTAAGTGAAAGAAGCCAGTCACAAAGGAGTCTGGATTGTATTATTCCATTGAGATGAAATGTCCAGAAGAGGCAAATATATAGGAAAAAAAGTCTTTAGACATTTGCCAAGTCTAGAGGATTAGGGAAAAATGGGGAGTGATTACAAATAAATGCTCAATATTTTGGGAGGGATGATGAAAATGTTCTAAAATTAAGTGTGGTAATGGTTGTAAAAATTTGTGAATATACTAAAATAATGAAATTTATACACTTAAAAAAAGATAGAATGCCTTTTACAAATTATATCTTAATCTTTTTTTAAAAAATGTCAGGAGTGAGATGATGTTTGAATAAGTGACCAATGACAATCTTGCTACTACTACAATGCCAAGTTCAGAACAAAAAGCAGAGCACATACACTCTCTAAGGACAAACCAAAAATGCCTAATTTCTAGGATTTGACCTAGATGTTGTTAACCTATTCAGAAGTAACAGAACTTGAGCTGAGTGTGGCAGCTTTCAGGGAAGATATGTCCAGAATGAATCAGTCTGTATGCCCAGAGAATCTTTGCTTAAAAAGCCTTAACCATGCCCCCAAAAAGAGAGTTCCCAGCTTTTTTTCTTTTTTTTCTTTTTAGTGTTTTTCTGAAGCTGGAAATGGGGAGAGACAATCAGACAGACTCCCGCATGCGCCCAACCTGGATCCACCCGGCACGCCCACCAGGGGTGATGCTCTGCCCACCAGGGGGCGATGCTCTGCCCCTCCGGGGGGTCGCTCTGCCGCGACCAGAGCCACTCTAGCGCCTGAGGCAGAGGCCAAGGAGCCATCCCCAGCGCCCCGGCTATCTTTGCTCCAATGGAGCCTTGGCTGCAGGAGGGGAAGAGAGAGACAGAGAGGAAGGAGGGAGGTGTGGAGAAGCAAATGGGCGCTTCTCCTATGTGCCCTGGCCGGGAATCGAACCCAGGTTCCCCGCATGCCAGGCCGACGCTCTACCGCTGAGCCAACCGGCCAGGGCCAATCCAGCTTTTTTTCTTGTAAGCTCAAAGCCTTGACAATCAAAAAGCTTGAAACTGCCCAAGTCAACCAAACAATGCAGGAGCAGTCATGCCACCAGAGATGGAAAAATTTAAAGCTGAATGTGCCAACATATAAAGTTCAAATAGCATCATGAAAAATGTGTATGCAAATATAAGAAGGAAGCAGATTTTTAAAATGATCTTCAGCCAATATTGGTGACATTATTGACAGTGTAGAGAAGGTCATGGACTGTCACCCAATGGATCTTAGATAATGTTCATCATTATTATAAAGTGCATTTTAAAGATAAGGGGCTCAGAGGGAGCTGCAAACATTTGGCATACACACACACACACACACACACACATATAGAAAGATGCCAACTTGATAGTAATGGAGATGTTTGATGTGCAAAATTTAAAAAAAAGTTGTACCTCCTGTGAGGTAATTTATATTATAATGTGTAATAGGTACTGTTTCAGACTGAATTCAAAACTTAATAGTTACATATTTTCATTACCTCATTTACTATTATGTAAACGGAATGATTTAAAAATATATTTGCATACACATGCCATCAAGGAAATTTATTGAAATCAGCTGTTAATTAAGTGCATACTAAAGGGAACAGATTATAAACGTTGAAAAAAATGACCAAATAGAGCTTCACCTAGAGAATAAACTCAATCTAAAAATATATATATATTTCCTTTGTTATTATGCTTTTGATAAAATTTAACCATAGCCTTTTCACAGGGAATTGTTGAAATTATTATTCTTCATTATGCTCTAAAAGATAAGCTGTTTAAACTAAAAACACACTCTACCCAAATCAGAGTTGCATTTGCTTTTTGCTTAACTATTTGTGCTGTTTACTTGGGGAGATTTCAGTGGATTTTTTTAGGAGTAACAAGATTCACTGGGCCTAGAGGCAACATTATTTTCTATAGAAGTTTTCATTTTTCTTAAAACCATGACCCATTTTATACCTTAAAAACAGCAACATTAATTTTAATTTGTCATGTTGTAGGGTATAAACTGACTAAAGGTTAATAGCATTCTTCTTGAGTAATCAGTTCTACATGATTACTCTAAAAATTGTTAAAACATTGTTTATTCCTCATTTGTATCCAAAAAAAAAAAAAACTCATGATGAGTCAGACAGAGTTGGATTAATATACTTTCTGATTTGTATTAAAACTTGCCATGATGATTCATAATAATTTTACTCAATATTTATCCTGACAAAACAGCTTAATTTTGAAAGCAGCTCACTGAAAAATAACTCAAGGCCAAAAGATATTCTACTTTATAACATGGAAAAAACCTTTTCTGTTTGTTTTTCTTCATTTAATAAAAAATAGGTAAAATACAACCTCTGAAACCTTGTAAGCACTCTCCTTCAAAGACTTCTTTTTCCCTAAATAAAATCAAAGTAGATAGCTTGTGGTTTTATCACCATCTAGTGGACTTCTTTTGTGATTGCAACTGAAAAGTAAGACAAAGAAGCAGGTTCAGGTCATTGAACCTACACATTTGAAACTTTCCAGGATTTTCCTAGAAGGTCATGTTTAATCTACAGAAGGGCTCACAATGAAAAATACATCTGGTTATATGTTCTAATTAAAACAAAAAATAATTTAGTGTCTCTTCTTAAAAACAAACAAACTGAAAGGTAACCACACAAATACCTTTCTCTCTGAACTGAAGTTTCCCCTTTCAACAAGTAATTCTGACTATAGACAACTTAGTATTACAACAGAAAACAAGATAACTAATTAAAATAACAGTGTAAGTTAAAATGCAAGACTTCTTTATCTTGTCTCAAATCTTGTATTTGTCAATAATTTAAAAGGCATATTCTAAAGAAAAATTGGGTGATTTTAAATTCACATAGCAAAAGATGGAATACATTCACTTTCCTTACAGGACATCTGGCTGTGCCAAAAGTATCCCATGAGACATTTGGTCCTTGAAATTTGGTCCAATCCAAAATATTTATGAGCATATTTGGTCCATGTCAAATTTCCTAAACAGGGTAAGTCCTCAATATCATTGATAGGTTCCTTGGAAATTGAAATTTTAGTCAAAACAACATATAATGAAATTAATTTTACCCTGTATTAATTGATATAAACAAGAGTTAAGTTCATATGGAATAGTTCTGGTCACACACACACACACAATTACCAAACTACTAAATAAAGACCCAAAACACTTCTAATATTAAACTTTGAAATAAATGTAAGCTATACATACATTTAAGAAAGATTAACAGAAACAAATAAGATAATTACTTTCCAACATGTTTATTCCAGTTTAAGGCTAAGAGTGTTCAGAGCCTATACTGGCATCTCAGGGAGTAGGCCAGACCCACCCTGGACAGAAACAATGTTGACATTATTCAGAACCTGATTCAAAAACATTCACTCTTAAAAATACTTTCCTGGGTCACCTAACCAGTAGTAGCACAGTGGATAGAGTGTTGACCTGAGATGCTAGGTCACCAGCCTGGGATCACCAGCTTGAGCAAGGGGTTGCTGGCTTGAGCATGGGGTCATCAACAGGATTCCATGATTGCTGGCTTGAGCCCAAAAGTTGCTGGCTTGAACCCAAGGTTACTAGCTTGAGCAAGGGGTCACTGGCTCAGCTTGAGCTGCCCCTTTCCTGGCTGTCAAGGCACATATGAGAAGCAATCAATGAAGAACTAATGTGCCACAACTATGAGTTGGTGATTATCATCTCTCTCCATTTCTCTCTCTCTCTCTCTCAATAAAAAGAAAAAAAAAGAGAAGAGAGAAAGAAAGAAAGAAAGAAAGAAAGAGAGAAAGAGAAAGAGAGAGAAAGAAAGAAAGAAAAAAGAAAGAAAGAAAGAAGAAAGAAAGAAAGAAAGAAAGAAAGAAAGAAAGAAAGAAAGAAAGAAAGAAAGAAAGAAAGAAAGAAAGAAAGAAAGAAAGAAAGAAAGAAAGAAAGAAAGAAAGAAAAAATTTCCCTGTAGGTCGATGGATGAGTGGGGACCAAATATTTTCATGGATACTTTGGACAGAACCATATATCAAGGACCAAATACAAAGATGTTTTAGTGTGGACTAAATATCTTAGTGGATAGTTTAGTATGAGACTAAATATCAGTACCTTCTGACACAGACAAAATGTCTCCATTAACATTTTGGACGGGACCAACAGTCTACTAATTGTCATTTTACATTCTTTCTTTCAAAGAAAGACATCTGGCATTAAAGTAAGATGAAAACTGAGGGAGCTAAGTCTGTATTTCACACTACTCTTTCATTACATATAATCTTTGCCACATGCTATATATTCAAACTTTGCTTACCATAAATTATTTCCTTTTTTCTACTCAAAGAATTAAACCTAATCTAACATAAACTTTCCAGAACTAACTTAATTTCTACCATATATTACTTATGTAGTTATACTCCATTCTAATATAATGTTTCTCTTATACAATCAGTTAATTTCTAGATACTAAATCCAATATATATATATATGATTTATATAAAATTATATATATAATTTTAGTGTTTTTTATTTTTATTGCATTTATTGGGTTGACATTGGTTAATAAAATTAATATAGGTTTCAGGTACACAATTCTATAATACATCACCTATATATTGGATTGTGTTCACCACCCCAGCCCATGTCTCCTTCCATTACCACTTATCCACCCTTTACCTTCTATAGAGAATCCTAAATATTCCACCAAAAAAATACTAGAACTGATAAATGAATTCATAAAGTAGCAGGATACAAAACACATATTTAGAAATTAGTTGCATTTTTATACACTAATAATAAACTATCAGGAGGGAAAACTAAGAAAACAATCTCATAATTGCATTGGAAAAAAATACCTAAGTATAAATTTAACCAAGGATACAAAAGAGTTTTACTTGGAAAATTACAAGATGGAAATTGAAAAAGATACAAGTAAGTGGAAGTATATGCCATGTTCATGGATGGGGAAAAAAAATCATTAAAATGTTTATATTACCCAAACAATATATAGATTAAACACAAGTCCTATCAAGATATAAATGGCATTATTTCATAGAACTAGGATATTTCAAAAATTTATATTAAATTACAAAATATCCCAGATAGCCACAGTAACCTTGAAAAAGAAATACAATAATATTTTTAAAGTTTCATTTTTTCTAACTTTGAAAAGAATTTGAAACTTTAAAATGTGCCAAATTTTAAAAACTTTCTTTCTTGATTTCTACGAAGATATGCTTCCTTAAATCAACTCTTTTTTGTTTTGTTTTGCTTTTTCTCAGCTTCATTCTCTGCCCTTTGTGTGGAGATAAAGTTATGTGCAGTAACTGGCTTCTAAAAACATAAAAGTCAAAACTCTCAGAAACTTTTACATAACTCCAAAACTGGTATAGCATTACTTGTACTAATTTCTGTTTGTTAAGCAGGTTTTACCATCAGCTCACCTTCTAGGGTGGTTTCCATAAAAGAATGTGAATAACAGATGTGGTTCTTTGAGGATTACCAAGAGTCTATAACAGCAACTAAAGTTGAAATGGCAAGCACTCTATGAAATACAGACAATGCTGGAGAACTTTAAACCTCTGATTTTATGAATATCAACAGCTAATAAATCTATAAGTGGCAGCCTGTTGTGTTCATTCATATTGGGGATATAAAGGAAGCATGGATGTAAGTTCTAATTATTTCTATAAGCTTCCAACACATAATATTGTAACTTTTGAAAAAACACTTGCAACTCATGGAGTTATAGAATAATATTTGATGTTATAGGTTCCTTTATTAATAGGTGTAGAACAGGCTTTCTTCTAGAAGTTCATACAGAAGAGCTAATAAAAATCAGAGGGGCAGAATTAATGTAGGTCACTGGAGGGCTAGATAATTAGTCAAAATAATGGGAACCTATTCATTGAGGTACAAGTTAACATAAGTCAATGATGAAGTAATAAATACCATAGATGATAGAGAATGCAGAAGAAATCTCAACATAAGATTTGTCATTCATGAGATTTGAGGACCAAATGAGATGTTTGGGTGCAAGATAATGGGCATTAATAAAACTATCATTGATTGTTATTAGGTAAGAGGACTTGGCTTAAATAATTCTTGCAAAAGCAGGAAAATTGTTACATGACCATTCAGTAGAACTTTATTGGTACATTTATGAGAGGTAAAATTGTTATCATTTTACAAATAAGGAAAATGAAATATATATAAATGAAGGAGTAACTGAAATTCTGAGAAATTGCTAAGCTTAAGCAAGTTATCAAAGCTAGAAATGGGCGGGGATGAGACTCTTATGTATACACTCAAAGCACAGTATCCTCTGGATATAACACAATTGCTTTTTGAGTAGTCAAAGGAAAGATACTGGGATGTTCTAAGTTCATAGGTGGATTTTTTATGTTTCTTTTAAGTAAATCTATTTAATAAATAACTATTGTAAATGCTTTGGTGTACAAAAGAGATCTGATCTCTCTTCTCCACCACTTCATAAGAGTTTCGAGGGGAAAAAAACCAGACATGAACACAAATACCTACAAAGTAAGAGAGTGTATGATAAATCAAATGAGTATTTATTACAGAATTATAAGGGAGTAGAGTATCTTGTATAGCTCTAATGTGATAAAAAAAAAAAAACCACTTGAACAATCCTGCTTCAGGTCACTCGAGATTTTTTTTGACCTTTTTCTATATGTGAGCATTGACTTCACTTGATAACATTTGGACCTGCCATATTGTCATAAGGACAGCATCCTACAGAAGAACTTAGACATATATATAAATCCCTTAAAGTGATTATCTAAAACAATGAATGTAGAAGAAAGCAAAAGATGTTCTATAGTCTTTATGCCTTACACCAGGGGTCGCCAAACTTTTTACACAGGGTGTCAGTTCACTGTCCCTCAGACTATAAAAAAAAACTATGAACAAATCCCTATGCACACTGCACATATCTTATTTTAAAGTAAAGAAACAAAACAGGAACAAATAAAATATTTAAAATAAAGAACAAGTAAATTTAAATCAACAAACTGACCAGTGTTTCAATGGGAACTATGGGTTTGCTTTTGGCTAATGAGATGGTCAATGTGCTCCTCTCAGTGACCACCAATGAAAGAGGTGCTTCTTCCAGAAGTGTGGCAGGGGCCGGACAAATGGCCTCAGGGGGCTGCATGTGGCCCACGGGCTGTAGTTTGGGGACCCCTGGCTTACACTATGTTATGAGAGTTTTGCTATTTGTAAAGTTCTTTGATATTAACTAGAAGAAACTCTTCACTCTGGGCCCCAAGTAAGAAAGGAAAAGTGACTAGATGTCACTGTCAGACACCTTGTATACAAGAAAAGACACAAGTTGTTAATGTTCAGAGTTTCATGAAGAGGAGCCACAAAGGAATGAGGCAGCAACAACAACATTGCAAGTGGAGGATCCCAATCTCTCCAGGATTGAGATGCCTTGGAAAGATCAGTTATCCAATTTATTAAGCAGAAATATGACATCTTGCATAAGAAACTAACAAGCAGAATACAGTGTACAATTTTATTATTTAGTTTTGCAAAACTGATTAGATTTCTCTTGCCCTTTCTGAGACATAATACTGCACCATCTGCTGTCTGATTCCTGACCTGCAGAAAGCTCCATTTGGACCAAACACCCACATCCTTAGGCCTTTCCTGGATGCAACTGCTTTCAGTCACAAGTGCTTGGCCTTGACTGTCAATTCCTCAGGATGGGAAGAGGAAGTCACTTGGTGCTTTGACTTTCCTCCAACATCTCCCCCTTTTTTGTTTAACTCATTCTGTAACTTTATGGTGTACAAGGAGGCTTGTCCTTCAGAACAACATAAGTTGCTTCTGCTTTTTCTCCGGACTAAGAAAATACAAATACATAAGACAGCAATGACAATTAATGTGCTTATTATAGAGCTCCTAATAATTGTAAATGTTTAACAGGGTGTAGTTCAGATAATCCATTAGCAATAGTACTTAATAAAGGTGCACTAGAAAACAATATGTTTTTCTCTGAAAGTGTCATATATATCTTATTGCAAATCTTGTATTTCTATAGATATATTACCTGGATTAAGTAGATGTCTTCTAACTTTATCTCAAGGAAAATTAGTCTCATTATATGGATGTGGGGTTACACAATGGTAGTAATGTCCCATCACATTTAAGTTTTATTTGATGTTGTAAGCTTACCAATTGATTTCACAATAGTAAGTACTACTGCCTGTTGTAAATCCACTATTTTACTCTCAATATGGCTATCAATCAATCTTTGGCTATTCCATAATTTTTCAGTTTTCATACCAGTTTTACACAAACTCTGTGTTTGTATAGATTGATGAAGAGCAACTCCTGCTGCTGCCTCAGTGGCTGTGCTCACTATAATTCCAATAATAGCAGTGATTAACATACCTATAAAACATTTTTCTCCACATAATATCTTTTTTAGAGCCTCATCTATTAAATACATTTCAGGCAAGTTTTGTCATTGTCTATGTATCTGAACAGGGATCCAGACTCTTGTTCTAGCTTTATATACACAGAATCAATAAATTGATTACAATTAATAGAGGAATTGAGACATGTATAAAAAGAACAATTCACACAGGTAATGAGATTAATTAATTCCAGAACACAGGACCAATCATGAACATATAAGGTAGATATACACAAGCCTGTATATTATGAGATTCATTGCATATAAATATCAATGAATAGTTTCCTGATTGATAAATATATGAACCTTTCCATGCACTCATATAATGTAAACCTATTCTAATTTTTCATAAATCTGTATGTGTAGGTCCTCCTATAAAGTAAGGAGCAAGGGAGACAATCCTCCCCCATGCCATACAATAGGCTCTCCAGTGCTATTGGTAAATATGGTGTTATGCTCTTTTTTCCATGTTAATATATATAAAGAATATTTGGTCTGAGCAAAGCCAACTGGGGCCCAATCAATGATGCTTCCATAGAAAGTATTAAGAAATGCTCTTCCAATTTCTCCTTTATGTTTCCCATATTATCCAACTATCTATACCATTCGAACATCTTTTTGACAATTAGAAAGATTGGGAGCACTATCAGTGATGTCATTAGATTACTCATTCTTTTTTTATTTTAATAAATTTTTATTAATGTTAATGGGATGACATTAATAAATCAGGGTACATATATTCAAAGAAAACATGTCTAGGTTATCTTGTCATTAAATTATGTTGCATACCCCTCGCCCAGAGTCAGATTGTCCTCCATCACCCTCTATCTAGTTTTCTCTGTGCCCCTTCCCCTCCCCCTAACTCTCTCCCTCCCTCCCTCCTGCATCCTCCCTCCCCCCACCCCTGGTAACCACCACACTCTTGTCCATGTCTCTTAGTCTCGTTTTTATGTTCCACCAATGTATGGAATCATGTAGTTCTTGTTTTTTTCTGATTTACTTATTTCACTCCGTATAATGTTATTAAGATCCCACCACTTTGCTGTAAATGATCTGACGTCATCATTTCTTATGGCTGAGTAGTATTCCATAGATTACTCATTCTGAAAGGTCCACCCTTGTAATATATATAGACTAAGGTGATGTGACCCATTTTGTATAGTAGATACCCAACCCTGTGATTTTATGTTTAAGCTATGATCTCCTGCACCTTTACAAATGGGTAATCCATTTGAGCTCACAGTATAATTTGATATAACCTGTCTTCTTCTTCAGTCCTTAAGGGTCCACAGCTGTCAAACGGTCCTGGAAGCCAAACAGAATCATTAACATATACAGAAAAAGGGGTGGCTTTCCAATTAACAGATCTATTTAAAGGAAGATTAGGAATATAAACCCAGTAAGAATAGTTAGTTCCATTTATTGTTACAGATACAACACCCAAAATTGCCAGAAATAGAGTCAAGGATGTTTTTGGAGTCTGAGTCTTAGTCCTGATTAAAACGTTTTCTGCCTGTGGGGTAAGTTTCTTCAGTTGCCCTCAAGTAGGTGGTTCAGCTTTTTGTGGTGCAGTTGTCTTCATCTTCACTTTTCTGATGACCTTTGGCTCTGGGATTAGTCTCTCCATTTCTTCTTCTGGTGGCTCAAAGATGTCAAATCTCCCTCTTTCCCACTTCTGACTCATGCCAAGTCTTCAATCTTCTGGAAGGTATCCACTGTTCTCCCATATCCATGGAGATAAGAGCAAATTCTTGCCCCCATATCTTGATGAATCCCTTTTTTCATTGACCATTATCATCTTTCCAATAAATGGGCTGTGTTATAATAGTTAAAGGCTGTTTCGGGTGGTGTCTTTCAGCAGCTGTTATCAGTGGCATCATTTCTGATGTCTAAAACACTTAAAGTAAAAAAGCTCTGGCTAATTGTATCATGGGGTTTCTCCCTTATTCCCCCTTTTCTGTTTAAGTAACATGGCTTTCAATGTATGATGAGCTTTTTCAACAATGGCTTGCCCTTGAGGGTTATAAGGGGTTCCCATTGTATGTTTGATTTGCCATTATTGACATAACTGACAAAACGCAGAGGAAGTGTATGCAGGACCATTGTCAGTTTTGATGCTCAAACGAATGCCCATGACCACAAATGTTTCTAAAAAGTGTTGGATCAGGCCTGACCTGCGGTGGCGCAGTGGGATAAAGTGTCGGCCTGGAACACTGAGGTCGCCGGTTCAAAACCTTGGGCTTGCCTGGTCAAGGCACATAAGGGAGTTGATGCTTCCTGCTCCTCCCCCTTCTCTCTCTCTCTTCCCTCTCTCTAAAAATCAATAAATAAAATAAAATAAAATAAAGTGTTGGATCACATGACATGGTTGTTCTCCAGAAGCAGGTGTGGCCCATAAAAATCCTGAGAAAGTGTCAATGGAAACAGGAACATAGGAGAGTTTTCCAAATGAAGGAACATGGGTCACATCTGTTTGCCAAACCTGATTAGGATGCAAGCCACGAGGATTAACTCCTCCTGAAAAGGGTATAATGGTAAGAGGACTACAGGTGGGCCAAGGGCTCACAATCTTCTGAGCCTGTTGTCTAGTAAGAGAAAACCTTTTTCAGAGGCCAGCAGAATTAAGATGAGTAAGTGCATGGAATTCTGTAGCTGAGGAGACATTACCTATAGGCAACTGATCAACAATTTGATTACCTGCACCTGAAGGACCTAGTAAATTAAAATGAGAATGAATATGAAGAATATATAGGATTAGAACGAGTGTGAATAATATTTTGTAATTCAGAGAAAAGAGAAAAAAGTGCATCATGAACAGAGGATCTAGATAAGGTAACAGTTTTAAGAAATCCAACAGCACTGGTAGAGTACTGAGAATTAGAAACTGTACTAATAGGATCTGCTACATCACAATAACATAAGGATGGCAAACAATTTAGCCTTCTGGACAGATTTATAACCTGAGAAACAATGTTGCTGTGTGGGCCAAAATAAGCTGAAAAGCCATCCTTATTAGCAGTAGTGAAATAAGTGGCACCTTGAACTGGAGAATCTTTAACAATTTTTGGTAGAATAAAAGCAATTCTCTTAAGAAAATCAATGAGTTTAGGTTTGGGATGATTGTCAATTTGTTCCACAAAATCAGCAACACCTAATTGCCATTGAAGGTTCTGTTCAAAAATCATCTTAACTTGGTCTTTGATTTATAGGGACTAATTCCCTTAGTTGCTGTGGCCAAAAGATTCATGTTATATAAAGGGTTGACAATATCACCACAAGCCTTAATTAACATAATCTGCTATGTTATCACCATTGGAACGAATGGGACGTAAGGCCCTCTGACATTCGGCATTAGCATTGTCAAAAGCAACTACTGGAAGTAATATGTCTCTGAGTCTCACTTGTGGGATCATTTTAGCTAACACATCACTGAGTCTTGCAAAAAAATCAACGTAAGGCTCAAAGACTTCTTGTTTAACATTAACAAAGGAAGGTGTTACCTCTCCTGTGGTAGCTATTTTCTGCCAAGCACTTTTACAGCATAATTTAACTTGTTCTACAACATGATCACTTATTCTACATTGCTGTTGTAAATCAGCAAACTATTCCTCTCAATTCTGGAGAGACTGGGGTCCTCCACTTGCAGTATTGTTCTTGCTGCCTCATTCCTTTGTGGCTCCTCTTCATGAAACCGTGAACATTAACAACAAGTCGCCTGAAGTGGAAGGCACAGTGCTAACAGTAGTCAACCAGTTCTGCTTAGACTTTTGAAACTGTTCAAGAGGAATAACTATGAGAAAAATTAAGTGATAGTGCAATATATGATTATAACTTGAAGTTATCTTAAATTAAAATTTAGCTATTTTCTATGCCCTTTGAATAATATCTATTACTTGACACTTGATATTTTTATTTTCTTCCACCATGAGCTAATTAAATAATGTGGGACCTGAAAAGGAGAAGAGATTCTCTCCTCATACCACCCCATCCCTTAATCCCTTAAGGTATGAGTTAAAAAAGACTCAGAAAAGGTGAAGTTTCCATAAATCTTAAAGAAACAATGAGATTTTTATTTTTAGGTGGTAAGGAGATGCTAAAGTTTAGATTTGTCTCTCTCCAAAATTCATATGTTGAAACCTAACATGCAATGTAAAAGTGTTTGGATATGGGCCTTTGGAAGGTATTGGGTCATGAGGGTGAAGTTCTTATTAATGGAATTAGTGACCTTATAAACGAGACCCCATAGCTATCCCTTATCTTCTTCACTATGTGAGGATGCAGTAAAAAGACAACCATCTGTTTCCTAGCCTCCATAACTGAAAAAATAAAATTTCTGATATTTATAAGTCACCCAGTACACAGATTTTTGTTAGAGTAACCCAAATGGACTAAGAAATTGAGGACATGGACAAAGAAATGAAGGTTGCAAAGTTCATTGTTTTGGGAATGTCCATGCAATCATAGTGAGGCTTTGTTTATTGTATACAAAAATGATGTGTCATGTGGTTGGGAATGTAAGTTACAGCCAGGATGTGAAATATGTATAAGAACTAGAAGAGGGTTTTGAAAATGTGTCTATACATAATAGTCAGTTTCTCAATAAGACTGTGACATGATCTTATATATATTTTAGAAAAATTACCTTGGAATGATGTTATCTTAGAAGGTGAAACATCAGAGGTAGAGAAACCTGTGAGAATCAATTGTCTAAATACAACAAGCCTGATCTAAGCATTTATACCCGAGATAAAAAAAATCTTTGGGACCTTGCCAGTTGGCTCAGGGGTAGAGTGTTGGCCCTGCATGTGAAAGTCCCTGTTTCAAGTCTAAGCACATAGGAGAAAGACCCATCTGCTTCTCCACCCTTCCCTCTCTCCTGTCTCTCTGTCTCTCTCTTCCCCTACTGCAGCCAAGACTCCATGGGAGCAAAGTTGGCCAGGGCACTGAGGATGGCTCCATGACCTCTGTCTCAGGTGCTAGAATAGTTCCAGTTGCAACTGGAGCAATGCCCCAGATGGGCAGAACATTGCTCCCTGGTGGGCATGCCAGGTGGATCCCAGCCAGGTGCATGTGAGAGTCTGTCTGTTTGCCTCCCCACTTCTCACTTCAGAAAAAAAAGAAAAGAAAAATTTGGGGGAATAAAAATGATATATATTGCAATCTTTTTTTGGGGGGGGGGATTAACAGGATTGACAACACTTTCTGAAAGTGAGGTAAAGAGGAGAGAAAAGCAAAAGGGTTTAAGCCAAGGATAAAAATAGAAATGAAAACAAAGTTCCACAAAATAGAACATGAGGAATAAAAGTTTTTGAGTAAAAAGGGGTGGAGATAGAATACTATTTCTAGATCTTGGGATGCTGTTTGGACATCTATTTGGAAACGTACAATAGGTATTTGGAATTTCAGAACTGGAACACAAGAGAGAAATCATAAATGTTAGTTTGTAGCTCTTTTATGAAAAAAATAACAGGATTAAAGTAAATAACAAAAGGAAGAGGAAGAACCATCAAAGGAAGATTTGGAAGTTTGGAGAAGTTGGAAGAGAGTCAAAATAGTACCATCTAGAAGGTCCCTTCTTCAAGACATAAGTCAGTATTGATTTCAGCAATATTGTAATTAGACCTTCATGCACATAATTTAAAATTCTCTCTAAAACTATTAATTATTTTTATTAAAATTATAAGTAAATGGGCCATCTTAATAATAATAAAATACCCATAATCATTAAAACAACTTGTGGCTTTATTCTAGCAATGGTTCTTGACAAAATGAGTTTCCTTATTTTAGCTATTCTAAGATTATTGCTGAAACTAATTTATATATTACAATATAAACTCTAACTACAAAGATTTCTAAAAATATTAATTCTAAGCTATAATACAAATTTTAGAAAATATTTGCCTTTGAACTAATTTTAATTTATATTGTACCTAAAATGAAAGTTTTCAGAAGATCTGCAACAAAATTTTTCAAATCATCTTTTTATATTTAAAAAAGTAAAACTATTTTAAAGGCCATGCTATCTCTGTAATTAAAATATTTTACTAGAGACATAATATTTTTAAGTACAATGGACACTGTATTAGACACATCACAAATACTATCTTAGAGTTTAAAATATCATATTAATATTATTTTCAATTAATTCTTGCCTAGGCATCATGCCTGTTCATTCATCTGTTCATTCAGTCATTCATTCAAGAAATTATTAAGGACTTGGAATGCATCATTGAACAAAACAGGCAAAATATCTGCCGCCGCCTAACCAGACAGTGGCCCTGTGGATAGAATGTCAGACTATCACACAGAGGACCCAGGTTCAAAATCCCAAGGTCACCAGCTTGAGCTCAGGCTCATCTGGCTTGACCAAGGGTTTACTCGCTCTGTGTAGTCCCTTGGTCAATGCACATATCAGAAAGCAATCAATGAACAACTAAGGTGCCGCAGTGAAGAATTGATGCTTCTCGTCTCTCTCCCTTCTTGCCTGTCTGTCCCTATGTGTGTCCCTATGTGTCTCTGTCTCTCTCCCTATAAATAAATAAATAAATAAATAAATAAATAAATAAATAAATAAAATCTTCCCTCTTATTAAACATGGATGCAGTTCAGAAAATAAGGTTGGACCCAAATTCAAATTCAAACTTGATCCTATGAATTTTTGAGCATTTGCTGTTATATTGATCAGTGTCTTTATACGCTATGTTTTAAAGTCTTTTCAGAAAATCAGTCTTGCAAGGTTAAGGAGAATGAAATGACCTTCATTTCTGTCTACTTTCATGATTCTTGAACTGTTAATTCTCTCTAAAATGTCCTATGTCCCACTCTTCAAAAGCAAACCCATTTTTTTTTAACTTAGATTATGAAGAAGGATGAAAGATCAAATTCCAAGCAACTGACCATTAGATCCCATGTGTGAAATTTGTCCTTCCTGAAGGGACCATGGATTTTGCACCTAATTAATTAGTGACTGAGCAATGAATTAGTGCTCTCAATGATTTTCTGATTTAGTTGACTAACTGAAAATTTCCACAGGGCAGAGTGCAATTTCCTTGTGTGCCCCAGTTAGCACTGCTAACTGGGGCACAAAATCGGCATAAAATTGGGCCCTGATTTTGTATCAGCCACCATTCACAGAATGACAAATAGCCAACAAGACTTGGGGAAATCTTTAGCATCCTTCTTTCTCTTGTTTGTTATATCAGATAGTAATCCAGTGTTATTTTAATAGGAAAGTGTAAAGTGTGTGGATTACTGTGAATTACCAAAAGGGTTGTGATTCATTTAAAAGGGTG
This sequence comes from Saccopteryx bilineata, assembly GCF_036850765.1. Taxonomy (NCBI): domain Eukaryota; kingdom Metazoa; phylum Chordata; class Mammalia; order Chiroptera; family Emballonuridae; genus Saccopteryx; species Saccopteryx bilineata. Next base: position 92,215,276 of record NC_089494.1, on the reverse strand, counting down.
TGAAAAATGAAGCCCTTATACTTGTGGGAAACCATAAAGAAAATCAAAAATCAAGGCATTGGTCATGCTTTTCTAGAAGTTACTGAGTCCCAATCTGAATCCCAATAGCAACTTCTATGTAGCTAGAAATACATTAAAATATTAGAAGCAATTTTATACCTGACCAAAAAAAAAAAAAAAAAAAGTGTTTCGTTTTTCCGTAGATTATTCATTTGCAAGGCCCATTTAACCACACAATGAAATTACCAATCAATGCTTCACAGGTTTTCTTTATCACTTTTTATAGTCTTTCAGAGGCCCATGGAGCCACATTTAAAAAATGACAGATTGGTCCTGGCTGGTTGGCTCAGTGGTAGAGTGTCGGCCTGGTATGCAGGAGTCCCGGGTTCGATTCCCAGCCAGGGCACACAGGAGAAGTGCCCATCTGCTTCTCCACCCCCCACCCTCTCCTTTCTCTCTATCTCTCTCTTCCCCTCCCGCAGCCAAGGCTCCATTGGAGCAAAGTTGGCCCAGGGCCTGAGGATGGCTCCATGGCCTCTGCCTCAGGCGCTAGAGTGGCTCTGGTTGCAACAAAGCAACACCCCAGATGGGCAGAGCATCGCCCCCTCGTGGGCATGCCAGGTAGATCCCGGTTGGATGCATGTGGGAGTCTGTCTGACTGCCTCCCCGTTTCCAACTTCAGAAAAATACCAAAAAAGAAAGAAAAAATGACAGATTTTAACACATTTGCTTACAATTTGAAAGCCCAACATTTTATTTAATCTAATATTGCATTTTCCTGCTATTTATTTATTTAAATATAGGCTTCAGTACAAATACACAATAATGTTACCAAAAGGGCAAATGCAGTAAACAGCCTAAAGGAAAGTCTGCCAGGTTTTCATAATGCAAATTGGAAATCTTGTTAAAACATGATAGTGCATAGGACCTTACGGAATGAAAACGGCTCTTCTTCAGAAACCCACCTTACTTGCTTAAATTATGTTAGAGCAAAAGACCAATTGTGGGACTTTCATTTGCTTCTACCCTGCACTGTCTTTCCTCTGTGGATTGCTGCAGATAGCAACCCGGTGCTAATACTGGTGATAGTGCACATAAATGCAGGCAAAGCAAAAATGAAGCAATAAGCTCAGGACAATTTTATTTTAGGAGAACATGTAGATATGGCTCAGTCATGGCCTCCAAAACTTACCAACCATCGCACACAACTTTGACACTAACACGATACCTACAAAACAGTAGAATGAGAGCTTTGTAGCTTTTGACCAGGCTAGATTTTCTTGGATGTGACACCAAAACACTAGCAACCAAAGAAAAAATATACAAGTGGTCTACAACAACCTAAAATTTCTGCACTGCAAAACAAACAATGGACAAAGTGAAAAAGTAGCTTACAGAATGGGAGAGGATATTTTCAAACCATATATCTGATATGAGTTAACATTAATATTATATTAGAAACTCAATAATAAAAAAAACAAATAATCCAATTATAGCATGAACAAAGAAACTATATGACATTTTTTCCAAAAAAGATACAACCATACAAATGGTCAGCAAGTATATGAAAATATGCTCAATGTCACTATTAGGAAAATGCAAATCAAGATCACAATGAGATATTACCTTTCAGCTTTTAGAATGTTTATCAGCCTGACCAAGTGGTAGTGCAGTGGACAGAGCATCAGCCTGGGATGCTAAGGACCTAGGTTCAAAGCCCCAAGGTCAGCAGCTTGAACGCAAGCTCATCTGGCTTGAGCACAGGCTCATATGACTTGAGTGCAGGCTCACTAGCTTGAATGTGGGATCACCAGCTTGAGCATAGGGTTATAAATATGATCTCATGGTCACTAGTGTCAGCCCAAGGTTTTGGCTTGAGCAAGGGGTCACTGGCTTGGCTGTAGCCTACCAGTCAAAGCACATATGAGAAAGCCATCAGTGAACAACTAGGTGCTGCAACTATGAGTTGATCCTTTTTATCTCTCTCCTTTCCTGTCTGTCTCTCCCTGTCTCTCTCTCACCACCACTCCCCCAAAAAATGTTTATCAAAAGGATAAGAGATAAGTTTTGTTGAGGATGTAGAGAAAAGGGAGCCCATGCACACTGTTGATGGGAATGTAAATTGATACAACCATTATGTAAAATAGTATGGCCATTCCTCAAAAACTTAACAACAGATCCGTCATATGATTCAGCAACCCCACTTCTGGATATTTTTCTAAAGGCAATGAATCAGAGTCTCAAAGACTTATCTGCACTCCCATGTTTATTGGAGCATTATTTACAATGCCAAGTCATGGAAACAACTTAACTGTCTACTGATATATGAATAGAAAAAATAAGCTACACACACAAACGAATATTATTCAGTGACAAGACAAAATCCTTATTCTTGTGACATCATGGATGGGTTGTGGGGGCTTTATGATAAGTGAAATTAGTCAGACAGAAAAAGGCAAACACTGCAGAATCTCATTTATACATGAAATCTATCTAAAAGATCCCAATTCTTTTTTTTTAATCAGCAAGTTCTTTGCCCGTTAAACAATAACTTGTCTTTTAATTGAGTTGTAAATTCTTTTTTTTATTTTGTTTTTATTTTTTTATCTTTTTATTTATTTTTTTAATTCATTTTAGAGAGGAGAGGGAGAGACAGAGGGAGAGAGAGAGAGGAGAGACAGAGAGAGAGAAGGGGGGGAGGAGCAAGAAGCATCAACTCCCATATGTGCCTTGACCAGGCAAGCCCAGGGTTTCGAACCAGTGACCTCAGCATTTCCAGGTTGACGCTTTATCCACTGCGCCGCCATAGGTCAAGATCCCAATTCTTGAAACAAAGTAAAATGGTGCTTTCCAGAAACTGGGGTTTTGGAGAAATAAGGAGATTTTGGTCCAAGAATAAAAACTTCCAGTTGTACATGGAATGAGTTCTGGGAACCTAACTTATAAAATATTTTGTAACATATATGTATTCAAATCATCAATCACATTGTATACTTTAAAGTTATATAATGCTATGTGTCAGTTATATCTCAGTAAGTCAGAAGATAAAATAATACACTGTAAAGTAGTTGCCAGCAAAGATGTGAAGAAACTGAATCTTATATACGTTCCTGATAGTCATATAAAATAGTATGGCCACTCTGGAAATCTGTTTGGCAATTTCTGAAACTAAACATGTATAGTATATGATTCACAAATATGAATCTGGGGTATTTATCCTATAGAAATGAGATTTTAGTTCACAAAAATCCTATACACAAATGTCAATAACAGCTTTATTTTTAATAGCCTCTAACTGAAAACAACCTAAATATCCTTCAATGGGTAGAGATTAGACAAACCGCGGTATCATAAAATACTACCCAGCAATTGACAAGAATGAAGTGTTGATATATAAAAATAAGATTGGTTATTAGACTATTTGGTTGTATTAATGGATTTATATTTATAATTATATGTGGTCTAGACCAGAGTTTAACTTGCTGATAAAATTAGTCAAGCCAAAGTTCATATTGTTTACATGTGTTTGTGTGTGTGTGCATGCACACTTTCTTTAGAGAAACAGAAAAACAGGGACAGAGGAGAATCAGTGACCATTTGATAAAGAAGAGGAAGAGGAAGAGGAAGAATGAGAAGGCGAAAAAGGAGAAGCAGTAGGGAGAGAGAAAAATACTGGATTTATTCCCATGATGAAGTCATACATATATAGTCATATCTTTTTATTTTTATTTATTTATTTATTTTTATTCATTTTAGAAAGGAGAGAGAGAGGGAGGAGAGAGAGGGAGAGAGAGAGAGGAGAGAGCTGGAGAGAGAAGGGGGAGGAGCAGGAAGCATCAACTCCCATATGTGCCTTAACCAGGCAAACCCAGGGTTTCGAACCGGCGACCTCAGCATTTCCAGGTCGACGTTTTATCCACTGCGCCACCACAGGCCAGGCCTATAGTCATATTTTTAAACCTGCTCTAAAAGTCAAAGACTGTCTTTAGATAGTCACAAGGTCATTTCTAGTTTATTTTATAGCACTTAGTAATTTTGTCTATGTTTGAGTTTTTTGTATTTTTCTAAAGTGAGAAGCTGGGAGGCAAAAAGTCAGACTCCTGCATGTACCCAATAGGGATCCACCCAGCATGCCCACTAGGGGGTGATGCTCTGCCCATCTGGGGCATTGCTCCATTGCAACTGGATCCATTCTAGTGCCTGAGGTGGAGGCCATGGAGCCATCCTTAGCGCCCGGGCCAACTTTGCTCCAGTGGAACTTTGGCTGCGGGAGGGGAAAAGAGAGATTGAGAGAAAGGAGAGGGGGAGGGGTGGAGAAGCAGATGGGAACTTCTCCTGTGTGTCCTGGCTGGGAATCGAACCTGGGACTTCCACACTCTGAGCTGATGCTCTACCACTGAACCAACCAGCCAGGACTATATTTGAGTTTTTAAACCACCTAAGTTTAACTTTAGAAATGTGTAAATTCTACTTTTTAAACACTGATTAGAAACTAGAATTCTCAATTTTGTTAATGCTTTTGAATAGCAATGCAGTCATTCTTAGAACCCACATTAAATACATGAATCTATTATATAAAAGAGAGAGCAAAAACATATCTGAATTCAAAAGGAAAGTTGGAACTTACCAGTCATCCTACAGGCTGTCTACCTGATCTAATATATGGAAGTCATTTGATTTTGTTTCACCAATTGCATCCATTTCTGCTCCAGTTTTTCTTCTGTGTCATTCAGAAGCAATCAGATATGACTGTAGCCTAAAGGAGATAATGAACTCATAATTACTTCATACTAATTTATCTTCTTTAATAATAACTATAGACTTAAGGCCCTTGTGACATTAAGTTTAGTTATCTACTGAATTGGAATTAATTAGCATATTACTTCCTATTTCAGTGACTTTGCTATCAGTTATATGCTTTAAGTCCAATTTTAATATTTCCGTTGTTAGCTGAATAAATAAATTTTAGAACTATAACAATGAACCTTTTGACTTTGCAGCTTATTCTTTAATATTTCTAATATACTTTCATATATTTCATGTAATTTGATAGCCTTACAAAAATACATATGAAGAAGTTGGACACATGCTATTATACTTATTTTACATATAATAGAACTGAGACTAAGAAAGTCATTTGGCTCTTAGGTGGCATACTTGGAACTAGAATCTTGTTCTACTCTTTGCCATATCACATATACCCTCTCAACCCACTTAAACAAAATAGGCTTCCCTGCAATACTCTTATATTTTTCTGCAAAAGAGGCATTGAAACATAATATTGAAATAAATGTTTGCATGTCAAAATGCAACCCTGTAAGAAAATGAGGTAAAAATAAATCATAGACATAAATGTAATATGTAAAACTATAAAACACCTATAATAGAAAATAATTTAGTTGACCTTGAATTTGGTTATGACAGTTTAGATATATCAAGAGCACATACCATGAAAAAGTGAATAAATTGGACATCACTAAAATAAAAGACTTCTGTTTTGTAAAATACAATGTTAACAGAATGAAAAGAAAAGCCACAGACTGGGGTAAAATCTTTACAAAACACATATCAGATAAAGTACTTTCATACAAAATTTTGAGAAACTCAAAATTCAAAAAGAAATAGCCATGCTAAACACTGGGCAATGGCTCTGAACACACACCTCAACAAAAAAGACATACAGGTGGGGGGGAAAAAGCTTCTAAAAACACAACGTCATATGAAATTAGAGAATCACCACTTAAAATAATGAGTTACTGTCAAATACTCAAAACACTGACAACACCAAATGCTAGCAAGGTTATGGTGTTTTTTGCTGGTAGAAATACAAAATGGTATAGCCACTCTGAAAAAAAAGTTTGGCAGTTTCTTACAAAACTAAACACACCCTTACCATATGATCCAGCAATCATGTTCCTTGGTATTTACCCAAATGAGCTGAAAACTTATGTCCAATAAAAACCTGCACACAAATGTTTATAACAGCTTTGTTCATAATTGCCAAAACCGGGAAACAACCAAGATATCTTTCAAAAGATGAATGGATAAACAAACTGCGGTACATCCATAAAATGGAATATTAATTAGCAATAAAAAGAAATCAGCTATCAAGCCAGAAAAAGTCATGGAGGCTTTTAAAATGCATAATACTAAGTGAAAGAAGCCAAAATAAAAAGTCTGCATACTGTATGATTCCAGCAATATGACATTCTGGAAAAGGCAAAAATAGTGAAGATGGTAAAAAAGATCAGTGTTTGCCGGGTGTTGGGGAAGAGGGAGGAATAACAGATGGAGCACAGGAAACTTTTAGAGTATTGAAATTACCCTGTATGACACGATAATGGTGGGTACATGTCAGAATACATTTGTCAAAACCCATAGAATGTACACTGCAAATAGTGAACTCTAAGGTAAACTATGAACTATAGTTAATAATAATATGTCAACATTGGCTGATCAGTTATAAGAAATGTACCTCCCTAATTCAAGATGTTAATTATTGCGGAAACTGGTAGGTATGTATGGGGGTGAAGTGATATATATATATTTTTATGCTCAATGTTTTTAAAACCTAAAATTTCTCAAAAATAGTCTATTAATTAAAAAAAGAATTATGTCAGAAAATATATAGCACAGGTCCTTTCAATATTCTGTGAACCTTGTTTTTACAGAATTAATAAAGGGATGGACTGCTGGCCTCTGCTTCAAAAGCCCATAAAATGCTCATGTAACTGCTCAGAGTGAAAGATAAAGAGATAATTAATGATTATTCTTCATTCAATGAATCCCAAAGTCTTTATTCTTAAGCTGCCTCATCCACAATTGTGAAAAGCAAAAACAGAAATCTAATGCACAGGGGGCATTAAGTGTATCATGTACTAAATATAGTACAGTCATCATATGTATGACAAAAAATGTAAGTAATGTCCGTATGTATTGAGTGTTGCAATTTGCATAGGATTTTGATTTGGAGCTTCTTCACTATTACTAGTATAATAGTGCAAATATAACAGTTAGACATATCTACATGCAAAAATATATATGTACATTCACACACATAATGCAACCTTATGAATACAAAAATGTGCACTGTCAATGCCTTTAAGTTTAATTGTCTATAAGTTATTTTATCTATATTATAACTTTATACATGAAAATCATAGAATTAAAATTTTTTTATCTTTTTTTTTAAGGTGAGATAATATCTATGTCTATTTAACTCTGATCATGAAGCCCTAGGAAGCAGATGATGTTATCTTCCCCATTGAGAATAATGGTAGGAACCATCCTTCCGACCCCGAAATAACAATTAACAATAATAATAATGGTAATGTGAGAGCCAGTTGAAACCCTAATGATACCCTAGATGAAATGAAGATCTGTCATCCTCTCTATCACTGTGTTCAGTCAGCTTGCTAATCAAATATTGGCAGAATGAACTAGAGTGTAAGTAGCATCATTATTATGATTTAAATGTAAGTCCTTATGAAAGACTGACAACCTTGGAAAGTAAAGTCCTCCATTTGTCTACAAAATAGGCAGAGCACTTGCAGTGACAATGTTTGCTTCCCCTTCACTGACCTGCCAAGCTGTTTCAGCTCTTTTCCAAAAGACCACATCTGGTGAGAAGAGAGTCTTAACCATTAGGGAGCAAGTGCCCATATCATCATAAATAAAATAAGAGTGCCAGCCAACAGGAGGCATAAAAGAGTCCTATGTGCTCTTCCCAGAAGACCCACAGAAGTTCAGGCTCTTCAAATGTCAAGAAATTAGTATATTATACTAAAGTGACCAGTTGTCCTCCTTTAGGGAGGATAGTCCTTCTTTTATAAGTCCCATCCTTTCTTGAAAAGTATCCTCCTACATGTCCTCCTTTTTTATATTGGAAGACTAATCTGTAAATGTCTATATTCTATCGATGCAGAGTCGATCCATTGCATGTGATATGACATATTTGTAGCTAAATGAGTATTTTTTCTGATAATTATTATTAAAAATTAATAAGCATATGAACATAATTACAATATAAAATAGTACAAATGTTCTTATTATGCATTTATTATAGTGTATTATTGTTGCAATGAATAAAATGTTTCTTTTATTTACAATATTGTTTTCTTCAATTTATTTTTGTCCTCCTTTTCACTGTAAAAATGTTGGTCACCTTAATTATACTTCCTGTCTCAGAAAGTTTGCATTTTCTGAATCTAAATAAAGATGGGAGATATATTTCATCTTGTATTCCATTCCCAAATGCTCCTGTGTGAGAGTTTTTGAGGATCTGATATTGTATAGGGACTTGGTGAAAAAGACCAATATAATTAATTAGACTTCCTTTACTTTCTACTTACCAGTTTACCCACCTATTTCTTTTTTACCTCTCAAAAGTCATGGAGGACACCATACACAGGTAAACTATTGATAACCAAATTTTCACTGCACTTTCTCTAATTGATTTATATCCAGCATTCTCCCACATGGTCTTATACACCATCAACTTCCTTTGATCCCCCAAGATACTCCATAATTTTAGCCTTTTTCTCTTTCACTGAATCAACAACCTCAGGAATGAGATTGACTTTTATTGAGATAAATGCTAACCACTATAAATATAATAATACTAAAAACAGATTATCTTTTTCAGTCCCTTGTAACAGATTATTCTATGTACTTTACCTGTATGAATTTATTCAATTGTCAAAACCCACTTGAGTATGGTTATCTCTATGTTACTGATGATAAAAATGATGTCTATCACTAAGCTAGTAATTGGTAGAGCTTATACAGAGACTTAAATAGTTATGTTTATTTCCTCCCAATTTAAGAAGTACAAAACCAAGTCCCTAATCTGCCCAATACTACATGAATTGGGCAGATAATTTATCTAATTTATAAATTTATCTAATGGAATTTGATGAATTCCATTTGATTCAAAACTAGGTTAAAGGCAAAAAGATTTTTATCCATTAGGGTAAATATTTCCATAGTCAGAATCTTCAACTTGGCACTACTTGACTTCTCTCAATCCACTGCAGACATGTATTTTAGAAATGACTAAAATTCAGGGGAATTTCTCAAGAGTCACTATTTCAAAAAGTCATTTTCTATCTGGAGATCCCATTCATGTAAAACAACAATATAATCTGAGTGGGATAAGTCAGAAAGAATCTGCCACAAATATGTAACATGTTCCATGTACAATTAATAGCTAGTTCCCTATGTCCTAGTCCTTCATGAAATACCTTCACATTTTCAACCAGAAACAAAACAAAAAAAACAAAAACAAGATAAAATGCACCAAAGCCACCTACAAAACTCAGACATACTTTTAAAATTGTAAACAAACATTTTAGGTGAGTTTTTTAAATTAGATAAATTATAAATTATCATTAATAAATGGCCTCACAGAGGAATATGAAACAAAATGTCCATGGCAAATGCTGCTAATTGATTGTATTGGTCTTTTACATCAAGCTATTATAGAGTATTAGAATCAGTCTTAACAAATTCTTCTTGGAGGAACATTTGGAGTTGAACTGTAAGAATAAATATATTTTTCATATTTCCTGAAGAATTAAAAATACTGTACCAATTTAACTGTTAGTGCCAAAGACATTATTGTACAAGCCTCTAAGATATGAGAAAAAAATAGAACATGTTTTATTCGACTTTGCCTCTTTTCAATATCACATGTCAGAGTTAACTGTCTGGCATATTGTTCTGGGTAGAGGGTGTTGCACTCGCCGGGTAAAACAAACACTGGAGACGTTTGGAGAGTTTCAGACAAAGTTTTATGGCCAAGAGAAAAAGAAAAAACAAACAAACAAACCTGCTCAGGGGTGAGCTCAGGTGCAGTCACCAGAGTCACACCGAGCGCCTACAGTCTGGGGTTTTTATAGCGTAGCAAGCAAGCGGTTCATACAGAAGCTGATGTGGCTGTTAGTCATTGGCTAGGGAGGTCGTGAGCAGTTACGGGGGGAGGGGGGGTATTACTCAGTGGAGAATTTCAAACATAAACTTCTGATAAGGGTCTCTGACTCAATGCAGGATGTTGCTGAACTCTTTGTTCTCAGCATCACAGGGACCTTGTACACTCTTGGAAGCCCCAGCATGTCAGTACTCCCTGAATCTAACATAGGGCTCATCAGTAACCCTCATAAAACCCTAGATCTCATTAAAATGGTTTGGAAAATAGTGTGTTTCACTTTATCACCATGTTCAGCTACCAAAAAACCTTATTATATAATTTTTTTCAGGTCTTCTTTACTGTATGCATGTTTCTCCATTTGTAGGAGAAAAATATGCTAATTACTAATAAGTTCTGCCAGCTTGATTTTCAAAAAAATTAACTCTCTTCTGGAGATGTATATTAAAGGGAAGCAGAAGAAAATCTAGGTAACCAAACTCTAGAAGTAACCTGCTGGTAACTGCAGCAAAACAAAAACAAAGAGTGAACTTGTACTGCAAAAATTCTATGTGGTATACAAAACCTAATGTATCTTCAATACCACTCCTTTATAAAATAGGAATATGTGAATATGAAACACACTTATTGCCAACAGGAATCAAAAGAAAAACATCAAAGTTCAATTCAATTTATTGAAAAGTCAACCTATTTTAAAAGGAAAATAATATTTTGAGTGAAAAAAAGTAGAGACTGCCCTTTATCTTAAATAATATTCTATCCTAATATCACCAAACTCATTATCATTATTTCAAGAATTCCACTACTTTCATAAGGTGCTGGATTAGTTTTAAGCAATGTAATTGTATAGAGTTGATAATTGTTCTGAGAGGTTGTGTTATATACAAGGTTAACTGTTATAAAGAAATGGAATGCGGAGTGACGTCACGGAAATGGCGCCGTGAGAAGCGCGTCCGACAGCTCTCCCCTAAATCACAACAAATTTATCAACCAGAAACAGAAAAATTTATCCTCGGAGCATTCCGGAGTTCCACACAAACTGAAAGCAAAAGGACTGTTATCACTTGAATCTGAGAGACGAGGGTGTGGAGGAAGCTACCGCAGCAGCGACGCTCATTCAAGCCGCGAGGGAGTGCGCCTGTGGTGAGTCAGCCCATATACTTGGGAACCGCGAGCCGCCGCGAGCTGCCGACACGAGCCGCCACCGCAAGCCGCCGCGAGCCCACACGAGCCGCCGCCGCGAGCGGCCGCCGTGAACCGCCACCGCGAGCGGCCGCCACGAGCCGCCGCGCGCGCGCCCGGTCCGGTTGAGCACCGCTGACGTTCCCAGCGGCCCGCACACTGCGAGTGGGGGTCGCCGGCCACCGGTGCCCGGAGTGCCCCATTCGCGCGCGTGCCTTGGGCATTCCACGCGCCCAGGGCACCCTGCTGGCACGCACACCCAGGGGGCTCCATTATCCTGCGCCTGGTGCGGTCCAGCCGCCAGCGGCGGGGCAAGCGGGAGAGGCTTGGGAGATTCTCTCCGTGGGCGGGGCACCTCACCCAGCCATTCAAGCTAACAATCAAGCGTTGGGGGAGGGGCGCGCGCAGGCAGCCTAAAATACCTTCGGAAGCACAGCTGCGACCCAATCACTGAAATTAGCTTAACCCATGAAATCTGCGCACCATCGGTTCTAATTGATAAGATCTCTCTCAGTTCAGCGATCCAAGACAAGAGGCGTGATATTTTTTAGTGCCTCTCGCTAAAGGGGCGGGGGCAACTTCTGAATGATAGAGCCTCCATATTCAGGGATAAACGCTAACAAGAAGGACTTGGCAGATAATAAGGTCTATACTACACTAGTCGTAAGCAGAGACTAGTGCCTCTTCTACCCTGCAAAAACAGGCTACAAAGTGTGGAAAGCCTGGGTTGAGAGGTCCAACTAAATGATAGGCGCTGAACAGTCACCTTGACAACAATTGACTCCCACCCCCGCCTGATTACACTGGAGGCCCTGACTGTCAGAGCCTTTCCCAAAGCCTTGCACTGATTGGGGATAGAGTGGGGATTTCCCAGCTCTTTGAGCCTCTTACTCCCCAGGCAGAAGCAGTTGCAGCCTTATAGCTGGATCACCAGGCTGCTAATTCAGAAAGGGGGGACTAGGAGAGGGAATCCAGGAAAGCAAACTCTCTCATCGTTGGACCCTGCAAACGCCAACAAGCCTTTACTTCCAGCAAGACTAAAGCCAATTATATGACATTGCCATAGAATCCCATCAACTGCAAATCCCTACCTAAGAGTGACACAGGGGCAGAGCCTGGGGTACAGAGTCACCGACCGGGAAGAGGGAGAGAAAAGAAAAAGGAAGAAGTTAACCTCTCAAAATCAAGAAAAACCCACAGACTTTACAACTTGATCCACTAATTTTTTTTTTGTTGTTGTTGTTGTTTGTTTCTTCTATCTTTTTGCCTTTATTTCCTCCACCTCGGTCCTTCTATTCTCTGCCCATCTTATGCTTCCCCTTTCTTGAACTACACTACCCATGAGTGTTGCATTTTATTTTTCTTCTTCATCCTCACCCTCCTTTAAGGTTATACTCCAAAACACTTAACTCTCACTCTCTCCTCTTTTGTTTTGTTTTTTTTTTTGTCTTGCTTTATTTTGTTTTTTTCTCCTCCTATTTTATTTCTTCCTTCGTTTTTCTCTTTTTCTTATTTTTTCCTTTCTATTCGTTTTTTCTTTTCTCATTTTACTTTCCTCCCATATAATCCTCAATCACGAACAAATTAGTTAATTTGGGACTCAAGGCTTTTTTTTGGCTTTATTTCTCTTTTATGCTTTTGTTTTTATTTTTTTTCTCTTGTTTGTTTATTTTTGTGGCATTTTGGGTCCTCCCAACCCAAGGTCTCCATTGTATTTAGTCTTCGCTCCACTTAATACAACAGATTTTTACTTATTATTTTTATTTTTTCTTCTTTATTATTCTTTTTTGGTCCTTTTTTCTGATTCCCTCTTATCCCTCTCATTATATCTCTTAGTTGACCATCACTTACAAGCAAATCATCTTATGCTTGTCTAAGATTTTTTTCTTTTATTTGCATTTAGTAGGTCCCTACTCCCTTTTTTTTGCCCCTTGAACTCTTCACCCCAAATCAGGCCCTCCATTATAGGCACGATATTTCCCTGAGGAGGGGAGAGGAGGGAAAGAGAAGAGAGAAAAAAAGGGGGAAATAATAAATTATTACTGTTTTTTTTGTGTGGGGTGTTTTACCCTTTTTTTTTTTTTTCTTTTTACTCTTTATTAACTCTAATTAGTGCTATCAATAAGACCACCCTCAGATGCCGTTAAGAAAGAGAAAATCGAATATTATGGATACAAAAGAAAGAGAGGTAACAAAAATAGATGTGGAAAAATCTATGGAGAAAAGACTTAACATATTGGAAGCCTTGGAGCTAAATGACAGAGAATTTAAAATAGAAATCTTAAAAATACTCAGAGATATACAAGAAAACACAGAAAGGCAATATAGGGAGATCAGAAAACAACTCAATGAACACAAAGAATATATTACCAAGGAAATTGAAACTATAAAAACAAATCAAACAGAAATGAAAAACTCAATTCACGAGCTGAAAAACGAGGTAACAAGCTTAGCTAACAGAACAGCCCAGATTGAAGATAGGATTAGTGAAATAGAAGACAAACAACTTGAGGCACAACAGAGAGAAGAAGAAAGAGACTCAAAAATAATAAAAAATGAGAAAGCCCTACAGGAATTGTCTGACTCCATCAGAAAGAATAACATAAGAATAATAGGTATATCAGAGGGAGAAGAGAAAGAAAATGGAATGGAGAATATACTCAAACAAATAATAGACGAGAACTTCCCAAGCCTGTGCAAGGAACTAAAGCCTCAAATTCAAGAAGCAAACAGAACACCAAGTTTTCTTAACCCCAACAAACCCACTCCAAAGCACATCATAATAAAGATGACACAAACCAATGACAAAGAAAAAATTCTCAAGGCAGCCAGGGAAAAGAAGAGTACAACATATAAAGGAAGGCCTATTAGATTATCATCAGATTTCTCAGCAGAAACTCTACAAGCTAGAAGAGAGTGGACCCCAATATTTAAAGCCCTGAAAGAGAGGAACTTTCAGCCAAGAATACTATACCCATCAAAGCTATCCTTCAAGTATGAAGGAGATATAAAAACATTCACAAATACAGAAAAGATGAGAGAATTTATCAACAGAAAGCCCCCACTCCAGGAAATACTAAGGGGGGTTTTCCAACCAGATTCAAAGAACAAAAGAAAACAACACCACAAGTAACAGCTCCACCAAGAACACAATAAAACCAAACTTAAACTGTGACAACAAAGAAAAAAAAGGGGGGAGAGGATGGAGATTAACAGTAGCAAAGGATGATGAAGTGCAGAAATACTTATAAGATAGGGTACTACAATGAATATGGTAGGTACCCTTTTCATTACTTAATGGTAACCACCCTTAAAAAAACCACCATAAAAACACTTGACTTAAAAAAGGTAGCAACAGAGGAAAGAAGTATGGAACACAAACAAACAAAAACAAATGATAGAAAAACAAAAGAGAAAAATCAAACTAGATACAAAACTAACAGAAAGCAATTTATAAAATGGCAGTAGGGAACCCACAAGTGTCAATAATTACACTAAATGTAAATGGATTAAACTTACCAATAAAAAGACACAGAGTAGAAGAATGGATTAAAAAAGAAAATCCAACTATATGCTGCCTACAAGAAACACATCTAAGCAACAAGGATAAAAACAAATTCAAAGTGAAAGGCTGGAAAACAATACTCCAAGCAAACAACACCCAAAAAAAAGGCGTAGCAATACTCATATCTAATAATGCTGACTACAAGACAGAAAAAGTACTCAGAGACAAAAATGGTCATTTCATAATGATTAAGGGGAAGTTGAATCAAGAAGACATAACAATCCTTAATATATATGCACCAAACCAAGGAGCACCAAAATATATAAGACAGCTACTTATTGACCTTAAAACAAAAACTAACAAAAATACAATCATACTTGGAGACCTCAATACACCGCTGACGGCTCTAGATCGGTCATCCAAACAGAGAATCAATAAAGATATAGTGGCCTTAAACGAAATACTAGAACACCTGGATATGATAGACATCTACAGGACACTTCATCCCAAAGCGACAGAGTATACATTTTTCTCTAGTGTACATGGAACATTCTCAAGAATTGACCATATGTTGGGCCACAAAGACAATATCAGCAAATTTAGAAAAATTGAAATTGTACCAAGCATATTTTCTGATCATAAAGCCTTGAAACTAGAATTCAACGGCAAAAAAGAGGGGGGAAAACCCACAAAAATGTGGAAACTAAACAACATACTTCTAAAAAATGAATGGATCAAGGAAGAAATAAGCGCAGAAATCAAAAGATATATACAGACAAATGAAAATACGACATATCAGAATCTCTGGGATGCAGCAAAAGCAGTAATAAGAGGAAAGTTCATATCACTTCAGGCCTATATGAACAAACAAGAGAGAGCAGAAGTAAACCACTTAACTTCACACCTTAAGGAGCTAGAAAAAAAAACAAAGACAACCCTAAACCAGCCGAAGAAAGGAGATAATAAAAATCAGAGCAGAAATAAATGATATAGAGAACAGAAAAACTATAGAAAAAATCAATAAAACAAGGAGCTGGTTCTTTGAAAAGATCAACAAAATTGACAAACCCTTGGCAAGACTCACCAAGGAAAAAAGACACAGGACTCAAATAAATAAAATCCAAAATGAAAGAGGAGAGATCACCACAGACATCATAGAAATACAATGAATTATTGTAGAATACTATGAAAAATTATATGCCACCAAATACAACAATCTAGAAGAAATGGATAAATTCCTAGAACAATACAACCTTCCTAGACTGAGTCATGAAGAAGCAGAAAGCCTAAACAGACCAATCAGCAGGGAGGAAATAGAAAAAACTATTAAAAATCTCCCCAAAAATAAAAGTCCAGGCCCAGACGGTTATACTAGTGAATTCTATCAAACATTCAAAGAAGACTTGGTTCCTATTCTACTCAAAGTCTTCCAAAAAATTGAAGAAGAAGCAATACTTCCAAACACATTTTATGAGGCCAACATAACCCTCATACCAAAACCTGGCAAGGATGGCACAAAGAAAGAAAACTACAGACCGATATCTCTAATGAATACAGATGCTAAAATACTAAACAAAATACTGGCAAACCGAATACAACAACATATTAAAAAAATAATACATCATGATCAAGTGGGATTCATCCCAGAATCTCCAGGATGGTTCAACATACGCAAAACGGTTAACGTAATACACCATATCAACAAAACAAAGAACAAAAACCACATGATCTTATCAATAGATGCAGAAAAGGCTTTTGATAAAATACAACACAATTTTATGTTTAAGACTCTCAACAAAATGGGTATAGAAGGAAAATATCTCAACATGATAAAGGCCATATATGATAAACCATCAGCCAACATCCTATTAAACGGCATAAAACTGAGGACTTTCTACCTTAAATCAGGAACAAGACAGGGTTGTCCACTCTCTCCACTCTTATTCAACGTGGTGCTAGAAGTTCTGGCCAGAGCAATCAGACAAGACAAAGAAATAAAAGG
The DNA here is from genome assembly GCF_036850765.1 of Saccopteryx bilineata. NCBI lineage: Eukaryota > Metazoa > Chordata > Mammalia > Chiroptera > Emballonuridae > Saccopteryx > Saccopteryx bilineata. The sequence goes on along the minus strand of NC_089494.1, from coordinate 92,198,662 downwards.
CATCCATATCGGAAAAGAAGAAGTAAAGCTATCACTTTTTGCTGATGATATGATCCTATACATCGAAAACCCGAAGGACTCCACAAAAAGATTATTAGAAACAATAAACCAATACAGTAAGGTCGCAGGATACAAAATTAACATACAAAAGTCCATAGCCTTTCTATATGCCAACAATGAAATATTAGAGAACGAACTCAAAAAAATAATCCCCTTCACGATTGCAACAAAAAAAAATAAAATACCTAGGAATAAACATAACAAAGAACGTAAAGGACCTATATAATGAAAATTACAAAGCATTGTTAAGGGAAATCGAAAAAGATACAATGAGATGGAAAAATATTCCTTGTTCTTGGATAGGAAGAATAAATATAATCAAAATGGCCATATTACCCAAAGCAATATACAAATTTAATGCAATTCCCATCAAAATCCCTATGAGATTTTTTAAAGAAATGGAACAAAAAATCATCAGATTTATATGGAACTATAAAAAACCCCAAATAGCCAAAACAATCCTAAGGAAAAAGAATGAAGCTGGAGGCATTACAATACCTGACTTTAAACTATATTATAGGGCCACGATAATCAAAACAGCATGGTATTGGCAAAAAAATAGACACTCAGACCAATGGAACAGAATAGAAAGCCCAGAAATAAAACCACATATATATGGTCAAATAATCTTTGATAAAGGGGCCAACAACACACAATGGAGAAAAGAAAGCCTCTTCAACAAATGGTGTTGGGAAAACTGGAAAGCCACATGCAAAAGAATGAAACTCGACTGCAGCCTGTCCCCGTGTACTAAAATTAATTCAAAATGGATCAAAGACCTAAATATAAGACCTGAAACAATAAAGTACATAGAAGAAGACATAGGTACTAAAATCATGGACCTGGGTTTTAAAGAACATTTTATGAACTTGACTCCAATGGCAAGAGAAGTGAAGGCAAAGATAAATGAATGGGACTACATCAGAATTAAAAGTTTTTGCTCAGCAAGAGAAACTGATATCAAAATAAACAGACAGCCAACTATATGGGAACTGATATTTTCAAACGACAGCTCAGATAAGGGCCTAATATCCAAAATTTACAAAGAACTCATAAAACTCAACAACAAACAAACAAACAATCCAATAAAAAAATGGGAAGAGGACATGAACAGACACTTCTCCCAGGAAGAGATACAAATGGCCAACAGATATATGAAAAGATGCTCAGCTTCATTAGTTATTAGAGAAATGCAAATCAAAACTACAATGAGATACCACCTCACTCCTGTTAGATTAGCTATTATCAACAAGACGGGTAATAGCAAATGTTGGAGAGGCTGTGGAGAAAAAGGAACCCTCATTCACTGTTGGTGGGACTGTAAAGTAGTACAACCATTATGGAGGAAAGTATGGTGGTTCCTCAAAAAACTGCAAATAGAACTTACCTTATGACCCAGCAATCCCTCTACTGGGTATATACCCCAAAACCTCAGAAACATTGATACGTGAAGACACATGTAGCCCCATGTTCATTGCAGCACTGTTCACAGTGGCCAAGACATGGAAACAACCAAAAAGCCCTTCAATAGAAGACTGGATAAAGAAGATGTGGCACATATACACTATGGAATACTACTCAGCCATAAGAAATGATGACATCAGATCATTTACAGCAAAATGGTGGGATCTTGATAACATTATAAGGAGTGAAATAAGCAAATCAGAAAAAAACAAGAACTACATGATTCCATACATTGGTGGAACATAAAAATGAGACTAAGAGACATGGACAAGAGTGTGGTGGTTACCAAGGGTGGGGGGGGGAGGGAGGACATGGGAGGGAGGGAGGGAGAGAGTTAGGGGGAGGGGGAGGGGCACAGAGAACTAGATAGAGGGTGAGGGAGGACAATCTGACTTTGGGCGAGGGGTTTGCAACATAATTTGATGACAAAATAACCTAGACATGTTTTCTTTGAATATATGTACCCTGATTTATTAATGTCATCCCATTACCATTAATAAACATTTATTAAAAAAAAAAAAAGAAAACATTAAAAAAAAAATTAAAAAAAAAAAAAGAAATGGAATGCAGTCTCCATATTAAGAGAGTTGATTTTTTCCCTCCCCATAAGGAGCTAGACACATTTTTCTTCCCTAAATGACATTAAAGCTGGTGAAAATTGGGTAATCAGAGAAGCTTACAGGATAGGTAAATGACTGAGATAGTGATGTTGACATCGATAATGAGCCTCAAAATTTATTCTACCCATAACCTCCTTTCCCCACCTCTCCCCTTAATGTTAATCATAGTGCATTGGGATGCAGATCAGAATGAATAAAACTTGTTTTAAAATTTCTAAATCTAACAATTTTGAATAATTGGGTTAAAAGTTAGTTCTTCCTTTTTTATTATTCAAAAATTTTAGAAATGAAAATAGATTGCTACAGTACTTCATCAAGCCTTTTATTTCACTATGTAAGAAACAGAGAAGAAAAGAAAATGAAGACTTTTGTCAATATCATGCAACTGAAAAGATAGCTGACTCAAGATTTCTAATTCAGTATTATTACTTCATATTGTCTCTGAAATATTTTACATCTCTTATTTCTAGTGGATTTGTTGATTTATTCTCTACTCATTTTCTCCCTTTTCCTTCTATCAGTGAGCTTCCAGGTAACTATGCAGTCATTTACTTATCAAAGGAGTTCTTATGGAATATGACATTCAAGATTGGGAGACAGAGATAAAACATAGACAGGAAAACAATATATTATTATAGAGATATTACACAATTTTAAGCCAATGTAGCATTAACAAAGTGATTGATTGCTAAGAGAAAATGACCAATAAATCTAAAAATAGTGATTGATCTACATAGTAGACTAGGATTGAGAAGAGAATTTGGTATATTGCCAGTAGTCAGTCAATACAGGAAGTTTGGGCTTTGAGACATGATGGAGCACCTGCCTAGCTCTTCATATGAACAGACGTCTCATGCAGATCAGAGGCTTCTCTGCTTCATCCTTAGTGTGCAGTGAGTTTGGGTCTACCCTGGGTACCACTACTTGACAGCCCACACAAGCCTATTAAAAAAGCTGACTATGTTGGCTCAGACTGCTTACCAACCTTTCAGAAATTATAACTGAAGTCTCTGATATTTCTTAACTGCCTCATTTCTTAGAACCAGCCTCATCTCTCCTCTCAGACCCCAGTTCTCTATTTATTACATTTTAAATAATTCATATCTGATGTTCCCCAAACTTATTGTAACAGATATTCTCTAATTATAAACATTTACTTCTTTATCAAACAAAAAACAACTTATTTATAAAGTATTATTCTTTTTTTTTATTTTTTTTTATTTTTTTTTTTATTCATTTTTTTTTTATTTATTTTTTTTTTAGAGAGGAGAGAGAGAGGGAGAGAAGGGGGGAGGAGCTGGAAGCATCAACTCCCATATGTGCCTTGACCAGGTAAGCCCAGGGTTTCGAACCGGCGACCTCAGCATTCCAGGTCGACGCTTTATCCACTGCGCCACCACAGGTCAGGCAAAGTATTATTCTAATAATGACATATATTATAAAACATACACAAAACCCAGACATTTTTAAAGGACGGAATGATGAAAAAGTAAATAATTTTTATATAATTTTCATTTTAATTTTTTGTTAACATTACACAACAGCTTTGTGTCCTCACAAAAATATTATCAACCTTATTTAAGTGAGAAAAGTGTGACTAGATTTGCAGTATTATTTGTTAAAATGTTTTTCAGAATTTTAATGACATAGTAATGCTTGATTCAGTTCCTTTCAATCATTGGTTGTAATGGCTCTCATAGTTAAAAGTATACCTTGCAAGAATATGTAGATAGATATAAAAGAAATACATCAGTATTTGCACTTTCTAATTATACTCATTTTTCATCTTCCACACCAATTACACAAAGGTTATTTGTTTAAATTTATCTAGTAAATTTCCATTCTCCCTGATACCACTCATTTTTTTCTTCACAAACTAATTGGAAATTACAGCAATTTTATATTATAAAATTTAGTTCAATATTCATTAAAATTTTTCACTTGGCAGGGTTTAAAATGTTTAAGATTTCAAGTATTTAATCCTCATCATCATAACTAACAGTAATTGAAAACTTCTCAATGTCAGACAGTCTCTTAACTTTTTAAATTTATTCCTCATGGCAACTTTAAGGAATAGGTATAATTTATCTCTATTTACACATGAATATGAATAAATATGTTAGAGCTTTTATAGGTAAGAAAACATTTTCCCAGCATCTTCTAATAACTCCCTGTGTGATCAGGTATTTTAAAAAGTTGTCACTTTCTCAGTCTTGTACCATACCTAAAGGAACATTAAAGTGTAAGAGAATGGTTATGGGCATGTGTACACACGAGTGCGTATGTTAAAAAAAATTATATGCCATAGTTCAGAAAGCAATCTATTATCCCAGAAAACTGCAGCAAATTTTGTATACAATTCCTCTGTAAAACTAAACTCTAGGGTTCAAAAATACTTCTACATACCTGGTCACAAAAGAGGAAGAATCCCTGTGTGTAAGTAAAGTTTTCCATGATCATTCTCATTTTTTTTTTATAATATAAAGATTATATGAAAAACTTTAACCTCCTATCCACCAACCCTGGCACATAAACCCTGCAGCTGGTGGCAACAAGGTGGGAACAAATGAGAGAGAGAAGGAGCTACCACCAAGATTTCCTCTGGCCCCTCCAGCTCTAACAACAGACTTCTGACATGCGAACTCAGTGTCAAGTCTGGCTGCACAGAAAGGCTTAATTTCTTATTTATAGATTAAAATAAATGAAAATAGATCTTTAATTATCTATTTTTACATTTTATTCTGTACTCCTCCCTGCATTTTGACCACCGTGCTTTGGAGTTTAATCATGATTGCCCTTGTCTCACCATCAGAGGCAGAAATGTGCTGCAAACAGCTCTTGATGATTAAAATAAGTCTCGAACCAGATGTTCTTTTCTGGAGACACTAGAGGTTTCTCAATTCCAGAGTCTATTTCCATCCATCCACCAACATGTAGAAAAAATGAAACATCATTCATAGACTACACTGAAGACCAGCTCTCTACTTTCAGGGACAAAATGAGCAGGGAGATGGCTGGGGAAGGATTAGCCTGGCACTCTTTGTCTCATCTCATGTTTGGATTTGAGGTATTTTAAAAGATCAGACCAAAAACACTTTTTTTCCCTCTGGCACTCTTTTATTAGAAAAAAAAAATACTGAAAAGAACCATCTGTAAAAGATACAAAATGTTCCTATACTATCATGACACAATAGCTGTAGGATCTTGGCAACTTCATTTTATCATCTCTATCTCAGTTTCCTTAAGTGAAAATTGAGTGTTAGCTGTAGCTCAGTGGTTTTCAAACCTTGTTTTGCCAGCAAAGTTTTGTATTATTTGACATTCTAGGTGGCATGATAAACATATATAGGGATGAAGTCCTCACAAAGTCCTTTCCTCCCCGACGGTGGCTTGCCAGGTGCCCCTAGGGAACCTGAAAGTGCCACAGAACACAATTTGAGTAACTCCAGACTGGGTCTCAAGGTCCCGCTCTAGCTCTAGGACACTATGACTGATGAGTCAGGAAACTTAATGCAGTTTTATACAATCTCCTTGATTCAATAAGAGATGACTCAATAGTATAAAATGGTAAATTATGTAACTCTCTTACTTAAAGGCAGAAAGATTCTAATCCAGACAGTTCCACTGAAATATTTTCATCTATATGGAATTTATCCTCAACATGATCACTGAGGTTATTAACTAGACTCTTCATGTCCAATTATTTCCAAATAAGTCACTATTCATTAACCTTTCTCTTTCTTGTTAAATAGCAGAATTAGAAATCATCAATAGATGAGTGCTCAAACTACACTTCTATCGATGTGTATTCTTATTTTTGCCTCATTTTTTGAGGTAAAAAAAAAAGCCAAAAAGCCCAGGAAGGCACAGAGGCAATGGGGACATGGCTATATAAAGAAGGCTTTCATTAACCTTGCTGACCCACCATAATTTCAAATGTCAGCAGCTAATCAGAGACTCACTGACTTCATCAATGGGTGGAGAGACTAGATGTCCTGTGGGATCAATCTTCTCTCTTAGTCTGAAATATATATTTATAACACCACAGGGTTACTTTTGTTCTGAAGTGATAGTAGGAAAATTTCCCTCCACTATTGAAATACATGCTTCTAAAGCTGAAGTTAATCATTAGTTTTGATGGAATCGCAAAAATATTTATTTAAATCCAGAAACTGACTACATCATTGGCTTCTCTTCTACTAAATTTGCCCATGGCATTTTGACAACATGGGCAGCTGTACTGTTTGGCTCACTAATTCAAAGAAAAGGTAACCTAAACTATCTTTCTTCTCTTATAAAAATTTCTTTCTGTGAATTGTATTTATCTCAATGGGGAAACACACATACTTACTTTAATTGCTAAGACTTCTAATAAATTGTCCAAAAATTTGTCTTCCAGCCAGAAACACCTATCTCAGACACATAATAAAGAATGTTTGTATGTGCAACAAAATCCAAGAAAATGAAAGGTGAAAGTATACCTAAGAAAGACAAAAATTTGTAGTTTTAATTTTATAGTTTTTATAAAGCATAACAATAATAGTTCTCTTGGCAAAATCATTGCTTGGGCCCTCATTGACCTAACAGTCTTTGCCAAATATGCAAATACATATGCAAAGGTACCCCAACTTTTTACTACATAATGAACAATTCTTGGTCTCCACAAATTATTTTAGATCTAAATAAAACTCATAAAATAAACATATTTCCTGATTCAAGATTCTTTTGCCTTTTACTAAACTCAAGTAATCTTGTCCCCAGTCATCAAAAGCAAAGGGAGACTATGGCAGCATGAAACAAGTACCTTTACAAGTAACTGATCCAATTCATCTCATTTGAAAACGATTCCCTAAAGATTTGACTTTATGCTTTAGAACAGTTAGGTGATAGGAACCAGGAAATAGGACTCTGAAATGGATCATGTGCTCTTTCGAATAATACCAATGTATAAAAATGAGAAGACTAAAATTTACAAAAAGTATGTTGAGGAAATAGAAAAAAATTTATAAACTAAAGTTAATCATCAGTACCTGTATGACATCAGTACCTGTTAAAAATCAATACCTAGTTTTTAAAGTTAAAGAAAATATTCTTTTAAAATGCAGCATTAACACATTTATATCCAGAGCTTTGTTTTTAGTTGTGAGAGAATCCTGGTATAGTCACAACCCACTAACACAGGGGTAGCCGACCATTTTATATCTACCACCCACTTTTGTATCTCTGTTAGTAGTAAAATTTTCTGCCCAACAGTTCCACAGTAATGGTGATTTATAAAGTAGGGAAGTAACTTTATAAAATTTATAAAGCAGAGTTACAGCAAGTTAAAGCATATAATAATAATTACTTACCAAGTACTTTATATCAGATTTTTGCTAAGTTTGGCAGAATAAATCTTTATAAAACAACTTACTATAGTTAAATCTATCTTTTTATTTATACTTTGATTACTCTGCTACTGCACATCATGAAAGCTGCCCCCACCACAAAAGAGGTAGGGACCAGGTTGACCAGCACTGCCCTGACACATTAATACTAATAGACTAATCAATACCTTTAATATTTGTCAATTCCTTTGTAATAATCCAGAAAGTGTAGGCTGCTAAAGTACCACAAAATTACTGATGGGCTGTTTGGAATTAGATTCAACATTTTGCAGCAGCTATAACTAGGCAGGAATTCCTTCTGTATAAATTCAGATAGGTGAAAAAATTATTCTATATTTATTTCACTTCAACTGACTGGAAAATCCAAGTTTTTAATTTTATCATGGCTGTATTTCATCACAAAATAATAGATACAGCAAGTATGCAAGGCTTTTACAAATTTCATAACCTCATGTGAATAACCTAATATCCCATGGTTTTTTTTATGGATCAAAATAATTTCATAATCTCATGTGAACCTGAGCAAACAACACAAGTTCTAACAGCTTCCACTGAACTGAAACATCACCAATGAAGCTCTAGGACACCCAGATTTCTGCTCCCACTATTTGAATCATGTACTTACACAAACCAGATTCTACTGGATGTGCTTGCTTTACCATAGATAATTTAATTAAGGAGGAAATAAACTGTTAAACTGAGTGTGTAAGAAATAGGAGAGACAAGTATAAAAGTTTTGAAAAAACTCAAAAGAAATTTTCACTCATATTGTATCACAAGTATTATTTATATATGTGTCCCCTTAAAGAAAACTAGAAACCATAAGACATTTAACATAGTACTTATTTATTCAAGAAAGTTAATTTTAAATACCAATCAGTAAGCTCACATTTTAAGAAAAAACCTAAGTCCTGCCTGACCAGGCGATGGCGCAATGGATAAGGCCTCGGACTGGGATGTGGAAGACCCAGGTTTGAGACCCCGAGGTCGCCAGCTTAAGCATGAGCTCATCTGGTTTGAGCAAAAATTCACTAGCTTGGACCCAAGGTAGCTGGCTCAAGCAAGGGGTTACTCGGTCTGCTGAAGGCATGGGCATATATGAGAAAGGCACATATGAGAAAGCAATTAATGAACAACTAAGGTGTCGCAATGCACAACGAAAAACTAATGATTGATGCTTCTCATCTCTCTGTTCCTGTCTGTCTGTCTCTGTCTATCCCTCACTCTGACTCTCTCTCTCTGTCTCAGTAAAAAAAATAAAATAAATAAAATAAAAAATTAAAAGAAAAAAAGAAAAAAAAACTAAGTCCTATATCAAAAGATTGCTAAACGAATGTGCCCATTTTGAACTAAAATTAAATGTTTAAGGTATAGATATTACTTTTTAGGCTTCCTAAATTTTCAGCTACCTAAACACTTTCAGGTTCTAATATCTTTATATAAGAGGGTGTGCATATATTTGTCATCCCTCACCATATCGTGGTTCCCTTTTCGTGGTCTCACTGTATTGCAGATTTTTAAATTGTATATATCTAATTTTGTATTGTGGATTTTTCTCTTTATCGTGGGATTTTGCAGTATACAGGTATTTTTATATATTTATTATTTTAATTATTTTTGCAGTAAAATAAGCATTTTCTAGCCTAAAAAAAATTAAAAACAATGTAAAAAGTATATTCAAACTGAGTGTAGCAACTCTCAAAAACATAAACCATCTTCCAGACATTGGAGACTTCTATTCTCAAGTAGTCTCTTCAGTCCAGGGGCAAGGCATCAGGTGAGATGTGGGGCTGAGCCAGCTCCCCTGTGAGCTTTGAGAAAGGTAGACTTAGGTTAAGAGTGTAGAAAGTGTTTAAGAGCATAGGAAGTGTTTATTATAGTGTGGGAAAGGTTAATAACAGTGTGGGAAAGGTTTATAAGAGTGTAGGAGGTTTATAAATCCTTAAAATATATATAATTAATAAAGTAAATATAAGGTTACTACTTCTCAAATTTTTGCCTATCCGTTCCAGAACGGGAGTTCTGAAACCTAACCCCCGCAATAGATGAGGGACCACTGTATAGATGATATAGATAGATAGATGATAGATAGATAGATAGATAGATAATAGATAGATAGATAAATAGATGATAGATTGATAGATAGATGATAGATAGATAGATAGATAGATGATAGATAGATAGATAGATAGATAGATAGATAGATAGATAGATGATAGATAGATAGATGATAGATTGATAGATAGATGATAGATAGATGATAGATAGATAGATAGATAAATAGATAGATAGATAGATAGATAGATAGATAGATAGATAGATAGATATAGATATAGATATATAATATTATAGATAGGTAGAGAGATAGATTGCACAAAAATATAGATTTCTTCACACTCTATAAGCACACATAAACACACTATAAAGTATTAAATCAAGCATTATTTTTAAATCCTTCTAATTTGCCCAAATAATTTAAAGGGACAGATAGTACATCCTTTTCTCAACTTATTTTCTTAAATTATTTCTGAATATTTAAATAGACAAAATAAAATCTTAGAATTCTGGAAAATTAACACATAAGGTTTTACATTGTCCAAGCCAGGTTTTCGTTTTGCACAGGAAAAACTGAGCAGTCCCAGCCTCAGGATGAACTGCCTTAAGTAAAACATGGAGAAATATATAAGTGCAGATAATAATTTTCTCTTACAGGTTGTTCAGATGTTTTGACCTCCAGCTCACTTTTTGATAAGGTTCATCTTACAGTTTGGGTAATCTTGGCTTATTTTGTCATATATATGAAGTTACAAAGTGACTGGCATGCAAACAAATGTCAGTTTTACTGAAATAATTGAAATTCATAATATAATTCGTAGCACATTATTGGTACATTTGGAAATAACTTATTTTCTTCATTAATCATTTAAAGAAATATTTTGAAATAGAAGTTGGATACCCTCAACATTAAAAGCATATTTTAGGGAACAGTGTCCCCTTTCCAAGGTCCAATCTAATTCTATCTTCATTTAAATGGGTGATATGCATTTTATTTATAATGTTGTCTTTTCATCTGAACTTAGTTGGAAAAATAAGAGGGTTGAAGCAGAGTTGTTATTACCAAAAGCCCTTTGCATTACCATGAACATATCTAATTGTCAAAAATTTCTACATTTGAAGCCTCTGTTTATAATAATATGGCTACAACAATTATAAATGTCATAGTAAAAGCTAACCTGTCTTACTAGGTCACTATTTTATGTTTCTGTATACCATTATGCCTAGCATATAGTAGGAGTTTTTCTTGTTTTGTTTGTTTGTTTGTTTGTTAGCAAATGAATAAATATTTTTGTTCATACAAATAGGATGTATGGAAACAAACCTACCATTTGGTCATGTCTTATTTTCCAAAGATGACTTGACTCTTTATAACATTTACATATAAACTATTCATTTTTCTGTTTGTTTTATTTAAAATTCAGTTGTTTTTTATTATTATCTATTCTAAGCTAGCAGTTGTTATTTTTTTCTTGTTAATGTTGGCATTAATTTCTGTGTATAATTCATTCTGTCATTAAAAGCTCTGAGAAACAGGACTTACATCCCTCATTACCCACAAATTATTTGAGCATTAAAATATTTCTTAAATTATACTTTAGTGCTTCTGTGTTGGTGACCCTTATAAATTTGTAAACAAATGCATTTGCTCTCTATATGTTTATGCTTTGCTTTGCCTTCTAAACAGTGAAAATGAACATAGAATCTTTATTGTATTCTCAACAGGCTTTTATAATACAATTATAATACAAAGTAACCAGAAGTTAAATTATCAATAAGAGTAATTTATTTTGCATTTTTATTTTAAAGGATACTTAAGAGAATTGTGATGAATTAGTAGTGACGAACTACTTCTTGCAGGCTGATTTTGTGTGGAGAGTTTAATTAAACACTGCAGCTGTTTATCTCTATGGTAATTAAATTTTCATATGTAAATTACATGTATTAAGATTAAGATACTTTTGTAAATGTCACTTGCCTTAATGTTTTGTGTTACTGTTATTAACATCTAACTATCAGTTTATGATCTTCTTGTAGTAAAATCTATCTTCATGAATACATTGTTATAACAAGTAGATTGAGATCCTAAAAACAAACAAGTTTCTTTTGTATTTTTATCTACAAGCTAAAATTTATGAGGCAATCAATATATATTTATAAAAAGGAAAATCTAAAACATCTAGGACGAATACCTGTATACTTCCAAATTCCATTCTTAAAGAATACATTCTATACAGAATTTGGCAAAAGTAATTTTACAGTGTGTATACACAAAACACAGTTTATTTCTGTATTATTTCTCTATTACTAAAAAAGTCAACCCCAGGGACTTTGATCTTCTACTGTAAGACATTAAGTATTTTCTAAGGGTTATATATTTATATCTATTTAGTTTATGTGCAATGGTCTAGCACATTTTAGGTACTAATAAATATTTGTCAGAATATTGTTGGATTTCACAGGTCTTGTCACACTTAACTTTCAATTAATTTATTCTGTTCTTTCTTTTTTTTTACTCAAATAACAGTTATTTTTATTTTTTCTCAGAGTTTTGGAGGCCAAGAAAGCAAGATCAAAGGGCCAGCAAATTTGGTTTTTGGTGAGAGCTGCCATCCTGGCTTGTAGACAGCTGCCTTCTTGCTCTGTTTGCACTTAATTACTTTTACTTTTAAGTTAAAAAACTTTTAAATACCAAATTATACAAAAATAATATTTATCTGTTTTTATCATGACTATTTTACATATATCAATATTTGCCTCATTTGCTTCAGATTCTATTATTTAAATCAAAAACAAAGACATAGGAGAAAAGATGACAATGGATCAACTCCCACCTCCCAGGACCAAAGTGGATTACAACTTAACTTGGGAACAATCATCTTGAACTAAACTTGACTAAACTAAGAGGAATCTATAACCAAGCATTGCTGAAGAAACTACACTGAGACTGGTAGGAAGGGCAGCCTGCAGTATGGCCCATGAGCATGTGCACCATGTCTGGTGGTGCCAGTGCCCAAGGGTCCGAGGAAGCAGCAGCAGTGGCAGGGTGGTGGACAGACCACACCTTGAAAATAGAGAGGCCACACCCACTGGCAAAGAGTAGATAAAAGCCAGCCTAGGAGTGCAGCTGATATTTACAAAAGCATCTGGGCCCAGCAGAGGCAGCCACAAATTCTGGATTGCCTGTAGCTCCAAGAAGGTTGCTAAGGACCAGTCATAGGCAGTGACCCCCAATGGTCTGTGCCAGATTCCAAACAGGAAGGTCCAGGGCTGGCACATCCAATGGCCAGATATTGAGAGCATCAGCTCAGGACCTAACAACTCTAATTAGATTAGTATCTTAAGGAAGGGCTCCTCACACCTGACCCAGCTAAGGCATAGATAACGCTGAAATAAATAGCAAATGGAGCAGTATCAGCAGATAAGTAGGCCACAGCGGATTACAAACAACAGCAGAGGACAACCCAAGAAGATCTAGGAATAACACAATTAGAAGCTGGAGACAGACAACACCAACCCTAACTCAGTTTGCTACACAAACAGCACACCCAAAAGAGCAGTCTATATACAGACAAAATGAGAAGACAGAGAAATGAAATCCAAATGAATCAACAAGAGAAACCCCCAGAAAAAGAACTGAATGAGATGTAAATAATCAAAATACTGGATGCAGAGTTTAAAATAATGATTGTTAGTATGCTCAAGGATCTTAAAGCAACAATGGATGGAAATTATAAGCACCTAAATAAAGAGATAGCAAGCATCAAAAAAGACACTGAAATCACAAAAAAGAATCAGAAAGAAATAACAAATACAATATTAGAAATTAAGACTAACACTAGAAGGAATTAACAGCAGGCTGAATAAATCAGAGGATTGAATCAGCAATTAAAAGGACAAGATAAACAAAAGTATGGAAGCAGAACAGCAAAAAAAAAAAAAAAGAGACTCACGAAGTTTGAGGAAACTCTGAGAGCTCTGTAACATATGCATCATAGGGGTTCCTGAAGGAGAAGAGAAAGAACAAGGAATAGAGAACATTATTGAAGAAATCATAGCTAAAAACTTCCCTAAATCAATGAAGGAAAAAGTCACACAAGTTCAAGAAGCACACAGTTTCCCATTAAAGAGGAACCCAAAGAGACCTACACCAAGACACATCATAATTGAAATACCAAAGCTAAGAGATAAAGAAAAAATACTAAAAGCTGCAAGAGAAAAGGAGTCAATCACCTACAAAGGAGCCCCCATAATGATGACGTCGACTTTTCAACAGAAACACTTGAGGCCAGAAGGAATGGCAAGAAATATTTAAAGTAATGCAAAACAAGAGCCTATAACCAAGACTTCTTTATTCAGCAACACTGTCATTTAAAATTGAAGGAGAAATAAAAGCTTCCCAGACAAAAAAACAAAAACAAAAAAAGAAACCCTCAAGGAATTTATTACAATCAAACCAATGCTGCAAGAAATGAAAAGGGCCTGTTGTAAACAAAGAAAAAAATCTAGAAAAAAAGGAATGTAGATTTAAAGAATAAAATGGCAATAAACAACTACATATCAATAATAACCTTAAATGTAAGTGAGTTAAATGCTCCAATAAAAAAAGATAGGGTAGCTGCATGGATAAGAAAACAACCTGTACATATGCTGTCTACAAGAGACCCACCTCAAAACAAAAGATACACATAGACTGAAAGTGAAGGGATGAAAAAAAATTATTTCATACAAATGGAAATGTAAAAAAAAGCTGGGGTGGCAATCTAAAAAACATAGACTTTAAAACAAAGGCTATAGCCTGACCTCTAGTGGTGTAGTGGATAAAGTGTTGATGTGGAATGCTGAGGTCACTGGTTCTAAACCCTGCACTGTGTGGTCAAGGTACATGTGGGAGTTGATGCTTCCTGCTCTTCCCCATTTCTCTCTCTCTCTCTCTTTCTCTCCCTCTCTCCCCCCTCTGTAAAATTAATAAATTAATAATAAATATTTAAAACAAAGACTATAGTAAAAAATAAGAAGATCACTACATAATAATAAAGGAAGCAATCCAACAGGAAGAGATAACCATTATAAATATTTATGTGCCTAATATAGGAGCACCTAAATATATAAAGCAGATTTTGATGGACATAAAGGGCAAGATCAACAGCAATACTCTAATGGTATGGGATTTCAATATTAACAAAGAAACATAAGCCTTAAAGAATACACTAGATCAACTGGATTTAATAGATATCATCATTACCTTTCACCCTAAAGCAGCAGAATAGACATTCTTTTCAAGTGCTCATGATACATTCTCTAGGATAGACCATGTTAGGACACCAAACGAGTCTCAACAAATTTAAGAAGATTGAAATCACTACAATAGAAAAACTGAAAGACATAAAAACACTTGGAAACTAAATAGCATGTTATTAAATAATGAATGGGTTAATGAGATCAAGAAAAAATAAAAAAAATCTTTAAAACAAATGAAAATGAATATACAACTCAAAATTTATGGAACATAGCAAAAGCAGACCTGAGAGGAAAGTTCATAGCATTACAGGTATACCTTAAAAAGCAAGAAACAGCTCAAATAAACAACTTAGCACTGCATCAAAAAGAACTAGAAAAAGAACAGCAAGTAAAGCCAAGAGGAAGTAGAAGGAAGGAAATGAAAAAGGTCAAAATAAAAATAAATAACATAAAGGCTAAAAAACAATACTGAAGATCAATGAAATCAAAAGCTGGTTCTTTAAAAAGGTAAACAAGATTGATGAACCTTTAACCAGACTTTCCAAGAAAAACAGAGAGAGGACTCTAATAAATAAAATTAGAAATGAGAGTGGAGAAGTAACAACTGACACAGCAGAAATACAAAGGATTGTAAGAAAATATTATAAAGAACTGTGTGCCAAAAAATTAGGCAATCTAGGTAAAATGGACAAATTCTTTGAAACATATAATCTTTCAAAAATCAATCTGGAAGAATCAGAAAACCTAAACTGACTGATTACAACAAATGAGAACAAAACAGTTATCAAAAAACTCCTAACAAAAAAAAGCCATGGGCCAGATGGCTTCACAGGTGAATTCTATCAAATGTTCAAAGGAGAAATAACTCCTATCCTTTTCAAACTATTTCAAAAATTTCAAGAGGAGGGAAGACTTACAAACTTCTTTTATGAGGGGAGCATAATCCACATTCCAAAGCTAGGCAAAGACACTACAAAGAAAAAAAAGTATAGGCCAATATCCCTGATGAACTTAGATGCTAAAATTCTCAACAAAATATTAGCAAACTGGATTCATCCATACATGAAAAAAAAAATCATACATCACAATCAACTGGGATTTATTCTGAGGAGGCAAGGCTGGTACAATATTCGCAAATCAATCAATGTGATTCATCACATAAACAAAAGAAAGGAGAAAAATCACACGATAATATCAATAGGTGCAGAAAAAGCATTCGAGAAAATCCAACACTCAATTATGATCAAAACAGTCAGCAAAATGGGAGTACAGGGAACATACCTCAACATGATTAAGGCCATATATGACAAACCCACAGCCAACATCATAATCAATGGGCAAAAATTAAAAGCAATCCCCTTCAGATCAGGAACAAGGCAGGGGTGCCCTCTTTTACCACTCTTATTCAACATAGTTCTGGAATTCCTAGCCACAGGCAAGAAGAAGAAATAAAAGGCATCCAAATTAGAAAAGAAGAAGTAAAACTATTATTATTTGCTGATGATATGATACTGTACATAGAAAAACCCTAAAGTCTCAGTCAAAAAACTACTGGACCTGATAAATCAAATCAGCAGGATAGCAGGATATAAAATTAATATTCAGAAATTAGAGGCATTTTTATACACCAACAATGATCTGTCTGAAAGAAAAATTAAGAAAACAATTCCCTTCACTACTGCAACAAAAAAAAGTAAAGTACCAAGGAGAAAATTTATCCAAGGATCTTAAAGACCTGTACTTGGAAAATTATAAAACACTGATAAAAGAATTCAAGAAAGATACAAAACAAGTAGAAGCATATTATACCATGTTCATGGACAGAAAGAATAAACATTAAAATGTCTATATTCCCATTTTGTTGTTGTTTTGTTTTGTTTTGTTTTTTTGGCAGAGACAAGGAGAGTCAGAGAGAGGGAAAGATAGGGACAGACAGACAGGAAAGGAGAGAGATGATAAACATCAATTCTTCTCTGCAGCTCCTTAGTTGTTCATTGATTGATTTCTCATATATGCCTTGACTGGGGGCTACAACAGACTGAGTGACCCCTTGCTTCAGCCAGTGACCTTGGGCTCAAGTTGGTGAGCCTTGCTCAATCAAACCAGTTGAGCCTGTGCTCAAGCTGGCGACCTCGGAGTCTCTAACCCAGGTCCTCCACATCCCAGTTCGATGCTATAACTGCGTCACTGTCTGGTCAGGTTAAAATGTCTATATTACACAAAGCAATTTATAAATTCAATGCAGTTCTTATTAAAATACCAATGGTATACTTTAAAGACACAGAATAAATATTCCAAAAATTTATATGGAACCAAAAAAGAATACGAATAGCCTCAGCAATTTGAAAAAAAAGAATAAAGTGGGAGGTATCACACTTACTGATATCAAGTTATATTACAAGTTTATTGTACTCAAAACAGCTTGTTACTGGCATAAGAACAGGCATATAGATCAATGGAACAGAACAGAGAACCCAAAAATAAACCCACACCTTTATGGACAATTGATATTTGACAAAGGAGGTAAGAGCATACAAAGGAGTCAAGACAGTCTCTAAAATTGGACAGGTACTTGCAAGAAAATGAAACTAGACCACCAACTTACATCATTCACAAAAATATATTCAAAATGGATAAAAGAACTTAATGTAAGTCATGGAACCATGATCATCTTAGAAGAAAACATAGGCAGTAAGCTCTCCGACATCTCTTGCAGCAATATATTGCTGATTTATCTCCACAGGCAAGTGAAATAAAGGACAGAATGAACAAATGAGACTGTTCAAACTCAAAAGCAAATCAAACTAAAAAGATTTTTCACAGCTAAAGACAATATGAACAAAATAAAAAGACAAACCACACAATGGGAGAACATATTCGACAATATGTCTGATAAGGGGTTAATAACCAAAATTTATAAAGAATTTGTAAAACTTAACACCAGAAAGGTAAACAAACCAGTCCAAAAATAGGCAAAAGAAATGAATAGACACTTCTCCAAAGAGAATATACAGATAGCCAATAAGTGGATGAAAAAAATGTTCAATATCACTAATCATCAGAGAAATGCAAATTAAAACCACAATGAGATACCACCTCACACCTGTCAGAATGGCACTCAAAACAAAACAACACAAAATAAGTGCTGGAGAGGATGTGCATTCACAGACTGATGCAGCCACTGTGAAAAACAGTATGGAGATTCCTCAAATAATTAAAAATTGAACTGTCTTTTGACCCAGCCATCCCACTTTTAGGAATATATCCTAAGAACACCAAACCACTGATTCAAAAGAAGAAATGCACCCCCATGTTTATTGCAGCATTGTTTACAAAAGCCAAGATCTGGAAACAGCCCAAGTATCTGTTAGTGGACGAGTGGATTAAAAAGCAGTGGTACATATATACAATGGAATACTATGCATCCATGAAAAAGAAGGAAATCTTACCTTTTGAGACAACATGAATGGACCTGGAAACTATTATGTTAAGTGAAATAAGCCAGGCAGAGAAAGAAAATATCATATGACCTCACTCATTTGAGGAATCCAATGAACAATGTGAACTGAGGAATGGAATAGAGACAGAGGCAGGATCAAAGGGACAAGAGGGAAAGGGACCAGAGAGAAAGGGATGAGAGAATGGGATCAGAGAAGTTAAAGAGATTAGTGAAATTATATATATATATCACAGCATTATAGAGAGCAGGACAACAAATCCTGGAGAAAGAGAAGGAGCTGGGGGAGGGGGCAAGGAGGATGTCGAGGGTAACACTTGAGTGGGGGTTATGTATTTGGTGGGACACTTGAATCTATGTAAGCACAATAAATTAAAATCAATAAAAATTAGAAAAAAACAAACAAAAATAACCCATAGAGATACATGTAAAGCATTGAAGCTTCCATCTTCCTTTCAATTGCTTTCTTTCTATTTCCTTGCTGACCACTGATGTTCTAAATTAATACTGCCTCTCCGATTGGTGGGACCAAATTTTATTATTTTCCATAAACTTTTATTCAAAAGTTAATGCTATATTGCTTTTCTTTAAAAGTTAATTTTACATTGCTTCCTCGGTTATATGTCATATACCCATGACAACAAAAGTGGGATTTCTTATCCATTTTTTCTCTTTTTGTAACAATACCACTATTTTAATAACTACAGCCCATTAATTAACCTTAATATGTGGTAAGGAAAAATTTGGAATTTAGATTATCATTATTTTGATTATATAGATTAACTTCAGGGTGAATTGTGTTCTTCACAAATTGTCTTTTCAATAAATGATATTAAGAATAGAGATTTCTATCACTTTTACTCTATCTGTTAAATTTTAATATGTACTATCTTAATTATTCAGTTTAAGTATGTTCTATCTACAATTATTATTTCTTGCTGAACCATAAGTAATTTGAAAGTATATTTTTTAATTTCCAAATAACATGATTCAGGTGGCCACTTTTTTGTTAATTTCTTTATTAACTACATTTTGCAAGATCATGATCTGTATAATAGTGAGCAGTTAGCAATAAAATTGCTTTCTGTGTTTCATACTTTGTAACATTTTTGGTGTCTTTCTTACTAAATTTTATCTTGTATCATTTTCTTTCAGTCCCAGGATAATTCTAGTGCTGAGTTCTGTTTTATCAGAAAATATCTTTATTTTACTGTAATGTTTGAGGAAATTTATCACCTGGTTTAAATGTTTTTTTTTTCTTTTTTTTCCCCTTTCTTTTATTTAAAGATATCTTCTGGCCACTATAGTTCTGATGAGAAGTCTGCAGCAATTCTTATACCTGTTTCCCTATGCGCAATATATCTTTGATTTAGGGGTTACTTACAAGATTTCCTAAGATTTGTTTTTAGCAGTTTGAATATTATGTTCCTAAATATGACTTGTTTACTTGTTTATATTTTTATTCACCCTGTTTGTGATTGGCTGTGCTGTCTGGATATGTAAGTAGACCCTCCATTCTTTTAAATTAAATTGGGGAAGTTTTAATCATTACATTTTTCATATATATATTTTTCTAACCCAATCTCTCATTTTCCCTGAACTCGATCTCTGCCTCTTCCACTCAGGAGTATTGCCATGCTCTACAGCAGTGGTCCCCAATCTTTTTTTGGGCCACAGACTAGTTTAATGTCAGAAAATATTTTCACTGACCGGCCTTTAGGGTGGGATGGATAAATGTATCACGTGACCAAGACAAGCATCAAGAGTGAGTCTTAGACGGATGTAACAGAGAGAATCTGGTTATTTTTTTTTAAATAAAACATCATTCAGACTTAAATATAAATAAAACAGAAATAACGTAAGTTATTTATTCTTTCTCTGCGGACCGGTACCAAATGGCCCACGGACCGGTACCAGTCCTAAGCCCGGGGGTTGGGGACCACAGCTCTACAGGACAACTGCTTTCTGACAGTTTGGGAAACACTCCTCACCTTTATTAATTACCTATCTCAGGGACAGCAGGCTATGTGCCTGTTAGCACTCTTTGCCTGAAAACATTTAAGCAATTTCTTTATATATTTTACTCAGTTTTATAGTTTTTTTTTCTATGTTGGGTTAGTCTTAAATCATTTACTGCAACATATTGATGTTGTATTTTTCAATTTCTGAACTCATGTTTAACATTGCCTATACTAGTTTTAAATGCACCAATTGATCCAAATAATTTGGTTACATTTTGCCTTATACATTTTGAGGCTATAGTATTAATTGTTACACAGTTTCAGAAAATGTATATTCTACTGGTGAATATTTGTCTTATCCTACCTCTGAAAGATTGTTTTCTTTTGCTTTGATTGTACTCAAGTCCACTTTATCTGGTAAAAACATAGCCATCCAAGTTCCTTTTTATTTAATATTCTCAGGTCTAATTTTCTCAAATATTCAATATTCACTTTTTCCTGGTAACATTGATACTTCAAGTTTTTGAGGTAATAGAATGATTATAGAGAATATGGGGATGCCTGTAGCGGGGTCCAGGCAGGGCACAGAATGTTTACAAGACTCGAACTGGCAGATACATGCGGTAAGAGAGCAGATCGTGGAGCCAGATGTCTTGAGCATGTTCAACAGACGGCCTATGGAAATTCAGATAACCTCTTGAATCTCATTTCCTTACCTGTTAAATGGATAATAATAGTAGTGGCATGTTTTTTGGTTGTTATATAATTAGGTTATATTTATAAAGTACCCAGAACTGTGCCAGGAAAATAATAAGTGCTATGTGTTTAATTAAAAATAGAAATTAGAAACCATAAGGAACAAGAAAGCTTTATATTTTTGTGTTAAAAAGAACATTGCTAGATTTTATTCCATCATTTTATAAATATCTATTTTTTATAAGTGGACTTAATTTGACCATACTTTTTATGATAACTATAATTAAAATTTTTTTAATGATTTCTGTTTTCTATAGACCATATGTTTTCTTTAGTGTGTTTTCCTTTTCTTTCCTATCTTCTATTGGATTCAATGCAATTTCTTTATGCCTTCTTTTTCCACTTTCTTATTCAGAAGTTATTTATTCTAATTTTACCTTTTTAGTGTATCTTTTAGGAGACAACTCTGCATGAGTCACTTGCGCTTCTCCATGTCCTACAAGCAGAGCCCCCTGACTGCCTTTGTTCCAGATGACCTTGTCAAGGATGCTTGCACGGCTGGCAACCTCTGAAAAGACAGACTGTGCATCTAGAACAAAGGGCAAGCATGCTTTCTGCCCACTACATAAAGATCACATCTCTTCTGAAGCAAAAGTCAGATAGGCTTTCTATAAAAAGTTTTGATTCTCTAAGCTCAAAGCTCCTTAGGCAAACCCAAACCTTGTCCGACCTATGCAGCACCTACCTGGGCAACTTCACATGACATGCATAAGAGTTGGGGGTGAAACTGAAATGACACAAATATAAAATCATGCTGCTTGCTGTGTCATGAGTAAACAAGCTTTGGTTTTACATCCAGGAGACTCATGCTTTCTGCAAGCATCCATAAAGCACACCTTGATGGGTCAGGGTTAGAGCTGGCCAAGGGGAGATAAATCATGGGAGCACAGGGTCAGGTCGTGTCTTCAAATTTTGATGTTTTGTTCATTATGGATTTATTACATTAATTTTCTATCTTTTAAGATATTGCTTAAAATATCACCTATCTTAATTACTATGGTGTTTTGGGCACCTTCTCAAACTTTGCGCCCTAAATGAGAGCTACACGTTCTAATTTAGGTGCAGACCTGTTTCCGAGTTAAGAACCCCAGAACCAAAATAAATGCTGTCAGCAGTGAGGATACAGAAATTTTGGTGAATAAAATACATCAGAAATTGGTACAGCTTCACCAGGTATTGGTGCAGTAGATAGAGCGTCAGACTGGGACATGGAGGACCCAGGTTTGAAACCCTGAGGTAGCCAGTTTGAGCGCAGGCTCATCTGATTTGAGCAAGGTTCACCAGCTGGAACCCAAGGTCGCTGGTTTGAGCAAGGGGTCATTCAGTCTGCTGTATCTCCCGGGTCAAGGCACATATGAAAAATCAATCAATGAACAACTAAAGTGCCACAACTAAGAATTGATGCTCCTCATCTCTCTCCTTTCCTGTCAGTCTGTCCCTATCAGTCCCTCTCTCTGTCTCTCTCTGTCTCTGTCACACACAAAAACACTGGTATAATGTTAGCTGTGAACAGTTGCCCAACCATGCAATACTGGAAGTGTATGTGCCTTATTTCCTTGTATGAAGCTGTGCTTTCCTTTTATGCCCCAATACATTCCCACACTTCTACTCTGACCTCAGCTGCTTTCAGAGAAAAGCTTTAGCAATGGTACTGACATCTCCTTTTTTCCGAAGAAGACCAAAGGTATCCTCACATATCAGAGTGTAATGGTTAACTGTTGAGGAGAAAAGGGACTCAACTTGTCTAGATATATTTAATACAGGCTCCCATGTTAACATTTTATGAGGTCTCATGGGGTAGTGGATACCCAGAAAAGCTAAGTTTAGGCAGAATTCACAGTAGAAAAAGAAACTAATGTAACAAAAACCTTGTTGATGAAACCTTTTGGTTGATTCCATGCATTTATTTTTGGGCTTTTAATTCCTAAATATAATATGATATTTTACACGTCTGTATTGTACATGCTCATAGGTGAAGAAGATCATTCTGATTGGGAAGAGCGACATGTAAACTAGTACTAGTACCTCTGGCAACCCACAACCCTAATAAACTCTTTGAGCCATAAATCTACATTACTGCTGATTTTACCAATAGGAAAATGGCAAATGGAGATATCCTCCAACCAGATGCAACACTTTGATGTTGGACTTAATTCTCTGCCTGATATGACTCATCTATTAGTTTGCCACTAGGTTCCTATGAAAACTGAATATGTGATACATGGAGACCAGTATTCTCCAGCTTGATAACCCCTTTTGGGGTGGATCAACTCACTCTCAACAACTAATTAGGTAGGGTGAGCCTCCCTTATTATTCAAGATCATAGCTACCCACCCGGGCCTCAATATTACCTTGGCTTTATATGAAAAAGCGGCCACTATCTTTTTAGAGGAAGCTTTATCCTATACTCTGCCATGTAAAACAAAACTTTGGATTATCTCTTTCCTCTCTCTCTTCTATCTCTCTCTCTCTTTTATTGTGTAGGATAGTCCTGATCTTGTATTTACTTTAAAATACACTTTAATGTAGTTACCTACTTTTTTAAAATATATGTTGAATTTCTATTATTTAACTTGAAATTTTTAATTTAAACAAAAATATTTAATGTCTTTATATTTATTGTGGTTCCTTAATTATAAATATATTTATAATTCATTATCTGTTTTCTACATACTTGTTCATTGTGACTTTCCTTTTCCATTTTTGTTTCTCAGATTCTATTTTATTAATCAAATATTGCTTACATTCTCTCCACTAGTTTGTAAGTTTGTAAGTTCTGCATTTTAAGTTCTTGTAGTGCTTAATCTTAAAATTTAATGTGACTATTTGATCTACAGTTAATTAAAATCCTTAACTCCGCCTAACCAGGTGGTGGTGCAGTGGATAGAGCATTGGACTGGGATGCTGAGGACCCAGGTTCGAGACCCCAGGGTCGCCAGTTTGAGCGTGGGCTCATCTGGTTCAAGCAAAAGCTCATCGGCTTGGACCCAAGGTCTCTGGCTCAAGCAAGGGGTTACTTGGTCTGCTGAAGGCCTACGGTCAAGGCACATATGAGAAAGCAATTAATGAACAACTAAGGTGTCGCAATGAAAAACTGATGATTGATGCTTCTCATCTCTCTCCATTCTTGTCTGTCTGTCCCTATCTATTCCTCTCTCTGACTCTCTATCTGTAAAAAATAAAATAAAATCCTTAACTCCAACTGAACAACATTTATAAGGCTATTCCTTGATTATCTCTTGTATCTTCTATTCAATATTTTGTGATCTATTTTTCATTATTCAAAGGAATAATTATTTATAATAGTATGATTCTAATACAATATATAATGTTTATTGAATCAATATTATTAATATTTTAACCAATTCTTCTTGTACTGCATTTTTTGTGTGTTTCTGAATTTTAGGTAATTCTCCTTTATTATTTCTTGGTTATTTTTTGTCCCATTCTCTCTATTCTTTCCCTCTGGAACTCTGTTAGACCTAAGCTGGACTTTTGTGTTATATTTCCCATGAATTTTAACGTCTTCCTTTAATTTTAATGTTAATACATTTCATTTCTGGAACTCAGGATTATTTCCATATTTACTTACTGTTTCTTTTTCTTATTTTCATTTCTACATTATAGATAAGTTTTAAATATGTTTTTATGTTATTTTTCTCATGATTTATAGACTTTTCTTATATCTTAATTACAGTAAGAATGACAATTTTATAATCTCTTACATGTTACATTAGTATGAAAAAAGCTGCTCTTTGTGTTGCTGGAAAAATCTAGTTTAATGTGTGTTGTTTCTCTCTTGGAACACTACTACTGTTTGGAGGGTAATGTCTCCATATTTGTTTTATTTTAATTATGCTAAATTTCCCAAGCATAAGATCATTTTTATATTACTTTATGTTATATGATTCATGAGTATATATAGTCAACAATTAAAACCTATATATTCTGTAGGCCAATGTCTGTATAATTTCATATTTTCAGGACAGAGTGGAATGTTTATATCTACCTAGAGATCAAGATATTTACCATTTAATCATTTCCTCTGAATACCCTAGATTATGCATTAGATTTCACTCCATCTTCCTAATATTCATATGCCCAGAATTTTGTTTTCTCTCCATTTTTGGAAACATCAGGGTATCTGTGAACATTGAAAAAAAAATAAAATAAAATTACAAGCCAACCAATTCCATTAAGAAAAAAAATAATTACAGTCAACAAACATAACAATAATTTATTAGACTCTTCCTTTCCCAGGTTCTTTCCATAATGCATCATCCCATTTAATTGTGTCAACAACTATATGAGGTAAACTTCTATTAAAACTGATCTTCAAGTATAGAAATTGAGTCTCAGAGATGTTAATGAAGTCAACTCATTAATGACAGACTTGAAATCTGAACCAATATCTAATTATAAGAATGGTCAATTTAAATTATCTCTCTTATTGAAGAATAAGATGAGGAAATAGCTTTTCAACATATACTGTTTTATTTTTTAACAAAGTAATGTTACCCAGTATTTTTAAAAATCACATCATATTTAAAATGCTTAGCATGATTATTATTTTAAATTAATAATTTATTATAACTCATGGTTCTAGGGCAATCAAATAGCAATCAAATAGTTCTTCTGTTGGTTGACTCAATTTCCTTCTGCCTTTTATTTATTTTACTGTTATATTGCATACCATTAAATGTGATAAAGTATATATGGATGTCATCTCTAGAAAATACCTATTTTGAAAACCTGTCAGCCCAATTATTACAAGGAATTAATTGTAATCTTGGATTAGTGACATGAACAATTGGTGGAAGAGCAATACCATATTGTTTTGTGAGACTGACTGGCATCAAAATTAATGGGAATAACTCATGTAGCTCAGTTCAGTGTATGCATCTCCACAATCCATGCCCATTATTGCAATATAAATTAAGCACCAAAGAG
Organism: Saccopteryx bilineata; assembly: GCF_036850765.1. Taxonomy (NCBI): domain Eukaryota; kingdom Metazoa; phylum Chordata; class Mammalia; order Chiroptera; family Emballonuridae; genus Saccopteryx; species Saccopteryx bilineata. The sequence goes on along the minus strand of NC_089494.1, from coordinate 92,172,710 downwards.
GGAAACTTATTATCAAGGGAAATGCTACTCTTGGAGTTACACATCTCATTAATGAGTAATAATAAGGAAAAGTTTAAAAGATGCACACATTCACACATTTGTATGTGCATGTGTATATGTAATATTTTTTAAATTCCCATATTATCACAAATCTTAACTGGTATTTATGATCTTTTCAAATATTTATATACAGAATAATTATTAGTGATTTCTATACTCTCCAAAAAGAATAAAAAACTTAGTTGGCCTGCACTGTTTCATTTCTCATAGGCTTATTTTATTAATTTTTCTGCTGGTTGTTAACTATAACAATGAAAAATAGAAATAGCCAGTTGCAGATTCTCAGCAATTACTAAATGTTAATTAGAATTATTAAGATAACAGACATGCACACATAATGTTCCTGTTGATAAATTTTAATGACACTTAATAAGAAAATCCAAGATTGAGCCAATCTCAAATTGTCTTATGCTATGTTAATGATTTCTCTAGCTAGTCAAATTAAATATTGATAGATTATCCTCTCAAAAAAGCTTAGACAAAGATATTTTGTTTATCTTGAAGTCTAAGAGCTAAAAAACAGCCAACTTAGAAACAGTATGTTAAATCAGTTAAGCAGTAAAAACAAACATAATTATTTGTTCTCAGTTCTATTCTCATCTGATGAATAAGAGAAATAATAATATGGGATTCAGACTACACTGGATTGTCAGCCCATATTTTTTTGTGTGTGTTATGTTTTAGGTGTCAGTAAATATTTAAATAAGCTGTCTAGTTTTTTTTTTTCCAAACAAATAAGTAAAATAAGGTTTTAATGATAATTAAAAATAACTAGAAACGAACGATTGCTTTCCTGGGCATATATTTTCAGCTCAACATTGCTGATTTTCACAGAGTTCTCCAAAGATGTAAATGATAATAAATCTTTCTTCAGGAAGTTTATAGTTGCTTGGACTATCTTATTGATATGTGTAAAATAATGTACATCACATATTATAAATACTTATAATTCTAGTTTTCATCTCAACAGTCAACACATAGGATATCAAATAAGAAACTTTATTAGTGACAGAAGTGTTTTGAAGTTAATAAGAATGATATTTAAACATGCATCCTAGAATACATTTATTTATATTTTAGTGAGAGAGGAAAAGAGTGAATGACAGAGACAGACAGGAAAGGAGAGAGATAAGAACATCAACTCATAGTTGCAGCACCTTAGTTGTTCATTGATTGCTTTCTTGTGTGTGCCTTGATCCGGGGGCTCCAGCAGAGCAAGTGACCCCTTGCTCAAGCCAGTGACCTTAGGGTTCAAGCCAGTGACCTTGGGCTTTAAGCCAGCAACCTTTGGGCTCAAGCCAGTTACCATGGGGTCATGTTGATGATCTCACGCTCAAGCCAGCTACCCTGAGCTCAAGCTGGTGAGCCTGTGCTCAATTCAGATGAGTCAATACTCAAGCCAGTGACCTTGTGGTTTTGAACCTGGGTCCTCAGCATCTGAAGCCGATGCTCTATCCACTGTACAACTGCCTGGTCAGACTAGATTATATTTATTTCTAAATGAATACTTCAAATTACAATTCATATTTTTGTTAAAGAAAGTAGTATTGCTTCATTCACCAATAAGCAAACAAGTCATATTAAATAATAAAGTGTCTAAAAATTGGAATGTCTATTTTCTTTTATCTGTATTTAAATAAAAGTAAAGAATTTTAAATATGTTGCATGTTATGTGTTTATGTCTGCTGAGTCATGCTGTTCTTTAAACTACCATTTCACTTCCCCCTAATTCAAAACCTAATCAGCACCCAGTTTGTGGAACTTTATTATAGCAGCCCTAATTTTCAGATCATGCATCTTTACTTTTTAGCAAGCTAATTTAAGACTATACAATAAGAGATGTGAAAATTTTGTTTCGAACTGAGATGGCCCACAGAGCTATGATTAAGTCAAATTAAAAATCAGCTTGATTAATTAGTGACTTTTATCACCTCAACCAGCTTTGTTATTTTACCAATATGGCAATTTTTACCTAGAAGAAACATTGTGATTATTAACCTTTGTAAATCTCCAATAAAAATTTTATTTAAGCTGGTTTGGTGTTAATATTTTCTTCTAGAATCTGTGAACTGGACTGTGCTGTGCTTTCCCTGTAGAGTGAGAAGTCTGTTTGTTTTATAATGAAAAGAGGCTGTGTATTTGCATACTGAGGATAGTAAAAGATAACAGAGTTTCGGAAAATTGAAGACTGGAATGTGTTATGATTATGTGGCCATGTTTCTACTTTCATTTCTTCAAGATCTACAAAGATGTTTATCAGGAAATTCCAATACAGTAGTTATAGAAAAAATACATAAATTAGGATTACCTACTTTATCCTCTTTAGCCAAAAATCAGCTTTAATTCACACACAACAACATCATGAATATTTCACTGGTTTTGACTCCCATTCCTGAATGAAGATATGTGGTTACACCTACAAATTAACTGGAGGAAGATGATTTTGATCTGCATAGAGAAGGGTTTAAAAGATAACTTCAGAACAGAAATGTAGGGACAGGACCAGATATAAAGAAGTAAGTATATCTTCCAATGGTTTGAAACTCTCCTAGCTTTTTAACTTCTTCCTCCAACTGTCCTCTTTATCTTTACGTTAGGGTTAAAGATATTAATACCCCACTGTTTAAAGAGGTTTCCAACCCTCTCTTGAACCAAACTTTGAGAGAATTTAGGCAGCCATTAAGGCCTAATAGCCATTATTTCAATAAGCTTTCTGATAGCTCAAATTTTTGAGATTTTAAAACTATCTTCTTTATATAGAGATAAGGAAACTGTAAAGTATATATTATGACTTGAAAAACTTAAATGGAATAGAGAAATTTATTTAGTACATGTTATGCTTTGCTCTGAATTAGGGGGACTATAAAAAGAACAAAGTATAACCTATATCTTCCAAGTGCTTTAAATCTAGAAAATAAGACATACATTTAAAACAATGCTAGGCAAATATCTCATCTGATAAACAATGTATTATTAAGTAAGTGAAAAACCCTGCAAGAGGGAGAGGGTTGCCTTTATTCATAAAGAATGTGTCCTACTTTTGAAGGATACATACATTTGATTGATAGTGATGTATAACAAAGCTAGTGGAAGCCTTCCAGAAAAAGACAGGGTAGAGTATCTAAATGGAGAAAAGGCACTAAAAAAACACTGGGACTAAAACAGAGACTACCTTTTTTAGTGAGAAATGAAGATCATTTTCAAAGCAGTTCTGAATAAGAAGTTAGTAGAAACAAGTTTTAATAGTTAAGATGGGATCAGACAGACTAGACAGACTAATTGAGGTTTGGTTTGATAAAGAATAGGAAATGTTTCTCAGAATAGATTCTCAGATTGGGTAAAATGAACTCGAGAGAACAAAGGCCAGGATATTACTGCAAGTAGCAAAAGGGAAATGAAAAACTGGAAAGGTCAGAAGAAAGGAAATTTGGTAACTAGATGGTGAGCCAGACAGATAAAGTCCACTAATCTATAAGAACGACATCTGAGATTATAAATTTTGTGGTCTGCAAAATGTCAGCCACCTGAGGTGGCAGGTGAAAGAGCTGAAATCCATTTAATAAGGCTTTTGCCAAGGTGGGAGGGTGAAACTTTGGGGTTTTTTTGGTTTGTTTTGGTAGTTTATCACCTCAGGATGGGGGCTACCCAGGGCTCAGAAGAGAGCTTGATATACAGTAGATGCTCCACCAACATTGTATGCCTGACTGCTTGTATAAACAATGTGGCCAAGAAATGACAATGATAACAATAAAACCAAGATACCTAGAGAAAAGTTGTGTTTGTCACAGAAATTGGTTTATAAAATTATCTTGAATTTGACATACGAAAGAGAAATTGACAGTAAACAGGAAAGTAAAAATAGAGACAGGTGGAGGGCTCAGGAAGGTGTATGATATTTGAAAGTAAAGCTAGAAGAGTAGTCATGAAGTCAGAAGAGCTTTTTTTAGAAATGAGCTTAAGAGAAGAAGAACAGAAAACACTGAGAACTCAGCTTGAGGTCTGTCCAAAGGTAATGTTTGAGACATTTAAAATGCTACCTCTGAAAGCAAAGGTACCATTAAAGAATAAACAAGAGAATGAGGAATGTTCAAACCAAGAGAAACCACTGAGATAAAGAATTTTAAGATGTAGTCTTAACTAGCAATTCAAATAGCAAAGAAAGACAAAATGTGACCAAATCTAAATAGAAATATATTAAATTGTCTAGAAAACAATATACCAATTATCTATAGTGGTATTAAAAGATGGGTTTTAGAACGTAAATGTTAAAAAAAAATAGTGTTGGGGTTGAAAGAAAAAGAAGAGGTAATTTCTAAAGAGTTTGGCTGTAAAAGCAACAAGGGAGCCAAAATTTCACACAGTCAGTATAGCAGTTGAAAGTTTTAGCCGTAGGGAGTAATTTTAGGGTTGAAATACGAGCTCCTGCATTTATCTACTCTGTTACCAGAGACAATAAATCAACTCTGAATCTATTTTTTTTATTTTTAAAATAGAAATAATAACATATAACTTATGGGCTTAGCATGAAAACAAAATGAAATAAAGTAGAATTGTATCTTACTTGGTAGCTATAGGCATAAATCAGATTGCAGTGGCTAACCATATATAGTTTAAATTTTTTCCTTTTTTGAGATGAACTCCTATAAATCACAATAAACATAATTTTGTGGATAGAACCCAATATAATAATACACAAAATACAATTTTAGTATATTCCAATTACATAAAAATTTATCTCAATAGTTTTCTTTCAGTTTTCACTGAAAATGTAGTATTAGTTTGCTAGGCCTACTGTAACAACGTATAGCAATCTGGTTGGCTGAAACAACAGAAGTTTATTTTCTTACTGTTTAGGAGGTTAAAATTCAATAATAAGATTTTGGCAAAATTGGTTAATTCTGGGTTATTAAAGAAAGAATGTATTCCAAGCCTCTCTCCTAAAACTTGTAGATGGCCATAATCTTTCTTTCTTCACATCTTCCCTCCGTATATGTCTATGTCTAACTTTCCTCTTCTATAAGCAAACTAGTCATATTAAAAGAAGGTGAACCCTAAAGACCTCACTTTAGTTGACTTACCTCTTTAAAAACCCTATGTCTAAATATAGACACTTTCTGAGGTACTGAGGGTTAGGACTTCAATTTATGAATTGAGCCCATAACACAGATATAATTAAATTTCAATAAATTAATTACATTAGTGTTTAGGTTGGTCCCTTCTACAGAGTAAGCCTTTGATAAATGGTAGCTACTATTACTAAGATGAATATCTTTGTAATGACTTTGAATTTTGTAAAGTCCAAACTGGAAAAATGACATTTTATTAATATAAATTTCCAAAAATATAAAGTAAAAATAAAATTCCTCAAAGAAAATAATAGCAAATATTTCAATCATAGTACATTACATTGATAGAGATGATTTAAATGTTTCTTAAATACTATATCTCATATTGCTTCATTTAGAGGTGAATATGTCCAGTATCTATACATCCATTGTTTAGTTAAAAAAAAAACTGGGGAAAGCAAGTTAAATGATAATTTTTAGTTTATCATTTTCATAAATTGTGTAACTATAATGAATCCAGCCTTCATAATTCTAGTCTACTAGAAGTATATCTCCTCTATCCTAGATTCTATATTTAGACAAACTAGGCCTCAAGTGTCAGAGTGGTTGGAAAATAAATAGTAACTGGCATTGGACTCCCTTCCCCTTATTTACCATTGCCATTGAATAAATAAATAAATAATAATTTTACAAAACTTTATTTTACAAATGATCTCATGCATGAGATACAACCAACATGTTTCTACAGTCTTTGGAAAAAGCAAAGCACATTAAGTAAGCCTAATCAAAGCCACCTTGGTTTCCTTCTGAAAGGTAGTTTAGACACTACTCTGCAGGGACATAAAGCCCAGTTAGACAGTAACAATCTCACTAAGTGTGGGAACAAAGATCAAAGTCCAATAACGCTAACTCTGTAAAAAAAAATTTCCAGTCCTTGGCCAGTTCCTAATGTATTCATTCAGGACAAAACTCTAGGAAACTTAGAATATAGATTAAAAAATATGAAAGGCTGAGGAGATGAGCAGAGATTTCAGAGACACACAGTACTGAGGAGACACTGGGATTCAGTTCCAACAAGAGTGAAAAGTCGTTGGAGAACACTATAAGCTTTCAGATGAAATCTCCCAAAGTCTGTGTCCTTGAAGTAAAACCACATTCAAAAATAATGACAAATTTGAAAAAGACCTATTCTAATGCAGTCTAAAATCATGCCTAAAAAATAAAGTAATTCATGTCTAGGCTCTGACATGTAAGCATCTTGGAAAATGTCAATCTAATCTTCACAGAAAAAGCTGAACAAAGTGAAAATCAGTAAGTCTTCATAAATCCACCAGAGAACTGCAGTTATAGAACAAATTTCCTGAAAACTAGGGAGCAAAGTGAATGCAAGGAATCATAGTTTAACAGGATCAGAAGTTGCTAAAGCCAGGACCTGGTAGGACAACATAAACTGTAAGTAACTACTAGCTGCAGTTTTAGTGCAGACCCGTGAGGGTCACATTTTTTAAGGAGTAGACACTTTTTCTGATATTTCTCTCAAGAGATACCATGAAGTTCATCATAAAGAGATGAGAATACCTTTGATAATTCTAGCAGGAAGTAGGAAAATAACCATTTACAGATATTGCTAGAGTATTCTATTTTCTGCCAGTCCTCAAAGAAAATTACTAGGCAATCTATAGGAAGAAAAAAACACCTAGCTCCATTTACCTCTAGACATCTTCTTATTCAGATAAATATAAAACTAACAGCCTATTTATTACCATTTCTATTACCCAATACATCATGTCCAGCTTCCAAACAAAAATTATAATGCATGCTAAAATACAAGATAAAACAACAGTTGAGAGGACAAAGCAAAAAACAGAATATAAGATACAGCAGAGATTTTGAAAATATTACACCCAGAATTTGAAATAACTATGGTGAATATGCTAAGAATTCTTAAAAAGGGGGGGGGGAGCAAAATGCAAACAACAGATAACAATGTAAACATAAAGATGAACACTCCAAGAAAGAATCAAAAGAAATGCTAGAGAAAAGAAAAAAAGAAACACACTGTAACAAAAATAAAGAATGGTTTTGATGACCTTATGAGTAAACTGGACACAGCCAAGGAAAAAGTCAGTAAGCTTGAAGACATGTCAATAGAAATTTTCCAAACTAAAATGTGGAGAAGTATTAATGGAATAAAAGAGTAAGTTATTGTTTGTTTTGGGTTTTTTTTTTTACAATCCAAAAGATGAACCTTATGCATAATGTAAATACCAGAAAAAAAATAAAGAGAAGAAAAAATTTTGAATAATGGCTGTGAATTTTGCAAAATTAGTAACAGACTATAAGAAAACCTAGAAAGGCAAGAGAATACCAAGCCAGTTAAATACCAAAACATTAACACCTAGGCATAGCATATCCAAACTGCAGGAAACAGAGACAAAGAAACAATTCTTGAAAGAAGCCAAAGAACAGAAAAAAAATTGTCTGACCTATAGAGAAAGAAGAAGAGTTACATTGGACCTCTCATTACAAACCAAGCCAGCAAGAAGATAGTGGGTAAAAAATGTAGCACTGAAAAGAAAACAACAGCAAAACAAACAAAGAAAAATGCAACCTGTAATTCTGTATCTGTTCAATATTTTTTTTCATTGATTTTTAGCAGTTATACTATATCTTGTCAAAAAAATTTTGGTATTTTAATTGGTATTGCATTAAATTGATAAATTGCTTTGGGTAATATAGACATTTTAATGATGTTTATTCTTCCTATCCATGAACACAGTATATCCTTCCACTTGTTTGTATCTTCCTTGATTTTTTTATCAATGTTTTATAATTTTTCTAGTACAAGTCTTTAACTTCCTTGGTTAAATTTACTCCTAGATACTTTATTTTGTTATTGTTGTTGCAATAGCGAAGGGGATTATTTCCTTAATTTCTCTTTCTGATGGTTCATTGTTGGTGTAAAAAATTCCTCTGATTTCTGTATATTAATATTATATCCTGACATCTTGCTGAATTCATTTATCAGGTCCAGTAGTTTTTTGACTGAGACTTTAGGGCTTTCTATATACAGTATCATATCATCTGCAAATAATGATAGTTTTATTTCTTCTTTTCCAATTTGAATGCCTTTTATTTCTTCTTCTGTCTGATTGCTGTGGCTAGGACTTCAAAGATATAGAACACATATTCCAAAAATTTATATGGAACCAAAAAGGAACTCAAATAGCCTCAGCAATCTTGAAAAAGAAGAATAAAGTGGGAGGTGTCACACTTCCTGATATCAAGTTATACTACAAGGCCATTGTACTCAAAACAGCTTGGTATTGTCATAAGAACAGGCATATAGATCAATGGGACAGAACAGAGAACACATAAATAAACCTATACCTTATGAATAATTGATATTTGACAAAGGAGGTAAGAGCATACAATGGAGTAAAGAAAGTCTCACACCAGTTAGAATGGCGCTCATTAACAAAATAACACATGATAGGTGCTGGTGAAGATGTGGAGAAAGGGGAACCCTCCTGCACTGCTGGTGGAAATGCAGACTGGTGCAGCCACTGTGGAAAAATTAAAAATGAAACTGCCTTTTTACCCAGCCATCCCACTTTTAGGAATATATCCCAAGAACACCATATCACTGACTCCAAAAAAAGAAATGCACCCTCATGTTTATGGCAGCATTGTTCACAATAGCAAAGATCTGAAAACAGTCCAAGTGTCCATCAGTGAACGAGTGGATTAAAAAACTGTGGTACATATATACAATAAAATACTGTGGGGCCATGAAAAATAAGGAAATATTACCTTTTGCAACAACATGGATGGACCTGGAAACTGTTTTGTTAAGTAAAATAAGCCAGGAAGAGAAAGAAAAATATCATATGACCTCACTCATCTGAGGAATCGAAGAAACAATGTAAACTGAGGAACGGAATTGAGACAGAGGAGGGATCAAAGGGACCAGATGAAAAGAGGACAGAAGGAAAGGGGATGATAGGATGAAATAAACCTGATTGGAAACAGGGAGGGAGATATTGGGAAGGGGGCAAGGGAGATGTTGAAGGGAATATGGGGGAGGGGGGATGCATTCGGGTGACACTATAATCTATGTTAACACAATAAATTAAATAAGAAAAACTTTCTAAAAATATTTGTTTGTTTCTTCTTCTTATGTTTTTTTTTTCCTATTTAAGCTTTGTAGTAACTCTTGAACTCATAATAAAGACTTTTGCCTGATTTTGGAAAATTTGTAGCTATAATTTACTGGGTTTGAGATTGTTGGGGTTTTGAAACTTTTAATGTAGAAACCAGAGGGAGTAAGCTACACAGAGGAAGGATCCCAGAAATCTGCATTGCAGTGTTCCCATATGTCCTTGTCTGAGAGCTGGACTGCACAGTATATAGAAAGCTCCATGAGTTATACTAGAGAAGAGTCCCTAGGAACAGAAAAACCAATCATTCCAATTTTTCTGGAACTGAGAGTTCTCAGGATATGGGAATTTCAGTTTTAAAACCAGAATAGTCTTAAGCAAACCAGAATGAATTTGGTCATACTAACTGGGATGCAGAAAGCTGAAGAGATATGTCGGAGCATGTCCAATGCTGGGGACACTGGAGCTCTATGACAGATAAAAGTGTAGAGGGGTCACCAAGAAAATTCATGGTTGAGATCCAAAAAAGTAATTACTCAACTGTAAGGATCACAATCCAGATTAAGGGTCATGAGATAAAACTAACAATAAAATTTTTTAAATAAATTCTAGCACAGTTTTAAATCAATCCCAACAAGCTCAATAGTTAGGAAGTAATTTAAACAACTGTTAGAAGAAAATTACACACCCATTAAAGGAAGTGGACATATTCCTGATTCACTGTAACATCATATGCACTGTTCAGAATATAATTTTAAAAATTCTCAAACATGTAAATAAACAGTAAATTGTAACCCATAATCAAGAATAACAGTTAGTAAAGAGAAACTTCAAGTTGAAATAAATATTCTAAATTAACAGACAAGCATGTTAAGGAAGTTATTATACATCATCATTTATCAATTTTGGCACAATTGACATATTTGTCTAGATAATTCTTTGTTGTGGTGTCTATTCAGCATCATCTCTGGTCTGCACACACCAGGTATCAATAACAGCTTTCCCACCCAAGGAGACACTTCAAAATGTCTTAGATATTCCCAAATGTATCCTCTGGAATAGCACAGGGGGAATTTCCCCCAGTTAAGAACCACTGTTATACAGGCAAATGGAGTGATTATCAGGATATTTAAATAAAATAAACTTTAGAATAACATGAATAAAATGCTCACTTTTTTATAAAAAGGAAAAAAAATATCTATATTAGGATATAGTGGAAAAATAAATTAAGGCTGATTAGGATAGTTATACTAGGGAAGGATGGAATAGTTTATAGAAGATATAAATAGAAGAGACACTATATAACTTGCTACATAGTTTTAACACTGGAAATATAGTATTTTAAATTTAAAAAAATATATATAAAAAAGAAAGAAATACCTAAAACTTTTTTAAAGATGAAAATATACAAATACAAATCTACATCAGAATGAAGAATTAGTTCAAATGGCTTTATAGTATAACAGTTTGGCTGTACGTGCTTAGAGGAATACAGGTACTAAGCAAAATTAGACTGGTAAAAAAAAAATCTTAAACTTTAGTCTAAATGTTAATATTGTTACCATCATCATTATTTGTAGGATGATGACAATAAGAACTAAAGATTTCTTAAGGTACTAACTTCTGACTCTGAAAAATGGCAAATAAAATGAATTTATTAAATATTTAACTTACTTTCCCTATTACAAACTCTATTTTAAGTTAACTGATAAATCCTAGTTGAAAACAAAATATTTTTAACCAGATAATTATAGCTAACACATGTGAAAGAAATGATATAAATATGAAATCAATATTTTTCAATTCTAATAAAATAATTCAATTAATGATTATTAACAGATGAAAAATTAGATGATAATTTGATGGAGAACTTTACAGTAGGCAAATTAGCCTTTAATTGTTGAACCTGAAGCGCAAGTATCTGGCTCACTATATGGTTGTTTATAGGACAACCTCCCTACTCCACCTCAAAAAGATTTAAATGACAGTAAGTATATAAACAGACAAGTCCAGACTATAAACTATTACATAGAAGAACTAACTCCTCTGTAACAGTCAATAGTAGAATTAAAAAAAAAAAGAAGGGTAATTGTTTTAGATAAAAATAAATTTAAGAAACCTAACAAACCCAAAGTAGTGCATAGCTAGTCTCTGAATTGTGACTCAAGGAAAATAGCTATAAAAAGACATGTTTGAAATAAATAGTAATTCAGTCATGTATTGAGTAGTACGTGATCTGAAATATTCATTTTAAATATTCATTAGCATTGCAGCTATATAAAATATCTGCATTACTTTTGAAACATATAATAATGTATATACAGATTAAATGACTCAGGTGTGAGATTAGTTTTAAAATATGATAATCAAGGGGAAAAAATAGACCGATAAAGCAAATGAGGTATAATCTTTTAAATGCTGAATCATGATGATGAGTATATGTGTTGTCATTTTATTATCCTTTATCATTTATATGTAAAAATGCTAGCAGAAGGAAGGATAAAAATTATATAATCATTTCAAAAGATGTAGCAAAAGCATTTGACAAAATTCAACATTCATCTGATAAAAACTCTAAATAAACTAGGTAGAGAAGGAATGCACCTAAATATAAAAAAGAGCATATATGACAAGCCCACAGTTAACATCATACTTAAAAGTCAAAAGCTGAAAGTTTTTCCTCTCAGATCAGGAAAAAAAGAAGAAAACCAACTCATAAATTTCTAATGAACATTGCATTGGAAGACTTAGCCACAGCAATAAGGCAATCAATCAATCAATCAATGACATCCAAAATGTAAGGAAGAAATTAAATTGTCTCTTTGTACAGATGACACAATTTTATAGATCTAGGAAATCCTAAAGACTGTATATACACATAAATATACAACTATTAGAACTAATAAACTCAATAAAAATGCAAGATTTACAAAATATATACCATATACAAAAATCACTTGTTTATATACATTAACAAAAAATAAAAAATTAAGTAAACAATCCTAGTTAACAATAGCAACGAAAGGATAACATACTTAGGCATAAATTTAACCAAGGCAGTAAAAAAAACTGCACCCTGGAAATATAAGATATTAATGAAAGAAACTGAATAAAATACAAATAAAAGATATCCTATGTTCATGTTTTGGAGGAATTAATACTTTTAAAATGTCCATACTAACTAAAGCAATCTAAATTTTAATATAATTGCTATCAAAGTTTCAATGATTTTTTTTCACAGAAATTGAAAAAAGAAAGTAAAATTCACATGGACACACAAATAATCACAATTGGCCAAGACAATTTTGAGAAACAATATAGTTAGAAGCATGATAAGTTCTGATTTCAAACTATATTACAAGGCTATAGTAATCAAAACAGTATGATACTGGCATAAAAAACAGACACATAGAGGCCCTGGCCGGTTGGCTCAGTGGTAGAGCGTTGGCCTGGCGTGCAGGAGTCTCTGGTTTCGATTCCCGGCCAGAGCACACAGGAAAAGCGCCCATCTGCTTCTCCACCCCTCCTCAGCCAAGGCTCCCCGGGCACTGAGGATGGCTCTATGGCCTCTGCCTCAGGCACTAGAATGGCGATTGCCGCAGAGCAACGCCCCAAGATGGGCAGAGCATCGCCGCCTGGTGGGCATGCCGGGTGGATCCCGGTCGGGCGCATGCGGGAGTCTGTTTGCCTCCCTGTTTCCAGCTTCGGAAAAATACAAAAAAAAAACCAAAAACAAAAAAGAAAAAAAAAAACCCAGACACATAGACTAATGAAAAACAATAGAAATACCTAAAATAAACCTACATACATTAAGTCAACTAATCTTTGACAAGAGAACAAAAATACACAATTGGTAAATAGTAATCTGTTCAATAAATCATGTTGAAGAAATGGAATAATCACACATAGAAGAATAAAATTTAATCCTATGTTACACCAATTAAAATAACTAATTCAAAATGAGTTAAAGACAAAAATATAAGATCTGAGACTATAAAGCTCCTGTAAGAAAACTCAGGGATAAACTCACTGATATATCAATAGAACTTGGTAATGATTTTTTCTAATATGAAACCAAAACACAAGCAACAAAACAAAAATCAACAAGTGGTACATCAAACTAAAAGGTTCTTTACAGCAAAAGAAATACCTAACAATATAAAAAGCAACCTAGGAATAAGAGAAAATATTTGGAAACTATATATGGAAAAATTTAATATACAATTATACAACTACTCCTACATATCATTAGCATTCAATTTAAAAATATGTAAAAAATCTGAATGGACACTTTTCCAAAGAAGACAGACAAGTAGCCAACAGGTATATGAAAAGATAGTTAACATCACTAATCATTAGGGAATTGCAAAGCAAAACCACAATAAGACATAATCTCATACCTGTTAGGATGGCTATTATCCAAAAGTCAAGAGATAACAAGTGTTGGTAAGAATGTAGAGAAAAGAAAATCCTTGTGCATTATTACTGGGTATATAAATTGGTATAGCCATTATGAAAAATAGTATGAAACTTTCCTCAATAAATTTAAAAAAGAACTACCATATGATCCAGAAATTCTACATCTGAGTATATATATAAATAAAACAAAATCAGAATCTTGAAGAGTCATCTGCACTCCCATGTTCATTACAGCATTCTTTATAACAGCCAAGATATGGAAACAATCTAAGTGTACATTGACAGACAAATAAAGAATATGTGACACACACACACACACACACAATGTGATATTATTTGGTCATAAAGAATTCTCTCACTTGTGATAACATGAATAAACTTGGAGGATATCATTCTAAGTGACAGACTTCAGACACAAAACGACAAATACAGCCTTGTGACCCTTAAAGACAGGAATGCCTTATGAAGGATGTTTCATTTGGATATTTTGTCATTGTGCAAGTATCATAGCATGCACTTAAACAAACCTAGATTATATAGCCTACTTACACACATAGGCTCTTTATTGCTTCTAGGTTACAAATCTGCACAGCCTGTTACTGTACCAAATAATACAGGTGATAGTAACACAATGGTAATGTGTTTCTGAAGATATCTAAACCGAGAGAGGTACAGTAAAAATATGATCTAAAGAAAAAAATGGTATTCCTATATAGGGCACTTACTGTGAATGGAGCTTGTAGGACTGAAAGTTGCTCTGGGTGAGTCAGTGAGTGAGTGAATGTGAAGGGCCAGGATATTACTGTCCACCTCTGTAGACTTGATAAACACTGAGACACAAGCCCTCCTTCTGCTTCGTGCTGACAGAGCCAGAAGTAGAACATTGAAGCTATTAACACTGCTCCCTAAACAGGGATGAAGGCTGTATTGACTGGAAATGCGAGGAGAAACTAGTTGGGAAAGGCATAGACACCATAAAAGTGACTATCTGGAGGAAGTGAAAGGTGGCCCGAGGACCAGTAAAATCAAGATGGAGAAATAAAGAAACATGAGATTGTCTTGGCAACATGGCCTTGGCTGTTGCATGGTGGAGCAGTGGTTAGATTAAGAAACTTTGTGGTAGAGATAATAAAAGAGCATGTTTCACATGGAAAGATCAAAGAACTAAAGATTAAATATTTCGACTTGAAAATTTGTTTTTTAGTTCCATTGATCCAAACTGGTACAACGAGCTTTCTCTGGCACTGAATTTATAGAAAAAAGTAAAATTTACCCATGCTTTCCATCATTACAACCTGAACATATTTCCAATGTGCAAGGACAGGCGGGCTCCACAATGCCACAGTGAGCTTTCACTAAAATGGCAGTGGCACTTAATACCTGTTAAGGTAGCTCTTGTGAGCCTGTGTTCTTGAACAGGGTCTTAGGTCATCAGTGCTGGGGTCCAGTGTCACCTGTGCTGAAGCAGCTTCATAGTGACTGACTGTCACTATGTGACCTGTGCATTCAAAACTGAGGTGCTGTGATGAAGAGAGAATCTGTTGCCAAGCCCCACAGATATTACTTCTGTCTGAGGAAGAAAATTATTCTTGAATCACATATCCTTGTATTTCTTTCATAAAATTCAGCTCCACTGTAATTTTATGAAAACACTGCTGTATATGTGGTGTTGACTGACCAAATTGTCACTTTGTGGTATATTACCATACTATAGTATGTGCCCTTATTTACATGTGGCATCCAAAAAGGCGAAATTTATAGAATCAGAAAGTAAATGGTTCTCTGGTTGGTAGTACAGTTGATAGAGCATTGCACTGGAGTGCTGAGATCACCAGCTGGAGCCTGGGGTCACCCATCGCAAGGTCTCCAGCACAATCATGAGGTTGCCCGCTGGACCCCAAAGGGCACTGGTTGGAGCCCCTATCAGGGCACATATGAGAAATAATCAATGCACAAATAGGTGGAACACCAAGTTAATGCTTCTCTCTCATTCTCTGTCTCTCATCTCTCTAGAGGAAGGAAGGAAGGAAGGGAGGGAGGGAGGGAAGAAGAAGGGAGAGAGGGAGGGAGGGAGGGAGGAAGGAAGGAAGGAAGGAAGGAAGGAAGGAAGGAAGGAAGGAAGGAAGGAAGGAAGGAAGGAAGGAAGGAAGGAAGGAAGGAAAGAAAGAAGGAAAGAAGGAAGAAAATGTTGGTTGCCAGAGACTGGAGGGTGGGGGAAATGAGGAGATGTTGGTTAAAGGATATAAACTTTTAGATAAATAAATTCTGGGATCTAAAATATAGCATGGTGATTATGGTTTATAATACTCAATTGTATACTTGAAATTTGCTATGAGAGTATGATCTAAGTGTTCAACATAAACATACACACAAAGGTAATTATGTAAGGAGATGAATGTGCTAATTCACTTGATTGTGGTAATTATTTTACAATATATATGTATAGTAAGTCATCACACTGTCCATCTTAAATAAAATCACAATGTACAAACTGAAATAAAAAATATGCAAGAAGGTTTTTAAAGAATATTTAATCAGCCTAACCAGGCAGTGGTGCAGTGGATAGAGCGTCGGACTGGGATGAGGAGGACCAAGGTTTGAAACCCCGAGGTTGCTGGCTTGAGCACGTGCTCATCTGGTTTGAGTACAGCTCACCAGCTTGAACCTAAGGTCACTGACTTGAGCAAGGGGTAACTTGGTCTGCTGTAGCCCCCCCCCCATCAAGGCACATATGAGAAAGCAATCAATGAACAATTAAGGAGCCACAATGGAGAATTGATGCTTCTCATCTCTCTCCCTTCCTGTCTGTATGACCCTATCTGTCCTTCCCTTTGTCTCTCTCTGTCTCTGTCACACACACAAAAAAGAATATTTAATCACATGGGGACATGATTATGGCAAAAGAGCCTTTTATATATAGCCTAAATTTGATTTTCTTTTTCAGAGTGGTAACAATATAAGTGATTTTTTTTCTTTTAAAAGTATTTACTTTGAAAAAATACTTTACTATGAAAATTTATAATTATAAATGTACATATATTTTAAAAATAAATATTCATAAAGCCTTGTGTAAGCCCCAGTATTAATTTGACACAGCTTTTAATCTTTGTCTTGGCTGTGCCACACCTTTGATTATTTTAGCAAAGATTAACTTGTCATCTTCCCATTAACAGAGCTGTCAGAAACTTCACCTTTGATATTATCTACTCTAGTAGTTCAACATGTCTGATTATCATCATTATTAATAATTACAATTATGTAGGATATGATAATTTTTAGTCACAACATTATTCATTCAACAAACATTTAGTCTATGTCTAGTATTTGTGAGACACTGTTCTAGGCACTGGGGCATAAACATTGAAAAACAGATCTAGTAAAGCTCAGAATCTCAAGCTCCTGAAGAAATGAAGGAATGACGTAATCTCCACGATATCTCATAGTAATGCCACCTCTGAAAGCAAGGATAAATATAGCATCTTTAGTCCTGTAAGATATCCAATTACCAGCACAGCTCATATAAAATCACAACAATTTACTCAAGAAAGTGTCATTTTCATGTTTCAACCTAATGATTTTCCCAGATTTGTATTTTACAGATGAAATAGACTTTGAAGAGATTTAAATTCTTCTTTTATAGATAATTAAACTATAGACCAAAAAAAGACTTATAAAAGTAAGTGAATCAGGAGTAGAAAACAGATATTTAACACAAACTAAATTAAGGGCCCCTTTCTTCAGTTACTGGTAGTATAAAGGAATAATGAGATCCAGATTAAGAAGTCATATATCCTGAAATTGTCATAATTTACAAAAACCATTAGACTCTCAAATTTTTCATTTATACAGTATAAACAGACTAACTCTAAGAGCTAATGCCCAGATCTGGGGGGGGAAAGAAACTGGGTAACATCCTCTGAAAAAAAGAAGAAAAAAAAAAAGAGAAACTAGGTAACAACTAAACACATAGTGTGTGTATAGGTGTTTGGAAAGAAGGGTCACTTGTGTGTAAACTTCATTAGGATGCTGTAGGTGGATAATATCTAACCACCAAAGCTGCAGCAGAGAAGTGAGCAGCAGGTGGAGAGTGAGTGACACATGATTTTTCACACAGAAAATACTGGATAAAGTATTTGAAGTAATTACTGAATAGCAAATTTTAAGGATTAGGGGAGGCACATATAGATGATGCTAAATTGTGTGTCTGTGTTTTTTTTCTTTTAATCAAATCTCTCCTATAAATCCCAGCAGGCATTCCCTATAACTACCTCCAGAATCCAGAGGCTGCTGGAAAACATATTTTACAAATGCTGTGAATGTGAATGTCCTCCACATTTTTTTTTTTTTTTGGTCTATATGAGTCACATATGACAACAAAAAGCAAGAGTCATAGAAATACATTTGATTAAGCTGGTGGAGTAAATGCTATTCTTTGAATAGTTGCATGCACATAACTTAGAACTCTGAAATTTATATATAAATTCAGATGCAGATATAGACAATCTAATGTAAATAAACTAAGCTGCATATAAGTACAGAATAGTAAACTTTATGTTTGAAAGGGGAGGGAAATTGGTAAACTGCTAGCCAGCCTCTGTCATTTTTACTGTAAGATAGTCTGGGGAGCTAACTACACATGTAGCTATATCTGCTTTTTGTTTCCTTTTTTTTTTTTTTTTTTTTTTTTTTTTTACAGAGACAGAGAGAGAGAGAGAGAGAGAGAGAGAGAGAGAGAGTGATAGATAGGGACAGACAGACAGGAATGCAGAGAGATGAGAAGCACCAATCATCAGTTTTTTTGTTGTGGCACTTGGTTGTTCATTGATTACTTTCTCATATGTGCCTTGACTGGGAGTGAGGGGCTACAGCAGACCGAGTAACCCCTTGCTCAAGTCAGCGACCTTGGGTCCTAGCTGGTGAGCTTTGCTCAAACCAGTTGAGCCCGTGTTCAAGCTAGCAACCTGGTCCCGAACCTGGGTCCTCCACATCCCAGCCTGATGCTTTATCCACTGCGCCACTGCCTGGTCAGGCTGTTTCCAATTTTTTTAAAACATGTTTATTTATGTCTAAGTTAAATGTTCTATAATATTAATAACTCATTTTAAAGAAGAATAATTTTGCTCACCAAATCCTCTTCCCTTGAGAAAATCCTAAGACCTTTCCCCTTAGAAAGTTTTAAGCTTCCTTTTTATCGTACAACTAAGTAGCTAATTAGTCAATTCAACAACAGTTTATTAAACATCAGGTGTGGAGTAAGTATTAGGTGGGGTATTGGCAATACAAAGGTGAGTAAAAAAGACACAGATCCTTGTTTGCCAGACAGCCACAGACCCTCTTGGGCTACACTGTCACTTTATTATTTGTTCTGCATTGATTCTCATTCTTATTAGAAAGATTAATTTTAATTGATGTCCAAATTAAAAAATATTACTTTATTCCTATTCAAAGTATTCAACAGTGTTATGTATGAGTAATATTAACTCATTTTGCAGATAAGAAATCAACAACTATTTTAAAGAACAGCAAGCTTTTAGCAACCTTAGCAGAATACAGGTATCTTAAAACCCAGTACATTAATTGTTTTAACATGCGAGTTTTGTTGTCATTCATTTTGTTTACACATAGTCTATATTTTTCTGATGGCCCACAATCAGCACTCATATAATTATAAAATAATATTAAAAATAAAATTTGCTTTCTTTACCTGGCTGGCTAGCTTGGTTGGTTAGCGTGTAGAACTAACCAGAGGTTGTCGGTTCTATCCACAGTCAGGGCACATACAGGAACAGATTAATGTTTCTTTCTTTCTCGCTCCCTCCCTCTCTCATCGCTAAAATCAATAAATAAAAAAAATATAAAATATAATTTACTTTCTAAATATAACAATATATTAGAAATTTAGAAAGCAAAAATTTTGTGACACAATGCACTAGAAAAAACACCAAATTTTAGATATCAGAAAGTCAAGATTTCATCATTGGTAAAAATATTGAATTTATTCAAATCTATAAAAATGTCTAAATGTCAGTCTTATATATAAAAATAGGGACAGTAGCAGCTACTATACTGAACAGTTTTAGTGGTTAAATTTCTTGTAGTTAAAATGCTTTATAAAGTTTCAATTTGCATACATTATTATAAACTGTGTATAAATTTGAATATATATCTTATAGATGGCAAAAGCTATGTTTTAACTCACAAAAATATTCTTTTAATTTATAAGCATAATTTTTACATTTTCCTTTTAATAGGTATCCTTGACATTATTTGTTGTTTTAATTCATGTTTTTCATTTACTTCTATATATATCACTTTTTAAAAATTTTTGTAAGGTATTTTATGTTTTTATGTTTTTTTTACATATTTTCAAGTTAAAAGTAATATAATGGCACCCTCTATGTCCCCCAACAACGTCTTTATTTGTAGATTCTTAACTTCGTTCTCCTCTCATTAGTCAATGTCTTCAAGTAAACTTGTAAAAATTCATCTGGATTGTATGATTCCTGAGTCTTTTACATTTGAAAATGTTTTTCCCTTGCTTTGCTATGTCAAATATTCTGTGCGGCTATAGACTTCTTAGCTTAAGCCTCTTCCTCTATTGATTGTATAGATTTTTTTGTTCTTGTGTTTGGTCATTATCAATTTTTTATTTCATATTTGTTATATCCATCATTTGTTTTGTGGATTCAATATTTAATATGTTCTCTGATTTAAGTTGTTAGTTCATCTTCTCTTTGATTACCTTCACTGGTGTACTTTTCTTATGATTTTCTTGACTTGTCATCTACAGCACCGATGATGATTACTGAAGAAGTTCTGCTCTTTGCTATTGCAATAAGCATTAAAATTCTGCCAAGCCACCGTTGTTCTTCTAAATTCATTTTCTTGATCCTTAAAGCTATTTTTGTTTTCTAAATTGATCATGTTCTTTAAATTCTATTATAATTCTTGGACATTGTCATTTAAAATTTATATCAATTTTCTATATTAAACTACCTAGGTTGCTCTTTTTCTCTGTTATGCCCATATACTTGTTTATATTTCTCTTTAACCTACTGCCATAGATTCCATGCTGTTTTTCAGTATTATTGTTACTATTACCATACTCTTCTTGGTAGTAAAAGTGCAAACTGACATACTTTTTCTAGATTGCACATACCAATATGTATCTGCACACAAAATTATTCAAGAATTTAACCTAAAGACATTTAAATATTTACACAAAGTGTTGGAACATGGATACTTATTGTAGTATTTATTATAAATAATATTAAGATGTTGGAACACACTCAAATATACAAATGGCTAAATTAATGTTAATACCTAGTAGAGTATTAAATATTGATTATACAAAAAAATATGATTTAAGGTAAAAAAATATAAAGCTATATGTGCTCACAAGTATAAATATATGTACCGATATAGTTGTCTGTATACAATATAGGGTAGTTGTAGATATATCTCATACGCATATAAATACTGAATTCAAACATACCCAGATATAAAAACAATTATGTCAAGGAAGTGTAGGAAGAGGAGATTCTTGGTGATAACATATATATATATATATATATATATATATATTACTGCATTATTTGATCATGTGCTCCTTGCTTATATTAAAAATTGTGTTAATAAAAAGCAATTGATATTGTAAAACTAAAAATAAAAACTTTCACTATGGCTTGAGTTATAGTTGTCAAACAGGGAAAAATCCAATAGAAAACAAATGTGAATGCTTTTAAAACCCTTGGAAAATAATATTTTTACAAGAAAGATGCAATTTTTGAAAAGTAAGTGTTAAATCAGGCTAACCACAGGCCATGCTCAGAAGAGGATGGTATATGTATTTTACATAACAATCATGGCCAAGTATAAAACTGGAATGGCACGTGATTTATTTTAAATGACATTCAAAACTTTTCCCTTACATTTCAATACATTTTAATTAAAACATCATACTAGGCTCCAATATCGCTTTTTTTTTTTTTTTTTAACTGGGCTTAATCTTATTCTTTTGCTGGAGATACTGCTCTTGTTTTATGAAGGAGTCTAGCATCTTTTACACACAGTAGTAAAGTGAGCAAGGTATTTGTCCTCTACAGATATGTTTCTTGTCCAAAAGATTGTTGCTTAATTTTAAGAACAGTTTCATTTGTATAAAAATTTATTTTGTTGTTGTTGTTGTTGAACCACTTAACGTTCATGCAAAAATCTCCTTAAAACTTTGAATATATTTAGTATTTCATTTATGATTTTGGAGCACAGTTAAATTATTTCCTTGGTCCAGGAAAGCCAATGAATGAATAACAGAATGCTGTGTTTGCATGCTGATGAGCTGGTGTCCCCAGCAGATTAATTTTGTGCAGTGGTTCTCATTATGATTTAACAGAAACATGGAGACAGATTCAGGTTTCCTGAATCAATAAAGGAAGCCACAGTGGCTGGACCCTGAAAATCCACAGTGGGGATGTAACATTTTTGCAAGCTAATACCTATCTTGTTAGGCCTCAAAAAAAAATTCCTCTAAAAACTCTTTGGAAACAAAATGAGTTGGTGATACATTTAACAGCAATTGTACTCTTGTGGTTGTCCAAGATAAAAAATAAATTCACAGAATATTTTTAGCAACATATTACCACATGAGGGTGCTCTCTCCCAAAATATGTGTCTAAGTGAGCACAAATTCCTAGACCTCAGCTAGGAAATTTTTGTTTCCTCCCCTGCACATTTTAGAAGATGTGAATGAATCTGGTGACAAGGTAAAAATAAAACAAAAGTCTAGACCTAAACATAACTGGATTTATACTCTATACGTGTCTTCAGAGTATGAATCAGGCATACAAAAAGATGTCTTTGATTTAAAAATATGAATCTCCATAAAGGTTCACAGTGTTAGGCAAGGTATAGTCCATGGACCACCTATACCATGTGGTTGAAGGAAGGCAAGGGTAAGTGCTTATTAAATAAGCATGTCTCTGTGCTGTTCAGACCTACAGAATCAGAATATCTGCAGGTCAGGACCAGGGATCTTTATTTATATTTTGCTCCTTCAATTATTCTAATGTACCTCAACGTTTAGGAATTGCTGCTCCAGAGTTACGAAAAAGAATTACTATTGTAAGCACTAACATATTTGTGAACGTTTAAATTTAATAAATTAAATAATTCTTTGACAACTATACCACAACTTTTAGTAGTAGTTTATTCACAAAAAATTTTAATCTGTAATACAACTGAAAATTCTTTCTTTATGTTCTCACAACCTTCACAGATATAATAAAATATTATACCTGCTTGCTGAGACATAGAGAATATAAGCTTTACTGATCTTGTAAACTTATTGTTTTTCTCTCTTTCCTTTTTGACCTAGTTTAGTGAATAAAAGATAACCAGTCTCAAAAGATGTAAACTTCACACCCATAATATTAATTGATGCTTGTCATTTTCATAAAATTGCCTGACTATTGAAAAGATTAAGAACTTATAAGGTGAAAATACATCCTATAAAATACAACTGAAATTATAATTGCATTTTTTGTGGAAAATAAATTTATTTTTTTAGGGTGGTGGGCAAGGGGAAAGGTCATGTGAGACACCAGACCTGGGAATTTGGCTAGAACCGCCCAC
Organism: Saccopteryx bilineata; assembly: GCF_036850765.1. Taxonomy (NCBI): domain Eukaryota; kingdom Metazoa; phylum Chordata; class Mammalia; order Chiroptera; family Emballonuridae; genus Saccopteryx; species Saccopteryx bilineata. The sequence continues at coordinate 92,149,375 of NC_089494.1, read as the reverse complement.
ATCCTTGCATGCCAAAAGAAACTTCCCAGGAGCCCTTTGGAAAAAAGCGACTGTCCGTCAGCCAGTGAGATTTCATCACATCATATTAGCTCGACCACCCTACAGACCCTTTAAATATCCCCCACGCAAGTCACCCTATGCGACTTCTCTGGCCTCTGTTCCCAGGACCAGAGAACCTCATCGGGCCGGAAGCGCTGTACTCAATAAAGCCTTTTATTTTTCCACACTTCATGGCTCAGGCCCCTTCCTTCTTCCTCAGCGGGGGAAAAACACCTTACAATTTTCAAGAAAATTTAAAACTTAGGTTAATTAGTAAGTAATGATTGATAGAAAATGTTTATCAGCATGGCCAGTTCATAATCTTTTAAAAAACCAAAGTTATGCTTATCATCCTTAGGCCTTGACTTTGTACAAAAAATTTTATGTCCCAGATAGAAGAAAACACTGGAAAGGAACAGGTTGTAGTATCTGAACTCTCAGCTCAGGCAAAGATTGATGAGTTTTATAACCAATAAAATAGTCTCTAAGATGCAATTAATTTCATAAAAATAAAACCAGCATAGTTATGGATATATATACACATATAAATATATATCACATAAATTTTATATAAACTTAATCAAACATGTGCCTACATATATAGCTACTTATATAACCATATGTGTGCATAGATCTATGCTTAGCATTAAAGAACTAGAGAATATTAGAACTTAGGTGGAATCTACTAACCCACCTTTCATTCAGTGTACATCTCATTCTCCAATTTTCTAGTTAGTTAAACATCTGGTCTATGCTTGAGTGCTCCCTGGAAAAGGAAGCTTCCTGCTGACCATTGCAGATAATATTGTTTTAAATAGTAATTGTGTATAATGTTGATGATATTGTTTTAAATACTGAAACTGAGACAGTAATTTTCACCTGTTGCTACTGATTCTTTCTGAACATACTTAGAAATTTAATTATTTGCATTTAACACCTCAAAAAAAGTATGTTAATTTAGTTTAACTTTCCTAACTTCCTACTCTTTATATCTATAATACCTAAGTTAATTTTAGAAACTTTTTAATATTCTTTATTAAAACTGATGGTTTTGTGTGCCACAACTTTTAGTAGTAGTTTATTCACAAAAAAATTTTAATCTGTAATACAACTGAAAATTCTTTCTTTATATTCTCACAACCTTCACAGATATAATAAAATATTATACCTGCTTGCTGAGACATAGAGAATATAAGCTTTACTGATCTTGTAAACTTATTGTTTTTCTTCAAAGACATAAATGCAAAATAAAAGTTTGTGATGAGGCAGAGAAGAAATAGTTTCATGCCTATTAATCTGGACCTTATTCCTATAAACTGAGATGTTTTCTTTCTTAGATGCATCAGCAATGGTGAACATTAACTGGATATGTAAATCCTTTATATTTTTTACAATACCTTTATTTAGTCATTCTTTAATGTGCTTCTGTATGCATGCACTCATTTAAAAAAATTTCTACCTGCCTATTATCTGCCAATACTATCCTAAGAGTAAAAGATAAAACAGTGAATAAAATATGCAGAAGTCCTTGGCATTGTGGAGTATATAAATATTAGGGGTAAAAGAGAGAAAATATAAAGTATATGTTATATTGTTGTTTTGATAGTAATACATGTCAGAGAAAAAGTTAAGTATAGAAGCAAATTTGAGATTGGTAGAAATGAAATATCTTTAAGTAGAGGAATTAAGACAGTCTTTCTGAGTAATATCTGAATAAATATGTGAAAGATAGGAGAGAGTAAGCAATAAAAAGAACTTGGAGAAATGCATTATAAACGTAGCACAAGCCCTGAAGTGAGAGTGGGCCTGAAGTGTAGACAGAGGGACCAATGGAATGGTAGAGGTTATATTAGGTCAGAAATGTAATGAGGTAGGAGTAACTCATAGACCATTGTGAAAACTTCAGGACTATATTTAAGTGTGAAGAAACCCAACTAGAGGATTTTGAGCTGAGAAGTAACAGGGTTATTATATTTAAGTGAATCAAGCTGACTACAGAGTTCAAAGTACATAGAATGTAGCAAGTGTGAAAATTGGAAGAGTTAGATGATATGGAAATACCCAGATGGGAGATGATGGGAGATTAGATAACAGCAGAAGAATTAAAAACATTGAAAAATGAGAAATTCTGGAAATATCTGTACAAAATTTTTTGACTGATCATACCTGGTATATGAAAAAAAGTGAAGAGTCAAGGATGACTCCATTTTTGTCCCGAACAACAGAAAAAATAAAAACAACACCTTTAATTGAAATAGGGCAAACTGAAGATAGTGCAAGTTTAAAAGAGATAATTATAATTTGGAATTTAGTAAGATTAAATATGAGCTATCTACTGGAAATTCAAGAGAAAAATGCTTAACCAAGTGGGTGGCTGTATGTATTAATATAGAGTTCAGAGGCAGGTCTGGACATGAGATTTAAAACTGGAGAAGCTTACATACATAGGGGAATCTATGCTATCAGTCACCATTCACTAAAAGAATGAGTGGAGGAGGAATAGGAGGTACAGACTCTGTAGCTGTCCACCATTAAGAGATAGAAGAGATAAAGATGAACCAGTATAAAGATTACCACAGAGTGATTTGCAGAGCAGAAGGAAAATAAGGAGAGTGGTATTTCCTAAATATAAGTGAGGAAAGCCTTTAAATCAGAAGGTATATCAAAATAGCTGGTTTTATTTTAGTCTGAAAATAAGGACATTACTACTAACTACCTTGTTTAATTCAACCCAGAGTTCTAAGGCTGTCAAGCTAATTTGAATCTTGAGTATGCAATTCATTATTTCTCAGAGAATAAAAGTCCATGCCTTTAAAAATAAATTCTCCATTAAGCATCACCTTTAAAAAATCTCCCTTACCTTCTGTTAGTTTTGACTCATCAAATCTGTTTAAATTTTAATTCTAAAATTGCATATATTAATTTTTCCTCCTAGCTTGGTTTCACCTGATAATAAGCTTGTCTTTTGTAAATTCATTCATTCAAATTATTGATAAAATGACACATCTCAACATAGGATCTTTTGAAAAGTCACGAGAGATCCCTCTTAGTTACCATCTATTTAGTTAATTATAAGTAAAGTTATTGATTCAGCTATAAATTTACCTAATTGCTCTCAATATCACATTCAAAGGTATTCTTCTTTCAGTAGTAAAAGTGTAATATATTTTTTTAACTTGAAGAGAGCTTAAAGATCAGCTAGACAAATCACTTTCAGGGAAGACAATAAAATGCCCTGAAATTCTTTATTAAATTCTTTTGAGATGGTGGCCTAATTAGAGATATTTGCCATTTTTTGTTCTTCTCATAAACTGACATATTACGCACCTCTTAAGTATTCCTAAACCATCAGTTTAGAGATCTGTTATATAAGTACACCTACTCAAAGATTAATAACTGCCCTTGTATACTGTATCTGGGATTTTTCTTTTTCTTTTCACTTGAAATCCATCTGTTGATAACCATAATTTTTGTCAGTGGTAGTTCTTTCTATTTTATGTATAAATACTACCATTTCCTTAGAATGCAATCCATTCAGGTCAATGTGCTTAAGTAGTTTTAAGATTTATATAATACTTCCACTTCTGTGCTTCAGTTCAGTGGGTGCTGGTTGTTTACTTGTTGTGCTTTGGTGTGTTTAATTTGAAGTCTGTCTTCCTAAAATTTTGCTTTTGTCATTGTCATTTGTGAAGATTTTACTTTTTATGTTAGTATTGTAGAATACAACTTTCTGAAGTGATAAAAAATGTTTGCCATCTATGAGGAAATACAGCTGAAAATAGAGCCAATGCAGCTGAAGAAATGAGTTTTTATTTTTATTTAATTTTAATAAATTTAAATTTACAATGTTGTATATATCTGGTGGTACTATACCAAACAGTGCAGACCTATAGTTCTTGTTCCAGCTTTGAATGTAGTTCAATAACTCCCTTAAGTTAGATCTAGTAATTCAAGGGAGTGAATTTTGTAGGTTTGTGATAGGACCCACTAAGCCAAAAGCCAGAGGTGCTAAGCAGATCACATAAATGTGTGAAGATGTCTAGCAACTATGAGAGACTAAAAAATATATAATTGTTCTATAAAAAACAAACCTACTCCATCAGCAGGGCCAGTTGATTCAGCCAATTATAACTATGCTAAACCTGAGTTGCCAGACCAAATTCATCAAGAGAAGTGCAAACCCAAAATTTGAAATAAAACGTCTCAACTTTTAAGTGTTAAATACATATTAAAATGATTATAAAAATCACATGCCAAATAAGAAATTTCTAGAAGTTGCCTGTTTGTCATAAATTGTCTGAGATCTTTAAAATATCTTAAAAAGTACAATTTATGCATATGTATCCATCCTGATCATGTGCCCTAATCTAGGTTGTGATACAATTAATAATAGGATTAGCTAATCTAAGACTCTATAGCCTCTCTTTTATTTTAGAAGACTTCCTCTTTATTAAAATTGATGAAATTTCCTTTCAATAATAAGCAGAATTTTGGCCAAATTTGTTCCACTAACGGACATTGATGCCATTTCATAGTAGCAATACTTCAAGTGTTAAACATAAATACTTTTAGTAAAACTTTTATATACCTTTAGAGCAATTAATAAGTTAAAGCAAATTTATTCATGTACTGAGTAGCCTAAATTTAAGTTTCTAAATTTATTTGTTCATATTAAAATAGAAAAATTTAGATAAAATATGGAAACGTCTCCCCTATAAATATGAGAGGAAAAAGTAAACTCTTTCTACTTAAAATATTTTATACTTATATCCTCTCATTAATAAAATATCTATTTTGCTTGCTATTATTTTTGCTCAAGACAATATCTCTCAGCCTGTCTTCTTATTTATAAAATGAAAAAAAAAGATAATTAATATCTAATACACTTTCCTAGATTTGGTACTTAAATTCTCCTCCAAACACAGTTCTTTGTGTTCATCATAGGTAAAAGATGTCTCTATATTGGCATAATCAAGGAACAGACAGAGTATCACCTGAAGTATCATCTATAGCTTTAGTCTCTCAATGGTTGTTTAATGGCGGGAGCAAAGAGCAAAAATGTAGAAAACTCTGCAAATGCTACTAACACCTACAATTTAATTCAAGTGCTCACTTATTCCAAATAATGTATGGAAGTGTATGCAACTTAATGAGGGGGTACAGCCATGTCACTCTACTTCAGGGGTCCCCAAACTTTTTACACAGGGGGCCAGTTCACTGTCCCTCAGACCGTTGGAGGGCCGGACTATACAAAAAACTATGAACAAATCCCTATGCACACTGCATATATCTTATTTTAAAGTAAAAAAAACAAAACGAAACAAATACAATATTTAAAATAAAGAACAAGTAAATTTAAATCAACAAACTGACCAGTATTTCAATGGGAACTATGCTCCTCTCACTGACCACTAATGAAAGAGGTGCTCCTTCCCGAAGAGCGGCAGGGGCTGGATAAATGGCCTCAGGGGGCCGTAGTTTGGGGACCTCTGCTCTACTTAATATTTAACCTGAAATAGGAAAGCATTTCCCTGGTATATAAGAGCACCCAATAAAGCTCACAGAAAAGTTTACATTTCTCCTTCTCTGAAACTGCATATTATATCCTCATGTTGACTGAGAAAGTCTTAACTTCACAAAACAGAGTAATGATATAGCTTTGGTGACTGAATTGTTACTTTCAAGATAGATTCCATTATGTTTAATTTTTAAAATAGTCACTATTGTCAGATTTTTCTAAAACTCACCAATTCCTTTAGTTACTAAATTAAAAGTTTACTACTCCTTGTGTCTCTACCAAAAAATGCAAGGGATTTCTCTGAGTAAGTAACTTGAAACTTTATACAAGCAGGCCATTTCTATGTCTGTGGTCTTTTGCTTGATTTGTTATTTTAATATAGTTTAGATATAATTTTATTAAGAAAATCAAGGATGCAATCAATGTTTATTATAGCACTGCACTTTAATCAGATATACTCACCATGTAGAAACTATTAAAATACCAAGATTATTAACAGCATCTTTGATTATTCATTATAACCACTCTTTCTTGGCAAAATAAATGACAATAGTGTTGCAATATATTAAAAGATTTTATGATAAAATGATCACTTTTACAGTTTTGGCTTTTTTATTTTTATTGAATCCTTAAGATCTTTTTTTTAATATCACTAACATAGGTTGGAAGGCACACCATAGAAGATATCTACCAGTTTTACTAATAAATTTTAATGCACTTCTATCTCTTAATTACAAACCTCTTCTAAGCTTGTCCTTATATATAGGTGATCTCAGAACTCCACCAACGTGATTTGACTGGTGAGATCTTAAAAGGATTGGGACCCCAAGACAATATTTTGTTTCCTAAATTTTTCTTTCAAGGTCAACTCCAAAACAATTAATAGCAAATAAATACTAGTGGTGATTCTTCTGAAAGGATTCTGAAGTTTTCATAACATAAGGATTACACCAGAAATACATTATATTTTGTGAATCACCTAATTAGATGCTCTTTCCCTGAATTTGGATTACAGGACACACCAAATAGGAAACAGTAATATGATGAGCAAATTTGGATATATATGTAAAAAGAGAAGCCAATAAGTGGAATATCTGAAACAGTAAGAGCTTAAACAAACCATAAGTAAGCATAAGTCTTAAAAAAAAAGAATATATTCTGGGCAAGGAGAAGAAAGGAACTGAGATACAAATAAGTTTGCAAGGACAAGAAGATGAAACTGAAAATAACTTAAGTCATCATAATGGTGAAAGATTAAAATAGTGAAGAATGCTCTCTACTAAGATGGTTTCCTGAGATGCTTTGCATCTAAACATTTTACTTTTCAAAAAGAGTAACTACAAAATTTGATTTACATTGTGTGACATTACTTCATGGGGTCTCTTAAAATAGTTTACTTCTATTTCTCAATTTTGTATCCATCTTATAAACACTTTCAATCACCTAAACTTATCCAAGTGGATCTCCATTATTGGCCCCCACCTGCCTCTCTTAAATTTCCTCTCCATTTCCACACATTTAACCCTTCTTGGGAATTATAAGCTTGTAAATTTTATGAAGTAACTTTGTAATTTACACTACACTATTACTGATAATATTGCATTTCTAATATCTCATCTACACACTTGATATAACAAATTTGAGGACTAATTGTAAGTTTAGTTGTAACAACATGATGTCTCTGAAGTAACGCATATCCATCAAAGTGGATATGCCTTAAAAATATTCCAAATGATTTTCTTCTCATAGTAGGATGCTTAACCTACTGACCAAATTAAATGATGATAATTATATATTCTACAGTAATTTCCTACCAAACAATTGAATATGCTTTTGACAAAAGATATTGGCACATAAACTGAAACATAATAAAGGGCAATATAAAAATTACTATTTCCTTTCTACATTAATATTTTACTCTAATGAATAAAACTATTAACATTTTTGGTAAATAGTGGGTGTAAAAGAAATTTAAACCAGCTTAGATCCCCCTACTTTATTATAAAACACTTTTATTTTAGAAAAAAATAATCATCTATTCACTTTTATTATTAATTTTTTATTAAATTTATTGGGATGACATTGGTTAATAAAATTATATAGGTTTCAGGTGTACAGTTGTATAATTCATCATCTGTATATTGCATTGTGTGTTCACTGCCCCGCATTAAGTCTACTTCCATCACCATTTATTCTTCCTATATCCTCCTCCTACCTCCTCCACCCCTCGACCCTCTAGTAAACACCATATTTATTGATTCTTTCAACATATTAAAAATATTACTCTATTGCAAGGTTTTGGAACACACAAAAGTGGTTTGCTATTTACTTTCTTTTTCCAATAATGGTCTTTTGTGTTTTATTAATGCTAAAGCAACAATAAAAAATGTATTTAAAAATTTTATGTTTTGTTTTTTCCAGAAAGGTAGAACAGAGTCATTACATTTATGTGTGCGGCTAACTTATAATATGAATTTTGGAAGAAGACAGGAAGAAAAGAAAATGTAAGCGCTGGATCCATCTAAACTTGATAGTCCCCAACATCTTAGATAGCACTCCATGACTTGCCTCCAAATTACAACTAGAAATCTGAAATTTTGAAAATTGAGAGATAATTAAAAAGAAAAAAGATTGTAAGACTGATAGGTAGATGATAAAGGGGAGTGATTTCTCTGAAATTGTTTTTATACATTTAAATAACAGGAATCAGAATATAAACTTTAAAAGAGGCTTAATTATCTCTTTCCTTTTCCTCTCTTCTCATTTCAAGCTCTATCTTGCTATTTCAATATACTGTTTTAACATCCTAGCAATCAAAGTAATGCAAATAAAAACAATACAGAGTCACCATTTTTAGCCAGTAAAATTGGCAATGGTCAATAACAAGTGACATTAACATGGGGAGTTGACAGTCTGATTCATTGTGATAATGTATAAAATGTCACTTCTCCTTTATTCAAAGTATTAAAATATATGCTCTTTTGCCCAACAATCTATTTCTAGAAAATTTTTCTAATGATAAGTCTTTTCAATAAAACATCTAGATTGTAGTGACTAAAGTAAGTAAATAATAGCTGCAAATATTGCCTGTTTTTTGAAGTGTGAGCTTTGTGGAGAAAAAGCTTTAATTGGTGACATGATTTGGTATAATAAAATGTTTTCTGCAATAGAAATTGCAAGCAGTAGCTTCATGTTTTCTAATTCTAGAGATTCTACTTAACATTCATCTCCACAATGATGGTTAGAATCTCAACAAAGAATTCCACTCATCCTACCACTAAGAGGCATAGGAAGAGTAATCAAAGTACTCTATACTCGCTGGTAATAATAATTACCATCACTAGACCAAAAGATTTCTGAAAGTTTATAGCAGCCTCATTCACAAAAACACCCCAGAATGTCCATCAATTCTAAATCAAACAAATGAAATGTAGTATATTCATTGAATGGAATGCAATACAAAACTAAAAACAAACTACAGTGGATGTTTCTTCCAAGAATTAATTTGAAAAATTAATTAGATATTCACACACAAAATATATAATATATTAGCTATATTAACATTTTTATATAGGCAAAAGTAATCTATGATGTTAAAATCAAGATTGTAGTTAAGAGATGGTTAGTTAATCAACCAATAACACAAAATTTCCACAGTTAAACCCAAGAAATTCAGCCTCAACATTTAATTTTCCAAAGTCCAGTTGATACAGTAAACATTTAAACTAGCTGACCAGGTGGTGGCGCAGTAGATAGAGTGTCAGACTGGGATGCAGAGGACCCAGGTTCGAGACCACAAGGTCACCAGCTTGAGCGCGGGCTCATCTGGTTTGGGCAAAGCTCAACAGCTTGGACCCAAGGTCGCTGGCTTGAGCAAGAGGCTATTGGATCTGATGATGGCTTGTGGTCAAGGCACATATGAGAAGGCAATCAATGAACAATTAAAGTGTCGCAACAAAAAACTGATGATTGATGCTTCTCATCTCTCTCCGTTCCTGTCTGTTCTATCTATCCCTCTCTCTGACTCTCTCTCTCTGTAAAAAAAAACCCAAAAAACATTTGTACTATATTTGTGTGTGTGTGTGTGTGTGTGTGTATAATGGATTTGAATATATCCTGAAGGGTACACAAAACTTTCTAAGTGACACACATGATTATATAATCAATTTTTAGATCTTCAGTGGAAATATAGATTTCTTCCAGAAAAGTAACTGCAATAAGAACATAATATAGGGTCCCTTTGTCACTTCAGCTTGTGGACCTACACCTCTCATAATTTACCAAAGAGAATAATATGTTCCAGCCATCTTTAATCTCAGTATTGCACAATACCTTGGAATGTAAAAATTTACAGGGCACCACAAAAGAGAAGGCAGTTCAAAAATTTATATGAGGACACCATAAAACCTTGGCTTTTATGTATTTTTTATTAAGAATAAAACACAACACTAAATGGTATACAATATCAAAAATATGAAATACAGTGACATACAACATTGTAGATGAATCTCAAAAAATAAGTTGGGTTTTCTAAATTAGGCTATATTTTGGAATGGGATGGTAGAAATGATGATAACTTTTGTTTTACAACTTCATGAGAACAAAACTAGTAGGGCATCTGTAAGAAACATTGCGGTTAACATTGAGGTTTTTCAAAGTGACACACTAATGTAAAGTTCTATGCTTTATTTACTCTATGTTCTACTTAATAATGTACCTAAAACTTAGAAGGTTTAAAATTTGAAAATTCATGCTGAAAATATCATTCTGCTGTGATCTACAATTTCATCACTCTCAATATTGAGAAAGTGTTTGAGGAGGGGATTCCCATTGACCAGCTTCAATCGCTTAGTTACATATTTTTGGCATGATTTTAAGAATACGGTAATATCAATTCAACTTATTTCCAACATACAAATAATACATTTTTGAGTAAATGGGTTGTATACTGGAAGCAAGATAGTACCATGTATTTTCCCAAACACTTAACTTAAGCTCATAGGACATTTTTTATAGAATATTTATTGAATTTTGAAAACCCATATTAATTTTTAATTAGTTGGAGCTCTGAAAATTTTTTCATTCATATCAGGTACTTATAAGATATAGACTATCCTCCCAGGAATATTTTGTAAAATCTACTCTAAAAATGGACTCACAGCAATCATTCATGTATTTTTGTGTGTCTTTTATTTGGTGACCCAAGAACATTTCCTCTTGCAATTAATTTCAAAAAAGCCCTTTGTTATTCTAGTGATAAGTAACATTAATCCAAAAATACATGAACTAATTTAAAAAAGTGTCATTAAGAATTTCATTACCAATAATTTTATTTTTTGTGTTTAGTAATTACCTATCAAAATTTATTATATATATTGTCCTGATAACATACACAAGCAACACCTACAATTTTAGTCAATCAAAAAAATTCTTAAAACTTGGATTCCAATGGTACAGAAAATAAAAAAGCTAAAATATAGATACTTAGATGTTTGGTGTAGAGACATAAAAAAAGGTGCTTAATAAAATACTTTCAAAAATAAAAATGTAAATAATCTGTATAATAGAATGAAGTTCTGAAGCAGAGAGTAAAATTTTTAACTGGCTGTGAAATCAATACATAATATATGTGGTTTCTGTCCCTGGTTCCCAACACAAAACTATTGTAATTTCCTAAGTGATAAGAGTACTAGGGGCTTCTTCCGTTCAAATATTTGGTCTTTGACACAGGTTCCTAACACAAAGTTCAAATTTCTTGGCATTTTAAGAGTGTCCTTTATTGTAAATGAGATCATGGTTTGTGAGCTCCTGGTTAATGCTGGCCACCAGAAAGACCAAGCCACAGTTAAGAGCTTTGGAACTTTTAGTCCTAACCAATTCTCCAGAGGGAAGCTAGAAATTGAGTTACTGGTCAATAATGCCTAGTTGATGAAGTCTCCACAAAATTCCAGGTATGGGGTTCATTGAGCTTCTGGATTATTGAATATATCCACATTCTAGAAGAATACTTGGGACCCTTTGGGACTTCACTTTATCTATTTCTTTATCTGGCTAATCATATGTATCCTTTATTATATCCTTATTATATAATAAGTTGGTAAACATAAGTAAGTAATTCCTTGAATTCTGTGAACGGTTCTGTCAAATAATCCAATTCTAAGGAAGATATCACGAAAACCTCCAATTTGTAGCCAAGGTGGACAGAAGTGATGGATAACCTGCCGCTGTCATAAGCACCTGAAGTGGAGACAGCCGTGTGGCACTGAGTCCTTCACCTGGACTCTAACTTCAATTAGTGTTAGAACTGAATTGAGCTGATGTTATAGAGAACTGTTTAGTATGGAGAAAAACCTCACACATGTGCTGTCAGAGGTGCTGTGGGTATGGCAGTCGTGTGAATAAAGCAGAAACACATAGCAAGAAGAGTGTTTTTTCTACTTACTGACTGAGAACATGCTCATACACTTTAAAATTGACTTTGGTAGACATTAAATTACTACAGTAATTAGAGTCTACTTGATACATTTAAGACTGTGACAGTTTTATTTAAATATTAATAATTAAACTATGCCAGAAACAAAATTATATGCAAGTATTTAATGTATAATAAAAATCAGATTTTTGCCTGACCAGGTAGTGGAGCAGTGGATAGAGTGTCAGCCTAGGATGCAGAGGAACCAGTTTTGAAGCTCCAAGGTCACCAGTTTGAGTGCGGGCTCACCAGCTTGAGCACAGGGTGGCTGGCTTGAACCTGGAGTTGCTGGCTTGAGTGTGGGATCATAGACATGATCTCAGGGTCTCTGGCTTGAGCCCAAAGGTTGCTGGCTTGAGCAATGGGTCACTGGCTTGGGTGGAACCCCCCAGGTCAAGGCACATATGAGAAATAGTCAATGAACAACTAAGATGCCACAATAAAGCATCAATGCTTCTTAGCTCTCTTCCTTTCTGTTTGTCTGTTCCTCTCTCTTTCTCTTGCTCTCACTGTCTCACAAAAAAAAAAATCAGATTTTAATTTAAGATGTACATGAGGATAAATTAATTTTAAAGTTCTTTTAGAAAATTAGATGAGCAAAATTTATGAAAATAATCCCTCTGTCAATAAGTTCAGGGGAAATAGTTTTCCAGGTATGTTACATTTATGACAACATGGATGGATCTTGAGAACATCACACTGAGTATAATAAGTAAATTAGAAAAAGCTAAGAACTATATAATTTCACACATAGGTGGGATATAAAACTGAGACTCATGAACCTAGATAAAAGTGAAGTGGTTACCAGGGGGTGGGGGATGTGGGGAGGGAAATGTAGGGGAGGAGGAGGGAGGGGGAGGGTGTAAAGAGGGACAAATACAAGGTGACTGAAAATGATTTCACTTTGAATGATGGGCATACAACATAATCAACAGTTCAAATGCTATAGAAATGTTTACCTGAAACCTATGTACTCTTCTTGATTAATGTCACCCTGTTAAATTGAATTTTCTAAATAAAATTTCAAAAGAAAAATACTAGTTTCCTATAGAATTTCCCTCACACAATGTTAATGTTTCCATTATCTTCAACTTATTTCTTATTATAAGGCATAATAGAAATAGAATTTCTATACAGGCTGAAAAAATTTTATGAGACATAATTTTTATGAAAAGATGAAAAGATCCTCTTGACATAACCCACTTCTTATTGAATGCTAGACATGTTTTTTTTTTTTTATCCAAATATACTCTAAGTCTCCTTTAATAAGACTCAGAGTTATCTAATTCATCTATTTTTCCTTTATGGCTTCCTTTTTAGAAAGCTCAGAACCAAATTTAGTACTTAGCTTTTAGTACACTAATTCTCCCCTTCATTCACTTTGTCATGTTGGATTTATCAATTTTTATTTTTTGTTTTATATTTTAATCGTATTTAAATCATTTAGCAGTGAATAGTTATAGCCCTGGTCAATTGACTCAGTGGTAGAGCATCAGCCTGGCATGTGGATATTCCAGGTTTTATTCTCTGTCAGGGCACACAGGAGAAGTGACCATCTGCTTCTCCACCACTCCCCCTCTCCCTTCTCTGTCTCTCTGTCTCTTTCTCTCTCTCTCTCTCTCTCTCTCTCTCTCTCTTCCCCTCCTGCAACCATGGCTTGGTTAGTTTAAGCGTAATGCCCCAGGCACCGAGGATGGCTTTTTAGAGCTTTAGCCTCAGATACTAAAAATAGCGTGATTGAGAACATGGCCCAGATATGCAGAGAATCAGCCCCAAATGGGAAGGTATGATTGTGGACCCCAGTTGGGGCACAAGTGAGAGTCTATCTCTTTATCTCCCTTCCTCTCACTTGGAAAAGAAGAAGAAGAAGAAAGAAGGGAATGGTTTCATTGCATAGTGGTAGAGAACACACATTTTTTTAATTCACAAGCCCCTGTCCAAACCCCAGCATACCACTTCGTATAGTAAGATCTTGAGCAAATGTAAGATTGCTGTAGTTCAGTTTATCCTTTGATAAGATGGGAGTACCTATATTATAGTTAGTATAAGAATAAAATCAATTATTTGAACAGTGCCTGACTCATAGTACTATTTAAGAGTTTGTTAAATATTCTATAAATAATAAACAAGGAAGACTTAAATTCTCATTATGAGTTCTGAAGATCACATATTATATTTCACCATCATGAACTGAGTGCCAACTATTTTAGCATTTTTTTACTCTGAAAGTCCTATAACACATAAAAGGCATAAACACTGTAATTAAAAAGTTTTTGTAAATATTAAGTATATATCAATGTCACAGCATGTCAACTTAAATTAAAACTAATACTCAATACTAATCAATAGAAATCTCCATCTCTAGCCAAGTACTAAATTTATTTTATGTAAATGTTGTGAGTTGTTATTATCCTCATTAATAATCTTAGGAGAAAGTAATGAGAAACTTATTCTTCTGATTGTGTTACAATTTTCCAAATGTAGGTTCATTCCAGGTTTAACACAAATAGCATTCAAAATTGATCTGCAGAGAAAATTGTCTCTGAAGTTTCAGATTTTTAGCTAAAACTCCAAATTTGAGAGCAATAATTGTAATGCTTCCCGATATTTGAAAGAGGGGTAATAAACTACGTACCAGTGCAACACTGACCAAAATAGATCAAAGCAAGTCAGGGTATCATGGCCCCTCAAAGACAATATAAGGGAGACTTGAAATTTAAAAATAAAATGTTTGAAGGAATTACTAGAAAGACAAAGAGCTTTAACCCTTCTCCTCTTCCTAGGAGAAGGGATGCACAGTCTTCTATTCTTATTTAAACCAAATGATAGAGACCCTAAGCGAGCGAACTACTTGTTAGAATCAGGAAGCTTATAAGAAAGGGAAAAAGGCACCTCATTACCCAGCAAGAAGTTCGTTTAGGTCCATTTTGCTCCTGTCATCTAGCTGGGATAAGGTAAGAGAACTCAAGGGAAAACTTGACTTTAGGAGCAAACAACATAGAAAAGAGTGCCTAATAATCACACTGAAAGGACCAAAAGCAGAAAACTGGCTAGGACTGCCTGCTTGGCAGGATGAGGAAGGAGGAAGTTGGGCAAACTCATTCCCACGATTTGGTAAGACGTGATGTATGAGTTTCCAGTGGGCCAAGCAGCAAGCAGACACACAGCACTTTAACGGCCCCGTCAGAGAGAGTTTAGTCCGGGAAAGAGAGAGTGGCAGTATACCACCAGCAGTGCAAGAAGACTTCAGAGGGAGTTTTCCAAATTCCTAATCCCTTCTTCCACATTTCAAATATCTGCCTTAATCATGATAATTAAAAGCAGAAAATGTAAGCCAATAGAAAACCACAAGCAGCACCAGTGAGACACAAATCATTTATACTTCTTTCCCTGATCTTTCTTCTCACCTCCTGCCCAAGCCCTACAAAGAAAAAAGTTGGAATTGAGAAAGAAATAGTAGGTAAGGTGATGAAAGACTACACATTCCTGCAGTAACATTTCACTGACTCACTTTTTTTTTTAATTAGACACAGATCATGTCTAAACTAATGAGAGGGAACAGTTTTTAATTAGATGTGAAATTTTAATTTAAATTATGGTGAACATTCAAAAAACTGGAAATAAAATTATCCTTATAGTCAAAAGAAATAGAGAAGTTATGGAATCCGTTTAAGATGCCATCCAAAGACAGGCATGATGGTTTCGATAAATTTTGCTTAAATGTTTAGTGAGGAGAAAAAGAAAGGAATACCCTGTTTATAATTGCTATGAGAGCAGTCTAGCCAACTTACCACATAGACAAGGTTATATAACTCATGTCTCCAAGGCCAAGGTTAATACATGCTCCCTAGATAGTTCTTCACAGTCTATAATACGGAAAGTGACATAAAAGAGAACTTCAAGTTATACACTTTATAATATCAAAACCTATGAATCTGAGCACTTATTCATTAAGATTTGCCCAGCAATAAAACAAGCTACCCACACAATTTCCCATTAACAATTAAACATTCTGTAATAATTCCTCCACCCAGTTTTGCAAAGTAAAAATTTAGTCTTACATTAATATGCATGTACATTTCCATTGATTTAAAATCTTTAGCCATTAGATCTGCCAATCATATGATAAATAATCTCTTCCTGAAAAAAATGAATCACTTTATCCAGATTCTCACATTAATTAAGTTATAAAATGAGTTTGACTTTTAAGTCTTTTTTCCTTCAATCTATTTTCTAACATTGATTACTCCACTCAGATTAAGGTTGTTTTTATTTTAATTGTTTTTCATAAAAATATCTTGATATCAACAACCTGCTAGCCTAGCCAAACATTTCTCCTCATCAGTATAAGAATTTCCTTGTCTTTAATTCTGTATTCTCTTTCTCATCTTACTCATTCACTGCTACTAAATTTAGTCTTAGTTCTCATCACAAATTCTAGATGTTTTTTGTTTTCTTATTTCCAAGTTAGTTTATACCATCTTTTATCATTTTCTTTTCTTTTCTTATTAAAAAAAACCTCTGGCATCAATGTTAAACATATTACTGTGCACTTACTTCTACTCAAGAATATCTACTATCTCAGACACTCTGTCAATCCTCAAGTCTCAAAAACTGACATTTTTTGTTCTATCTCTAGGCCTGCTAAGTATTATATTAATGAGGTTCACTAAAGCTCAAGCTTCTCAATCTCAATTTGATGCTCTTTGTTGAATGGTATATATTCATTTTATTCACCTGTTGTTGGTACCACAGCAAGTTTATAAGGATGGCTATGCCAGATATTTTTACTAGCATAAGTCCTATATGAGATCTTTATTGTTGTGTTATAAGCACATATTTCTCTTTTTGGAGAAATATACCAATTCCTCTGACCAAGATTCCTCTCTTCACCAGTCATTTTGTTTGCTTCTATTCTTATATCTTCCTTAGATCTAAGACTTGCTGTATTATCTGTTTTATTCTCTCATGCTTCTTAAATGTCTTCTTTGTAAGCATGTTCATTCTCTTACAACAAATGTTAGGTCTGTGATTTTGTTAAGCAACTTCGTTGTCTTTTTTTTATCATTTTGAAATTTTTACAAATTATTCTACCTTAACAGTTTCTATTTCCCCTTCAGGTATATGATGCAACCTAGCAATCTGGTTCACAAATTCATTGACCTAACTTAAACTAGTTCTTTAAAATTAATCAATAAAAACTTAATCTCTGCATCTGTTGGTTCCTCCAAGTTCTCTGGTCTATACTTATTTCTGATTAAATTGTGTGCCCCTCAAAATAGCATGTTGAAGTCCTGACCTCCAGAACGTGAACTTATCTGGAAGTAAAGTGGTTACAGAAGTAATCAAGTTAAAATGAGGGTGGACCTTAATTTAATATGGACTGGTGTCTTTATAAAAAAAAATTGGACACAGAAAAGACATATACAGAGGAGAGGTGATGTGAAGACATACAGGGAGAGGCAACCATGTGATTAGAGTGATGCATCTATGAGCCAAGGAATCTCAAGGACTGCTCACAAACATCGCAAGCTGGATGTGGAAAGGCAGAAATCTTCCCTAGGGCCATCAGAGGGAGTATGATTTGGCCAAAGACTTGATTTCAAACTTACACCTCCAAATCTGTAAATAATAACAATGATACATTTTTGTTTTTATAAACAACCTGGCTTTTGGTACTCTGTTACAGCAACCCTAGGAAATTAACACAATGCCTTCCTTTATCAGTTTCAGAATTTAGTTACATCCTACTGTTCAAGGCAACTGAAGGCTAACCCTGATACAAGAAGTGAAGAACTAGATCCCACCTCTCGGAGGAAGAAGGGGAAGGTCATATTGCGAAGGAAGGAATATGGGTGCACAAAGGTATGATTCACTGAGGCCATTATTACATTACTCCTCAATGTGATCCTTAAAAGAAAGCAAATTTGACTGGCTTTGAGAAGTCGCATAGAGGAGAAATGAGAAAAAAGTCAAGAAAATCAGATAAAAATAACAGAAATTGGAAAATGCCCAACTAAGGACTTGAAACTTATCCTTTCACAGTGAGAAGTCAATGAATAGTTGAGCAAAGGAGTCCTCCTTCTTCATAAATTCACATTATTAAAAATAAATTATACATAATTTCAGTGTGTTGTTTATATTTTTCTTGGGAATGAGGGTGTGAGAGGCAAAATAATGATGTCTAGTTTTACTAAGAAGAGAATGTATGCAATCATAACATAGATAGGGCTTTTTAGCTGAAAGACTTCCCTGAGGAGTATACAAACCTTAAAGTTATTGAAAGATGTTGAAAGACTGTATAAATTTAATCAGAACAATATCTTTTCATCCATTTCTGATAACTTCATTGCATCACAAAACACAGGACAGTGAGTCTGGCAATTGGGGAAAGAAATAAGGTTCTTTGTCAAGATCTTCTTGTGAGATTTTCAGATATTTATTTTCATGTCTTTACTTTCTATTTATTTCACCCTCCATCTGGAAGCTGATAAAAGCAAATAAACAATTTTTCTTTCACTTCACTTTCCATTTTGGGCTACAATCCTGAGGATATGTTTAATTCAAGTTATATAATTTAGTTACTAGAAAACTCATAGGCAATGATAGCTTAGTTCTATGCGACTCATAAATAAACTGTATTGGAGAATGTAGCATAAACATGAGAAATTTCTACTTCAGGTAATATCTACATCATGCTATTAATAAACCACTTTTTTAAAACTCTAATTTACACAACATTGGTTTAGTCAATTAAATTGGCTACTATAGGGAAAATTCCAAAATTGTATAATTTAGTAGTTAAAGAAAAAGGCCTTACTGTTTGCACTACACATAAGTGTAGTGCTTTGAGATGGGAAAGAACCTGATATATTTTAATCTTATTGAGAATACATGTCTAAAATTTAAATATCTTTTTTGAATGTTCATGCCAGATTATATATGTAAACTCCTGTAGATAGCCCCAGGCTCCCTAACAGTATTTTGAACAGTAAACAGCACCAATAGTGAAAAGATTTGTTGACATTCCTTGCTGGTTGCCACAGGGATAAAATCAAATTGAAATGCTCCATATACAAAAGACCAGGGATATTAACACTCAAACTATTCAGTCTGAATTCAAAATAGCCTGAATTCAAGACACTTATAATTCTATAACTTTCCATGTGTTCTCAATTTATCTGAATTCTAATGTACTTAATAACACAACTATGTGAATACAAAGGAATTGTACAATTAGAACTGCAGCCTTAAAATGAAACTATCACTTCCTATTGATTCAGAATATACCTATATTTTCTAGTTTAGTCTTCATGTAGATTTAAAAAGGAGTTTGTTTACAAAGATTATGAATGCTTTATGAGGGGTGTATGTGTGTGTATATATATATTTTGTATATATGATGCAGCAGCATTTACCAAGAAAAATATATTCCTCCCTCTTTATATTTTATTTAACCTATCAAAAATGAAAAATGGTACATTTACCCAAGTTCATTGCACAGCATGATACCTGAGAGGTAAAACAACTGAAGCTTATATTGGCTTTTTTTTTTTAATAAGGTAACTAATGAAGTTGGATATTATCAGGCTTCTTAGACAATTCACATTGCTGAAAAGTAGAATCATGATATTCAAACAACGCTGAAATTTGGGAGGAAATAGTGAGATATAAAAATAAAAGCCATGCAATTTTATGATCTAATATCCACTAAGTATTAGCATAAAAGAATAAGAAAAACTTAAAATTACCTTGTTTTTAGGCAAAATACAGTATAATATGTAAATTATATAAGGCATTAATTTTGCTTCAAGTATCATGCTTAAAAAACAGATGTCATTAATCACACATTTTTAATTTCATTAAACTTGTGTCTAAATCAATCTTTTCTTATAAATTTCAATATCTTGAATGTCATAGAAAGTCAAGTGACAGATTGCTTTGTTTCATTCAAAAGAGTCATCTATGAAGGCATATATGAAGATTTTAATTGGTTGATGATATACAAACTTTTATTTATAAGCACTTGCTGGAGTCACATAACTTCTATGTGCCACACGAAGCTACAAAGATAAGCTAATTTAAGGACCTTTATCAGGACACTCTTAAGAGAATTTAAATTCACCATGGCGACAAGATACTAACTCTTAACCTCAAAGATAAATATTTACTCAACCATTAGGCACCTACTATGCCTTCACTATCACTAGGGTGGATAGTTTCTACTTGCCAGTTACATCATCCTTCCTACTATTTACTTCAATTGATCACATCTCTGTGCTCTCTGCCATCATCCAAAGTATCTCCTTTCCCTTGCCAAACATTTAAGTAGCTCTGTTTATTTCTCAGTTCTAGATTCTGTGCACATTACTCTGTGGATTTATTACCCCTCTTTATATATCTTTGGGGTGTAAATCCTTAGCTTATTAAAATAATAATTATTCTTTGTTCTATGTTCATACTGTGTTGTATACTGTATTTATTTTTTTCTATATGCCATTGTGTTTAATTTTCATAATAAATATGTGAACCCAACAGTAGTAGCCTGACTCTCTATATCAAATCCTGGCTCTGCCACCTACTAGCATTCAATCTTGGATAAGGTACTCAACCTCTGTTTCACATTTGCCATCTGAAAATGAGTCATATACCTACTGCATGAGGTTATCATGAGAATTGAATGAGTTAATACATGTAAAGCAGTTAGAAGAGAATCTGGCACGTAATAAAATTTGGCATATACTGACAGCATGATACTATCTCCAATATATATGAGAAAATGGTTGGGAAACATCAGGTAATTTGCCAAGATCATATCACTAGAAAGGGGTGTAGAAGAGATTCAAATGTTGATCTCTATTTCTAAATCATAGTGTCTCCTAAATTGTCTTGCCTTTATCCCTTGGGCAACTTTTCTATTTCAAACACTTTTTTAAAATAGTAATTCTATAGTTCATAAAGCTATTTTATATAGTTTGTCTTATTTGATCTTCACCACTCCTAGAGATAACACCAGCCCTACATAGTTTACTTATTTCTAGGTGAAGAAACTGAGACTTAGAGGACTATATTACTTAAAGCTGGTCTCATGGAGAGAAAATAATTAATCAGGGTTTGGGATTCAGCTGTTCTGATTCCTTGCCCAAATTCTATGTTAAAACTTTTAAGAGGCAAATAGAAATAAATGAAGAGTTAATTTCATTAGCGTGTCTTTGTAGCTATTTCCTCATTTGTATGATAAGAATTACATACGTACTTCATTTCTTCATAGGGTTGTTGTAATAATTAAGTTAATCTTTTAATCTGTGTAAAGTTCTGAACACAGTGCCTGGTACATAGTCAGAACTAATTAATTAATTGTAAGTACTACACAGAGAAATGAAAGAAACAAGAAAAGGTGATGTTTTTTAAAAAATAAGATCTTGTAATATTCTCAATAGACTTAATGTCTAGTGGTGGAATAAGCTTAATCGCTTTACCTTTCAGTCTGTTCTTCAATTTATTTGCAGTTTAACTCTGCATGTGATATGAAGTAGGGATAAAGATCTATTTTTCCCATATTCCAAATTATGACTTTTTCCATAATTCCTTTAATTATCATTCTGATATCAATTGGACTTTAGATATGTCTTTTTTCCATTAGTCTGTGATTTCTCTTTTCCTTGATCATTCTTACTAATGTTAAACATTTTACCAATCTTTTATATAACAAACTTTTGATTATTTTTCTACTTCATTGACTTATATTTTTATCTTTGTATTATTTCTTTTCTTCTACATTCCTTAGGTTTGCTTTGTTTTGTGTTGTTTCTTTCTTGCCTTCTAGTTTCTAAGACAGACATGTGTATCATAGATTGTTCAGCATTTCTTCTTTTCTCACACCTGCAATTAAGGCTATATATTTCTATCTGTCACTGCTATTAATTCAGCTCACACATTAAGTTTTAAATATTTTCTACATTCTGTTTTGACATTTTTAATAATCCATGAATTATTCTGGAATATACTGCAAGCAGTTGAATTTTCTCTATCTACTCAGTATTAATTTATAGCTAATTCATTAGATAAGAGAATATTCATTAAATAATAGATAACTTTAAAACTGTGTTGTAGCTTTCTTTTTGGCACAAAATATGGTCAATTCTGCTAACTATCCAATGGTCATTTCAAA
This sequence comes from Saccopteryx bilineata, assembly GCF_036850765.1. Taxonomy (NCBI): domain Eukaryota; kingdom Metazoa; phylum Chordata; class Mammalia; order Chiroptera; family Emballonuridae; genus Saccopteryx; species Saccopteryx bilineata. The sequence goes on along the minus strand of NC_089494.1, from coordinate 92,127,175 downwards.
AAAATGTATATTCTTTATTGCTGAATACATTATTCCATCACTGTCAAATGCATGTAATAACATGTTTTCCTTATTGTAGTCTTCAGATATTACATATCCTTACTGGGTTTCTTTATTGCTTTTTATATAAGCTTTTGAAAAAGTTCAGTTAATGTCGCCCATTATGATTGTACAATTGTCTATTATCCCTTTTATTACAAACTTGCTTTATATATTTTAAAGCTATACTATTGGATATATACACATTTCTGATTTTAAGATTGTAATATTGCAATGGTGACAATCATTATAAAATTTCTCTTTTTCTCTACCAATAAACCTTTATTTAAAGTTTGCTTTGTCAGTCTAATGGGATAATTAAACTTGCCTTCTTTGGGTTAGTAAAAAAAGGCCTAGCTCTTTCTTCTCTTTGTTTCCAATATTTTTGTGTTCTAACACTGATGTAACAATCTTATAACACTATATACTTATGTTTGGTGTTTTCCATATAATGTTAAAATCTTTCTATTTAATCTATTGATCTTTATTAATTTTCTGATAATAGACTTTTATCTACCATCTAACTATATTTTCCAATTTGACCCATCTGCCTTATGTTTTCACCTTCCTTATAATCCTACTTGCATATAATAAAATATTCTAAGTTTTATATAAGTATAATTGATATATAACAAACTGAAAATAATTAAAATATGTAATTTAGTGTTACCGTGCATGCATATATCTATGAAACCTGAACTACAATAAAGATAATAAACTTAGCCATCAACATCAAATATATCTATGTGCCTTTTAATAATGATGTATTTATTTATTTATTTAGACAAATTTAACAGGGTGACATTGGTCAAACAAAGTACGTAGATTCCATACATAGATGGGACACAAAATTGAGACTCATGAACATAGATAAAAGTGCAGTGGTTACCAGGGGAAGGGGAAGGGAGTACAGGGAGGGGGTGTGGGGAAGGGGAGGGAATTAAAGAGAAACAAAATATAGGGTGACAGAAGATTATTTGACTTTAGGTGATGGGTATACAGCATAATTGACTGTCCAAATGATGTGGAGATGTTTTCTCTAAATCTATGTACTCTGGTTGACCAACTTTAATAATTCTTTACTCCTGCCCCTTCTTGCATTTCTCTACTCTAGCCACGGACAACTACTACTGATATGCTTCCTTTCACAATGTTATTTTGCATTTCCTAGAAATTTATATAAAAGGAAAAACACAATGTACACATATTATTATTTTGCTTCTTTCCCTCAACATAATTATTTTTTATTCGATATTATAGCATGCACTGATAGCTTATTTCTTTTCATTGCTGAGTTGTATTCCATTCAAAGCTTGTTTAACCATCACTTGTTTAAAGGCATATAGATTTTTTCCAGTTTTGGTTATTAGAAATAAAACTATGAAACTTATGTGCAAGTCTTTATATGTTCATATGCTTCTTTTCTCTTGAGTTTATACCTACGAGTATAGTGCCAGCATCATACAATAGTGTATCTCAGGGGTAGTCAATCTTTTTATACCTATCGCCCACTTTTGTATCTCCATTAGTAGTAAAATTTTCTAACCGCCCACTGGTTCCACAGTAATGGTGATTTATAAAGTAGGGAAGTAACTTTACATTATAAAATTTATAAAGCAGAGTTACAGCAAGTTAAAGCATATAATAATAATTACTTGCCAAGTACTTTATTTGGGATTTTCGCTGTTTGGCAGAATAAATCTTTATAAAACAACTTACTATAGTTAAATCTATCTTTTTATTTATACTTTGATTGCTCCACTACTGCCCACCATGAAAGCTGGAATGCCCACTAGTGGGCGGTAGGGACCAGGTTGACTACCACTGGTGTATCTTATCATTTAAAAGATCTTAGAAACTACCAAATTGCAGTACAAGGTGATTGTCACATTTTATATTCTTATCAGTGTTGTATGGAAAGTCCAATTCCTCTACATCTTTCCAAAAACTTGGTAGGGTCAGTATTTTCATTTTAGCCATTATAATAGGCTTGTAGTGGTGTTTCATTGTAGTTTTAATTTTTTTGTCTCTAGTGACTAATAATTTTAAATTTTTTCATATGTTTGTCTGCTATTTATGTAGCTTCTTGAGTAAAGTTTCTGTTCAATTTTTCCTCTTTTTAATTTAGTCATTTTTTATTTAGTTTTGAGAGTTTTGTAGATATTAGAGATACAAGTAAATTTAAAATATACTTTAAAAATATTTTCTCTTTTTTTGAAATAATTTTTTTGTGTGTGACAAAGACAGAGAGTAGGACAGATAGGGACAGATAGACAGAAAGGAAGAGAGATGAGATACATAAATTCTTTGTGGCAGCTCCTTAGTGGTTCATTGATTGCTTTCTTATATGTCCCTTAATGGGGGTAGGGGGTAGCTAGAGCAGAGAGAGTGATCCTTTGCTTAAGACAGTGACCTAGGGCTTCAAGCCAGTGACCTTTGGGCTCAAGCCAGTGACCACAGGGTCATGCCTATGATCCCACACTCAAGCCAGCGACAACGTGCTCAAGGTGGATGAGCCCACACTCAAGCATGTGCCCTTGGGGTTTCGAACTTTGGTCCGCTGCATTCCAGTCTTATGTTCTATCCACTGCATCACTACCTGGTCAGGCTAAAGAAATTTTCTTAATATGACACTTGCCTTTTACAATAGCATACTCTTTTAATAATGTACAATGTATCACTTTTTTCTTACAGTTTTTGGCTTTGTTCTAATATGTCAAAAGATTTTCCTATTAATTTTTTTACTGCATATTGTATAGCTTTAGGTTTTTTATTTAAGTGTGTCATCCATTTTGAATTAGTTTTTGCATATGTAGCAAAGTATAGATTGCAAAGTATAGACTGAAGTTCTTTTCTCTTTGTTTTTGTTTTAAATTTTGTTTGTTTTGTTCCACATAGGTATCTAACTATCCTGGTGAATTTACTGAAAAGATCATTCTCATTTTGTGTATTTGTTGGAAATCAGTTATTCATATATGTGTAACTATTTCTGGACTTTATACTTTATTTCTTTACTCTATATTATTCTTATACATCTGTATGAGCTTGAATATATAGTACTTTAACAGAAAGTCTTCAAGTCAGATAAGAGAATCTTCCAATTTCATTTTTATTTTGAAAAAATTATAGTTATGCTAGTTGCTTTCTGTTTCCACATATACTTACATCAATTTACCAATTTATGAAAATACTAGCTTGAATTTTTAATGCAATTGCATTGAATCTATAGATCAATTGGTGGAGAATTGTCACCATAACAATATTGAGTCTCCTAAAGCATGAATGTACTATCTCTCTTTATTAATTTATATTTTCTATAATCACTGTCAACAAATATTGTAGGGTTTAGTGTGCAATTATTTTAAATATTTTTTTAAAATTCATTTCTAGTTATTTTAAATTTTTATATTAGTTTAATGGTATAGCTTTTTAAATTTCAATTTTTATTTCTTCATTCCTAGTCTATAGAAGTACAATTGATTTTTAAATTTTGATCTTAAACTCACTTATTGTTTTTATTAATTTTAATGGAGTGACATCAATAAATCAGGGTACATATATTCAAAGAAAACATGTCCAGGTAATCTTGTCAATCAATTATGTTGCATACCCATTACTCAAAGTCAGATTGTCCTCTGTCACCTTCTATCTAGTTTTCTTTGTGCCCCTCCCCCTCCCCTTCCTCACTCTCTCCCTCTCCTCCCCCCTCCACCCCCATAACCACCACACTCTTGTCCATGTCTCTTAGTCTTTTTTTTATGTCCCACTTACGTATGGAATAATGCAGTTCTTGGTTTATTCTGATTTACTTATTTCACTCCATATAATGTTATCAAGATCCCACCATTTTGTTGTAAATGATCCGATGTCATCATTTCTTATGGCTGAGTAGTATTCCATAGTGTATATGTGCTACATCATCTTTTTCCAGTCTTCTATTAAAGGGCTTGTTGGTTGTTTCTATGTCTTGGCCACTGTGAACAATGCTGCAATGAACACGGGGCTGCATTTGTCTTTATGTATCAATGTTTCTGAGTTTTGGGGGTATATACCCAGTAGAGGGATTGCTAGGTCATAAGGTAGTTCTATTTTCAGTTTTTTGAGGAACCACCATACTTTCTTCCATAATGGTTGTACTACTTTACATTCCCACCAACAGTGAATGAGGGTTCTTTTTTCTCCACAGCCTCTCCAACATTTGCTATTACCTGTCTTGTTAATAATAGCTAATCTAACAGGTGTGAGGTGGTATCTCATTGTAGCTTTGATTTGCATTTCTCTAATAACTAATGCAGATGAGCATATTTTCATATATCTGTTGGCCATTTGTATTTCTTCCTAGGAGAAGTGTCTGTTTATGTCCTCTTTCCATTTTTTTATTGGATTGTTTGTTTGTTTGTTGTTGAGTTTTATGAGTTCTTTGTATATTTTGGATATTAGGCCCTTATCTGAGCTGTTGTTTGAAAATATTGTTTCCCATTTAATTGGCTGTCTGTTTATTTTGTTGTCAGTTTCTCTTGCTGAGCAAAAACTTCTTAGTCTGATGTAGTCCCATTCATTTATCTTTGCCTTCACTTCCCTTGCCTTAGGAGTCAAATTCATAAAATGCTCTTTAAAACCTAGGTCCATGAGTTTAGTACCTATGTCTTCTTCTATGTACTTTATTGTTTCAGGTCTTATATTTAGGTCTTTGATCCATTTTGAATTCATTTTAGTACAAGGGGACAAGCTGTAGTTGAGTTTCATTCTTTTGCATGTAGCTATTCTGGAACGTTTTTTATTAATTCTTTAAAAGTTAAACAATTGCCTGACCAGGCAGTGGTACAATATAGCATCAGCCTATAATGCTGAGGACCCAGGTTCAAGACCTGAAGGTTGCCAACTTGAGCATGGACTTACCTGGCTTGAGTGTTGGCTCACCAGATTGAGTGCAGGGTTACTGGCTTGAGCGTGGGATCATAGACATGACCCCATGTCAGTGACTTGAGCAAGGGGTCACTGGTTTGGCTGAAGCTCCCCAGTCAAGGCACATATGAGAAGGCAATCAAAGAACCACGAAGGTGCTGCAATGAACAACTGATGTTTCCCATCTCTCTTCCTGTCTGTTTGTCCCTATCTGTCCCTATCTCTGTCTCTGTCTCTCTCACTTAAAAAAAAATAAAAGAAGTTTAGACAATTATGGAATCTACCAATAAGAACAGCTTTACTTTTTTTGCATATAGGCTTAGAGTTTTCTTGGTGGGATGGTTTTAAATTCTGAGTTGAATTTCATTAATTGACTTCTCAAACAACTTCAACTCCTGCAAAATTTGTCTCTGTCTCTTCAAGTTATTGAAACTGCTTATTTCTCTTTGAGGACCTTCCCACTGTCTCCAGTTACAGCTTGTACAATCTCATACTATTTTTCCTGGTAATCATGGTGTTGTCTAATATTCAATATCTGAAATTCATTACATTTCTAAAGTTGTTACCACATTCTGAGACAAAGCAGAGGTATCAGAATTTCCATTATGTAAAGTCTTCCATTTAAAAAAACATTTCCTCTACTTGATCTCTCTTCCAAAATCACTTATACTAGTTTAAAATAAATTTTAAAGCATTATTAGTTTTCAAACCAAATTTATATAAAGTATTGCCTCCCAATCTAACATTATATAATTATTTTATTCTTAATTATAAAGATGATTTCATAGTACTATTAGGTGTTACCCTGGTGCAAAAAGATGTGACATAATTTTGAGGGGTTTTATATGTTTAAATCTTGGATTTGTGTTCACTTTCCAAGCCTTATTATCCTTTCTGCATTTTAGGCCAAAGTGTGGATGAAAGCAATCTCTAAAAATAAAAGCTTTTCCATTGTTTGGGAGTAATTAACTGAAATCAATTAATAATTATTATTCTGTCAAGACATGGAGATGTCACTGGATAAAAAGATTTTCTCTTCAGTTTTCTACCCTATTCCCATCTAGTTTCAGTAAAGGAAGATATCAAGTTCTCATCAGAAAGAATTTTAAAGTCAATAATTACCAAGGAGTACAAATCTCCCTGTTCTTCAATAATGTCAGCAGTTCACAAAATTAAGATCAGCATAATAAAGAAAATTTATAAGTTTGTCTTGGCCTTTTAGAAAAAAAATGTAAATATTAACATGGCCATTTACAAAAAAAAATGTTATAAAGGCTCATGTGCATAATTGAAGTACGTATGTTGTACATTTCGAGGAGCAGAAACAGTTTTTTATGTCATAATATCTCAGTTCTTCACTTACCACTATTTGAACAGGTTTTTTGACAGTGAGTGCATTAAAACCTTCATAAATTTTAAGAATTCTATCTATAAAAGAAGAAAATTCTATTTTCTGATGGTCAAATTAATATTGAATCTTAAAAGACCACTATGAATATTATGATGAAAAATATAAAGTCAACATAAATTCAATATTTCTGACTATCTAGATTATGGTCTTAATTTTCATCTACTATTATTATAGATATAAAAATAAACTAAAACCATATTTATTTGAAGCAGACAAGTTAAAATATTTCAATATGGAAAAATTTGGGCTTGAATGCTATCTATGTACTTTAAAAAATTGAAACAAGGCGGCACCCTTATTAGTGGTTTTGAGTAATGAAAATATGAGAAAAATTCAGGTGTGTGTTTGACTCTTGCCCAAGCATAACTGATGTTTCCCAAGCAAGCATAACATCAGAAGTATTATGAAGTAAATGATACAGGTAGTAGCAAATGCAATTCATTCTTATTTAACATGAAATAAACTAAGCATCAAATCAGAAAGCTTAGAATACTATATACTGAAATCAATATATAAGTAAGTGAAGCTTCCCAAAAAAGTTAAAACATGGTTTTCATACTAAACTTGACAGCTTTTGAAACCATGTTTTTTTTTTTCATTTTATCAATTTTTTTTATAAATTAAAGAACTTTAAAGACTAGGGAACATGCAGTCAGTAGATGAGAGACAGAGAGCCAAAACTGGGTCAACAAACTAAGTGCATGTCCTGATCCAGGTCCAAGACCTTTTACTTCAGATCCATGGGCTCCATCCTTAGTAAAGACATGATAACAGATCACAGCACCCTCTTCCTCCAATATGTGACTAAATAGAAAAATCAACTTAAATTCTGACAAAATTTACTGAACTGTCTAAAGAAAGATGTGCAACTCATATCATATTCTTTAAACAGAGGTGGTCAAAAGGGAAAAAATAGAGGTGTGAATGTATTTAAGCAGAGTTAACGATATTCACCCTACTTAAGTAATAGTGGCAGAATAAGAAGAATGAATTGACAAAATTCTGACTATTCTTACTGAACCCAAATTTTAGATTAAGAACAAAGGTGGGGGTGGGGTGGGAGAGGAGTCTGAGAAAGTAAACTTGAGTCTGAGGGAAAATCTCAAGACCAAAATCCCCTACTTATGGACTCAATATTTTATTAGATGAGGGAGTTTCCAAAGGGTTTGTCATTTTTAGCTTTATAACCTGGAAGAAAAATAAGACAGTGAGCAAAAAATAATCATAAACATAAAAAGTTAATTACTTTCAGGGGTGTGTTAGTCTTAAGATAGGTCCATAAATTCTTAGATCTTACTTCCTTTGGTGGAGCTTAATTTCCTTCTCCTTGAGCAGTTATCCTCTGCTGGTGCCATCACTGACCACTGTGCCTCTTTGTGGCAGGTTATTCTTCTTGCTAATTTACAGATCTACAGTACAAAATAAGCTATATTTGAGAAACTTTCCTTAGGTGATTACTCCAAAAGGGCCTCATCTATACCTGCACCAAATTTAGATGGCAACATTCTAGACTCTGAAATGAAGGTAGAAAGAAATGAAAATTTTGGGGTCTTATAGGAGGGAAATGAACTTTGCAAGTGGCATGTGAGAAGAAACTGGAGGTCAGAGGCTGACTGTGGTGGTCTAAATTATGCAAGAAAATTATTTGATCCTCTTTTTTTTTGTTAGAGCCTAATCCCCTGTCCTTGGAGTGTGGCCTATACAAAATGAATACATTCTGGCAGAAATTATAGAATATGACTGCCAGTATAGATCAAAGAGGCTTTGTGGTATCCACATTTTTCTCTTTCGGATTTCACTTGGAGAAAGCTATCTGCTATGAAGTAAGGATAGTCTATCAGTTCCATGGATATGCCCACATGGTGAGAAACTGAGGTCCCTGGCCAACAGTTAGCCTAAAACTGAATGTTCTGCCAGCAGCCACATAAATATGTTTGGAAGCTGCTTCTGCAAACTCAAGAAAGCCTTCAGTTCCACAACACACTGAACGGAAGACTTCATAGTTCACTGCACATTGGCAAAGGACTCAAGAAGACTTCTGCCTTGAAATAAGGTAAAATTAACCCTAAAGAGAATTCTGCTTCCACTTAACAAGGCTTAAAAGCAACAACTGAAGATACAAACTGATTCCAAGTAATACTGTGTTCTAGAACAAAGCATAAAACTTTTCACAGAAGTATAAAAATAGAACTCAACAATGTAACATTGATGATATCTAGAATCTAATAAAATTATTAGATAACCTAAGACCTAGTTCTCTATAATACATAAAATGGGGGAGGGGACTCAATCTGTCAAAATAATGAAATGATACAGATAATAGAATTTTTACACAAAGACATTAAATCAGTTGTTATAATTATAGTTGATGTAGTCAAGAAAGCAGAGAACAGATTGATCATGTTAAATATAGACATGGAAGATAAAAATCCCGTATCAGAGGTGAGAGCTATGACTTTTTTCATAAAGTTCTGGAATCTTGAAAAGAGACCTGTAAATATTCATTCAGTGGGGTGGGGGATAGAAGGCTGAAAAAACTTTTTTTGCATATGCAGAATGCCATTTGTGTATTTCAAAAATACCCATAAAACAATGCCATATACTGTCAGTTCTGCTATCATGCTTATTTTAAAAATAATTTGTTATTGGCACAACTGATATATTAGAAAACAATTTGAGTAATAACACAAATTTCATAATTGCTTTTTCTTTTTTCTTTTTTTTTTGGGGGGGGTATTTTTCTGAAGTAAGAAGCAGGGAGGTAGAGAGACAGACTCCCGCATGCACTTGACCAGGATCCACTCAACATGCCCACTAGGGAACAATGCTCTGCCCATCTAGGGCATTATTTTGTTGCAACTGGAGCCAATCTAGCACTTAAAGTGGAGGCCATGGAGCCATTCTTAGCACAGGCCAACTTTGTTCCACTGGTACCTTGGCTGTAGGAGAGGAAGAGAGAGAGAGAGAGAGAAAGGAGAGGGAGAAGGGTGGAGAAGAGGTGGGCACTTTTCCTGTGTGCCCTGGCCAGGAATTGAACCTGGAACTTCCACAGACCGGGCTGACACTCTACCACTGAGCCAACCAGCCAGGGCCTCATAATTTCTTACATATAATTTTATCTATGAGACTAAGTAAAAACAGAAAGTCAGCCAATCTTTATCCACATATCATACACACAAACACACACCTCAAAATCCACCAACTTAGCAATGATTTCTGAGATGAAGAAATAAACTAGGTAGGATTAAAAGCCATGTCGATGTTGCAGAAGAAAGATTATTGAACATAAAATTTTATCAATAAGATGATACAAAAGAAAACACAGAAGGAGCCTGACCAGGCAGTGGCACAGTAGACAGAGCATCAGATTAGGATGCAGAGGACCCACGTTCAAAACCCCAAGGTTGCTGGCTTGAGCATGGGCTCATCATGCTTGAGCCTGGGCTGGCCAGCTTGAGCACAGGGTCGCTGGCTTGAGCCCAAAGGTCGCTGGCTGGAGCCCAAGGTTGCTGGCTTGAGCCCAAAGTAGCTGGCTTGAGCAAGAGGTTGCCCACTCTTCAGTAACCTCCCTGGTCAAGGCATATCTGAAGAAGCAATCAATGAACAACTAAGATGCCCCAATGAAGACTCTCCCTTCCTGTCTGTCCAGCCCTATCTGTCCCCCTCTCTTTGTCTATGTCAAAACAAAAACAGAAACAAAAAACACAGAAAGATAAAAGAATCAGTGGTGTACACACAAAACAGTGAAAATATAATGTGTTGTAGAATTGTGCGACTGAAATCTGTATAAGTTTGTTAATCATGTTACCTCAATAAATTCAATTTAAAAAAGTTAAAAAAAATAAAATCAGTTCTGTGGGACATCATCAAGTGACCTGATCTACATGTGAAAGATGACTTCAGGAAAAAGACAGACATAAAACATAGTTAGAGAAAAAACTTTTAATTTATCCAAAATCTGGTAAAAATAATAAACCCACAGATCCAAAATACTCAACAAAATTCAAGCAAAAAATATGAAGAAAACTACAGCTAGGCCCATTATAAAACCAATGATAGAAAACAATGTTCAATATGAGGAAAAGTAAAAGAAATCAAGCTTAAAAAATATATCAGATATAAATCTGCATCTAAACAAAGGAATAAAGAATACTGAAAATAGAAATTCAATACTTATAAAATATATTTATCTTATTATTTAAATTTCTATAAAGGTAATGGACCATCTATCAAAAAAGAAACTTATGGCACGCTCACAAGGCCCTGTATGAGAGTTTTGGTCTCCCCACATTCTTGACAACACTTGGAATTGTCTGTAATTTTTATTTCATTCCTTATGGATGGTGTATATTGAAATCTCATTTTTCACATGTTGTATTTCCTTAGTTACTAGTTAGTTTGAGCCCTTTTCATGTTTACCAGCCATTTGGATAAACTGTGTTGTGAAGCGTTGTACAAATTCTAACTGCTTCTCTGCAGGAATTTTTGTGCTTGTTGATTTGGAAGAGTTCTTTATTCTACAGGAAAAGCACCTAACAACTATGGTATAGACAGCACATTCTATACTAAGAGCTTTAAATGCATAATTTCTTTGTATCTTTTTCAATGATTATAAAAGGTAAATGTGATAATCTATGTCCAACAGAGAAATTTCTGGGCCTTAAATAAGTGAGAAAACTTGCCCAAGGTCACACTGTCCAAGGAAATGGCACCATTTGCATTGAATAATTTCTGATCATGAATACAAGATAAGCTGAAGTTCATGAAGAGAAAATCTTGAGGCTTAATCACAAAAGAGGTACCAAATGACAAAGATTCAAAAAGGAACTGAGGGTTTTCTTTTATTTTGAGGGATCAGTTTTTGTTCCATTCTCAGATATGTCACAGGGAAGTGTTATTTGCTAAACTTACAATACAAAGCATCAAGTTATTTCTCAACACAATATGTGTCATATAGAAGACACTCAGAAAATATTTTCTGGATTTAAAAAAGACTTTTAATTTTACTTTCTGTATAAGCACAGTGAACTTCTAAACTGTTAATGCAAAATGTCTGTACTCAAATCTATTAAGAGGGAGAAAAGAAATAAAATAGTGCCTATGTAGTCAGTGTCAAGTAAGCACATTATACAATGCAATGCATGGCTCTGTAGCACCTTTTCAGTAAAAAAAAAAAAAATAGCTTGATGTATGTTTAAACCTAAAAAATAATTCACTGGTACAGTATTTAACAACAACAACAACAAAAAAGCTGACCTTTTTTCTTTCTTAACAATTCACACCTGCAGACAAAACTGTTCTAAGTAAGTATACCAGGTACCTACTCCAATCACAACTAAATTTTAAAAAAATCACACTCTAAAGTAAAACTAATATTCTGAAAAATATATGTGCTATGTAAAAATGTATAAAGATCTAAAGTGAAAGAGTTTTTCTACTTTTTCTTTCCATCGCTAATCATAAACAACCATAGTTTGGGCTATCTTTACATGTTTTTCTAAATTCAGATATACAAAGTTCTTTCCCCTACTTTCTTATCTTTTCAGGAAAAGTCAGTGTCACAGCTTCTTTCCAGAATCTGGAGCACACAACCACTGCTGAGAACTTGACCTATTGCAGTCTTGCTTTTCTCAGAGTCAGATTCTTTATGGAGGAAGAGGCCGCCCCACGGGGCTATAGGTAATTGAGAGATATTCTCCTTCCCCACAACCTCATCAGCAGATAGAATTTATTGGGAAAGCATAGTGTAAAAGCAAGTCCATTGTCCACACAGGTAAATGTTTTACTCTAAGGACATGAAAAAATGTATAATCTATATATAAACTCAATGTAGTTCCACTTTCTGTCTCCTACTGTAAGTTCTTCCTATAAAAAAAATTGCTCGAAAGCACATGTAAAATTATACTAAAGACAGGATAAGGCCATCTTTAAATTTGACTGGAAAACAGAATTCTCTATAAAGTGGGTAGAACAACAGAGAACAGTATTTGACTTAGAGTTCCTCTGTGAAGATTCCTACTGGACGAGACTCATATAAACTCTTTACAAAGATTAGGGTGCTGGTACAATAGGCCTAGCTAACACCAGATCTTAACCAACACTCACTCCACAGTGGAAAAGTCATTTCTAATATTCCTCTTGTTAACTACATATATCTCAAATGCAGATTCAGAGATATTTGCAGCCTTTGCTTTAGTTTCTCCTAAAATGTGGAAGCTTAATTAGCATATTTCATACACTACCAATTGCACCACCGTACAGTATTGCTTCAAGTGTTATAAATACTATAGAGAGATATAACCTTCAACCAACCAACACAGTTGATAGGCTGCAGAGATATGACTCCCGCATCATCTGTGAAAGGGTCCTGCCACAGCCTTATTTCTTAAGAAAGCAAAGCCTCAAGCTCCTGCTTTGACCAGAAGATTGTTAGGTGGTATTTGCACCACAATAGCATTCCCTGTGCCATGGTCCCCATCACAGACAGGTGCTTAGATGAATTCTCTTGTTGGGGCACGTCTGCGATATCTGATCTCTGCGTTAGTTAGGCCTATTTCCAGCAGCCCTGTACCCAGAACCTCCTAGGCAGGAGTATCGTGGGCATATCCCAGAAGAGTGCCAATCTCAGTTTCTTAAAGCGAGAGCCAGACTCTGTTCCTTGACTTTCTCCCAACAACTTCCCATTGTTATTACTTTCTAACCCTTAGTAGCAAAGCTCCCTCTTATACATTTCTGGACAATGAAGCTTTGTTGACAATAATGAGCTTATACATTTAATGAACAAAAAGGTTTAAATACAGTTTTTTTTCCCCCTCAACAGATTGCACTTTTTAGGCAATTTCTAATTTCTTTAACCCTTTAACAGTTTAGGTTGTTTATATCCCCTCTTCATATACACAGAGATACTGCCAAGAGAGCTGGGATTTTGAAATGATAGTAAAATAAAATGTTTACTTTCTCCTAAGGAAAAAAAAAAGCCAAATTTGCTTCAGTGAAGAGGCCTTCTCCTAATGGTGAGAAGCAGGATTTTCTGTGAGATTTCTGTCCTTTGAGTAGGAAAAAAGCACAAGTTTATTTTCTGAAGGTATTTTTCTACATTTATGTCTATGATATCAGTTTTTAGTAAATACATGGAATATCTTGCTTAACAATCTAATTTAGAAATTATAAAAAATGAACTCCATCTTTATATAAAAATATAATACTTTATATAAATATATATTACATATACATATATATGAGGTATGAAACTTTTGGAGGATGTAGAATTATTTTGTATCATGTTCTCGTTTTTCACAAAGATGCATTTAATATATAGTTACTGAAAGCATAGTCTATGTGTTAAACATTGTTCTAGGAACTGAATATTCACTGGTGAGCAGAGAGTGAACTGCCCTCATGAAGTTCTCACTGAAGTAGCTCACATCACACATTATTCTGTAACTTTTATCCCTTATTAAAAACATGTAATGTTAGAGAAGAATTCTAAGTAATTAATGCCTATACTTCTCCCTCCAGGAGAGGAGCTTAAATTACCCTCATCCTTTCTTGAATGTGGGCTACATTTAGTGATTTTTCTTCCAAAGAGTTGGGTATGAAAAGGGGAAAGACAAAATTTCAGAGTGGAGAGACCTGGCAAACACTAGACAGGACATCAAGTTTAATATCATCAGTGATAAGTCATGTAGATACCATATGCCCTTGATATAATATACGAGCATGTAGTCTGCCTCCCCAAAGGCCATAACCCCTGTCTATGAGGATAAAAACATAAGACAAATTCCATCTGAAGGTCATTCTACAAAATATCTATTCTCAAGACTACCAAGGTCCTCAAAAACAAGGAATTCAAAGAAACTGTCATAATTTACGGACATCCAACTGAATACCCAGGCATAACAACTGAATACCCAGTTACTGAATGAGATCATGGACCAGAAAAATGACATTAGGTAAGAACTAGTAACATAAATAAAGTGTTTAATTTAGTTAATAGTAGTGTCCTAAAACTGGTTCCTTAATGGTGTCAAATATACTATAGTAATGTAATAACATGTTAATAGCATGAGAAAGGGTGAGAGGTATATGAGAAATCTCTGTATTATCTCATAATATTTCTGTGGGTGGAGCGCAGAGCGTATTCTTAGCAGCTGTGGCTGATGCAGTGCTGTGAGAATACTCCAGCTCCCAGAAGCCTCCTGGGCATACCCAGGAAGGAAGCTTGCCCGCTATAAGGAAGTGATTTAGCGCCAACCATGCCACTCCCTGATCTTTTCAGCCATTGGCTATGAAGGACACACTGTAACACCCCATAGGCTGAACCCATGTATATAAGCTAGCTTACTTCCTGGATAAAGTGGATCTGCGTCACTGAATCTGGTTCCCAGAGTTGGTTCTTTGCGTCTCCGTCATCCTCACCCCCGGCAGGACTTGTCCACATATTTCTGTAAAAAATATTCTAAATTTTTTTGTAAATATATATAAATATTTAAATATATAACTATATATGCCCATATATACTGTTCAAAAAAATTAGGGGATATTTATATATTTATAGATATATATCATTTTCATTATCGTTTTATAATTTTATTTTGCTTTGCTTTATTGTGCTCCAAGGATGTTGCCTTTTTTACATATCAAAGGCAAGATCCTCTACCAGTAAAAAGATCACAACTTGCTTTCTTGCAATGGCATAAAACTAAAACTGCAATATCTCCAATATTATATAGATAGATGATATATATATATATATTATATTATATATATTATATTATATTATATATATATATATATATACACACACACACACATATATCCAAGTTGTTACCATTTCTAATATTTACTTCTTTGTGGAGGTGCAGGTTCCAATAGGTATTGTTTTCCTTTTTTATTTTTACTTTTGACAGAGACAGAGAGAGACAGAGAGAGGGACAGATAGGGACAGACAGACAGGAAGGGAGAGATATGAGAAGCATTAATTCTCCGTTGTAGCTCCTTAGTTGTTCAGGGATTGCTTTCTCATATGTGCCTTGATCTTGGGGGGTTTACAGCAGAGAGAGTAACCCCTTGCTTGCTCGAGCCAGTGACATTGGGCTCAAGCCAGTGACCATGGGGTCATGTTTATGATCCCACACTTAAGCCAGCAATCCCTCATTCAAGCTGGTGAGCCTGTGCTCAAGCCAAATGAGCCCGCACTCAAGCCAGCAACCTCAAAGTTTCAAACCAGGGTCCTGTGAATCCCAGACTGATGCTCCATCCACTGTGCCACTGCCTGGTCAGGCTGTTTTCCTTTTCTTGAAGACTTCATTTACCATTTCTTGTCCTTTAGGTCTACTGATGATGAAATTTTTTAGAGTTTTTTTATCTTGTTTTTTTATGTCTATGAAACTGTTTCATTTTCACTTTGAAAAGCCTTTTTACTGGATAAAGAATTATGTGAACAAATATACAAAGATATTGCTATACTATTTTCTAGCTTATATTGTTTTTGACAAGAATTCTGCTACCATCTTTATCTTTGTTTCGATGTATAGTATATGTGCTTTTTTCCCTCTGGATCTTTTATAATATCTACCTTATATCACTGGTCTTAATCTTGTGTGTGTGTGTGTGTGTGTGTGTGTGTGTGTGTGTGTGTGTATTTTTCTGAAGTTGGAAACGGAGAGGCAGTCAGACAGACTCCCACATGCGCCCGACCGGGATCCGCCCGGCATGCCCAGCAGAGGGTGATGCTCTGCCCATCTGGGGCATCGCTCTGTTGCAACCAGAGCCATTCTAGCACCTGAGGCAGAGGCCATAGAGCCATCCTCAGCACCCGGGCCAACTTTGCTCCAATGGAGCCTTGGCTGCAGGAGGGGAAGAGAGAGACAGAGAGGAAGGAGAGGGGGAGGGATTGAGAAGCAGATGGGTGCTTCTCCTGTGTGCCCTGGCCTGGAATTGAACTCGGGACTCCTGCATGCCAGGCCGACGCTCTACCACTGAGCCAACCAGCCAGGGCCAACTGGTCTTAATCTTATATTACTTTATAACCCTTAGTAGCAAAGCTCCCTTGATTATGTTGTTGATTATGATGTTCTTTATGTGCAATTTTCTTTATATGTTTTGTATTTGGGATTTGTTGAGCTTTATGGATCTATAGATGTATAGTGAGCTCATCAAAAGTTAAATCTGCCCTGGCCATTTGGCTCAGTGGTAGAGCATCGGCCTGAAGTGTAGAAGTCTGGGATTTGATTCCTGGCCAGGGCACACAAGAGAAGCACCCATCTGCTTCTCTACCCTTCCCCCTCTCTTTTCTCTCTCTCTCTCTCTTTCTTCCCCTCCTGCAGCCAAGACTCCATTGGAGCAAAGTTGGCCTGGGCTCTGAGAATGGTTCCCTGGTCTCCGCTTCAGGCACAAGAATGGCTCTGGTCACAGTGGAGCAACAGCCCAGATGGCATATGCGGGAGTCTGTCTCTCTGCCTCCCTGCTTCTCACTTCAGAAAAATACCAAAAAAAAAAAAAAAAAAAAGTTAAATCCACCGCCCATAAGCTGTGAATGAGACTTTATTTGGATAAAATGCATTTTCAGATGCAATTAATTTAAAAATCTCAAAATAGAACATGCTAAATTATTTTGATATGCACTAAATCCAATTACAAGTATCCTTATAAGAGAAAGAGAGAGATTTAAAATCCACAGAAGTATATGTTAACATGGTGGTAGAGACTAGAGTTATGCAGTTACACACCAAGTAATTCTGGGAATAACCAGAGGCTAGAAGGGGCAAGGAAGGTTTGATTTCCGCCTAGCACCTTTAAAGAAAATATGGTCTTGCTGACACTTTGATCTAGAACTTCTGTTGTCCTAAGCCGTCAAGTTTGTGGTCATTTGTTAAAGAAGCCTAAGAAAACTAATAGTATGTGTTTATGTTTTTAATTAAATTTGGGAAAATTCCTCAATTTATTGAGGAAACTATTATTTCCTCAAATATATTTATTGCCATATTCTCCTTTTGTAAGACTCTGATTACATGTATAATTAGCCAGTTAAATCTTCCCCAAAGTTTCGGTATTTATTTCTCTTTTTTCTCTCTGCAGTTTGTTTCATATCGTTTCAATTACTATGTTTCCAAATTCACTAATTTTTTTCCAGTGTTATAACTTGTTATTAATCTTTTAATGCCATTGTATAGTAACGTAATCATCTGTGTTATCTCTGGGTGTTTTAATGGATTTTGAATAATCTTCACTTCGCTAATGATCATTTTGATGGGATGCTAGAAATTGTGACTTACTCTGCTCAGGCCACTATAACAAAAACACCATAGATTCAGCTGGTTAAACAACAAATAGTGTTTCTATTTTGGAGTCTGGGAAGTTTAAGATCAAGGAACTGAGAGATCTGATATCTGTTGAGACCCTCTTCCTTGTTCATAGACGGGCATCTTCTTTTCATGTCCTCACATGATGGTAGGCATGAGAGAGCTCTCTGGGGAATCTTTTATAAACAGTACTAATCCATCACAAGGGTATGACCTAATCACCTACCACAGGCCCCACCTCCTGAAACTTCCATATAGGAGATTAGATTTTAGTATATCAATTTTGTGGAAACATAAGCAGCCAATTTATAGTATTGTTAGTTTTAAATTTTAGGTGCTATGTTTTTAATCCCTATAAATATTCTTGGAGTTTGTTCTGAGAGGTAATAGTTACTTTGAAGCAATTCTATGTATTTGCCTCTTGCTTTTCTGCTTACCAGACCAAAGTAGCAATTTGTTTCAGTTTAATTTTCCCCAGGACAGAGGCAATTCCATTTTTAGTACCAGTTCTCCATGTATCATGAGGCTTTCAACTCTGTCTTTGGGAACAGTCATTCTTCTTGTCCCTGTAATATATTCAGCCACAGTTTCTCCTCATCCTGGCCTCAAGTCGTAACCTCAGACACAAGTACTGATCAGTACTCTGCTGCATTTTTTATGGGACCACCTGAAATGAATTCTCCCTTTGCAGCTCTCTCCTATCTGGTGTTCTGTTTGGCGAAATCTTGCTACCTTGCATACCTGAAATCATAGTAAAGCCTCCTCAACTAAAGAAGTTCACTGCATTGACCTGGGTCACTGAAGTTGCTGTGACTTAACCCTGGGCTTGCCTTATCAAGGCACTGATGCTTCCTGCTCTTCCCCCCTTCTCTCTCTCTCTCCTCTCTAAGATGAATAAATAAAATCATAAAAAAAGAAAGTAAGGCTAATCTACTGTACTTTATTTAGGTCTGTCTTCCCTGTACCCTGACTTGAAAACTTTATCCAAGAAATGAATTTGTTGAATCATAGGGTGTAAGTCATTGGTTTTCAATCTCTCATAAAATGCTGCCCTTTTTTGACTAATAGCCAATGTCTCAAGTGCTTTTGCTTCTTACATATTTTCCGCATGATTTTTTGTTTGTTTGTTTTAGTTGATAGACTAAATCCCATTCCATTTTACTACAATTTGACTAGAATCAAAATTTATTCTTACTAGCTGATTTCATGATGGATATTTTAGATAATAATATGTAGAACCTCTAGAAGAAGTTATATTCTTACAAATACACATTTACCTTTGGCAAGAAAAAAAGAGTAGCAGCATATCACCTTGACACTGTAGAGGTTGGGGTTTAAGCTTTATTTGAGCTGATATACTTTATTTTTGTCCATTGTCCTATAGTATAGTATGTCTGAGGTTTGAAAGAAAAGCTGACCATTTTTACCAAGTCCTTGTAACTAGGCAGGACATGAACTCCAAACTGTATCTTTATACAACTAGAAGCTGATGAAGTCTTTATACAGCTCTTCATTCTTTAAACTATAGTTTTCTGCTGAGTTCTTTGGAGTATAACCTTATGATATGCAGATTAGGAATCATCTTTTTGAAATAAATTTTATGCAAATATTGTGACTCCCAATTCTGTGGCTTCTTCTGACATTTTTCTCCTTAACTTTCAGATTCCCTGGCAAACTCCAACACTGCTCTCTCTTTTACTTGGGTAAGTGAGACTACTGTTGATTGTAGGATTCATCTGTACCCAGGGGATCTGAGGAATGTCTTCAGTGAAAAGCTTGTTATATATTGAACTTACTTAGTATTTTTCCTTCCTTCAAGAAGCATTACTTGCTAATTTGTTTCTTTTTTACTTCAGTTTTCTTCAGGGCCTTCAAATACTTGTCTTTTCTATTTTGTCTGGCTTTCATAATTGTTATTGGCAGGAGATTTATCTGTACTCTGCCATGACAACAACCAGTACTCTTTCTGTTATTTGGAAAGCTTTTAAAAATACCAATGCTTGGGCTTCACTCCAGACTAATTAAATCAGAGTATCTGCAAGTGAGGTCCAGGCATCCGTATTTTTAAATTATTTCCAAGGGATTGAAGTGTGCATACAGAGCTGAGAACAACTGATTCTAGGTTGACTAGTCCTGGTGGTTGGCCTAGAATTCTGTTATTCAAATCAAAGTCCTTATGGTCCAGACCTTAGAAACAAATTTCACTGCAAGAGTTTTAATAGAAAAATAAAGAGTTGCTTGCTGGTCCTGAGGAGCAGGAGGAATTTCTTACAGCAGTATCACTTTTCTTTCTTTAGTTTCAATGCATCAATGGCAATTTCCACAGATGCTCACTCTCCTTATTAAGTGAGGTAGACTCATGGCAATCACCACAGCTATAACTGAGAGGAGGAACTGGCCTACTTCTTCCACACCCCTTCAATTTACCCTGAGATTTTCCCAATGCTCATTTCCACTTCTAACATATACTACCTCTTGAATCAGGGCTATTCCAGTGTTCTAATGGAAAAGTATACATTTTGAATTATTTTAAGACATAAGGGTTTAGGCTTCTTGGATAAAGAGGTTGGGATTCTAAGTAATCCCTTAGTTTTATTACTTCCAACTTTTTCTTAATATTTAAGATTTGTGATGGGATTCTTAGTAGATTTATATTACATTTATAAATGTGTTCTTAATTTTATATTTCTTGTGTAATGTTAATAAATCTGGGTTGAATGTAAAGAAGTCAGTCATAATGACCAAGTAGTTTTAGGTTACACAACAAAATATTATGGCTCAGACAGATGTAGACTGATTTTTTATTTCTATTGTATTTATAATATTTCCTCAGCCTCTCCCCAATTCTTAAGAAAAAAAACAACATATAGGTCATGAAATTAGAGAGAATACACCTCAACATAATAAAGGCCATGTATAACAAACCCATAACCAACATAATACTCAAATGAGCAAAAATTAAAAGTGCTTTCCTTCAGATTGGGAACAAAACAGGGATATCCCCTGTCACCATTCTTATTTAACATAGCTTTGGAAGTCTATGCCACAGCAATCATACAAGAAGAAAAAATAAAATGCATCCAAATTAGAAAGGAGAAGTAAAACTGTCATTATTTGGATGACATGTTACTGTATATAGAGATGCCTAAAGATTATACCCAAAATCTACTAGAACTTATTAATGAATTCAGTAAAGTAGCAGGATACAAAATAAATTTCTAGAGATTAGTTGCATTTCTGTATACCAACTAAGAAAACAATTCCATTTTAATTGGATTAAAAAATACTTAAGACTAATTTTAACCAATGTAAACACCTGTATTTGAAAAATTATAAGACATTGAAAAAAGAACCTGAAGAAGATACAAATAAGTAGAACTATATATTATGTTCATAAATAGGAAGAATTAATTTCATTAAAATGTCCACACTACCAAAGCAATCTACAGACTCAAGACAATTCTTAACAAGATACCAATGTCATATTTAACAGAATTAGAACAAATATTTCAAAAATTTACATGGAACCAAAAAAGACTCTGAATAGCCACAGCAATCTTGAGAAAGAAGAGCAAAATTGGAGGAATCATGCTACCTGATATCTAACTATACTACAAGGCCATAGTAATCAAAATAGCATGATACTCACCTAAAAACAGACATATATTATAGATCAACAGCAAAGAATAGGGAGTCCAGAAATAAGCCGGCGCCTGTAGGGTCCATTAATATTTGATGACAGAGGCAAGAACATAGGATAAAAATAATCTATTAAATAAAGGGTGATGGGAAAATTAGACATGTACAAAAAAATAAATAAATCTAGACTATCTTCTAACACCATACACAAAAATAAACTCAAAATGAATTAAAGACTTAAACGTAATACTCCAAACCATAAAAAATTTCTAAAAGAAAATATAGGCAGTAAATTTTAAACATTTCTTATAGCAATATTTTTTTCTGATATACTGCCTCAGGCAAGAAAAACAACAACAAAAAAGTAAACAAATAGATTTAACTACATTAAACTAAAAAGTTTTGCATAGCAAAAGAATCCATCAACAAAATAAAAAACTCACTGAATAAAAAAATATATTAGCCATTAATATATTTGATAAGGGTTTAATAACCAAAACTTATAAGAAACTTATAAAACTCAACACCAAAAAAAACCCCAAACAATCCAATTAATAAATGGACAAAGGACATGAATAGACAATTTTCCAAAAAGGACATACAGATGGCTAATAAACATGTGAAAAGATGCTCAACATCACTAATCATCAGAGAAGTGCAAATGAAAACTACAGTGAGATATCATCTCACACCTGTCAGAAGCAGTACAGAGTTACTTCAAAAAATAAGGCTGCTGACCCTGGCTGGTTGGCTCAGTGGTAGAGCGTTGGCCTGGCGTGCAGAAGTCCCCGGTTCAATTCCCAGCCAGGGCACACAGGAGAAGCGCCCATATGCTTCTCCACCCACCCCTTCCTCTCTGTCTCTCTCTTCCCCTCCCACAGCTCAGGCTCCACTGGAGCAAAGATGTCCCGGGCGCTGGGGATGGCTCCTTGGCCTCTGCCCCAGGTGCTAGAGTGGCTCTGGTCGCAACAGAGCGATGCCCCGGAGGGGCAGAGTGTTGCCCCCTGGTGGTCCTGCCGGGTGGATCCTGGTCGGTCACATGCGGGAGTCTGTCTGACTGTCTCTCCCCGTTTCCGGCTTCAGAAAAATACAGAAAAAAAATTTTTTAAAAATAAGGCTGCTTGCTGATGTGTCACCAGGAGCTGCTCCAACATGGGCCTATAAGTTATTTCAACAATAGTAATGGAGACAGAAGAATCTCACTTTATGTTTAATGTGGAGGTTTAAAATAAAAGACAGTCTTGGCATCCAAGATGGCGATGAAATAGGGAGACAGATGTTCTACTTGCTTCTTTCCAAGACCAACTGGGGTTATAACTAAATTTAAGAACAATCCTGAAAAGACAACTCAGGATTAAATGAAGAGTAATCTATAACCAAAGATTCAAAAAGGAAGCCACAGTGAGACTGGTAGGAAGAATGGATATACAAAAAAGGCTGCCCCCACTCCCACGAGTGGAGGCTGAGGTTCTGGACGGACATCTTAGCTGTGGGAGAGGTTAGCCCTGAGAGGTGAGGGTCCTAAGTCGCAGTCCAGGTGTCCCAGTCTAGAGCACCAGAGCCTAGAAAAGGTCCCCACATAGCATTTGGTGGTAAAAAGAGGGAGGTTTCTGTCTGTGAGAAAGAGATGGGAGATCTCAGAGATGCAGGCATGCTTTTAAAGGGCCAGTGCAGGAAGTCTTGTTCACACCCGTTTCCCCTGGGCTCCAATAGGGGAAGGGCTAGGCAGACTAAAGTTGAATGGGGGGAGGCACAGTTGGGGAACAGTCACCTAGACCCCTGTGCTGAATCATTCTTCAATAGCACAGTCACCATCTTTCTTGGGTGGAACAATCCCCTTCATGAGGCATTGGCCTTTGGGAGAGCAACTGCTTTACCCTTAGGAATCTCTCTTGCCCCACCCTATGGAGATTGAGCACTTCTGAGAAGCAGCCATGGCCAGAATTCATGAGGCTGAAAAGACTCAGGAGGTGACAGTGACTCAGTTGTCTGGTGTTAAAGCACGAGCTTCTAATAATGATAGTCACGTCCTACTCTGATGTTGTCTGTAGCTGTCCACAAGATGTGTTGGTTCTGAACCTTTTATGAGGTGAAGACTAGTGTAAGATACTGCCAGTGATTGGACTCTCAACATCTTTTTTGGAGCTCTAAACCATTTAGAGTCTGTGGCTGCCTCTGCCTGACTTAGGTGCACATGGAAGGACCAAGCTGCACACTCTTGCCAGCTTTCACCAGCACCAGGCCTGGGGGCAAATCAGAAAAAGTCTCAAAGTTCCCTGAGATGCTTGACTCTTGCTGCCACTGTCTGCTGTCTGCTTATTAGATTCAGCCCCTGAAAAAAACTCTAGTCAAGTATAGAGGATGGGGCTATCAAGAATCAGGAGAGGTGGTGCATATGATTTCCACCTCAAGACCTACCGTGTCAGTCTCTTGAATTTTTCACAGACCTCAGTAGAATATGCCCACTAGGAGTCTGTTGGGTGTGGCCCCTGAAACCCAGAGATTTGGCCTGCCAAGAGCCTGGACAATTTCTGCTGAATCTCTTGTGAGGCAGAAGCACCAGTCATATTCTTGGGAAAGTGACTGAAGACCACACCAACACTAGACTCAACTAGCTACACAAGCAGCACACCCAAAGGAGGAGTCCAGCATGAACCAGACCCTGCTGAGAATAACTACATCCCATAGGACAGATACTGTACAAAGTCTATTGTATATGAACAAGGTTGACCCTTAGAGCCAACCAGCCTAAAGTGTAAACTCCACCCATAAAAGGGCCAACAGTATTCAAGACTCACATACAGCAAGAGAGCAATATAACCCTCAATAAACATTACTAGAGCAAGGAGTTCAGGTGGCCTGAAGGTTAGTACCATTGAGCCTACCTTCTTCATAAAGACACCACAACAAATTTGAAAGTCAGAGAAAAGATGCCTAATACACGGACAAAATGAGCAGACAGAGAAATATGCCCTAAATGAATCAACAAGAGAAATCCCCAGAAAAATAAATAAAATGGAAGCAAATAAACTACCCACAGAGTTTAAAATAATGTTATTAGGATGCTCAAGGATCTTAGAGTACAAATGGATGATCTCAGGGAGAACTTAAACAAAGAGATAGTAAGCATTTAAAATGACATTGAAACCATAAAAAAGACCAATCAGAAATGGCAAATATATCTGAAGTGAAGACTGCATTAGAAGAAATCATCAGTAGGTTGGATGAGGTGGAGGCTTGAATCAATGATATAGATGACAAGATAAATGTAAGCAAGCACAGAAGCAGAGCAGCAAAAATAAAAGAGCCTCAAGAAAGTGAAGAAACACTATGAGACTTCTACAACAACAAATAAAACAACATCCACATCACAAGGGTTCCTGAAGGAGCAGAGAACAAACAAGAGATAGAGAACTTGTTTGAAGACATCATAGCTGAAAACTTTCCTAACCTGATAATGGAAAAAGTCATACAAGTTCAAGAAGCAGAGAGAATACCATTAAAGATGAACCCAAAGAATCCCAAAACAAGAATTAAAATGCCAAAGATAAGGGACAAAGAAATAATCTTAAAATCTATAGGAGAAAAGCAATTAATTATCTACAAAAAATTCACCATAAGGCTGACATCTGACTTCTCAACAGAAACACTTCAGGCCAAAAAAGATTGGCAAGAAATATTCAAAGTGATGAAAAACAAGAACCTATAACCAGGACTATTTTATCCAGCAAAGCTATCACTTAAAATTGAAGGAAAAATTAAGAGCTTCTCAGACTAAAAAAGAAAAAGGCTCAAAGAGTTTTTACCAATAAACTGTTATTGCAAGAAATTTTAAAGGGCCTACTATAAGGAGAGGAAAAGAAAAAACAAATTGAAAGAGGCATTATAGATTTTAAAAATAAAATGGCAATAAATAAGTACATATCAATAAATAACTATAAATGTAAATGGATTAAATGTTCCAATTAAAAAACAGAAAAAAAGAGGGTAGCTGAATAGATAAGAAAACATGACCCAAATATATGCTGTCTATGAAAGACTCACCTCAGAACAAAAGATACATGTTGGGCAAATAAGTTATTTTTTCTCACTCTTATTGTTAAAGATGGCCACTGCTCTCATGTGATACAGCTAATTGCCCTTCTTGCTTGGGAAGGGGCTTGGTTATGCTAATGTGTGCTGAGGGAGGAGGTTGTTCCATTGAAAAGTTTTAAAAGGAAGAGTTAGGAGGCCATTTGGGGGAGAGTGACCACGTTCTTGTAGAGGAGAAGAGCCCATGGTGAAGCAGGGCAGGGAGGCCATGTGGAGGAGGCAGCCAAAATGGCAGAATGGGGAGGTGGGATCCATTGATTCCAGGAAAACTCTGATGAGTCTGTGGCTTTGGGAGCACTGAATGGAAAGGAAAGTGTTTTCTTGCTATGTGTATTTACTCGCTCACCAGGTGTGAGCTAGGATTAAAGGAAAATGGCCCACCAGTTTTTGCTCCGCAGTTTCTTTACAATCTGTCTGAATTAAATGCAAACCTACATGGGTCAGGCAGCTTTGACGGTGGCTGAGGCTATTGGCTTTATAATACACATAGACTAAAAGTGAAGGGATGAAAAAAAATATTCCATGCAAATGGAAATGGAAATGAAAATAAAAATCTGGGGTAGCAATAGTTATATCTGACCATGTCAACACAATAAATTAAAAATAGAAATCTAAATGAATTAATAAATAAAAATGGAAATGCCTTATTACTCAGCGATTCACCTCTGGGAATATATCCAACTGTATACCTGAAACCTACATAACTTCATTAACCAATGTCACTCCAATAAATTCAAGAAAGATAAATTTTAAATAATTTGAAAAAATATAGGTCAAGTGGATAATTTTCCCTTTAGGCAAACAGTAATGTCAAATAATTAAATACATTTTGACAATCAAGTCATAAATATTCAGCAATTTATTTTGCTATTTTTATCAACTTCCTTTTCTCAGAGAAGTTTACTGGAGATAGCCATCTTCTTTCTTCCTTCATTAGTTCCATTAAATCCTCTACATTATGTGAAATATGAGAAGTGCACTTAAAGCATATAGTTTTCTTTTGAGAGAAAGGCAAAAAACTAACTGTTTCACTATTAAAGTAATTGGATATTCATTGATTATTAGTTCTTGAATTATAGGTCTTTAATGGCATTAAGGTGTCATGATATTTGGGAAATATATTAATTTTTATCTTATCTGAGAGAATAAGCCAAAATGCTAAAATTCACACCAATACCTCTTGATAAATCATAACCCAATGCTAAGATGTTCCTAACAAATCCTTTTTTTTCAGCCATATACATGATTAAGTTTTTTATACTTTTCTTCTTTAAAATGTAATTTTTTTCTTAGCTAAGGTGGTGACTGCTGATTCATCCAATTTAGCACAACTTTCATTGTAATGCCTAGAAATTCATCAAACAAGAATTTGTTGAAGAGCCAGAAAAACTCTAGGAAGAAAAAATAAATGAAAAAGAGCCACAGTTGTGAGGAAAGTATACAAGAAATTCAATAGAAAGTTTGGTGACATTTTGGTATCTCTTATAAGTGTTTGAGTATGATTGCAAGGTCATCAATATTGTATACTCTACCTTCATTAAAACTAAAGGGAGAAAAATATGTTTAAAATTAACCCATTAGGACTTCTCTTAGACAAAGGATGAAATCTATGCTCAATAGGCAGTGAGCAAATGAATGACACTCAGAGGTATTGAACATCTGAAGAGATTACTAAAAGGATTTGTAGAAAATCCCTGAAAAAGTTTCTTAGCCAAGCACATCCTAGGTGCCTCTAATAGTAGCTTTAGAAGTATTCACCAAACTGCCTTTTAAAAACCTATCCTACCGTATAATGTAAACTCATCATAACTTACAAAAGATAACACATATTTAAAAGAAACTTCACTAACACTCACTGAGGCTCAAACCAGGTAGCTGAGAGGAAGTAGGGAAGAAAAATAAAAGGAAAGAAAGAAAAAAATTTTAAAAGAAAAAAAAAGTAGTATGAGATGAAAGGTGAAAAACAAGTTTGAGGGATCAAGAATCTCTAAATCTACTATTTCTGGCACTGATAGAGCACTAAACAAATAGTATGGCTTTGTTCATTGATGTGTTATAAACCTCACTGGGACTTTTTCTTTCTAATCCAGAATTCTTTGATGTTTTGTTTGTTTGCTTTTTGCAGGCAAAAATCTCCATGAGATAAATAAGAAGAAGTATGGTAAGTTTCCAGATCCTTTTTTAACTGAGAAGACTGACAGATTAAATTTCTACCATCATCAACAACATATTGGATGAACCAACTTATTTTAATCAATGGTGCCAATAGACAGAATTTCTTTTCAAGTGACTCTCCTAACCCCTGCATTAGAACACATTGTCATTGCAGTAAAAAAAAAAATAGCAGAGCATTTAAGAATATGTGCTTTCACTCTAATGAAGATAAGGATGATCATTAAAAAGATGAAACATTTCTAGCTCAGAGTAATATGTCTAAACTAAAAAGCATGGGCAAGAGATCAAACCATGGAAGTGTTGTGCTTGCCTCAAAAGTGAAAAATGATGGATGATGACAAGAGAAATCAGAAGAAAAATAAAATTTATACCAATCTGGAAAGTACCACAGTGCACTCAAAGCAGCCAAATCGTGTTCTCTGATCAATACAATAAAACTCCATCAATAAACTGAGCAGCAGCCCTCAGAAGGTACACAGTTTATAAGCTGCACTCATAAGTCATTTTAGGCTCCACAGAGGGTATTTCCCTCAAGAACTTGAAAGTGTGTGGGTCTTTATTGCAGATGTATGCTTATTTTTACACAAATTTGGATAAACTCTTCTTTTCTTTTGGCCAAATGTAAATTTGTTACTTATTTTAAATATAGAAAAAATCTTAATAACTAGCTAAAATCCTATTGAATCAAAAGAAGTACCCTTGACAGAGATCTGAGACAATCTACAGAATAAATTAAATGGTCAATAATTTAAAAAATAAAAAGACAAAAACACCTGAAATAATTTCCAAAGATGGTGGTCATATATGTAGTATTTTCTATAGCATCAAGAAAAGAATTTTATTGAATTAAGGATCAAGAGTCAGTTGTGGAAATGCAGTTAGTATTGCTACTTATGGATTCCGTTGCAGAAGGTATCCGTAACCCCTTAGAAGAGCACAGACGTCTTGAATCCTCAGGGAAGTAAGAAGTTCTTGATTGTGAAACAGACTATATTGAGTGTTAAGAGGCTGGGAGTTTAGTCCCCTTCTGCAACTACTTATAAGTGTGGTCTAAATTAGGTAATGTCACCATTCTAAGCTTTAGTCTATATATGGAAAATGAGAGGGCTGAGCTGGATCTTTTCCAGCTATGATTTAAAATCATATTTAAATCCATGGCCTTACTAGAACAGCAGAATATGCATGGTCAGTTTCCTATGGTGTATTTTAGGAGAATCTCAGGAGAGGGTCAAGGGCAGCTCAAAACAAAACTGATGTTAATAAAAAACTTGAGAATTTTAAATGCAAGATCATCCTGTCATTCCATAAATTTCCATTCTCACTCATCTTTGTATATATTATATAAACTCTCTTCTAGTTATTCTGTCTTTGCCACCATCATTACAATTGAAAAGATTTAATTTTATTACATGTTTATTCTAACATGGTTGTACCTATGTGTGAAGAGTGTATTAGAACATATCTACTAAGGTTATACCTATTCCATCTCTAAGACATATAGTTGACCTATGTTGGGAAGATAAAGTTACTTTTTCTCACCCTTATTGTTAAAGATGGCACTGCCTATTACCCAGGTAATAATAATAATGCTTGCTTGTAAGGGGCATGGTTATGTTAATGTGTATTGGGGAAGGGCTTTTGTGCCAAAAGGTTTTAAAAGGAGGAGCTAAGAGGCCATCTTGGAGAGAGAGTGATCACGTTCTTGTGGAGAGGAATAGCCCATCCTGTAGCAGGGCAGAGAAAGGCCACGTGGAAGAGAGAAGGCAACCAAAATGGTGGAATGGGGGAAGGAGAAGCCAGTTCATGGAGGAGAAGGAGATGGGGAACAGAGGTGAATAAGACTGGTGAGATAGAAGCCTTTGATTCTAGGAAAACTTGAATGAGTCAGTATCTCTGTGAGCACTGAATGAGTGGATTTTGGAGTCCAATGTATTTGTTTTTACTCTCTTGCCGAGTGCAAGTCTAGAATAAAGGAAAATGGACCATCAGTTTTTGGCTCAATTGTTTCTCTACGGTCTGTCTAGATCTCGTGTTGGCCAGGCAGCTTTGATGGTGGCTGCAGATACTGGCTCTACAACATAGAAGAAATTCACTGGATTATTTTACAGGAAAATTAAAGATTTCCCCAACCTACTTTCAGGATATGAAAACCAACTTGGAATCCACTATGAGGTTTTTATACATTTTGGATTTAGGTATAGAATTAATCTCACTCATGGGTTTATTGGTCATGTGACCTTGGGTTTAAAACTCTGACTTTTTTATCATTTATAAAACCTAGATAAAATATTTCCTTCAACCTGACCTTTGTGGCACACTGGATAAAGTGTTGATCTGGAATGCCAAGGCTGCTGGTTTGAAACGTGGGGCTTGCCAGATCAAGGCACATATGGCAGTTGATGCTTCCTGATCCTCCCTTTCTCTCTCTCTGTCTCTCTCTCTTTTCTAAAACCAATAAGTAAAAAAAAAATCTACTTCACAGAATTACTAAATTTAAACAATTTTTTGTCATGTATTGTTTTTATTCAACACCTGTTAGTGTCCTAAACTCACCACAATACCAGCATTATTATTTAAGAATAATACTGAAAATTTAAGTTTAAAGTAGTGAAGTCAGAGTCAATTCCTAGGACTGCCACATAATTTCACTGTCTTCTGAGGAAAACCATACATAGTCAAAGAGGAGGCAGCCTGGAGGAGTCAGCAAAATCTCTCTCTCCTGGAAATCAATTCAGAGGAAAGTCAGAAAAGTTGTCCTTTAAGTGAAGGAAAGTCTGTTATGTTGTAATTTCATTGTGTTTGAACTACAAATTTAAACTAAGTCAAACTGAGAGATATTGTTAGAATAGGTAGCTAGTTAGTATTAATAAAGGAAGGTAGCAAAGGAAATTAGACATTAAGACTAATCTAGGGAGTTGAATCAGACATGAAGTCTGCTTCAGTAGGAGGTTGCAGCATTCAGTGTCCTCAGGAGATCATGGCATCCTCTGCCCTCAGGACTTATTCCTAAACATCTGAAAAAGAATTTCTCCAGGGAACAACTGCCTCAGTACAGAATTATGGGGTTGGGAGTGTGTGTGTGTGTGGGGAGGGGGTGCAGAAGGTAATTCCACTGCTGGGTGCATACACATTAGAAGCCAAAATGACATGGGGGAGGCCCTTCTACTTTGAGGCATGTGCAGTAGAAGCCAAAATGGTGACCTAAAGGAGTGGAGTCCAGCCTGAGAAAATCTGGGAAAAGAATCAGATTGGTTGAGGGCAGGAGGAACTCCAGATGGACCAGAAAAGGGATTGGTTCAGGGGAGTACCCAGCCCAAGCCTAGGAAAATACCTGGGAAGTAAGTTGGGTAGTTTGAAAGCAATCCTGCTCATCCCCCAAAACCAGGAAAATATGGAAAATTATCAAAGATCTTGGAGCATTTGCTGCTAGAGCCTCTTTGCGTTCTACATTCCCAATGGTATATTATTTCCCTTTATCCCAATAATCGTTCCACTACATTTAAGCTTTTCCCATGCACGTGCCCTTTGAAATTCCTTACTCAGGATCTTGCAAATAACCTATTTTCACCAGCAACAGTATTGCTGATTGCTTTTTTTTTTTAAGTAAACTTTTGATGTAATCAGTTCAAACTATCACAGAATGCTTATTTTCCCACTGGATTTAATATCAATTTAATGACTGGTAGAATGCATTACCTACAAATTTACAAATTTACTGCAAACAGGACCATTTTGATCAAAGATATTTGTCCTTTGAATAAAAAAAAAACCAATTAGAATTCTCTACTCTAAAATGTATGAAAATCATATAAAAAGTCAATGTACCAACAGCTGTACTATTAATCAAAATTTTATGTCAATATTCAGTCATTTCATTTTTAAGTTAGAGGAGGCACTTATATTTTACATTATGATATGTTGAAATTAATACAATCATCCAAAACTATCTGAAATTTCATCATGCAAATATTTATTTTAAATATGACTTACAAAAAAATAACCAAAACAATAACCCTGGAAATTAACTATCATAATTGAAAACACTTTACACCAAATATGCATGTATGCATCAGAAAAATAATTAAGTCACACAGGAGACGAAGGAAGAGAATGTTTAGTAGCAAATAGTTATATCTCAGTCATTCTACTGATAGGATCGCATCTTATTTTTGTGTTGTCTAAATACAATACACTGTATATTAAGATGTGTTATCACTTTTCTTTTGTCATTAAATGCCACTCAGGCAATTCTTCAACCAGGAGGTAACTAATCCTCATTGCATATTGCTTATTTAATTTAAGAGGTATTTGCATTCATTATGTAGCTTTAACATGTACAATTTTACATCACATTTTATTCATTTCCATGTAGAAGAAAAACAATTTATATCCGATATTGTAAGTATTGTTGCATACTGTGCATAGACCCACTTATGAGTTTGTTAAATGACACATAATTAGGTAATTGGTGTCTTTTATAGTTTATATTTTACAGAAATTTTTGGAAAATGTTATATATGTGTTTAAGCATATTCAGTCACGTATAGGAAATTGCTTAAGGTTCAGTGGTAAA
This sequence comes from Saccopteryx bilineata, assembly GCF_036850765.1. NCBI lineage: Eukaryota > Metazoa > Chordata > Mammalia > Chiroptera > Emballonuridae > Saccopteryx > Saccopteryx bilineata. The sequence continues at coordinate 92,095,038 of NC_089494.1, read as the reverse complement.
CTGAGAATAACTATTTTCCCATTTAAAAATACAAGGTTCATCATTTTCAAGAGCAAAATAGATTCAGATGATCTAATATTGGCTTTTATGGCTAATATTAGTGATATAATCAGTAAATAATTTTTTAACAATACTAATTTATTTAGTATATCTAGTTGCTATATATATTAAATTAATAAAGAGTTCAGATATTTAAAACTAATCTGTTTGGTCCAAATCTTATTACTATCACTAACTATTTGTGTGAACTTCAGCAAGTTATTTAATTTATTGTTTTTATATTTTTCTTATTTAAATGAGTTAATATTTTAAAAATATTTGCCTAGCACATAGTAATTACTAACGAAATATTTATGAAAGAAAGAAGGAAAGCACCTGACCTGTGGTGGCGCAGTGGATAAAGCATCGACCTAAAATGCTGAGATTGCTCGTTCAAAACCCTGGGCTTGCCTGGTCAAGTCACATATTGGAGTTCATGTTTCTTGCTCCACCCCCCTTCTCTCTCTTCTCTATAAAATGAATAAGTTAAATCTTCAGAAAAAGGAGAGAGATAGCATTTTAATAATACAATAAAAGCACATATTTAATTAAAAATTTGGCTCAATTATTCAAAAGAAATTTACCATTTTCTTTTTTAAGTGAAAGATAAGGAATGCGTAACATTTGTTCAACAAGCAAGGACCTGAGTTTATGAAAACTTGGCTTGAGAACCTATGGAAAAGCTACAAAATTCAGATATCCTAAGGAACTATAGGGGAGAGGTAAATTATTTTGGCAGAGAGCAACAATTTGGTTGCCAAAGTAACAGAGGTAAATTAATAGGGTAAAAAAATAATCATGGGACAAGTAGCTTAAAAGGATGCAATGTACTTCTCCATGAATTTAGTTTGAGTGGAGTTTGTTTTGGAGGTTGAATGGTATAACGCAAAAACATTCCACTGTATCAAGTGAGCCTGGAAGAACAGACTCCTTTAAATGGAAAAGCTGGTTACTGGAAAGAAAAATTGTTGCTCTGTATTATAGAACAAATCCTGAACTGTTGTTAATGGAGTCAGAGAGAACAGCACTTGTCAGAATTTCATGAGTGAAAACTAAGCAGAGGAACAGAGCTGATAACATGTGAAGCCAAGCATTTATTCAGCTAAAGTGACTAGCATCCCTGTGTGAGTGTATGCATTTCTTTTTCAAATGTCATTGCTATATTTAATGTATTTTAAGAATGGGTTATATGAACCATGAAATAATAATAAATATTTTATTAGAATAATCTCAAAACTACTATATTGACTATTTATGTTTTCAAATGCTTGCAAAGCATGCCCAGAGACCCTTGGTAGGCAATACTAAGCTAGTATAAAGTATGCAATAAAATATGTATGCCATCTAGTGCCAAAGCCCTTTAACAGCACACAAAACAATGAAGAGCTTTAGAGATACACATTTCACAGCACATGAGCACTATACTGTACAGTCTATTAGGAAAATTTTTGTTGTGATCAGGTCATAAATTCTATTTTGACTGTTTCCACTAATACATTTAATAGGTAATTTTATGAATGCCTTTTAATATAATGACTACCTCAAAGAAAGTATAGAGAAGTTAAATAGTTTGTAAATATAAGTGCTAATACATCATCTATTAATTTACTAATTATAACTGCATACCATAAGTGGCTCAAATTTACAAATTACAACTAGGATAATAAGTTCTAATTCATTTGTATCATGTAGGATGACTTTGGTTGCAAGTACCAGAAGACTATGATACAAATCATTCCAGATAATAAGAAAATATTTTCTCTTAAGAGAAAACATTTCCCAAAAACCTTATTTCACCTGACTGACCACAACTGGTTGCAGCATATGCCTAAAATAGTGGGTCTCAAGCAGCAGTCCTTATCAACATCATCAACATAAGCTCTCCAGCCACACACAAGACCTACTGAATTAAAAACTCAGTATGGAGACTCAACGATATGTACTTGAACAATCCCTCCAGGTAATTTTGAAACACACTCAAAGGTACAAACCACTTCTTTAAAGGAAGCATAAGAACGGAAAGGTTACCACAATTGGTTTAAATTTTCTGAATATGCATCCGTGGAGTTTAGGATAAGGGCCTTTCCTGAAGGACAGATAATTGAATATAACCAGCGCTATGGTAGCAAAGAAGGTATCAGAGAATGGGAGTTCAGAGGAGTGAGTAGATAAAAGTTCAGAAGGTAACCTTTCTGCATTCCTTTCTCATTAAACAGTATGATGAAGTAGAAAGACCGTGAGCTGCTGAATCCAAAGAAATTCAGTTTGAAAACCTAATTCCAACCCTTAATGAAAAATGGCAAGATATGTATTGTAGGCATCTCTGCTTTCTCATCTCTGAAATTAAAATAATGCTTTTCTCAAAGAGATTTTGTGACTGGGAGATAGTAAGCACTGAATAAATTGGGATTTCTCATCACAATTTCTTTAGTGCTCCCAATAGGCAAGATTAGCATTTTGTGCTTTATTTTTTATTCCCTTTCTAACTAGCCCAGTAGATGGCTAAGTATTTCAAAGTGTTTTTGTTTTACTATCTATTTATACAGCAAGGCTGTTACCTCAAAATTAACAAGTTATTCTTTCTGCCAATGGACTTATTTTTTATTAAAAGCTGTTTTATCCAATGAATTGGATACTAAATTTCACCAGACTTACATCTAAACCTTTGGAAAAGAAAATGTTATTGTTTTAAGTATAAACTATTCAACATTCTATCAAGAAGACTAGTTTTCAGAGTCACCAGATTCAGCAAATAAAGATGCAAGATACCCAGTTAATTTTAAATTTTAAATAAACAAGAAATATTTTTTGGTATCAGTATATCCCAAATATTATATTGGACTTTTATACTGAAAAAAATTACTGTATAACTAAAATTCAAATTTAGTCAATGTCCTGTATTTTGTGTTACAAAACCTACAACTATTTCCACTTTCCTACTGTATGATCCCACTACTGAAATAATTTGTGAGAAATAGCTGAGAGATTGATCAGTAAACTTAATAATCCCACAATCATAAACACAATAGTGTCAACACTTTGCAGGTGCAGTGCAATCAGGCGTGAAATTAGTCTACTAAACTGAAGGATATCTGAGGTCCCTTTTTTCTAAATCTAATGTGTAGGAAGCTTCACAGCATTTCTGGGATCATAAGAAAAGTTAGATGATGCATTATTTTCAAAAAATATAGTACTATACAAATAAATATTGATAATGATAGTAAAAGGACAGCCTATCATTTTAAATTACATATATGACTATAAAGAATTATTAAAAGCCTTCAAATATAGTTATAGTTTGTTAAAATATTCCAAAATATTTCCACAAGAGAGGTCAATGTGAGCAATAGATTTGAATTTATTCTACTTTCATTGCCTATAGATATAAGGTAGGCCTTGAGAATTTTTTCTACCTTAGAATCTCATTTGGTTAAATAGATTAAGCTATTATTTGTTAGCAACAAACTGAGTAACAATTCATAATGTAAAGTACATATTGAGAAAATCTGCTTGTTGTAAAATTGTTTGCAAGGAATAAGCAAAACATAATATGGAAATAAATAATAATTAAATAAGCAATATACTTATTTTTATCGAGATACATTCAATAATCTTAAAATTATGTTAACACTGTATGTCTTAGCTATTTCTTAAGTAAATATATAAAATAAAATTGGTTTTCTCAATTTATTTGTTAAACATATTTGATAAGTAAATTATAATTTGCATTATTTTTTCTATATTTATGTTAGTAACATATTAAAACAAATAAAAATATGACAATGCTTAAATTAATATAGCAAAATACCTGTTTAGGTATTTATTATGTATGCTACAATGACTATTAAGGATCACCAGCTTAGTAATTTTAGGCAATTATAATTAAAGTTAAAAGATACCTTCACATTCCTTATCAATAGTGGTCATGGAAACTTTAAAATATTGATTCCAAATATTTATGTGCAAAGAACAACCTCATTTTATTAAAATTTTAAATGCCAGTTTTTCTCAATGTTACAAATTATTTGTTTCTAAAGATAATTCACTCCTGCAAAATCCTGACAAAATAACATAGGTAATATTATTTTTTTATCATAAAAATAAAAAATAGCTTATAGTTCAATAACAGTAATTAAAAACAGAAAAGTAAACAAAAGCAAAAAATTAATTTTAACTTATAATATCATGTAGAAGGAAACAAATATAATTAAAGAGAGACTAAATTAAGGCATAAGGAGATTGCAGAATAGATTTTATTTATTTTAGATTGATGGATATATTTAAAGTATGAAATTGCTGTTTTTAAGGACAAATGTTACCAAATATCAGTAATTTCATATAATTCAACATACTGAGATGACTTTTACATGCCTTGGGAGTTGAAACTGTTTTTTTTAATTTAATTTTACTCCAGATTTGCGACTTATAACTTTATACATAATGATACTTATTGCAAATATATATAATTAAATAATTGGAAGCAGTTTTAATTTACTTTAGTAGGAATATATCTCAGAAAATTATGGTTCATATATACTACGGAATATTACTCAGAATGTAAAATAACATAACTTTTTATAATACTTTATAATAGAAAGTCTGAGAAAATGAAAGAAGCAAAACTACATATAGAGTGTAATTTCAACTGTGTGAAAAATGCATACATCCGAGTATCATCAGTGCGCGATTTATGAGATTTTTTGGTATATGCCAGATTTTCTACTATAAATATCTAATCCTTTTTTTTAATGATTGGATTTTTAAAAAAGCTTATGAGTCTTCTTCTTTCCAATGGAGCATGGATCTAAGTGATCATGTGTTAGTTCCACATTGAGATTTTGCATATTTCTTGTGTCTTGCAATTTTGGCCTCTACCGCAAAATTAGGAGCTGTTACTTCAGTTTAGTCCTTGACTTGGTAAATCATGCAAAGTAAACCTGAGTATGATGCACAGCCTGGAGCAGAGCCACCACAGCTGGCCTAAAGATCAGTGGGTGAAAAATAAATGTTTATGTTTGTAAGGTACCAGTATTTAGGGCTCAATAAAGTATTATTGCAGCAAAAGTAGACCTATAAAAGAGAAACACCAGGAATCAGCACATGTTAAATTTGGGGTGTCTCTTACACAGTGAGGATGTGGGTATACAATGGATATATGACTCCTATGTATCTGATCTTTGAGAAATATGCACTTCCATCCTCTCTGGTATCCAAGGCTTCAGGTACAACCTCTATTGTGAAGTTTACTAAACTCGGCATCTTCCTTGGCTTTGTCCCACGTCTCTCTGAAACCTTCAACTTTGTCAGCTTTCACTGCCTACTCACCACTAATATGTCTTCATGGCCAGCTCTTTCTCCACACTACACATGGGTTTGCAGGGTCATACTAGCAGCCTCCCAAGGCTACACTTAGGAAAGCGAGGCAGAAGCCCCTGTTTACTTCAGAGGATGAGTCTCTTAAAACCTCCTGAGATTTGACCTTTAGAACTGAACAAATGTGGTGCCTTTATTCCTAAAACTCTTCATTCCATTTGCTGATTAGCATTTTGATTGCTATAGAAAAACCATTTTTATACTAAGCAGTACTCTTTCACAGTCTAGAAGCCAAGCTATAAATTCTAAAAGTTGCGTAGATACTAGATCCTTAGTATTAAACAGCACCAGACACACATGAATAAACTTGTTCTAAATTCCTAACTATTGTGTAATTTTGTAATTTAAATTTGATAACGTAGCTCTCCCTTTGTTTTAAATTATGTCTACTCTCTGAGTGTTATGGTCAACTGCAGAGGCAGATGACCCCTACCCAAAATTTGGTGGTAATGTAGAGACTGGTGATGTCACACGGACAGAAACACACACACCAAGAGGTTATGAAAAGCTTTAGTGCTTATGTAATTGAGGTCTCTAGGGAGCGCAGGCTAAAGCTTTCAAGCAGGTTCCAAATAGTCTGAGGGAATAAGGAAAGGAGAGTAGGCACTAAGGCTTTCTTAAAATCCTGCTCAGATGTGGGCAAATGGCTGCTGCTGTGACAAGGCGAAGGGGAAGGGAAGAGGACTAAAAGTTATTTAAAAACACTAAAAAAGGGCTTCAGCCTTCTCATTACCCTAAGGCACCTTATGTAGAAAGGTTTGGAAGTCAAGGGGAAACAATGATAATGAGAACAAAGGAAGACCTCTCCTTAATACCTCAAATTAACTTACCTGATCAATATTTTTTTCATAAGTGAGAGGAGGGGAGGCAGAGAGGTAGACTCCTGCATGCACCCCAACCAGAATCCAATGGGCAAACCCTCTATGGGGGGTGCTCTGCCCCTCTGGGGACATTGCTCCGTTGCTCAGCAACCAAGCTATTTTTAGCATCTGAGATGGAGGCCACAAGGCATCCTCAATACCCGGGGCCAACTCACTCAAATCAATTGAGCCATGGCTGCAAGAGGAGAAGAGAGAGAGACACAAAGAGGGAAAGAAGGGAGAGGGGAAGAGATGGGGAAGCAGATAGTCACTTCTCATGTGTGCCCTGACTGGGAATTGAAACTGGGACATCCACACTGCAGGCTGATGCCCTACCACTGAGCCAATATTAAATTAGTTAAGATTAGGCTTTTTTTTCTTTAAGATAATCAATATATCAATCTTGGGAAAGAAGGGAATAGTAAGAAAGCTAACATTTCTTGAGCTTGTAATATATATACCAAACGCTGCATTAGATAAAGATATTTATAGAGATGCTTTTGTTTTGTTCTAAATTATTTTGTATATTTTCTATTCTCCTCTTCCAATTAAGTAGTAAGACTTTCTCATTTCTTTGCCCAAGGGAGCAATTTGTGTGGAAAGTCCCAAAGCAGAGTTTTATGAAAACAGTATTCTTTTCCTGAATTTTGCTTTTCAAGATCTAAGATATGAGGATAACTTTAAACCATTTCCAAAGGAAAGGAAAAGGAGGTGGGTGTCCTTAAGGGAATTCAGGGTCAGAGGAAGAGAGGAGTGTCTTTCTAGGTTCAGAAGAAAGACAAGAATATTGACTCTGAAACCCAACCCCTTGAAATGCTTGAAGAAGAAAGGACTAAAAGAAAATACGATTAAACCTTGCATGCTATGAGTTGGCCTATGCTGCCAGGACTCATCAAAGATTCCCTTGAATGCACTTGATATTAAAGCATATTCATTCAACTTTAGAGACTCTGTAAGTCTAGATGGTAAAAACACTAGTGGAAATCAGGGGGCCTTACCGTAGTGTTAGATTTTGCTAAATATCCTGGGAACTGTTTCAGAGTAGGAAGAGAACCAATCATTCTAATGACTGAATTATCTGCACACCTGGTATGATGGGAGCAGAAAGTCATATTTTATTTGATTTTAGTTAAAAATAAAACATGCAATATTTTTTCTGCACCTAACTTTGAACAAAAAATTATTCTCCTCTAGGACATATTATCCCATTTGATTGAGCTAGTCAACAAAGCCTGTGTTCAGAAGGTGGGAATAGTGATGATTCCAATATGGCTTAAAGTGCTTTACCATGAAACTAGCAAACATTTAGTGCAAAGGAAATGCAAAAGTAAGGAAAAGTGAACAGGTTCTGTCCTTAATGAGTCCTTATTCTTTCAGGCCCACGGAGGTCAGAATCCAGTAGAAAATGCAACCAGTGCAGAATGAGAAGCTAGCAACTCAGAAACTAGGCCACACTGCCTTTTAGACATAGACTGGGAGAGGGGTCGTGGATGCTACTGTTTTAGAAATGCTGGCTGTGCTATAGCTAAATACTTGCAAGTTTTCTTACCAAGTTATGACTTGCCATACATTTAAAAAACCCGTAATAACCCAAAAGTCATAACAGCTCCATTTTATAGATGAGAAAACAAAGGCTCAGAGAGATTGTGCAACTTGTACAAATTATATTAATTAGTAAGTTACTACCAACATTAAAATTTAAATCTGACCTCAAAGACTTTGTTTTTTGTTCTAAATTATGTTCCTACTTAGTAATATACTTTTTCTAATGTTACTGGACAAGATTTAGATGAGCTTAAAGGATTGAGGTAAAAGCATAATATTATGTTAAGATGAAAGACTGAAGGAGAACAAGCTGATCTTAAATGCAAAAAACAAAATTCAGGAGAAGTAGGACTTTTCTACTTCCACCAGTGAAGGTGCGCAGACAAGGTACGGGCAATTGGACAGACTTGAGGACTCAGAGACCAGAATTCTGAGGCAAAGTCTGATAAACTGGAAAAAGAAAAGCCAAGGAATAAGTAAAAGCTGACTTCTTAGGAACAGCTGAGGGCTAGAGGGAGGAAAGTAAACCCAGTGTAACAAACAGTAAGTGTGGAGCCCACCCCTGAGAGAAGAGGGACAAAACGAGATGGGTGAGAGCAATAATTGGAACAAACCAAGGGGATCAATACAATGGAATAAACCTTCCAAAGGTCAGTCAGATCAGTCAATTAATTGCCTAAAACATTTCAATTGCTGTCTATTACTCCTAGAATAAAATTAAAATTTCTTATTCTGGTATAGAGGGCCCATAACAAGCTGGCTCAGCTCATTTCTACATGCTTATTTCTGGTCAATCTGCCCTTACTCTTGCATCTACTTTTATGTTATATTCTATGTTCTCACTCTCTCTTTTTTTTTTAATGTTTATTGTATTAATTTGAGAGAGAGGGAAAAAGAAAGGGAGACAGGGAGAGACAGACAGAAACATCAGTCAGCTCCTGTATGTTCCCTTATTGGGTATTGAACCAGCAACTTCTGTCCTTCAGGCGCTTTTCAACCTTTTTTTTCCATGGCACAAACACACACTAATTACTAAGGTCAGTGCCCCTGACTACATACAACCATTTTCATCTCATGGCACAAATAAATTAGTTACTAAAGAAGAAAAGGTCAGGGCCCCTTTTTCTTTAGTAATTAGTTTATGAATGCGTGAGAAACAAAGGTTGAAAATCACATGTTCTCTTAATCCTAGAGTTTCCTATTTCCTTAGTGCATTATCTCCGAGCCTCCTCAATCTGTAGTAATCTAAACTGCTCAGTCTAAATTCTATCCCTCCTTCAGCTATAATAAAAATAACTCCATTAATCAAGTGCATTATGTTAAGAACCTGGACATTATATTAAGAATTTTATACATAATATATAATGCACTGCTTATATCAGCCTCTGAATGTAGGTATTCTTTGCATGTCACATATAAGGGAACTGAATTTCAAAAAGGACGGGTATTATATTCATCACTCGTCCACAATAATTTACATAGTGTGGGTTTATACCTGTACCCTCCTAAATCCCAAGGCTTTAAGTTCATAATAAACCCATTAATTCTGCAACTAAACCTGAAAGGTAAGCACAAAATAAACCTCATCTATTCTGGAGAATGAAATATATAAAAAATACTCCGCAATCACCTTTAATTTCCCAATAAACAGTGTGTGTCCCAGGAACAAAAATTTAAGACAAATGTATTCAATTTCATCTGAGTTTATTACAAGTTGCTGCCCAGACTAGAGAAAAAATATGATTTAAAATACATTTACTCAAAAAATAGGAAACATTTTCTTTTGTCCAAACCCATAGTCAGGGCCTAATAAAGGTGACCCGTAGAAAGGACTTGTCCACTCTTGAGCGTGCACACACCTTTTATATTCCTTAATCTAACTGCTGAAATAACTATTTAAATGTAGATATTAGAAAACCATTAAAAATCAAATGATACAAGTTATGGTTTTCTGCTAAGGAAACAAGTTATAAAAGGAAGTCTTCTAGTGTGCTATTACATACCCGTTGCCTGTTGCACTGAAGGCTGTTCGTGCAGCCTATGCTGAGATTTCAGCAAGCACACATCTGAAGAGAACCTGAGCAACAGGGCGAAACTGGGCTGTCGAGGGCGAAACAGTTACTACCAGTGCTTCCAAGATTTTTCACTGTGGAATAACATAGCCCTTTCTCTTAAAACTTTAAAAGCATAATTTATCATTAGGTTTCTGAATTGTTTTTATTTGATAGGTGGTTACATTTTGGATTATGTTATGTATTTCCCTTGAATGTAGTTTCCAATTAAATGCCATAGTTCTCTTCTGATCTATGCCCCAAAAGTGAGCATCATCAGTCTTTATAAAATCATATAAGTTTTGGTAAAGTGTCCAGCGTGTGGATGTCCTGGGTTTAATTCCCGATCAGGGCACACAGGAGAAATGACCATCTGCTTCTCCACCCCTCTCTCTGCCTCTACTGTCTCTCTCTCTTTCCTTCCCGTAGCAATGGCTCAATTGATTCCAGTATGTTGGCCCCAGGCACTGAGGAAGGCTACCTGGAGCCTCTGCCTCAGGTACTAGAAAGAGCTAGAGTGAGAGCATGGCCCCACATGGGCAGAGTACTGGCCCCAGATTGGGCGGGGGAGGGGGAGTGGATCCATGGGGGTACATGCAGGAATCTGTCTATCTCCCCTCCTCTCACTTGGAAAAGAAGAAAAAAAATCATTATCAGTTTGTACAATCACTTGATTTAAGTTCATTGTTTTAAATATTAAGAAAATCATGCCCCACGAGGTTATATGAGAACTTAAAGGTATAATGGGGGTAAAACCAAAGCGTCCTCATCTCCATCTACTATATTAAGCCATTCTGCATGGTCAACTAAGGCAGCTACACTGGGTGGGTGTTAGCGACACATTTCCTATACTGGGCAACATTCAATTAAATGAAACTATAAAGAGTCTGAAATTGCTTGGATCGAATTAGAAACAATAAATAATAAGTGGCATAAATTTTGCCACTCCCTGCTGAAAATGCAAATGGTTATATATAAACATGTATAATTTAGGAAAAGACTATCAGTTTCTATATAACATATTTTCCTTGTTCAACCAAGGATGACAGACTGACACACAGTAAATAGGCTCAGTGTTAGAGAGCTGCTAAGTATTGCTGTTTGTTTTTTCTTCCTTTTTTATAAACAGCTTCAACTAGGCATGGAACTACTATATCACAGAAAAAAGAATGGCAAGCAGCAATTAACAAGCTGATTCATATGTAAACAACCTTTGGCTTGTATCTTCATTAAAAATACTGACAAAATTATTTTTTTAATATTTAATTGCTATTGATTTTGATTTTTTTTTCTCCTGCCTCATTACTCAGGCCTTCTCCCTACCATAGATTCAATATATAGGTTCATCTTTCTTATAAGAAGTGTGATTTTCTTCTTCAAGAAAAGAAAATGGTGTTATTATATTGTTACTAGAGATTAGTCTGCTTTTCTTCAAGGATTACTTTTATACATTTCTGTATTTTATTTGCTCCTCAAATACAGTTCCACAAAAATACAATTTTATTTGAATTTATTTTCCACCAATTTGAGAAATCACAGTGCAATTTTCTCTGCTATAAAATGTTATGTGACTAACTCATTCACTCTTTAAAATGCATCAGAGGGTCATGGTGATTCATTACAACCTTCTGACATAGCTTCCTGGAGAATTTTGAAAGATTTCACTTGTAATCTAAAGTGGCAATCTAAGTCACTATTTTTTCCCCTAGAAGTGCTCCTCAGATTTTAGTGTGCCTGAGAATCATCTGAGAGCTTGTTAAAATGCAGGCTTGGGGGTCCTACTTTTTTTTGGGGGGAGGGCTACTTCTTGAGGTTCTGATTCAGGAGGTCTGGCCTGAGGCCTAAGGTTTGTATTTCTAACAAGATCCCAGGTGATGCTGATGTAGCTTGTGAAGCTTCTGCCTCCAATCTCCTGAAAAAACCATACAGATATCCTCTTAAACATACACCAACAGACACTAAAATCCACCTTTGCATATTATAAAAAGGGGTATTTTGCCATCTAGCTTACATCATTACATCAGTTAAATGATATACAGCATTTAGGAAATGGTAGCATAGAAGTTTCTATCATACCTATCACGTGATGATCCCTCCCCCTGTAATTATGCCTCCTTATTCAAAAGTCACATATTTGTGCAAGAGCAAGCAATGGCTTATGCAGGGAAAAAAAAAAACCACTATAGAGCTCCATCTGTATTAAAATATACATGTGTTGTGAATTCTCATTATTATCTACATATAATTGCCCCCAAAGCTGCAGTGAGTCAGCTTCTTATCTCCAATATTTAATAGGCTAAATTGGCAGGTTTGTGGACAAATCTTAGTAGGATACAGAATAGCAAGGATAAATAATAAATAAAATAAAAAATATGAATATATTATTTCTGTACCAGTCAAGGGAGAAGAGCTTTAGGGGCCAGAGCTTAGGGAATGCCCCAGATTTCCCAGGGAGTGAAGCTAAAGAACTATCATTGCTGTCCACAGCTCATCTAGGAAGCAATTAAGGAAATGTTTGAGCTTTGTGGATGAGCTGAATGATGAGATTGACTAATGTTGAGCAAAAAAGCATATCTAGGCCCTGGCCGGTTGGCTCAGTGGTAGAGCATCAGCCTTGCGTGAAGTCCCAGGTTCAATTCCCGGCCAGGGCACACAGGAGAAGCGCCCATCTGCTTCTCCACCCCTCCCCCCTCTCCTTCCTCTCTGTCTCTCTCTTCCCCTCCCGCAGCCAAGGCTCCATTGGAGCAAAGATAGCCCGGGTGCTGGGGATGGCTCCTTGGCCTCTGCCCCAGGCGCTGGAATGGCTCTGGTCCCAGCAGAGCAACGCCCCGGAGGGGCAGAGCATCGCCCCCTGGTGGGCAGGGCGTCGCCCCCTGGTGGGCATGCCGGGTGGATCCCAGTTGGGCGCATGCGGGAGTCTGTCTGACTGTCTCTCCCTGTTTCTAGCTTCAGAAAAATACAAAAAAAAAAAAAAAAGCATATCTCCTGCTTCAAAAAAATAACCAAATTATTTTAATTATGCCCATAAATCAGTGAGATATTTTTTAGTACAAACACCCAATATATTCATATTTACTTAATTCAAAGTATTTATGCTCACCATTATCTTATTATTATATGTGAACATTATAAAAACACACTAAAATATATTTTTTTAAAGTTGAGATAAAGATGAAATAAGCATTTAAATGTCTTATTAATAAGGATATTTTAACATTAGAAAGGCATAATATACACTTAGAGAAAGGTTTATCATTAGTGATAGTACATATAAATTTATATTTTAAATGGGCTTATTGATAATTTCATCTTTTTGGAAGAAAGTGTGTCAATATAATTGCATAATTACTTTTCAGGCTCCTGATGTGGTTAAAGGCCCATGTTCCTTGTAAAAGTACAGGAACATCAGCTGTGCCAGTTTCTTGTCTTTTGCCTGTGCTCACACTATTACATTAGATTGAACTTGTAGTTTCTTTGCTGTAATCTTTTTAAGTTTTTCCTTAAAACGCTAGTTGGAAATTCTTTTTCCTCAAGCTTCTTTTGCACTCTTGGTATGTACATCACTTTTGTCAATGATCAGTTACTATCTTCATACTCTCAGGTATCTTTGACTCCTTATATTCTTCTCATTGCTTACCTACCATAGTATGTTAGTCACAGCAAGTGCTTATAAATGTTTATCAACTAATAAGTGATAGAGAGAGAAAACACATATAGAAGCATGCTTAGAGACAGAAGAATCTATTTTCAGTATGAATCCAATCTACTATATTCTTTTATAAATGAAAGCTTTAATTACAATTAATTTTCAGCAATAATCACAAAAAAATGTTTTTCTATGAATCTCCTTGCCATGCCAACAAGATGATTACTCATACTTCACTAAAATCTGGCACATCACATTACTTTCACTTATTTTTATAGCATGTAAATTGTCTCACATCTGATAAGTCGGCAACAGAAGAACTCCCTGGAGATGGACTAAAATAATTTTGGAAAAGCAAGTGTCTTCAAATCTAACAATTTTCAGAAACTATCTGCTTTGTCTGTTATATAGAAAAGACAATAAATGTGCATTAGCTAATCTCTTTCACCAGTGTTTCAATGTATATGTAATTTTTGTGTTTCATAAGAGCATTTTTATACATAAATTTATTGAAAATATTAGTTTTACCACAGTAAATGTTAACTACCTCACATATCTCCAAATTCACAAGCTAGAAAACTTCAAAATAAGCAAAATATAAAAAATACTAAAATAAATCTAAAATCACATACAGTGACTTTCTGGAAAAATAGATATTAAATCAATGAATTCACATAAACACCAAGGCCAAAATAAGCAAAAATATTTGTTCCAATAATCAGAAATGTTTCATATGTATCATATCTTATTTCCTCTGAAAAATCTTATACTATGAATAAATGGGCTTCTAGGTTTATTATATAATCTTTAGTTAAAAGAAAGTTACTCCGATTTTTTTTTTTTTTTTGTATTTTTCTGAAGCTGGAAACGGGGAGAGACAGTCAGACTGACTCCCGCATGCGCCCGACCGGGCCCTACCGGGATCCACCCGGCACGCCCACCAGGGGCGATGCTCTGCCCACCAGGGGGCGATGCTCTGCCCCTCTGGGGCGTCGCTCTGCCGCGACCAGAGCCACTCTAGCGCCTGGGGCAGAGGCCAAGGAGCCATCCTCAGCGCCCGGGCCATCTTTGCTCCAGTGGAGCCTTGGCTGCGGGAGGGGAAGAGAGAGACAGAGAGGAAAGGGGGGGGGGGTGGAGAAGCAAATGGGCGCTTCTCCTATGTGCCCTGGCCGGGAATCAAACCCGGGTCCCCTGCACGCCAGGCTGACGCTCTACCGCTGAGCCAACCGCCCAGGGCCACTCCAATTTATTTTTAATTTAACAGTTAATTTAGACATAGCAAACTTAAAGTTCCTCAAAGATGTGTTAGGAGAGTTTGGTTAACAGTAGTCTGAGACTATCCCTCCCTTCGCACTTGGTCTGTATGGAAAGGAGTCAAACAGCCATAGGTATCTCTCAGAGGTTTTATTTAAGCACATTTGCTTTATTTCCCTTCCACACTTAGGTATTTTCTATTTTTAGCAGATCTATTGGCACACAAAATTATTTAGTGAAACATAGTTTCTCAATCCAATTTATCTTTCATTTGGAAAAATATAAAAAGGTTTTCTACCATCCATTTTTTTATGCCATGTTATGATGAATCAACACAGCAGCTTCATGAAAAGCCCAATTGCTGATGTAAATTAAAAATAAAATGTGGCTGTAGATTCTCTTTCTCCAAAGAACCCCGCTGCCAGAGGTGGTCAAGGTGATGCAGGGGTGCAAATGAGGCCACCGACGTCCCTGACATCTGCTGCTCTACTGGTACAGGAGTATTCAATAGAGGAGATGAATAAAGTGTTTTATCCATAGGAATCCCGAATATTCTGGAATACAGAACTGGTAGAAGATCAATAAGGTGCTCACTCAACACAACACGGTTCTTTCGCTCTACCACTCTACTATAATAACTGATCCTAAAACAGTAATTAATTGTGTCACATATTAAGATTCTCAAGTCTATTTTTGACCCTTAACATCACTAATGCTCCCAGACAGAATCTGGCAGACTTCCTGGAATTTTGAATAACACCATGAATTAATTGGAAAAGATATAGTCTCAAAAAGCAGTAAAACCACTATAGCCTCTAAGCGTGCTGGGAGGGAAAATATGTAAATATTAAAAGTAAAACACACATTCCCTAAACTTTAAGATAGTTTGTATTAGAGACATAGAACCACACATAAATTCTAAAACTATGCTATTACATAAACTGACTAACAAGGGCAGATGACATTTTTTTTAAAACCTTCACTCTTACTTATTTGATTGACAACAATTATATTTCTCTTAAGGAGAATCATTAATAAGAAATGAACTTAATTATTCAGAGTCAAGGCATTTTTAAATGCTAGAATCATTATCCACACACTCATGTACACATACATCAGAAGAAAAAAAAATAAAGTGTTTTAGATACTTCTAGCCTGTCATCATTTCTAGTTAGAGTGGTATAATCTTTGATAATTCTCATTTAGTCTTAGAAAACACTTTACATTTTCAAACTCTACTTGGAATTTGCCTAACTCAGAATAAAACAAAATACAATCTAACTAAAATTAGGATTTTTGCTGTAAGAAAACACAGGTAAAACAAAAAATCAGAATAAGCTGCCTGACTGATAAGCATCCCAACTGTCATCATTACTGCAAACCTCTGCTTATATTCAGTTGAGACTCCTGTGAGCTTCCATGGGGCATCCATGAATACTGACCCAGGAAGTTTCCAGTCCACACAGGAAACAGTAGATGTGCAGTCTTCACAAGAACAAGGCTAAGAATAGGAATGATTCAAGCAGACAAAATTCAACTGAGAGAGAACTAGGTTCTTTCAATTATCTACAATTAGTGACACTCACAGTGTGGTCCCTGAGCCAGCAACATCAACATTATCTGAAACAGTAAGCAGAAAAATGAGTCCACAAAAATATCCATACCCTAATCCCTGAAACCTGTAAATATGTTATCTTATATGGCAAAAGTTACTTTGCATATGTAATTAAATTAAGAGTCTTGAGATGGGAAGATTATCCAAATGTGCCTAATATAATCAATCACAAGTGTCTTTACAGGTGAAAGAGGGAGACAAGAGAGTCAAGGGTCAGAATTACAAAGAAATCTGAAAACTACTTTGAAGTTGGAGGAGGGGGTCACAAGCCAAAGAATGCAGAGAGCTTCTACAACTAGAAAAAGCAAGAAAACATATTCTCACCTAGAGCTTACAGAAAGAGAACATCTTGGCCTACACAGATCTTTCTGACTTTTGAATTCCAGAATTGTAAGGTAATATATTTGTGCTACATTAATCCACTAAGTTTGTGGTCATTTGTTCTAGCAGCGACAGAAAACTAAAATATCTGAGAAATCCTTAGAAATGTTAATTATGAAACTGCCCAAGGCTAGCTGATTCAAAAACTTAAAGGGAAGAGGCAACTAATGTAACAAGTCTTCCGGGTGAGTCTGATGCACACTATATGTTAAGAACTACTGCTTTATATCAATTCCTTTTCTTGTGTAGAGTTTTGCCTAAATATACAATATGCAACCTGCATTTTAATGTCCTACTGAAGAAACTGTCTCTGTAATGCTGGTGGCCAAGGCCAGGCAGGTTCATACTGGATTCTGGCAGATGGTAGAGAAACTGTGAAGCCAGAAAGTGTTGGGCCATTCCCGTTTAATAGAGTCTTGTAACAGCAGACAAGCAAACAGGCAGAGGAAAACCTCTTCTCATGGCAGCAGGAGAACAAACAGCAAAAATGGCCCCTCACAGTGGCAGCCAGGCAATCTGCAATCTGCCATCCACCATCCTAAGAGCAAGTACCTATAGCCTTACATAGGTTATACACGAATAGTGCACATGGTTGTAAAGTATCGTACCTTAATTCCATGGGTTATGTAAAGACACCAAGTCAGGATACAAAGAATTTTTAGGAGAAGATTTATTAATAAGCCAGCTGCATACGACTTACACGGGTCATAGCTGACCCAAATCGTGTGTGTGCAAAATAGCCCTGTAGCTCGTTATATAGACTTGATCATATACAGGATGGAGGGAAAAGGAAGGGGAACATGACACAATAGTCATTAACAAACTTATAACATTTGTGTTTAGATTCTATAAAAAACATTCCTACATATTAAAACTTACAAGGTAACACAATAGTGATGTCGTTTTACATATCAAAGACATTCACAAATCTTTTAGTGTCTACCTCCCATTCCTTTGTCTAGAGCAGGGGTAGTCAACCTTTTTATACCTACCGCCCACTTTTGTATCTCTGTTAGTAGTAAAATTTTCTAACTGCTCACTGGTTCCACAGTAATGGTGATTTATAAAGTAGGGAAGTAACTTTACTTTATAAAATTTATAAAGCAGAGTTACAGCAAGTTAAAGCATATAATAATGATTACTTGCCAAGTACTTTATTTGGGATTTTCACTAAGTTTGGCAGAATAAATCTTTATAAAACAACTTACTATAGTTAAATCTATCTTTTTATTTATACCACTACCATCCACCATGAAAGCTGGAACGCCTACTAGTGGGTGGTAGGGACCAGGTTGACTACCACTGGTGTAGATGTATATGTTACTCTCAGGATTCCAGAAGGGAGGAAGAGTTAAAATCAGTGTAGGATATGTAAATATTGTCTCTTATTGAAAGGGAAAGGAAGTTCTTCGGATAACCTTTATTCTTTCAGAAAACTACAGTTAAACTAAATGGCCCAGTCGTCCTTGTAAGCTAGAAAGCTTCTGCATTCTTCTCCCTCCATTTTCCACCGAATGGAGGGGGCAGGAAGCCTGACTTTTCCTCTTTAAAATGCGCTGCCAATACTAAGTTTTATAGTTCTTTGGTACCTTACCACAAGGCAAAGTACAAACAAGCCAGCCTAACACAGCTGTTTTTCCAACAGTCACAAAATGAATAATCAAATTATGATTAAATAATTTGTATTGTTATCTATTACTGCCATATATAATAAATTACCACAATATAGCAACTTAAGCCAATACATGTTAATTTTACAGTTTCTATGGGCACAGCTTAACTGGGGCCTCTGCTTCATAGTCCCCCACAAGGCTGAATTCAGGGTCAAGGGCTCATTTGAAGGCTCCATTGTGGAAGTATTTACTTTTAAACTCACTCACATGAGGTTGGCAAATTTTATTTCCTCAAGGGCTCCTGGACTAGGGGCCACAGTTCCTAGCAGGCAGTTGGCCTGGGGCCTGATTTCCTTGCCACATGGGTTTCCCCAAAAGAGTAAGCTGTTCCATCAAAGCTGGCAATGGAAAGACTCTTTATATAGCATCAAGCTATTGTTTATAAACTATAGCTATTAAGATGAAAGTTATAATCTCTTATAAGCTAAACAGAGAAGTACAGTCCCATCAACTTTGCTCTATTGGTTAGAAGCATCACTGGGCCAGGCCATATTTGAGGGGAAGAAACTACCCAAGGTTGTGAATACCAGGAAGGTGATATTACTGGAGGCCAGCAGAGAGCCTGCATGCCACTGGTCTCAAAATAGTCAATAAGAAGTTACTATCTCTTCTTTCTGCCTTTACACATTCTTTAAAACAATTCATAGCAGAAAGAAAAAGAATCTTGCACTTCCAAGCAACTACATTCCTTCTCTTCTTCAGATTTTCCCTCAGGACTTAGATTTCAATGCCTTTCCTAAAGATACTACACTTTAACCTTGAATAATGCAGGGATTGGGGGAGCCAACCCCTAAGAGTGGGAAATTTCCATATACTTTTGACTTCCTTAACTTAGTTTTTATTCAGTACCCCCAGGAAATTGGTTCTAGGACCCCCACACAGACATGAAAACCCATGGATGCTCAATCCCTTTATATAAACTGGCATAGAACAATGCATACAGTTGGCCTGCTGCATCCATGGAATCCCAACAGATTATCAATGTATATACTTGTGCAGTTTAAACCTGGATGTTTGAGTCAACTGTACATTCATTCAAACCTGTTCCTCTGTCTTTGGTGTATAATCTATCTGGCATTAAATATATTACCAATAAACATAATAATCAGAAGTATTAGTAATCAAACAATTCTCATATAAATCATTGTATGAATTAGAATATTTATATTAATAATAAAATAGGTTCATACAAAGAAGTAATCCAAGAATAGCAGATTCAGATTTACATTCAGCAATAATAAATTTAACTCATAATAAAATGTCCATTACTTAAAACAAATATCCTAGTCATTGAAATTAAAAATGTCTAGAATCAGTATTATTTTCATGTTAGAAACTCTTTTTCTATTCTCTCAGATCAATATCCTTAAAAAAAACTTCCAAATGCTGATAGTGAAATAACTTATCTTTTATATCAACAACCAAAAGTTTTATTTTTTCTCTATGTATTTTTTATAATAACTGAAATACATAAACTGAAATTGATATCATGAGCATAAATCATTAGAAGTAAAAGGAACCACTCCTACAGGTTTTATAATTCCCTATCACCATTTGAAAGCCACCTAAACTTCCCTAGACTGTCTCAAGGAGTGATTATACCTGGAACACTAATAGTTTTGTTGTGGCTTTGGATGGAAGGTGAGATTATCCTTGAGCTCCTAGTTCCCTCAATACAGGTTGATGTGTGCTCATTACAGTATGTTTTATACCTTGCAAAGCAAGGCATAAATCACCTGGTATTTTCAGCCAGCCCTCCTGCTGAGGCCATATTTGAAAATCAAGAAAAAAGAGTCTTCATAGTGGTGTCACAGAAGTAGTTAGGCATTGTACACACTGTGGAAGAGAAGAGGGCACCCACTTCACCAGGTTGTACAGTGGAAAAGGGACAGTTTTACTGTCAATTGACTGCAATATTGTAATTTCCTCTAGATATTTCAATATTATTTAATACTGGTGCAAAGTTACTGTCTCCTTCTTGGTCCAGAGTCCTAAAATGATGCTTGTTTACAGTCTAACGAGGGACCAGGGCAAACCCCGGAACATCTGTTGGGGAAAGAAGTTTGTAAATTTGTATTTTTTTAGTTTCCTCAGTTTTAGCATTAAAAAATGGTGCTAGGTGCAGTGAGCAAGAGTGGTCCCACCTGCAATTCCACTTGCAGGGCAAAGGCCTGAGAATTGCAGAGACCCCTGACTGAGCATGGGCAGGCAGCCCCACCTGACCTGCAGAGCTAGGGCTTACGGCCCCATGCACCAAAACAGCTCAGCCCGTAGGGGCGAGGCGAAAGCCAGGAAATAGGCAGAGTCCCCAGCTGAGCATAGGTGTGCAGCCTCGCCAGTGGTGCCGAGGCTTGCAGCCACAGCCACTGGCACAGCGTGCAGCCCCACCTGAGGGAGCGGGGCAAAGATTGAGACCAGCGGAGGCTTGTAGACCAGGGCACGTGAACACAGCCCCTCCGGTAGAGAAGAGGCTAGAACCGCAGCAACAACACAAACAGGTTACCGCCCAGCAAAACCCATACCCTAACGTCTGAGGCAGTGGCAGAGGGGATGGTGGGCCTGTGTTCCCTAGACCACACCTAGGGAACACAGAGGCCACACCCTTCTTATACACAAACAAAATGGAAAGGCAGAGAAATGCAACCAAATGAATCAAGAGAAATCCCCAGAAAAGGACTTGAACAAGTCAGATATAACCAAATTACCAGATGCAGAGTTTAAAGTAATGATTGTTAATATGCTCAAAGATCTTAGAACAACAATGGATGGACATAATGAACACCTAAATAAAGAGATAGCAAGTATAAAAAAAGAACATTAAAATAATAAAAAGAATCAGTCAGAAATGACAGATACAATATCAGAAATGAAACCACAATGGAAGGAAATAAAAGCACGATGGATGAAGCTGAGGATCGAATCAGCGAGTTAGAAAACAAGATAAACAAAGACATGGAGCAGAGCAGCAAAAATAAAAGAGACACAAAAAGTCTGATGAAACTCTAAGAGAGCTCTGTGACAACATGAAGAGATATAACATCTGCATCATAGGGGTTCCTGAAAAAGAAGAGAAAGAACAAGGGATAGAGACTTTGTTCAATCAAATCATAGCTGAAAACTTCCTTAAATTGATGCAGAAAAAAGTCACACAAGTTCAAGAAGGATAAAGAATTCCATTAAAGAGAAACCCTAAGAAATCTACATCAAGACACATCATAATTAAAATACCAAAGCTAAGAGATAAAGAGAAAATATTAAAAGCTGCTAGAGAAAAAAAAAGACTATCACCTCCAAAGGAGCCCCCATAAGGATGACATCTGACTTCTCAACAGAAACACTTGAGGCCAGAAGAGAATGGCAAGAAATATTCAAAATAATGCAGAACAAGAACCTACAACTAAGACATCTTTATCCAGTAAGGCTATCATTTAAAATTGAAGGAGAAATAGAAAGCATCCCAGACAAAAAAAAAAAATCTCAAGGAATTCATTACAACCAAACCAATGCTGCAAGAAATGATAAGGGGCCTGTTGTAAACAGATCAAAGGGGGAAACGAATATAGCAAAAGAGGAATACAGCTTTAAAGAATAAAATGGCAATAAACAACTACATATCAATAACAATATTAAATATAAATGGATTAAATGATCTAATCAAAAGACATAGGGTAGCTGCATGGATAAGAAAACAGGACCCGTACATATGTTGTCTACAAGAGACACACCTTAAAACAAAAAACGCACATAGACTGAAGGTAAAAGGATGAAAATAATATTTCATGCAAATAAAAATTTTTAAAAAGCTAGGGTAGCAATATTTATATCAGACAAAATGGACTTTAAAACAAAGGCTATAGTAAGAGATAAAAAAGGGCAGTCCATAATGATAAAAGGAGCAATCCAACAGGAAGATATAACCATTATAAATATCTACCCACCTAATATAGGAGCACTTAAATATATAAAGCAGACTTTGATGGACATAAAGGGCAAGACCAACAGCAATTTTATAATAGTAAGGGATTTCAATACCCCCATTAACATCACTAGACAGATCCTCAGAAAAGAAAATTAACAAAGAAACAGCAGACTTAAAGGACACACTAGATCAACTGGATATAATAGATATCTTCAGAACCATTCACCCTAGAGCAGCAGCATATACATTCCTTTCAAGTGCTTATGGTACATTCTCTAGGACAGTGGTCCCCAACCCCCAGGCTGTGGACTGGTACTGGTCTGTGGGCCATTTGTTACCGGTCTGAAGAGAAAGAATAAATAACTTACATTATTTCCATTTTATTTATATTTAAGTCTGAACGACTTAATATATTTTTTTAAATGACCAGATTCTCTCTGTTACAACCACCTAAGACTCACTCTTGATGCTTGTCTCAGTCACATGATACATTTATCCGTCCCACCCTAAAGGCTGGTCCATGAAAATATTTTCTGACATTAAACCAGTCCGTGGCCCAAAAAAGGTTGGGGACCACTGCTCTAGGATAAACCACATGTTAGGGTACAAAAGTGGTCTCAACAAACTTAAAAAGACTGAAATCATATCAAGCATTTTCTCTGATCACAATGGCATGAAACTAGAAATCAACCACAACAGAAAAACTGAAAAATACTCAAACACTTGGAAACTAAATACTATGTTATTAAATATTGAATGGGTTAACAATGAGATCAAAGAAGAAATAAAAAATTTCTAGAAACGAATGATAATGAGCATACAACAACTCAAAATTTATGGGACACAGCAAAAGCAGTACTGAGAGGGAAGTTCATAGCACTACATGCATATCTTAAGAAGCTAGAAAAAGCTCAAATAAACAACTTAACACTGCATCTAAAACAACTAGATAAAGAATAGCAAGTAAAGCCCAGAAGTAGTAGAAGGAAGTAAATAATAAAATCAGAGCAGAAATAAATGATATAGAGGTTAAAGAATAATATAGAGGATCAATAAAACCAGGAGCTGGTTCTTTGAAAAAATAAACAAGATCAATGAACCTTTAACCAGATTCACTAAGAAAAAGAGAGGCCTGAGTAGGCAGTGGCGCAGTGGATAGAGTGCTGGACTGGGATGTAAAGGACCCAGGTTCGAGACCCCGAGGTCACCAGCTAGAGCACGAGCTCATCTGGTTTGAGCGGAGCTCACCAGCTTGGACCCAAGGTCGCTGGCTCGAGCAAGGGGTTACTCAGTCTGCTATAGCCCCATGGTCAAGGTACATATGAGAAAGCAATCGATGAACAACTAAGGTGTCACAATGAAAAACTAATGATTTATGCTTCTCATCTCTCTCCATTTCTGTCTGTCTGTCCCTCTCTCTGACTCTCTCTCTGTCTCTGTAAATACAAAAAGAGAGAGGGGGGGACTCAAATAAATAAAATTAGAAATGAGAGAGGAGAAATAACAACTGACACAACAGAAATACAAAATACTGTAAGAAAATATTATGAAGAACTGTATGCCAAAAAACTAGACAACCTAGATGAAATGGACAAATTTCTTGAAAAATATAATCTTTTAAAAATATCTCTGGATATGGTAGACCCGTAGGAGTTCCAGGATATGACTACCCCCTTTTAAATTGTTTTTTTTTAAATTGACTTTAAAATGTTTGCTGAGTACACTTTAATAATACCTTAACTTTAAAGATTGTAAGCATGACAAAATACAGTAAATGCTTTTGCTCCATATGCAGGAGCATTTTCAGTTAAGTCAATTTAGGAAATCCAATAATAGAACAATGCATACAGACCATGAGCTATAGCATGCTTAGCAGCCTCTTCTGTTCTGACAGAGGTTACTATAAATCCGGAATATGAAGCCACTGTAATGTGGACATACGACTGTTTGCCAAATGAAGGTATATGAGTAACATCCATCCGCCAAAGTTGTCCTGGTAGGGGTCCTTGAGGGTTAACTCCAAATGAGGGGGCAGTATAGGACCCCTTGGACAGGATTTCCCAATCTGCCGTGCTGCTTCCCGAGAAAGTTGAAACTGTTTACACCGGGCTGCAGCGTTCTGGTGATGAATAGTATGAGACTGACTTGCTCAGTCTGTCATGGTTGCTCCATATAATTTTCTTTTGGGTAGCTTGATTAACAAGGGCATTCCTAGGCCTTGGCCGGTTGGCTCAGTGGCAGAGCATCGGCCTGGTGTGCAGGATTCCTGGGCCAGAACACACAGGAGAAGCACCCATCTACCTCTCCAACCCTCCCCCTCTCCCTCCTCTCTGCCTCTCTCCTCCCCTCCCACAGCCAAGGCTCCACCGGAGCAAAGCCACCCCAGGCACTAAGGATGGCCCCATGGCCTCTGCCTCAGTTGCCAGAATGGCCCTGGTTGCAACAGAGCAACACCCCAGATGGGCAGAGCATGCCAGGTGATCCCAGTCAGGCACATGCAGGAGTCTGTCTGACCGCCACCCCATTTCCATCTTCAGAAAAATACAAAAAACAAATAAATAAAAGAAAAAATACAACAAAAACAAACAAACAAAAAAAAGAAAAGAGTAAAAAAAAAAAAGGGCATTCCTTTGTGTTAAAGCTCCAGGGAGCATGGAGTGAGCTTGAGTATGTCCTATGAAACATGGAGCTCTATGTTGACATATAAGTCTTTGGAGAAGGAGGAACTGCTGAAATAGTTCATCAGCATTTGTTCCTAAGACAGCAGTCTTTATAGTGGAAACACCATAAGTAAATATTTGCTGTCTGTCTATAGATTAAAGGGGGAATATGGCAAATGCTGAAAAGCCATGATCTTTGTGCCCCTCCCCTCCCCCAACACCCCTTCCTCTCCTCCCCCCACCCTGTAACCCCAACCCTGTTGCTACCTGGTCTCATCTCTCCAGGCAGAGGAGAACAGAAGCTCCATATCCATGCATGCTGCAAATGGCTTCTCCAGTCTACCTGAATCATTACCAGCTAGAAGCAGCGGTCACTGGGACTTGGACATGAGCTGCAAAGTATAGAACAGTGACAACAATTCCAGTGCCATGAGGACTTTTCCTGGATGTGGACTTTTCCTGGACTCCTGCTCCCTGTGACAAATCCTACAGACTGAACTGTGGTTGGGTTGCATTTTTCAGGGATTTGACATGGTGATGGGGCCAACTTGGACTTGGTGAACATGTTAAGGACACTACTCTTTTACGGATTCTTGCTGTATTGGCCAAGAGTTTGCTTAAAGGCTTTTAATCACTGTAAAAAAAAATAGAAGGCTGGATAAAGAAGATAGGGCACATATACACCATGGTATACTAGTCAGCTAGAAGAAATGATGACATCAGATCACTTACAGCAGATTGGTGGAATCTTGATAACATTATGCGGAGCGAAATAAGCGAATCAGAAAAAAACATGAACTGCAGGATTCCATACATTGGTGGGACATAAAAGTGAGACTAAGAGATTTGGACAGGAGTGTGGTGGTTACGGGGGGGTGGGGGAGGGAAGGAGGGAGGGGGGAGGGGGAGGGATACAAAGAAAACTGGATAGAGTGTGACGGAGGATGATCTCTCTTTGGGTGATGGGTATGCAACAGAACTAAATGACAAAATAAACTAAAAATGTTTTCTTTGAATATATGTACCCTGATTTATTGATGTCACCCCATTTAAATAAAAATTTATTTATAATAAATAAATAAATAAATAAATAAATAAAAATTAAAAAAAAAAATCTCTCTGGAAGAATCAGAAAACCTAAACAAACCGATTACAACAAATGAAATTGAAACAGTTATCAAGAAACTTTCAACAAACAAAAGTCCTGGGCCTGATGGCTTTACAAGTGAATTCTACCAAATATTCAAAAGAGAACTAACTCCTAACCTTCTCAAGCTATTTCAAAATATTCTAGAGGAAGGAAGACTTCCAAGCTCCTTTTATGAGGTGAGCATAATTCTGATTCCAAAACCAGACAAAGACACTACAAAGAAAGAAAATTATAGGCCAATATCCCTGATGAATTTAGATGCTAAAATCCTCAACAAAATATTAGCAAACCAGATCCAGCAATATATGAAAAAAATCATATACTATGATCAAGTGGGATTTATTTTGGGGAGGCAAGGCTGGTACAATATTTGCAAATCAATCAATGTGATTCATCACATAAACAAAAGGAAGGAGAAAAAAAAAACATGATGATTTCAATAGATGCAGAAAAAGCATTTAATAAAATCCTCCACCCATTCAAGATTAACACTCTGAGCAAAGTGGGAATACAGGGAACATACCTCAACATGATAAAGGCAATCTATGACAAACCCACAGCCAACATCATAATCAATGGGCAAAAATGAAAAGCAATCCCCTTAAGATCAGGAACAAGGCAGGGGTGCCCCCTTTTACCAGTCTTATTCAACATAGTTCTGGAAGTCCTAGCCACAGCAATCAGACAAGAATAAAAGGCATCCAAACTGGAAAAGAAGAAGTAAATCTATCATTATTTACAGATGATATGATATTGTATATAGAAAAACCTAAAGTCTCAGTAAAAAAAACTACTGGACCTGATAAATGAATTCAGCAAGGTGGCAAGGTATAAAATTAATACTCAGAAATCAGAGGTATTTTTATACACCAACAATAAACTGTCAGAAGAGAAATTAAGGAAACAATCCCCTTCAGTATTGCAACAACAACAACAAAAATAAAGTACCTAGAAGTAAATTTAACCAAGGAGGTAAAAGACTTATACTAGGAAAATTATAAAAAACATTGTTAAAGGAAATCAAGGAAGATACAAACAAGTGGAAGCATATACCGTGCTCATGGTTAGGAAGAATAAACATCATTAAAATGTCTATATTACCCAAAGCAATTGATAAATTCAATGCAATACCAATTAAAATACCAATGATATACTTCAAAGATATAGGCATATATTCCAAAAATTTATAAGGAACCAAAAAAGAACACAAATAACCTCAGCAATCTTGAAAAGGAATAAAGTGGAAGGTATCACACTTCCTGATATCAAGTTATACTACAAGGCCATTGTACTCAAAATAGCTTTGTATTGGCATAAGAACAGGCATATAGATCAATGGAACAGAACAGAGATCCCAGAAATAAACCCACACCTCTATGGACAGCTGATATTTGACAAAGAGGAGCATCCAACGGAGTAAAGACAGACTCTTTAACAAATGGTGTTGAGAAAATTGGACAGCTACCTGCAAAAAAATGAAACTAGACCACCAACTTACACCATTCACAAAAATAAACTCAAAATGGATAAAGGACTTACATGTAAGCTGTGAGACCATAAACATCTTAAGAGAAAACATATTCAGTAAGCTTTCTGACATCTCTTGCAGCAATATATATGCCGATTTATCTCTATGGGCAAGGAAAATAAAAGACAGGATAAACAAATGGGACTATATCAAACTAAAAAGCTTTTGCACAGCTAAAGACAATAAGAACACAATAAAAAGACAAACTACACAATGGGAGAACATATTCGACAATATGTCTAATAAGGGGCTAATAACCAAAATTTATAAAGAACTTGTAAAACTCAATACCAGGAAGACAAACAATCCAATCAAAAAATGGGAAAAAGAAATGAATAGACACTTCTCCAAAGAGGACATACAGATGACCAATAGGCATATGAAAAAATGCTCAACATCACTAATCATTAGAGAAATGCAAATTAAAACCACAATGAGATATCATCTCACATCAGTCAGAATGGCGCTCATCAACAAAACAACACAGAATAAGTGCTGGCGAGGATATGGAGAAAAGGGAACCCTCCTGCACTGCTGGTGGGAATGCACACTGGTGCAGCCACTGTGAAAAATAGTATGGAGATTCCTCAAAAAATTAAAAATCAAACTGCCTTTTGACTCAGCTATCCCACTTTTAGGAATATATCCCAAAAACACCATAGCACTGTTCCAAAAGGAGAAATGCACCCCCATGTTTATGGCAGCATTGTTCACAATAGCAAAGATTTGGAAACAGCCCAAGTGTCTGTCAGCAGATGAGCGGATTAAAAAGCAGTGGTACATATACACAATGGAATACTATGGGGCCATGAAAAAGAATGAAATCTTACCTTTTGCAACACCATGGATGGACCTGGAAACTATTATGTTAAGTGAAATAAGCCTGGCAAAAAAAGAAAAATATTGTATGACCTCACTCATTTGGGGAATCCAATGAACAATGGGAACTGAGGAATGGAATTGAGACAGAGGAAGGATCTAAGGGACCAGAGGGATAAAGGACAGAGGGAAAGGGGATGATAGGATGGGATAAACCTGAAGGGAAGGGGTGAGGGCACTATGGGGAGTGGGACAAGGGAGATGTTAGGGGAATATGGGGGAGGGGGGAATGCATTTGGGGCAACACTAGAATCTTGTAAACAAAATAAATTAAAATCAATTATAAAAATTAAAAAAATAAAAGTAAGACAACTGAGCTCCCTATCCCCTTCCACCACGTAAGGGTACAGTGAGAAGTCTACGTGCCCGGAGAGGGCCTTCACCCGAACGTGCTAGCACTCTGATCTTGGGCTTCCAACCTCTAAAACTGTGAGAAATAAATGTCTTACAGTTTGTAAAATACCCAGTGGTATTTTGTTATAGCAGCCAAGAACAGAGTAACACATACTTCTATATTAATCAGTAGAATTCACCTTGCTTAATGAGGGCATATATTTTACTCTTTTCTCTCTATTCTTGCCCCAAACATTTACTGATTTCTACCATGTACTAGTCTCTGTACTAGGGACTAAGAATAGGACATACTAAGATGATTGATATACTATTGGGGTTCTTAAAGAGTTTACAATGTAGAAGGGAAAATTCATAGTTAAAGCAGTAAGAAAAAAAAAGTAGATTTTGTAAAGCCTAATCCTGAGGGACCCGAAACATTGAAGATGTGAACAAAGTCTGTCGATTCCACACCAAAGCTTTATTGTCTAGCTTGGCCAAGCAGCGGCAACTCCGACAGAAATCTGAGGGAGAGCACGCCGCCCTTTGTTCTACCTAGTTTTTATAGTATTGTAAGTGGGAAGTACAGAAGCAAAATTTGCAATTAGGTGCCTTTTACCACTATTGGTTATAGTCATATGTCCTTTAACATGATAGGAATATGTTCAATTTGCAAGCCATACATCATTTTGGAAAAAACAAAATTTACAAGTCAACACAATGGTAGAAAGATGTCTCTTTACATATTAAAAGGCATTCCTATGTTCTCTAATGTTTATCTGCCATCTCTGTCCACAGTCACACACATTAACCACATGCATTTACATAGGAGAGGTAGTTTCCCTGGGGACAAATACCTGCAAATGGCTCACTACTATAAGAAAAGGTTTATTTTGGCTTTTCTCTCCCTGCACCTGGCTAGCCATTCACCCCTTTCCCCACAGGTGTGGTGGAATGTCTAGGAATCCATGATTTCCTCCCCTTAGCATTTACAATACAATGCCAAGGGCCATCTTGGTTATGTTAATCATACAGTACAGAGACTATTCTCACAATTTCTCTGCGCACCTTAACCCAAATTAATAAAATGTTCTTCAAGCCTCTTAAAATATTAATATTAATTCTGCAGCTTTTGGTACTTTACAACACCTGCGGCTGAAGTGGCGCAGTGGCTCCTCAGATTTAAAGGCAGAAATTTTTATTTGGAATAAAAGGTCAGTCTTGAATAATAAGGGATACAGTTAATTGAGAAGATATAACAGTTCTAAGCACTTTATAAGATAGTCTAAAAGTAACATAAAACTAAAACTGATGCTTTTCCAGAAAAAGTAAAAAAAAAAAAAGATAGAAAAGAAAATGGCACTGGGCAGCACCAGGTGTGTGATCAGTGAAATTGCAAATGACCTTTCTGCATGTGAAGGGCCATTGTCTTGCTAATGTGTGCTGCAGGGGAGAGAAGCCAAGGAGGCAGGGAAATGCAAGTGCAAGGCTGTGAAGGCAGAGACTACTGGCCATACAACATCCCTTATCCTAAGAATGTTTTTCTGCTAGTGGTCTACTGGTCAGTGTAACTTACAGAAATAAACAAATGCACATAAAAAAATCAGAGTATTCCTCTTTAGTTAAAAATTAGATGACAGCCTGACCAGGTGGTGGCACAGTGGATAGAGTGTTGGCCTGGGACACTTATAACCCAAGTTCGAAGCTCGGATGTTGCTAGCTTGAGCATGGGCTCATAGGTATAACCCCATGTTGACTGGCTTGAGCCCAAAGTTGCTAACTTGAGCAAGGGGTCACTATGAGTTGATGCTTCTCATATCTCTCCCTTCTTGTCTGTCCCTGTCTGTCTGTCTGTCTCTCTCTCTATTATGCAAAAGAAAGAAAGAAAAAAAAGAAAGAAAGAAAGAAAATGACATTTTGACCCCTGAAACAGAAATATAAAACAGTTTATTCTCTTTAATTTTGATATACAGCAATCAATTTAACTTCACTAAAAGAAAACATTTTTTTAATGTGTACAGGTAGGACCATATCTTAAATACTGCTAGAAATTTTTTTTATTAGTAGGAAATTATACTTGATGGGAAATTAATTTATAGCATGACTCTTTTAATAGTAACACTTAATTTTATCATTAGAGTTGGACACTTCAGAATCGAGACTAAAGTACAGAATTGGAAGGTCTTATTTGTATTAGGTATTTCGTGCCAAATGAAATACATAAGAACACCTAGAGGAAAATAATTCACAAGTCTACTGCATATTTTAGTGCAGATAATAAAAAACAGAAATTTAAAATGTTTCCAACATTTTGTAATTAAGTGAGAAACTTTAGAGAAATGAGATGTTGGAAAGAAATACAGCTATTGAGGAGCCCTGAGGAGCCACTGTGCCACCTCACCCGCAGGTGTTACAAAGTACCAAAAGCTACAGAATCGATATTAATATTTTAAAAGGTTTAAAGAATATTTTATTAATTTGGGTTAAGGTGTGCAGAGAAATTTTGTGAATAATCTCTGTACTGTGTGATTGGCATAAAACCAGGATGGCCCTTGGCATTGTATTGTAAATGCAAAAGGAAGAAAAACATGGATTCCCTGACATTCCACCACACCTGTGGGGAAAGAGGTGAATGGCTAGCCAGGTGCAGGAAAAATAAACCTTTTCTTATAGTAATGAGCCATTTGCAGGCATTTGTCCCCACAGAAACTACCTCTGCCATATAAATGCATATAGTTAATGTATGTGACTCTGGACAAAGAAATGGAGGATAAACATTAGAAAATATAGGAATGCCTTTAAATATGTAAAGAGACATCTTTCAATCATTGTGTTGACTTGTAAATTTTGTTTTCTCCAAAATGATGTATGGCTTGCAAATTGAACATAGTCCTATCATGTTAAAGGGCATATGACTATAACCAATAGTGGTAAAGGGCACCTAGTTGCAATTTTTGCTTCTATACTTCCCGCTTGAAAAACTATAAAAACTAAGTAGAACAAAGGGCCGGCGTGCTCTCCCTCAGATTTTTGTCGGAGTTGCTGCCGCTTGGCCAAGCTAGACAATAAAGCTTTGGTGTGTAATCTACAGATTTTGTTCATGTCTTCAATGTTTCAAGTCCCTCCAGATTAGGCTTCACAGCTATAAGTATTTATACTCTTTGTAATATTGACACTTCTCTTGCAACTGACAGGACATGTAGAATAAGTCAGTTTTCCACAAATAGGAATAACAATCTCATTGGAATTATATAACAGGTCTCCACTCCTAGCCTGCTGACAGGAAAGCAGTGGAACAATAATTCATGCTTTCCTGTTTCCAGAAGAACAAGCTGCAGAGAACTTCAGGTAATGGAGCTCCAAGAGCAAAAGACACACAAAAAAACATAAAGCACAAATGCTGAAATGTTCCAGAATCCCCACCTCAGAGGATGGCTAAAAGGTCTATTTTTTCCAGTTCTACTTTTGTATTATTTCTCTGAGGCCCTATATTGACTTTTACTGGTTTAGGCCATGGTAGCAAATAGTCCAGTCTCAGTGGTTGAATACAAGGAGGTTTATTTCTAATTGCTCACTCACGTTACCTATTGCTATGGCTGTACTCCATGTTCTCTTCCCTCCAAGGTCTAGGAAAAATAAACAACCCCTCTGGATATTTCCCTTCCCATCTCCAAGAGAAAAGAGGAAGGCTTTTAAGGCCTCTACTTGAAAGCTGTACACACTACTTCCACACAACTTACTCAAGCCTGATGGCAACAAGACTGGGACGGTGAGTCCCATCGGACAGTATTCAAACTCAGCACAGATCATTGTGGGTGGAGCGCAGAGCGCATTCCTGGCAGCTGCCCTGCTAGCGATACATGCCTGCCTGACCGGTGCTCCTCCTGGGGACCCTCTGTCAGTGCCAAAGATATTACAGGCTACCCCTCTCTCTGGGGAGCCCCTATGTTCCTATTTGCTCCCCTCCACTGAGGAAGAAAGTAGTTTAGCCTCCGAGTTTGACAAAAATCGCGGCTGAGCACGCAGAAATGAAACCAAACGAATTGCTAACTGTGCCACCCTGAGTAAGTGGAAGTTGCTACTTCCGCATTCCCTGCCGGGGCTCAATGCCCCACCCCAGCCTCTCAGATGCCATTTTCTCCAACACATGTTCCTGCTGCAGACCCATGGGCCAGCCTATACGCCCCTATGTGTCTTTTTTCTTTCTGTCTATCTTGTCTACTTTTCTGTATCTCTCGCTCTCTCTCTCCCCCGCCCCCTCTCTGAAATGACACTGGAAGGACCCAGCCATGGCACAGTGGTGGGGATCACACTCTCTTCTAAGGCAAGGGAGAGGTTATGCTTATGTTTTTTAGCCAATTTGGATTCCAGGAACCCCCCAACCTGCTTGACAGAATTTCTTGGGCACCCACTAAGTGGTTCAGTCTTCACCCGTCCAAAGCCACAGCCCTGGCCTCCTCCACACTGACTGTGCCTGAGGGGAGGAGGTCCTCAGCACTCTAGAAAAAGACCTCGTGGCCAGCGTGTGCGCCCCATCACCTGGGGGGATGTGGAGGCTTTGGCGGGGCAGGCCCAGAGAATTGCCCCTGACAGGCCCCCAGGCCCTGGTGCTCTGTTCTTGCTTATGTGTGCTATAGTAACCGCTGACTCCCAGACGCAGATGGCAGCAGCCCCAGGGCTCGAGCCCAGCAGTGTGAGCTGGGGCTTTCTGTTCATCTTTGGAGGATGAGGAGAATTAGGCCGGAGTTGCAATTCACAGACTCCAGAAGATAAATGGTGGCAGCTGCAGCGGGAGGATGAACAGAAGCCAAGCTTGCATCGCCGAGTGGCCGCTGGAATGTCAGGGAGTGCCTGGTAAACCGCTGGTGGGTTCGCTGACATTTGGGACATAGGGGTGAATGGCATCAAGCTCTCTGGAGCAGAGATGGAGATGCTGACTGCCATTGCCACGTGCTCCTCTTTGGGACAGTGTAAGACCTGCTAGGATGGCAGGGATGAGGGGGGTGGCTGAAGCCTCATGTGCATGGACTGATTTCCTAGACTACGACGGGAGTGAGCACTGGCTCCTTTGTTGGATGGACTTATGGATTTCGGACAATGTGAAATACCCTGATGGGGGTGGAGGGCAGCTTTATTGGAGGCCCTTCCCTTGCCCTGGGAAACTTTCCTCATAACTAGAAAGAAGGCCAAGGACATTTTGTGCTTTTGGCAAAGTGTTCAGAGACTGGTGAAATGTACCTTTGTAATTGTATGATTTGTAATGTTGTTGTAATTTGTGTAATGTGCCTTGCAACCATATGCAGTACACAGCCCATGGCAAGCCATCCGTTTATTGTTTGGATGCTGGGACCTTTGTGGGAAGGGGGTGTGCATGGACCTATGTCCATTTTTTACAATCAAAATGGAACTGTGTTTAACGGCACCTAGAAGGTCTCTGTAACACAATGGGAGGGAAATGACATTCCAACCCCTAGGAAGAATCCCCTGTTTAAGACCCTTGTTCTCTTTCCTAACTAGTCAAACGTTATAGAAGCTTGCCTCATTGTTTAATCCAGCTAATTTATTAGCATATAGTATAATAGGTATTATAGTTGTTTTTTTTTCTACTAGGGTTCCGTTTCATAATGCGTAGCATTCAGAAGCTACAACAACAGCAAGCTGTCATTCATCAAGTCTAATTGGCCTTAATTAAAAGAGAAGGGGGAGATGTGGGTGGAGCGTAGAACACACTCCTAGCCGCTGTGGCTGATACAATGCTGTGAGAATACTCCAGCTCCCAGAAGCCTCCTGGGAATACCCAGGAAGGGAGCTTGCCCGCTATAAGGAAGTGATGTAGTGCCAACCACACAGCTCCCTGATCTTTTCAGCCATTGGCTATGAAGGACACGCTGCAACATCCTATTGGCTGAACCCATGTATATAAGCTAGCTTATTTCCTGAATAAAGTGGATCTGCATCACTGAACCTAGTCCCTGGGGTCGGGTTTTTGCGTCTCCATTATCCTCACCCCCAGCAGGACTTGTCCACAGATCATCACACCCAAATATAATACCTGGAATCAAGAGTGACCAGAGCAGGCTTTCCTCTGTTATGTCAAAGGAAGAACTGAAGCTGAGACTTAAAGTCTTTTTTTTTAATTTTTTTTATTTATTCATTTTTTTAGAGAAGAGAGAGAGAGAGAGAGAGAGAGAGAGAAGGGGGGAGGAGCAGGAAGCATCAACTCCCATATGTGCCTTGACCGGGCAAGCCTAGGGTTTTGAACTAGCAACCTCAGCGTTCCAGGTTCTACACTTTATCCACTGCGCCACCACAGGTCAGGCCAAGAGACTTAAAGTCTTAAGCATTCTCTCTATATAGAAAACAATTCATCTTTGTCAGGGTACAGAGGTACAAATACATTCTAGCAAGGGAGGGTCAGCTCTCATTGCCTCATTGTCATGGCACCTATAGTTAAGGAATGCACTCTGCGTTCCACCCACAATTATCAAAGTTTTACTATGAAAGTAATACATAATCATGATAAAGAATCTAAGAGGGATAGAAAGAACACAATGGAATTCCACTATCTCCCTTAGTCCTACTCCCTATAGATACTCATTACAATTTCTCAAATATCATTCTAGAAATTGTTCATAAATATACACTGTGAGTTTCCTCATATAAAAATTGAAAATATTATCATCTCAAATGATTGCTGCATCAAAAACTTAAGAGATGGACAACACTTAGAAGAGTATGTTACACATAGTAAGTTGCATGTGTATTTGCTATTATTGTTTTCACCAAGCACTGTTCCAAGTGCTTTGCAGCTCTAGCCTTCACTTGCACATACACACACACACACACATACACACACACACATACACACACATACACACACACACACTCTACCACAACCAACACCACACATGCATACACTTGATTACTTAACAATATTGTCTTGGAATATTTTTTCATGTTAATTTAAATGTATCTCACACATTTTTGAAAGCCAATGAAATATCTCACTGAATGGATTAAACATGATTTATTTAGCCCAACACCTTTCTGATGACTTTCTTACTTTTTGTTTTACAAAGAACACAGACATGAACAACATATTAGTGGCATAATGTAAATTCCTAGCTAGGTCAAATGTGTACCCATGTAATTTTTAGTAATTTTGCCAAGTTGTCCCTGAGATAGTCACTGGGGCTTTTTACCAAGACCATGGTTCTGGTTGGAATGCCTTTTCTTCCCTCACTGAACTGAGGCATCGTCATTATGCAATTTAATTTGGCTAGAAAGTGTTAGTGGAAATAACATGTTACATATTTCACCACAGCGCCCCCTCCCCCAGTCACAGTGAAAGACAGTAATCGACACAGTGGCTGCCCTTCGGCTTGTTCCGTTCCTGTGAAACACATAAAGGAAAGCTCCTCCTGTAGGAAAACGGCTGGAGATTAGGTGCTGCTCTGAAATAAGTCTTCCATGCGGACTTTGGAACACCAAGTCCTTCCAGGGGCAGAACGCTGCCCCAGCAAGCACTGATAAGATTGTTTAAAGGACGCAGCTGATCCCTATAGCCATTTCCTGCATACCTGAAAGATATTAGTTAATTATACTTCTCTGCACCTGAATCCATGCTCTGCTAATTTAACCCAGGCTCTGCTAATTTGCTTGATGATTACAGAAACAAAGATGATGAGGCTGCAGAGATCTGGGTTCTCAGTCCTAGAGGCTGGGAATCCCCTGTACCTATCTTTTCTCTATGTTGTGTCTTGTGTGTTTTATTAAGTCCTGCAGCACCTTCCTTTTGTGCACACCCATTGCCGAGCTGGTCTCAGCATCCTCCCCTCCCGATGTGAGGAGATGTATAGTGTAATCAAGAAATAAACATTTCCAGCTGTACATCTTTAAGAGTTTGGGATTGTTTGGTCTGACCAGGCGGTGGTGTACAGTGGATAGAGCGTCAGACTGGGACATAGAGAGCCCAAGTTCGAAACCCCGAGGTCATCGGCTTGAGTGTAGGCTGACCAGCTTGAGTGTGGGATCATAGATATGACTCCATGGTCGCTGGCTTGAGCAAGGGGTCACTCTCTCTGCTTCAGCCACCTATCAATGCACATACGATAAAGCAATCAATGAACAACTAAGATACCGCAATGAAGAACTGATGCTTCTCATCTCTCTCCCTTCCTGTCTGTCTGTCCCTATCTGTCCCTCTCTCTGACTCTCTGTTTCTGTCAAAAAAAAAAAAAAAAGAGTTTGAGGTCATTTGTTTTTACAAACAAGTTTGTCAAAATATCAGTAACTATTACAATGAACTTGCATATATATATATATATATATATATACACACACACTTGAATTCTTATTCAGAAAGAATTAAATTATAACCTGTCACCCATTAAATTTAATTTCTATATAAAAGATTATAACCTGTTTTCTGTTCTACAAAGTTGGAGGAGATGCCTAGGTATTATATGGTATATCTGACAAAGGCATGTTTCAAAAAAGGATAGATTACTGTTACAATTAGCGAAAGTATATTAGTTTCATTCTCTGTGATTATTTAAGATTTTAGAGAAACTATATCTCTTAATAAGCTATAAAGGAAAGTTGTAAGGTTAGTATTTTATTTCTATGCTATTAACTGCTTATTGTAAAATTGAGACAAATATTTGTCACTTAAATCTACATACTTACATAAAAATCAACTATAAAATTTTACTGAAATGCCATTATCTTCAACAGAATTATTTAGAGTCTGGATTTCATTTTCTGAATAGATGGGAAAACACAATATACCAATTCTTCCAGTCATGTTTTATGTCATACTGCATTTTGTATATCTTTTCTTGACAAAAACTTATAAACCCCAAAATGATACACCATGTACAGAAGGTTAAACTGGGAGAATTCTTTTTTTTTTTTTTTTTTGTATTTTTTTTCTGAAGCTGGAAACCGGGAGAGACAGTCAGACAGACTCCCGCATGCGCCCCACCAGGATCCACCCGGCAGGCCCACCAGGAGCGATGCTCTGCCCACCAGGGGGCGATGCTCTGCCTCTCCGGGGCGTTGCTCTGCCTGGACCAGAGCCACTCTAGTGCCTGGGGCAGAGGCCAAGGAGCCATCCTCAATGCCCGGCCATCTTTGCTCCAATGGAGCCTTGGCTGTGGGAGGGGAAGAGAGAGACAGAGAGGAAGAGGGGGTGGAGAAGCAAATGGGCGCTTCTCCTATGTGCCCTGGCCGGAATCGAACCCAGGTCCCCCGCATGCTAGGCCGACGCTCTACCGCTGAGCCAACCAGCCAAGGCAAACTGGGAGAATTCTTAAAGTTCTGGTGTTCTCCTGTCTGAATTGAAGTGTCCCCATTCAAACACTATTCCTTATCTGAGTAGAAAAGACTTGAGTGTAAATATGTTAGGTCCAGACCAACTCCCAACAAAAATTGATTCTTTTTCGATAGAAGCCATATTGCTTCATGACTTAGGAAATGCAATAAATTCCTGATTTTTTCCCCCGCTGAACTTGTTTATGGCCTGCCTCAGTGCTGGACAGCCTCCTTCCTACCTCCAGAGGTGGGCAGTTTGATCTTCTTTTCTTTTTTCTTTAATCTTATTTTTATTAATTTTAATGCAGTGATATTGATAAATCAGGGTACATATGTTCAGAGAAAACATCTCCCAATTATTTTGACATTTGATTATGTTGCATACCCATCACCCAAAGTCAAATTGTCTTTCGTCACCTTTTATCTGGTTTTCCTTGTGCCCCTCTCCTACCCCCCACCCCCTCTCTCTCCTTTATCACCCCCTCCCCACACCCCACCCCACCCCCCATTACCATCACGTTCTTGTCCATGTCTCTGAGTCTCATTTTGTATGGATGAGACATGCCCCATCTATGTATGGATTCATATAGTTCTTCGTTTTTTCTGATTTACTTATTTCACTCCATATAATGTTATCAAGATCTATTCATGTTATTGTAAATGATCCAATGTCATTATTTCTTATGGCTGAGTAGTATTCCATAGTATATATGTACCAAAGCTTTTAAATCCACATGTCCACTGACAAACACTTGGGCTGTTTCCAGAATTTGCTATTGTGAACAATGCTGCCATAAACATGGGGGTGCATTTTGCCTTTTGGAACAGTTCTATGGTGTTCTTAGGGTATATTCCTAAAAGTGGGATAGCTGAGTCAAAAGGCAGTTTGAAGCCCTGACCGGTTGGCTCAGTGGTAGAGCATCGGCCTGGCGTGCAGAAGTCCCGGGTTCGATTGCCGGCCAGGGCACACAGGAAAATCGTCCATCTGCTTCTCCACCCCTCCCCTCTCCTTCCTCTCTGTCTCTCTCTTCCCCTCCCGCAGCTGAGGCTCCATTGGAGCAAAGATGGCCTGGGCTCTGGGGATGGCTCCTCGCCCGGCCTCTGCCCCAGGCGCTAGAGTGGCTCTGGTCGCAATAGAGCGACGCCCCGGAGGGGCAGAGCATCGCCCCCTGGTGGGCGTGCCGGGTGGATCCCGGTCGGGCACATGCAGGAGTCTGTCTGACTGTCTCTCCCCGTTTCCGGCTTCAGAAAATTACAGAAAAAAAAAAAAAAAGGCAGTTTGATTTTCAATTTTTTGAGGAGTCTCCATACTGTTTTCCATAGTGGCTGCACCAGTCTGCATTCCCACCAGCAATGCAGGAGGGTTCCCTTTTCTCCACATCCTCGCCAGCACTTAATCTGTTGATGAGCACCATTCTGACTGGTGTGAGGTGATATCTCATTGTGGTTTTAATTTGCATTTCTCTAGTGATTAGTAATGTTGAGCATTTTTTCATCTGCCTATTGGCCATCTGTATGTCCTCTTTGGAGAAGTGTCTATTTATTTCTTTTTCCCATTTTTTTTATTGGATTGTTTGTCTTCTGGTGTTGAGATTTACAAGTTCTTTATAAATTTTGGTTATTAACCCCTTATCAGATGTATTGTCAAATATGTTCTCTCATTGTGTAGTTTGTCTTTTTATTCTGTTCTTGTTGTCTTTGGCTGTGCAAACAGCTTTATCTTCTTTATGAAGCTCTCTGTTCCCTATCTCCATCAAAGGACCACAGCCATGTTGACCTTTATGCATCTTTGGCAACATCTTTAAACAAACACTATTGTGCACTTTTAAGCATTACGGTAAAACTTTGTAAAACTGTAATTGTTCTGATGGTTCATTTTTTATTACAGCAGAGAGGCTAAAGGGAACATTTATTTCTTCAATGAATTTCTTGGGCAAGTAAGAATTCTGACCAAATATTGCCTTGAGGTCTGATATAGGTTAATGTTAGTATTCAGGTTGGGCTGAGGTGAAAGAGAGGCCTACCAAGGAGTCTCTGCTTGTGACCCTCTCTTATTCAGCTCTTCAGGTTCCATGCTGGGAAATAAATGTTTAAAATTTTGGCCTTTCATGCCTGGCCTGTGGTGTCACAGTGGATAATGCATCAACCTGGAACACTAAGGTCACTGCTTCAAAATCTTGGGCTTGCCTGGTCAAGGCACATATGGGAATTGATGCTTTCTGTTTCTCACCACCTTCTCTCTCTCTCTCTCTCTCTCTCTCTCTCTCTCTCCTCTCTAAAATGAGTAAATAAATTTTTTTTTAATTAAAATTTTGGCCTTTTCAATGGTTATGAACTCCCCATGAGAATATAGCTCTTGCTTGGGAGCTCATTCATCCCTCTCCAGAAGACAAGGGAGAACACAGAGAACTGCCCCGTAGAGAGCCCCAGTTTTTACTTCTTAGATGTGAAATGCCCCCGGATGGTAGAGGATCACCACCATCTCCAGCCATGCACAAATGTTAATTGTGCGTACAGGCTGCTCTCCTAGGCTCTGGCAGCCCACAGGAAGAAAGGCAAGGCTTACAGAAGGATGCGCCTTCAAAAGGGAGCAGCAATAAAAGCACCCTGAATCATGGTGGGGAACCATTCCAATTTACACATTTTGGATTTAAGAAATGCTTAAAATTTTGTGAAAATTCAAATTAGAGAATCAAGGAGAGAAGCCTACCCATTAACATGCATGAAATGAAACAAATATTTCATGAGATTAAAGGAGTTTATGTTGAAGTACAGTATCTTTCATTGTAAGGTTGAGCTGTTCTTAATTTTTAGTTTCAAATGCTTATATATTTTATAAAATATTAAAGACCAGGGAACATATATAAATGAGAATTTATTTGTAAATCATGTGTAGCTTTACTTCAGAACTAAATCTAGCTTTTATTAGAAAAAAAACCCAAAAGTTCCCCCTATATTGTTTTTATTACAAAAGGTAACTATATAATGCCCTAAATCGCTGTAGTAATTGTTTCCCTTTGGCATTTTCTAAGCAATGAGGTGGGGAGGCAGAGAGACAGACTCCCACATGCACCCCGACCAGGATCCACCTGGCAAGCCCTCTGTGGGGTGATGCTCTGCCCATCTGGAACATTGCTCCGTTGCTACACAACTGAGCCATTTTAGTGCCTGAGGCAAGGCTATGGAGCCATTATCAGTGCCTGGGGCCAACTTGTGCAAGCCACCAGCCATGGCTGTAGGAAAGGGAGAGAGAAAGAGAAAGAGAGAAAAAGAGAAGGGAGGGTGCAGAAGCAGATGGTCGCTTTCCCTGTGTGCTCTGACCAGAAATCAAACCCAGAACTTCCACATGCCGGGCTTATACTCTACTGTGGAGCCAACCAGCCTGGGCCAGCAATTTCTATAACACATACTAAACATATAAGTTTATCCCAGTGTGTAATTGATAATTTTACTATCATTTCAAAATAAATGCTGCTATTAAATATTGCATCAGGAACTATAAGAAAAATATAACAAATTGGTTTTACATTACCAAATCTCAAAAATATTGTGCAATTAGTTATTGGCTTAGTTATGGTATACTTTAATAATTCAATCAGAAATTATAGCTGTTTTTTGTTGAAATTAAAGTAAGCAAAGGCCAATTTGTGTGTGTGTGTGTGTGTGTGTGTGTGTGTGTGTGTGTGTGTGTGTGTGTGTATATATATATATATGCTTCTATTGGGGTGAAATTCTCAATCTATCTAGTATAATGGAGGAGGAATGCTTTATATCATCCATACTGTGTGTGTGTGTATGTGTGTGTACTATAAAAGATTCTTATCCTTTTAGTTTGCAAACTTCTTTAACTGGAAAAATTCAGAAGCATTTCAAACTTATTTTATGCTTTATGAAAAAATTATAAAAGGAGCAATTATTCACAAGTAAATATAAAGTTTTAAATAGTTTTTGAGAGGTACAGTGTGATGTTGTCCTAATGGATGTGTGACTTTGATATTACTCTATATTTTCAAAATTATACTTTCAGGGATCAGTTCTATAGTTCATTACTCTGTATCTTCATCATTGAGATTTTTGAACATTCTCAAGTAGATCCATATCTCCCCTGTAGAAGAATTAATTATTCATAAAAACACAAAATGAAAGGACAAAAAGCAAACTTACTAATGACTGAAGTACTAAAAATCAAAACAGTAAATTAACTGAAGTCTCACATCTAATTTATAATAATAGCTAGGCTTGAAAGCAGGTCTTTAGGTTTCAACATTTGTGCTCTGAAGGCTTCTTTCAAAATGATAATTCATTAGCAATCCCAGATAATTCTTTTTACATAAATCTTCTTATTAAAAACCAAAAAATATGGAAAAAAAGGGTAATGGTTCCAATAATTTGCAACCAGTATTTAAATCAACATTTATTTGGCTAAATTTTGTATTTAGTTTATACACACTTACACACTTGGATTACTCAGTTATCTGCTACCTTCACCTCTATACTATAAGGCTACTATTAAAGACAAATCACACAGCCTCACAAATTCATTAGCTTTAAAATTTATGGCCTGTAAACTAAAAGGAGAATTTCACACCTGCCTGACAATCCTTCTAGATTTCTGAGTCAATTCTCTTTTCTGCTTTTCATAAATACAGTAGTACTGCTGAAAACTTTCTATGTTTTTTAAACCTCTATGCTATCACCTTTACCAGCATTATCAGAAGAGCTTCTTAGAAAGTGTGGGAGATATTAGAAAGATTGT
Organism: Saccopteryx bilineata; assembly: GCF_036850765.1. NCBI lineage: Eukaryota > Metazoa > Chordata > Mammalia > Chiroptera > Emballonuridae > Saccopteryx > Saccopteryx bilineata. The sequence continues at coordinate 92,052,064 of NC_089494.1, read as the reverse complement.
GGGCATTCTGCAACAAATAAAATTAGGACTCAGGCCATTTTTATTTGATGTTATAATACAGGGGTGGACAAAAGTAGGTTTACAGTTCTTTTTATAGAAAGTAATAAATAATAATATAAGAATAAACTCTTTGTTTTCTATACCCACAACTGTGAACTGTTTTTGCCCCACCCTGTACTGAATGGCCTCAGGGGGCAGGACTCAGAGATAGTGTAACAGTTGACACTGGGTAACAATGACATGTCAGATACATATGTCCCTGTTTCATTCTTTTCATCATTTGTATCACTATAGAAAAAGTAAGTAAGGGTGTATTTCTAACAATTACTAAAATAAGGCCAATTATCTTAAAACCTTGAAGGGAGTGGTTATTAATCAATTGTTTAACAAATATTGAGTGTCTGCAGAGGTGGATTAAGGTCGGTTGACACCCAGAGCACAGAAGAAAATATTGGGCCCCTTAAAAAAGAGGGAGACAGGGAAAATAAAAATACATGTTAATCATATTTTTAAATAAATAAAAAATATTATGTACTATAATGTTAAAATTGTACATATAAAACCAAACTTGGTGTCATTAGAAAAAAGTGTAAAGTTGGGGTTTTGGGGGCCCTTCAGAAGTCGGGGCCCAGGGTGCGCACCCGGTGCGCCTGCCCTTAAATCTGTCTCTGAGTGTCTGCTATCATATGTTTCATGTGAAATTTCTCAGTTGGAAAGTTTTGTTTTCAAGTAGGAGAATAAATAGAGTTCTCAGGTTTTATCATATAACTTCAACATTTCTATCCAATATACCTTTTTTCTTGATAACTGAACTCATGGATTTAACACCTCTGAGGTGGACAGAGGTTATATTCTTCTCTGCATAGCAAGTACTTGGAGAAAGTGTTTTCCCACAAAGTTTCCCTACTTTGGTTACTGTCTCTTTTTATACACGAGGTGTATATGTGTATATATAAATGAACGATATGTGTATATGTAAAACCAGATGCTATCATAGCCACAGAGGACAAAGCTGGAGATTACTGTCAAAGTTAAACAGAAGTGTTTATACATACAGGCATAACTGTAAAAACACCTGTGACATGCAATAAAGCATGCTTATATAGGTCCCCTCTATGACAGTGCTCATGCATTCTGTCTCATAAAGGTGCTCAGTATTGGCATATCAACCAATCTGATTGAACCCAGAGCAAAAATACAGGGTGAATCACTCAGTTCAAAGTGCTCCATTTCCAAAGACTGTACACAACTCCCTCACTGTATTTATATATAGATGTTGAACCACTGGGATTACTGTGTGGTTGGAGAAGCAGATTTTTATTATTGCAAAAATTTCTACCTTTAAAAGATATTAACATGACTACCTCCTTTTTAGAGCATTGAGAAAATTGATATGAAGTTAGGTAAATTTATTCTCAACAAACTAATTATTGGTTAATTGACCATATGGTAGATAAATTGATTAGTTATTTATTTCTATTATACAAAATATATAATAAAGGTAGTATCTAATTTTAAAAGCTCCATTACCTTATACTGATTCAATCCCATCTATGTACCTTCTAACCAAAACATCTTAAATGAAGAAAATTTTATATAGGATATTTACTTAACAAAATTTAAGACACTCAAAGTTAGACTTGTTTATTCCCCATAAAAGTATAAAAATTAAAATTTTAAAATAACGTATTTTACACATTGTAGTTGTTTAGATATCTTGTGATTCATTAGAAAAGTCATACTCACTGAGCTAATCAGAAGGAAGTGTATGAGGACAAGATGGGACATTAGACCGTGTTCAGCACTGAGAGGGGACTTGCAGAGTTTGGTGGGTGGATAGCTTCTTCAACAACAGGCTCACTGGTGCTAATAATGACTACTGGTGGGTGAAACATCAGAAGCCATTCCAGCTGAGTCTACAGGTACAGACTCATCCCATGAGAGTTCTGTAGAGATGGAGGTAGGCAGGTTAGCAAGAGTTGAATTGGGTGCTGCCTATTGAAACAAACTATTGAAAAAATCATTAATAGGATACTAATATATACAGGGGTAAGTGAGCTCAGGGTGCCTACCCCAAGGAAAAGGAAAAGTTTTGTTAAAGTTACATTCTTTGTGGAAGGAATAATAATAATTTTGTTGTGTTTTTTGAGAAAACAGTAACTGTAACAAGATTTACTGATAGTGAGATATAGTATGGTATATTACAGAAAGAATTGTAATCATTTTGTTTCTTTATTTCCTTTACTATGTGAATTTTTTCAGCTTCTGACATCAAGGGCAAGAGTCATTTTCCCTTTTCCTAAATTTTGACTGGCCTGCTGATTTGTTTGGTCGATAGAATGCAGCAGAAGTGACGATGTGTTAGTTCAAATCTGAGGCTGCAAAGGCTTTGCTTGCCTCTCTTGATTTTTACAGAACCCCAGGCATCCCCTCAGAGCAAGCCCAGGCTATTTTGCTGCATGATGAGAGCACACATGGAACCAAGATGAGCAGCCTCAGCTGAGGCCACTATAGACCGACCACTACCACCTGCCCGGGCAGTGGACTGCAGGCCCAGATCAACTGAACCCATTAATTAATAACCAGCAAAATTATGAGCTACAATTTTTTTTAATGTTTGTTTTAAGCCACCAACTTCTGCAATATTTTAACACAGTTAAAGTTAACTGATGCAGAAATAATTGGTTGCTAGAACTGAGGTACTGCCATGACAAAAAAAATCTAAAATAAGTGCCATTGGCAGTAAGCTCTGAGCAGAGGCTGGAAAAATGGCAAACAAACTCCTAGCAAATGCTGGGGAAAAAATAAACTGCTATTGGAGATTTGAAAAAAAATGGCGATCTGTGTATTTTAGCATAAAAATAATTGGCAAAAGTGTTGCCTACAGGAACTTTAAAGATAAATATATATATATATATATATATATATATATAATTAACTGTTGGTTTTGGTGAAAAAGATCTCCACAGAATGTTGAAATGTCAGCTGGTTTGTCCTGGCTGCATATAGGTACAGGAAGAAAGAAATGGGCTAAATAAAGAACTGGCCAGTTTGCAAGAAAAAATTGAGGGACTACAAGGGGACAAAATTCTCTGGGATATAAAGTAAAATTGTGTCTTATTTTCAGTCTTGCCAGCCAGGAAAAATTCTCAAAGTAAAATAAAGCCTGAGGAAAAAGATCCTTTGGAGAGTGTAGCTCCACACTGAAGAAATCTGGAAGAAAAAATATGTTGTAAAATAAATTCTTTAAATAGACAAAATTGCTCCTCAGATTTGTAAGAAGCCCAATCAATAAGCCTGTACAAAGAAGAATATCTTTTAAAAAAAATCATGGATATGGATTTTAAACAAAAGGAGTGGGCACAAATCAAGCTCATAATAAATCTGCAATAATTTGGAGAAAACAGTATATGTAAAAGTGCTATCAACCTGAAATAAAGTGGTTCTACTCAAATTTCAAAAAGGCCTCTGGGCTTCCAATTTTATATGTTCAGGAAGCTGGCTGATAACTTTTTTCAAAGATTAAAGAAGAAAATTGAAAAGAAAGATGACCTAGAGGGCAGAGCCAAGATCCAAGAGGGTGGAGCCAAGAGCCACAAAGAACAAACTGAAAAACCATTTCCAAAGAGCATGGCCTCACCTTTTTCAAAGGATAGTTACTACTCCAAGATAAGGAAGCCTGACAATGTTTTCCAACCAGGATTTTAAAATTGCTATGGACCAGTTACTGCAATCTATCCCTTATTTTTGTTTTATTAATTGATTGTACAGCATGGTACCTTGAGATATGACTTCATTTGTTCTGTAACGGAGCTCGTACGTCAGTCAACTCGTATATCAAACTGCCAATACTGGGCCAGTGTGCCAACGCGCGAACCAGCTGCAGCCTCCTGAATCACGACTTGTATCTCAGAATTTCACTCGGATCTCAAAGAAAAATACGGACCAAGTTGCAGCTCGTATCTTAAAAAAAATTCATATGTTGGTCTGTTTGTATCTCAAATACCACTGTATTTCTCTGAAATGAGAACCAGGGAGGCAGAGAGAAAGACTCCTGCATACGCCCGACCGGGATCTACCTGGCATGCCCACCAGAGGGCGATGCTCTTCCCATCTGGGGCATTGCTCAGTTGCAGCCAGAGCCATTCTAGTGCTTGTGGTGGAAGCCATGGAGCCATCCTCAGCACCCGGGCCAATTTTGCTCCAATGGAGCCTTGGCTGCAGGAGGGGAAGAGAGAGATAAAGAGAAAGGAAAGAGGGAAGGGTGGAGAATCAGATGGGTGCTTCTCCTGTGTGCCCTGTCCAGAAATTGAACCTGGGACTTCCACACTCCAGGCCTACATTCTACTGCTGAGCCAACCGACCAGGGCCTCATTTTTTTTTTTTTTAGATTGGTAGTGTTTTAGTTATTGTATCCCTATATCAACAGTGTATACTGAATATTTTGTGTTTCTCTGGACCAAGGAGATCCACATATGATGAGCTTCATCTGTACTTGACATAGACAATTACATTTTAAAAATTTAGCCTGATGTCAGAGTTCTATGGCATGACTTTCTGAGATCCTCAAATAAAAAAAGGGTATGTTTACCATAGAAATATAGGCGAAAAAAAGCAGACTTCAGTAGATTCAAAAATTGGTCATAACTCATCATTCCTTTTTGTAACTATGTTCTTTTAATGTAACTATTCAGCTTTTCTCCTTAGAAATGTAGTCTATTTCCCAATGTCTTGAGACTGGGATAGCATTGTGACTTTAATAAAATGAATTTAAAATGTTGATACATCTGTTAGAAACCTAGGCCTTAAGCAAACTTAGTTTTCCACTGATTCTCTTGGAACCATGTCTAGCCATAAGGTAAGTCAGTCAAGGCTCTCGTGCTGGAAGATGAGAGATCACAGGAAGAACTATAAATGAGACCATTCTAGACTAGGTAGCTCTAGCCAACCAGGTAGCTGCCTACAGACATGTGCCTCAATCTGGATGAGTTCAGAGAAAAAAAAAAAAAAAAAACTAGCTGAGCTCATCTATAATTATTAACATACAAAATCATGATTTAAATAACTATGTTTTAAGCCACTTGAAGTGGTTTGAGACAATGAAAATTAACTTTGGTCATATTTCTTAACTTTTCTTAGCTTCTCTTGTTCACCCAGAAAATGGTGAGGAAAAGAACTCATCTGTTAAGCACTTAGGATACCATCTACACAATAAACACTCAACAAACATAAGCTATTATTATCCTTGTTATTGTCTCTAAGAAGGAAACAATGTATCTTAATCAGTATTACAATAAATCTTATAATTTGTTATACACTTATTATCAGAACTCTGAACTTGGCCTTTCACAGGTTATTTTTAATCCTCTCAACAAAATTTTAAGAAATTATTTTGATTTCCCTTTCATAGATTAGAAAACCAAGTAACAAAGATTTTGAGTAACTACACGAGATCTATGAGCAAGTAAGTCATCATGCCAAGGTTTAAAAGCCTTTTTAAATCTTTCTATTATACCATGACCTCTGTGGTAGAGTGAATAATGGTCCCAATTCTCTCACCTGTAGTATGTTTGTTTATCAGTTCCTTCACCGTGGCTTCATGGTAACTAGCATGCATTTCTCTTTTTTTGGCATTAGACATGTGACTTGCTTTGGCAAATAATTAGCCTATGTGACATGAATATAGGCCTGAAACATGATTAGGCACTTATGCTTGTCCTCGTTTGCTTTTGTCACAGCCATGAGAAGAACAACCCCTAAGGCAGCTGATCCCCCTCTAGGTAGGTACTCTAAATGAGATAGTTGGAGCACAGCTGCCCTACTCTGTGTGTTCACAGATGCAAAGTCATTATAGACAATTCTCAGGTTCATCAATGAGAAATAAATGCTTTGTGATGTTTGCTACAGAGATTTTTGTGGCTGTATGTTGCTTAGAAAAATCTGACACAGCTTTCTAGAGTCTTCAAATGTTGAATGATATAAGAATAACAAAACATTTCAAACCATAAATGTGCTATAACCTGGTATAGGTAGAAGATAAGTGAATTTCAAACAAAAGGGAAGATACAGTTCCTTCATATATAAGATAAAATTATAGTCTTGAATTTGAGCTACCCTTCTTGGGAAATCTATGAATAAACATGTGTGAGGTTTAGATTTCTAAATATGAGTGATTAAATATGCTTATGCAGGGAGGATTTGAATCACCAACTGTGGAGTGTTCAAACCCTGCATATTCCAAAGAAAAGTTCAGATCTTGCCTGGCACCTGGGAGATATCCTCTAAGCCAGTGGTAGTCAACCTGGTCCCTACCGCCCACTAGTGGGTGTTCCAGTTTTCATGGTGGGCAGTAGCAGAGCAACCAAAGTATATATAAATTAAAAGATAGATTTAACTATAGTAAGTTGTTTTATAAAGATTTATTCTGCCAAACATAGCAAAAATTTGACATAAAGTATTTGATAAGTAATTATTATATGCTTTAACTTGCTGTAATTCTGCTTTATAAACTTTATAAAGTAAAGTTACTTCCCTACTTTATAAATCACCATTACTGTGGAACCAGTGGGCGGTTAGAAAATTTTTACTACTAACAGAGATACAAAAGTGGGCAGTAGGTATAAAAAGGTTGACTACCCCTGCTCTAAGCCTTTGTAATACTCTGCCTCAAAAGAGTGTCTTTAAGCCCTGGCAGGTTGGCTCAGTGGTAGAGTGTCAGCCTGGTGTGCAGGGGTCCCCGGTTTGATTCCCGGCCGGGGCACACAGGAGAGGCCCCCATCTGCTTCTCCACCCCTCCCCCTCTCCTTCCTCTCTGTCTCTCTCTTCCCCTCCTGCAGCCAAGGCTCCATTGGAGCAAAGATGGCCCGGGCGCTGGGGATGGCTCTGTGGCCTCTGCCTCAGGTGCTAGAATGGCTCTAGTTGCAACAGAGTAACGCCCCAGATGGGCAGAGTGTCGCCCCCTGGTGGGCATGCCGAGTGGATCCCAGTTGGGCGCATGCAGGAGTCTGTCTGACTGCCTCCCATTTCCAACTTCAGAAAAATACAAAAAAAAAAAAAAAAAAAGAGTATCTTTATTTATCTGGGGCCTTGAGCCATGCCAAATAATTTATGCTAACAATGTAATTCATTGGAGCAGCTTTGGATCACATAGTAATGGTTTGTCCTTTGGAGGGGCCAGGAACTAACTAAGGTCAACCTTGGAGAACTCCATGGACACCTCCATGGACACTTCATGCCTACATCATCAACCTCAAATAAAATCCTGGACACCAAGTCCTGGGTGAGAATTTCTTTGTTGACAGTTCCTATATATGTCGTCACAAATTGTTGTTGGAAGACTTAGGTCATGTCTGTGAGATTCCACTAGAAAAGGCCAACTAGAAGTTTGTATCTATTTTATCCTGAATTCTGACCTATGTGCCTTTCACCGTTGCTTATTTAATCTATATCTTTTCACTGTATTAAACTGTAACCAGGAATATAACAGATTTTTTTAGTTCCATTAACTCTCTTAACAAATTACTGAACATAAGGGTGGTTTTAGGGGCCCTAAAAACAATGTTGTTGGCCTCATAAATTCTTGGAGCTCAGATTACTTGACAGGCAAAAAAAGACAGCAGCCAATGTTAGGTATGGTTACTAAATTCCAGGTGAAGGGTGCTACATCTCTAAGGAATCCATCTTAAGTATTCAAAACTGTCTTGGTAGCCAGAGCCTCCTTTTCTTTTAAAATATTGGTTCTAAGGAACATATACTTCTGGATTATTAAAAGATTGTTCCGTGACCAAATGGACTCTGGCAGGACACTAGAGAGATTCGGTTCTCCGAATGAGTGCTGTGGAACCTGAGCAATCTTATTATGTATATTATTGTTTTTTAAGTGGGAGGTGGGGAGACAGAGAGACAGACTCCCCAGTGCACCCTGACCAGGATCCACCTGGCAAGCTGTCTATGGGGCAACATTCTGCCCACCTGGGGCTCTACTCCATTGCATAGCAACTAAGCTAATTTAGCCTCTGAGGTGAGGCCATGGAGCCATCCTCAGTGCCCGGGGCCAACTTGCTCCAAACATTTGAACCATAGCTGCTGGAGAAGAAGAAAGAGAGAGAAAAAAAGAGAAAAGGGAGAGGGGGAGAGGGGGGAGTACAGAAGGAGATGGCACTTCTCCTGTGGGCCCTAACTGGGAATCAAAGCCGGGACTTCCACGCGCCGGGCAGTGCTCTACCACTGAGCCCACGGGCCAGGGCCACCTGAGCAATCTAAACCTAAATGATTTCTTTCCCTCACAACAAGAACAATGCTCGAAAGTATTTAGATGATAAAGCACTTAATCACTTATTACTTTATTTGCTAGAACAATTTAATGATAAAACTGAGTCATAGAATCACATTATAAATTGGGGGATAAGAAATGGAGTAACTTTTTGTTTTGAAACAAGTCTAGTCTCTGGATCAAAAGGTGCTACATACAAGCATTTACAATTCAGAAGCAAAAAATTGTAAACTCAAAGTTATATATTCTTCTGGAAAGTAGATGAAGAGCAAAGCTATCAATTTATAATGGTATTCCTATTTTCAACCTAGAATTATACATACTGCAAAACTATCAAAGTAGTTGGAAAGAATAATATGTGTCAGAAACTACATATGGCTCTTAAAGCCTAAAATATTTATTCTCTGATATTTTGCAGTTTCCTAACTCTGTTTTAGAAGAATATAGGAAATCTCTGGGTTAAGAATGGGATAGGTCCTGTAGGTTTGAAAATATTTAAGTGTTCATATGCATAGAAAGGTAAAAATAAATACTATGTTAAGATAAACATCTAAGTTATATTTAATGTAAATGTACCCATTTCAACTCATCTGCAAATTCAATTTAAGAACAAACCTATAGAGCTTACCTCGTTTGTAAACCAGGATCTGTGTGTAGTGCTCATCTTTGCACTGAGCGGCAGGGGTATGACGAGGATGTGGCATGAGGGCCTTTTAAGTTTCAGATTCTTGATGTTAGAGCTAGTTACACTGGTGTGCCTGGTAAGAAATTCATCCATCTGTACACCTATGATGTATGTGCTTTTATACATGTACATGACATTTCAACAAAAAGTCTGTGTGTGTAAATGTGTGCATATGTCCATACATGTACATAAACACATATAAATATATGTATATATTTACCACCTCCAGTGACTGTGTACATATGCATATATGTGTGTTTACATACATGCATATACTCACATATAAATACATATATGTATATATAATCATCACCTCCACGACTATTTTATTCTAAATCACCTGCATCTTTCACTTGGATTATAGCAATAGCTCCCTGTAGATTTTTGCCTTCTTTGAGTTGATTTTCCACATAGCAGCAAGGCACCTCAATAAGTGTGTTCAAACACTTCTTGTGGCTGCTTGAGTTTTACAAGTACAGTAATTACTGAAGAGAATTGCTAAGACTCGCAAGATTCTATATGGCCTTTGACCCCTATCCTTCCCTACCTCTTCGCTTGTTACTCTTCCTCTTGTTCATTTTAATCCAGTCTAAAATTCCTCCTTGCTTATCTTTACAAACATAAAGCAAAGCATGTTTTCACATCATGGTCTTTGCATCTACAGCTCTTTCCACCTGTATTCTCTCTCCCTAGATATTTTTGTGGTTTATACCCTGACTTTATTTTGAACTCTATTCAAATGTCACTTTATCAAAGAGGACAAATCGGAAGAATGTTATTCTCCTGCCCAATTATACTCTTTTCCTTTATCTTGATTTATTTTTTGACAGAACTTTCTTCCACCATACATAATACATATATTTGTGTTTACCATCTGTCCTCATTAGAATGCAATCACCTTGCCTGACCAGGCAGTGGCGTAGTGGATAAGAGTGTTGAACTGGGACTGGAAGACCCAGGTCAAAGCTCCAAGGTCACCAGCTTGAGCACAAGTTCATCTGGTTTGAACAAGTCTCACCAGCTTGAGCACAAGTTCATCTGGTTTGAACAAGTCTCACCAGCTTGAGTTCAAGGTCACTGGCTTGAGCAAGGAGACACTTAGTCTGCTATAGTCCCTGTGGTCAAGGCACATATGAGAAAGCAATCAATGAACAACTAAGGAGCCACAACAAAGAACTGATGCTTCTCATCTCTCTCCCTTTCTGTCTGTCTGTTTCTATCTGTCCCTCTCTCTGTCACACAAAAAAAGAATGCAATCAGCTTATTTGTGACTGTCACTTTTGTTTACTGCTTACCACAATACCAAAAATAGTAGTTACTGAAAAATAGTATGTGATCAATAAATATTTCTTTAATGAAGTACTAATTTGGCTAAGGTCAAGGAATGGGATCTTTATAAATAATAACAAAGTTTGGATGTCATTTTATTTTTTTATTATTTTTAACTAGTCAAATGTCCTGCCAATATAGATTATAAATCCTTCCTACACAAGTATATATTTCTGGAGAACAAAAACTCTGGTTCAAGTGTTGTCTCTGTCAATTCCTAGGTGGGTAATCATGGTAAATCTTTTTCCTAGGCTATAAATTGGAGATAATTATAGCAACTACTTCATGATATTGTTGAATAAATAGGAACAAATCAATATGGTTTAGACTTGGCACAAGTAAGCACTAAATATACTGTTCACAAAAATTAGGGGATATTTCAAAATGAATAGGAAGTGATAAAATATCCTCTAATTTTTGTAAGCAGTATATACACTGTTTATTATTGTCACTCAGGATCTTGGGTTCCCCGAGGGTATTTGTGAATACTTAAACTTCCAGCATTTGGGAAGGACAGTGGAAGTTCCTTACACCAGGCTGGAGAACAGGAAAATATTTTTGGCTGATAATTATTAAGATGGGAAATAATAAGGCAGAAAATACTGGCTTCCGTATTTATACTCCAGGCTAAAGCGGTAGCCAGGATAAAAAGTAAACTGGTCAATTCTGGAGGAGGGTGGGATTTAAGGAAAATGATAGTCATAATTAGCGGAGATCAAAGGAGATTTGAGATGAGGCATGAAGTAGAGAACAAGTAGGTGGGCCAGGACAAACAGACTTCAGCTAATAAGAAAGAGAGGAATCAATCACAGGATGGTTAGAAAGCTGTCACCAACCACCAGTAGAACCAGACCAGGTGAGAAGCAGAAGCGCAGCTGGCTTGACAGAGTAGTTAAAGTATTCTTTTGGAGACTGAGTCAATATTTCATTGATAACTTTTCAAGGCAGCTGCTCAGTACTTCTTAATCAAGTCCTCACAACGAGAAGAGGGTTAAAAACAAAAGAGAAACGAGGGGAGTGTCTCACACTTGTGACCAAATTCTCATTAGCAGATTTTATAATAATCTTCATGTAATCCATTTTCCAACCAAATTTATTGACAACTGTTCAAAATCAGGATTGAATAAATTTTCAATATGGATATAGATATACATAAAATGCATGTAGAATTTATAAATTAATAATTTAAGTTAAGAAATGAGTTGTTTTAGGGAGACACAAAATTAATATATTTGTTAAGGAACATCCAATTTTTTAAGTTGTTACATTTGCCTGAATATTCCCAAACTTTTATTTTACTTGAATTTATTAACATTTCAGGGTAATGTTAGTGTTAGAGAAAATTAAAGAGAGAATTTTTACTTTTTATAAAACCAGGAAGAAAATAAATTCATTATATGTAAAATGGCCAATAAAATATACTTTTTAAAAATTCTGAGATAATTTGTTTCCTGCTGCCATGTAATATATTCTACTTATGCAGTAAAAATGTAGCTCTTTAAGTATACATATTTTTATACAAAAAGATTATTTCAGCATCATAAATGCTTAATTTCTCAACTGTCATTCAGTTATTGAATAATTTTAAATGAAAAAGGCCAATTATCTAATATGGAACTTACTTTCTTCTCAAAGTAATTTTCCATCCTATTAGTTTTATATCACAAGTGATGCAGAACATGCTTCAGACACTATATATCATTTCCCAGTATAATTTATAAAAACTCAAACTAACAGAAGTTATTCAAATCTTGGTTAATTTGTTACTTATTTGAAAGCTGAAATCCACTTTCCAATTCAACTACAGACTAGGATCTACACAAACTCCTTTCAAATATAGTTGATGTGACCAAAATCTAAAAAATAAAAATAAATAAATCTGCAATGCTCTCTTCTGAATTAAAATGTAAATCTGAAGCTAGTGAATGCAGGTATAAAAATTTGAGGATCTTAGACCTGGCCAGGTGACTTTGTGGAGAGCATGCCTTTGAATACCTGGGCAGTACACATAAAAGAAGCAACCAATGAGTGCATAACTAAATGTAACAACTAAGTAGAACAGCTACATAGCTGATGCTTCCCTCTTCTCTCAAATCAATAGAAAACTTTAAAAACAACAACAACAAAAAACACAACTTGAGGATTTGTCCAAACAGATAACAGCAAGAACAAAAGCTATTGTTTCAGTTTTCCTTCTGCGTTTCTGATTAATCCATAGTGCATGTGACCTTGTGTCATCTCTAGTCTGATCTGTCCCAATGTTCTTTGCTATTCTGGAGATGGAGCCAGTTTGGTATTTACTTCATAATTCATTCATGAGGATAACACTCTCCATGTCTCTCTCTCTTACAACACACACACACAAACAGTTGTATCAGCAATTATTTTAGTGAGAGAGAGAAAGAGACAGACAGAAGGGAGCGAGATGAGAAGCATCAACTCATAGTTGTGGCACCTCAGTTGTTCATTGATTGCTTTCTCATATGTGCCTTGACAGTGGCGGGGTGTGCTCCAGCAGAGCCTGTGACCTTGTGCTTCAAGCCAGCAACCTTTGAGCTCAAGCCAGTGACCATGGGATCATGTCAATCATCTCATGCTCAAACTGGCAACCCCATGTTCAAGACTGATGAGCCCATACTCAAGCTGGCGACCTCAGGGCTTTGAACCTAGGTCCTCAGTATCCCAGTTCAACACTCTATTCACTGGGTCACCACCTGGTCAGGCCACAGCAATTATATTAAAGACTGTATTTGTATTTCTCCAAAGCTAAAGTTCAAAACCCACCCTGACTGTTAATATCAAAAAAAGCTTATCAGCTTGCCTGGATTTTTTTTGGGGGGGGTTGTTTTTTTTTTGTTGTTGTTGTTGTTTTTTTTTGCATTTTTCCAAAGCTGGAAATGGGGAGGCAGTCAGACAGACTCCCGCATGTGCCTGACCAGGATCTACCTGGCATGCCCACCAGGGGGCGATGCTCTGCCCATCTGGGGCATTGCTCTGTTGCAACCAGAGCCATCCTAGAGCCTGAGGCAGAGGCCACAGAGCCATCCTCAGTGCCTGGGCCATCTTTGCTCCAACGGAGCCTGGGCTGCGGGAGGGGAAGAGAGAGACAGAGAGGAAGGAGAGGGGGAGGGGTGGAGAAGCAGATGGGTACTTCTCCTGTGTGCCCTGGCCGGGAATCGAACGCGGGACTCCTGCATGCCAGGCCAACGCTCTACCACTGAGCCAACCAGCCAGGGCCTTGCCTGGATTTATTATCAGTGGTTACTCTTATAAAATCCTTTGCACAGATAGGCATTTTCTGAACACAAACAGCAGATTCATTAGCCAAAATATCTTGAGTCCAAAGTACATCTAGATAGATATTTCAAAAAAAAATCTCTAGCACAGTAAAGGCTTGTGACTCCCATATAGCACAGTAATTGATAGTCAAAGTTAGTGAGTAAAAGGTTGCAAGTTTCTGTGTTATGAGAAATACACATAACTATCACAACAAAACATGTGGGGAAAAAAACAGAAAAAAGTTTCGACAGTTTGTCTCAACCATTTAAAATGATACATAAAAGTATATTTTTGCAAAGAATTGAACAGCGTTTTATCTATTCATGTGAATTTGTGCATGCTCAAATAAGCTAAATCTAGCATTAATTCACTGTATCTGTTTTGTATGAAAATTAACCTTTTTAATATTACATATAACAGAATAATTATTTACTGAGACTTTCAAGGTGCATTCCCATAATGAGATATTATGATATTTATAGGTATTGTTTAAACATAATCTCTAATTGTCTAATTGTTTCCATGAATACCTAGTCCTAAGTATTTATATGGGCAAGAAAGAAAATTTATGTATTAGACTATCTGAATTAGGTGAAGCTATAAAGAAATGCAAGAAGAATTAGTTTTGAACAACCAGTAGAGTAGTTAGTAAGCCTATTTATATTTTTCCTATTTTTACTACAGTTTAGGTAGCTAATGCTCTAGTTTCTAACACAGTCCCATTCCAACTGTTAGACAAATGACTTTCATTGTACTTGATCTACAAATGAGAGAATGTCCATTTGTCTTGTTGTTATTGTTTAAAATATCATATATTGACGTGATATCTAAAAAGGTTTAGCCAGTGATAATCAAAAATATCAGATGAAAATGTCATGGCTTATCTACTTTAGTCATGAGAAACCCACTGGATAGCATGAGATATACCTCAGCTGGGGAAAAATGAACAGAAGACCATCTTTACTGCATATCACTGACATATCAGGGTTTCACATATATTCCATCCCATTTGTAAACACACTGAGAACACCTATAATCAAAAATTGTGCTCTGTAACAATGCCCCTTACTTCTCACCTGGTCATCTGTTGTTTCATTATATTAAATTCAAAACAAATAGTCATTCTTGCTATTTATCTTTAATAATTCAATCTGCTTTGAGTCATAAATGAAAACCTAAAGAATTTTACCTTGAAAAGTGTCACAGAAACCCAAATCTTCACTGTGAACTCAAAGGAAAATGGTTACTTAATAGACATGGAAGGGAGGAAAGAAGGAAGGAAGGAAGGAAGGAAGGAAGGAAGGAAGGAAGGAAGGAAGGAAGGAAGGAAGGAAGGAAGGAAGGAAGGAAGGAAGGAAGGAAGGGAGGGAGAGAGAGAAGGAAGGGGGAAGGAAGAGAGAAAGGAGGGATGGAAGAGAGGGAGGGAGGGAAGGAAGAGAGGGAGGGAGGGAAGGAAGAGAGAAAGGGAGGGAAGGAAGAGAGCGAGGGAGGGAAGGAAGGGGAAGGGGAGGGGAAAGGGAGGGGAAGGGAAGGGAAGGGAAGAAAGGAAAGGGAAGGGAAGGGAAGGGAAGGGAAGGGAAGGGAAGGAAAGGAAAGGAAAGGAAAGGAAAGGAAAGGAAGGAAAGGAAAGGAAAGGAAAGGAAAGGAAAGGAAAGGAAGGAAAGGAAAGGAAAGGAAAGGAAAGGAAAGGAAAGGAAAGGAAAGGAAAGAGGGAGGGAGACAGGCCTAGGTTTGGGGGAATAATTCCAAGATAAAACCAAAAGGGAAAAGGGAGAGACAAATGAGAGATTATGATTTACTAGTTCTTAATCACTCAAAGTTGTTGATTAGACTAAATTTTCTCAGAGTTGTTAAATTTCTAAATCTAATTCATGTTCAACTTTTAATGGGTTATCTTTCCTTCTGTGTGAGGTAGTCTATTTTTGCAAAGACATTCGCTAGAATTCTCCACTCTCTCTCCTTTGGCATACACTCTAATTTTAAAACAGAGAAATATATTTAAAAAATAAAAGTAATTTGAGAAGTATTTTAATGAATAACATGCTTATTATTTGTATTCTTCCATTTGACAGTACCATGTTAGATCAATTATTTTATCACAATATACCCATGCTATATTTATCTCTCAGGGAAAGAACATTGCTATACTAACCTTCCTTGAGAAATAAGCCACTGTAACTTTTATTTGAAGATGTCTCAGGGTTTTACTTTTTAATATTTTAGGATATGTTTTTAGTTTTTATAATTTCATTTTCTCTAAACTTATGTATGTCATTATTCATACTGAAAGACCGGATGTTATGAAGATAAAAATCTACCATGGACTATCTACCAACCACTTTTGATAAAGATTTAAATTATATTTCTACCACAAAGTAAACAAACCTTCTTAAGAACATTTCTCTCTATACATGAATAACCAGAAGATTATTCTGGTTCCTAGAAGATTAATTAATGTGATTATTCACATTCCTAGAAGATTAAAATCACTGTAAGTTGGTCTCAGAAGAAATTAGTTTATAGTAAAATTCTCTTAAAAATCATAAAAGTCCTTAATATTTGGAGAACATCATTAATCAAATAATAAGTATTTCAGCCTAAATTTTTGTTAAGGATAAATCTGAAAGCATTCTCCAGCTAGTTAATAGGTGCAAATTGATAGTAAAGATGGACTAATGAAAGTTTTTCTCTTAAATTCCCTTCAGGTAAGTTCTTATTTTGAAGAGCTACCAAGGTAATTTAAGATACATTTATTATCAAATATTCTGAATATGATTTTCAGGAATCACGGCCATTCATTACAGTGTGCTAGATCAGTAATCTAACAGTCAAAAGAGATATATATTAAAATTTATAAAAGTAATCCCAATCATGACAAATGAATTGCTTCATCATCCGATTTTTAACACATCACCCCAGTGTTCATTTCTATTTTCTCTCTCAGTCAGGGAGCTGGCTCATAACCCATTCTTTTCACAACCACAAGTTCTTCTGTATCCTTAAATAACCAAATCCTCAAGAGAGCAGCAGACAGCGGGAGAAGACAATTTATTTAGAGAACTATTATGTGAGGAAGAAAACAAGTTGCCATTTCCAATTTGGAACATAATTAGAGAGACAATAGCCTCCTGACTAATGCTCTTTGTTCCCTTTAGATATTTATGCAGGACAGTAATTGGAGTGTATTTTCCTGTTTCATTTCACATTGTCTAGAAAAGTGTTTCTCATGCTCCATGACTTCCTAGTTAGATTCAGAGAAGAACATTTTGCAGTTACTGCCCTGTGCTATGGTCACACATCTCTGCCTTCTGGACATTGTCAGCTACTGAGACTTTTATTTAATTTGCAAGCAGCAGAGTTAACAGATTACTAGAAAAAAAAGGTGGTAACATAGGATGGGGTAACTGAAGGCTTTCTATCTGTTAATGGAGAATGTTGGAAAAGTTGGCTACTCGCCTTTTGAAAAATAGGTATATATATTTTAAAATTCATTTGATAAAATATAGGTCTATAAATGTATGAAAGTATTGGGTCAATAATAATATCAAATAAAGCATTAAAGTCCATTGTATATCCAAGGATATCCTTTTAGGAGTAGAGCAGGCCTGCTTTCTCTTTTTCCTAAATAAGCAGAGAAAAATCATTTTTCCTCATTCATTGCCTAGGGACTGTCCTGCTATTCATGTAAAAAAAATTCCCATTGGCTCTCATCACATCGCCAAGTGATAAACATTGGGAAAAGGGGGTGGGGGTGGGGGTAGGAAAGCACATTACTATTTACTATGAAGTAATTATTAAGAAATCACTCTGATCCAAAGCACAGTGTGTGCATATTCAGGATAAAATTCTAAAAGATGAATATTAAAAACTCAACATATATGTTGAGCAACTATTCTAACACATTGATCAAACCTCACAATGAATTTATAAGGGAGTTATTATTATCTTCAATTTTTATAACTAAAATAGGAATTTAAAACTAAGATTCAAACCAAGCAACACAGCCATTAGGAACTGAAACTTACCCTTCTGTTTATCTCATTTATTTCATTGCCATATATTTCACCCAGGCAAGGCAGTGCTCTAATCTTACCCCGATTTTAAAAGATCAAGAATACTTTGGATTATCTGCAATGCTATTAATTTTACAAAGTAAAGTTGTTGTTTTTTTGAGCTGTGAATAAGATACATTTGCAAGTACCTGGAGCAGGGCTAGTCATGTGCCTGGCAATAGAATGGCTTAGATCATTCTCATAAGCCTCAGAGACAAAATTGCTGGTTGACAGCACTTCTCTTTAAGTGTCAGGAGGGGAGACAGAGAGAAAAATCTCACATATGCCCCTACTGAGACCCACCCAGCAAGCCTCCTACAGAGCAATGCTTGCTCATCTGGGGTCATTGCTTTGGCAACCGAGCTATTTTATCATTTGAAGTGGAGGCTCCACTGAGCCATCCTCAGTGCCAGGGGCCAACTTGTTCAAATCAATGGAACCATGGCTGCAGGAGATGAGGGAGGGACAAGGGGGAGGGAGAGAAGTGGTGAAGCAGAGGGTTGCTTCTCCCGTAAACCCTGACCAAGAATCAAACCAGGGACAGCCACACACTGGTCCAATGCTCTATAACTGAGCCAATTAACCAGGACGTAGCACTTCTAAATATTATGTAGACAAACCAGCATCATGGCAATTTGCTAGCCTTCCCTGCCCCATAAATCTGGAATGTAATTTAAATTCATGAAAAGTTTAATGCTATATTATAATCTCTGATATAATTAGAAATATATTAAACTAGTTTAATATCTTTTTCCCAAGCTGCATTAAATGTTAAGATCTAATAACCTCTGCTTTGCAAGTTTTTGACAAGTTTGGGACTTTAAAACTTGATAATATATTTTCTTTCTTATTTAATATTGGATATGTTATCTAGAATGTGATTGTGTTAGGCTACAGTAATAATTAACTCCAAAATTTGTTGCTTAAAATACTAAAAGATTTACTCATACATTATTTTCATCTTTTATTGAAATATGTTTGACCTATCATTGTATAAGTTTAAGTTCTACAACATGTTGATTTGATACAGTTTTCAGGGTGGGGGGCAAAAGTAAGTTTACAGTTGTTTGTATGGGAAATAATACAAGAATTAATAAATCATAATACAAGAATAAACTGTTTTGCATACTTACAACTGTAAACATACTTTTGCCACACTGTATACTGTATTATAGTATTAGCTAGCACCTCTATCACATCACATAGTATTTCATTTTATGGTAGAATATTTAAGATTTAGGTAGCAAGTTTGATATTTATAATATAACATCATTGTCTATCATTATTATCCTGTGCATAATCTGGTTTTCCCCCACACATTATATGCCTACCAGAGCTTAGGTTGAGTCTGTTATTTATCATCCTCATTCTAAGAGCCAGGCTTCTGGAGCAGCCGGTATCTGTAACACTGCCAGTAGCCATGGGAGAGAGACAGTGAGCATGACAACTCTCGCCTTGGCCCTTAAAGTTTACACACAGTGTGCAGCGTATGTCGTCTCTATTTACATTTCACCATTCAGAACCGGTCCTGTAGCCGTACCATTTTACAACAATGGCAGAAATGCAGTCTCACCCCTTGTTCACATGGGCCAGAAATATTTGATAAAGAACTCTAATGATTAAAGAGCCTGCTTTTTGGCTACAAAATACTGGCCTGACCTGTGGTGGTGCAGTGGATCAAGCATCGACCTGGAATTCTGAGGTCGCTGGTTCAAAACCCTGGGCTTTCCAAAGCACATATGGGAGTTGATGCTTCCTCCTCCTCCCCCCTTCTCTCTCTCTCTCTCTCTCTCTCTCTCTCTCTCTTTCTCTCTCTTCTCTAAAATGAATACATAAAAATAATTTTAAAAAATAAAATTTTTATGTATTCATAAAATTGCAATCTTTCTGTATGCAAACATGCTCACCTTCCCCAAAAGAAAACAAACTATTTTATTATAGTTTCAAGCCCAAAGTCCAGAATCTCCCGATAATTCCTAATGTTCTCTGCATGAGGTCCAAGTGTAGCTCCTTTTCAGCAGCATGCAGTAGAAAGACAGGTCTACCACTCTACTTTTTTAACATAGAGTACATTCACAATTTTAACCCTGGAATTTGGTCTCTGAGTTAAAGGATATAAAAAAGGAGTCTGCCTAGGCTCAGAATGGAATGAATAACACCTAGAGATGAATGCGGTGACATATGGGACTGTGAATCCTTCTTTTTTCCAGAGAAGATGATCATGTCTTCAGTCACATGATAGATATGCCTATATGTGTCGTGTTCACATCACGGTTTTTTGCTAGTGGTAGTAGTGGTCAGAATTTAAAAGTGGGTAAAGAATGTCATGGGCTGCTGAGATGAGATATGGTTGAAATCTCCTGGATGAACTGATGTTTAGTCAACATCACTGTCATCCCATTAGCTGGTCTTTTCTGAATTGCAAAAGAAACTAGGAATACATTTTCCAGAAATCTTTTTCCTCTATGATTTCTGTTGGATTAGATTCTCTCAGAGACAGTCACTTATGTGACCATTGAAAAATAAAAGGGAAGGAAATGTTATTCACTGGAGGTAAATCCATAAGCAGACATCAGTTGTGAAGTTTGCAGGAACTTCAGGATGAATTTCTACAAAGTGTCTATTTATGTATTCTGGGCAGCTGAGATAGCTGATGAGGATTCTTGGGAATCATTTACTGGAGAGCATCTCGCTGAGATAATCCTCTGGCACTTCCTGGAGGTACTCACGTTTTAGAGCAGTTTCAACACAAGCTCTTAAGAACCATCACTTCTGTTCTGCAGGTTAAGTGGCAGCTTCCTGCCTTTCGCTTTCATTCATGATTATGAATGCCTCTAATTTTGTGCATTATCAGGCACATAGAAAAGCTTATATTTTCCTAAACGAAGATTGAGACCCTGAGTAATATTAAAATGTCATAGGGAAGACACTTGCCATGTAGCACAGATTATATTCTGTTACTTTTAAAAAATATATTTTTATGAACAAATAGAACTCCATCAAACTAAAAAGCTTTTACACAGCAAAAGAAACCATAACAACAACAACAAAAAAGACAACCCACTGAATGGGAGAACATATTTGCTGATACATGTGATAAGGAGTTACTATCCAAAACTTATAAAGAATTAATAAAATTCAATACGGGGAAACAAATAAAAATGGATAAATAACCTGAATAGACACTTCTCAAAGGAAAATTCTCATGTGGCCAATTAGGCATAGAAAAAAATGATCAATGTCACTAATCAACTGAGAGATACAAATTAAAAGCAAAATGAGATATCACCTCACACCTCTAAGAATGGCTATCATCAATAAATCTACAAACAAGTACTGGCGAGGATGTGGAGAAAAGGGAACCTTTATGCAATATTGGTAGAATGCAGACTCATGCAAACACTATGGAAAACAGTATGGTGTTTCTTCAAAAAATTACAAATGAATCTGCTATTTGACTCTAGATCCCACTTCTGTGAATATATCCTAAGAATCCCAGAACACTAATTCAAAGGAATATATGCACCTCTATGTTCACTGAAGTGTTATTTACAATAGTCAAGATGTAGAAATAGCCCAAGTGTCCATCAGTAGATGAGTAGATATAAAAGCTGTGGTACATTCACACAATGGAATACTATGTGGCCTTAAAAAAGGAAATCTTACCTTTTGTAATAGTGTGGCTAGACCTGAAGATTATCATGCCAAGTGAAATAAACCAGTCAGAGAAAGATAAACACCATATAATCTCACTTATATGTGGAATATAATGAACAAAATATACTGAACAAAATAGAAACAGAGGCACGGAATAGACTGACAGCTGCCAGAGGGGAGGAGGGTGAGGGGATTGGATAAAAGAAAGTGAAAGGATTAGTCAACAAGCATATAGCCTGACCTGTGGTGGCACAGTGGATAAAGCTGAGGTCGCGGTTCAAAACCCTGCAGTTGTCTGGTCAAGGCACATATGGGAGTTGATGCTTCCTGCTTCTCTCTCTCTCTTTCTCTCTCTCTCTCTCTCTCACATACACACACACTCTTTCTCCTCTCTAAAATGAATAAATAATTTTTAAAAGCATATATACATAATACATAGATACAGATGACAATGTGGTGAGAGCCAGAGGGAAAGTGGGGTGAGAGCTATGTGGAAGTGGGCAAAAGGGGTGGGGAGAAAAGGAGACGGAAGGAGAGTTAGCTTGGGTGGAGGGAGCAAGATGCAGTGTGAAGATAGTCTTTTTTTTTTTTTTCATTTTTCTGACGCTGGAAACAGGAGAAGCAGTCAGACAGACTCCCGCATGCACCCGACCGGGATCCACCCGGCATGCCCACCAGGGGGCAATGCTCTGCCCCTCTGGGGCGTCGCTCTGTTGCCACTAGAGCCACTCTAGCACCTGGGCCAACTTTGCTCCAATGGAGCCTTGGCTGCGAGAGGGGAAGAGAGAGACAGAGAGGAAGGAGAGGGGGAGGGGTGGAGAAGCAAATGGGCGCTTCTCCTGTGTGCCCTGGCCGGGAATCGAACCCAGGACTCTTACACACCAGGCGACGCTCTACCGCTGAGCCAACCGGCCAGGGCTGTGAAGATAGTCTTTTAATAAGTTGTACTCTTAAACTCTGTAAGGTTTAGTGAACCAGTGTAACCACAATTAATTAAATTAATAAAAAAATTTTAAAAATTAAATAGATTTTTTTAAGTTTTATATTTACCTATATTTAAGGCCACTGGCAAGTTTATAATAATATTGAAATTTCAAATATACAGTATTTTTGTACATATTGTTATTCACTTTTCAAGTTTCAGTTATCAATAGTACTACACTGACAGAAGAATATTTTTTAAAAAATCAACTTAAAATTTATCATTGAGGCCCTGGGAGGTTGGCTCAGTGGTAGAGTGTTGGCTGGTGTGTGGATGTCCCGGGTTCAGTTCTTGATCAGGGCACAGAGGAGAAGTGCCCATCTGCTTCTCCACCCTTTACCCTTCTTGCTTCTTTCTCTCTCTCTCTCTCTCTCTCTCTCTCTTTCCATCCCTTAGCCATGGTCCATTGGAGTGAGTTGGCCCCAGGCACTGAGGATGGCTCCATGGCCTCCACCTCAGGGGCTAAGAAGAGCTGGGTTACTGAGAAACAGAACAATGGGCCATATGAGGGGAGGATTGCCCCATAGTGGGCTTGCCAGAAGGATCCCAGTTGGGGCACATGCAGGACTCTGCTTCTGCCTCCCCTCTTCTCACTGAATTAAAAGTATCATTGAATCTCTAAATATAAGTACACAGAAAAAAAGATGTGTAATTTTTGTTGCTTTTAATATTGATTCATTTGGAACTCAGGCAGAAACATTTTTTAAATA
Source organism: Saccopteryx bilineata (assembly GCF_036850765.1). Taxonomy (NCBI): domain Eukaryota; kingdom Metazoa; phylum Chordata; class Mammalia; order Chiroptera; family Emballonuridae; genus Saccopteryx; species Saccopteryx bilineata. The sequence goes on along the minus strand of NC_089494.1, from coordinate 92,029,098 downwards.
ATAATTACTAAAATGCTGATACTTTTGGTTATAAACCAAAATAAATAGAATCTTCAAGGAATGACATAAAATTTCACTTACACACATAAGGAAACACAGATAAGGAACATGCAGAGTTTCAAATTATCCACCATCTTTCACAAATGACATGTCTGAAAATCTAACAAGTAACTCCCACCTCTAACAGACTATCACATCCCTATTTAGTTTCTTATTTGTCTCCGTCAGGCTGATCCATGGGTTTAGTCCCCAAGTCATCATGATGAGACGTGGCATTGATCACTGAAATTTATGAAACTTTGAAAGATCGTATCTGATTAATGGCACAGCCACAGTCTGTATGCTTACAGCACACTCAGTCAGCCAGTGCTGGTAGTGTGTCGAAACTGGGAGAACTGTGAGATAAACTGGAGACTGGCATAAATCCTGGGGTCTCCGTCCCTTTGTGATTAAAAAGCTGCCACATTTCTTCAAGGAACGCCTTAGGTTTGAAGCATATTTTGCCCAAGAAATGGTTTCAGTTTAGCCTAATCCTGCATCCTAAAAGTTAACTTTTGAAGTGTTTACATTAGACTCCTAAAAGTTTTAAAGCTCTGGCACCGTATCATAGACTGGCGTGCACCAACCCCTACTTTGTTCTTTCTCCTTCTCTCGAACTCTATATTAACAGATTTAGTACCCTTGAGTTTCAGTTTCCTCATGTTAAACACAGGGTAATAACAGTACATCTTTCAGAGGGTTGTTATGGGAGTAAATGAAATCATATTATGTGAGCTACGTAGCCTAGTGCTGGACATCTAGTGCCTATCAATGAATGTGATATCTTGTATCCTCAATCAAATGGTATCCTACAATATAAACACCAAATAAAGGTTAAAGGAAATAAATCAAGTATAGCAATCAAAGTTTGTAAAACTGATTTTAACATTTCTTACCTCAATTTATATATATATATATATATATATATATATATATATATATATATACATATATATATATATATACATTTAGTTTCCAGCTTAAGAATCTGTTATTTCACAGCTTTCTGCACCAGTAACTCTTGAGTTAAGTGATCACATGCACAGGCCTCCTAGGTGGTCTTACCTCCTTTTCCCCAACCTGAATGTGGACTAAACTTTGCTCACTCCAGAACATCTAGGGAGATCACAATCCAGGGTGGTATGGCCCCTAGGCAAATGAAGGCAAAAACAAAATATCTAATGAGGACCAAAGGAAAAAATCAATTAAAGGAATGTGAACCAATTTCTTGGAAGAGATATCCACATTCCTTGAAATTCCTTTTTATCAATATTGGTTCCATCATTTACATGTGTCTAGTTAAAGTTTTTATCGCTTCCCACGATAGTAGTTAGACCTCCCAGGTATCACATGTGGGAAATTTGAGGTCCCTGCTACCTGCCTTCTCCACTACATTCCACAGGGTATGAGCTCACCCTACACAGCTGTCAGGGCTTCTGAAGTTCTTTTCATGTACACTGCCATGCTTTTAAATCCTTTTCCATGTTATTTTCCTCACATAAACTATATTGTTTTGCCTGTATAACTGCCAAAAATGCAAAGAAAAGCCTTTAACAATTCCAAAGATCTTTTTTATCACATGGAAACAACTTCTTCAAGTTCTTCTAAAGTTTACAAACTTAAAAATTGTGGTGGGAATGTGCACCTGCTATGGTGTCTAACTTTCACACCTGGAATATTTATTTTAAAGTATTCCTTTCTTGTTAATGTAAAAAGTTTGTATTTTTCCACACATAATTTCTAAGTCTTGTCAACTGATTTATTTTTAATGATAGAAAACAGGTTACCAAACCCTGTGGATAAAACATTGTAAAAGGGAAACAGATGGCAAACTGAAAGTGGCATTTACATGAAAAATGTGGACAGTTAAAAGTAAAGCATTTCTGATTCATGACCTATCTTGACTATCTTGACGAAAGGCTAAAAAATGCAAAAACTGGAGATTCGATATGACATATCAGGTTTTCTAGAGCTTGATGCTAGGACAGGGTTAGAATCTCATTCTTCTTAAAAGTATAAGTATGTTTTAAATGAATAGTATTTGTCTTCAACTCATGTAAATAAAGCAGAAGGGCTGTTTAAGAAATTTTGTTCTGCCTTTTGTCAACGACTACAGAACCCATTCCTGAAAGTGGAGCCTGCCCAGTTCAACACTGTTTAGAAGACAGTTTATACCTGGAATTATTCCAACAAGAGTCATAGCATGGTAGACAGGAAAACAAAACAGAATATAAATTTAGTGTCTGGACAGACTTGGGCTGTAATTGTAGATATTAACTGTGTCATATATAATGTCTACAAGCCTCATTTTCTTCATCTTAAAAATGAATAGAATGATCACTACCTGGCAGGGTTAGGGTTCTTAGGACAAAGGAAACCCTCAGTTAAAGTTATTTGCCTTCTATCAGCCTTTTCTAGCTCCTCTCCATCCATGGTAGCCTTCCACATTGCTGGTTTTTCTGTTGTTCTGTCCCTTGACTTCATCATTCAGGTATTTTACAATTGTAATCCTCAATATAACCTTCTGATTTAGGTAATTTTAACTGCATTTTCAGAGAAGGGAATGGTGGTGTATAGACATATATCAGTCAGTGGGTAGTCAGGAAAATAAATACTACCCTAGGTATTTCAAACAGACAAATTTTAAATTTGGGAACTGTTTATATTACACAAGTGATGGGAAAGCAGAAAGAGCTCTCAGGAATAGCTGAGAGAACCCAGAATTAGCAAAAGCAGAAGACACCCTTTCTCCCCACACAGGGCTAGAGGTCAACAAGAAGGAAACCAGAACCCAGGACATCTTATGGAACCTAACTTAGGCAGATGTTAAGAGAATGAACGCCACTGGAATATGCAGTCCTTACTGAAAGTACACTGCTGAAGTTAGAACAGGAGAGGTACAGTTACATTCCTGAGGTCAGATGACCAGTAAGTAAAATCCAGAACCTTCTAATTTCTTTATTATAAGAATGAATAAAATATGTAATTGAAAAGGCTTATATATCATAAATTACAATAGATAATTATGGCATTATGAACCCCCTTCAAAAGATAAATCAGAAAGAATCTTTGACTCTAGAACTTAACACTGTTTCCTTGAGTGATTTTATCTGTTCTAATAACTTTGGGTAAAAAACAGACCTTCAATAAAATTCTTTGGATAAAAGTGAGTCCAATGGATTTTTGCCAAAGTTTTCATTATGGTTTGTATTCAAACAATAGATTCACCATAAACTTTTATTTCTAAACAGAAAATCTGAAGACTAGCAGAAATATACAGTAAGAAAGTACTTTGAGTTGATCATTTTTGCTTTCTGGGTTTTTTTTTTAAGTCTTATTTCTGTGGCTAAATTACATTTTTGAAAAAATACAAGAAGCAGAAGTGTTTGAAGCAGTGGATAAGACTAGACTTCTAAAATGTGGTTTATACCCACCTTATTTCCTAAGTCAAAACCCTGGAATAATATGTAAATTGATTTACAAATAGTCAATCCTGTATGTTTTACTTATTCTTACATTTTGAATGGCAGTGAAACTAGCAAATGTGTTCAATGAGTGGTCTTTATTCCCACAAAGTAGGAAATGCATAATGGGTGGAAAAATAAAGAACTCACTTTGCAATATTCACAATAGCCCAGTACAAAAATGCTTAATGTAGATAAACTTTTCAAAGTATTTGTTGAAACTGCTGACCAAACTACACCACACTGTAGCTGATCTTCTGCCAGCTACAAAGGGCTGTGCTTGAACTCCATTTCACAGTTTTTGGGTTTCATAGCCTTTAGGCAAGCACAATTCATACCCATTACTATGCTTGAAAAGATCCATTTTCAGGAACTGTTACACAAACAAAGAAGCTAGCATACATTATTCTAAAATGTTACTAGGTTTAATAAAAAAAATAAGTCATCTGATTTCTTAAAGTTCTATGTGGCACACCATTGAACTGCATACAGAAATTACAAAGTACTAGTGTCCACATACAGACTTTGAAATTCAATAAGTGTCAATATTTTCAGGGGTCTGAAGTTTGACCAGCTTCTCGCATTTTCCCAACTAATCTATGAGTAAGAAAGGATATTTTGTTCTATATGCTTTGTAAATAATAAAAGCCACTGGATTTTGTATAGGCAAGTAGTTGTTTAGCTGAGCTATGAAAAGAATAGAGAAAACTAGAAAAAGCAGCTGGTCCCTACTACCTACAAGCACAAGTGACCAAGAGCTTTAATCAAGAGTATTGTGACAGCAAAATCTCACTGAAGTAATTTCTTTCCATTGGAAATATGGGTATAATTTTCTTTGTAATAATTTGGCTGAAAAAGTCTTATTCGTGACAGGAGACTTCTAGATATAAATACATAGGCAGTTCACCTTGAAGCAACATTTAAGAATTAATTAAGAGCAAAATTAATAGAAAAATTCCTAGATTCACATCACTACAGAGAAGAAAAAAATTAATGATTGGGTTAGGCATAATACACAGTAGGACCTAAAAATTTTTAATAAGTTAAAATTCACCCCTGCTTTGTTAAGGAAAGCAGTATCAAAACACATACACACACGAGGAATATAATTATTGCATCATTAATTAACAAGTACATGACTGGTACCAACTGTATCATTACATAGTTTTGCAGGTAAAGCCAGTTTAGGTTTTCAAATGATGGGAAACAAGGACACTATAAATCAGACTACAATTCTAAAAGAGAATTGGGTGGGACGATTTTATTTAGATGAGAATGTTTCCATTAGTGCTTGCCATATTGTCTTATGATTGTTTTAGGATTGAAATCTCCTTCTGTCTCTTTTGCATGATGGATATGATTCTTAACCAATAAGATCCAGGTAGACTGTCACATCAGGTAGTAACGTATTACTTAATTCTTCTTCCAGTCTGGGGAATGTCACGATCTTCTTTCCAATTGTGTTACTATCCTAGTTACTCGATGTTTCTACCCCTATACAGTACACTCACGGAAAGCAGGCGCCACTCTAATAAACTCCGTACACAACACAGAACTTGGCACATGGGTAGGTGCTGAATGATAGATATGTAAATTCCAAACTGCCCTCTTGATGTTCTGCTTGTCTGTCGGACCTTACCCTTACTGGACTATTGCCCCTGAGACAGAGGAATTCCAAAAGCTGACAAGCCGCCCCAAGGAGGGGCTCCGGACATAGCAGGACTTTTGATTCAACACCCATATGCTCGAAGCCCCCCAAGGAGGAGCATTCCGGACATACCAGGACTTTTGCCTCAGTATCCCCTCAGGCTCTCCCAAACACTATAAACTGGCCCCTAGTCTGTAACCCGGTGCACTTCTCCTGGAGGAGTGCCCTGGCAGGTCTTTCTCCTCTAATAAAGCCTGCACATCTGGTGATCCAGTGCCCTCTCATTCTTACACTGAATAAATATTGCTAATTAAGCTCATGAAAACTTTCTTTATAGAACCTGAGATTAGTAAAGGATGAACCTTCTCAATTTGCCAAAATGTGTTCTACAACAATCTTTGGTTGATGAATTTTATTTTATTTCAGCCCCAATTTTAAAATACTGGTTGTTCATGTCAAGAAAAATGCAACCTCTCAATTTCTTAAATGAGAAGACAAAACTAGAAAGCCATTATCTTTGTCAGTTGTTAAATTTTAAATAACTGAGTGAACTAAATCATATTTTAATGGAAAATTACATTTTAACTATTGTTTTTAAAAAAACTGAATATATCATCAAGCTAGAATAAATCAGCTAATGAGAATCAAACAAAAGGGGACAGAGACTGCATTACTAGACAAACTATTTTAATCCTTTAAATATTAAAATTTATTGTTTACTTTCAAAATTCAAAATTTTAACTTTGAATCTACAGAGTTCTCCATATTTGACAGTTCCTGACAAATTATTTCCTTGAAGAATGTTCCTTTAGCAACTTGGGATAATAATGTATAGTTTGTTCAATTTTTTGTGCCTGCATCATCAGTAATGCATCAATCACCACACTGTCACCTTGCTGGTCAGGTTCAGCAAAGAAGGAATAAACATGGGTATTTAAAGGCTCTCTTTCTTGCTAGAATTGGCAGCTATTATTATTAAGAGTTAGTACAAACGGCCACAATAAGCCAGAGGAGGTATCATTGCTAGTTTCAACATATATAATGTACCTGAAAAAAATTTTAAAATAAATAAATAAACAAAATTAAACTTTCATCTTCAAATCTGTCAAGCTGACATCTTTCATGATCATAAGGTTTCCTAAGAAATTAAAAATAAAAACAAAATCTTCTCATTTGGGATTATGGTCATATAATTTCCATATATCGCTAGTTTCAAAAGCCTGAATCTTTCACCATTTTACTTTAATCATTTTAAACATAAAAGAGGAAGGAACCTTGGGATGGTTGTCCCATACAGCTTCAGCTGCACAAGGATAATGTTTCTGAAATCAACTACAAAGTATCCATGCTTTGCAAAGCCACAAACTTTTCATTCAGGATATAAAAAAAATAAAATGCTCCCAGTCAGATATCTCATTGAACTTATTATGCAGCTAATTAAAACCTGCTGAGTATTCAATAGTAGTTTTCACACATTCTTTGTTTAATATTTTATTTGAAGTGCAAAATTTATACCCTAATATCTTTAAAATTTTTAATTAAATCTATCAAAGTTACTTTAGTTTATCGGTTTATTTAAGTTTCCAGTGTACAATTCTATAATACATCATCTATATATTCCCTTGTGTGGTTACTACCCAAAGTCATAAATATCTATACTTTTGGATTAAAAAGAATATATAATTTAAAGGAATGTAAAAGAAAAGAAAATCTATCATCGCATCAAAAATCTGAGTCATTGCTGTCCTAGTAATAAATAGATTTCTTTACATTTATATGATTATCTAATCAGATATATAAATGCTATTAATCAATAAAAAATCATAATAATTTCATGACTGATATCTCCTCGTCAATACTCTAAATAAAACGATTCACATATCAGGAAAGGGAGATGTAGAAGGAAATGAGAAGGGCAGAATAACACTGAGAAGATATCAGGATCTCATAATCATGGTTCCAGTCCTCGTCTATTAATTGGTTTTTGGTCTTAGAGAAAACACTTAACATCCTAAAACAATTTCTTCACATATAAAATGAGGATCATCAATATAGTCCTAATCTCATATACTGAGTCAATGCTACAAAAAGTGTGAGAGAAGTACTTCTTTTTATTCCAAGAATCAATGAAAGTTAAAGTGGTTAGAACTGCTCTAGAGTTAATATACTTGCCTATGAACCTGTCAATTTATTACTAGATAAACTGGTCACCGAGAACCTTATGTATCAGAAAAACAGGTATGATAACAATATCAAGTTCATAGGGTTGTTTCCTAAGTTAAGTGCAACATAGCATGTGACTAAGGCAGAGTTCAATAAATCTTAGTAGCTACTTATTGTAATAATAATGGTAGTGAGAGAGGTTGCCGGTTCAAAACCTTGGGCTTGCCTGGTCAAGGCACATATGGGAGTTGATGCTTCCTGCTCCTCCCCCTTCTCTCTCTCTCACTCCTCTCTCTCTAAAAAATCAATCAATAAATAAAATATTAAAAAAAAAAAAAAGAAACCTAAAATAATGGTAGTGAGAGACATGTCAGTTGCAGCTCAGTACTCCAAATCAGTCCCCTCTTGCAGCCAGTGGCTTGATTGGTTTGAGTGTCGGCCTCAGGCACTGAGGATAGCTCAGTTGATTTGAGCATTGGCCCCAGAGGGGGGTTGCCAGGTGGGTCAGGGTGCATGTGGAAGTCTGTCTCTCTATCTCCCCTCCTCTCACTTAATAAAAAAAACTACAGGGTAAGGTCATAGGTGAAAAAAACAAGCAAGGAAATATATGATAAAAAGAAAGCAAAAATTAATATAGAATTAAGGCCAAATATAATAGCAATCACAGCAAAATGTTATCATATTCAACTAAAGATTGGAGTATAGATTTTCAGATTAAAAACAATAAAAATTCAGTTGTAATCTGGCTATAAAATTAGTCACAATAGACTAACCTATGCAGTGATAAATTAACTCTACTATTTCAGTGGCTTAAAGAAGCAAAGTTATTACTTCCATGAACATGAAACATATTGGCGATATCCTCTATTTATGAAACATGATCACCACACCAGAGGTCACTCTTGCTCATTGGCTGGCCATATCTAACTATAACTGAAATGAGACTGGAAAAAGGAGAGCTGATATTCATAGTTTGGTAAAAATTACATCTTTCACATACATTTAAATGTAATTCAGATATACTGAAAATAGAGATAGAATAAGATACAACTGGCAAATTAAACAAACAAAAAAAGCCAGTGTAGTCTTTTAATAACTATGAAATCAACTCTCAAGTTAGACGAAATCACTCAGGAAAAATAAAACAATTTACTTAAATTGTATATACTTAACAAGACAGTCTCAAAATATATTTAAAAATTGGAGGAATATAAGGAAAAAATAGTAAATCTGCTATCATAAAGATGAAATACATATCTCAGAAATTTATTAATTATATATACTTGAAATATACTTAGCTATGTATTTTGTGCATATAATATTTTAATTATCTGAAAGACAGAAAGCATACAAAGCACATGAATGACATTTAAAAGTGTGATGTAATAGATATTATTTATATATGAGACCACATTTATAGAATGCACACTTTTTTCTAAACACACAAAATTTATAAAAATTAACTATGTATTACTGTCTATGAAACAAGTTTAGACAAAACCGAATCCATAATCAGACTAAATCATTTTTTAAATTTTTTTTTTAAGTGAGAGTAGAGGAGGTACAGAGACAGACTCCTGCATGCCCACCAACTGGGATCCACCTGGTCTGGAGCTGATGCTCTGCCCATCTGGGGCCATGCTCACAACCCAGCTATTGTTAGCACCTGAGGCAGAGGCTCCATGGAGCCATCCTCAGCACCCGGGACCAATGTGCTTGAATCAATAGAGTCATGACTATGGGAGAAAAAGAGAGAGAGAGAGAAGTGGGAGGGAGAGGGGTGCAGAAGCAGACAGTCACTTCTTCTGTGTGCTCTGACAGGGAATCAAAAGAGGGACATCACACACTGGGTCCACACTCTACTGCTGAGCCAATTAGCCAGGGCCAGACTAAATCTTATTGCAAAATAAAATGGAATAGAATTTAAAAGTCTATGAGTCACTAATACATTTGAAAATTTAAGTTATATTGTCAATATTTCTTAAGTCAAATAATAAATCACAATGAAAACAGTAAAATATTTAAAACTGAAAAATAAACTATAATGCATCAAAATTTGAGAAGTATAGCTAATACAGAATTTAAGGTTATAAAGGTATATTTATGACCACAAAAGTAGATTAAAAGATTGACACATACAGCCTGGCCTGTGGTGGCACAGTAGATAAAGTGTTGACCTGAAATGCTGGGGTCACAGGTTCGAAACCTCAGGCTTGCCCGGTCAAGGCACATATGAGAAGCAACTTTTAAGAGTTGATTCTTCCTGCTTTTCTCCCACTTCTCTCTCTCTTTCCTCTCTTTAAAATAAAAAATAATTTCTTTAAAAAGAATTGACACACACAAAAAAATGAAGAAAGACCAAGGAGAGTGAAGGGAGAATGTGATGATAAAAGCAGTAAATCAAGATGTAATGATCAAAGCAGTAAATAAAGGGAGAGATAGTAAAGAATTCATAAAACACAAATTAAAGACTGATTTAGAAACACCCCGGGCTAAGAAACAATGCAAAGATACAGACAAAAATAATTAGTAATTGTAAAAATAGATGTTTTTAAAAAAGAAAAATAGATCTTTCTTTTTAAGTGAGAGTAGTGGAGGTGCAGAATCAGGTTCCCACATGCGTCCTAGCCGGGATCCTGTTCACATTTCATGATGTGAAAATCACACAGCAGACTTCACTCAAATGTACATAAATTGCAAATTCATTCAGAAAGATGTAAATTATAAATATTCAGTCATATTGATACAGAAGGACTGAAAAGATGTATAACTATGAAGAAAATGAAATTTTCTAGTCAAAAATCTACCCATAGAAAAGTAATCTTAATTAATAAATAAATCTTCCTTATCCAAATTGTTCCACACATTACCAGGGAAAAAGTAAAAGTACTCCCAACTTGTTTAACAATACTAGCAAAACCTTGATACAAAAATGAGCAATGACAGAATAAGAAAGGAAAATTATGGGCTAATTAAAATTATAAGCACATATGCAAAAAATTATAATTAAATGATTGGTGAAACAAGTTATGAAACAGCTTTTATGATGAGAAGAGTTCACTCAGTAGTGAAAGATGTTTTAATTTTAGGATATCTACAAACATAATCTTCTACTTTAATCTATCATATGATCATAATTATCTCAATAGACAAAGAAAAAGCATTTTATAAAATTTGATGTTTAATTTTGATTCAAAACTGATAGCAAGCTAGTAATACTAGAAAGTTTTCCTTGGTGTTTGGCCCAATATTATTGTAAATATCATACTAAATGATGAAATTTTAGATTCATTCTTTTTAAATCAGTGTTCCAGTAGAGCCCAAGCTCTATGTCGATTAGACATTCCTGATTTGACTTCCCCGTGCAGTGGACACTCCTGCTTATCAGCAGGAACATTAGAGAGCTTATTTGTATACATATATTATGTATACATATATTGTATATGTACATATATGATAGCAAAACAAGGTAACACTTACATACATAAATAATATTTGCATACATAAACAATGTGGACTATGGTATTGTCCATAGTACGAGAAGCATATCCAATTATAGATAGATAGATAAAGGAGAATATACACAACAAATTATCCCAAAACTATTTATGTACTTTATTCTTTATCTATTTTAAATACTATTTTTGTCATGTACTAAATTCTGATATTTGTGTTGATACATTTCTTGGCTTTCTATCTTTTTCCATTCATCTATTTTTCAGCCACTGTAGCAATACTGTACAATGTTAAACACTGTATCTCATAGCAAGGCTTGATATTAGAGACAGTAAATCATCTTTCCTTGTTTTATAAAATTATCTAATCTAATCTTGCCATTTTCTCAAGAGATCTTTATTCTTTCTATGTCTCTTTAGAGTCTGAGTCAGACTCAAACCCATCAAGCATTTACCGAGCACCTCCTGTGTCCCAGCCCTGCACCAGGCACTTCTCAGGTTGAAAGCAAAATACTCCTGTGGACATGTATTAACATAGTAGAGACTCAAAGTTAATGCTGAAAGAATAAACTCTGTAGGCATGGAGAAACAATGTTATAATTCCTTATCTAGGAATAAGTTATTTATTTTAAAGAGAGACAGATTTAAAAGTTCACTCACCTGATTTAGAAGCTTCCTTTCATCTGGCTCCATAGTTCTCAAATGTTAGTGTACTAAGCAAACCCCACAGTGTTATACACAAACTGTAGGAATCAGTTTGAAGGGTAGTTTTGGCTATACACAATTTTTACCTTATGTGCTGACTTTAGAATCTGAACCTTGAATAAATTACACTGATATTTTATAATATTAATTGCCCATTTTGTGATATATGCCATAAGGTAGAGGATTGTTGTTGAAAGCCTGACATAAAAATGTAGACTTGAAGTTCAATTTCATGACTTAGATTTAGGCAAGATATGGACTTCCAAATGAAGGAAACTTCTTATATGATGACACACAGAAGGGGTAAGGTGAGGCGCTGAGAGGCCAAATGCATTTATATGGTTGTACAGGTTGGGTACTAGACAATACAAGGGCGTGCATTAACGCTGTAGTCTGTGTGAATTGTGCAGTGCACAGAGTACAGCAATATCTGACAGATTTAATTATTTTCAAAATAGTAAGGATGTTAATCTCATTTAATTTGGTAAGTAAGCTGCCCAACATCAAAGAACTGCAAATCTTAAGACTGAAAGAGACATGGGCAAGTAGGATGCCGCTGAACTTTTCTCTTTGCACACTGGATGACTGCCTGCTCGTAGCCATAATAAAGGGTAGAAATGTTGACTTTTAATATTCTAGAAAAATGGTCATAGCCCTGCTCATTCCTTCTCTACAGAAAATTGTGTTAATAGTGGTCACTATTTAATTATGTGAGCTTCCCACCACTTATCAGCTATTCGCTAGTGGAATAAACACAGATAACCCATGCCCCGGCAAGCATAACCTATGTGGCACAGAAAGAAAGGTGAGAAAAATCAGACATCAGGAAATTTAGTGACCAAGAACTGCCTACACTTTTCCCCTCTCCTTTTCTAATCCCCACTAATTATGTTTTAAAACACTTGGCACACTCATGCATATACAAGCACATGCCATATTAAATATATACATATGCACACTTTTTAAGTAGACAAAATAATTCTACTGTTTGGTAACCAGAAAACCCTGACATTTCAGTGGCTTAATACATACAGGTTATTTCCTGTTCATGCAAAGTTCCCTAGGTGCCCAGTGCTTCTCTAGGACAACTCCCTTCCAAACAGTGATTTAAAGAACCAGGCTAATTTGATACTGAGATGCTGCTTCTCAACATGTCATGTATTCCAAGGTCATTTGTCAGAGAAAATGAGAAGTGGTACCTATTTTTTTTTTTGTACTTTTCTGAAGCTGGAAATGGGGAGAGACAGTCAGACAGACTCCCGCATGCGTCCAACCGGGATCCACCCGGCACGCCCACCAGGGGCGATGCTCTGCCCACCAGGGGGCAGATGCTCTGCCCCTCCAGGGCGTCGCTCTATCTGGACCAGAGCCACTCTAGCGCCCGGGGCAGAGGCCAAGGAGCCATCCCCAGCGCCCGGGCCTCATCCTTACTCCAATGGAGCCTCGGCTGTGGGAGGGGAAGAGAGAGACAGAGAGGAAAGAGGGGTGGGGGTAGAGAAGCAAATGGGCACCTCTCCCGTGTGCCCTGGCCGGGAATCGAACCTGGGTCCCCCCACATGCCAGGCCAACGCTCCACCGCTGAGCCAACCGGCCAGGGCCATGGTACCTATTCTTAACGGCCTTTATCTGCTTATAGCTCCCAGTTCAGAAACAATCACTCTGTCATGCTTAATTCCAAGGGGGCTAGAAGGTACTGCCACCTACTAGGAAGGGGATAAGAACCAGGTATAGCGAATACTAGTCATATATCTAGACTCTATACTCTACATATCACAAACATAAATGTAGAGTTAAAAAATAGTTATAAAAGAGACAACCATCTCCCAACAGAGGAAGAATTAGAACACTGCCCACAGCATGACTTTCACAGTCATAAGACTCTCTCTCTGCCCTGGAGGTGACCACAGTCCAGATGGATAATCATAAAATGTGGCCATAGTGACCAACTAACTTCAAGGTTATAAGCCAAAGAATACATAATACTGTTAAATTCTTTGTTTTCCCTTCTTTTTCAAGTGAGAGGAGGGGAAATAGACAGACTCCTGCATGCACCCTGACCGAAATCCACCAGCAACCTCTGTCTGAAGCTGATTCTCTGCCCATCTGGGGCCATGCTCGCAACCGAGTTTCCTTAGCACCCGAGGTGGAGGCTCCATGGAGTCATCCTAAGCACCTGGGGCCAATGTGCTTGAACCAATTGAGCCATGACTAAGGAAAAGGGAGAGAGAGGGAGAGAGAGAGAGAGAGAAAGAGAGAGAGAGAGAGGGAGAGGGAGAGGGAGAGGGAGAGGGAGAGGGAGAGGGAGAGGGAGAGGGAGAGGGAGAGGGAGAGGGAGAGGGAGAGGGAGAGAAAGAGAGAGGGGGGAGAGAAGTAGATGGGTAGATGGTTTCTTTTCCTATGTGCCATTACCGGGTATTAAACCTGGGACATCTACAAGCCAGGCAATGCTCTACCATTGAGCCAACTGGCCAGGGTCTGTTAAATTCAATTAAATTTAAATTTAACCAAGTTATTTTCTAACTGATATAAAATTATTTCATTTATATTTTTTCTTACTGAACAAATCTTTTATCATAAAAAATTCTTACTGAAATTAATATGCTATTATTATATCAAACCACATTTTTAATTTATGATATTATTTAAAGATATTTAAATAGCTAAAAACAAGCCTCATGGAAACATATCATAAAATTTTGACACTCAGTAATTTTAACATTTTGTTTTGATTAACTGGAAGAGAAACGTGTAAAATGGATAAAACTTACATAAGAATTATTTAGAGAATACATATTCTTTTTTCTTTATTTTTTCCCAATGTTTAAGTAACTTGGGTTTAGATTTACAGTGTGTTTAATGAGCTCCTGCTTTCTAAAGACAGCACCCAAAAAAATGAAAAAGTAAAGAATTATCCAACTACCTTCAGGGGAGCATGGGTGAGCGTGGTAAGTATTTAAACAGAACTGTATTTCCATAATAAAAAAAATGTAGATTAAAATAAGTTTACCGAGACATTGTTTAAAGTTTCTTTTTTAATACTTTATTTTTATGAACAAAGACCAGCCTTAATTATCTACTATTGGTTGATATCTCTCAGTCAATAATCATCTCTGAAAATTATACTTGCCCAGAGAAAACTGTCTTGCCCAAAGCATGCACTCTTCACAGGGTCAGGCACCATCTAATGCAGCGGTTCTCAACCTGTGGGTCCCGACCCCGGTGGGGGGGGGGTCGAACTACCAAAACACAGGGGTCGCCTAAAGCCATCGGAAAATACATATTTCCAATGGCTTTAGCCACTGAGAAGCCGCGCTACCGTCTGCAGCAGCGCTATTCAGCTTGAACGCACGCCCTTATGGACGTGCGTTCCAAACTGAATGCCTGCGGTCATGCGCAGATGTGATTGCATCATCCGTCCTGGGCCTAAGGGGTGAAAGAAGCGGGAGGGGGGGGGGACGCTCCACAGTCCATAGCAGCGCATTATGTGTGTCTGGCACTTGCTGATGTCATCAGTGGGCGGGTGCAGCAAGCCCCGGAGGACAGAAGCCTAGGGGGCGGAGAGGCAATGAGAATACATAATGCATATCAGGTATTTACATTCTGAATCATAACTGTAGCAAAATTACAATTATGATGTAGCCACCAAAATTATTTTTTGGTTTGGGGTCACCGCAACATGAGGAACTGTATTGTGGGGTCACAGCATTAGAAAGGTTGAGAACCACTGCTCTAATGACTTGTCCAAATGAGAGCATAAAGGCCCCCTCCCTGGGCTCCCATTGAGGACAACTCAGTGGCCCAGCTCCTCAGTCTCTATGATAGCTTTCAGCGTGTCAGTCCTGTTTCCTCCCCATTCTGTGCAACAGTTCACTGTTCTCATGGGCACTCCCTGTAAGCTTCCTGCATGCCAGTCTTTCAGTCTGTTTCCCAGGGACTCAATCTGCAATAGCCATCTCAAAATTAGCAACATTAACATGTACACACACAAATAATTTGTGAATAAAAACCTTTTTGCAACTGAAAATCTCTTTTAGAAAAATAAAGTTTACCTTGAGAAAGAAAACTTCTGAGTTAATAAAAGAGCCAGTTTAATAAAAACATGTAGGAAGAGAGTTAAACTATGGTTATCATTGTGAATAGCTGATGTGTATGTTAATATTATTCCTAACCTACTGTTTTATATATTTAAATATACTCATTAATAGAATTTAGCAAGATAAAAAGGAGATTAAAAATACAATTGGCCTAGGGAACAGAAAAATAAATGTAAACACAATAAAAAAGATCACTTTGCCATATTAATTATAAAAGGACCCATTAGTTAAAATAACTTTTTAATTGAGAAATAGAATTGGTTAATTTTGTATAGTATAGATGTAAGCCTATTCTGTGTATTCTTTTTTGTTTTCTTATCCCATTAGTTAAAATGCATGTGGCCCTCGTGAGAGAGTATTAAAAGAATATACTTTGAAATTATTCAAAATAGATTAAATTCATTCCCTTGCTCAAATATAACTAAATCATCTTTTCAGATGAGGAAAAGAGAGCCTATAAAGGCCTTAAATAATTCACAAATTATTTATAGGTGAGGAGCCACTGAGCCATTTCACCCACAGGTGTTGTAAAGTACAAAAAGGCTACAGAATTAATATTAATATTTTAGGAGGCTTGGAGAACATTTTATTAATTTGGGTTAAGGTGTGCAGAGAAATTGTGAGAATGGTTTCTGTACTGTGTGATTAGCATAACCAGGATGGCTCTTGCCATTGTATTGTAAATGAAAAGGGAAGGAAAGCATAGATTCCCTGACATTCCACCACACCTGTGGGGAAAGGAGTGAATGGCTAGCCAGGTGCAGGAAGGGAAAGGCCAAAATAAACCTTTTCTTGTGACTATGAGCCATTTGCGGGCATTTGTCCCCAGGAAGCTGCCTCTCTTATGTAAATGCATGTGGTTAATACGTCTGACTCTGGACAGAGAGATGGCAGATGAACACTAGAAAATATAGGAAGGCCTTTTAATATGTAAAGAGATATCTTTCTACCATTGTGTTGACTTGTAAATTTTGTTTTCTCCAAAATGATGTATGGTTTGCAAATTGAACGTGGTCCTATCATGTTAAAGGACATATGACTATAACCAATAGCGGTAAGGGGCTCCTAATTGCAATTTTTGCTTCTGTACTTCCCACTTACAAAACTATAAAAACTAAGTAGAACAAAGGGCCAGCGCGCTCTCCGTCAGATTTCTGTCGGAGTTCCTGCCGCTTGGCCAAGCTAGACAATAAAACTTTAATGTGTAAACGACGGACCTTGCTTCTGTCTTCCATAATTCGGGTCCCTCCGAATTTGGATTAACAATAGGCCCTCATATGACATATAATTTTATATTCATTTCCTAAAATGCATGTGTTGGGCAAATGAGTTTGTAAAAATCTGTATTTTCTGAGTTTGCTCACTTTTATTGTTAAAAATGGCGCTGGTCTGAAATTACTAATTACCTTCCTGCTTGGGAAGGGGTTTTGTTATGCTAATATGTGCTGGAGGAGAGGTCTTTCTGGACCCAGATAGTTTTTAAGAAAAGAAGGAAGAAGTCAAGATGGCAAGGTGCTAAAGGAGAAGCCAGTTTGTGCAGAGGGGAGAAGGGAGAAGGTGTGCAGATGGGGAACCAGAGGTGACTGAGCTGGTGGGGGCCTTTGATTCTAAAAAAACCCGGATGTTTCAGTAGCTTTGTGAGCTCTAAATGAGTGGGTATTGTAGCCCTGTGTGTTTTTACTCGCCTGCTGGGTGCGAGGCTAGAGTAAAGGAA
Organism: Saccopteryx bilineata; assembly: GCF_036850765.1. Taxonomy (NCBI): domain Eukaryota; kingdom Metazoa; phylum Chordata; class Mammalia; order Chiroptera; family Emballonuridae; genus Saccopteryx; species Saccopteryx bilineata. Next base: position 92,011,816 of record NC_089494.1, on the reverse strand, counting down.
TGGCCCACCAGTTTTTGGCTCCGAGGTTTCTTTACAGTCTGCCTAAATCTAATGGGAACCTGCACCTGCCTGGCAGTGATGACTGCGGCAGTGACTACTGGGCCTACAACATGTATATAAATTGATAAAATCAATGGCTTAATTTCTCTCTATGGAACTTTTCCTTGATTGTTGGAAGGTAAATAGGAATAACCTGAAAACTTTTCTTTATCTGCTTCAGTCTGGTTGGATTGTGGGGTCTAGGAACCAGCAGATGGTGAGCAGTAAGGCGGTGAAGGAGGTGGGAATGTTCTATAGAGCAGCAATTTTCAACCCCTCATCTCATGACACATAAACTAATTACTAAAATTCTGTGACACACCACTAAACATGTTTTTTTGCCAATCTGACAAAAAGTAGGTATAATTTTGATTCATCCATACTAGATGGCTATTGTTGTGTTGGCTATTGTTATTTTATTTGACAATCTAAGGTCAGTGCCTTGACTAAATAATTAGGTATTGCATGTTGTAAAAATTCGTGTAGCACACCAGTTGACAACAGCTGTTATAGAGGTGTGTAGCACTGATAGAAAACTAGCCTGGTAATGGTCTAGTGCAGTGGTTCTCAAAATGTACACCAGGGCGCACTGATGTGCCCTAGATTTCCAGGTGTGCCCCATGGTATTCCAGAGAAATATGTGCCTGTTGGGAACCAAAAAAACAACAGGGTTTTTGGAGTTAGATTTTGGGAAACAGAGGTGTGGGGAATTGGGTGTAAGTTGACAGTCTGCCCAACCCCCCACCTCAGTTACCTGATTAGGTTGCAAAAGGCTGTTAAGCTGTGGTGCTGGATTGTTTACACTACCCCCCCATGTTCTCTGGAAAGACTGGAGGCAAGTTTCTCCTATCTTTTGTTTGATGTAAAGTTAAGATGATATATATGGTGGGGGTTTTGGATTGATATTAAACATAAGAACTTGTCTCTTAAAGCCTTTTGGCTTTTTATAAAAGAAGAATATGTGGCAATATCTAAAAAAGCTTTGAACATTTTACTACAATTTTAAACATACTATTTATGTGAATTAGGATTTTCTACCCTCAACACAACTAAGAGTAAAAAGAGAGAAATTCCTCAATGTGTTGACGAGGAAATGAGAGTTTGCCTTTCAAATATATGCCCAAACATTGAAGAAATCCCTAGGACACATCAGGCTCATGTTTCTCATAAATACAAGAATAAAAAAACTTAACACATTTGCACCAGGACCTGCTGAATTTACTAAATCTTACTAAGAATGTATCTATATATATAAAAAGATAACTTTTTTAAAACTCTTCTTTCTTATGCATTCTAAAAAGCATAAGTCAAAAAATGTAACATAAAAATGTTTTTGTCAGAATAAATTTAATTTTGTCATATTTATTTTGTTTAATTACCATAAAAGCACGCTTGGACTTTATATTTTTTCTTTAATATTTGACTTAGCCTGACTGGGTGGTGGCGCAGAGGATAGAACATCAGACTGGGATGCAGAAACCCAGGTTCAAAACCCCAAGGTCACCAGCTTGAGCGAGGGCTCATCTGGTTTGAGCAAAAAGCTCACCAGCTTGAGCCCAAGGTCACTGGCTCAAGCAAGGGGTTACTCGGTGTAAAGCCAGCAGCCACGGCCACCATCACAGCAGCCTCCTGGCCCATGCAGGTTCGCATTGGATTCAGACAGTCGGTAAAAAAACAACGGAGCCAAAAACTGATGAGCTGTCATATTTAATCCTAGCTTGCACCCGGCAGGCAAGTAAAAATACACACTGGGCTCCAAAACCCACTCACATTCAGTGCTCACAAAGCTACTGACTTATCCGAGTTTCCTAGAATCAAAAGTTTCTAGCTCACCAGACTTATTCACCTCTGTTCCCCATCTCCTTCCTTCTCCAGCGTCAAACTACACAAACTGGCCTCTCACTCAACACTCCGCCATCTTGGCTGCTTCTCCTGGCCACATGGCCTCTTTCTGCTCTCTGCTCTGCTCTCTCCTCTAATGATAATCTCAGGAACCAAGAGAGCAAACTCTCGTTCTGCCCCCATTTTATATTGTAGCTTCACAACCTCTAATCCAATATACAAAATAGGGAAGTCTCTAATACAAAGTCACTTCTCTGAGGCATGATTGGATTGTGCCACCCCACATCAAAAAGGGTAGGAAAGGCTTAATCCCAAAACCAAGCCCCAGGCTACAAGGATTCTCAACACACATTAATATCACCTCGGCGACGGCCTCACATGGGCAGCGCCATTTTTAACAAAGTGAGCATAATACATTTTATCTGCCCAACACTCAGTCTGCGGTCAAGGCATGTATGAGAAAGTAATCAATGAACAATTAAGGTGTTGCAATGTGCAACAAAAAACTAACAAAAGCAGATGCTTCTCATCTCTCCATTTCTGTCTGTCTGTCCCTGTCTATCCCTCTCTCTGACTCTCTCTCTGTAAAAAAAAAAATATATATATATATTTGGCTTAATTATTATAACGTTTCTCAGAAATTTGTATATAGTGCACCTACAATTATTTGTAGGATTTTAAATGCGCCCCGACTTCAAAAAGTTTGAGAACCACTGGCCTTGTGCAACTGACCAGAATACACTCAATCCTGGAGTCTCTCAAATACTCACCTCCTCTGACCAGAGATAAAATGTCAAACCTCCTAAGGGAAAAGGAGCAGACTATTGTCTTGTTTGACTAGAATTAATATGCTTTTTTGTCATGTTGTTTTATGTTGTGGCTCTTGATTATAAGTCAAAAGCAGAAAAATAAATACGTGCTTCTCCTCTGTCACTGCAGCCTGCTTGACTGCACAGTGCAAGAAAGGGTTATCTACATATCTGACTGGATTAATATCAGTGTTACAGGTGGTGAGTTTAGCTCTGCTGCTGCTTCATGCTGGCCATCTCTTTTTACTGAACCGCCTGCTCTACATTCAGGAAAACCATTGAGTGCCAGAGAAGTCCAGAGCTGAGCAGCTGTTGGGCAGCTGTTCTCTCAGTGGTGCAGAGGATTGGCAGAGAGCACGCATTGAGGAGGAAATGAAGAGTACTGTTTTACCAGCAAAAAAGAAACCTTTCTGTTTCCTCAACTGACAATCAACACCCTTCTCTTTCTGCTCCACCATCATTTTCCTTTTACACAGTCCTTTTTGTTGCAGTTAATATTAGAATTTTATTTGCACTTAAAAGGTCTGGATAGCTCTTGAGAAATAAAACATGCTAATCAAACTCAGAAAAAAACTTCACGATGATTCCCTAGCTACTTCTCTATTATGTGTATCACCATTTCTGCAATTTATACTTTCAACCAATGAAGAATTCATGATGGTTAACTGTATGTGTCAATTTGGCTGGGCTGTGGTACCCAGATATTTGGTCAAACATTATTCTGAATGTTTCTTTAAAGGTGTATGTTTAAGATTAGCATTTAAATCACTAAATTTTGAATAGGGCAGATTACCCTCCTTAATTTGAAAGGTAATCTACTCAAATAGGCTCCATCCAATCAATTGAAGGCCTTAACAGAACACAGACACACAGTCCCCAAAGCAAGAAAGAATGCTGCCTTTGAACTCAACTGCAATGCTTCCCTGGGTCTCTAGCCTGCTTGTCTACCTCTAGATTTTGAACTTCCACAATCATCTGAACCAAGCCTTTAAAATAAATTTCTCTCCTCCTGTCTCTCTTTGCATATCCACACATCCTGATGGTTCTGTCTTTCTGGAAAATGATAGATACGTGAATTCCAAACTGCCTGTAAAGCCAGGAGCCAGGGCTAGAGCCACTATCACAGCAGCCTTCTGGCCCATGCAGGTTCGCATTGGATTCGGACAGTCGGTAAAGAAACCATGGAGCCAAAAACTGGTGGGCCATAGCCTTTAATCCTACCTTGCACCCGGCGGGCAAGTAAAAATACACACTGGGCTCCAAAACCCAGTCGCACTCAGTGCTCACAAAGCCACTGACTTATCTGAGTTTCCTAGAATCAAAGGTTTCTAGCTCACCAGACTTATTCTCCTCAGTTCCCCATCTCTCCTTCCTTATCCCAAATACAAACTCTACACAAACTGGCATCTCACTCAGCACTCCGCCATCTTGGCTGCTTCTCCTGGCCTTCTCCACGTGGCCTCCTCCCGCTGTTGGCTCTATTCTCTCTGCTCTCTCATGCTAACCTCAGGAACCAAGAGAGCAAACTCCCGCTCCGTTCCCATTTTATAGTGTAGAAATCCAAACCCTTAATCCAATATACATAATGGGGAAGTCTCTAATACAAAATCACTTCTATGAGGCATGATAGGATTGTACCACCTCACACCAAAAAGGGTGGGACAGGCTTAATCCCAAAACCAAGCCTCAGGCTACAACAATTCTCAACACACATTAATATCACCTGGGCAACGGCCTCTTTAACAAAGTGAGCATAATACACTCTATCCGCCCAACACTGCCCTTTCGCTGTTCCGCTGGGCTGCCTGACCCCACCCTTAATTACTGGACAATCACCCCTGGGACAAAGGAATTCCAGGAAGCTGATCAATCACCCCAAAAAAGATTATTCCAGAAAGCAGTCGAATTTACCAGCACACCCTTGCTCGAGGCTATCCCTAACCCTATAAAGTTTTACCTCAGTCTGTTTACGGTGCCCTTCTTTTCGAAGAAGAGCTCCAGCAGGTCTTTCTCCTCTAATAAAGCCTGCACAACTGGAGTTCGAGTGCCATCTCATTCTTACATCTGGTGCCGAAACCCGGGACAGGGTACCAGCTGACTGGACTATCCCCTTGCCGGCTGAACTTACAACCAGGGAAGCAGTGGACAGCAGCAGCTCGTCCGGGCTTACTCCCTGATTCTGTTTGGCTGTGTGAGCGTGGTTGAGTGACCGGCAGTCCGACTCTGTCCTGAACCCTGCCAGACCAGGAAGGTAAGTAGTTTCTCCCTCCCCTCTCCCCGGTTGGCCCCCAAATTTCTCTCTAAAAACACCTCTTCCTGGTCGGACGGTTTTGACTTCAGACCCCATATCTATGGGTGGTCTGCTTCTACTCCTCCACTGGACTTCTACGAAAGTCTAGGCGCACCTAGCCAGGCCACTCTCCTACGTCCTGGGATCTCGGCCTTGGGGTCATGAACTCTTGTCTGAGACTCTCTTCCTACGGAGATTTTCTCCTCTCGGAACTGTGACTGAAGGCGGGGACGCCCCCTTCTCTCACCAGTCTCCTCTACTGTGGGCTCCTTTCAGTCCAAACCATCCGGCCAGACTCCCCTCGGCTGTGTCCTCAAAAATCTCGCCAAACTTTGCCTGTCTGACCTCAAACCAAAAAAACTCATCTTCCTCTGTAATACAGCCTGGCCTCAATATAAATTAGACAATGACTCCCACTGGGCAGAGAATGGAACCCTTGATTACAATATCCTAAGAGATCTTGACAATTTTTGCCACCAGTAGGGGAAGGCATCAGAAATCCCTTACGTGCAGGCCTTCTTCTATCTCCAGTCTAGACCTTCTCTTTGCTCTTCATGCTCTACCTATCAGATTCTTCTGGCCAGAACTTCTTCCTCACATTCTACCCACTCTCCTCTCTCTGACCCTCCATCTGATACTTTTGACCCTCAAGACCACTCTGCTGTCCCCTCCGCTCCTGCTCCTCCATCTCCTTCTTCTACTGCTCCACCACCCTATCAATCACAATCACCTGAAACACTCCATTACTTCCTTCTCTTAATTCCTCCCCTTCAATTTCTCCCCCTCACCTACGCCCGTGTAAGCCACCCCAGCCAGGCATGTATCCTCTCCGGGAAGTTGCAGGAACTGAGGGAATTGTTAGGGTCGCTATCCCTTTCTCCCTCTCTGACCTTGCCCAAATTGAGCGCCACCTAGGGTCATTTTCCTCAGACCCGGACACTTACATGAAAGAATTCAAATACCTTATGCACTCCTATGACTTAACCTGGCATGATTTAAGCATTATTCTCACTTCCTCTCTGTTGGCCAGCAACAAGGACCGAATATGGACCACTGCCCAACAAATTTCAGATGAGGCAAACAGTAGGAAAAACAACCTTTCCATGGGTCGTCTAGCAGTTCCTTTGGATGATCCCAATTGGAATTACCAGCTCAATCATGCCGATCGAAAACTCAGAGATCAGATGGTTGATTACCTACAACAGGCCCTCAACCAACTTGCCAATAAGGCCGTCAATTATGACAAAATTAAGGAAATAATTCAAAGGCCCAAGAGAACCCTGGAGAATTTTTAGAACGCCTTTCACAGGCCTTTCAAAGGTACACTCGCCTAGACCTAACAACTCCAGCAGGGACCACCCTCTTATACTCACACTTTATCTCCCAATCTGCTCCAGACATCAGGCGCAAGCTTAAGAAACTTGAAAACGGGCCTGAGACTTCCCAGAGAGACCTCTTAAATTTAGCCTTTAAGGTCTTCAATAATTGAGAGGACTTGAAGAAGGAGGAACAACAAAAGAGGAATCAGGAGAATTACCTAATGCTAGTGAAGGCCCTAAAAGGGAACCCTGCTGTGGGCTCAAAGACCAAACCCTTCCAGGGTCAGTCTTTCAAATCCGAGCCGCCGGGCGTCTGCTTTAAGTGCTGCCAACCTGGACACTGAGCTAAGCAATGCCCTAACCCTCGTCCACCGCCAGGGCCTTGCCCGCATTGTCACCAAGAGGGTCATTGGAGGATCGATTGCCCCAGTCGCCAGAGAGGGATTGGATCAAACCTCCCCACTAATACCCAGTCAGTGACTGATTTCCTAGGCCTGGCAATGGAGGACTGAGGAGGCCCTGGGACACCGGCCCCGGTACAAATCACCAACAGTGAGCCCAGGGTTAAACTTTGTGTAGTGGGTAAGGTAATCTCCTTCCTCATTGACACCGGGGCCACCTACTCCACCCTCCCTGAATTCAGAGGACCTCTGAGTCCCTCTAATACCTTTATAGTTGGGGTCTCAGGTCTACGCACTAGCCCTCTTATAACTCCACCACTTACTTGCATACTAGGACAGACATTATTCACACATCAATTTCTAGTTATTCCACAATGTCCCACTCCATTACTAGGACGGGACATCCTAACTAAATTCAATACTACACTCCAATTATTTTCATTTAGCTCTACTCAAACATCACAACAAACTTCCAATATTCTCCTTTTGTTGGCCAGTGGTTTATCACCTCACCTTACTGACTCCCCGTTTCTCTCCCCTCCCCTTACTTCCTCTCTAGTAGACCCATTGGTCTGGGACATTCAACATCCATCCATAGCTAGACATCATACCCCTGTCCAAATTTCCCTTAAAAATCCCTCCCTCTTTCCTAATGTACCCCAATATCCCATTTCTCACAAACACCTCCAAGGACTAAAACCACTCATCACAAAATTCCTTAATGCAGGACTTCTTATCCCTACCAGTTTGCCATACAACACTCCTATCCTTCCGGTAGTCAAACCCAACAGCACTTATAGGCTAGTGCAGGACCTGTGAGCCATTAACTTGGCAGTTCTTCCCATCACTCCCATAGTTTCTAACCCCTACACTATCCTATCTACCATACCTGCCAATACTACACACTTTACAGTGTCAGATCTTAAGGATGCCTTCTTTACTATTCCCTTACATCCTGACTGTCAAAGCCTGTTTGCATTTACTTGGACTGATCCTGACACTTTACATTCACAACAGCTAACCTAGACGGTCCTACCTCAGGGCTTCTGGGGTAGCCCCCACTTTTTTTGGACAGGCATTGGCTAATGACCTCAAATCACTAACTTTGTCCCAGAGCACCATCTTATAGTATGTCTATGATCTCATTCTCTGCAGTACATCCTTGGAAACTTCTAAATCAGACACCATTCAACTACTCAATTTCTTAGCTCATCTAGGCTACCGGGTAGTTCCTGCTAAGGTACAGATCTCCCTATCACAGGTCACATATTCAGGGCTACAGTTGACCCCAGGACAGAAGGCCATCACCACTGATAGAAAACATTTTAATATCCTCCATACCAACACCCCCTACCAAAGAGTAGCTTCTCTCCTTCCTGGGAATTGCGGGTTTCCTCAGAGCATGGATCCCTAACTATAGTCTGTTAGCAAAACCTCTCTATGAGGCCACTAAAGGGGACCTCACTGAACCCTTAGACCCTAAATTCCCAATACAAACACCCTTCACCAAACTCAAACAGGCTCTCCTCCAAGCACCTGCCCTACAGCTTCCAGACTTAAACTCAGAAAAAACAAGGGCTTGACCTTGGTGTCCTTGGACATCAAAAGGGACCCTCCTTTGTACCAGTCGCTTATCCCTCTAAACAGCTCGACCCCACTTGCAAGGGATGGGCACCCTGCCTCAGAGCTCTGGCAGCCGCCGCCCTGCTAGCCTGTGAGAGCAAAAAGCTTTCACTAGGACAAAAGTTCATCATCGAATCTCCTCACAACCTACAGGACCTGGTTACTCATAAGGCCTTAGCCCATTTATCGCCCTCTCGATTACAAGTTCATATCATCTTTCTTGAAAATCTTTTTCCTTCTAGCCCTGTTCTAGTATAAATCCAGCCACACTTCTTCCTACATCCTCTTTACCTCCAGCCCACTGTTGTATTGAAACTCTCACATGTTTCACTACCCCCTTTCCTCACCTCTCTTCTACACCTCTTTCCTCTCCAGACCTCACCCTCCTCATTGATGGGAGTGCACTTAAGACCAGACAACAGTCCGCTCAGGCAGGCTATGCAATCATCACTGACCAACACCTCATCCTCGAGGCTCAGCTCCTACCACAGGGTACTACCTCACAACAGGCTGAGCTTATAGCTCTTACAAGAGCACTAACTCTCAGCTCTGGCAAAATGGCTAATATTTACACAGATTCAAAATATTGCTATCATATTCTTCACTCAGCTGCAGCTATTTGGAGGGAGCGCAGATTCCTTACTACCAAAGGCGATCTCCTCCAAAACCACTTACATACAAAGTCTTTTCAATGCAGCTCTACTTCCCAAGCAAGCAGCCATTATTCATCGTAAGGGACATCAAAGAAGCACCTCTCCTATATCCATTGGAAATAACTTAGCCGATCAGGTAGCCAAGAAAGTTGCAACCCAGCCTCCTGATTCTCAAATTTACTTCCTCACCTCACTTACTCCACAATATTCCACTAAGGAGAAAACTATCTACTCCTCTCTCCCACAAAAGGAGGAATGGTTTCTCAAGAATGGAAAACTCCTCCTTTCACAATCCCAGACTGAGACCATCTTACAGTCCATACACGAGTCTTTCCACGTAGGCTACCAACCTCTTCTAGTCTACATCTCCTCCTTCCTCACGGGTAATAGTATTTCTACAATTCTTTTATTTATTTATTTATTTATTTATTTATTTATTTTACAGAGGCAGAGATAGACAGGGACAGACAGACAGGAACGGAGAGAGATGAGAAGCATCAATCATCAGTTTCTCATTACGCGTTGCGACTTCTTAGTTGTTCATTGATTGCTTTCTCTCATGTGCCTTGACTGTGGGCCTTCAGCAGACCGAGTAACCCACTGCTGGAGCCAGTGACCTTGGGTCCAAGCTGGTAGCTCTTTTCTCAAGCCAGATGAGCCCGCGCTCAAGCTGGCGACCTCGGGGTCTCGAACCTGGGTCCTTCCGCATCCCAGTCCGACGCTCTATCCACTGCGCCACCACCTGGTCAGGCTCTACAATTCTTAAATGCATAATCTCATCTTGCCATATCTGTACCTCTTTCTCCTCACAGGGAGGAATACATTCCAAATCTTTCCCTGCCCACCAGGCTCGGGGACAACTACCAGCCCCAAATTGGCAAATAGACTTTACACATATGCCTAAAATATAAGGGATTTAAATACCTCCTTACCATAGTAGATACCTTTTCAGGATGGATTGAGGCATTCCCCACTAAACGGGAAGATGCTGGCACTGTTGCCACCATCGTAACTGAACACATTATTCCTCGATTTGGTGTCCCTTCTGCACTCCAATCTGACAATGCTCCTGCCTTCATTTCTCACATCACCCAATCTCTGTCATCCTTCCTAGGACTCAAATGGCAGTTACACATTTCATACCATCCTCAGTCCTCAGGGAAGGTTGAATGAGCAAACCAGGTCCTCAAAAATCATCTCACAAAACTCATCCTAGAACTACATCTACCTTGGCCTCAGCTTCTTCCCTTAGCCCATATGAGAATTCGAGCTATGCTCAGGAAACCTTTAAATTTAAGCCCCTTTGAAATTATGTATGGTCAGCTCTTTGTTCTGGACTCCAGTCCCCTTGCACCCTCGGATTCCGCCACGGGGTCCTACTTTCCTGCTCTGGCCCACATGCGAACCAACCTACATGCGGAGGTCAACAAGCTGCTACCCCAACCTTTTCCAACAACTAAGACACATTTTTCCCTCCTACCCAGAGACCAGGTATACAAGAAGACCCGAGGAAAGACACCTCTCCAACCAGTTTGGACGGGACCCCAGACAGTCATCCTGAGTACTCCAACAGCTGTAAAAATAGAGGGAGATACCCATTGGGCTCACCTCTCTCATATCAAACCCTATATCAGCAAACCTCCTAGATCTTATCTTTCAACCCCTACAGGTCCCCTAACCCTAAAGCTCTCCCATATCCCTGAAGAACTAGGATAATGAATAACATTCACCTCTTAATGCTTCTCAGTCTTTTTACCCCTCACATAGTAAGGGGACAAGATCGCTGGATCTTCTTGGCTGAAGAAGAGCCTACAAACAGACATGAAACATTTCTTTTAGCTCAAGCTAACTGCTCTCTCTAGGGCTGCCAGGAAAGAATATCTCTAACTTTACCATGGAAGAACTTTCACACCCCACCCCCCCATACAGCCCGCCTTATCTCTGCATTCCTGATCTCCAAACTAAACCCAGTTGTAAAGATAAGTGCACTGATGGTCAGTTCTTTAAAAATTGTCTCTCTCTTTAGTTGACCACCTCTGCTAATCCTTGGATTTTTGATATCTGGGATCCCTGGGATAATAAGTGAGTAAAACCATATTTAATATATATTTATTTGTCAAACTTTGGTCTTCCAGACAGAAAACTCAAAATATATCGAAAATGGGTGAGGGAAAAAAACCCCTCCAAGGTTCTCGAAGAATTAACCAATTCTATCCTTATCTATGAAGAAGAACTTAAAACTCAAGCATCTAATTTAGGGGTCCCCAAACTACGGCCCGCGGGCCGTATGTGGCCCCCTGAGGCCATTTATCCGGCCCCCACCACACTTCTGGAAGGGACACCTCTTTCATTGGTGGTCAGTGAGAGGAGCATAGTTCCCATTGAAATACTGGTCAGTTTGTTGATTTAAATTTACTTGTTCTTTATTTAAAATATTGTATTTGTTCCCATTCTGTTTTTTTTACTTTAAAATAAGATATGTGCAGTGTGCATAGGGATTTGTTCATAGTTTTCTTTATAGTCCGGCCATCCAATGGTCTGAGGGACAGTGAACTGGCCCCCTGTGTAAAAAGTTTGGGGACCCCTGATCTAATCCCTACTCTCAACCTTTTTCATGGATAGAACTCATCAAACAGGGCATCCAAGTTCTCAACCTCACTTCTGTATATAACATTTCTCACTGCTTTCTCTGTGCCTTCCTTAATAAGCCTCCCATCACTGCAGTTCCTTTACCCTATCCACTCAACATCACCAAAAATCCAGACCCTTTTTCTCGTTCTGGAGTTCTTCTCTTCCAAGAAGACCCCACCTAAACCCTCTCAGTTTGCTACACCAATCAGCCTACCCTGTTATGCAATAAGACTATCCCAATCAAAACTTCTCTAACCAGTCCTAATAGAACTCATCTCTGGTGCAATGGAACCATTCTAAAAACCTTAAACACCTCTTCTCCCCTTTCTTGTGTCCCAGTAATAGTTGCGCCACAACTAACATATTATGGAGAGGAAGAATTTTCAAACTAGCTGACAACAAGCAGGAATAAATGAGTTGCCTTCCTCCCGGTCCTTCTTGGCCTTACCCTTGCCACCTCTATAGCAGCTATAGGGATAGGCGGAGCTGGCTTAGGCCATAGTATATGACTACTAACCAACTAAAGGCAGACCTGGAATAGGCCCTTGATAATTCAGCCACCTCTCTACCCTCTCTCCAGAGACAACTGACCTCTTTAGCTCAAGTCGCCCTACAAAACTGAAGAGCTTTAGATATACTAACAGCCGAGAAAGGCAGTACTTGTCTCTTTTTACAGGAACAGTGTTGCTATTACATCAATGAGTCTGGCTTGGACGAGGATACCAACTCTCTCCGAAAACTTCAGGAACGAATCCACAGTGGCCAGGCCGGTACTGACCCCTACTCCGAACAATGGTGGAAAAACCCCTTGGTCTCCATGCTAGCACCAATTATAGGACCAATCCTAATTCTGTGCCTAATTTTAATGCTTGCCCCCTTCTTTATCAAGTTCCTACAGGCTCGGATGAGAGAATTCTCTAGGATTACCTACAATCAAATGCTCCTACACTCCTATTTCCCAATAGGTAGGGATGACAGCAGGAAGAAGCCGCCCCTCAGCCTGAGAAGTTCCCTCCTGAATGTTCTCCAAACCCCCTTCCTTTTAACCACACATACTCAGTCCTTCTAAAACTTACACCAACAGGTTCCCTGTCTCTAAAAATCTCCACATGTCCTCCCATTCGAGAGGAACCAGACCGGGACGTCTCATGAGGCTCATCCAGGAGACCATGTGTCACCATGTCACTCTGTCCACTCGGCACTCGCAGCAAGCAACTAACAATTATTACCTCACAAGATATTTTACTTCCTCACTCAAGTTTTCAAAAATATCGTCTGGCTCAGACCTCCCAGCATGGAAATTGATGACCTCCTTAACTGCATGGGGGACTTGTCTTGGCAAGGTTCTTTTCCTGAGTTCTCTCCAGAAGAAACAATAATTTTCCAATTTTTTCTCCTCTTTCTCCTTGTCACCCCTCACTGTATATTATAAAATTAATAACTGCCTTTCTTTTATACGTAACCACAGAGTTGAGAAATGATAGATATGTGAATTGCAACTGCCCATTTGCTGTTCCACTGGGTTGCCTGACCCCAACCTTAATTACTGGACAATTGCCCCTGGGACAAAGGAATTCCAGGAAGCTGGTCAATCACCCCAAAGAAGAGTATTCCAGAAAGCCGAACATACCAGCACACCCTTGCTCGAGGCTATCCCCAACCCTATAAAGTTTTACCTCAGTCTGTTTTTGGGGCCCTTCTTTTCAGAGAAGTGCCCGGCAGGTCTTTCTCCTCTAATAAATAAAGCCTGCACACCTGGAGTTCGAGTGCTGTCTCATTCTTACAGAAAACTGTCATAAATGTAAAATCCAAATTCAACTTCAGTTACCTTGAAACAAAAAACATTATTTTTGTACCATCAGTATTCTCTTTCATGCAATAAGTACATATACACAACAAAGGCTCTATCTAGAAATCCTCACTCGGGACTAGTGTCTTAGCAGCTAATACATGGACAGATAAACATTACCTGATATCTTTAAGATAATTATGTTGATGCTTTTTAAAGACATTTTAAGTTTTCAGTTAAAATAATGTTCAAAACAAAGTTAATAAAAATCAAATTACTAGACTCTAAATTTTCTTTCAGTATTTTAAGCTCATAATCCTTTCAAATTCTTCATCTAATTATATGTAATATGACAAAACTATTTTGTATTAACCTCAAAATCTGTAAATTGCTTTAAATTAACATTTCCTCTACATTTTAAAATTCTATTTATCAATATGATAGGTGGTCCATTTACAAATCAGGTGGTTTCTCCATAGTTGTCATAATATAATAAAATTAATGTTGCACATTATATTCTAAAATAATGTGGGTGGTTAATTCAAGGTGCTTCCAGGCTTCCAAAATAATTAATCAACATAGGGAATTATGTGTCTCTCCTTTCATGTAAATTGATATCTGTGCAATGAAGTAGTCATGGGAGTGATCATTACTAAAAAATCAAGTTCAATAATAAATAACAAAATCTCATTTTCCCCCAATTTTTAGTTCTTGAAACCCTTGAGTTATTTTATTCCATTTAAATGCCAGTCTGTTGTAACATAAACTTTAGTACGGAGAATTATTGATAAGTGTCAAGACTGTTCTGTATAAAAACAAAAAACCAAAAACCCTCTCAACTTCCAATCAAAGGAACAAAAGTATTGCTCTTGGCTTTGAGTATTGTGATGGCTAATTTTATGTGTTAATTTGGCTAGGCTCAATGGGGGTCTGGCTGTTTGCTCAACCACTGCTCTACATATTACTTTGAAGGTATTTGTGAATGTGATTAATGTTTGCAGTCAGTTGATATTAAGTAAAGCAAATACTCTCTGTAATGTGTATGGGCTTCATCCAATCACTTGAAAACATTAAAAGTATAGATTAAAGTTTTCCAGAGGAAAAAAAGATCCCTCCCCAAGACCACAACATAAAAACGCTAACTGAATTTCTAGTCTGCTACCCTGCCCTAGGAATTTTAGACACACCAGCCTCCACAATTACATACCTGCATCACCTGCCATTTCCTTAAAATGAATCTATCTCTCTCTTTGTATGTGGAAATGTGTGTATAATGTATAACATAATTAGTTGAGCCTTGAACAACATGGGTTTGAACTGTATGGATCCACTTATATGAAGACATTTTTAAATACATAATTATAAATGTATTTTGTCTTCCTTTTGATTTCTTTGATGACATTTTCTTTTTTATACCTTATTTTACTGTAAGAATACAGTATATAATATACATGACACACAATATACATGTTAGTAGACTATGTTATTGGAAAGGCTTTGGGTCCTTTGGGTAGGCTATTAGTAGTTACGTTCTTGGGGAGTCAAAAGTTGCATGCCAATTTTAAACTTTGCAGAGTGTTAGCATCCCTTATAATCTCTATCTATATATTCTAGTTTTCTATTTCTCTGGATAGCCTGGACTAATATGGGCATATGCAATCTATGTATACGATAGAACTTAGTATTCTCGTACATCAGTTTTAAATTTGAAAAATCCATGCAAGATTTCTCTTTACTTTTTTAGCCAATAACTTTGGAATATATACACTTTACTTACTCTTACAACTAGAATGGGCTTAAAATATAATAGACAATTTTTTCATTCTTTTAGCAAATAACACCCTATTATTGGCTGAGCAAACTATTTTTGATATGCTTTGTTTAAAAAAAAAGTGGTCCGATTTATAGTTCATTTAATTGCTTTTTGAAGATGTCTGAAGAGAAAACACTTGGACTCAAGGTCATTCTGTAGAATAAAAATCAAGGTCTAAGTGTTAAAGATCCAATCAAAATCTGTTCCACATTGAGACTGAAAAACAGTCAACTTGAAAACCTGATGGTAGTAAGTTTCAATTTCCTCACAACTTAACCTAATTTTTTTCATCTATATTTTATCTATATCAAATATTTAAAATCTGGATTATTAAATTCAAATATTTATCATTTTTACTCTAAAATTATGTTAGGCAACATACACCCTCTCTAAAGATGTCCACATCAAATCCCTAGAGTCTATGAGTAGGCAGCTACCTTACATGTCAGAAAGATACTTTACAGACCTGAGGAAGTTAAAGATTCTCAGATAGGAAGAGTATCTGGATTATCTAGAGGGGCTCAATGGATCAGAGAAGTTGTTGCAACAGAGAGGAAGGTGAAAGATTTATAGTCAAGAAGGAGATGTCAAATGGACAAGGCCACAAGCCAAAAATTGTCAGAAGCCTCAAGAAGTTAGAAAAGACAAGAAATAAAATTTCCCCTAGAACATCCAGAAGAAATGATTCTCTGCTGTCATGTAGAATTTAGAACTGTAAACCCATTTTGGACTTCTGATCTCTTAAAGTGAACAATAATAAATATGTGTGTTTTAAGCCAGTAAGTACATGATAATTTATTATGCAATAGAACACTGATACCTATTATTTATTCTCCATAGATAGATCAGTTTCTGTAAATCTTAAATTCTCAAAGAGAGTGCCAATGGTTCCCAATGTATAAAGTTACCTGCTTTGCTGTAAGTTCCCATAGCAGGATTCTGCCTTTGAAGAATTAGTCCTCTACATATTAATTGCTGATTTGTTTGCTTATCTTTTCACAGCTGCAGCTGTGAGGGACCATGCTTGTCCTGTTCACAGCTGTGTCCTTAGCACAAGCTCAGTGCCTGGCATAGAAGATACTCAAAAAAATTCTTTAAGTATCAAGATCTCTTGCTTCACTCTTTGGAAATGAAGAAGTGAGGTGGAACATACGTTTCTTTTTTAAGTGAATAATGATCTGGGAAAAGAGCTGAGAATCCTGTCAGCATTC
This sequence comes from Saccopteryx bilineata, assembly GCF_036850765.1. Classification (NCBI taxonomy): domain Eukaryota; kingdom Metazoa; phylum Chordata; class Mammalia; order Chiroptera; family Emballonuridae; genus Saccopteryx; species Saccopteryx bilineata. The sequence goes on along the minus strand of NC_089494.1, from coordinate 91,995,396 downwards.
CCACAAGCCTTCTCTTACTTGAATAATATTTGCTAACCTAACTCAGTAGTTATTCCTCTCACACAATTTATTATACCGATTACAATTCAACCTTTGGCAAGTTGCTTCAATTTTCTGAAACTGTCTTCACATCTGTAAAATAAGAATAAATGAGACAAGCACATGATAGTCTAGATTTCCTGAAATCTGGGTAATAGGCAAAAGGAGGGAGCTTGTGAAAGATTTAATTTAAGGAAACACACACAACATGGTAATAATTGCACCTGGATGGTTATGCAACAATAGTCCTTGTTAAACATGTAGAAAACAGTTCCCACAAAAAAAAAATTATATATACATATGCCATTATTATCTTCATCATAATCACCATTAGTGTACCTTCATTTTTATATTTTTGCAGGAACTTCACCACTGATAGTTTAGCTATACTCATGGCAACGAAAGCATTTTGGCAATTTTCTCATTATTCTTTAGAGTTACCTAGACAATCAAAGTCACTGTTACATAATATATTAGTATTCCACTGGCACTCTGACCATTCTCATCTTCCTCAGTAGTTTGCAAGGTAGATAGAACACATTGCTAGCCGTATACAACTTTCTCATTCAACAATCTAGAGTTTGTAAAATAACTCCAGATTCTCCGCACATTCGCCCAGCCCTCCCTGGTTGCACACAGTGGCACAAATGGAAATTACATCCAGGAACAGGCCTGAGTAGTTTATGTCCCAGATAGGACTAAGGTAATTAAGTCTCAAAACAAAGTGATCCTGACCCACACCATTTCCACAGTATTTCTCTTTCTTAATGGAGGCATCTATGATGTGATAGATGGGCTTATTGATGTAAATATACAATACTATATACATACATCATATTGAGTGCTTAGAAATGTAAATGACATGGCTTCTAGGAAAATAATGTTTAAAAATTTCTAGATTGTAGAACCTAAAGACAAGCCTATTTTTTACTTCTTTAAAACCTCACTTAATACAGAAAAGAAGTTAATTGCATTCCCACTGCTCAACAGTTGTTGTGAAGGACACTGAGAAACAATGTGCTTATTATAAAATAAATTCACTTAGAATTTTTTTTCTTAAACCAATGGATATCATGGGATCTTCAGTTTTAATCATGGGATTAACTTTTACTGGGACCTTTCCTAAGAACCCAACAAAATTACACCAGCTGATGAAAAACAACTCTAGCAACACATCTTTAATCTTCCAAACCACAAGCTTTAACCAGAAAAATAGTAACCATACTTTATCCTAAACATAAAATATATATTCTGAAATAGCTTCATTAAGCCTTTAAATTCATTAACAAAGAGCCACATCTAATTTCTAATTTTCCTTTCTTATAAAGGTTTTTCTGATGTATGAAGTGTTATTTCAGTTAATATCAAAATACACATGATACATACATATAATGCTCACAAAAGGCACATTATTTCTCCATAAGATTTTAAATTTTTATTATTTTTTTCTTGTAAATTATAAAACATGAAAGATTCAATATTATGGAGAATTCAATATTATGGAGAAAATTGTCCAAGGTTTTCCATCTAGTAGTTGTTGGGAGGATATACCAAACCAATTAGTGTCACCCAAAGTACTTCCATCTTTAATCCTTCTATAGAGGGTTAAAGGAAAAAGAGGGAAACTATCATTTTTTTAATTATTTTTTATTATTGATTTTAATTTATTGTGTGTACATAGATTCAAGTGTCCCACCAAATACATCCCCCACACCCCGGTGTTCCCCTCAACATCCCTGCTGTCCCCCTCCCCCTTCCCTCCAGGATTTGCTTTTCTGCTCTCTATAACACTGTGTTTTTCGTCCTTAATATATAAGTGCTGTGTTCATCCATATTCTCTTATTTCACACTGGCAATGACCATTTTATAGGATCCCATGAAAAGTGAGATAAGTCACTTCCCCAGTGAAGCACAGTGCCAAGATTCAATCAGTCATACTGCATGTCCCCAGGACCTCGAGAATAGGCAGGAGAGGTGTAGAGTAGTCAAGCCTGACTTGTCTATTCATTGCCCACAGTGCTATAAATCAAGATGTATACATAAGCACTAGATCTTTGGATAAAGCAGCTACCCATTCTGAGAAAGAAATGCACACAGCAGATGGAACCCTCTAATGACAGTGTTAGCCCCCATCCAGAAAACTCAGATTATTCAGTCTTCTGTACTCTGGGCGATGGTCAAGTGAAGGAGGACTAAACCAGAACAAATTTAGGAATGCTAACCAAAGAAAGGTCCAGGTTCCTAGGAAACCTGGGCTCAGGCCCCATTATGACAGGCTCTAATTAGCCAAAGTTTGCCCAGTTTCCTTCCTGGAGGAGAAGTGTAAACTCAGATATTTACAGGTTTTGATTTTCTCAAGTTCCTTGAGTCTCCAGAACCATTTTAATGTGGTGTTTTGCCACATTTACAGCACAGAACAGGTTGGCTATTCTCTGGTCTTTGACTTCTTTTCCTACTTCGCAGTTACATTTCCTTTTGACTAAAATGTGCTTCCTCTTTTTAGAAAGGCACAGGATGCTACTGATGCAACCCCAGGAGAATAGGTGCTTCAGGTTGTTTTTCCAGCTGTGAGCATGGGCTGAGTGAAAGAGGGAAGTAAAGGAAAAGGTGTGGCACCCAGTACTGCCAGCTCAGCTTCCCTCCACCTACAAAGCTCCAGGACCTTGGGCAAATCAAGCTAGTGTCTTTCTCATGTAAAAAATGAGAGAGAGGATATGATGTATCACACCTGCAAAGCAGAGGTGGCTAACACAATAGTCTTCTGGAAGTCCCCTCCAAGTCCAAAATTATAAAAATAGTAACAGCTAATATAACTGAATGTCTATTGTGTTCCAAGATCCTTGTGATCATCTCACATAGAACATCTCTATTTATCACGAAGTCCAACATGGTAGTTATCACTAGGCATATTTCACAGAGAAAACTCTCAGAAGGTTTCGTAAATTATAGTGGTGAAGCTAAAAGTTTTAGTCCCTGGTCCACCTGACTGCCAACCTTGTGTTCTTTCCGTTGTGCCCTGCTGCTCTCCGGTCTATGATTTATACTATGTATGATCAACATTCCCTGTAATTCTTTCAGGTTGAAAGCAACCGACCATGTTTAATGAGCAACAGTCTTTGACAGCTGAATACGTACAGGGGAATTTTGTGTTGCAATTAAAATTACAACAAGGTTAATCAGACACATATTTAATGATATGTATAACAGCTATTGTGCTACACATCATTAGGCATAAATGATAAGCTGTTCATACGAATGAAAATAATTATTTTTACAATGCTGAAGCAAGCCTGATTATACTGAGACAAGAACTGAGATGGAACAGAAAAAAAATGTTGCAGTAAAAAGAATAAGTTTCATTTATTTATTACCAATATCCAAACTTTGTGCTAGTGGTTTATATGCATTGTCTCAATCTTCTTAACAATATGTGAAGGATATTATTAGTGGCAAGTCTTTCATATAGGTGGAGAAACTGAGCCTTAGAGAGGTTATGAAAATTGTCCAAGGTTTTCCATCTAGTAGTTGTTGGGAGGATATACCAAACCAATTAGTGTCACTCAAAGTACTTCCTCTTATACATTCATGACCTACAGCCACCTATGAATGGAAGAACCATTCATTCTTCTTTCCCATTTCACTAACTTTGCTCTTAGTGAGGCTTTCTTGTCTGCAACTAATTTGGCTTTAGAACAAATTCTGTTCATTCTATCTATATTATTAACTATATAGGAAACTCTTCAACCTCATTACAAAAGCAAAAGCCTGTGGTCATTTTTGTACATGAGGGAAATGGTTAGAGATAAATTAGTTAGGACAACTAGCACCAAGTTCGGGTATGGTAGCAAACTAAACCAAAATTTCAGTGGCTTCGAGTTACAAATTATATTGCATGCCCATTATAGGATCAAGGCTAAGAGGGCAGTCTCTTAATAGCACAGTGCTAACCATGCTGGCAGAAGAAAGAGCACTGCAAAATCTTAGCTCTTTTATTCTAAAAAAAAAAAAAAAGCTGCCATGGAAAGTGAATTTGAGTCAAGCTGTTGGGGCTCATAGCTTCAGGACTTAAGAAGATGAGAAAGAGGTTTTTTTATTGATTAAAGATTTATAAAGAGAAAGTTAAACATAAAATCACTAGCTTTGAAAACTTTTTTTGAAATCTGCCCTCTCTGACCTGAAAAGTCAAATCATGTATCTTTTAATTGTGGGCCATCCCCTTTCCCATCACCACCTTTTCTTCACTTCCGCTGTCTAGAATCCTGAAACTAGGCAGGCAGGGTATACTGAGACATTCTGGTGGTCTGTATTGCTGTGCTTTGGCTGGCCTCTTGGTTAGTAATAGCATGTATTTGCAAAGCATATTATTCCCTTAGTGGTGGAAAATATGTACCAATTTTGAAAACTGTCCCTTGGGATACACCAATCACAATGTTGAGCTTGCGTTGAATGTGGTAAGACAAAGAGCTAAATGGTCCATAATAGGAATAAACAATTATCTGACGAGTTTAGTGCATGCATTGATACAAATACATAACAAGGGGGCATGGGTTTACATAGCAATAAATTATTGAAGTAATAGAATACTTAATAAACTTGATAGTAATATGAATAAGCAGCAGTGACCAAATCCCTTACTGGTCAACTAGCTAGTATTATTGAGAAAATGTGTGTGCACCATTGTACAGAAAATTTGGGGTGGTTCTGAGTCAGAGCTCCAAAAACTCAAGAACTCCTGTTTCCTATTAGGTGATGTGACATTTCTGGATCTCAATTTCTAAATTAAACAATAAGAAAAAAAATGAGATATATCTGAGGTCCTCAGCAACCATAACTCAGTGTTGTCTCTTCCTCAGGCTTAAGTTACTTGGAAAAAGCTCTCCTTAGACTTGGCAGGTAAAAGCCTCCAGGAAAAAACTGTGGACAAAGGGAAAATCTTACTTAGATACAGGATTTCAGGTTTGAATGAGAAAATAATGAAGATTTTTCTCCGCACAAAGATCCAACTGACTCAGAATTCATGCAGCATGAAAACAGCACTTGATGAGTTACAATGCTTTAAATTTCCTTTATGAGAGTTGTGTTAGATGAGTAGGTATGGCCTAAACTTTCTTGAAAGCACTTCTCTTTGTCTAATGAGGATGATTTAAGACTGGAATTAGAGACTGAGGCAGTCACCGAAGCTATTGGAAACAAGCTCTCCTAGCATTATGGAGGTCTGGCACCCCTTGTTTTAAAACATGGAGCCTTTTTTTGTTAAAAGCCAAGGCCCTTAATACTAGTTGGTCTCTCTCTCCCTTCACCTATCCCCTATTTGCTTAATTTCAAGTTCACTCCTTATATCTGGTTCCAAATTTCTAATAAAAAGCTTTTTCTGACAATTATGATTTCACTCTTCTATACTACCATCTGAACATTGCAATGAAGTGTGACCAGACTGATTTCCTGATGGCCAACTGAAAATATCAATTCTGCTGAGTCAGTTGTTCCTGTCCTAAAACCTTTCATGCTCAGAGAACTGAAAGCATGATGGGAAGTGAAACCGGGAGCAGGAGGACAAGTTGTTAAAGGACTAATTGTGCTTGTACAATGAGGAAAACAGATGGAAGAAGAGAGATTCCCAGAAAGCATATGGTTGATGGGCCAAGGAGCAAGTCTACTGAAATGAGCTACAGATTTGGAGATGGAAGACATGGTTCTACCGTGTATGATGGAAAAACTCACTTAGCATATGCAAGATGTTTGATATTTGGATTTCAATTTGATCATCAGCAAAATGTGGACCGAATAAACCTACTTCTTAGATATGAAGAAAATTAAAAGCTTTGAAATTATCTACATGAAAATCATTACTATAACTACTACTATTGTCTAAAATACTAAAATGGACAGATGAGAACACTTTTGGACTTAGATAATTTTGAAATTCTGATTTAGTAAAAAAAAAAAATAGCAAGAAAATTTCCTGAGAAAAATGTAAATATTCCAAAATGTAGCATATAATTTCAGGAGCCCACAAACCCTTTGAAGTCTAGCTGTAGATTTACAGAATAAAATAAAACAAAGAAAAATGTCCAAAGATATAAAATGCTTAACTTTAAGTAAAAACATTCTGAAAACTTTTTTAAAAATTATGTCTTTACTGTATAATTTGTTTCTACTATTCATGCAGCTATCTACTCATTGCTTATTTCTATTTATTATGATTCAGAAATTTCCAGCAAAATAAATAACAGGTAACTAAGTAAAGAGTGTGGCTTACAGAGGAATAAGAGTTGTTTTGATGATGTCATCTGTTTCTATGCAACCTGTTTGGAACACTGTTTTGGCAGAAGTATGGCATTTTGCAGAAAATCCTGTCAACTAAGAATGTATATGTATGTGTACATGCAGGCATGTGTGTAGAAAAAGAGACATCATTAAAATTATATATAATATACATATATATTTAATATACATATATATAAATGTGTATATATATGTATATATGTAAAACTAAAACTAAAATAAAAGTATCTTAGTTAAAGTCTGACTCAAGAATTCACAAGGAAACTTAGTAACTGGAGGGAAGAAATGGAGGAGGTGATTCTAAAGCATTATCACAAAGCCAACAATCTCTTGAACATTCTTTTTCATTTTCCAGGGGTAACTTGTGAGTTTTCCACTCTGCTATCACTATTATGATACTGGAAAGTATTTATTTAATTCAACAGATATTCAGTGAGCATAAACTGTTAGATTCATAGGGCCAGAGTCATGCATGGGAAAATGGGACATAAACACGTGAAGGGATGAATTGCATTTGGAATGTACAACATGAGAAGATCAGTGCACACTCCTATAGGAGAGGAGGTAATTCATACTCCCTGAGAGGCAGCAAAGCATGCTTCCCCAGAAGGTGCCTTGAGACAAACATGTCTGTCCTCTGGCAAAAGGAGGATGGGAGGAAGAATAAATTCTTTCAGTAGGGATGATTCTGTGATAACAATGCAGTTTGGGAGGCATTAGATAAAGAGAATGCAAAGAAGCTTTGAGTTTTTTCATCTCACAAAAGGAGAATTCAATTACTAGCTTATTACCTATCTTGATCTGTAGCCACAGAAAGAACAGTTACATTTTCTTTCAGAACCTCACGTTTCAGCCTATTCTAAGTGGAGTAAGGTGTTCTTTTCTCCTGTATCTGCTTTTGGTTTACCTGTTTGTTTCTATGTGGAAACTTTTTCTAAGACTAGTAACAAATGTCCAGTGAAAGTCTTCCAATTCATTTATTCAACAAATATTTTTGAACACCTATATTATGCTGGTTTCTATCTATAAGGGTAATTCTTCTAAAGACGTATTTTTTTTCAAATTACTGCACCATACTTCTTTAGAATTCCAGTTTCTCCACATTCTGGAAAAAAAGATCTCCAAAATTACTTTTCTATTCCTCTAATAAATCTATTCCACTCACTAAAATAGTTTACTTTCTGTCTCTCAGTTTCTCCAGCTCTACATCAATACTCCTGTCAAGAATGTCTTCCCTTTGCCTTCATTAAATCTCACTTTCTCTTTTTTTAAGGACAGTTTCCAGAACAACCCCACCAAAAATAATTTTCCCTTTCAAATATACTGTGTCTCGAATCTAGTTACAGCTCAAATACTTTCTCATTTTTTGTACTAGGTCTTAATAATTAGAATTAGAGCCATATCTTAAATTTCTTGTCATTCCTTACAATAACCAAGGTAGTGCTTTGTACATCCTACTTTATATTTAATTAATGTTTGGTTTGAAATTTAGATTGAATCTCCACATTTAATTCTACCAGAGATGTTTTAATTGCTTGGACAAAGATTAAAATAGCTTTATATTAGATTAAGGGAATGTGACAGGTCAATACTTGGACCCAGAACTGCTTGACCATTCTTATAATAACTTTTTTACTTTTAAGTGCAAGGGTTTCAGAATGAGATCCAAGATTGTGAGCATAAAATTATCTGAATTGTATTTCTTCTACATATTTTTAGCTTTGCCAGAACCCTGATATTCCCAATTTCTAGACCTCAGCATATTATTACTAACATCAAGAAAGCTGTATCTCCAGATCACACTGCTTCCCCCTGCCCTTCTTGGCAGTGTTATAGTTGAGCTATATGAAAATCAGCAAAGAAGTTCTAACTGTGATGTTTTTGTATCTCCTGTGGGAAAAACTGGCACCTCAGGCTATGTCTACATTATTTATACCACTTTGATAGATTAAATCTTAACTGTACCATAGAGCTTTTAAAGACATGTCTGTAAATGTTTAAGGATTCCACAGGTGTTCATCCTGACTGCAAACAAAGACTCCTTTTTGTGGTTGAAAAACAAAATTAAAATGTAACAGTGTCCTGCAAGCCATGCTTTCTGCTTAAAACAGGTCCTTGACTGGACATGTCAGATAGATTTGTTACTCTTGACACATTTTTGGAGTTCAACAAAATAGCCTACATCAATGGAAACATTTCTATGATCTTATACTGCTAAAATTAATCTCCCTGATGGTAACGTTTCATAAAGGAATATAGTGTTGGTATTCTACCAATGTAACAATATCCTAAAGGACTTTCATCCTGAAATGTCCCCAAGTTCTAAAGTATTATTGGAATGATTTTGTTCTTTTCTTTACATTGCTACCAACTCTACAGTACAAATTTCATGTATTACTAAAACACAAGAGTTTTATTTTGCAAAGTATTAATTCATGGAACCCCTGAGGATTTTTTTTTCTTCTGTTTATAACTAGAGGATCTGATTCTATTCTCTGAAACTCAGGAATTGCTAGAGTTACTTTTCAAACAAGTGGTAATTTTATGAGTTTTTCCTGAAAATAATTATAATAACCTTTGATTCAGTGAAAAATAAAGATGTTCTCACCTATCTAAGGTCCACATCAGAGCACGTAATTGTTTTATTCAAAATTACAGGAGCTGTGAGATAAGTCATTGAAATATTTAACAAAGAATAAGAAAAATCATAATGATAATTATAAGTTAGAAGGATGGTAATCATGTTTTCTTCAATAAGATAAACTCTAATTGGGTTTTAATTTTCATTTTTCAGATGTCATAGTTTCTAAGTACAAAGCCAGTTACTTTTGTAATTCAATCTTTTATTTTTCTTTGACCCTCCTTTGTCTTTTTACTCTCCCATTTTTTTTTTTTCCCTCTAGAATATTACTATGAAAATTTCCCACTCTGGGACAGAGCAAAACAAGATACCTTTTATAAATACTGAATTTGAAAGGCAGCAGGAAAAGACACATATCAATGGAGTGAAGGTTTTAAAATATTTGTCAGTGATCAGTCTTGGGCCATACCAGACTTTTGCACATTCCTCCTTTTCTCTAAGTGCCATACTTAGCCTTTCTAAATCAGGTATTCAGAGCTGTCTAACACAATGGATATAATTTTACTGTATCATCAGTAATCACAAGATCATCACTACATAGGAGACTATCAAGGCTAACCAGGAATCAATCAATTACCATTCTGGCTCCAAATCAAAGACTCCTATCTGAGCTCCAGAAGCTACTATGCATTCTACCCCAGATCAAGAGATTTCAAAAGATAGGAATTTCTCATTGTTTTTGTCTTTTTCATCTAGTAACAATACTTTTCATTATGTCAATGTAGAAATTAAATTGTTAGAAGCTCTAGCTATGCTGCCTGACACTAGGATGTAATTACTCACATTTACATTTAAATTAATTGAATACATTTTAGAATGAAATTAAAAATTTAGTCCCTCAATTGCTCTATTATGTAGCAAGTGTTCGATTGCCATAAATAATTACTATATTGGATATCCCAGGTGTGGGACATTTTCATTATCACAGATAATATTAATTGTTTAAACTTCTATTTGCCCAAAATATCACACCGATAGTTAGGAAATATTTTAAAATAGAAGAATATTAAGCTCACACATGATATATCAGAACTTGTGGGTACAATTAAATACGAGGAAACATATAGCTTTAAATCAAAGTATCAGAGAGGACTATAAATAAATAGAATCCAGAAAGATGTGAGGTCATTAAATATAAAGAAAAAGAAAAAAACAAATAATATAAAATTAGAAATTTTCAAATGGAAAATAAATCTGCAATAGAGATCATCAAAGCCAAAGACCTATTCTTTGAAAATACCAATAAAATTTATAACTAACTAACATTAGTAAAAATATAAAGGCTAACAATACAAACTGAAAATATAAGGGATGAAAAAGAGGCCCTTACTAGATCCTACAGAGCATTCTATTTTTTAAAAGATATTTCAATCAAATTTGTGCCACAAAATCTAGCAATTTCAATAAGCTGTAAAAAAAAACCCTTAATGAACACAATTTAACAAGATTGACAGAGATTCTAAATCTGAATTTCTTATCTTTAACAAAGAAATTAATCCAATTATTTAATAGATAAAATAAATAAACAATACCCGTCTTAAATAGTTTTAACCATAAATTCTTCCAAGTTAAAAAAATAATAATAATAACCCTAATATCACTGAAATTCCTTTAAAGCAGAAGAGAGAACCCATCTCCAACTCTTAGAGGCCATTACAACTTTGATACCAAAACCTGACCTTATACAAAAGAAAAGTTAGAGATCAATTTCTCTCATGAATATAGACACAAAAATTCTTAGTAAAATGTTAGCAAATATAATCCAGATGTACATAAAAAAACAACTTATCAGTTTAAAGTAGTTTCAAGCTAAAAATTCCTGGTGGGCTTAACATCTGAAAATTAAATCCATATGATTTACAAAAATAAATATACAGTGAAGAATCATACTCATCTCAGAAATTTTCTTTGATAAAATTCAACTTTTATTTGTGATAAAATGCTATTCAGCTTGACCAGGCAGTGGTGCAGTGAGCAGAGCATCAGCCTGGGATGCTGAGAACCCAGGTTCAAAACCCCAAGGTCCCCGGCTTGAGTGTCAGCTCATCCAGTTTGAGTGTTGGCTTACCAGTTTGAGTGCAGGGTCACTGGCTTGAGTGTGGGATCATAGGTGTGACCCCATGGTTGCTGGCTTAGCCCAAAGATTGCTGGTTTGAAGCCCAGGGTGGCTGGTTTGAAGCCCAACATCTCTTGCTTGAGCAAGGAGTCACTGGCTTGGCTGTGCCTCCCCACACCCATCAAGGCACATCTGAGAAAGCAACCAATGAACAATCGAAATGCCACAACTATGAGTTGATGCTTCTCATCTCTCTCCCTTCCTGTCTGTCTGCCCCTGTCTGTCACCCCTACCCCTTTCTAAAGAAAAAAAATATGCTATTCTACATTTCTTGGTGGTCTCAGAAAGTTCAATAGGCAAGAAGAAAAATGCATAGTAATTGAAAAGGAAGAAATAAAAGTGTTATTATTTTAGATCAACTGACATTCTCATTCACTCTTGGCCAAAATGCAAATAGGTCTAATCTGTTTGGAAAATGCTTTGGAAATATCTATCAACACTGAATAAATGGATACCAAACAACTCAATTTATCTCCAAATGACATTTACAAGAATGTTTACAGAGTACATGTTTAATAATAAAACCTAAATATTAACAACTGCTCATAACTTACATAGATAAGTAAATAAGATGGAAGGGTATAGGGTTTTATTTATCTTCTGCAGATTTCTGTGAAAGGGGAAATCAAATTTTAGAGAATTCTTAAAGAACCAGAAAATGGATTATTCATGGACCCAATTATGATGATGTTCAAAAAGACTAACTCATGTTAACCAAGCTCATAAGAAACTGATACATCAAGTAGAATGGCAGTTTATTAATTTAACAACAACAACAACAAAAAATGATACTGGTAAATGGGATGTAAGCCTTCTGTAAGGATAGCTGTTAAATTATTATTCTTGGCAGACAGAGATGGAAAATCACTTAATTATCAGAAGACTGCTTTGTAAGCAGGGTTCAGAGCATGCAGAACTGGATGAGTACATCAGATGCTTACTGTTCAGGTACTGAAAGTCTAATACATATATCTATTCCCATAAACATTCTTCTTACCAAGGAGATATTTTACTTCTAAACTGCTATTTTTGCATGGAGTTAATTATATACATTATGTTTGATTTTATAATTAAACTCAGTGTCAGGAGAGTCTTGCTTAAATTCAGCCTACAGATTGTATATATACTGCTCACAAAACTTAGGGGATCTTTCAAAATGAATATGAAGCGATTGAAAAAAAGCATTTTTTTAAATTAAACAAGGACATCAGAAAAGCAAACAAGTCAAAGAAAGTTGTTAGATTATGCAAATAAGATGCAAAACCAGCTTTTATTTTATTGGTGAAAATGCACTATACAAAGGCTGAAAATACTACAGTATCTGCATGTTGCCTGACCCCCTAATTTTTGTGAGCAGTTAGGCTCCTGTCCAGTCTGACAAATCAGAACTTGTCATTGCTAAGAATGTCCTTACATTTCTCATTAACATGAGTATAAGAAACAAAGTAAAACATGAAAGCTTGAAATGATGGGTTTTTTACAAAATATTTTTACTAAATATGGAATTCTGGTCTGACACATTTTCTCTCCATACTTTAAAAATTTAGTTTGTCTTCTGATCTCTGTTGTTTCTGAAAAGTGACCAGCCACCCATAATTTTGGTTAGCTTCTGTATGTACAGTATTGTTCTCTGGCTGCTTTCAGGACAACACTTTTATTGAAATTACATTTGATAATATGTTACGTATATTGTTCTTGCAACTTAGTGTAAATATATTATACCAGCAATATTTCTAAAAATTCCATTAATATCACTTCCATATTTGTATTAGTTTCATATTTTACAATATTAATGCTATCTCAAGTCATTTATATGTGCAAATTACAGAGCATTTAATAAAAATTCTGTATTTAAAGACAACTAACAATACACTTTTTGTGAGAATGTACAACTGTTAGAATTGTACAAATCTTAGCTAATTTATCTTATCTACTTCCATTTGAAACCCACATGCCCTTTAGCAGCATACAAGTAAATCAGAGTCAGTATCTCACTGGAATCTTAGAAAACTCAAACATATTAAGAGATGGGAAGGTACTACAAATTTCTAGCATGCGGTTATGTTTTAGCATACATATTATACATTAATATCATATTTATGGTATTGCACAAAAAATGTAGTATCTGCTGACTTTGTTTTAGTTTGGACTCCAAGCATGATGTAACTCTTCCATTGATATTTTTTACACCATTACTACATTCACTTCATTAATATAATTTTATATCAAATCTGAAAATGAGAAATGTAAGTTCTCCAATTTCCTGAGTCTTCCAATCTGTGAACATGGTATATCACTACATTTATTTAAATTTTATCTTGTTTCTGATACATTGTCTAATTATTTATACTCTATAGGGTTTTTAAGTATGCTAACCCAGAATTGTATATTTATTAAGAATATTTTGCCAAAACTCATATTTTCAAGCTTTCACATCTGACTAACATGTCAAATAACGTCAAATAGTGTATCCCTAACTCTTTCATGTTTTTCAGTGCTGTTGTAAATGTTATTATTTCATAAATTTTATATTTTCAAATGTTTATAGCTAATATAGTAAAGAAAAACTGAGTTTTAAAACTAGACTTTGTATCCTATGATCTTCAATGAAATAGTTTTAGTAGTAGCTTTTCTGTAGATTAGCCAGGATTTTCTTTGTACCTGCATGTATTATCTGAAAGTAAAAACCATTTACTTATTTCATCCCAATCATTGCATAGTCTCTCTCTCTCCACTACTTAGTTCAGGAATTGGAAAACTTTTTGTTAATTGGCAAACTAATAGTCATGTAAATATTTTAAGCTAACATTTTTATAATAATATTTTTAAATAATATATTTTCTCAGTTACAGACACTCAGCTCTACCACTGTAGCATAAAAGCAGCCAAAAACTACTTGGACTCCAATACATTTTATTTACAAAACAAGTGACTGACCTGAAGACTAGAGTTTACTAATCCCTGACCCAGACTTTTAGAGAATGTTGAATAGAAGTGGTGATCATTGTTACCTTGTTTCTAATCTTACGGGGAAACTGTTCAGTCTCTCCCCCACTAAATATGATGTTAGCTGCGGTTTCATTATAACTTCCTTTGTCAAGTTTTCTAACCCATAAAAGATAAATCTGTCCATTTAGTTAGACCTCCTTTACATGAAACAAGAGTCCTTCTATTTTTAAAATTCTGATAGCTTTTCTTGTTTTTATATAAGTAAATGTGGCAAACTTTTTTAATATTGGATTTTAGAAAGAGAGAGTGGAACATCAACTTGTTCTATTTATTCATGCATTCATTGGTTGATTCTTATATGTGCCCTGATCAGGGATTGAATCCATAAACTGACCATGTAGGGATGATGGTCTAACAAACTGAGCTATCTTGCCAGGGTTTGAAAATTTTTTCATAAATGGGTATTGAATTTTGCCAAATACTTCTTTTTTACCTATTGCAATAATCATCTGGTTTTTGTGTTTTGTCCTAATATAGTAAATTATATTGCTAGATCTTCAACGGTTAATTTTTTAAGCTTTGTTACTTGTTTGTATTACTAGGATAAAGCCCAAATGGTCATGATTGTTTTATATACATTGCTGGATTTGTTTTCCTAATATTTTAAGATTCTTGCATAAGTATAAAGAAATCAGACTATAATTTTCTCTTCTTGTAATGTCTTTGCCTAGTTTTGATATAAAAATACTGCTACATTCATAAAATAACTTAGAAAGTATTTGCTTCTAGTCTTTTTGAAAAATTAATGTGTAGGTTTGGTATTATTTCTTCCTTAAAGTTTTGAGAGAATTCACTTCATAATGTCTACAAAACATCCATCTGTGTCTGGTGCATTTGGTGAGGAGAAAGGCAATTACTCATACTCTTGACTTATGAAAGCATTATGTCACAATAATGTAAAAGTGCTGAGTACATTTAAGGTAGGAGAGACTAAGCTATGATGTTAATAGGCAAGGTGTCTTTTAAAATTTATTTTATTTAATGATTTTAGTAAGAGGAAAGGGGGGTGAGAGGGAGAGGAGAAGAGGAGGAGAGGGGATGGGAGGATGGGAGAGAGGGGGCAGAGCGGGAGAGGAGGAGAAGAGAGAGAAACATAGATTTGTTGTTCTACCCATCAATGCATTCATTAGTTAACTGTGTATGTACCCTAACCCTGAATGAAACCCACAACTCTGGTGCATCGAAATGTCACTCCAACAAACAGCAATTTGGCTCAGGGTTAGATAAGTTTAAGTTTCTGACTCGAGATATTTTCAACCCATAATGTTTTTATCAGGATGTAACCCCAACGTAAATTGCGGAGTATATGTAAAATATAACATCCTTACAACAGTATATTTATACTTCTAATCTTAATTTTTAATAAATATTTAAATTAAAATGTTTTTATTTTTTCTTTAAATTGTGAATTATCTTTTAAAAAATTAAAAAAATAAGAAAAATATTTTATAATTATCAATAAATGTATTTATTAATACTGTTGTTATCCATTCATTTATTTAGCTTCAGATTCAATCTGGTATCATATGCTGTAGAATCAAATTTAGAATTTTTTTTCATTTTCAAATTGTCTAAAAAAAAAAATCTTACTTTTTTGGGGGAGGACATTTATGCTTATTACCGAAATCTATGTTGACTTTTTTTCTTTCACATATTGAAGGTGCTATTTCATTATATTGTTTGCATTGGTTTTAATGTAAAGTCTGCATTCATTCTTATTTCTGTTCCCTAGTGTATATGTCTTTTTCCTTGCTATTTAGTTTTTCATTAATCAATAGTTTAGCAATTTGATAATTCTATTCTCTGTGTGATTTTATTATATTTGTTCTTCTTGGAGTCATCATCTTCTTGGATTTGTAAATTCATTCCTTTCATCAAATTTGGAAAATACTGGCTACTAAATTTTCAGAACTTTTCTGTCATTCTCCTTGTCTTCTGATACTCTAGTTATATGTGTTAGATTGAAGTTGTCTCTCCTAAGATTACATTTAGTTTTTGCAAACTTTTCACTTTCTTTGCTTCAGTTTCTGTTGCTATGCTTTCAGTTAATTATCTTTTCTTCTTCATTGTCTATCCTGTGGTAAGCCCATCTAGTGATTTCTTATTTTATATATTCTATTTCTAACTCTAGAAGTTTCATTTCATAAAGTTTTAATTTGTCTTCTTCTGATGGTCATATTTTAATTTAATTATTGAATATATTTAATAACTTTTAAAAAGTTGTTTCCAAATTTTTCATCTATTTTCTCTTGCTATATTACTATTAACTGATATTTTTTTCTGTTTATGCATCATTTTTTTTTATATTTCTTAGTATGCCTACTGTTTACTGTATGAGAGACATTATAAACATTGTGTTATTCAGAACCTGGATTTTATAGTGTTCCTTAAGTAAGTTTTAAATTTTGTTGTGACAAGTTGTTAAGTTATTCCTGGATCAGTCTGATACATTGATGACATTAAAAATATCTTTGAACTTGTTTTGTCTTTACTCAATTGTAGTTTGGGCCTACTTTCTAGTATTCTACAAAATGCTACAGGCAACAAAATATTTCTCTATTCTGCGTTATAGAAACACCCATGTTTGTGTGAGCTCTAAGAATTATATGACTTACAGCTCATTGAAAGTTGTTCTTTGTCTCATAAAGTTTCACCCTGCACACACATACATTATTATTCAGCAACAGACTGAAGGCAAGCCTGTGCATATTTTAGGAACTCATTTTCTTCATAGTCTCTAAATCTTTGGTTCTCTGTTCTACAAATTCAAATTGATTCAACCTCCCCAAATTCTTGTCTCTACCTGCTTATGTGCCATGACTCAGAAAGTGATTCATCTAAAAAGCCAAAGATATTACAGAGTACACCTTACTTGTTTCCTTCTCTTAGAGTTCACAGTTCTTAACTCTCTCTTAACTGGTTTCTAGTATGTGAAATCAGTTCTTATATATTTGGTACAATTTTACTAGTTGTACTAATACAAGTTATTCCATCATGACAGAATTTGAGGAATTCTACAATTCTGAATGTGTACAATAATGTTTTACATAAACTAAGATCTTTGCAATTCCAGGGAGATTATACATCTTTTCTCAAAAACTCAAACTAAGAAATCAAAATTATATAGTTAAGGCTTCTCAACATTTAGGACTTTAACAGCTAATGTATTTGATTTTTCTGGCTTATTTTTTCTTGATAGTATTTTTCAAATCTACTCACGTTTTTTTTCCTCTTATTAAAGTATACACATATTGAACAACTGCTAAAATTTCCTGTTATTCTTAACTTACATCCCTTTATTTTTTACCTATGAGTAATTTCAAAATTATCATTCTTTAAATCTTCCATCATGGCATTGGCATATTCAATCAATCAACAATCTACAGTGACTTTGTGACCTATGACTTCAAATATTACCTCCTGTACCTTCACAGAAGGTATACATGTATGGGTTAAACTATCAAACAGGGCTAAAAGCCATTCATTAATTCATCCAATATAGCATGTAAATACTTTATTATGCATTTGAGATTTAAAAATAACACAATCTAGAAGGGTCCCCAAATATTTATGAAATATTGTGACAGTACAAAGATAAAAATATTCAAAGTCTTACCACCCAACAATGGGCATTCAGTGAAAACTTCATACCATTAATGACTATGCTTAATCTTAAAATATTAACAGCAGTGGAGAGGTCATTCCAGGCAGCAAAACAGCATGACAACAGGGACACAGAAGGAAGACAGAGCATAATGGAAGTGGGAACCACAGACAGTTTGTATGTTGGATGAGGGCCATAGGAGAGGGCAAAAGGAGATATGGTCAGAGAGTAAGCAAGGGAAGGTTCTAGGAACCAATTGTTACAACACTTCAGAACTTGGATTTTGGGCCTGACCTGTGGCGGCACAGTGGATAAAGTGTCAGCCTAGAACACTGAGATCACCAGTTCAAAACCCTGAGCTTGCCGGGTCAAGGCACATATGGGAGTTGATGCTTCCTACTTTTCCCCCACCCTTCTCTCTCTCTCTCTCTCTCTCTCTCTCTCTCTCTCTCTTTCTCTCTCTCCACCTTTCCTCTCTAAAATGAACTTTAAAAAAGAACTTGGATTTTGACAAGTTGCTGAAGGATTTTTTAATCAAGGGAGTGACATATTTAGTTTTTTGTTTTAGAAAAACCACTCTGGATAAATTACTGAAGATAAATTTCAGTGGGACAAGAATAGATGCAAGAAAATTGTTAAGAGTCTAAGCAAATGATGAGTAGTGTGAACTACGTTAGTTGAATGAAGATAGAGAGGAGTAAATGATAGTAAACTTAATATTATGTAGTAATTTATAGGACATTGGGGTGAAGGTATAATTGAAGTATCAAGGATGACTCACTTTTTCAGATTTTGTAGCAACAAGTGGATAATTGTGTTAACTACTTGATATAAAGAATATACAAGAAAGAACATACTGAAGGATAGTTTAAAAACATATTAGTCCAGATTTGTTTATCTGGACATCTGAGGTACCCAAAAGACAGTCAGTTGAAAGAGTCATATATGTCATTAGATGTAAATCTAGAGTATATTTATAAAAACTTGAAAGCCATCATCCCACAGTAAGTAGCCAAAACTATGATAGAGGGTAAAATACCCAAGAGACAATATGTGAAGTTAAAAAGAATGTAAGTGGCCCTGGCTGGCTGCTCAATGGTAGAGCATTGGCCCCACATGTGGAATCCTGGGTTTGAGTCCTGGCCAGGGCACACATCTGCTTCTCCACCCTTCCCCCTCTCCTTCCTCTCTGTCTCTCTCTTCCCCTCCCACAGCAGCCAAGGCTCCATTGGAGCCAAGTTGGCCCGGGCACTGAGGATGACTTTATGGCCTCCGCCTCAGGTGCTAGAATGGCTCTGGTTACAACAATGGAGCAACAACTCCCCAGATGAGCAGAGCATTGACCCCTAATGGGCTTGAGGGGTGGATCCCAGTCGACGGCATGCGGGAGTCTATCTCTCTGCCTCCTGTCTTCTCAACTTCAGAAAAATACAAATATATATATATATATGTATGTATTTAGAAGTCAGGCAAGGGGATAGAATCACAGTGTTTCTGCTGATTTGGAAATTACTTGACTACAAAACATCACTTGTATTTTTATTCCACATTTTTCTCATGTAAGGGATATAAGATACCTAATTAAGGTGGCCCTGCATTGCCTTTCTCCCGTGATATGGTTGACAGCTGAGCCACTGATGTTCTGGAAAACTCAGGGAGTTGAGATATACCTCTTATCATTTTGACTTTCCAGTCAGTGCACACTGTACCCATCTTTAAAACTGCAAAGCTAAATTCTTAGTGGTCTGTATAAAGTTCTCTGTTTTGATCTGAGATGGAATAACATCACTGTATACTCCTTTCCTTTCAGAGAAGTGGCGACTCAAAAAGCATATTAACCACTCTTTCAAAACATTTTCTCAATTTTTTTCTGCTATAAGTTTTTTTTTAATTCCTTCAACACAGCAAGGGCACTAAGATTTATTCCATTGGTTTTGTCCTCCTTTGGGACCAATCTGATTTTTCTTGATTATGTAGAATTTAGCATCTTTTGTGCCTCTGTTATAATTTCTACTGAACATCAAGGTACATGTCTAACTCTTCCACAAAAGCATGAATTTCTAAATGAGAAGCATGGCAAATTTATTTTTCTTTGTATCCCCAGTCCTTAGCACAAGGTAAGGATTGAGAGAACAGTGACACTGACATAAATATCTAGGAGTGAAGAAATAACATTCTAAAATTTGACATCTGGTACTGATTGGTACACTCAAATTTGCATTAGAGGAAAACATATTTAATTATTTAGGGCAGAAAGAGACAGTGTTCTTCAAATTCAGAGAAAGATTAAATTGTGTTAATAGAGGTATATCTTTTAATTCAATAATTTAAAGCTGATGATTGCTCTCTACTGAACGCCTCATGTTGCATCGATTTATGAATGAACATTACCAAAGGATACAGGCTCAGTCAAAAAGGGTGACTGTAAATTCTAAAATAAAGATAATTCATAGACCTTTAAGGCATGATTCTTTTAAGGCACTCTTGAATATAGGTTATTTACTATGAAGGGGAGGTTTTACAGATTCTTCAAAAGTATTCTTTTCCCCAAACAAAACTTTATCTATAGGTTTAAAATCTGTACCTTTAGATAAGTGCTTTGTAACACTGGCTTATGTTTCAGGAAAAGTAGTAGGTGATGGGCATTATCTGATGAATAAGTAAACAAATGTTAGTTCTGAATTCAATTCCTTTCCATATTTCTTTACTACTAGGCACAAGAATGCAGCCTATTTTCACAACTAAAATCTGAAATAACGATATCTTATTCAAGAGACCAACATAGTTCACTTTTCATTCTGATGGATATCTCACTTATTAGGCACAGAATTCACTGTGCTCCACAGCCAAGAATTACTAAGCAACAGAACATATGTAGGCGGATGTGATGTTTGCATATTCGCACAATCTGACATTTACACCAAGATCAGAAGTATATTATTACTGAAAAAAAGGAACAGTACCAGAACAAGAGGAGGTAATATTCTTTTATTTTATAATGTATCACTCACAAAAGTATGTCCATGACTTTATCAAATAACCCCCTCCTATGGAAAGTAAGCAAACCCAGAGGGACTTTCACAAGACCCTAGTTTTAGTTCCTCCTAAATGCCAGGAAGGAAAACATACTGTTTGAAGCATTTTTTTATACTTTCTATAGTATAACACCTAGTATGGTGTGAATACAGGAACTGCCTATCAGCCTGAGTGGAATACTAACTGTTTTACAGTATCGAACTTAGGAAATATTCTGAGTGTCTACTCAAGACATTTTCCCGAGGACCTGAAGCTTGGCAATTTTCTCTGATAGGCAGCTACTTCCAATCTCGTGCTGCCTCATTTTTGGATACAGGGACCAAAGATGAGGAGAAGGTTGGATATCTGAATAAAGGTGACTATTGCCATAGATGGAGAAAAAAAAATTTTTTTTAATGCCAAACAATATGTGAACCTTCATGGTTCAAACTGACATGTGGTTTAAGACAGTAACCTCAGTGCAGTGACCCTTTGCAGCAGACCACTTCACATGCCCATTTCAGTTGTATGATTTCAACTTTTGATACTACTAAAATACAGATAAAGTTAAGGAAGAGTCAATTTAAGGAAAATCTCTAGAACACTTTACCAAACAAGATGGGCCATTCTGTTGGCATTATCAATATTCCTCAGTGAAACATATTTTATGTAAGGTAAATTCTGACTTTAACAATAGGTATATGTATCTTCAAAGCATCAAATATTTCTTTATTCTTGTCTAAATGTCCTCACCTGATACTGTTCATGGTTCTTTGATAGACACCATTAAATTTCTAGACAGAAGAGTTTCCTCTGGCAATATTCTGCTACAATGATTTATTCACTAAACTTGTTTTTAAAAGAGCAAAAGGTTCTCAAGGAAATGGACTCTTCGTTCCTTCCCAGTGATAGATTTTTCTAATGGCTTTCATAATTTGCTTAAAGATTTAATTATGCCAGCTATAGCTCTTAGGGTTGTAGAGCTACATCTCTTATTTCCTATTAATAATAACCCTCAAAGTAACTGCATCAAACTGTTATTTGAGGGCAGCAGGGAAAGCAGCCCTTTTTCCTGTGCAGAATAACCCAAGATTCATTATAAGTGTAAGGCCCGTGGCCACCACCATAGTGGCCATGCAGGTTCTCATTGGATTCGGGCAGATGATAAAGAAACAGTGAAGCCAAAAAATAGTGGGTCATTCAGTTTAATAAAGTCTCATATCAGCAGAGGAACAAACAGGCAGGGAAGACCACTTCCCTCTCATTCAGAGCTCCTAAAGCCCTGACACATTCTCTGGTTCCACAACCCAGAAAATCTTCTCTGGTTCCTCCTGGAATCAAAGGCCTCCACAAGCCTCAGTGGAGCTCCTAAAGCCCATCAGCTCTGGTTCCACATCTGCACTCCTTCCCTCCCTGCAAAACCCAGGGGGGAGGGGGGGGATCCCTTTGCCAGCAAGCATTTGCAATACAATGGCCCTTCTCAAGCAGGAAGGTAATCTGCAATTTGCAATCTGCTGCCCTGAGAGCAAGCACTGCAGTCTTTCACACACTGCATACACAGGGCGCTGCCCAGGCCAATGCAAAATATATGTAAGCAAACCAAAAAAAACACACATTTTACAAACTTATTTGCCCAACAATAAGCATACTGCTATCTCCTATATATACTACATCCTTGTAAAGCCAGTAGCCATGGCCACCATCACAGCCACCAGGCCCAGGCAGGTTCCCATTTGATTCGGACAGACAGTAATGAAACAATGGAGCCAAGAACTGGTGGGCCATTACCTTTAATCCTAGCTTGCACCCAGTGGGCAAGAAATATATACAGTGGGAAAACACTTCCCTTTCCATTCAGGGCTCCCAAAGCCACTGACTCATCCGAGTATTCCTAGAATCAAAGGTTTCTACCTCACCAGCCTTATTCACCTCTGTTCCCTATCTCCTTCTTGATAGATATGTGTATTCCAAACTGCCCTCTTGATGTTCTGCTTATCTGTCAGACCACACCCTTACTGGATGTTGGGCAGATAAAATGTATTATGCTCACTTTGTTAAAGATGGCGCTGCTCACGTGGAGGCCATTGCCCAGGTGATATTAATGTGTGTCTCTGTGGGCTATGGGCAGGCAGGATCCTTGTAGCCTGGGACTTGGTTTTAGGACAAAGCCTTTCCCACCCTTTTTGATGTGGGGTAGTGCAATGCCATCATGCCCCAGATAAGTGACTTTGTATTAGAGACTTCCCTATTTTGTATATTGGATTAAAAGTTTTGATTTCTACATTATAAAATGGGGGCAGAATGGGAGCTTGCTCTCTTGGTTCCTGAGATTAGCATTAGAGAGCAGAGAGCAGAGACAGGCCACGTGGAGGAGGCCAGGAGAAGCAGCCAAGATGGCAGAGTGTTGAGTGAGAAGCCAGTTTGTGCAGAGTTTGTGCAGGGAAAAGGAAGGAGATGGTGAACAGAGGTGAATAAGTCTGGTGAGCTAGAAACCTTTGATTCTAGGAAACTCGGATAAGTCAGTAGCTTTGTGAGCACTGAATGTGAGTGGGTTTTGGAGCCCAGTGTGTGTTTTTACTTGCCCACCGGGTGCTAGGATTAAAAATGATGACTCATCAGTTTTTGGCTCCATTGTTCCTTTACCGACTGTCCAAATCCAATGCGAACCTGCATGGGCCAGGCTGCTGTGATGGTGGCCCTGGCTACTGGCTTTACACTGGACTATTGCCCCTGCACAAACTCTGCACAAACTGGCTTCTTCTTCAGCACTCTGCCATCTTGACTGCTTCTCCTGTGCAATGCTAATTTCAGGAACCAAGAGATAGAGCTCCTGGTGTGCCCCATTTTATAGTGTAGAAATCAAAACCTTTAAGCCAATATACAAATAAGGAAGTCTCTGATACAAAGTCACTTATCTGAGGCATAAATGGGATTCCTCATAAGAGTGCACCACCCCACATCATGCAACAGTCAAGGGTGTGGGGAAAGCTTAGTTTTGAAAAGATCTTAGTATTAAAAGGGCAGAAAAGGCTTAATCTTAAAACTAAGCCTTAGGCTATAATGACTTTGCTGGCTTATAGCCTGTCCCCCATACCCAATGCAAACTATAAGCAAGCAAACATATATATCATATTTACAAACTTATTTGACTGACAGTCCTCAACTAAAGTTTACAGAAAGGAACAAGAAAACCAATGGCTAGCAACAACCACTGATAATTTTTTTAAGTGCTGTATATTTTCAAATCACAATAGTCTGTTGGCAACACCCCTTATATGGCCAGTTGCCAGAGCCACCATCACAGCAGCTGGGCCCAAGCAGGTTCGCATTGGATTCGGACAGTCGGTAAAGAAACAACAGAGCCAGAAACTGGTGGGCCATCATCTTTAATCCTAGCTTGCACCCAGCAGGCAAGTAAAAACACACACTGGGCTCCAAAACCCACTCATTTAGTGCTCACAAAGCTATTGATTTATCCAAGTTTCCTAGAATCAAAGGTTTCTAGCTCACCAGACTTATTCACCTCTGTTCCCATCTCCTTCTCTCTGAACAAACTCTGCACAAACTGGCTTCTCACTCAACACTCCACCATCTTGGATGCTTCTCCTGGCCTCCTCCATGTGGCCTTTCTCTGCTCTTCTCTCATGCTTTCTCAGGAACCAAGAGAGCAACCTCCTGTTCTGCCTCCATTTTATAGTATGGAAATCAAAATCTTTAATCCAATATACAAAATAAGGAAGTCTCTAATACAAAGTCACTTATCTGGGGCATGATGGGATTGTACCACCCCACATCAAAAAGGGTGGGAAAGACTTAGTCCTAAAACCAAGCCCCAGGCTACAAGGATCCTGCCTGCCCATAGCCCACAGAGACACACATTAATATCACTTGGGCAACAGCTTCCATGTGGGCAGCACCATCTTTAACAAAGTGAGCATAATATAGTTTATCTGCCCAACACCCCTGTTGGGTAAACAAATGTTTAAGTTTGCTCACTTGTACTGGGGCACCCCATGTGTGTGTGGTCTGTGGAAGGCTGAGGGTGCCTTCCCTCAGGGCAGCAGATTGCAAATTGCAGATTGCCTTCCTCTGGTTGGAAGGGGATATGGTTTGCTGGAGAAGGAATTTGTTCCCCCCAGCTTGTTTTGCTGGGAGAGCAGAGTGGAGAGAGAGAGAGAGAGAGAGAGAGAAAGCTGAGGGGCTTTGGAGCCCAAGATTTCGGCTGGGCCTGTTTGGCTGAGTCACGCTGAGGTTGGTGGGGGCCTGTGAGTCTGGGAGACTGGAAAATGAGTAGGGGCTTTGGGAGCCCTCAGTGAGAGGGAAGTAGTTTTCCTTTCTGATTGCTCATCCACCATCACAAGACTTTAATAAACGGAATGGCCCAACACTTTCTGGCTTCCCTGTTCCTTTACTATCTGCCTTAATCCAAAAAGAACCTGCATGGCCATGGCCCTGGCGGTAGTCACTGGCCTTACAACCCATACCCATAATTTTGATAGAGATTCCATGAGTATGTTACAAATATGATTGCCATCAACACATGAAAAAAGTCACCAGAATTTGCTGAAATGAAATTCTATGACTATTCCTACATATTCTTTGTCATCTGAATTTGTTTCCACACTGGGAATAGTGGAAAAGTTAATGTTTCACTTCTCTCAGTTTCAACGAACCTGACAGTTACATCATATAAAAATGCCCAATGTAAAGCCAGTAGCCACGACCACCATCACAGCCACCTGGCCAATGCAGGTTCACATTGGATTCGGACAGATGGTAATGAAACCGTGGAGCCAAGAACTTGTGGGCCATTAGCTTTAATCCTAGCTTGTACCCGGTGAGCAAGAAATACACACAGTGGGAAAACACTTCCCTTTCTATTCAGGGATCCCAAAGCCACAGACTTATCTGAGTTTCCTTAGAATCTAAGGTTTCTAGCTCACCAGCCTTATTTACCTCTGTTCCCCATCTCCTTCTTGATAGATATGTGTATTCCAAACTGCCCTCTTGATGTTCCACTTATCTGTCAGACCTCACCCTTACTGGACTATCACCCCTGAGACAGAGGAATTCCAAAAAGCTGACAAGCCACCCCAAGGAGGGGCTCCAGACATACCAGAACTTTTGATTCAACATCCACATGCTTGAAACCTCCCAAGGAGGAGTATTCCAGACACACCAGGACTTTTGCCTTAGTATCCCCTCAGGCTCTCCCAAACACTATATAACTCGCCCCTAGTCTGTAATGGGCGCTCTTCTCCCCAAGAGAAGTGTCTAGCAGGGTTCCTTTCTTCCTTTCAATAAAGCCTGTTACTCCGGTCTTTTGGACTCCCATGAATTCTTACATCTGGTGCCGAACCCGAGTCAGGGTACTAACTGCTGGGATGATCCCTCTTTGCTGTCCCAACTTACTACCAGGGAAGCAATGGGCAGTGGCAGCTCATCCCAGGCTTACTCCCTGATTTTGTTTGGATGTGTAATTGTAGGTTGATTGGCCGGCAGTCTAACCCTGTCCTGAACCCCTGCTGGACCAAAAGGTAAGGAGTTTCTCCCTTCTCCTTCCCCGGTTGGCCTCCAAATTTCTCTCTAAAAACACCCCTTTCTGGTCGGACTGTTTTCTCTGAAACGCCTCACGTTTTGAGGGGTTTGACTTTCAGTCTCAGTGGACTGCACGGAAGACTGGGTGCCTATCCAAACCTGTCCACTCTCTCGGACTTCTCGTCCTCAGAGTTCCCTGACAGGTGGTGACGACCTCTATCAGGGACAACTCCCTCACACGGAGATTCTCTCCTCTTGGGACAGTGACAAAAGGCAGGAACGCCCCCTCTTGTTCACCTGTATCCTCTATGGGCTCTTCAGAGTCTACGCCTTCTGATCAGACCCCTCTAGGATGTCTCATAAAAAAACCTCACTAAGGCCTCTCCGTCCTTAAGCCAAAAAAACTCATTTTCTTCTGTAACATGGCATGAGCTCAGTACGAATTAGACAATGACTCCCATTGGCCTGAAAAGGGGACATTTGATTACAATATCCTAAGAGATCTTACAATTTCTGCCACCAGACGGGGAGGGCATCAGGAATTCCATACGTGCAGGCTTTTTTTCTCCCTTCTCTCCTGTCCTTAATTTCTGTGCCTTCTGTTCCACACGCAGGCCGTTTTGACCAAAGAAACCTCACTAAAACCTCCACTCCTAATCTCTCCTTCTCCGTGGACTCCCAACTCTCTTCCTCCTGCCTGACACCCAGGGGCACCCCTCTCTCGGGACCCCTCTCTAGTTCCTCAGCAAATCTTTTTTGCTGGAGTCTCTTCCCTCCAAAAAGCCCCCTCCCTTCACTAAATCCTGTTTTTGAATTCACCAGTCTCTCTTTCTCCTCCCCTGCTGGCCGGGAGCCTCTCCCTTCTCCACTGCGTTCTTCATCCCCTACCTCCTCCTTAGAAGCTGTGGCTCTGGCTGTGGTCCCTGTCTCATCTCTGATCTCTCTTCTCTCCTTACAAACTGCAGCTCTGTCTGTCTCCTCTCCAACCCCTCCTCCTTCCTTACAAACTGTGACTGTGCTTCTTTCCTCCTCACCCTCTACCCTCTCCTCAAAGCTCTAAATCTTTTTTGACTCCTCTGACCATGTAGCAACACACCAGTACTTTACCCTCCTCCTCCTCCTCCTGCTGCAGATTCTGACCCTCCTTCTTTCCATCCTGCTGCTCACACTGTCCATCCATCTGCCTTCTCTCTTCCTTCCCTCTATGCTGGCAACTTCCTGCCATCTGAAAAAACTTAAAAAACAGAGTTGTATATTAAGCTATGTGAGTAAGTAATCCATCTTGTCTCCTTGTTTGTTAGAAAATATTTCTAATATAATTTGAATTGAAACAAATAAAGCGTGCTCATTTAAATTTCTTAATTTATAACTTTTATGTAAAGTCTTTGTTTAATGTGTAACTGTGTCTGTTTCTAAGACCTTAAACCAATAATTACCCTCCTCTTAAACCAGTCTTACTCATCCTCATGGACTCTCCCTGCAATACCCCCATCCTTC
The DNA here is from genome assembly GCF_036850765.1 of Saccopteryx bilineata. Lineage (NCBI taxonomy): Eukaryota > Metazoa > Chordata > Mammalia > Chiroptera > Emballonuridae > Saccopteryx > Saccopteryx bilineata. Next base: position 91,967,652 of record NC_089494.1, on the reverse strand, counting down.
CTGTTTGAAAACCTTTAGCGGCTTATTGCCTCGTACGAGCCTTACATCTAATCCATAAGGCGATAGTTCCCCTCCATCCAGTAGTCCCTAATCTCTACAAGTTACTGTCACACATTCCTTCAAACAGCACTCACTTTACAGTCCTACACCTCAAGGATGCCTTCTTTACCATTCCTCTGCACCCTGACTCTTACTTTCTGTTTGCATTTACCTTTATTTAAACTGACCTGGACACTAATGCAGCCTAGCAAGGATCAAAAACAGCCCACACCTGTTTGGGCAGGCACTAGCTCAGGATTTAGCAGCATGCAATCTCAAAACCAGTACTCTCTTACAATATGTAAATAGCCTACTCCTCTGCAGCCCCTCCCTGCCTACCTCAAGGAAACACACTGCCACCCTTCTTAACTTCCTTGCTGTGTGCTAAGGCTCAACTTTATTCTCAGTCCCTAGTCTATCTGGGCATCACCTTAATCCCCACTACCTGAAGTCTCACCCTAAATCAAACTCAGACCCTCCGCAGTCTCCAACCACCTACCACCGCAAATCAAATCTTTTCTTTCCTCAGTCTAATAGGCTTTTTTAAACACTAGATTCCCAATTTTGCTCTCTTAGTTAAGCCCCTCAGTGAGATCATCTGAGCATGGCTTTTAAGGCCTATAATGGCCAAGGAAGTAACAGAAAAGGAAAATAAGGCCCCCAAAAAGTCAGGAAATACCAGCTTTTGGCATATGCTCTTAAAGGTTCCAGTGCCCTAAAGGGCTTCATAGGACTCCATCAGGGTCCTGCTCCAGAGTGGAAAGAAAGGTCATTGAACTGAAGCCTGCTAGGCTTCCCAGCCCCACCAGTTGACACGTCTGTGCTGTGGAAAGAGGGACACAAGAAGGTAAGCTGCCCCCTTGCTCCATGGAGGGAGGGTTCAGTCTCTAGCCCTGCTCCAGCTACCTGTGACCTGACCTGACCTTGCCCAGCCACTGAAGGCCCAAGGACATCATTCACGAGCCTAAAGTATTTCTTCCAAGTAGCAGATAAACTGATCTCATTTCTTTTTTTTTTTTTTTTTTTTTTTTTTTAATAAATTTTTATTAATGGTAATGGGATGACATTAATAAATCAGGGTACATATATTCAAAGAAAACATGTCTAGGTTATTTTGTCATCAAATTATGTTGCAAACCCCTCGCCCAAAGTCAGATTGTCCTCCGTCACCCTCTATCTAGTTCTCTGTGCCCCTCCCCCTCCCCCTAACTCTCCCTCCCTCCCTCCCATGTCCTCCCTCCCCCCCCCACCCTTGGTAACCACCACACTCTTGTCCATGTCTCTTAGTCTCATTTTTATGTTCCACCAATGTATGGAATCATGTAGTTCTTGTTTTTTTCTGCTTTGCTTATTTCACTCCTTATAATGTTATCAAGATCCCACCATTTTGCTGTAAATGATCTGATGTCATCATTTCTTATGGCTGAGTAGTATTCCATAGTGTATATGTGCCACATCTTCTTTATCCAGTCTTCTATTGAAGGGCTTTTTGGTTGTTTCCATGTCTTGGCCACTGTGAACAGTGCTGCAATGAACATGGGGCTACATGTGTCTTCACGTATCAATGTTTCTGAGGTTTTGGGGTATATACCCAGTAGAGGGATTGCTGGGTCATAAGGTAGTTCTATTTGCAGTTTTTTGAGGAACCACCATACTTTCCTCCATAATGGTTGTACTACTTTACAGTCCCACCAACAGTGAATGAGGGTTCCTTTTTCTCCACAGCCTCTCCAACATTTGCTATTACCCGTCTTGTTGATAATAGCTAATCTAACAGGGGTGAGGTGGTATCTCATTGTAGTTTTGATTTGCATTTCTCTAATAACTAATGAAGCTGAGCATCTTTTCATATATCTGTTGGCCATTTGTATTTCTTCCTGGGAGAAGTGTCTGTTCATGTCCTCTTCCCATTTTTTTATTGGATTGCTTATTTGTTTGTTGTTGAGTTTTATAAGTTCTTTGTAAATTTTGGATATTAGGCTCTTATCTGAGCTGTCGTTTGAAAATATCAGTTCCCATATAGTTGGCTGTCTGTTTATTTTGATATCAGTTTCTCTTGCTGAGCAAAAACTTTTAATTCTGATGTAGTCCCATTCATTTATCTTTGCCTTCACTTCTCTTGCCATTGGAGTCAAGTTCATAAAATGTTCTTTAAAACCCAGGTCCATGATTTTAGTACCTATGTCTTCTTCTATGGACTTTATTGTTTCAGGTCTTATATTTAGGTCTTTGATCCATTTTGAATTAATTTTAGTACACGGGGACAGGCTGTAGTCGAGTTTCATTCTTTTGCATGTGGCTTTCCAGTTTTCCCAACACCATTTGTTGAAGAGGCTTTCTTTTCTCCATTGTGTGTTGTTGGCCCCTTTATCAAAGATTATTTGACCATGTATATGTGGTTTTATTTCTGGGCTTTCTATTCTGTTCCATTGGTCTGAGTGTCTATTTTTCTGCCAATACCATGCTGTTTTAATTATCGTGGCCCTATAATATAGTTTAAAGTCAGGTATTGTAATGCCCCCAGCTTCATTCTTTTTCCTTAGGATTGTTTTGGCTATTCGGGGTTTTTTATAGTTCCATATAAATCTGATGATTTTTTGTTCCATTTCTTTAAAAAATCTCATAGGGATTTTGATGGGAATTGCATTAAATTTGTATATTGCTTTGGGTAATATGGCCATTTTGATTATATTTATTCTTCCTATCCAAGAACAAGGAATATTTTTCCATCTCATTGTATCTTTTTCGATTTCCCTTAACAATGCTTTGTAATTTTCATTATATAGGTCCTTTACGTTCTTTGTTATGTTTATTCCTAGGTATTTTATTTTTTTTGTTGCAATCGTGAAGGGGATTATTTTTTTGAGTTCGTTTTCTAATATTTCATTGTTGGCATATAGAAAGGCTATGGACTTTTGTATGTTAATTTTGTATCCTGCGACCTTACTGTATTGGTTTATTGTTTCTAATAATCTTTTTGTGGAGTCCTTCGGGTTTTCGATGTATAGGAACATATCATCAGCAAAAAGTGATAGCTTTATTTCTTCTTTTCCGATATGGATGCCTTTTATTTCTTTGTCTTGTCTGATTGCTCTGGCCAGAACTTCTAGCACTACGTTGAATAAGAGTGGAGAGAGTGGACAACCCTGTCTTGTTCCTGATTTAAGGTAGAAAGTCCTCAGTTTTATGCCGTTTAATAGGATGTTGGCTGATGGTTTATCATATATGGCCTTTATCATGTTGAGATATTTTCCTTCTATACCCATTTTGTTGAGAGTCTTAAACATAAAATTGTGTTGTATTTTATCAAAAGCCTTTTCTGCATCTATTGATAAGATCATGTGGTTTTTGTTCTTTGTTTTGTTGATATGGTGTATTACGTTAACCGTTTTGCGTATGTTGAACCATCCTTGAGATTCTGGGATGAATCCCACTTGATCTTGATGTATTATTTTTTTAATATGTTGTTGTATTCGGTTTGCCAGTATTTTGTTTAGTATTTTAGCATCTGTATTCATTAGAGATATCGGTCTGTAGTTTTCTTTCTTTGTGCCATCCTTGCCAGGTTTTGGTATGAGGGTTATGTTGGCCTCATAAAATGTGTTTGGAAGTATTGCTTCTTCTTCAATTTTTTGGAAGACTTTGAGTAGAATAGGAACCAAGTCTTCTTTGAATGTTTGATAGAATTCACTAGTATAACCGTCTGGGCCTGGACTTTTATTTTTGGGGAGATTTTTAATAGTTTTTTCTATTTCCTCCCTGCTGATTGGTCTGTTTAGGCTTTCTGCTTCTTCATGACTCAGTCTAGGAAGGTTGTATTGTTCTAGGAATTTATCCATTTCTTCTAGGTTGTTGTATTTGGTGGCATATAATTTTTCATAGTATTCTACAATAATTCTTTGTATTTCTATGATGTCTGTGGTGATCTCTCCTCTTTCATTTTGGATTTTATATATTTGAGTCCTGTGTCTTTTTTCCTTGGTGAGTCTTGCCAAGGGTTTGTCAATTTTGTTGATCTTTTCAAAGAACCAGCTCCTTGTTTTATTGATTTTTTCTATAGTTTTTCTGTTCTCTATTTCATTTATTTCTGCTCTGATTTTTATTATCTCCTTTCTTCGGCTGCTTTTGGGTTGTCTTTGTTCTTCCTTTTCTAGTTCCTTAAGGTGTGAAGTTAAGTGGTTTACTTCGGCTCTCTCTTGTTTGTTCATATATGCCTGAAGTGATATGAACTTTCCTCTTATTACTGCTTTTGCTGCATCCCAGAGATTCTGATATGTCGTATTTTCATTTTCATTTGTCTGTATATATCTTTTGATCTCTGCACTTATTTCTTCTTTGACCCATTCATTTTTTAAAAGTATGTTGTTTAGTTTCCACATTTTTGTGGGTTTTTCCCCCTCTTTTTTGCAGTTGAATTCTAGTTTCAGGCCTTTATGATCAGAAAATATGCTTGGTACAATTTCAATTTTTCTAAATTTGCTGATATTGTCTTTGTGGCCCAACATATGGTCAATTCTTGAGAATGTTCCATGTACACTAGAGAAAAATGTATACTCTGTCGCTTTGGGATGAAGTGTCCTGTAGATGTCTATCATATCCAGGTGTTCTAGTATTTCGTTTAAGGCCACTATATCTTTATTGATTCTCTGTTTGGATGACCGATCTAGAGCCGTCAGCGGTGTATTGAGGTCTCCAAGTATGATTGTATTTTTGTTAGTTTTTGTTTTAAGGTCAATAAGTAGCTGTCTTATATATTTTGGTGCTCCTTGGTTTGGTGCATATATATTAAGGATTGTTATGTCTTCTTGATTCAACTTCCCCTTAATCATTATGAAATGACCATTTTTGTCTCTGAGTACTTTTTCTGTCTTGTAGTCAGCATTATTAGATATGAGTATTGCTACACCTGCTTTTTTTTGGGTGTTGTTTGCTTGGAGTATTGTTTTCCAGCCTTTCACTTTGAATTTGTTTTTATCCTTGTTGCTTAGATGTGTTTCTTGTAGGCAGCATATAGTTGGATTTTCTTTTTTAATCCATTCTGCTACTCTGTGTCTTTTTATTGGTAAGTTTAATCCATTTACATTTAGTGTAATTATTGACACTTGTGGGTTCCCTACTGCCATTTTATAAATTGCTTTCTGTTAGTTTTGTATCTAGTTTGATTCTTCTCTTTTGTTTTTCTATCATTTGTTTTTGTTTGTTTGTGTTCCATACTTCTTTCCTCTGTTGCTACCTTTTTTAAGTCAAGTGTTTTTGTGGTGGTTTTTTTAAGGGTGGTTACCATTAAGTAATGAAAAGGGTACCTACCATATTCATTGTAGTACCCTATCTTATAAGTATTTCTGCACTTCATCATCCTTTGCTACTGTTAATCTCCATCCTCTCCCCCCTTTTTTTCCTTTGTTGTCACAGTTTAAGTTTGGTTTTATTGTGTTCTTGGTGGAGCTGTTACTTGTGGTGTTGTTTTCTTTTGTTCTTTGAATCTGGTTGGAAAACCCCCCTTAGTATTTCCTGGAGTGGGGGCTTTCTGTTGATAAATTCTCTCATCTTTTCTGTATTTGTGAATGTTTTTATATCTCCTTCATACTTGAAGGATAGCTTTGATGGGTATAGTATTCTTGGCTGAAAGTTCCTCTCTTTCAGGGCTTTAAATATTGGGGTCCACTCTCTTCTAGCTTGTAGAGTTTCTGCTGAGAAATCTGATGATAATCTAATAGGCCTTCCTTTATATGTTGTACTCTTCTTTTCCCTGGCTGCCTTGAGAATTTTTTCTTTGTCATTGGTTTGTGTCATCTTTATTATGATGTGCCTTGGAGTGGGTTTGTTGGGGTTAAGAAAACTTGGTGTTCTGTTTGCTTCTTGAATTTGAGGCTTTAGTTCCTTCCACAGGCTTGGGAAGTTCTCGTCTATTATTTGTTTGAGTATATTCTCCATTCCATTTTCTTTCTCTTCTCCCTCTGATATACCTATTATTCTTATGTTATTCTTTCTGATGGAGTCAGACAATTCCTGTAGGGCTTTCTCGTTTTTTATTATTTTTGAGTCTCTTTCTTCTTCTCTCTGTTGTGCCTCAAGTTGTTTGTCTTCTATTTCACTAATCCTATCTTCAATCTGGGCTGTTCTGTTAGCTAAGCTTGTTACCTCGTTTTTCAGCTCGTGAATTGAGTTTTTCATTTCTGTTTGATTTGTTTTTATAGTTTCAATTTCCTTGGTAATATATTCTTTGTGTTCATTGAGTTGTTTTCTGATCTCCCTATATTGCCTTTCTGTGTTTTCTTGTATATCTCTGAGTATTTTTAAGATTTCTAGTTTAAATTCTCTGTCATTTAGCTCCACGGCTTCCAATATGTTAAGTCTTTTCTCCATAGATTTTTCCACATCTATTTGTGTTACCTCTCTTTCTTTTGTATCCATAATATTCGATTTCCTCTTTCTCATCGGCATCTGAGGGTGGTCTTATTGATAGCACTAATTAGAATTAATAAAGAGTAAAAAAAAAAAAAAAAGAAAAAGAAAAAGGGTAAAACACCCCACAAAAAAAAACAGTAATAATTTATTATTTCCCCCTTTTTTCTCTCTTCTCTTTCCCTCCTCTCCCCTCCTCAGGGAAATATCGTGCCTATAATGGAGGGCCTGATTTGGGGTTAAGAGTTCAAGGGGCAAAAGAAGGGAGTAGGGACCTACTAAATGCAAAAAAAAAAAAAAAAAAAAAAAAAAAAAAAAAAAAAAAAAAGAAAATCTTAGACAAGCATAAGATGATTTGCTTGTAAGTGATGGTCAACTAAGAGATATAATGAGAGGGATAAGAGGGAATCAGAAAAAAGGACCAAAAAAGAATAATAAAGAAGAAAAAATAAAAATAATAAGTAAAAATCTGTTGTATTAAGTGGAGCGAAGACTAAATACAATGGAGACCTTGGGTTGGGAGGACCCAAAATGCCACAAAAATAAACAAACAAGAGAGAAAAAAAATAAAAACAAAAGCAAAAAAGAGAAATAAAACCAAAAAAAAGCCTTGAGTCCCAAATTAACTAATTTGTTCGTGATTGAGGATTATATGGGAGGAAAGTAAAATGAGATAAGAAAAAACGAATAGAAAGGAAAAAATAAGAAAAAGAGAAAAACGAAGGAAGAAATAAAATAGGAGAAAAAAACAAAATAAAGCAAGACAAAAAAAAAAAAACAAAAGAGGAGAGAGTGAGAGTTAAGTGTTTTGGAGTATTACCTTAAAGGAGGGTGAGGATGAAGAAGAAAAATAAAATGCAACACTCATGGGTAGTGTAGTTCAAGAAAGGGGAAGCATAAGATGGGCAGAGAATAGAAGGACCGAGGTGGAGGAAATAAAGGCAAAAAGATAGAACAAACAAGCAACAACAACAACAACAACCAAAAAAAAATTAGTGGATCAAGTTGTAAAGTCTGTGGGTTTTTCTTGATTTTGAGAGGTTAACTTCTTCCTTTTTCTTTTCTCTCCCTCTTCCTAGTCGGTGACTCTGTACCCCAGGCTCTGCCCCTGTGTCACTCTTAGTTAGGGATTTGCAGTTGATGGGATTCTATGGCAATGTCATATAATTGGCTTTAGTCTTGCTGGAAGTAAAGGCTTGTTGGCGTTTGCAGGGTCCAACGATGAGAGAGTTTGCTTTCCTGGATTCTCTCTCCTAGTCCCCCCTTTCTGAATTAGCAGCCTGGTGATCCAGCTATAAGGCTGCAACTGCTTCTGCCTGGAGAGTAAGAGGCTCAAAGAGCTGGGAAATCCCCACTCTATCCCCACTCAGTGCAAGGCTTTGGGAAAGGCTCTGAGAGTCAGGGCCTCCAGTGTAATCAGGCGGGGGTGGGAGTCAATTGTTGTCAAGGTGACTGTTCAGCGCCTATTATTTAGTTGGACCTCTCAACCCAGGCTTTCCACACTTTGTAGCCTGTTTTTGCAGGGAAGAAGAGGCACTAGTCTCTGCTTACGACTAGTGTAGTATAGACCTTATTATCTGCCAAGTCCTTCTTGTTAGCGTTTATCCCTGAATATGGAGGCTCTATCAATCAGAAGTTGCCCCCGCCCCTTTAGCGAGAGGCACTAAAAAATATCACGCCTCTTGTCTTGGATCGCTGAACTGAGAGAGATCTTATCAATTAGAACCGAGGGTGCGCAGATTTTATGGGTTAAGCTAATTTCAGTGATTGGGTCGCAGCTGTGTTTCAGAAGGTATTTTAGGCTGCCTGCGCGCACCCCTCCCCCAACGCTTGATTGTTAGCTTGAATGGCTGGGTGAGGTGCCCCGCCCACGGAGAGAATCTCCCAAGCCTCTCCTGCTCGCCCCGCCGCTGGCGGCTGGACCGCACCAGGCGCAGGATAATGGAGCCCCCTGGGTGTGCGGGCCAGTAGGGCGCCCTGCGCGCGTGGAATGCCCAAGGCACGCGCGCGAATGGGGCGCTCAGGGCACCGGTGGCCGGCGACCCCCACTCGCAGTGTGCGGGCCGCTGGGAACGCCAGCAGTGCTCAACCGGACCGGGCGCACGCAAGGCGGCTCGTGGCGGCCGCTCGCGGTTCCGCGGGGGCTCGCAGCAGCTCGCGGTGGCGGTTCCGCGGGGGCTCGCAGCAGCTCGCGGTGGCGGTTCGCGGGGGTTCACGGCAGCTCGCGGGCTCGCGGCCGCGAGCAGCGGCTTGCGGTTCCCAAGTATATGGGCTGACTCACCGCAGGCGCACTCCCTGGCGGCTTGAATGAGCGTCGCTGCGGTACCTTCCTCCACACCCTCGTCTCTCAGATTCAAGTGATAACAGTCCTTTTGCTTTCAGTTTGTGTGGAACTCCGGAATGCTCCGAGGATAAATTTTTCTGTTTCTAGTTGATAAATTTGTTGTGATTTAGGGGAGAGCTGTTGGACGCGCTTCTCACGGCGCCATTTCCGTGACGTCCTGATCTCATTTCTTGTAAACACAAGGGCCATTTACTATGCCTTGCCTAAAATATTTGAATTTTATTTATCCCTCAAAGATCTTTACTGTGGATATTGACAGTCTGATTTTGCTACTTTATTTAATTTATAGTATCTTCTTTATTCCTCTTGTCTCAATGCCCCATGCCTATTGTAAGCTGGGACCTGCTGCTAATTCCAGCTAACAGCAGTGGTCACTAGGACTTAAACTCTATCTGCAACGTATAAAAATGTAATCACCCTTTCCCTAAGTACTTGCAGGATTTACAGGTTACTCAGCAAACTGTTCCAAGACTGTCCAAGAGGCACTTCCAGCATTACATCATCCAAGGACTGACTTTCACATGGACAGGTCCACACACCGTGATCCTGACAGCTCACTCCCACCGCACCTCTCAACCTACCTCACCCAATCAGGGACTTTCTACTCATATGGGACCAACACTTATATGTGTCTCCTTACTAATTGTACAGAAACCTGTACCCTAACCTATCTCACCCCAAATATCAACCTAATCCCACCCCATGAGCCTTTTTCAATTCCTAGTACACTACCCATCAATCTAAGGACCAAATGAGCTATACAGGTAATTTCTCTTCTTGTTGCTTTAGGAAGCCTAGCAAATTTGTATACATAGGATCAGAGGTTTCACACAAACTGGGTGTCTTGACTATTGCCTTTCATTAGTCCACTCACTCTCCTATTTATTTTTTCTAACTTTTGGACCCTGCCTCTTACGTTTGTTCACTAGTTTCTTACAGAACTGCATGAAGACCTTCACCAATCAGAAAATTGTAAAAATCTACCTAACCCTTCACACCAACCCTGAAACCTGCCCTTATGAAACAGAAAAATCTGAAACCCTATATCAGCAAACCTCCTAAATCCTATCTTTCAACCCCTGCAGCTCTCCTAACCCTAAAGCTCTCCCATATCCCTGAAGAACTAGGAGAATGAATAACATTCACCTCGTAACGCTTCTCAATCTTACCCTTCACATAGTAAGGGGACAAGATCGCTGGGTCTTTTTGGCTGAAGAAGAGTCTACAAATGCACATGAAACATTTCTTTTAGCTCAAGCTAACTGCTCTCTCCAGGGCTGCCAGGAAAGAATATCTCTAACTTTACCATGGAAGAACTTTCACCCTCCGCTATACAACCCTCCTTATCTCTGCATTCCAAATACTTGCCTCTTTCTTTATCAAGTTTCTACAGGCTCGGATGAGAGAAATCTCTATGATTACCTACAATCAAATGCTCCTACACTCCTATTCACCAATACCCCAAGGAGAACTTCACAAGGGAAATATCAAATAGGTAGAGATGAAAGCAGGAAGAAGCCACCCCTCAGCCCAAGAGGTTTCCTCCTGAATGTTCTCCAAACCCCCTTCCTTTTAAAACACACATATTCAGTTTTTCTAAAACTTACACCAACAGGTTCCCTGTCTCTAAAAATCTCCACATGTCCTCCCATTCGAGAGGAACCAGACCAGCATGTCTAATGAGGCTCATCCAGGAGACCATGTATCACCATGTCACCCTGTTCAATCAGCACTCGCAGCAAGCAACTAACAATTATTACCTCGCAAAATTTTTTTACTTCCTCACTCAGGTTTTCAGAGACATCGCCTGGTTCAGACCTCACAGCATGGAAATTAGCAACCTCCTTAAATGGATGAGGGACGTGGCTTGGCAAGGTTCCCTTCTTGAGTTCTCTCCAGAAGAAGCAATAATTTTCTAATTTTTATTCTCTTTCTCCTCATCACCCCTCACCATATATTATAATATTAATAATGGCCTTTCTTTTATATGTAACCACAGAGTGGAGAAATGATAGATATGTGTATTCAAACTGCCCTCTTAATGTTCCGCTTATCTGTCAGACCTCACCCTTACTGGACTATTGCCCCTAAGACAGAGGAATTCCAAAAGGCTGACAAGCCACCCCAAGAAGGGGCTCCGGACATATCAGGACTTTTGATTCAACACCCACATGCTTAAAGCCCCCCATGGAGGAGCATTCCAGACATACCAGGACTTTTGCCTCAGTATCCCCTCAGGCTCTCCCAATCACTATATAACTCGCCCCTAGTCTGTAACCAGCGCTCTTCTCCCCGGGAGAAGTGCCCAGCAGGCTTCCTTTCTTCCTTTCAATAAAGCCTGTTACTCTGGTCTTTCAGACTCCCATCGATTCCAACACTTCTCTCTGCACAAAGTCTGCACAAACTGGCTTCTCCTTCAGCACTCTGCCATCTTTGTTGCTTCTCCTCTCCTCCACGGGGCCTTTCTCTGCTCTCCTCTCTAATGCTAATCTTAGGAACTGAGAGAGAGCAAGCTCCCAGTCTGCTCCATTTTATAGTGTAGAAATCAAAACATTTAATTCAATATACAAACAAGGAATTCTCTGATACAAAGTCACTTAGGGTGGAAAAGGCTTAGTCTCAAAACTAAGCCTTAGGGTATAAGGACCATGCCTGCTTACAGCCTGTACCCCACACCCAATGCAAACTATAAGCAAGCAAACCTATATATCATATTTACAAACTTATTTGACCAACACCCAATATAGAAGAACTTGATCTTCAGATATTTTTAATTAGTAAATTGAAAATTTTTCAATGAAATATTCCAGTAATAGGAAGGGATGAAGGTCATTCTGTTGAGTACATAAAAAAGGGACCACATGCTGAACCTGACAAGATCAGGGAAAGACTGTATGGTGGCCTTGCAAACTCAGAGACCTACAGTAACCACGCAAGATGGTCTGCAAATAAAACTTTCTAAATAGAAGCAGTTCATGGTGGGTAGTAATGTCCTAGGGAGGTATTTTTCTCTAACAAAGGTCAGTGCTTACCTTATTCCAGCCTGTTGTCTTTTGCATCTACACTAATGCCCATATAACATGCCTTTGAAATGTAAAATAGCCTGTTCCTGCCCTTCAGGGCAGGCATCCCACCAGAGCAGAAACCAACAAACCCCTCATTGTTGTCGCTATTGTAAACATGTTAACTGTTAACTGTCAACTATATTATTCCTGCCTATGTAAAATAAGTTTCAGTATATATATTTATACTTTTTATCCAATCCCAGAAATGTCCCCACTTTGTTTTCTCCTACTTCCCTAAGCTATCACCAATCAATTTTATGCAACCCCCTCCCCCTCACATCTTCTGCTTTGATTCTAATGTACAAAATGAGTGGTAACACTGCCATTTTCAGAGCATTTTCTCAATCTGTTGAGACTTTGCTTTCTGGTGATTGTTGACAGTTTGGCTCAAATAAATTCATAAAAAATTCTTACAGGTTTGTAAGTTTCTTACATTGACACTGTTGTTAATCCAAATTTGGAGGGACCCGAATTATGGAAGACAGAAGCAAGGTCCGTCGTTTACACATTAAAGCTTTATTGTCTAGCTTGGCCAAGCGGCAGGAACTCCGACAGAAATCTGATGGAGAGCGCGCTGGCCCTTTGTTCTACTTAGTTTTTATAGTTTTGTAAGTGGGAAGTACAGAAGCAAAAATTGCAATTAGGAGCCCCTTACCGCTATTGGTTATAGTCATATGTCCTTTAACATGATAGGACCACGTTCAATTTGCAAACCATACATCATTTTGGAGAAAACAAAATTTACAAGTCAACACAATGGTAGAAAGATATCTCTTTACATATTAAAAGGCCTTCCTATATTTTCTAGTGTTCATCCGCCATCTCTCTGTCCAGAGTCAGACGTATTAACCACATGCATTTACATAAGAGAGGCAGCTTCCTGGGGACAAATGCCCGCAAATGGCTCATAGTCACAAGAAAAGGTTTATTTTGGCCTTTCCCTTCCTGCACCTGGCTAGCCATTCACTCCTTTCCCCACAGGTGTGGTGGAATGTCAGGGAATCTATGCTTTCCTTCCCTTTTCATTTACAATACAATGGCAAGAGCCATCCTGGTTATGCTAATCACACAGTACAGAAACCATTCTCACAATTTCTCTGCACACCTTAACCCAAATTAATAAAATGTTCTCCAAGCCTCCTAAAATATTAATATTAATTCTGTAGCCTTTTGGTACTTTACAACATCTGCAGGTGAAATGGCTCAGTGGCTCCTCACTGTGAACAAAAGTATACTTGACCCACACTCAGAATGAAAACGAATTATTTTACCCTTAAATTCAAGAAACATTTAATAAAAAAATAATAAATGCCCTCTGTTACTCTGAGTAAACAGACCACTCTAGTCCAACAAACAAATAAAAGACCATTTGCAGCAAATTCACCTGGAGTATTCATTTCTCAGCTTCATCTGAGATTCCCTGAATAGATGTTGCAAAAATGAGGACCAAATGCTACATTTAAACAAGATTTTAGTGTCCTTTTGCTGCATCCTAAAGTTTGAAAACCTCTAGGTACCCTCAGGCTCCCCTTCCTGGTCTCCAGGTCTCCCATTTGAGGAAGAGCAGCATGGAACTTTCCCTTCTCTTCCCAGCATATTTTACTTGTTTTGGAACCCATTTTTCAGGCCCCTTTGTTCTGTTCCTTAAAGCAATGGTTTTTATACTACCAACAAAGCTGGCTCTGGTAGAACTTGTTAGAAATGCAAATTACTGAGCCCCTCTGCCGACCTTCAACATCAGAAACTCTGGAGGTGGGACATAGCAACCTTTGTCTTCCGGGTGATTATGATGTGCACTGATTGAGAGGTACTGCTACGGAACTGCTAAATTAGTAGGAGAAAACACATGTATATTAATTCCAGATATCATCTCTCATAACATTTGCATTTTAATGTAGATCTGTCACACTGCAGGAAACTGCAAGGGATTAGTGTGAGAGATTTCAGGGAACACAGTTTCCACTGAATCATGGAGGCCTTTCCAAATAATAGCTTTTAAGCCATAGTGATTTGGTTTTGTGCTTGAAAATGAGGTCTAGAGAAGTAGATCTCAAACCTTGTTTTACATTAAAATTACCTGAGGTATTTTGTTTTTTGTTTCTGTTTTCAACCTTAAAATAGTTTAATTTATGGGGCCAGGGTTTCCCCTAGTGATTCTAATATGTAATCAGGGCTTGAGTACCACTAGCCTTGGTCAGTGGGTCTCAAAACTTCAGCCTGCATCAGGATCATCTGCAGGGACTGTTACAGCACAGCTGGCTGGGCCCAACCACAGAGGTTCTCAGTCGATTTGTCCAGGATGGGCAGACACTTTGCATTTCTAAAAATTGTGTTGCTGCTGGTTCTAGGAGCACAATCTGAGAATCACTGCAGAGATACTCAGGATCACTGAAACTTGCCTGAAGCAGAACAAGGCCAGAGTTTGAAATGCAGTCAGGGTTATGTTTAAGTTCATTGTTCACAGTGGCCAAGACATGGAAACAACCAAAAAGCCCTTCAATAGATGAGTGGATAAAGAAGATGTGGCACATATACACTATGGAATACTACTCAGCCATAAGAAATGATGACATCGGATCATTTACAACAAAATGGTTGGATCTTGATAACATTATACCAGTGGTTCTCAACCTGTGGGTCACGACCCCAGCAGGGGTCAAACGACCAAAACACAGGGGTTGCCTAAAGCCATCGGAAATACATATTTTATTTAAAAATGTATTGTATAATAAATATGTATTTTCTGATAGCTTTAGCCGACCCCTGTGTTTTGGTCTTTCGACCCCCGCCGGGGTCGCAACCCATAGGTTGAGAACTGCTGCTTATACGGAGTGAAATAAGTAAATCAGAAAAAAACAAGAATTGCATGATTCCATACACAGGTGGGACATAAAAAGGAGACTAAGAGACATGGACAAGAGTGTGGTGGTGCCTGACCTGTGGTGGCGCAGTGGATAAAAGTGTCGACCTGGAAATGCTGAGGTCGCCGGTTTAAAACCCTGGGCTTGCCTGGTCAAGGCACATATGGGAGTTGATGCTTCCAGCTCCTCCCCCCCTTCTCTCTCTGTCTCTCTCTCCTCTCTCCCTCTTCCTTTCTCTCTCCTCTCTAAAATGAATAAATAAAATAAAATAAAAGATTTAAAAAAAAAAAGAGTGTAGTGGTTGGGGGGGCAAGGGGAGGGAGACGCGGGAGGGGAGGGGCACAAAGAAAACTAGATAGAAGGTGACAGAGGACAATCTGACTTTGGGTGATGGGAATGCAACATAATTGAATGACAAGATAACCTGGACATGTTTTCTTTGAACATATGTACCCTGATTTATTGATGTCACCCCATTAAAATTAATAAAAATTTTTAAAAAATAACAACAAAACGTTCATGCTTTTGCGAGTTGTCTCACTCACTCCGGTAACAAATACTACGTGTGCTTCCCCACTTGTCCTTCTCTTTTTCACCCTCAGCCAGGCTTTCCATGAACACAGCAAACCCTGGCATCAATTTAATACTGTAACCCCTGATATTTTTCTTGATGATTTAGCTAACACCTTCCCTTTCCAAAGAAGAGGAGGTCTCTGGAAAGCAAACCGGACTCTATCAAATACAAAACCCCTACGAGCAGGATGGTTTCCTTCTGTTCCGGGTCTTGACTAAATCAAGTTACTCCTAGTAGATTTCAAATTCTAATTGAGTTAATAATCTAATTTCTTGGTTTGCAACACATTAAAATCAGAAAATTGCACAATGACTAAGTGATATAGGAAGCAATAAATGAAAGCTAACAGTTTAAAAAAAGAGCAAAAGTGATAAAAAGCAAATAAGAATTTAAAAGGTGAAGAAACTGAGGATGCCTAGATTTGAATGCCTCCTGAAAGTACCACTAAATTCCTAATAAAAACAGGTGCATCAAGGCAAAGTTAAACAGCAGGATAGAAATTCTTTCAGGTGGGAATTTCTCAAGGGCAAGGAGAATAACCACAAATCATTGAATACATTAAATACTGGTCAGGCACTGTTATGGTGCTTTTCCAAGAGCTAACAATCTAATTCTCATACCATTCTCATGTAAGAATCACAATTAGGATATTTTTCACTCCATAAGATGCACCTGACCATAAGACACACCTAGGGTTTTAAGGAGAAAAATAAGAAAAAAAATATTCTGAACCAAATGGTGTGTTAAAATATTTAATAAAATACCATATTTTTTTGCCTCATAAGACGCACGAGTATTTCCATCTCCATTTTTTGGGGAAAAATGTGTCTTATGGAGCAAAAAATATGGTATTTTTATGACTGCTTTATAGAATAAAAGATATAAAGCATGGAGAGATAAAATAAATTGTCCAAGATCACATGACTGAAAGTACAGCAAAGATGTTGAACCTTCAAGAGCTGCCTCTGAGTCTGGGAATGTGACGACTCCTCTATACCTGTCCTATCACAGCTGGTGGGTGGGTGAGTGGCTGGGGGTGTTGGCCGGAGCAAAGGCAGGGGGTTGAGTGGGGAGAGACTAATTATTGTTTTCTATGTATGTCTGTTTACATGTGTATGTATACATATGTATACACACATATATACACACAATATATACATGCACACATACAGTATATACACACACACATATATATATATACATTCATACATATATATGGAGATAATGAAAGAATACTTGAACAATGTGAGGCTCTTTATCTACTGATTGATTAGTGTTTATCTTATGATTTTAGAAGTTCTACAGCCAGAAAGAAAAATAATTTCCAGAAACTTTGTCAAGACTTTTTGAAAATATATTTTCAGAACTATTGGCTTATTTTTTTTTCAGAACAGACATCTAGATCCAAATAGATACATAGCCATTGTGATTGTCAGCCAACAGCATGCAGACTCCATGGGAAATAAAATAGCCATCCAAAGAACACAGGCTTCTGTTTGTTGAATTAAAATAACAGTTCTATTAGCTCTATGGCAGAGAGAATTAATAAACAGTTGGTCCTGCTCTAATACTCAGCAAGTGGAAAGCTACTTTACAAAACATACAGCATTTCTAACAATATATTTTTAAAATTTTGTTTGGCAAAATAAGTGTGAACATTCCAATCATTAGGACAAAATATTTCAGTAAGTATCAAAAATACAGTTAATAATTAAGTTAATAATTCTAACAATTTCTTAACTTCCTAGAATGCTCTCCAAGACTATATGATTTTCAATGCATATGGGCAAGAATAGTCCTTTGTGGGGAAGATGTTCTTATTTAGAGAGTATGGAATTCTTAAGGGATTAAAAAGAGAAAAGAGAGTTGGATTGTCATAATTTAACCTATGATTCCATTTTTTTGAAAGTTCCCAAATCCATGTTTGTTAACTTATTTCACTGTCCCAAGTGATGACACTAAATTTTTAGTTAATTATGGCTTTAAAAATTTGCTTACTGTCATTTTTTTGTGAAAATAAATCCTTGATTATTCTATTGAGAAGGAAAATTTTCTTGGAAAATTCTTTTGTTCAAAGATTTTTTTGCCATACTATATGGTTAAAGTACTTTTTTAAATGCTACAGGATGCCTAAAAATGTTTAGTTGAGAAAAAATGTGTTCGGGGTATTCCCTTTACAGTGATGGAGTGATCTCTTTCTATGCAGATATAGTGCTTCAGCTTCTCATCTTATTGATGTTTATTGTCATTCAACTCTACCTAATGTTTTTCTGGTCTTCAAAGTATATGGTGCTATATTAGCCAGTGTCACATAATATAAGCATGACAGAAATTACAATGATTTTAAACTGATGCGACATTAATTTACAACCAGATCTTCCTAGATATAAGAGAGTCTAAAAGATACACTTATTTTTAAATCCCATTATTTGTCACATAACAATTACAAGAACCCTACATATATATATATATATATATATATATATATATATATATATTTCATTGGATTAATTTTTCATATAATAATCCACCTTCCCTTAAAAGCTCTCATCTTAAATTCACCCAATCTCATATTAAAAAATGTCTCATGGCAATCATGTCTATATTTATATTAAAGTTACTGTAGAGAGTATTCATTCATTACTTTGTTTTGTTGTTTTTCAATTTATTGCATTTCACAGATGTGTTTTTTACAAACTGAAGGTAAGACTTTCTACCAACAAAAAAGATTACGACTCATATTTTTGCAATAGTCACTTTATTGTGGTGATGTGGAACTGAACCTGAAATATCTCTAAATATAACTAAATATAGGAATATAGTTATCCCTATATTCTATAACTGCAACATAAGACCTAAAGTAAAATATGTGTCCTTAAAATCAGTTCTTCATTGAAGAATTGAATCTTCCCATATTTATACTTTTGTCACAGTCACTAGGAAACTCAGAGACAAATATATGAGACTTCATGATAGGAATACCAAATTCTGTCTTTGATATTGATTTAATTATTATTATTTACCTTTGCCATATATGTCTGAAGTCTACTTAAAATTGTTTTGGTAGAAAAAAAATAAGCACATACATAAAGCCAAAATCAGCATTCTTTTATGTAAAATTACATGTACGATTTTTTAAAGTTTTATATATCTAGTTACTTTAGCTATTGTGATGACCCTTGGAAAATGCATTTTTCTGTTATATTTCTTTTCTTTTTATTTATTTATTTTTTGCCCTTGGAGTATAATCA
Organism: Saccopteryx bilineata; assembly: GCF_036850765.1. NCBI lineage: Eukaryota > Metazoa > Chordata > Mammalia > Chiroptera > Emballonuridae > Saccopteryx > Saccopteryx bilineata. Next base: position 91,949,113 of record NC_089494.1, on the reverse strand, counting down.
ATAAATAAGCTTTCACTATCAATCTCCAAAATATGTAGTCATATTTCATTTTCAAAACCAAACACCTCCTGTGATGAATTACGGTCATTAGCAAGATGATTGTCTGTACAGAACTTCAGACCACTTGGAAGTGATTGAACAGCTGACAGAAGAGGTAGGAGGGGGCAGAAAAGTTCCTGTTTCAATGACTTTCTGGTTATCAAATGTAAATATTTCTGAACCCATGTAAGCTCTGCCTGACACTCCATCAAACTAAATTTTAGAAGTGTTTCAAAAATTTGTTCCAAGTGAGTTGAGAGAAAAGTTTTCTCTCTGTGTCACACTTTCCCCGGGGCCCCTGGCAGTGTACTCCTCTTCCATGACCTCATCATCTAGCGTGTGAACAGATCCAATCTTTAGAAGTCAACACCGAGAAGGATGCATTTTACACCTATTAGTTTTATTTTATGGAAAAGCTGTCTCAACCAAGTTTAGGTTTTAATGGACAGGGTCTTAGAGGGTATACAAAATGAAATGCTATCCTATAAAATCCCCAGAACCAAGAGTAATAAAATAATCTAACCAGATTTTCTATACTGGTCCCATGGAGATCTCGTGATTTCAGTCTATAGAAGGAGCATTAGGTAATATATGAAAACATTTAATTCTGGTTTTCTGATCATCAAATATCCAAGAGCTTTAAGTGCTCTTCTGCTTAGGATTAATTCATCCTCTCTAATTTCTTTTAAACTTTTTCCCTATGAATCTCTTATCTCATCCCAACCTACTTTTATAAATAGCTTTTTCTTCTAGTTCAGCAGTCTGCAAATTTTAGTGAGCAGAGTAATCAGCACTGAGGGAGGGCTTAGTAGACACAGATGGCATGCAGGGCCCAACCAACCCCAAAGCTTTTGGTTTCAGTGGGTCTGGTGTGAGCCTGTGAACAGACATTTTTGACAAGTTCCTGGTGATGCTGAAGCTGTTGGTCCTGATACCACACCTACAAGAGGACCGATATTCCAGCCTGACTTTCCAGAGAAGCAATTCAGATGACTTCAGTGGCCTGCTACTATATCTAACATCTGCTGTTTTTTACTCAATTTTGGCCAATTTGATCATTCTCTATACATGGCACAGGGTTGCCAGATGGGAAGATCATATCCACAGGCCATGCCAAGCTTTGTAGGCGTGGCTGTTCTGCAGTGTCCAGGCCTTCTTTCCCATGTTAGTCTCTCCTGTGCTGCCTTAGACACAAAGCTCTTCACCAGCACCTTTCTTCCGCCAGTCTATCTCACTCTCCCTTTTTATATCCATTTCCCTTTACCCCTCTGCCAACCTAAAGAATGTTACAATACTAGTCAACATCCTGAGAATTCATTTCCAATAAAATCTTTGAATGTGAAAGTCTGCCTATGCCAGTATGATGTAACAATATAAAATTCTGAAAAGCAAGTATCAAAATCCTCAGTTATAAAAAAGGAAAAGTCAAAGGTAAACATTTTTAAAATCAACTCATATCTAACTTTATCTCTATGTTGGAGTATAAAGTTTTGCATTCTTTATTATTTTTGATATTTTTTATTGAGATATAATTAACATAAAACATTCTATTAGTTTTAGGTCTACAACATAACAATGTGATATGTGTATATATTGTGAAATGACTGCCACAATAAATCTAAGTAGCTCTGATATTTATAATCCAAAGTCACTACTGGAAGAATCAAAGGCAGATAGATTTTTCTGACATAGTCATATATTTATTGAATATACATGGTGTATATCAGTGGTAGTCAACCTGGTTCCTACTGCCCACTAGTGGGTGTTCCAGCTTTCATGGTGGGTGGTAGAGGAGCAATCAAAGTATAAATAAAAAGATAGATTTAACTATAGTAAATTGTTTTATAAAGATTTATTCTGCCAAACATAGTGAAAATTTGACATAAAGTACTTGGTAAGTAATTATTATTATATTCCTTAACTTGCTGTAACTCTGCTTTATAAATTTTATAAAGTAAAGTTACTTCCCTACTTTATAAATCACCATTACTGTGGAACCAGTGGGCAGTTAGAAAATTTTACTAACAGAGATACAAAAATGGGCGGTAGTATACAAAGGTTGACTACCCCTGGTGTATATTCATGATATTATCTATGTCATTAAGTCTGGAGTTGAAGGAAAGGGGTAGGGTTTATAGGTAGACCTGTTATGCAAAAACAATGACACATGGCAAAATAAGATTACTGCCACAGAAAGATATATATAGGAAGTGTGCCATTGAAGACCAAAGAGGAGAAAGATTACTTCTGACAGAAATTTGTTAGGGAGTATAAAGAAGATAGTACTTACGGTGGTTCTTTAATGGGCAATAGAATAGGCCTAAATATGTATTTAAGAGACAAACAGAATCAGAAGAAATGCATTCCCAAATTATTCAATGACTCGGAAACATCAATAAGCAGTCCATGCCATCCCTACCCTTATAGGATTAGTGTTTTTTATGGAGAGAGAGGATTAGAGAGGATTTGGGGTTAGAGGATTTGATTCCAAGTCTTTAGGCTAGTATAATGGTGTTAGTAATAAAAATAAATTTTCATAGATGTTGATACATGTCTATGGAAAAAGTACAAAGTGCAAAGCTCTGAAGAAAGTTTTTTAGGAATTACAGTACATTATTTGGGCTGCCCAGTTGTAACATGCATTTATAGAATAAAACATCCATCTTGATGCTGCCATTGGAAATAAGCTCAGTCCTCTTTTCTGCTCTAGAACCCACTCAATGAGGAGTGAATGGCACTAGGAATGTGGTGACTTGTCCTCTGGCCATAATGCATAGCAGGGAATGCTGAGTAATTCATATCTGAGAGCCAATATAAAAGAAGAAATAAAGCAAACCACCCCTCTCAGTTCAGACTTCTTGACATTTTCTGCTTCTGGAAGCTTCCCTAACTGAACCTTTGGATTCTCCAAAGTCCTCCTGAATTTTCCATCCTTCAGGAATTCATAATTTGAATTTGTTGCCAGACTGAAAACCCATAGTCCCTAATTCCTTTACAGCACCCCCTGGTCCAGCCAGCCTCCTTCCACTAACTTAGATTTCTAGATCTTACCCTTTTTCCACCACACTGTGAGATAGCTTCTTTTATTTTCCATTGTCAAAATACAGTTAACTGTCATTACCTTTAAAACCTGATCTGATAGAATCTGGAAATTGTGTTTGCACAGATACAATTGCATATGAAGATAAGCATTATATGTTTTGTACAAGATAAGAAGAATTATGCAAATACGTTTTTCAAATCTATTATCAACAGGCACTTTAAGCTAAAATAAATCAAGCTAGATCACAAATGTTAGGTCAGTTCAGTGAGGTGAACATTAAACCAGTAAAATAAAAACTGCTGGTTAGGCAATGACAAATTAATAGGAAATTCAATTCAAGGTTCTAGAATCAAGAGCTGTTCAGCAGATTGGAAGAAAATTAATTAAAAACTGAAAGAAATGCCTTGCAGTAAAATTAGAGGAATCAGCAGATACCAAAAGCCTGAACAGGAAGTAGCATCAAGATGATTACAAAAGCAGGTGACTTTTTGGTGTGGCCCATCTGCTATTAATGAGCTGCGTAAAGTCATCTGTTATGCCTCCACTAAGTCAATACAGAAACAGGTCTCCTTGGCCCTTCTGAACCTTCTCAAAGACATCTTTCTAAATGCAGATCAGATCATGCCACTTCCTGACTTAACACCCTTTAGGGGTACTTCATGACTCTCAGGACTGAAGCCCAGATTAATTAATTTGGCCCACAAAACTCTTCATGAAGTAGTTCCTGCCTCTCTCTTATACCTCATCTCACTTCATTTATAACCCCCTCTAAAGCTCTTTCTCCTAACATATATTTGTTATATTAAAGAATCTGTGGTAAAAAAAAAAATTTCTAGATTTAAATTTTGGTTCTTCCATATATAGTACTTAACTTTGGGCAAGCTACTGAACTCACTCTACTCCCTCTAAGATGCACTTCCTTACCTTTAAAAGTGGGCCCAATGTGATAGTACATACCATAGATATTTTCAAAGGAAAATTAAAAGATAACATAATAAGGGTCTACTACTGTTTGATAGATGTCAGTTATTATTAGCCAACAGCCATACAAAATCTGTAATTATTGAACAACCCACAAACTAATACCAAACATATCTAAGTACTTACTTGTTCTCTGACTTACTAATACATTTTAACCCTTAGCCGAAGAAAGACCTGTCTGATGTCTCTTAAGTGAAAGAAGCTGCCAACTTTTGTTCCTACCAGCTTGCTCTTTAGACAGCATATCCAAATTTGATTTCCATGGAGAACAATCAAAAATCAACTTGCATGGATGCCTCTCCCTTAAGTCTGGGGCTCTTCAGGGCAGATACCCTGTCTGTCTTTGGCACAGCCTCAGTGCTTACTGCTGAGTTTTTAGTAAAAGTAATACATTTTTTAAATTAATAAATAAATTAAATGATCAGAAATAAGATACCAACAGTGATTTAACCTTAAAATAGAGAAAGGAAGTAGATCTGAAATTCAAGTGTCTTTTTCCTCATCCCCTTGGAATTTACCAGTTTAAATAAGATTCCCCAAATGTATTTGTTCTTCACAGCCTAGAAGTATAGGGGCTCACGTTAATATATACTGGCAGAGGCCATGTCTAGTCAAAGTTTATACTGGTTTAGGCAGTACAAATTAGAAGTAGTTTTGAGGATAAGGGTTTTAATAACCCCAGGGAAGAAAAGTCATGTAAAGAGAACCACCTAGGACCATCCTTACAAGCCATGATATGATTAACATGACAGATGAAAGCTCAAAGTTTCATACTATTTTTTGCCTTTCCTTGTCAGCAAATTAGAACATAAATTTAGTAGCTGTAACAATTAATTAATTGCACTGCATTCACCTTTTTTTTTTTTTTGTATTTTTCTGAAGCTGGAAACGGGGAGAGACAGTCAGACAGACTCCCGCATGCGCCCGACCGGGATCCACCTGGCACGCCCACCAGGGGCGACACTCTGCCCACCAGGGGGCGATGCTCTGCCCCTCCAGGGCGTCGCTCTGCTGTGACCAGAGTCACTCTAGCGCCTGGAGTAGAGGCCAAGGAGCCATCCTCAGCGCCTGGGCCATCTTTGCTCCAATGGAGCCTTGGCTGCGAGAGGGGAAGAGAGAGACAGAGAGGAAGGAGGGGGTGGGAAGTGGAGAAGCAAATGGGTGCTTCTCCTATGTGCCCTGGCCGGGAATCGAACCCGGGTCCTCCGCACGCCAGGCCGACACTCTACTGCTGAGCCAACCGGCCAGAGCTGCATTCACCTTTATAGGCTCAGAGCAAAAACCTTATGACCCCAATATTCAAATTAATGGGAATAAATTCCGAGAGTGAACTTGTGATCTGCTCTAAGCATGAGCTACATTCTGCTGGTATACCTAAGGAGTACCTAGTTCCTTTAGAAGAGGGACTAGGGGTCAAATCCGAGGACATTGAAAATTTGCAAAACTTTCATCAGCAAGCATTCTCTTCTTATTTCTTAGAGGGGAAAAAAGACAAAGGAGGACAGAAGAGAGTGTAAAGAACACGTTTTATATCTGTATGATATGGGTAGGGGACACTTTAGCAGCAACAGCACCACTGGCCCAGAAAACAACATGACTAGAACAAACAGAAATCAGTAGCAGGTGAACAGAATGTGTCTGTACATGGCATGGGCCAGAAGATGTCTGATGGACAGCAACTGAAATTCATCTTTACATCTTCTCCAAGCCAACAAACTAACTATATTAAAGAGATCAGGATGATCTGTTACTGCATTAACAGATTGGGATAAAAAGATCAATTTAGGTTAAATGGTAGACTGGAATAATTTTCTCTTTTCAGTTACTCAAAGACTAATAGTATTTCAAATGGAAGACCAATATTCATTTACTCATTTATTCATTCATTCATCCTATCAATATTGTCTGAGCACCTATTATTTGCCAGGCACTATAATTGTCAGTAGAATCATAAAGATGCCAAAAGATATAATATAATCCATGTCCTCTACTACAGGAGTTGGGAACCTATGGCTCGTGGCCAGATGTGGCTCTTTTAATGGCTGCATCTGGCTTGAAGACAAATCTTTAATAAAAAAAATAATGTTAAAAATACAAAACGTTCTCATGTATTACAATCCATTCATTTCCTACCGCTCATGTTCATGGTTGCGGGTGGCTGGAGCCAATCACAGCTGTCCTCTGGGACAACACCAAATTTTTATTGGATAATGCTTAATGTACACGGGTCATTGTGAGGTCAGGAAGTAAACTTCCCTCCTTTTAATCAAGTAGTCAGCTAGCTAATTGCAGAAACCCTTTTGACAAAGAATATGGCTAAAAGTAAAAAGATAAGGAGTATCGTATTTTTCAGCAGGAATGGACAGAGGAATTAGCCTTTGCAGAAAAAGCAGGTTCTGCAGTGTGTCTAATATGCAATGATAAAATTGCATTGATGAAATGGTCAAATATAAAGCAGCACTTCGACACATGCCATACTACATTTACATCAAAATATCCAGCGGGGGACAGCAGGAAGAAAGCATGTCAAGAGCTACTGTGCAGAGTGCAAGCTAGTCAGCAGCAACTCCATGCTTGGACCCAACAAGGTGACTGGAATTCGGCTAGCTTTGCTGGTGCTTTAGCAATTGTGAGGAACAGAAAGCCATTCATGGATGGGGAGTATGCCAAAACATTCATGCTTGATGTTGCCAATGAACTTTTTGACGACTTTTTGGATAAAGACAAGATAATCAAATGAGTAAAAGGCATGCCTCTGTCTGCAAGAACTGTTCACAGTTGTACCATCATGATGGCAAATCAAATTGAGGCAACACAAGTGAAGGACATAAATGCAGCACCATTCTTTTCTCTCGCTTTGAATGAGTCAACAGACGTAAGCCATTTATCCCAGTTTACGGTGATTGCAAGGTATGCTGTCGGTGACACACTACATGAGGAAAGTCTTGCTGTTTTGCCTATGAAAGAGACAACAAGATGGGAGGATTTATTCAAATCTTTCACTGAGTTCGCTAAAAAAAAAATCTACTGATGGACAAACTTATTTCGATGTGTACTGATGGTGCTCCATGCATGGTGGTGAAAAACAGGATTCGTAGCACTTTTTCATGAACATGAAAAGAGGCCCATCCTAAGTTTTCACTGCATCCTACATCAAGAGGCACTTGTGCTTCAGATGTGTGGCAAGCAGCTTGGTGAGGTGATTTCTTTGGTCATTCAGGTGGTCAACTTAATTGTTGCCCCAGCTTTAAATGATCGCCAGTTTAAAACACTGCTGGATGAAGTTGGGAATAATTATCCTGGTCTGCTTCTGCACAGCAATGTGCGTTGATTGACAAGAGGGAAGGTGCTCAGATGTTTCGTGGCTTGTCTGAGCAAAATCCAGACTTTTCTTGAAATGAAAAACGTCGAGCATCCTGAGTTAGCTAACACTGAGTTGCTCCTGAAGTTCTACTATCTCATTGACATGAGTGAACATCTCAACCAGCTCAATGTGAAAATGCAAGGTGTTGGAAGTACAGTCTTATCTCTTCAACAAGCAGTGTTTGCATTTGAAAACAAGCTGGAACTCTTCATCGCAGTCATTGAAACAGGTCGTTTATTACACTTTGAAAAACTGGGAGAGTTTAAAGATGCATGCACAGCAAGTGACCCTGCTCAACATCTTGATCTCCAGCAGCTAGCAGGCTTCATATCTAATCTCCTGCCGTCATTCAAAGCACACTTTGGAGAATTTCATGAACACACTCGTCTTTTTAAGTTCATCACCCATCTACTCACTCGAGTGTGCCGTGGACAGCGCCAACCTGAGTTACATCCCTGGTGTCTCCATCAGAGATGTTGAGCTACAAGCTGCTGACCTGAAGGCCTCAGACACGTGGGTGAATAAGTTCAAGTCACTGAATGAAGATTTGGAAAGACTTGCATGACAGCAAGCAGAGTTGGCAAGCAAACACAAGTGGAGAGAAATGAAAAAACTTTAACCTGCAGACCAGCTGATTGTCAAAGCTTGGAACACACTTCCCATCACATACCACACACTACAGTGTGTGAGTATTGCTGTACTGACAATGTTTGGCTCTACGTATGCATGTGAGCAGTCTTTCTCACATCTAAAGAACGTTAAGACCAACCTACAATCACGTTTAACGGATGGAAGTCTCAACGCCTCAATGAAGCTTAACCTCACCACATATCAACCAGACTACAAAGCCATCAGCAAAACCATGCAGCACCAGAAGTCACATTAATGGTAAGAAGTACTTTATTCATCATTGGTTAGCAACAGCATAACAACGTTATTAAAAAGAATTCAGAGACTCATTGTACTTTAAAAGTGTTGGACTTACATAAATTGCACACATTTACTTGTATTTAGTGTTAAACATATTGTATGGCTCTTACAGAATTACATTTTAAAATATGTGGTGTTCATGGCTCTCTCAGCCAAAAAGGTTCCCAATCCCTGCTCTAGTAAGTTAGCCTTATAGAGGATACTAATATAAAAACACATAAGTGAAATACAGTCTCAGGGAAATGGTATTACAAAAAGACAACAGTGCTGAGCAAGGAATGAAGTAATTATTAATAATTGGCTAGTAATAGTATTTGCATAGATTTTTTATAGGAGGCTGCCTTTGTGTCTAAAAGAGCAACTGTAGGAAAATATAAAACAAAACAAGAGCCTGACCAAGCTGTGGTGCAGTGGATAGAGCATGGGCCTGGGACAAGAAGACCCAGGTTGAAACCCTGAAGTTGCCAGCATGGGCTCACCAGCTTGAGCGTGGGTCAGTGGCTTGAGCTTAGGATCATAAACATGACACTATGGTTGCTGGCTTAAGCCCACAGGTCACTGGCTTGAAAACCAAAGTCACTGTCTTGAGCAAGGGGTCATTGGCTCTGCAGTATCCCCCTGCCTCAAGACACATATAAGAAAGCAATCAATGAACTAACATGTAGCAACAAAGAATTGATGCTTCTCATCTCTTTCCCTTACTGTTCCTATCTATCTATCTTTCTGTCTCTCACTAAAACAAAACAAAATAAACATACAAAAAAAACCCCAAGAAACTGAGTCTAAAAAAGCTTCCATTTATCCCAAATCTAATTTCCTGTAATCTTTTTAAAATTTGAATTCTCAAGCTATTCTTATATATTCTTATATATTTTTTAACTCCCCTAAGCTCTGAAGCACAAGAATTACAATGTTTACATGACTTATACATGTATGTGTGTGTGTGTGTGTGTGTGTAGTTCCTTAGACACACCAAAAAATAATTTGGTTCCTCTCTGAATAAACAAATGTAATTTCATATCAACTTAGATTCCACTTTTCCCTAGATATTGTATACTTTTATGATGCTGGGACATTACTTTCTAGTTATTATGTGATAATATTTTGGCTTTCCAAACATAACAATAAGTCTTGAATCTAAGATCCATACTTTCAGTCCCTTTTTCAGGTTATCCAAAAGTTAGTTCAGTTCCATGTTCATTGCAGGGAACTAATGATCAAATGAATATTAAGTGAATAAGTGAATTATAAATATAGTACATTAATAAACAAAGAAAAGCATGGAGAGGAAAGCAAGGGAAAGAGACCTGGGAAAGCTTTTTTCTGAACAGTTGGAAGAATGACAAAAAAAAAATTACCCTCAACACTTTGAATTTATCCTTCAGGAAAACCAGCCTTGAAAATTTTTCTCCCTACATATTATGTGCTATGCCTTCAGTTAAGCAGAGCAGTCACGAAGAATTCCTCACATGCAAATCAAGAATATTTCCCCTTTAAACATTTTAGATATCATCTGCCTTCAACATAACTATAGTAAAAAAAACTGCCATAGACATATCCAAATAGCATTATATGTATATTACCAAAAATGCCCCAAAGAGAACCAATAAAAACATACCAATTACTATAGAGCACTATATATAAATTATATTCTAGGAAAAATATTTATAACACACATCAAAAAGGTTTAGTTTCTCTAATTTATAAAGAGCTCCCAAAATTGAATACAACATAAAACACTAACACCCTAGTATATATTAGAAGCCTTTCCCTTTCTTTGTCCTATATTTCTTAGCTTTGTCTATTGAGAGGACCTAGAAGCAGTGATACCAAGTAACAAAGAGAACAAAGATCTTCCAGATTTTGGTTTCTAAATGCCATTCTGTACTAATGATACCAAAGATCTATGGAGAAAATATTTATTCTGAGATATCATAGATAAAATATAAAGTATCTTGTAACACTATCTTGTGAAAGAAAGAAAGTAAATACTCACTCATGAGAAGAAAGCAGTGAAGTCTACAGGTTCTCCAAATCTTTGACCTCAAACCCTCGGGTGCCTAGACAGATGCAAGTTTAGCTCCCTTGTGAAGAGTACTGGCTTCTCCTGCAGGACACTCCATAGTCCAAGGTGGAAGCTTGGAGATAAAAAACCAAAGTGAACTCTGTTCTAGCCGCACTAGATCCAGTTTGTATTTACCTCCCTCATTTCTAATACATTGACCCTTCCTGATGGTCTTCCCAGTGAGATGCAGAGTCCAGCTTTGACACAGAAACAAGAGTCACAAGACTATGTAATCTTCTTCCACAATTGTATCAGGTGATATCCTGATAATAAATCCTTTGTGATTCTCTATTTAAACCCCAATTGATACAAATACATAAATTTTCAAGAATGAATGAATAAACAAATGAATGAAAAGAGATAGTTCTATGATTTATTGAAAATCTCAAAGTATATGCTTACATGATACTTAATTGTTTATTAATTAATTATGACAAATCCTTAAACAGCTTTGCAGTGAAGAAGACTGACAGAAACAGTGTTAACCCAGTAATAAAATTAAATATTACCAGTAATGGAAAAAAACTGACATCACATTATTTCTGATATAATATTATGAGATAGATACAGCATCATTTTTGGGAGAATCCTATTGAAAATGAGAAAATGTCACACAAAGCCAAGTTAAAGAACACTTCACAAATAACTGCCTTGTAACAGCCAAATGTTAAGATCATGGAAGATACAAAAAGACTGAGGAACTGCCCAGCGTCAATGAGGCTGAAATGACTTGGCAATCAAATATCATCAATACATGACACTGTGTAAACAACAGAAAAAAATTTAATAGAATCTGAGGATTAAATGATTATAATAAAATTACATTAATTTCCTGATTTTGTTTTATGATCAAATAGGTAAATGGCTTTGTTTTTTTCAAAAATGCACACTTGACAGTTACCACATATTTAATTTTATTCCCAAATGGTTCACCATCTATAACAATATTTGTTTGTATATATTTACACATATATTAGATTGATCAATAATATTTACACACACCTAAGGGAGAAGAGAGGAGGAGAATGGGAATGAAAAGGCAACTATACTAAAATGTTAACAATTTTAAAATGCGGATGAAAGATACACAGAAACTATTTTTCACACTGTTTTTGCAACTTTTCTGTAAATCTGAAATTATTTCAAAATAAAAGCAAAAAGTATATATATGTAATAGAGGAAGGTTAAGAATAGATACTACACAGAAAAAAAGATAATTATCTCTTACTTCCAAATATTCATTCCTCACTCATATTAAGAAAACTGGATATATAACACCTCACCTCTCAGATGCATAAGAATAAAAGATAGTGCTGATCAGCGTGTTGGTGAAGCTGCAGGGCAGTAGGCTAAGCCCTGCCTCCAGTATGTGCCTCTGGCCCCTCTCTCCACTTGGCTCCAGACCTTGGCTGCTGACCTGTGTGAACAGCATCAGGGCTTTCGTGTGCCCTCTGGCCATCTATCAGTTTGGGCAATGGGTAATAGTACCAAGACATAACTGAAAGGGATGAGAATATGGTCTGACTATATAACCCCCAAGGCTTCCTCTCTGAGAGTTTGTTTCTGGCTGGCTGCCTCCTGGACCAAAGATCATGACCTCTTAAGGTGGTGCTTTCTACATACCTTCTCTGTCTTTAGTACCAGTAAGTACCTTTCAGGTCTAGTTGTGGTGACCTTACCCCACTACTAGCCCAGGGATATTATAGCATGCCTTGAGGTTTCTCTCTATCCTACTCATATTTATTCAATTCTCTTCAAATTACCCAATTGATCCATCTAGTTCCTACAGGGTTCCTAAGGAGACATTGACACCCTCAAGAATTTCTAGTTGTAGTAAAACTAAATAACTTTACTTGAGGGAAATTAAATAATGTCTATCAAAATTATAAATATATAATAACATTGGCCCAATACTTTCAAATCTAGATATTCATTATACACACATATACACACATGCCGTCACATTGCAAAAAGGCATTGTAAGATGGTAATTGTAGCTCAATCCAAGAAAAATCATCCATTCAAAGCAGGGCTCTGTCTGGTAGCAGGCATTGAATGGGGTGGGAAAATAGGACAGTTATGAGAGTAGAGCAGTAATAAGAGGGTCAGATTTTCACTGTGGGAGGAGGCTGGCATAGGAAGGTAGTGTGGCAGAATCCCAGAGTAGAGCTGAGTGACGTTCAGGCTGCATTAACCTGTCTGGGAATTGGAGCATGGGCTTCGTCAAAGTGGGGAAGTAGTCCCTCACAGACCCTTGGGTCCAACAGGCACGCCCTCTAATGGCAGTGCAACCACAATGCAAGACCCGACTGCTTTCTGCTGTGAATGTCTTAGAGAGAAAGCACGTTATAAGTTTTGGTTGGTTGATCAAAGAATAACCAGACAAACAAGAAAAATTGCAGAGGGACTGAGTCCAACGGTAGGATGAATCCATAATTTCAGCTAAAGGATTGTTAGGAGACAAAATCACATGAAATGTGTCTGCAGATGAAAACAGTTGTGAGCTACACCATGCAGAATGGTGAGGATTCAGATATGGGAGCAGCAGCAGGCCATTATCCAGCTCCCAAAAGTAGTAGGCTTATTATTGCTAACTATAGTCATAAAAAGGGTTAGTCTATGTGGTAAATAACTCATATTTTTTGAAATGTCCCTTCCTTGAATTTCTTTTGCATACTTTTATTTTTCTACCTCTCGGGTACCATCAAGGACCTAGCTGGCCAGAAAAAGTGAAGGAGTAAAATTAATTATTCTTACAGCAGGAAACAAAATAAAAGTTTGCCGTTATGATAAAAACTAGGCCTAGTTAGTGAAAGCTATACAACAAATAGATGCTCTACATAAAGAAACATTTTTCCCTCTGAGTTCTTTCTGTAAACAATTCTAAAATTCATTAAAGATTGCTTTTATGTCACGTTTTCCAAATCTTGAGGGGCTATACATGAATATACCTAGGAGATATATGATTTAAAGTCATTAGTATTTTATAAATGGCCAAAAAATTAAATGATTTTTCAAATAAAATACTAAATCTAGGAAGATGACTAAAATGAGAACTTAATGCCCTGGAAGATAAATTACATGCAAAGTCATGGACATAGCCGCACCCAGCTGACCCCTACAATCTGCAACTGCCTTTATTATAATTTCTTGCTCCAGTTTCAAAGACAACAGTTTACAAAAATATGAATCCAATTCTATACTTGGTTTTAACACTTTAAATGAAGAGATACGGGCCTTTTCATCCACAAACACCCCCTTTTTCACATATAAACACCATTTGCTAGTTTGCAAACAATTTTTTTGTTGTTGAAAACATTTCTTTTTACCTAGGATTCTGGAACCTATCAAAAAAGTAAAAAAGCAAAAGGAAAAAGAAAAGCAAGAAGGTCTCAGGGGAACTGTACTCAAAGCAGAGGTGCTAAAAATACCCTTGGTGTCTTATCTCACTTTGCCCGCTCCCTTTGGTTTAAAGATACATCTACAAAACTGCTGCCTGAAAGGATGGAGCAGTTCACAATCTAGCCAGGCTTCAGTACAAACTGCATTTTGATCTGTGAGTGCCACCTTTTTTTTTTTTTTTTAATTTTATAGGCTTATTTTCCTCATGACAGTTTCATTGCATTTGTTGGGTTGTAAACCATGTAAAGCTCAGCAATAAAATGACTGCAATCTGTACGAGTAATAGCAAGCATGTCTCATAAACAAGATAAGTTGTGCCTTGCCAATATTGCTACACTTCATAAATATGAACTCAAGTCTGTTTTGTGTTTTCTAGATCAGTAGCATAGTTTTATTTTAATTAAACACAACATATAAAATATTCATTTATGAAACAAACATCATTGTTTTTAAAAAAGATTATATTAAATTGAATTATGCGCTCTTGCCATAAAGCCGTGCACAAAAGAACCACTCTGAATTTTAAGTGGATTGATACAGTTCATGTGTCCATCAATTAAGAACTATATTAGGAACACAGTAATGCAACAATGAATAAATGAGCTATTTATATTTCCTGATAATGTAAGTGCTTAGATGAACCCATTCCAATTTCTAAACACTAGGCATTTCGGCTGTGCTAGTAATTAAGAAACTCTAATATCTACAGAGGCAAGGTAGATGCCAGAGCCAATTCATACAGCAGATTTCAGCATTTTGCTCTATCAGTGACAAAATTTGTTGTCACATTTTATTAGATCAGATCCAGATAACTTTGATAAACCAAATGAAGAGCCATTCAAGGTGATTTCTATTCAAAACCTTACTACATAAAGGAAAAAGCACAGAACTGGAAATGAAGAGAACTGGGTTTTGATTTTTGCTCCGATATTGACTAGCTTATGAATCAGTTGCCTCCTTGCCATCAAAGGGAACCACGTTAAATTAATCTCTTTCAGATGTCATCATTATCTCCCAAACAGGTAGATACAAGTTGTGTACCTAAACTGGGAGGTCTTTAAAGAAGAAGAGTTTAAAATTACAAATACAAAAATAGATATAAAAGTTAAAATTTCCTTTGGCAGAAAAAAGAATAGCAGGAAATAAGTAGTCTTTTGAGATTTCTCTAGGTAAATTACCCAAAACACTTACAAAGAAATGCTCTCGGTTTATAACCTTGCTTCTCTCACCACTACTCGCACACATACGCTACAAAGCCCTGCACTTCCAGGGCCAAGGAAAGTGGGACCCTAAAGCTACAGCCTGATTAACTTAACAGTAAACCTGCCACTGCTCCCAAATGACCAGAAATCCTTTCTAAGCCACATTCTATGAGTTAGTCAGAAAAACTTTACCCAAATTGTACCTTTAGCATTCTCCTAACTGCTTCATGAAGTTCAACCTAACCCTTTAACCCACAGTACTTACAATCTACCCCAAACACCATATCATTTACAGACATCACAAACTGTCCTAGAATGTCCACCGTTATTTCAAACGCCATCTTCCCAGTGAGAAGAACCTGAAGGCATATGTTTTCTTGTTATGCTCCACTGTAACAAGGGTCATCTTTATAACTAAGTAGATTGTCTTAAAAAACTAGTTGATAAATTTCTCAACTAAAAGAAAATCTCTTATCTACTAATGATACAAAATATTTTAACTTAAACATTATCTTCCCGACCCATACCTTTCAGGCACATTTCAGCTTTGCATTTCTATTAAGACTATAAATGCAAAGTGTTATCTTGGATTCAAGTAATAGAAAATTGAAACTTTGGAAGGGAACCAATAATATTTTGCCTTATTGTACTACAATGGATTTAGTCACTTTTAGGTACTGAAGAAATACTGTCTTTAGAATACATCACCTTGAGAATAGCTATTTTAAACATTCAGACTCAACCTTGTTATAAATCCAATTTACACATAAAACAATTAAATCACTCTTCTTGTGAAAATGTGAAACTTTGCCAAATCTTAAGCATTCAACTTGGGTTAATACATTATTGTATGGGGAAAGTGGCAAGACTCAGGGGAAAAGAAGAGAGACATATAAAAAAAAATCAAGCTTTCTTCCCAAACTATCACACATTTCACCTCTCTGCTTAAAAAAGGCATTCTCAATGCTTGAAACAAAGTATTATCAATGTTTTTGAAGAAAATGATTTTCTTACTTTTTAAAAATTCATTTGATAGGGTTGTGGATGAAGAAAATTTGTTTTAAAATTACAAATAAACACAGTTTCTACCTATAAAGGA
This sequence comes from Saccopteryx bilineata, assembly GCF_036850765.1. Classification (NCBI taxonomy): domain Eukaryota; kingdom Metazoa; phylum Chordata; class Mammalia; order Chiroptera; family Emballonuridae; genus Saccopteryx; species Saccopteryx bilineata. The sequence goes on along the minus strand of NC_089494.1, from coordinate 91,932,988 downwards.
CCACCATAATTGACCTTCAGTTCACTTGCCAACATGCACCCTCTTGCTTTGGTGTTAGAGAAAGGGCCTTTAAGACATCAACTGAAAGCTGATGGTAAAATAAAGATATTAAAAATATTTCCAGATTTGGCTCAAGTAGAAAATGAGCATGTAAAAAAGAAGAAAAAGAGACAAGGGAGTGGGATAGAGAAAGATCACATCACATGACAGAAAGTGAATGCTCAGTAAGATAATGTAGATAAGTTGGAAATTTTTGGTGACAGGAACACCCAAGAGGATCTTTAATATTATGGTTGTTTATACTAACAGTCTTAATTATTTGCTTTATAGTGGCTATGATGTTATTTCCTCTGCCCCTACCACTCCTGTCCTTCATTGTACCTACCCACCAAACCTACAGTAAAATTTACCACATATATAAATATCTTGTTTAAATGTTCCTTTGGAATGACCAAGGAGAAGAGTAAACATTTCACATCTTAATTGGTATGGAGAAAAGAGCAAGCTACTGGAAGTTAGAAGCAAGTAAGAAAGAAAGTTTAGCTGGAAAAAAATTCAAAATAGATTTTGTTGAAAAAGTACACATGAATTAGAATTTTAGAATCTTTTTTATTAACATTTATTTATTGATTTTATAAATAGAGAAGGGGAAAGAGAGAGAGAGAGAGAGAGAGAGAGAGAAGAGAGAGAGAGAGAGGAATGTTCATCTGTTCCTGTGTGTGCCCTGACTGCAGATCGAACAGCAACCTCTACACTTTGGGAGGATGCTCTAACCAACCAAGCTATCTGGCCAGGGCTAGAATTTTAAAATCTTGAGCAAGGCATTGTATCTTAGTCTTTTTTCTTTTTAGTATGTGTGTAAGCATGTGAGAGAGAGAGAGACAGACAGACAGGGATAGACAGAAAGAGAGAGAGAGAGAGAGATGAGAAGCATCAACTGGTAGTTGTGGCATGTTTTAATTGTTCATTGATTGCTTTCTCATATATGACTTGACCAGAAGCCTTCAACTGAGCAAGTTAGCAACCTTGGGCTTCAAGATAGTGGCCTTTGGGCTAAAACCAGTGACTCTGTACTCAAGCTGGTGAGGCACACTTAAGCTGGATGAGCCTGCACTCACGCTGATAAATGGAGGCAGATTTAATGACAGGTGCACCAGGCATGTGCCCTGGGCCCTGACTTCTGAAGGACCCTGCAAAACCCCAACTTTACACTTTTTTCTAAAGACGGGGGGCCCTTCACTGGGTCCTTAGGCATCCAATATTTTCTTCTGTGCTCGGGGCCTCACCGAGCTTAATCTACTTCTGCTGATAAACTCAAGGTTTCAGAGTCCTCAGAGTCCCAGGTTAACACTCTGTTCACTGTGCCCCAACCTGGTCAGGCTATATCTAAATCTTAAAGAGAGTTTGGCAGGTTGTATTCTCCAACGAATGCACCAATATATCCTGTCTCATATGCTATTCTTAAAAGGTGACATGACATTTCTCCATTGAGAAGCACACATCTTTGTTCCCACTCTTTGAATATGAACCAAACTTAATAAAAAAATTCCTAACAAGTAGCATGTGGCAGAAATAATCAAGGTGACTCCCAACACTAGGTAATAAAAGGCAATGTAGTTTCTGCTTGGCTTTTTTCCTTTCAGGACATTTATCATTAGAATCCTGCTACCATGGTAAGTGGAAGCCTAGACCACATGGAAAGATGACGGATAGATGTTCCAACTATTAGCAGCAAGTTAACACTCAATTTACAGCCAGGATGAACCACCAGCCATATGTGTGAGCAAGCCTTTAGATAATTCCAGACCCCAGCCTTTGAGTTCAACTAAAATCTTGACATGGCAGAACAAAGAAAAGAGTTCCCCAATGTTCCCTGTTCATATTCTTGATCAACAGAATCCAGTCATAATAAATGTTTGGTTTCCACCACTAAGATGTGAAGTCATGTTTTACACAGCCATAATACTTTGATTTGGGTGCCATTATAAGTTATTCTCTCTGGTCAATCCAAGCCTACTGACTAACTCTTCTTCATCACCATGAAGAAAAGAGGAAAAATGGAGGTGAATGGAACTGTAATATATATAATATTGGGTATTAAAGAAATGTTAACATTGAATCTTGAAATGTAATATTAATGATGATAACAAAAGGCCCCAGCTGGTTGGCTCAGAGGTAGAGCATCACCTGGTTTGTGGAAGTCCTGGGTTCTATTCCCAATCAGGGTACACAGTAGAAGTAATCATCTGCTTCTCTACCCTTCTTCCTCCCTTTTCTCTCTCTTTCTCTCTCTCTCCCTTCTCCTCCTGCAGCCAAGGCACAAATGATCAAGTTGGCACCAGGCTCTGAGGATGGCTCCATGTCTTTACTCCAGGAACTAAAATAGTTCAGTTGCTGAGCAATGGCACAGTGGCCCCAGATGGGCCAAGCATCAGCCTCAGATGGGGGTTGCCCGGTGGATCCCAGTCTAGGCAGTAGAGGGAGTCATCTTTCCACCTACCTGCTTCTCACTTGATAGAAAAAAATGATAACAACAAATGAAAGCTGGAGGCAGTGTAAACAGTGCAGAGTGGGTGAATAGGTGGGAAGGAAGCTACAATTCTGTTTGTTCATTTAATTAACAAATATTCAACTAAGAGACAAAACCAAGAAGTACATTTAATTGTCTTTATCTGATTTCTCTATGAGAAATAGTTTTCCAAGTAGAATCCAAGGGAATATATTGTCTAATTTGATTAACTTAAATATGTAAAGGGTGTGTGTGTGTGTGTGTGTGTGTGTGTGTGGAGAGAGAGAGAGAGAGAGAGAGAGAGAGAGAGACAGAGAATTTTATATCAACCTAATGTATTTGTAAAATATAAAGGAAAAATGATGGGAATAAATTCATAAAAACTATGAAAAGGCTGTAAAAGGTTATAAAAAATCATCATATAATGGACAACACAAAACTTTTCACAGAATAATTTAGTAACAGAGAAAAAATTGTTTAAAGGATATAAACATATATCATTACAAATAGCAACACATATACAAACAAAATTTACCCTTACTCATAAACAAGAAAAAGCAAATAAAGTATGAGAAAAAAGATGAACCTAAGAAAATAATATAGTGATAGGATAGCTCTCTCCTATTATAATGGGGAAAACAAAAAATATGAAAAGATACCTTAAACATTCTTATAACTCTTTGTAAGTAATAAAGCTCTCAGGAATAAATATGAAGGTGAAAATAAGATGTTCATTGAAGCATTTATAAATACACCTGTACTAAGTAGAAAGCGAACAGAGGTAATGGCCAATCCTGTCCTTTTGTGCTGGGGATCATCCTGATTTTGGGGGCCACAGCCTCAAAACTGTTCTTCGTGTGAACTGACTAGAGGCAAGAGTAGAACGATTGGATTAAAAAACCTGGACCCTAAGAGGATAGATATCTCCACAGAAAAAAATTTAATCGATGAAAACATAAAGTCCCTCTAAGAGGGCTTTTCTCTCCTCTCTTCTGGTCCAAAGTTGTTTTATTTTTCAATGATAATATGAATTTGTACCAAAAAGCCCTCCAGTTAAATAACTAAAAGAAAGATTGTTTTCTAAATAAAAAGGAAGTGGGTGGGAAAATCCAAAAAGTTTGCACTCACCCAGATTTGAGGAAATATTTAGCTTGAATAAATCTTTTGTCTTTCAAGAATAAGTAAGTAGAAAAACACCAACCATAAGAGTAGGGGCCTAGAAAAAAATCAACAAACTAGAGAAAATGGAAAGCATTTTTCTTGTAAAATGAACTTTCATATTATAAAAGTATATATTCAATAAAGCAATTTTAGAAAATACAGGTAAACAAAAAAAAGTAAACTTCACCATCTGTCCTACACCAGAAAAATATGTTAGCACTTTGAAGAATGTCAGAAGTCTTGAACAGACTAATTTTTAAAAAAGAGCAAAATTTTATAAAGTATCCACATTGCATTCTTTGAAAGTTTTTAAACAAATAGATATTATTTGATACTAGAAGTAAACAATGTCAAATAATATATAAATAAAGAGATGGCTGAACATTGGAAGATGTCAAAAGCAAATTAAAAGACAAATTAAAAATCTAAGTTTAAAAAAAGAGAGAAAAGTCTTTAGAATGGAATTGCAAGCACTAAAACTAGGAACAAGCACACATAAAATGTTCTCAGAAATACATGGCATCAAGTTGAAAACTTTTATACAATACAAAGACAAAACAAGGCTTCTGGCCAAGATGGAGCAAAGGAGATCAGCTTTACCTTTTCACATGAAATAGCAACAATAACACCAAAAAAAATACACACACACACACACACACACACACACACACATCGTATAATTGTTTGCAAGCCCGTTTACAGTAGCAATGAAGGGAATGCCATGTTTGAGAGATGGGACTCTCAGAGTACCATGACTGCTCATTGTACTGTCCTCAGAACATGTTCAAACAGCATCGCAGAGAGAGGAGCACGTAAGCAGAGTGAGTCCAGCACATCCCCTGGCTTGAGGAGATGGAGCTGAGAGTCCAAGGAAACTAAGACACGTGGAGTTCACAAAAGAGAGTAATGAAGAGGAGAGTGTGTCACGTAGGAAGAATTCCAGAGACCTGTGAAGAGGTTCCTCTAAGTACTCAACAGAGTACTGATCCAGATAAGCACACAAAGAAACTACCAAACTTTCATATGGGGAGATAACCATATGAAATATATAGTTAAAGAAAACAGAACCCAGCCAGGAATTGAGTCTATTACCAGTCAATCTAGAAGAGTTCACAATTTAGCCTGACCAGGCGGTGGCGCACTGGATAGAGCGTCGGACTGGGATACTGGGACACAGAGGACCCAGGTTTGAAACCCCAAGGTGACCAGCTTGAGTGCAAGTTCACCAGCTGGAGTACGGGGTTGCTGGTTTGAGTGTGGGATCATAAACAGCACCCCATGGTCGCTGGCTTGAGCCCAAAGGTCACTGGCTTGAGCAAGGGGTCACTTGCTCTCCTGTAGCCCCCGTGTCCAGGCACATATGAGAAAGTAATCAATGTACAACTAAGGAACTGCAGTGAAGAATTAATGCTTCTCATCTCTCTCCCTTTCTGTCTCTCTGTCCCTATCTGTTCCTCTCTCTGACTCTCTTTCAAAAACAAAAGGAAAGAGAAGTTCATGATTCACCACATACTTGATTTTGTATGCATCAGTGTTTATCTTAATAGCAGGGATTAATCTTAGAATATAACTCTGCTCTGGCTCCACTAAATAATGTTAAAAATAATATTGAAAAAAATAAAAAATTGTTTAAAATAACTATATCTGAGGAAATAGCTCAAGAATATTTACAAATATACAAAAATATAAGGCACCAAGGTATATTCACCATGTCTACCACCAGACAAATAAAATGGCATGTGAATTAGCAGAGAAATACAATACATAATGAATAAAAATATCTGTTGAGGACCCTGACCAGTTGGCTCAGTGATAGAGTGTTGGCCCAGCATGTGGAAGTCCTGGGTTCAATTCCCACCAGGGCACACAGGAGAGGCACCCATTTGCTTCTCCATCCTTCCTCCTCTCCTTTCTCTGTATCTCTTTCTTCCTCTCCAGCAGCCAAAGCTTCACTGGAGCAGGTTGGCCCAGGCACTGAGGATGGCTCCATGGCCTCTGCCTCAGGCACTAGAATGGCTCCAGTTGCAACGGAGCAATGGATTAGATGGGCAGAACATTGCCCCCTATTGGCAATGTTGGGTGGATTCAGTCAGGCGCATGCGGGAGTATGTCTCTCTGCCTCCCACTTCTCACTTCAGAAAGAAAACACACACAAAAATCTATTGAGAACAATTCAGAACTGACACAGATTTTAAATTTAGCAGACAATAATAATTTTAAAAATTTATTAACACTACATTCAATTTGTTTAAAAGTTAAGTAGAGATCTAGAAAACACATACACACACCAAACATGAACTTTTAGAGGTGAAAACTGTGTAATGTAAGATCAAAAATACACTGGATGGGACAAACAGCAGACTAAATATTGCAGAAAGATAGATAAGTGAATTTAAAGATAGAAATAGAAACTATCCAATCTAAAACACAGAAGATACAAGTGAATTTTAAAAAATTAGCAGTACAGCATTGAGCTTCAGGACAACTTCAAATGGTTTAAGAGATGTAGAATCTGAGAATTCAAAGATAAGAGACAAGAAGAAGGCCTGACCAGGCGGTGACATAGTGGATAGATCGTCTGCCTGGGATGCTGAGGACCCAAGGTTTGAAACTCTGGGGTCACTGGCTTGAGCATGGGCTCATCCAGCTTGAGCGTGGGGTCACTGGCTTGAGCATGGGTAAACATGACCTCATGGTCACTGGTTTGAGCCCAAGGTCACTGGCTTGAGGGGTCACTGGCTCAGCTGAAGCCTTCCCAGTCAAGGCACATATGAGAAAGCAATCAATGAACAACTAAGGTGCCACAATGAAGAATTGATGCTTCTTATCTCTCTCTTCCTATCTGTCTGTCCCTATCTGTCCTTCTCTTTCGCTCTTTAAAAAAAATGTAAGAGAGACAGCAAAAATGTTCATTTGTCCCAAATTTCCACATTTGATAAAAATTTTAAATCCACGGACCCAAATAGCTAAAAAATTTAAAAATCCATGGATAAGAAATCTGAAGATAACCACACTTAGGTACATATTACTGAAATAGTTTAAAAACAGTAATAAAAAGAACGTTTTAATTCTTCCTATCCATGAGCACCATATATGCAGGCCTTCACTTATTTGCACCTTCTTTAAATTCTTTCTTCTATGTCTTATAATTTTCTGAGTACAGGTCTTTTACCTCCATAGTTAATTTATTTCTCGGTATTTTTTTATACAAATATAAATGAGATTGTTTTCTTTCTTTCTCTTTCTGATAGTTCATTATTGGTTTATAAAAATGCATCTGATTTCTGAATAGTTATTTTTGTATCTTGCTACTGTATCCTGCTACTGTACTGATTTCATTTATCCGCTGTAGTAGTTTTATGGTGGAATCTTTAGGGTTCTTTATATACAGTATCATGTCATCTGCAAATAATGACAGTTTTACCTCATCCTTATCAATTTGGAAACCTTTTATTTCTTCTGCCTTTTATTTTATTGCTGCAGCTAAGACTTCCAGTACTATGTTGAATAAGAGTGGCAAAAGCAGACATCCCTGTCTTGTTCCTGATCTTAAAGAAAACACTTTGAGCTTTTCCCCATTGAGTATGATGTTGGCTGTGGGTTTGTCAATTATGGCGTTTATTATGTTGGGCTGTGTTCCCTCACCAAGGGCAGTGGAGGATCTTCATTCCACACTGTTCCCACTTTATACTCTGGGAAGAGGCTTATTTGCAGGCTGCCTAGTTGCAACCTAGGCACAGATATATCATTCTATGCTGAGTAGCTCAGTGAGGTCATAAAAATGCTCTTCAGGTTCAGTTGTTCCCAGCTACCCTCAGTTCTCATGTGCTACTGAGAGAACTCAAGATCTCACCAAAGAGCTTGTTGTGCAGTGGGAAAGATGATTGAGCAAAGACTGTCAAATCAACATCCAAGTCAGAGAAAGCCCAAAGGGGGAAATACTGGCCAGCTGGACAGCAGTCAGCATCATTGTGAGCTGAAGTGGGTTGAGCTCAGCCAGGAAGTGGTCCTGGGAGCATTGCCTGAGCCAAAACCAGAGTACATTAGATACAAAACCCTAGCCTGCAGCAGGACTCACTTCCATTAAAACCTACCCCCTCAAATTCATCTCTACAAAAATTCACGTGGAATAGAATTTCTTTTTAATCTCAGAGGTCCCTAGGAACAAAAGTGCTTATACAATTTCCTTCCTCTTGGGCTACATACTTGTTCTTTCATTGGAAAGAGGGTATTTTGCAAAAAGCCTGAAAAATTCCTGACTGGTACTCTGTCTGGAGAAAGTGAAAACAAGAGTGGAAGCTAGAATAAAAAAGTGAGAGGGAAGTCATGTTTAAAATGTTTCTCAGTGCTTTCAACAGTGATAATGTTTTTAGATATAAAAACTGTGGTTCATGGATGGAGATTGTGGCAATTGAAATCAGGGAATAAATTTATTCTGTAAATCAATATAACAAGTATAACAATAGCTGTTATAATGTACTTTGGTAATAAAGTACTTCATCAAGTCTCTCCAACATGTAACATATTTACATTATCACACAATTATCTAAAGAATTAAGTGGGTTTGCCTTAAAAAAGGACTAACAAAGAAATGTTCTTGCCTGAATATCTGTGCAGTAGCATAGCAGTAGGCCACAGACATAAACTGTTAACATTCACAACTGATATTAAAATGACTTATAGTGTACTTAACAATAAAAAATATTATTACTTATTTCCACAATCACAATGAAGCAAGATCAAATAATAATGACAATATACTGTATCTAAGACCAAAGATCAACTAATTCCTCCATTAGATAATATAAAGTGATAAAATTTGTTGGATTAAATTATTTTTCCTTCATTAAATTAATGACTTTCTATTGATGAATGAAAACAGCTTTTTCATTTCCAAACTGTGCAATCATGGTTGAATGCTTAAAATAATAAACCTATAATGTCATTTGGAATTTCCTAGTATCAATTTAAGTCATGCTGATTACAAGGTTTATCAGTGCTCACCACACACTAGGCACTGTAATAAATAAAATTAATACCTTGTAATTTCATAGTTTCTTTAAGATTACAAAGCACAAATACCACATCTCACTATCCTCCTAACAATGCTTTGGCATTATAAAACAGAAATAAACCCCTCACACTGTAATTGTGTGAAGGTTTAAGTTTAAAAGTCTGACTACAAAAGAATACCATTTATGACAGAAATATAAATAGGATCCACAAATTGGCAATTGTTCTAGGTGGTTGACAACTGTGACATATAAACTAACATACACATGACTTTCCTAAAGTTAGTGGTAAAAATGAAATAGCGAAGAATATGAATAAATTAAATAAATAATACTGGGATCCCGTATTAAGCTTTAATGAATCCAAACATAGGTCTTCTCTCCCATAATAAAGCTTATTGCTACTCCATGCACACAATCATTCCATAGTCACAGAGTATGTGACCAAATTACATGCAAGAATGAATGGGACAGATCATACTCACTATAATTATATTTTAACATACTTGAAAGACTGTATTTCAAGACTAATACAAAATAAGGGTTGCAAAATAACTATATTTCAGCAGAAAATGTGTGTATGGTATGATCTAAAAAAGAAACATCTAATAAAGTCTAGATATTTGATTTAAAAATAACCATTCTTTTTATTCCTAGGTTTTAATGTTATTAATGCCTTATTTGGCCTCAATGTATGGTTAAAATGAGACCCCAAGAATAAGTTTTCTTGATTCCAAATCCTTTGACCTTCCCCCTTAGCCACCCTTACCACTCACAGGGTGTATTTAAATCCATTATGAATGTAATGTTCATCTTCAAAGCTATTATGTCTTTATTCAGAGAACCAAGGTTTGATAATGCTTCCTATTTTGTTTCCTATAACTTTCTCAGAGTGCTGAGTATTCTGTTGACTTTTTTTTTCTTGGCAGCAGCAAACCTCTATAAAATGGCATTTAGAAGCCAAAGGTGACATCATGTTTACAAAGTTTACCTTAGAGAACTTATTTCTTCAAAATATGAAAGAATGAAACTTGGATTCGAAATCTTTCTCATCTTTGCATAACCTTCAATGATTTTGAATCATTTTAATCACATTATCTAAATTAACATTTACTAAAATATGACTTTGTGAAGAATTTGAGGGAAAGATTAAAGAAATTGAGGTAATTGCACTCTGTGTAAAAGAGGTTAGAAAACATCTCATTCCTGTCTTTTTAGAAAGAAAAGAGAGTCTATCCTCCTGGATTCTCACTGGAAGAAAAGAATGATATCAATAGGGCAAAGAACGAAGCAGAATAATAGTTTTAGCTTATTTAAAAGTTACATGATAGTAAATGTTACAAACTTTCTAGGTTCATATCTTTACAAGGGACTATTCAAACAGCATTTACAAAGTATTTTCTCTTATGCCAGAGTCTATGCTAGTTATTGTAGTAGAGACTCAGATTTAGCCCTCAACAACTTCATAATTAAACACAAAAAACAAATATGTTAACAAATATCATCACTCCACAGGATAGGATTCCCAGTGGATGCATGTAATATGTGTACATAGTACTGTAGAACACAGCAAGTGTCTGTTAATTCCACTTCAATTAAAAGGATAATCTTCACTGAAGAGCTAACTTTGGATTTTGAAGAAAGATTCACTTCGTAGAATAAAGTCTCACTAAGAGTATTTGGATATAGTTATAAAGGTTTGTGATTCAAGAGATAAAAGGGCGTCATACAGTCATGTAATTGAGCAACCACAGAGTTTTATATAATGTTGTTGTTATTGTTATTGTTATTGCTTTCCTTTGGGAATTGAGGAGAAAAAAAACAAACAAACTAACTCAGATTTTATTCTTAGCTTGAAGCTACCTCACATGTCCTTTTCAGAATTTGTGCTTTTATTTACTTTTTAAATAAGAACTGAAAAATGCTACCCCGTAGTCTATATAAATTAGTTATTACTTCTTCTGTAGTGACTACTTAATTCTGTTCAAAACAGAAGCTTATTGCATTTAAAAATTAATAATGTTTCCAATAACACACACAAAGTTTAAATCACAAAAAATAAATCTGTTGGAGTTTCTCTAATGAAAAAGCCAATGTTCTAAAGATAACTTAAAAAATAAATCTATCAACACTTTTTGATGTGCCCATTACAAAATATCTGTTGACAGTGAACTGATGTCAGCAAATGTTATCACACTAGAAAAGTTAGTGGTTCTACTTTTTTATTTAATAATGTTTCTGTTAGGTGCAGTTATCATTTTTTCATTCAACATTTATTTATTATCAGGCACTGAGCCAAGATATTTGTAAATGGTTTTATTTTAACATTTACCACTTTGATGGTTTGGTTAAGTTTATATTTTCTGGTTAATAAGAGATGTAAGCATGACCAACTATATAAATGTCTACATAAAATACAATTTTTTATCTTTAATTTTAAGTTGAACTGAGTATATCTAAATAACCCAATTTATTTCTATATAATTATTTTGAAAGAATCATTCCTATTTAAAATATGTTGTATTCTTTTATATACTAGGATAGAGTCAGATTCTTTCAGTTTAATTTATGCGTGGATAAAATATTGGGAGAAAAATGATCATTCAGCTCATAGTTTCTGTTACTCTGAACCCATATTCTATGCATCTTTTACCGAATAAAGGTGAACTCTGAGCAAACCTACACATTCTAAATTATTGAGTTACTAACTAAACCTACAGTGAAAGCCACTCAAATAATATCCTGACTAGAAAATTATATACAGTACTTTAATATAATGTAATATAATAATATAATATAATGTAATCAGGTTTAAAAAATCTTTTGTGTTTATTTATACCTCACGGAGCAATAACATTCAAACTTAAATTCAAGTGTCCTTAGTGCTTAGCACATTGCCTTGCTCTTACTGGACACTCAATAAATATTTGTTGAGTGAATTAAAAGCCAGTTCAGGTGGATCAACCCTGCATTGCCTCCTGTGGTAGAAGAGTCTGTTTTGCAAGCTAGTACGAAAATCAATAGTAAAATAATTACTTTAGGATTTTGATAAATTTGAAAATAAACTTTAAAAGTCTAAATTAGGTTTTGTGTTAGTTTCTCATCTAAGTAATAATACCTTATTTCTAAAATGAACCTACAAAAGCATTTTTTTTCTCTGAAGGAGTTAAGTATTCTTTAGACACCAAACAGCAGAGTTTAATGCATGGTAATAGAATAAATGTGTGTTCCCAGTAATACCTACAATTTCATCTCTCCTATTACAAATGTTCATCCAACATGAGTATATTTTAAGCTGGTCAAAATCAACACCTCTATTAAAAACAGTACTTTTCTCTAGTCAATATTTTTTCTCATTCAAACATTTACTTTCAGCAATCCTAAAACTCCAGAGATCTAAATATAGGCAACCTCAACTTGAAAAATTTCACAGCTAAAACTAACATATACTCTTTTCCAATCTGTGCACCAGCTGTGGATTAAAATGTGCTGAAAAGCAGAACATTTTGTCTCTTTTCAACGATCAAATAGTCTCTTGCGGCATATTCAACTCTCCATTAATGAGGGGAGGAGGCTGTGGTAGGAGGGAGAAAGAATCTGAGTAATTTTGTTTTGAAGTATCCAGAGGTAATGAAATCCACTTAATTCATAGTTGTCAACTGGTTCTTTAAACAGAAACCTGTGTGACTATTAAATAGAGGCAGGGAGAACAGTGGTGAGTTAGGATCTTGGAAGGGGAGTATGTTTCTAACTTTTCCAAATTACTTTTAGATTTTCTTCCTGTTTATTTTCTGGCAAACATTAAAAATATCTGTCCAAATAAGGCTGTATTTGCAGAGACTGTAGAAATTTCTTGTAAGTGCAGAGCTCCAAGGGAAAATGACAGTTTTATTACAGGGGCAAGGATTAGGCTAAAGAGTTTTATTTAATTAAGTCTCTTGAAAAATGCAAATGCATTTTTATATTAATATTGTATTTACCCATATAAATTCTTCTAATATCTGTGGCATAAAATTGCTCAGCCTTTTTCTAGAATTTCATAGCTCACAAATTCTTTGTTTATTTATTCATTGTAAATGGCCTCAAAACTGTACAGGAGTTATCTAGCACAGAATGTCTTACTTAAAAAGATTGAATGCTAATCCGACCTGCTTAATAGATCAATGAAGCATAGTGTTACTGTAAATTTATGCTGAATAATTTCCTAGTATTTTGCAGAATAGTCATATTTTAATAGAGACTTTTGTCTAGTGGCAGAACTATTTGTTTTAGTTATTTAGTTCCCCAAGGTATAAATTCTGTTGTCTTCTAACCACATGGCAAAACAGAATAGTTGTAATTCTAATCAGTTTGTATTATTTCATTTTAATGAGCTATAAAAGCCTTCATAAGTTTATAAAGACAAAGTGCATGTATGTTAATTAAATTTCTAAATTTGGAATAATTATTCACTGTCAGTCAAAATGAAAATCTAATACTAAATTAAAATATATAGGAAAAATATTTGTATGTATGTGTATAGGTATATCATTACATTAAAATACATAGGTACTTTATATATAGATATTGTCTTAATGAAAAAAATTAAAAATGTACAGTTTAACATACCTACATTTAAAATGTACAATTTAAAAAGTAGAATTATGAAAAATCAAGGCAATTTAAGTGATATCTTTCTTATATTTAAATAGGATTTTATATATATATATATATATATTTTTTTTTTTTGTATTTTTCCGAATCCAGAAACCAGAGGCAGTCAGACTCCCACATGCGCCCGACCAGGATCCACCCAGGGGGCAATGCTCTGCCCATCCGGGGTGTCGCTCTGTTGCGACCAGAGCCACTCTAGCACCTGAGGCAGAGGCCACAGAGCCATCCTCAGTGCCCGGGCCAACTTTGCTCCAATGGAGCCTCAGCTGTGGGAGGGGAAGAGAGAGACAGAGAGGAAGGAGAGGGGGAGATGGGCGCTTCTCCTGCGTGTGCCCTGGCTGGGAATCGAACCTGGGACTCCTGCACGCCAGGCCGACGCTCTACTACTGAGCCAACCGGCCAGGGCCTGGATTTTATATATTTTAAAACCACATTTATTATTTCATTGTGAACTTTACAATTTACCCTTTGAGATACAAAAAGACAGATACTATTACTCTTAATTTCTAGATCAGGAGACAGAAATGAACTGAACTTCACAAGGTAAAACAGATCTAATAGGATTTTTTTTTTTTTACTTTTTTATAACTTCAAACTGATGCACACACGCATGCACACATACATTTCCAATGATAGTCACAGAATTACAACGAGAGAGCCAAATAACAGTAGGATCCAACTTGTCATGTATTTTAAAAAGATAAAAAAGAAAAAAAGTGATATATGCATTAAAATAAAATGACATAGTCAATCAGTTCAACTAAAGTCAAAGCCTGGGAAAAAGCAATGTCTTTTCTTCCTAAAAAAAAAAAAAAAGGACTTAATCAGAAATCACCAAATCAACACCACTCTAAGGAAGTTAAAAGCAGTACAGTATAGGTTAAGAAGTACTTAATTATAAACTATGATCAGCCCAAATCAATTGACCTTTTAGATATAATCAGAGGTTTTGTCACTGAATTTCATAGTTGTTGTTGTTGTTGTTTTTTTGCCAGATGACATTCTCTATCCTTGACAAACTTGCAAAACAATACAGTATTAAACATACTATGTCACAGATACCACTAATGCTTCCATTTATGCTAGTCCTTTGATGAAGAGAATGCTTAATACTCATCTTAATGAACTCATATCAAAAAAGATCAGACTTTAGCTGTTATTAGCAAGACAGGTAATAGCAAATGTTGGAGAGGCTGTGGAGAAAAAGGAACCCTCATATACTGTTGGTGGGAATGTAAAGTAGTACAACCATTATGGAAGAAAGTATGGTGGTTCCTCAAAAAACTGAAAATAGAACTACCTTATGACCCAGCAATCCCTCTACTGGGTATATATCCCAAAAACTCAGAAACATTGATACGTAAAGATACATGCAGCCCCATGTTTATTGCAGCATTGTTCACAGTGGCCAGGACATGGAAACAACCAAAAAGCCCATCAATAGATGACTGGAAAAAAAAAAAAATAGATGACTGGATAAAGAAGATGTGGCACATATACACTATGGAATACTACTCAGCCATAAGAAATGATGACATTGGAACATTTACAGCAAAATGGTGGGATCTTGATAACATGATACGAAGCGAAATAAGTAAATCAGAAAAAACCAGGAACTGTATTATTCCATACATAGGTGGGACATAATAGTGAGACTAAGAGACATTGATAAGAGTGTGGTGGTTACGGGGGGTAGCGGGGAATGGGAGAGGGAAAGGGGGTGGGGAGGGGCACAAAGAAAACAAGATAGAAGGTGACAGAGGACAATCTGACTTTGGGTGGTGGGTATGCAACATAATTGAATGACAAGATAACCTGGACTTATTACCTTTGAATATATGCATCCTGATTTATTGATGTCACCCCATTAAAAAAATAAAATTATTAAAAAAATAAAATAAAATAAAAATAAAATAAAAAAAATAAAAAAAAAAGATCAGACTTCCTTGGGAATTCAAAAGCAAAACTCTTTTCAAATAACTATTTACTTTTTTTAAATTAAGTTTTAAATATTAGCTATTGTACATAATCAGAAATAAAAGGCAAACATTATTGAATTCAGAGAATTTGTTCTGAAAACCAAGTACTGGTCAAATTGTTCAGTTAAATTAGCGAGTAGCCTATTGTTTGGGGTTATGGAAGTCCCATTTGCCCTTACATTTTTTATCTTTCAGCAAGTACCTCTTGGTGACTTAAATGCTTACTTGACCTAAGATTCTGAAGGTCACTGAAGAAATGTCAATATTATCAGCATACACATTAACACATCTTTCCTTAAAAGCTATCAACGCCTCTACTTAGATTCCAGTAATCAGTCACCTGGCAGGAGCCTGAGAGAATAAAATATAGGACTTGTGCATTTTAATTAAGAGAAAAATGTTATAAATAGACTCTTTTGTGAGGTAGGAAGGATAGATGTAATGGGGAAAATAAGAGTGAATGACAATCAGAGGTTAACAGAAAAGGACTAAACATGGGAGGAATAGGTTGTTCTGTCTTTGCCTTTTCCACTTCATGAAAATTTCATGTCTAGGCTACTCCTTGGATCTAAACCATCCCAACCATGGCATTCTTTGCAATAGACCAACAATTCAATATTTTATTTCTTGAATTTTCACCAAATCCCAGCATCATCCACATCACACAGACAGAAACCTATAGAGTTGCCGTGAAACTCTTAAAGGGTTTCCACTTCAACCTCTCTGACACATGGTATAACAAGAGATCAGGAGGACATTGCCAAGCTGTGATATCTGCCTCAGTTTCTCTGTAGAATTTTTTGGATTTCAGGCATATTATGTCCTCCACCATGAAAGGCTAAGTAGTGAGAAACACAGGAGAAGTGCATCTATATCATCACATATGGTGAGAGCAAGAGATCTGACCTGTGAGCATAAAAGCAGGGTCTTAACTGGCTGGGAAGCAACTGGCTGGGAAGCACCAGAGTCTCTAGTTAAGAGAAGATCCTAGAAGTATATGCTAGTGCATGAGAAACAAAACACGAGAATAGTTACCTGTTCAATCAGACTTCTTTAGATTTATTCTGCCTAGTGAAGTCTTTCTACTGTTGTTTTTTTGCCAATACACACCTTTTTTTTTTTTTGTAAGTAAATCATGTTACCTAGAAAAGATTTGGAACACATACAAATGAAACTATACATTGCCTGAGATTCTACCACCTGGAGATAATCACTAATAACATCTTCATATATTTCTTCCCAATCTGTTCTTTTCCTCTGCCTTTAGAGTTGTAGGTTAAAAAAATATAGAGAAATAGAGATATTTTGCTTCATATGATACATATGGTTGTATAATTCTTCTTACAATTCAATTATCTGTTGTAAATATTTTACTAGTGACCCAAATTCTTTAACATGATTTAAAGGCCACAGGGTCAGATTTGGTGAGCAATTTACTACCTGTGGGTGTTGATGACTTAGAGAAACCCACAGGCAAACAGACATTGTCTAGTTTTTACCAGTCTTCTCTTTTGAATATTGGAACCCTCTGAGTCCTGGCTCTTGGCTGAGATGAGTCACATGTGTGTCAAGTCCCCAGCATGACACACCATAATCTGCCTTTGGGTATTACACAGCCTAAAGCTCCTTCATGTCTGAGGTTGGGGCTACCTGGAAAGAGAAACATCTGCTGAATTGTCCATGACCTGCGATCGTTGCCTTAAACTGACTGGCCACCTGGGCCAGAGTCAACAATGGATGCAGCCCCATTTCTTCAGCCCCAACTGAACTGTATCCACCCTGCTTGTCCTTGTGGGCCAGATGCCAGCACATCCTCTTTCCAAGCCTGTTCCTGTGATGAGAGGGTACAAAGGGCATGTTACTAACAAGAAATGTCAGGCCTGTATTATCTTTGTGGTCCCTATATGGGTATGTAGATCTTAGCCTGGCAGTACCTGAAGTAGATCTTCTCAAAATGAGAGGAATCTTCTTTGGATTTCTGTCATATTCATTCAATGATAACTTTTATTGTTAATAATATTTTTAATTTTTTAGGCCCACCCAAGCCCCTGACCTAGAATCCAACACTCACAGCAGCAGCCCTCTAACTCAGGAGGCATGGTGTCTGATACTTGAAATTGTCTACATAAGGTTTAGCACCAGGTTCCCAGGAGTGTGGTGCCTGAGTGTGAGGAGATGGCACCCTTTCTGGCCACGACCAGCTCCTGGGGAGGAAAGGCTCTCCACAGCTGCCCATCCTGGTCAGGGAGCACAGGGCTTATCCTGGCTATGCTGGCTATGCTGTGCTATGCAGGGTACCTGCAAAGGCCTGGACAGTATGTCAGGGGACATTCTCCAAGGCCAACCAAGGCTCCAAGACCCTGCTTGTCCAACAATAATTTACTATGGCACTTACTATGTGCCATTCAGTTTCTGTGTGACATGATCCTTTAGGGAATTTACATTCTAGTGAAAAACACTGAAAATATATTTTAAAAAAAAGAAAAAAATATACTATAATAATAATTACAAGAATAAAAAATATGCTGTCAATGATAAAAAAAAAATAGATTAAAGTAAAAATTACTTAGGGACCATTCCTAAAGAATGCAGTCAAAAAACATGATCATCCTGAGGATGTTCCCAGCACATCGAGGTCCTTTTCCCAGGATCTCAAAGAATTAAATTTTTCCTTTTACAATTTCCTGCAGTGTCTGTCACATCATCATCTAGGATCCTTAGGACTTCACCACTTCTGTTCCACACATCCCTCAGTTTCCCCAACGCCCAATCTTTGTTCCTCCTCATTAAAATAGGTCTACTGTAACCTACTCAAAGTGCTTCAGTACCCATAATGAGTGAGTTAAAAAGGTTTAAAGATTATAAAATGTATTTTTCTTTCCAGACTGCAGAAGTTCAATACATAAATTATGTTTTTGATCTTGGCAACTGAAAAGATGTTTGAAATAGGAAAACAGGAAACGCCACAGAGAAATGTGTCTCTTTGTTTCTTTGGGGAAAAACCTTCCCATCAGAGGTGGCAGAGTAGAGAAATATGCTAGAGTTTAAGTCAGCCAACCTTTGCAATTTAATACCAGCTCTACCTCTTGCTTAGTGTGGTAACCTGAGGTGAATTACTTAATGGTACTGAGCCTCAATTCCACATCTATAAAATAAGAATACAGTACAATTTGCAGTATAATCCTAAGAGTTAGAAAAATTATGTCAGTCACTTAGCACAGTGCCCTCACGCAGTAACAATTATTATCAATACTTTAACTTTGTGATTAATTGTCATCTCCATTTTGTCTATACGTTATCCTCTTAGTATGCCCACCATGCTAAGGGAGGTTTACTCAGAATTAGAATCAAGGTGAGGATTTAACTCTAAAACTCTGGTGTTAACTGTGTTTGAGCCCTGGAAAGGACTTCAATGCAAAATAGCGTCTTAGCAGATTCTGTAAGCAGTGTCTCAGGCGTCAGGCCATTTAAAGAATCACTTGGCAGATGGTATTTTATTTGGTGCCAGGATGTGTCTTAAAATGAAGAAACATGGCAAAGTGAGGGCTGGGAGCACTGGCATGCCGGCAACTGCCATAACCCAAGCACCGGTGAGCTCGAGGAGAGCAGGAACGATAAGGAAGGTGGGATCCAGCAGATTAGGGGCTGGTGAAAGGAATCCACTGTAGGGGGTCACAAAGGAGCACCAATATGTAACAAACACCCATGAAGGAACGTAATTCAGAGCACATTTCAAAAATATTTTACTTTCTATGGTGGGACACAGTTAATTTCAAAATATATTGTCCAAAGATGGTGGTAGCACATTAACTAACAGTCTGGACTGTAGGCAGGAAAGAATCTTTCCTTGCTCCAACCATAGATTCAGCTCCAGTCAGAAGTTAAGAGCAGGGCCATGGCAAATCAAAGTCTTTGTTGGACTGAGCCAACATGGAGGCAGAAAAAGGAAGAGAAGGGGCATGAGGATGCACAGCCCCGCAAGAAATGTTCCTGAGGCTTTGGTCATAGGTTTCTTGGCAGCAAAGATATTGCAGGAGCAACAGAAAAGCCCAATGTTCATGATTAGATTAACTGTTTGCCTGAGAGTCTTAATTCCAACCCCCAACAGATGGAGGAACTGAGGCATTTGGTATATTCCCTCATTTATTCAAGAATGCTTCAGAACAGGCAGGAGATTGAGTCTGCATTTGGAAGACTTGATTGCACATATCTGAAAGTGTTGCATAAAATAAGAGTAGGGAAAATGAGGCTTAAAATGTCATGTTACTCAGCATAGATGGAGAAACTTACAAATAGACTTCAAGTCAGGGACATGGACTGAACTAGTACTAAGTCTAGTCTAGTACTAAGTAGAGAGGGGATCCCTGGAAAGTTTTTTTAGCAAAAGATTATTATGCACAATTAACATTGGCTGAAGGTCCATTCCCTGCAGCACAACATATTGAATTCCAGAGGTTAATAAAGGAGTATCAGGCAGTTTATGTTAGAGGTTAAAGTCTATATAAGAAGTTCTCAGGCATATAAATCTTTCTTGAGTATTGAGACTTTAGATATTAGTAGAATTTTGGAGAAAATTAGTCTGAGAAGGAATATGGTGAATCCTGCTCTAAGCTATTATGGCAACCTCAGGGTACTTAACTGGCTTCAGCACTGATACACCTTTTGACATATACAAATACTTTGAAGACAGAGCAAGCTACAGAGGATAAGGTGGTGGGTGTGCTTGATAGGATATATAAAAATTGCATGCCTGAATGTGCTGGGGTGGGGGCTTAAGGAAGCAAAAATGGAACCAAGTGTCTTTCTGCAATGTTTAGTAAGACTGATTAGATGGAAATACCATAGATATTTCTCGGTATTAACTCACATTTTATAATTACACAATTTTCATTCATGTAAATTGTTCCCTCCACATCCTTTTGCCTGCTACTCCTTTTCCCATTATTTATTATACTTATTAAAGATCTGGCCCTTGCCAAATACCTTGGTTGGTTAGAGCACCATGCCAAAGCATAGAGGTTGCTGGTTCGATCCCCAGAAAGGCACAAACAGAAACAGATCAGTGTTCCTCACTCTTTCCTTTCCTCTTTCTAAAATCAATAAAATAAACATTAAAGAAAAAATTTTAATATAGCAAACTATCCAGTCAGCCTTCCTGGGGAGGGCCCATGATGGTCACTTTAATAATGTCATTTATGACAATAGTTATTTTTACAATAACAGTGAAAACTCTATTGTTGTCACTACTGATAACATCAGTGACAATACTACTACTTCTACTCTTATTATTATTACTGTTATTATTAATACTACTATTATTCTCTACAATTATTAGCTTCATATAAGCATCTTTCCATTTGCCAGGCACAAGGCCCATGAAATGTTTTCTCTCTCATTTATTTATTAGCACTGCAATATCGATCATATCATACACATGTAATACTCAAGATGGTTAAGTGGTTTGGCCAAAACCATACAACTATTAAATGTTTAAACCAAAGTCTAATCCAGATCTTACAAATGGAAAAAAATCCATGTTCTATCCACTTTACCATGCTGTCTCCCTATGGAAAAGTATCTTAAAATGATCATTTTAATTGCATTTTTATTTTAATAAATTGTATTTATAAAGTAACTCATTTTAAAACTTATTTTTATTTAAATACATTTAGAAACTTATAGAAAATTTTCTAAGTACAAGAACTTTTTTATCTGAGCCACTAAAGTGTAATTTGTCAACCTGATGCCCCATCATTCGGTATGTGTATATTCTACAAACAAGGGTATCTCTTATATAACCAATGGAACAATCAAAACATTAACAGTGATACGTTGCTGTCATTTAATCCTTAGACTTCATTCAAGTTTTAGTAATTAACCCTATATTGTCTTTTATAGGAAAAATGAATTAGTTCAGAATTACATATTGCTTATAACTATCATATCGCTTTATTTTTTTTCTCATTGGGATTGCTTCTTAGTTCTTCCCTGACTCTTATCCTAGGATGCTTTTGAAGAGTTAAAAATCAGTTATTTTGTAAAATGTCCTTCTATTGAGATTTCCTCATGATTAGATTCAGGATATCTTTTTTGATGAGATTATCACAAGAGTGATGTCATGTTTCCCTAATTGCATCCTATTAGGTGATACACAACTTAGATTTATTCGATGACCGATGATGTTTACTTTTATTATTATTGATTAAGGTAGTATCTGCTAAGTTTTTCCTCACTAAAGTAAATCTTCTCACCCCCTTATAATTAGTATTTTGTAATGAGATACTTTAAAACCATGTAAATTTTCTATTTTTCTTTAAACATTTAACTTATTCATGATTTCCAAACTTATTTGATTAATATCATTATTTATTTTGATACTAAAACCATTCCTAATTTAACCAGTAGAAATTCCTTCAATCTGATTTCTGGAACTTTTTAATTATAATCCCATAATTCTGTGACCATTGTGTTGGTTCACTTCTAGAACAAGAAAGATCTTTTAGACTGGTATAGTCCTTGCCTCAGTTGTAGAAGCAACCATTTTTTCAAGTGCTTTGGTATGTTCAGTGAAGAATGATGTTAAGAAGCCACAGTCTCGCCCAGGCTTGTTGGCTCAGTGCATAGAGTGTTGACTCAGTGTACAGATGTCCTGGGTTTGATTCTTGGTTAGGGCACACAAGAGAAGTGGCCATCTGCTTCTCTTCCTCTCCTTCTCCCCTTTCTTTTTCTCTTCTCTTCTAGCAGCCAGTGCCTTAATTGTTTCTAGAATTGGCCTGGGTGATGAGGATAGGTTGGTCCAAGTGCAACAGCCTCAGGCATTAAAAATAGCTTGATTGATTTGAGCATCAACCGTGGATAGGGGTCGTTGGGTGGATCCTGGTCAGGGCACATGTGGGAAGTCTGTCTCACTATCTCCCCTCCTTTCAATTAGAAAAGGAGAAGGAGGAGGGGAAAGAGAAGGAGGAGGAGGAGAAGGAGGAAAAGGAGGAGGAGGAGGAGGAGAAGGAGAAGGAGAAGGAGAAATAGAAGGAGAAGAAGAAGCCATCACAGTTCGGGCACTAAGTTTGTTCATTGTTGCTAAGGTTTTGCTACTTCCAGGGCCCTTTCAGTAGACAGAACTTACATATTGAAAACTTCAGTGTCAGTTCTACTGAATAGTTTAATTTTTTTATTTTTTAAATTATTTTTAAATTTTTTCAATTACATTTGACATACAATGTTATATTAGTTTCACATGTACACTTAGTGATTAGACATATAACTTATTAAGTGATCATCCTGATAAGTTTCATATCCATCTGACACCATACATAGTTATTAGAAAATATGACTATTAGAAATTTACTATTTTCTCTATGTTGTACTTTACATCAATCCCCATGACTATTCTGCAACAAATAATTTTATTTCTTAATCCTTTAACCTTTTTACCTATTCTCTCAGCCTCCTTCCCATCTGGCAACCATCCCAATGTTCTCTGTATCTATGAGTCTGATTCTGTTCTGTTTGTCCATTTATTTTGTCTTTAAGATTCAACTTTTGATAGGTATGTATTTATTGCCATTTTATTGTTCATATTTTTTTATCTTTTCTTTTTTTCTTCTTGAAAAAGACCCTTTAACATTTTATATCATACTAATTGGTGATGATGAACTTCTTTAGCTTTTTCTTGTCTGGGAGGCTCTTTATATGTTTTTAAATTCTAAGTGATAGTGGTCCTGGCTGGTTTGCTCAGTGGTAGAGCATCGGCCTGGCGTGTAGAAGTCCCGGGTTCAATTCCCGGCCAGGGCACACAGGAGAAGCACCCATTTGCTTCTCCACCCCTCCCCCTCTCCTTCCTCTCTGTCTCTCTCTTCTCCTCCCCAGCCGAGGCTCCATTGGAGCAAAGATGGCCCGGGTGCTGGGGATGGCTCCTTGGCCTCTGCCCCAGGCACTAGAGTGGCTCTGGTTGCAGCAAAGCGACGCCCTGGAGGAGCAGAGCATCGCCCCCTGGTGGGCAGAGTGTCATCCCCTGGCAGGCGTGCAGGATGAATCCCGGTCGGGCGCATGCGGGAGTCTGTCTGACTGTCTCTCCTGGTTTCTAGCTTCAGAAAAATACAAAAAAAAAAAAAAAGCAACCAAAAAAACTTTAAATTCTAAGTGATAGCTTTGCTAGGTAGAGTAGTCTTGGTTGCAGGCCCTTGCTTTTTATTACTTTGGATATTTGTTGCCAATCTCTTCAAGCCTGCAAATTTTCTGTTGAGAGATCAATAGTCTTATGGGAGCTCCCTTGTGGTTAACAAACTGCTCTCCTTTTGCTGCTTTGAAGATTCTTGAGGTCTTTAATCTTTTATATTTTTATTATGATGTGTCTTGGTGTAGATCTCTTTAGGTTCATCTTGTTTGGGACTCTCTTCTTCCTGGACTTGTATGTCTATTTTCTCCATCTGGTTAGGAAAGTTCTTGTCATTTTTTCAAATAGGTTTTAAATTTCTTGCCCTCTCTTTTCTTCTTCCCACACCCCCATGATATGAATGTTGGCACTCCTAAAGTCCCAGAGGCTCCTTACACTATCTTAATTATTTTAGATTCTTTTTTCTTTTCGTTGTTATGATTGAGTGTTTTGGATTTTTTTCCCCTTATATTTCAAGTTGCTGATTTGATCTTCAGCTTAATGTCGATTACCTAGAAATTATTCTTCATTTGTTAGTATATCTTTTATTTCTGACTTTTTAATGGTTTCTATGTTCTTTTTAATGCTTATTATTTCTTTGTTAAATGTCTCACTCAGTTCCTTGAGCATCCTTATAACCATTGATTTAAACTTTGTATTTCGTAGTTTGCTTGCCTCCATTTTGTTTAATTCTTTTTCTGGAGATTTGTCCTATTCTTTCATTTCTTTCATTTAGGACATATTTATTTGTCTCTGCTTTTTAGGCTGCTTTCTTGTGTGTGTGTGGTTGTTTTATTTTTTGTTTTGTTTTTTATGTGTTAGGTAGATTGCTATATCTCTCAGATTTGGTAGAGTGGCCTTGTATAGTAGCTGTCCTACAGGCCCCAGTGGCACAGCCTCTCCAGTTGCCTGAGCTGGGTATTCTAGGTATGACCCTGTGTGGAATGTATATACTGTCCTGTTGTAGTTGAGCCTTGATTGCTATTGGCAGCACTGGGAGGCATTGACCTGCAGGCCAACTGGCTGCAAAAACCAGCTATGACTGTAGTGGAGGAGCTGCTGAGCAGGAGTTGACCCTATGGAGCAGAACTTGTTTCAGTGGGGATTTGGTGCTTCCTAAATCTGCCTCTTGAGTGTGTCACTCATGGAGGTTGTAGGTTGTACTCTGGCACCTTCTAAACTGTTCACCGAGTGCACTGGCTCTGGGAAGGTCAGCCACTACCTGTGACCTGCTTGGGGCCACCTGGCATGGGCTTCACAGTGATATGCAGATGACTGTTACTTGTGCTGGGCCTGGAGGTGCCCAGAAGAGGCTAAGCTGTGAACAAGGTCAGATGTTGCTAGTGCCAGGCCTGGGGCTTCTTAACAAGAGATATGGGGTACATAGAGGCCAGATATTGCTTATTAGAGAGATTTTAGAAAGGTTCAAAACAAAATCTAAGACTGATTATTTGCACGGAAAAGCTACTGAAAATGGCCAGGGTGGGCCCACAAGTTGGGTGGAATGGGGTCTTAGTGAATAACCTGGGGGGGGGGGTAAATAGTGTGAGCCTGGTTGATGGAGACTCAGATATGGGACTCATCTGCTCAGAAAAGGGGGTCTCAGAAAAGGAATAAGGGCCTCTGATAGCACTATTATCTAGCATAATGCTGCCCCCCAGCCCCCACCCTGCTGCCTGACAATCCAGTTCCTCTCCATATATCTATGGTTCTTTTCAAGCTACTATCCCAGTACTGGAGCTCAGAGGGAGTGAGTCCCAGTAGGTCTGTGTGTGGACTTTTTAAGAGCAACTGCCTAATTCCCTCTGCCCTCAAATGCACTCAACCACAATTCCACTGATTTTTACAGCCAGCAGTGATAGGGACTTCTCTTCCTGGCTCCGAAACTGTGGACTGGACGTCCTGGTGTGGGGCTGGGATCCCTTGTTCCTCAGGGGAAAATTCCTAAGCTGAGATATCTTTCCCAATTTTAAACCACTACACATGGGTGTGGGACCAGCCTGTTCTGCATCTCTGCATCTCTGCACCTCCTACCAGCTTTAATGTGGCTTCTTCCATATATCTCTAGCTGAAAATTTTTGATTCAGCTACATTCAAGCAGTTCTGAATGATGGTTATTCTGTAATTCAGTTGTAATTTTGTTTTGTTTTGTGTTATTTTAGATTTTATTTATTCATTTTTAGAGAGAGAGAGAGAAGGGGAGAAAAGCAGGAAGCATTAACTCCCATATGTGCCTTGACCAGGCAACCCTAGGGTTTCGAACCAGCAACCTCAGGTTTCCAAGTCAATGTTTTACTCACTGTGCCACCAGAGTTCAGGCAGTTGTAATTTTGATGTGGTGTGGGAGAATGTGAGTACTACATTTACCTACACCACCATCTTGACCGGAAGTCTCTCAGTTTAGTTTTAGTCCTTTCATATTTGTA
Source organism: Saccopteryx bilineata (assembly GCF_036850765.1). Lineage (NCBI taxonomy): Eukaryota > Metazoa > Chordata > Mammalia > Chiroptera > Emballonuridae > Saccopteryx > Saccopteryx bilineata. Next base: position 91,907,096 of record NC_089494.1, on the reverse strand, counting down.
TCTCTCTTCTGATACCTGCATCACCTTATCCTTGACATAATTATTTGATCAATGCCCTGTATTAAGCCAGTACTTTGTCTTGCACAGATGCCCTCCTCACCTCACTTAGGCTCTGGCCCATGCTAGGCTACTCCCCATGGCTATATGGAATCTACTTCTACTTTCTTAAACTCCAACATGCCCAGTATAGCAACATATTCAAATATAAGTGAAGAAAAATGTTGATAACTTTAAATATCCATGATCTATATTTTATTTTTTAGTTCTTTAGGAAGAGTTGATTTAAGTAGTTTTAGTTTCTATTAAGGAATAATTCTGCACTCTGAAACATATTCAATTACATTAGTCTGGAGCATGGGCTGGCTCTGTAGTCCAAATTCTGCCTGTAACCTTTTACAGTCCAGCAAATTAATAATGGTGAATGATTTTTACATTTTTAAAGAGACCATATGTGACCTGGAAAACCTTAAGTATATACTATCTGGTTCTTTACAGAAAAAGTATGCTAAACCTAGTCACCCTAAATCTGGAGTATCTGATTGCTCTACCAAATTGGCTAACTTATTTACCTAGAGGAAGTGACATAAAATAAAACAAGTTTGTGAGCTGCTTTTAGCCTCAAGGACTCTAAATAAATTGCAAGGCACCATTGAAATTTCCATCTTATCAAAAAAAGAGATAATGAATAACGTTTAAAATCATCAGTGAGAACAGGATAGTGTTAAGGATAAAATCTAAGTCACCCACTCCCTTTTTAGATTAAATATGCCAAGCTTTATTAGCTTCTGATTTGCATTACCATTAGCAGAAGGTTGTCCTCCAACACTATTTATTTCAATCCACATCCTCTTATGTAAACTCTTAATGCTTAATTATATGAGTTTGTACAACTACAGAATTAATTGATTATAATCCCTAATTCAAATTCAACATTCAACCCCTTTTGAACTAAAGTATGATTGATTGTAAGAATTGCAGAAACTTGGAAGTAGAGTATTTCAAAAGAACAGGGTCATTATTTCCAAGTTACATGACAAATATTAAGAATGGGAGGGGCAAATTGCTTCATTTGGACTAATGAACCTTGCATATTTGGTTACTGCTTTGTATTAGAAACCCATAAGTCTGTCTTTATAGAGGCAAAACTGCAGTTTCTGAATGAAGAGGAAAAAATTTCATTTGTGTTAATACAAGAAAAAGAAAAATTTTCAGAAACAGTCTAAAACTCAAGTACCAAAGACATGCATGACACAATTTTCTTTCTTCACCAATACAAGACGAAGGAAAAGTCGTACTCTGCATTGTTTATCAATTTAAGTGCATCAATCCTGTTTCCACATACAGTGATTTTCCTGCCTCAAAAAAAAAAATCCTAATCAATCTTTCTTTTAGAAGGGAGTTTTTGAATAGCTGCAGTCTATCCCCTTTATGTTTCTTAGTCAAGCAGTTCCTCAGACAGTTACATAAAGGAAAGGTAACTGAAGGGAGAAAGAAACAACAAAATATGAACAATTTTCACAGCGCCATGATTTCATACTGCACTATTAGTTTATATTCTCATTTGACAGCTTGGGCTGCAGTGTGAGTTCCACTGCAGAGCTGGTACTAATTGCCTTGAATAACTCAGATTTTATCACTCTCCAGGGACTCGCTGGGGCTGGGCTGCTGGAAGCCATAGTTGGTATACTGGAACCCACAGCATGATGATTCTCAAGGTTGCAAAGCTCACTGTGAGCTGGAGTTGCTTGATTTGATAGGATGAAAAACCAAGAAAAGGAGAGATCAGCGAACATTCACCAGTGCAAGGAACCAGCTGGTGTTTGGTGCATTCCATACACACCAAGACTGAAATCTTACCTGGGTTTCTTGATGATTGTTGCATGTGCCATTTCTTAAGAGTGTTAGAGAAATCTTTAATTCCGGTTTTTATTTTCTTTGGCTCAAGAAAGAAGTTCTGAAGTTGCTGGTGACTCGAAAAAGGTCCAGGAGAGAATAAAATTAGAAGAAAAAAATATATATATTTTAAAAATACCTCACTCAACTGTCTTGCCTGCATAATAACATTGAGCATGACTGTCACTCTGAAGACGTATTAGCTCATTTAGGTAATTAGTGTGAGCAGCATGTTTCCCTACTTATTCCATTCAATTATAGGGTTCTCACTTTGTCATTACTGCAGTGTCTTAATGTGACTTGTAATTAGTGTAATTACAATCCAATGTTAATTATATCTGCCACTTAGACATAATTTTATATAGTAATGGTCTCTAATCTCAATAACCTTATTATGTTGTTTATTCAAACAGGAATTAAGTCTTCTTTCATGCGTCAAATATGAAGATTACAAAAAAGTACTGCTTGTGTCATTTTGGAAGTTATGACAAGGGAATAACTGAAATAGTATAATCATATTTGAGACAATGTCTGCATGTGCAAACAATTACAGCAGTTTATCGCTGTTTCCAGAAATATGCCTATGTATCTCCAGACAACTGTGTGCAGAAGCAGTTTGAGTCTTGACTTGCTCATGAATTATGGGAAGAACTAATGTGTGTGCACCTAAAAGAAGCCTATTACAGTAGTTCACTTTATTAGTATCCCAAATACACTCATCACTGACCATTTAATGGACCACTTTTCTGAGCAACTAACCATTGTATACAATACAATAATGTCACCTCACATTTGAGGAACACATTATCTTTTCAAGTGCTTTCAAATATATTATTATGCTTAATTCTGAAAACAACTTTGTGGGAGTGGCCATGGCAGGTCTCACAGTATTTGAATGGACTAAATAAAAATAAAGAACATTGGCCAGGTTCATTTAGCAAGGGTAGAGCTGCTAATCAAAAGGCAATTTAGCAGGGCAGTTAATAGCATGGACTCTAGAGATAAGAGTTCTAGGTTTTGTATCCCAGCAACTCCACTTAGAAGTTCAAGGCCCTTGAGCAAATTACTTAACTCCTTTATCCCTCTGTGTCCTCTTCTGCCTAACAAGAATAACAGCAATATCTCCTCCAGAGAGTGGTTACAAGGATTAAATGGGCAATAAAGAAAAAGCCTAAAACAATTCTTGGCACAAACAGAAAATTGAATAAATATCAGCTTCTATTATTGTTACTCCAAATGGCACTCTCACTTCTTGATTTGTGACCTAAAATTTTAAATTTTATTATGCTAATTATTAAAGATTTGATCTATGCACTACATAGTTTTGTGTACATATAGTAAAATCATTTACAAATAGATAACTCTGCCCAATGACTATTTTCTAAAACTAAAATAAACTTTTAACCAACTCATCTGTTATAAGATGGCTATACCTTGAAGTTCCTTGAGAAAAGATTCAGTGATTTTATTGCTTGATACAAGTACCAATACTGCACACTTCCTGACATACTCACAGTGGTATATCTTCTTACTATATAGTATTTTATGAATGCTCAAAGACATAATGGGGTCAAGTGCAATAGCATATGCAAAATAGTCTTTATGCCAAACCCCACAAAAATGTTAGTTTTATCTATTTAATATAAAAGAAATATTAACTGAGAATGTTATACAATTTATAACATTTTCTGTTGAGTTTGTTTTCTTTAAGCTCAGGCTTTTCCCTGATTTTCCAGAAGTAATAGGATGCATACCAAGTTTTGAAATGACTTGGCCCTTTTGGATAGACAACCTCTTCTCTGGTGGAGCCAACAAAAATCGATATTCCCATAGTCTATTGAGCAATACACAAGAAGATGGTTTTTGGCACTGACTTCTCTAGGTTAACAATAACAACATCAACAAGAAACAAGCATATTTCTGGCTGTGGATTTTAATACTACCTATCAATTCTCAGGTAGGAGAAAGCTTTGCTCTTGAAGTGTGCTCTAAGAGGAGAGCTGGGCCTGCTGGCGTTATAACTGTGCAAACACAACTGACTGGGAAACCGTGAAATGTGCACTGCTGCCAGAGAACTGATCATTGATATTAACTCACAGCTCTTTTTACTTTTTGTTTTATTTATAATTATTTATATGAAGAATTGGGACAATTATGCCAAAAAGTCAAAAATATTGAAAGATGTCAGTTCCTTTTTTTTTTTGAAGTGAGAAGAGGGAAGATAGAGAGACAGACTTCTGCATGCACCCCAACTGGGATCCACCAGCAAGATACTTGAGTCAACCAAGCTATTCTCATTACCCAGGGCCTACGGTGGACTAACCAAGCTATCTTCAGTGCTCGGAGCCAATGCTCAAATTAATCAAGCCACTGGCTATCAGAGTGGAAGAGAGAGAGAAAAGGGAGAGAAGCAGATGGTCGCTTCCCATTTGTGCCCTGACCAGGGATCCAGCCCGGGACATCCACACATCAAGCCAATGCTCTATCCACTGAGCAAGCCAGTCAGGGTTAATTTATTCATCTTTCAATTGTTCTGTTAACTACAATGCCCAGGTTTAGACCTGAAGCTTCAGTTAAGTGTGCAGATGATTTCTTACTTGCCGACCAGCCTTTGCAAGGAGGCATCAGGTTTTAAAGTTCTAAAGTGTGCAGACGCTGCAGCAACTTCAAGCTGCATTTGGGTTAAGAGTTCAGAAGCCCTCCAGTTGGATGGCCATGCTTCAGGGTAGGCAGGAATGTCCCCCAGACAGCTTTTCCTATGATCCCAGTTTCTTCCACTGCTGTCTAGAAGCATTTCTCTGAAATGTTATCAGTAAGTGGTTAAAGGTGTGCCATCAAGAAACTTCCACACGGGGGCAGAAGTCGTGGAAATAAATGTTTTGTGTCAAAATCTGGTGGCACGTTTGCATTTTTGGTCTCAGAATTGGCTGTTACTTTGTGCTAGTCCCTTGGCCACCTTGGATCTTACTTCTCCCATTTGAAAATAGTTTTCCAGCAATTTTTTTCTAAATAGCCTTTGAGAACAAAATACAAAATTAAATCACATTTATTGAATACTTTGTGTTCCTAGAAATAAAATGGGTTACTAATAATGACAATGATTTTATAGCTGAAGAATTTGCCTGAGGAGCCAAAGTGATTTTTGTCTAAAATGAGGACAAGAGTTTGGAATGTTTACATAAGTAGACCTTTAAGCAACAGGTATTGTAGGCTTTGGAATAAAAAGTACTGGGTTCAAATTCAGGCTTCATTACTTCTCAGTTGTATAACTTTGGCTAAGTTACTCAACCTAATTAAGTTGTAAAAGGGTGACAATAATAGCATCTGTGAGGATTATTATGAGAATTATATAAAACAATAAAGGTAATGTACTTAGTAGGTTCTAGACTCAAAAAATGGCAACATTTATTAGAATAGGCCATAATAAAGAGCATCAATTTTAAGCTAACCACAATGGGAAACAAATGGATGGTTCTAAAATATAATACATGTTTTATTTTTTCAGGAGGTCACTTTGTTGTAAGGAAAATGCAGTATAGAAAAGCAAGAGGCCACAAAAGGAAAAGCACTGGAAGGCTATTGATCAGATGAAGAAAAATAATGCCTTGGATATGCAGTTTTGCAATATAAAATGAAAAGTGGAAAACCTTCAGGCTATACATTGGAGGTCCCATCAAGCAGACTGAAGAAATGGAAGTGGGATGTGAAAAAAAAGGAAGAATCCAGGTTTTGAGCTGGAGCAGTTGGGTGGATGGTGGAGTAATGTGGCAGATGGTGTGTTGCCCAAATACCTCCTTCCTGCATTCAGGAAAGGCACTGATCTGCCCAGCCTCTAGACACATTAGCTGTGACTCATTCATAACCAAGTTTCTCCCCAGGACTCTCTGCTAAAAGTTGCTGCCTTGCTCAAAGTTGAACATCCTTCCCAGAGATAGCTTCTATCAAAACACTGGTCAATAATGAGTTAAAAGTGCCTGGCCTTTTAACATGTGAGACAAAACTTAGAATAATTCTAAAGTTAAACCCTAGCTACAAAAGTCCCTATAGGCACACTGGAAGCTTTTGTTGTGTAATGCAACTCAGCTTTTCTCTCTGCCCAATCTTGTCTCCTATTCCCTTATTGGTATCGTTCCAGAGAGTCCTCCCGATAAACACAAAATCTTTACACAAATCTTTGCTTCAGCCTCTGTATTCAGGTACCCAACTTAGACAATTTGTGTTAGCTGTGGTTCTTACAGGCAAAATCTAAAATGGGATTTGGAACCTGATCGCCTGCTGGTAGGCTAGAGATAAGAACCCGGGGACTGATAGATATTGATAGCTATTTTGACATGTTATAGTGGCGCAATTGGTCAAACTGTCCCAGCTGGTAAACTTAAATGGAATATTTGTGGAAGGAAATACATGGGTTGGTGAATTGGCTCAAGTGATTGAGAGTTTCAGAACTATAGCTTTGAACAGCATCTTTTGAAAACTAACTGTCAATGAACTAAACAAGTCCATGAAAGTCTGAGGAAGACTGATTAATAACTTAAAAAAATAAAACATAAAAGCTGGGATACATTTTGGGCAAAATGTAAAGATATATTATCTATGGATGCTAAAGAGCAGAAAGAGTTGAGTGTTAAACCTAGAACTTAGAAAATTCACAGAGGTCTGTGAAAGATGGAATTCCCAGCCACATACACACAGTAAATATGACAACCATGATTAATCTTATTCATAATTGTAACTGACAAAAATTCTCACTGTGGTATGAAAAGAGACAATCATAGGTGATGAGCAAAGTGTCCAAGACTATTTAATTTCAGTACTCTTTCTAGATTTGTGTATTTCTAACAAGGATGGGGAGAGATGGAGCTCACAAAGATGAGGCCAGATTCAACAAGGTTTGCAAGGTACTGATGCATGGAGATTTCCAATCAGTGACAGTTTCTATCCTGTTCAGCAATCTAAGAGTGGTAAAAACTCACGGCGAGCTCCAAGGTTTCTGACTGAAGTGGCTGAAGAGAGGGACACGTGTTTGTCAGTTATGCCTCTTGCTCCTCTGTCATTCTTTTGTAAACATTCTCTTCCAGGTGAATGAAGGTTATCTTCTGTTTCTAAATGCTGATATTTTTTTCTTTCTAAACATCCCATTGATCTAAAACTAAATATAAATAAGAAAAAAATATTAAAATAAAAATGTGAGTAGACCCACAGATTTTAATATTGAGAAGTTTATCTGTCAACAATGAGCTAAGAATATTTCTTACATAGATAGTTATGTAACTATATTGCTTATATGAATGTTTATTTGCCTCAAAGACTTTGTCATAATATTAAATAATAAAAAAATTATAAGCACCTATTGTTTACACAATACTATTAAGTACCACAGAGTCCCTGAGTTCATAGAGTTTATTTATACTTTAGTCGGAGAGATAAAAAGTTTGTGAACAAAAGTTAACTAAGTGTAGCCTATGTACTGGAAACAAAATTATATCAAGAGTCAGAAACCCTGTGTTCCTTGTCTTGGCTTCTTAAAAATTCAAGAAAGTCACTTAATTTTTCTGTTTTGCACATACTAAAAATAGAGATCATACCTACCTGATTATTGTACAGAATAAAGTAAGGTAACTTTTGTGACAATGCTTTGAAATGTAAACTACATATAAAGAAAGGTATTAAATAAAATAGCAGTACAAGACACCTTATCATAAAATGCCCATTACTAAGAAAGACAAGTGTTTAGGAATTCAGGATCAGGGAGGGCTTCACAGAGCATGTAGGACTGCTGAAGCAGGTGGCTTTAGACTGGCAATAGCATGGCATCAGGGAGGAACAGAAAGGGAATTTAAAACCTCATATATAAGTATTTAAATAACATTATATATATCACAGCTTACACTTGAAAACAAATAAGCCAAATAAAAACCATCATCCATATGCCATTAAGAAAAAGGAATTTGAATATCATGGATACAAAAGACAGAGAGGTAGCACAGATAGATGAGGAGAAATCTATGGAGAAAAAATTTAATATATTGAAAACCTTGGAGCTAAATGACAGAGAATTTAAAATAGAAATCTTAAAAATACTCAGAGATATACAAGAAAACACAGAAAGGCAATTTAGGGAGCTCAGAAAACAACTCAATGAACACAAAGAATGTATTACCAAAAAAATTGAAACTATAAAAACAAATCAAACAGAGATGAAAAACTGAATTGACGAGCTGAAAAATGAGGTAACAAGCTTAGCTAATAGAAGAGGCCAGATAGAAGGTAGGATTAGTGAAATAGAAGACAAGCAATTTGAGGCACAACAGAGAGAAGAAAAAAGAGACTCAAAAATTTTAAAAAATGAGAAAGCCCTACACGAATTGTCTGACTTCATCAAAAAAATTAACATAAGAATAATAGGTATATCAGAAGGAGAAGAGAGAGAAAATGGAATGCAGAATATATTCAAACAAATAATAGATGAGAACTTCCCAAGCCTGTGGAAAGAACGAAAGCCTCAAATTCAAGAAGCAAACAGAACTCCGAGTTTTGTTAACCCCAACAAACCTACTCCAAGGCATATCATAATAAAATTGGTGCAAACAAACGACAAAGAAAAAATTCTCAAGGCAGCCAGGGAAAAGAAGAATACAACATATAAAGGAAGGCCCATTAGATTATTATCGGATTTCTCAACAGAAAATCTACAAGCTAGAAGAGAGTGGACTTTAATATTTAAAGTCCTGAAAGAGAGGAACTTTCAGCCAAGAATACTATACCCATCAAAGCTATCCTTCAAATATGAAGGAGAAATAAAAACATTCATAGATACAGAAAAGATGAGGGAATTTATCATCAGAAAACCCCCACTCCAGGAATTACTAAAGGAGGTTTTCCAACCAGATACAAAGAAAAAAACGAAACAAAACCACAAGTAAAAGCTCCACCAAGAACACAACAAAACCAAATTTAAACTGTGACAACAAAAACAAAAAAAAAAGGAGGGGGGAGAGGATGGAAATTAACAGTAGCAAAGGATGATGGAGTACAGAAGTACTCACAAAATAGTACACTACAATGAACAGGGTCGGAACCCTTTTCATTACTTAATGGTAACTACCCTTGAAAAAACCACCACAGAAGCACATGATTTAAAAAAGATAGCAACAGAGGAAAGAAGCACGAAATACAACCAAACAAAAATAAAGGATAGAAAAAAAAAAGAGAAGAATCAAACAAGACACAAAACAAACAAAAAGCAATGTATAAAATGGCAATAGGGAACCCACAAATGTCAATAATTACACTAAATGTAAACAGATTAAACTCACCAATAAAAAGGCACAGAGTAGCAGAATGGATTAAAAAAAGACAATCCAAACGTATGCTGCATACAAGAAACTCATCTAAGCAACAAGGATAAAAACAAATTCAAAGTGAAAGGCTGGAAAACTATACTCCAAGCAAATAACATCCAAAAACAAAGCAGGCGTAGCAATACTCATATCTGATAATGCTGACTACAAGTCAGCAAAAGTATTCAGAGACAAAAATGGTCATTTCATAATGATTAAGGGGACACTGAATCAAGAAGACATAACAATTCTTAATATATATGCACCAAACCAAGAAGCACCAAAATATATAAGACAGCTACTTCTTGACCTTAAAAAAAAAAAAAAACTGACAAAAATACAATCATACTTGGCGATCTCAATACACCGCTGACGGCTCTACATTGGTCATCCAAACAGAGAATCAATAAAGATATATTGGCCTTAAACAAAACACTAGAGCACCTGTATATGATAGATATCTATATGACATTTCATCCCAAAGTGACAGAGTATACATTTTTCTCCAGTGTACATGGATCATTCTCAAGAATTGACTATATGTTGAGCCACAAAAATAACATCAGCAAATTCAGAAAAATCGAAGTTGTACCAAACATATTTTCTGATCAATAAGCCTTGAAACTAGAATTCAACAGCAAAAAAGAGGAAAAACCCCCCACAAAAATGTGGAAACTAAACAACATACTTTTAAAAAATGAATGGGTCAAAGAAGAAATAAGTGCAGAGATCAAAAGATATATACAGACAAATGAAAATGACAATACAACATATCAGAATCTATGGGATGCAGCAAAAGCAGTGATAAGAGGGAAGTTCATATCACTTCAGGCCTTTATGAACAAACAAGAGAGAGACCAAGTGAACCACTTAACTTCATACCTTAAGGAACTGGAAAAAGAAGAACAAAGACAACTCAAAACCAGCCAAAGAAAGGAGATAATAAAAATCAGAGCAGAAAAAATGAAATAGAGAACAGAAAAACTATAGAAAAAAATTAATAGAACAAGGAGCTGATTCTTTGAAAAGATCAACAAAATTGACAAACCCTTGGCAAGACTCACCAAAGAAAAAAGAGAAAGGACTCATATAAACAAAATCCAAAATGAAAGAGGAGAAATCACCACAGACATCATAGATATACAAAGAATTATTGTAGAATACTATGAAAAATTTTATGCCACTAAATTCAACAATCTAGAAGAAATGGATAAATTCCTAGAACAATACAACCTTCCTAGACTGAGTCAAGAAGAAGCAGAAAGCCTAAACAGACCAATTAGTTGGGAAGAAATAGAAAAAAACTATTAAAAACCTCCCCCAAAATAAAAGTCCAGGGAGAGACGGTTATACTAGTGAATTTTATCAAACATTCAAAGAAGACTTGGTTCCTATTCTACTTAAAGTCTTCCAAAAAATTGAAGAAGAAGCAATACTTCCAAACACATTTTATGAGGCCAACATAACCCTCATACAGAAACCGGGCCAGGACAGCACAAAAAAAACAAACAAACTACAGACCAATATCTCTAATGAATACAGATGCTAAAATACTAAACAAAATATTAGCAAATCGAATACAACAACATATTAAAAAAATAATACATCATGATCAAGTGGGATTCATACCAGAATCTCAAGGATGGTTCAACATACGTAAAATGGTTAACATAATACACCATATCAACAAAACAAAGAACAAAAACCACATGATCTTATCAATAGATGCAGAAAAGGCATTCGATAAAATACAACACAATTTTATGTTTAAGACTCTCAACAAAATGGGTATAGAAGGAAAATATCTCAACATGATAAAGGCCATATATGATAAACCATCAGCTAACATCATATTAAATAGCACAAAGCTGAAGGCTTTTCCCCTTAAATCAGGAACAAGACTAGGTTGTCCACTTTCTCAACTCTTATTTAATGTGGTACTAGAGGTTCTAGCCAGAGCAATCAGACAAGACAAAGAAATAAAAGGCATCCATATCGAAAAAGAAGAAGTAAAGGTATCACTTTTTGCAGATGATATGATCCTATGCATCAAAAACCCCAAAGAATCTACAAAAAGACTACTAGAAACAATAAGTCAATACAGTAAGTTCACAGGATACAAAATTAACATACAGAAGTCAATAGCCTTTCTATATGCCAACAATGAAACATTTGAGAACATACTAAAAAAAAATAATTCCCTTCAGGATTGCAACAAAAAAATAAAATACTTAGGAATAAACATAACAAAGAATGTAAAGGACTTATATAAAGAAAACTACAAAGCATTGTTAAGGGAAATCAAAAAAGATACAATGAGATGGAAGAATATTCCTTGTTCTTGGATACGAAGAATAAATATAATCAAGATGGCCATATTATCCAAAGCAATATACAAATTTAATGCAATTCCCATCAAAATTCCAGTGACATTTTTTAAAGAAATGGAACAAAAAATCATCAGATTTATATGAAACTATAAAAAAATCCAAATAGCCAAAGCAATCCTAAAGAAAATGAATGAAGCTGGGGGCATTACAATACCCGACTTCAAACTATATTATAGAGCCATGACAATCAAAACAGCATGGAAGAAAAATAGACACTCAGACCAATGGAACAGAATAGAAAGTCCAGAAATAAAACCACATATATATGGTCAAATAATTTTTGATAAAGGAGCCAACAACACACAATGGAGAAAAGAAAGCCTCTTCAACAAATGGTGCTGGGAAAACTGGAAAGCTACATGCAAAAGAATGAAACTGGACTACAGTTTGTCCCCTTGTGCTAAAATTAATTCAAAATGGATCAAAGACCTAAATATAAGACCTGAAACAATAAAGTACAAAGAAGAAGACATAGGTTCTAAACTCATGGACCTTGGTTTTAAAGAGCATTTTATGAATTTGACTCCTAAGGCAAGGGAAATGAAATAAATGAATGGGACTACATCAGACTAAAAAGTTTTTGCTCAGCAAGAGAAACTGACAACAAAATAAACAGACAGCCAACTAAATGGAAAATGATATTTTCAAACAACAGCTCAGATAAGGGCCTAATATCCAAAATATACAAAGAACTCATAAAACTCAACAACAAACAAACAAACAATCCAATAAAAAAATGGGAAGAGGACATGAACAGACACTTCTCCCAGGAAGAAATACAAATGGCCAACAGATATATGAAAATATGCTCATCTTCATTAGTTATTAGAGAAATGCAAATCAAAACTGCAATGAGATACCACCTCACACCTGTTAGATTAGCTATTATTAACAAGACAGGTAATAGCAAATATTGGAGAGGCTGTGGAGAAAAAGGAACCCTCATACACTGTTGGTGGGAATGTAAAGTAGTACAACCATTATGGAAGAAAGTATGGTGGTTCCTCAAAAAACTGAAAATAGAACTACCTTATGACCTAGCAATCCCTCTACTGGGTATGTACCCCCAAAACTCAAAAACATTGTTACGTAAAGACACATGCAGCCCCATGTTCATTGCAGCATTGTTCACAGTGGCCAGGACATGGAAATAACCAAAAAGCCCGTCAATAGAAGACTGGATAAAGAAGATGTGGCACATATACACTATGGAATACTACTCAGCCATAAGAAATGATGACATAGGATCATTTACAACAAAATGGTGGGATCTTGATAACATTATACGGAGTGAAATAAGTAAATCAGAAAAAACCAAGAACTGCATTATTCCATACGTAGGTGGGACAAAAAACGAGACTAAGAGACATGGACAAGAGTGTGGTGGTTTGGGGGGGGGGGAAGAAGGGAGAGGGGATGGGGGAGGTGCAGGGGCACAAAGAAAACTAGATAGAGGGTGACGGAGGACAATCTGACTTTGGGTGATGGGTATGCAACATAATTGATTGACAAGATAACCGGGACATGTTTTCTTTAAACATATGTACCCTGATTTATTGATGTCACCCCATTAAAATTAATAAAAGTTTATTAAAAAAACAAAAAAAACCATCATCCATAACCTTACTATGCAGAGTAAACTTTGGTAATTTTGTCTTATATCTTTCTAAATATGTTCCTTGTTTAACAAAGGAACATGTTTTAAAGTGTTTAAAACACCTTCTTCATAATCTTTGATTTTTTTTTTTATGTCTTCAGCATGTTGTGGTGTTTGGTACATAGACAGTAGACATATAATTAATATTTACTGAACTGAATCGAAGCTTTTTGACTTATTTTCATATAAAATTTAATAAAAGGTATAGATTACTAGGAATATAGTCAATAATATCATGATAACTATGTATGGGATCAGAAGGGTATATAAAGCATTGGGAGGGACCACTCTGTAAAGTATATGATTTTCTAACCACTGTGAGTACATCTGAAACTAATGCAGAATAATATTGAATGTAAATTATAATTGAGAAATAAAAAAAAAATCTCCAGAAAATAATTACACATTAGAAATACACATGGCCTTTTAAAAATTAGTATTAGACTACTCTTTATAATCCCTAGCCAGTGGTTCAGTGGATAGAGTGTCAGCACAGTGTATGGATGTCCTGGGTTTGATTCCTGGTCAGGGGACACAGGAGAAGCGATCATCTGCTTTTCTCCCCCTCCCTCTACTCCTTTCCTCCCTCTTCCCTTCCCTCAGCCAGTGGCTTGATTGGTTCAAGTGTGGCCCTGGGTTTTAAAGATGGCTTGGTTGGTCCAAGCATTAGCCTCAGGCATTAAAAATAGCTCCATACTCCATTCCTCAGTTCACATTGTTCCTTGGATTCATCAAATGAGTGAGGTCATATGATATTTTTCTTTCTCTGCCTGGCTTATTTCAATCAACATAATAATTTCCAGGTCTATCCATATTGTTGCAAAAGGGAATTAAACCTGAAGGGAAGGAGGGAGGGAGCTGTTGGGAGGGGGGGGTAAGGTAGATGTTGAGGGGAATACGGGAGAGGGGAATGTGTTCAGGAGACACTAGAATCTATGTAAACACAATAAAAATAATAGCTCTGTACTGGAGCATGGACCACAGACGGGGGTTGCTGGGTGGATCCTAGTCAAGGTGCATGCGGAAGTTTGCCTCACTATTTCCTCTGTTCTCACCTAAAACAAATAAACAAAATAATCCTCTTTATAAAGTATCTAATTCAAGCAAATCAACTGTAGAATTATATTATTATATAATTGGACAAATTTAAATATGAAACAAGCATTACATGAATAATATGAAAATTTATTTTAATCATTGTGTTTATGCAATAAAATACACTCTTATTTTTAAAATATAAAAAAAATTGTGAAATTTGGGAAATGATTTGCTTTTCCCTTGAGGTTTATTTTGCTAAGTTAAAATCATCAGAAGTAACACCAACTTTGCATTTTATCACTGCTCCTTCTGATTGTATTGATGCTGTGTTTGAAATCCAGTCACTTGCATTGACTTTGAATCACTATATATTGTTCCATTTCAATTTCTTTAAAGCACAACTTGCTTCATGATTGACCAGGAAATTGAGCAACTACAAGTCCATCCCCTATGTGAGTAAAAAGCTAAAGGGCTTTGGCTTTTTTTTTTCCTGATTAGACAACATGTAGTCAAAAGCTTTACAAAAGAGTTTATTATTTATAATTATATAACCCAAAGATTATCAGACATAAGTGGAGTAAAGTATATTTTACACTCGAAAAGGTATAGATTGACACACTATGGTCAATGGGTTCAAAATTAAAGTATTAAGTTGAATCAACTTATTTTCATGTCTGAAACTCAAATATATATAGCTAGTAAGTACAATGTTATTGCACCAACAATAGATCACAGATAAATAAAAAATATATATATAATATATTATATATATATCACTTCCTTCTGCAAGACTATTGTCCCAGTAGAGCCTAAGTTTTACATCGATCAGGCATCTCTAATTCGACTTCCCTGTGCAGTGGGCACTCCTGCTTATCAGCAGGACTGGGAGCCTCTTTGAGACTACTCTTGAGGTGGCTATAAGGATGCTACGAACCAGTGCTAACACTAACTTTCACCAGAGGAAAGACATGACCCATACACAAGTTAGTTGCAATAATCACACAGGGAATTTATTACTCACAAATCCTTTTGGCATTCCTGGGTACAGCTTAAGGGGGCCCCGTCGGCATGCTCCTCTTGGCTGTCTTTGGTCAGCACTCAGAGCGGTGTGGAGACAGTCCACGTTCATGTTAGAGTCTGGGCGACTACCGCAGCAAGGGGCCCCTCAGCTTTAGTACCTTTTCTGGCCAATGCCTTCTAACAAATGTCAATCTACAGGATTATCACCTCAAACCACCTTTTTGGGAGTTTCTCACAGGGAACCCTCTCTATGCCAATCTACTGAAATGTTACATCAAACCACTTTTTAAGATGTTCTTATTTACGTTAATTTAAAAAGTTATGACACCAAGCCACTTCTTATCTATGTATAACTTCACACACACACACTAAAAGGGCCCTGCTTGAAAGTCAGAGTCTATTTATCACATCTGCACCCACTATATTAATTCCTATCCAGATGACATAACTTTAATTTCTTTAATTATTTTTAATATTATATTTTAATTACTTTTATATATCTTTCATATTTTTGTTTCTTATATTTCTATATATTTAATTATCAATACTATAACATTATATTACTACAACAACTACCAAATAAGGGCTCCTGAAATTCCATAGGTTTTTACCTATTTGTTTGACAGGTTCATCCAGGTTAACAGTTATATTAGAAAATGGTCAGAAACAACTACCTCAGAAAGTGAATAAATAAGAATGGCTTACTCTTTTTACAGTGTTCAAATTTCTTGAAGTCATCTGTAAAAATGCAGATTTACCCACCCCAAATGGTCCTCTACTTTCAGGTATGATGAAGCGACATTGAGGAGCGGTACTTCTTGGAACTTCTGAAATATCACTATTCAGCTGCCTCTTTTTTCAACCACAAAACTGACCACAGAGAAATACATTCAATTTCAGGCAGACTCCAAAATAAGCAGGCATCACTAGATCAATGAAGAACCCTGCTTTTGTTTTTACACTTGTGTATCATATTTCACACATATTTTTATATAGATTAAATAAAATTAAAATGAATATCAGAGTATTCTAGAAGAGAAAGAACAAAATAAAAACAAATATTTTAGGAATATTTTTTGGGGGGGACATCTCAGTTATCATGATTTCCATGAGGTTTATGAGCTGATTGCTCATATATGTATGTAAGAATGCATCTAGATATATAAGTGCAGATACACATGTCTTTATGCATAAAAAATTAAACTGTGTTCTGCCACAAACTAATAGACTGGTCTTTTTTCATTCTGTGACTTCCCGTTATACTCACTGCTAATTTACTTTACATAGCAATTTAAACCTATATATTTTTTGTCATCATATTCTAAAGAAGCTCCAACTTCTTTAAAAATAAAGATGGTATTAGCCCTGGCCAGGTGGCTCAGTGGTAGAGTGTTGGCCTAGCATGTGAATGTGCTAGGTTTGATTCCCAATCAGGACACACAGAAGCAACCCCTCTCCCTTCCCTCTTCTTTCTCTCTCTTTTCCTCTCCTGTAGGCTTGATTGGTTCTAGTGAGTTGAACCCTGACTGAGGATGGCTCCCTCACCTTGGGTGCTAAAAATAGCTTAGTTGTCAAGCAATGGAGCAACTGCCCCAGATGAGCAAAGTATCCCCACATAAATGGTTTGCCAGGTGGATCCCAGTCGGAGCACATGTGGGAGTCTGTCTCTCTGCCTCCCCTCCTCTCACATAATTAAAAAATAAATAAAGCCCTGGCCGGTTGGCTCAGCGGTAGAGTGTCAACCTGGCGTGCAGGGGACCTGGGTTCGATTCCCGGCCAGGGCACATAGGAAAAGCACCCATTTGCTTCTCCACCCCCACCCCTCCTTCCTCTCTGTCTCTCTCTTCCCCTCCTGCAGCCAAGGCTCCATTGGAGCCAAGATGGCCCGGGCGCTGGGGATGGCTCCTTGGCCTCTGCCCCAGGTGCTAGAGTGGCTCTGGTCACGGCACAGCGACGCCCCGGAGTGGCAGAGCATTGCCCCCTGGTGGGCAGAGCATCGCCCCTGGTGGGTGTGCCGGGTGGATCCCGGTCGGGCGCATGCGGGAGTCTGTCTGACTGTCTCTCCCCGTTTCCAGCTTCAGAAAAATACAAAAAAAATAAAAATAAAAAAAATAAAGATGGTATTGATAATAATGATAACTAATTTCTTGTTTGCATGATGCTGTTTATTAAGTTGTCTTTTAATGTTCCCAGTAACTCCACATAGCAGATAATAATAAAAATCATTTTTACTTTATAGATGTCAAGACTAGAGATCAGACCATTTAAGTAACATGAACAGGGTTACAAAGCTAGAAGTGCTGAAACTAAAATTGAAACACATGCCCTCCCAAGCCCAAGTTCTTAACTACTACACAGAGTTGCATCTGTTGAAAAGAAAATGCAAACAAATCTCTATGAAGAACTATGCCTGAGCAGCATAAACATAAATGGCTTCTATCTAAAAATAATCAAAACGCTTCCAAAACCAGAAAAAAAATAAATAAAACTACTCTGTTGTAATGGAAAGTAATACACTTTGTTCACACCCAATGTATTTACTTTGTTGGCCATATTCAGGAATTGGAGTTATACATAAGAAATATGCTAACAAATTAGATCATCAAATACTTTTGCATCAATTGTTTCAAACTCAAAACCTTAAGAGATATGGCTCAATATAAACTTTCGTTGTTTCCTTCCATCCTTCATTTAGCCAGCCAAATGTATATAGAATATCTTTAAATTCAGATACTGTTAATTACCTGGACTTCTTCAATAAACAAATCTAGGTCTCTTCTCTTAATAGGAAGACAGGGAAGTAAAAAGCAATTTCAATTCTGTATACAAATATTGATCGACTTACGACCTATGCAACTTATGACCCTTTGACTTTATGACCACAATCACTAGCCATGACTGCTCCATGTCTGGCAGGGCAAGCATCACCCAGCTGGGTATACGACAGTGCAGACCAGCTTCTGGCACCACTACCATCTCCGCGTGCACCATTTCAACTGTTATCCCAGACTCGGTACAGCAATTTGTGTTTTGTGTCTTAGATATCAAACGCCTCCCAAGATGTCTACCAAGAGGAAATTGTCTTTGCAAATATTAAACCAGTTGTACTGGTAATGCAGTGTTTTACTTAAACCTGACAAATGTAAAAATAAGAAACAAAATAGTGTAGAGATGATACAAATGGCATAAAATAAGCAAAGAAAATTATGATATATAATAATAAAAGAAAATTATGATAAAATATGACTTAAAGATTTTTATAACATCTTTCACAGTACTGTACATATCACCTACTCAAATTATGACCAAATGTGTTACGACCAGTCAGTCGGAACCAATCATGCTCATAAGTCGAGCATTAACTGTAATGAGGTATGATAAGTGCTAAATATGGATAAACAAGTCTGACACTTAGGGATTCTTGGTCTGGCCTTTTTGTAGAAAAGATCATAAAAGAATTTATGTTGGAGATCATCTCTAACTTCAGAGCTGAAGATATGACAAGTTAACTACCTAATGTAAAATGTAAGGACAGCTAAAGAAACCACAAGTGATAGCTGCCACATGGAAGTCAGTTAGGAAAAGCAAACACTGGACACTGGAGGGATGTGATCATGCATTCTATAGGAAAAGAAACATAGACAACAAATATATAAAAGAAATACTTACCTTGACTAATAATTAAAGAAACACAAATCAAAACAAGTATATAAATAGATTACACTCACCACATTAGCGAAATGTACAATTTGATGATAGTGCTGGCAAGCTCACGTATTTTGAGCAAGAATATGAAACTTTCAGGTGGGCAACAAGGCAATAGTTATGAAAACCATGAATTAAAAATGAAGGTACCCTGCAGTTCCACTCTCAACAATTTAATACCACAGATATAATTATGAGAATTCATAATTTCAGCTTTATAATAAAAAATATTCATTACAACATATTTTAACAGCTAAAGCTGAAAATAACAAAAGTACCTATCAATATAATTTGGGTTAAATAAGTATTGACAAGTCCATTTGTTACAGGCTGAATTGTGTCCTTCTGTAAAATGTATGCATTGAAGCCATAAGCCCTAGTACCTCAGAATGTGATTGTAGGTTGGGACATATAGAGCTAATTAAGTTAAAACAGGGTCATTAGGCCCTGGCTAGTTGGCTCAGTGGTAGAGCGTCGGCCTGGCGTGCAGAAGTCCTGGGTTTGATTCCCGGCCAGGGCACACAGGAGAAGCGCCTATCTGCTTCTTCACCTCTCCCCCTCTCCTTTCTCTCCGTCTCTCTCTTCCCCACCTGCAGCCAAGGCTCCATTGGAGCAAAATTGGCCCGGGCGCTGGGGATGGCTCTGTGGCCTCTGCCTCAGGTGCTAGAATGGCTCTGGTTGCAACAGAGTGACGCCCCAGATGGGCAGAGCATCGCACCCTGGTGGGCATGCCGGGTGGATCCCAGGCAGATGCAGGAGTCTGTCTGACTGCCTCCCCGTTTCCAACTTCAGAAAAATACAAAAACAAAAAACAAAACAAAACAAAAAACAGGGTCATTAGGATGAGCGCTAATTCAATATGAATGGTTCCTCATAAGAAGAGATTAAGACACATGATACAGACAAAGGAATGACCAAGTGAGGACACAACAAGAATGCAGTCACCTGCAAGGCAAGGAGAGAGACAGAGTGGCCTCAGACAACAGAGGTCAGAATTATCAAAAGAAATTGGAGGATGGACACTCCGGGAGCTGGGGCTTAGAGTTCCTCATACCAAAGGAATTCAACCAAACTTGAAGTGGTAATTAAAACTGAATGTAGGGAGTTTTATTAGGCTGATGGATAAGAAGTACCTCTGGGATGATACTGGTGCTTCTAAACCAGGAGGAAAAGTCTAGTGGATCTGAGGCCCAGAACCAGGGCCAACTTATCCATAAGTCAATGTGGGCACAGCACTTAGGCCCAAAACCCTTTTATAAGCCCATGAGAATATTTTAAGTTGTTTTAAAATCAGAATAAAAATAAACTTTTAGGTCAAAAAATGTTTTTACATATAACATTAATATATTTTTCTTTATACCAATGTCATCATAAAGTATAATTTAAAAATATTCTTACAAAAGAAGGAGCCCACAAAGGCCTAAGTGTCTAGACCCCACGAAAGTTATAATGTGGGCCTGCTAAGATATTTAAGAAGTGTCAGCCAGAGGTGGTGCTTGTAGTTCTTAGGGGTACAAAGGAGCCAGTCCTGGGTGTGTTTGAAAAAAATCAACCTTAAAATTGACTACTGATCTTAGAATTAACTGCTACTTCCTGGAGTGAGAGATTCGACAGACAGCAAATAGGAACAGAAATAGAAGGATATAGAAACACAAAGACAGCAGGGAAGCACACTTTATCCTCCAGCCTTCCATTCTCCTACTGCCCCATTGGC
Organism: Saccopteryx bilineata; assembly: GCF_036850765.1. Taxonomy (NCBI): domain Eukaryota; kingdom Metazoa; phylum Chordata; class Mammalia; order Chiroptera; family Emballonuridae; genus Saccopteryx; species Saccopteryx bilineata. Next base: position 91,886,339 of record NC_089494.1, on the reverse strand, counting down.
AGAGATTATCAGGAAGTGAGGGAGAAGAGTGGGCAGCATTTGGAAAGAAAGAACAGATTTACAGATTTACAGCCCTAGCATCATAAATGAGTATAGAAGGGTAGGTCTAAATCTGGAAGGCAAGAGCTTAACTATCACCACATCCAATAATGGAGTAATGTACATCTGCTAACAAGAATTAGATGACCCTGTATGTGCTAATATAAATTAAATCCAAGTACAGAATAAAATTTAACAGAATTCTATTATGAACAACAAATTATGCATAAAATAAATATAAAATACATAAAATTAGATAGATAATTAATTTGATAGATAAGTATTAGTATTTCTTGCACCAAAGGATCTCAACAAAACTTGAGGTGGTAAGTAAATGTAGGTAGTTTTGTTTTTTAATTTTTTTTTTAATTCATTTTAGAGAGGAGAGAGAAAGGGAGAGGGAAAGAGAGAGGAGAGAAAGACAGAGAGAGAAGGTGGGGAGGAGCAGGAAGCATCAATTCCCATATGTGCCTTGACCAGGCAAGCCCAGGGTTTCGAACCGGCGACCTCAGCATTTCCTGGTTGACGCTTTATCCACTGCGCCACCACAGGTCAGGCTAATTTAGGGAGTTTTATTACGCTGATGGATAGCCTTTCATTTTTGATAGTTTCCTGTATCGTGAAATTTTCTTAATTTATACATGTAGCTTTGTTTGTTTAAATATCAACAGAAGTTATTTAGATAGTTGGGTTATATTCCCTTTTAATTTCTTTTTAAGTCATCTGCATTAAAAATAACTAATTTTGGCCCTGGCCAGTTGGCTCAGTGGTAGAACGTCGGCCTGGCATGCAGAAGTCCCGGGTTCGATTCCCGGCCAGGGCACACAGGAGAAGCGCCCATCTGCTTCTCCACCCCTCCCCCTCTCCTTCCTCTCTGTCTCTCTCTTCCCCTCCTGCAGCCGAGGCTCCATTGGAGCAAAGATGGCCCAGGTGCTGGGGATGGCTCCTTGGCCTCTGCCCCAGGCGCTAGAGTGGCTCTGGTCACGGCAGAGTGATGCCCCGGAGGGGCAGAGCATTGCCCCCTGGTGGGCAAAGCGTTGCCCCCTAGTGGGCATGCCGGGTGGATCCCGGTCGGGTGCATGCGGGAGTCTGACTGTCTCTCCCCGTTTCTAGCTTCAGAAAAATACAAAAAAAACAAAAACAAAAACAAAAAGCCTAATTTTTAAACACAATATAAAGTTCTAAAAAACATTTTTTGTACTCTTTCAAAAAGATACCTTATTTGGTGTTCTCTCTGATTTCATCTCCCATCACTCTCCTTTTTGTATTCTCCAACAAAATCAGACATCTCTTAGTTTCTAAAGCATGACTCTACCTCATTCAACCAGTCCCTTCAGCTCACTCCAGCTCATCTTGCTTTCAAATTAGCACTACTCCCTCAGAGATACCTTCCCTGATTTCTGGGTTAGGTCATTTGCCTAATATATGATCTCAGAGCTCCCCGAACTTTTGTCTTACAACATCTACTACACTTCTGTCCCACTATTTGTTAAATAACAACTTTCTCTAGTAAACTCAAAGAAGCACTGTGATAGCAGGGCTAGTATCTCTCATTCAGCTAAAAAAAATTACATGGATATGAATAAATAATGGGGTGAGTTATGGATGGAAGGATGGATGAATATATACCCTTAAGTTTTTTATCACTTAATTAAGAACTTACGTGTTGTAGTTGTTTAAGAATGAAAGAAAAATGTCTTCAGAATTATGAAATAATGTTAGTTTTAGGGCTAAACTAATTATAATTAATTAAATATAGATATATGAAGGTAATTGACTATCTTAAAATCAACCTAGGAAGAGGGAAACCCTAAATAAGAGCTGAGTTTTTAAAAATTAAAACAAAGTCACCAGTGTATGAACTCAGAAAGATTTACAATACAATGCAGACTTTGTATATGTTGTGTGTGACAGATACACAGAGAGAGAAACAGAGAGAGGGACAGATAGGGACAAACAGACAAGAAGGGACAGAGATGAGAAGCAACAATTCTTCATTGTGGCACCTTAGTTACTCATTGATTTCTTTCTCATATGTACCTTGACTGATGGGCTACAGCAGAGCGAGTGACCACTTGCTGAAGCCAGGAACTTTGGGCCTCAAGCTGGCAACCTCTGGGCTCAAACCAGTGACCATGAGGTCATGTCTATAATCCCACACTCAAGCCAGCAACTTCACGCTCAAGCTGGATGAGTTCATGCTCAAGTTGGTGACCTCAGGGTTTTGAACCTTGGTCCTCTGCATCCCAGTCTGATGCTCTATCCACTTTGCTACTGCCTGGTCAGGCTCCTTGAACTCCAATTAAGTAAACATCTATTGACTATTTATTATTTTCCAGTTACTATGCTAGACACTAAGAAAAACATAAATGAAAAAGACCTGGTCATTGTCCTAGAAAAATTTACAATCTGGTTGAGAGCACAGGCACACAAACACATTATTTTCATTTTATAGAATGAAAAATAAGATAGAGATATGTCCTGAACATTTAGAGAATGAAGAAGAAACTAACTGAATTCACTTGTGCTTATAAAAGTCCTCCTGAAAAAGAGAACAGCTAAATAAACTCTAAGATGACCCAGGTGTTGAAATTATCCAACAAAGACTTCAAAGGGGCTATTATGGTTATACTCAATGAAGTAAAGGAAAACATGCTTGTAATGAGTAAAATGATAAGCAATATATTCAATGGGTAGAAAATATTAAAAAAAAGAACCAAGCAGAAAATCTAGAGCCAAAAAAATACAATTTCTGAAATTTAAAAACTCAATAAATTGGCTTAAAAATAGATTGGAGAAAACAGGCATCAGTGAATTTGAATATAGTTAATTGATATGAGATCTAAAAAAAAAGACTAAAAAATATATATGCATATATGTGTGTGTGTGTGTGTGTGTGTGTGTGTGTGTATCTTAAAATTCACAGAGCCTACTTACCTGTATGACCAGGGGCCACCATCATGGTCATTCACATGCAGGTTTGCATTTGATTTGGACAGATGGTAATGAAACAATGAAGCCAAGAACTGGTAGGCCATTACCTTTAATCCTAGCTTGCACCTTGTGGGCAAGAAAATACACACAATGGGAAAACACTTCTCTTTCCATTCAGGGCTCCCAAAGCCATTGATTTATCCTTGTTTTTCTAGAATCAATGGTTTCTACCTCACCAGCCTAATTCACCTCTGTTCTCCATCTCCTTCTCTTTTAACAAAATCTGCACAAAGTGGCTTCTCTTTCAGCATTCCACAATTTTGGCTGCCTCTCCTCTGCAATGCTAATGTGTTAATGGCAGGAACCAAGCGAGAGCGAGAGCCCCAGGTCTGCTTCATTTTATAGTGTAGAAAATTAAAGGCTTTTAGCCAATATACAAATAAGGAAGTCTCTGATACAAAGCCATTTATCTGAGGCAAAAATGGGATTCCTCATAAGAGTGCATCACCCCACATCATGCAACAGTCAAGGGTGTGGGGAAAAGTTTAGTTTTGAAAGATCTTAGTATTAAAAGGGTGGGAAAAGCTTAGTCTTAAAACTAAGCCTTAGGCTATGAGGACCTTGCCAGCTTACAGCCTGTCCCCTACACCCAGTGAAAACTATAAGCAAGCAAACATATATATTATATATGCAAACTTGTTTGCCTAACATTCCACCCCTTTTGCTCACTTCACAATTTAAAGCACAGGTATTCCTGCACAAGGAAATTAGGCACATTACACAAATTAGAATAACAGTACAAATCATAGTTTCAACAATTACAAAGATACATTTCACCAGTCTCTGAGCACTTTGCCAAAAGTGCAAAATGTCCTCGGACTTCTTTCTAGCCATATGAAAAGCTTCCTGGGGCAGAAGGAGGGCTTCCAGCAAAGCTGCCCTCCACACCCATCAGAGTATTTTACATTGTCCAAAATTCATAGGTCCATCCAACAAAGGAGCCAGTGCCCGCTCTGGTCGCAGTCCAGGAATCAGTCCACGCACATGGGGCCTCAGCCACCTCCCTCATCCCTGCCATCCTGGCAGGTCTTACACTGTCCCAAAGAGGAGCACATGGCAATGGCAGTCAGCATTTTTATCTCTGCTCCGGAGGGCATGATGGCATTCAGCCCTATGTCCCAAAATCGCAGACCTACCAGGGGCATAGTAGCTACTCCTTGCTGCTGGGCTCTCACGTTCTGGAGACTGTGGATGGCATCTTTAGCCTTCTCATCCTCAGTAGAAGAGCTGGAAACACCAGCTCCCACTGCCGGGCTCGAGCCCCAGGCTGCCGCCGCCTGCTGCCCTGCAGGCCTTGCAGCTCCGGCCCTGGCCTCAGCCCCAGCCTTCTGCTGCAGCTGGCTTTGGGAAATCTCCAGGGCAATCTGCAACTCACACACCTGTGATTCTTTCTCCAGCACTTGCTCCATTTCCAGGCGAATCTTGCGAACCTGGTCAACCTCCTTCTCTGGTGCTTTCTCCAGCTCCAGGGTCAGCATCTGTTTCTCCTGCGTTTGCTCCAGCTCCTTCCACTGCTCAGTTTGCAGGTCCCAGGCAGCCTCTTTCACAGAGCACTCGGCTTCCTCATGCATGGCTGTAAAAGTCAGCCAGCCTATGGCCCCCAAAAGGTCAGCCATGGGGAACCATAACAGCAGCCAGTCCTCTACTCCACTGCTCAAAAGTGGTGGTGGCTCCATACCGGTCTGATCCAAATCCTGCCACAGACTATGCCAAATGTATGGCCAGGGGCCATCATCATGGCCATTCACATGCAGGTTTGCATTTGATTTGGACAGACAATAATGAAACAATGAAGCTAAGAACTGATAGGATTGCAGGTAAGGGTCATGACTCCCTCCTTGTAGACAAAGGGACATTGACAAACTAGATGTTCCAGATAACATTCCCCCAGGCATCCGAGTGACTAATCCAGGTTTGGAAGGTCCCCTCCTAGCTTATTTATGGTTAATCTTACATAAATTACTGAAAAAAGACATTTTTCCTTAATGATTACCAGTCCCCACCCTCAAATTCCCTATTTAACCCTACCTATTAGATCACCAGGGGCTGCTCTCCCTTACAAGACAGCCTTGGCAGGTTTCCTTTCATTAAAACCTGTTACACTGGTCTTTCGAACTCTGATTAATTCTAATCATTTGGTGCTGAAACTCAGGACAGGGTTCCAGTTGCCTGGACGATCCCTCAGCTCTCACCCCAAGCTTACTACCAGGGAAGCAGCAAAGAGAGGCAGCTTGTTCCTGGCTTACTCCCTGATTCTGCTTGGTCCTGGGAGTGGGGGTAGATTGGCTGGCTTCGTGACCCTGTTCCAAACCCCTGCCATACCAGGATTAGGGTTCCTTCTTCATCTTCCCTTCCTCCAGTAGGCACTCTTGCAAATTTTTCAACCTAAAAATCTGGGGAGGTAGACCTTGGGGTTTCCTGTCTACTTGGGCTACATTTTTGCAAGTCCAGGCGCTTGGCCAAGAAACCTGCTACTCAGTTTACTCACAGGGACTGAATTCTCGTGGGTGATGACCCTGACAATTCTTCCCCTTCCTTTCTCTACGGTTGGAAGAGGAAGAAGGGGGATGCTCCTGCATCCTCCCCAAGTCTCATATACCTCCTTTACCTATCATGGGGACGTACCGTGTGGCCCCAATATAAACTACTTTCAATTAAAATACACTAAAAAATCTCAATAATTTTTGCCACTGGACTGGGAAGGCCTCAGAAATTCCTTATGTACAGGCTTTCTTCTTTCTCTGATCTCAACTCTCCCTCTGTTTCTCTTGCTAGATCTACAAAATACTTTTAGCAAGAACCCCTTCTCCCCCATCCTCCTCCAACTCTCCTCTAAGCTCTGATCCTTTCTGTTGGAATCCATGGGAGTCCAAAAGACCAGAGTCACAGGCTTTATTGAAAGGAAGAAAGGAACCCTGCCGGGCACTTCTCCCAGGGGAGAAGAGCACCGGTTACAGACTAGGGGCCAGTTATATAGTGTTTGGGAGAGCCTGAGGGGATACTGAGGCAAAAGTCCTGGTATGTCTGGAATGCTCCTCCTTGGGGGGCTTCGAGCATGTGGGTGTTGAACCAAAAGTCCTGGTATGTCCGGAGCCCCTCCTTGGGGTGGGTTGTCAGCTTTTTGGAATTCCTTTGTCTCAGGGGTGATAGTCCAGTTAAGGGTGAGGTCTGACAGATAAGCGGAACAGCAAGAGGGCAGTTTGGAATTCACGTATCTATCATTTTTGATCCCTCTGACCATGTGGCACCACCACCAGCACCTCAACCTCCTCTTCTTCCTCCTGCAGATTCTGACCCTCTCTCTTTCCATCCAGCTGATCACGCTGTGCATCCGTCTGCTTCCTCTCTTCCTCTCCTCTGTGCTGACAGCTCCCTGCCATCTAGAGATCAAACAAGCTCAGAGTCAGACACTGATGATCCCCCAAACCCCCCTCCTCCCCCTCCAGGAGGGAGCAGGTGCTGAGGGAATTGTGAGAATCCATTGTCCCATTCTCCCTCTCAGACCTGTCCCAAACAGAAAAGAGACTAGGCTTCTTCTCCATAGACCCAGACACTTTCATAAAGAAATTCAGATACCTAACCCAGGCATATGATCTGACCCGGCAGAGACCTTCATAATCATATGGTCACCTGCTTAATAGTAAGACTCCAAAAGGCTGCTCACAAGGAAGTTAACTATGAAAAACTCTGAGGAGATGACGTCAGAGTAATGGCGGAGTAGGAAGCGATACCGATAAATCTCCCCCAAAACTCAACAAGATCTTCAACCAGAAACAGAAAAACCTATACTTGGAGCCTCCAGATGCTTCACAATACACCCGAAGGTATGGTCGAGTGAAAAATTGGCTAAATATATAACCAAATCCTGAAGGAAATAGGGAGTAAGAAATGCTCCGCATTCCTCACTAACCTAAACAGGGCGGCTTTCTCTGGTAACTGTGAATATAGAAACTGAGGCGGGCAAAGGGGGTGAATACATCCAGGCTGCGCACAAAAGGCCGAACCAGGCTGTGGCACGGAGATCCTAGCGGAGGAAAAACTGTTCCTGTGGCAAGCCGGGCAATACAAGCTAACACTCGTGCCAAACCCAAACAAAGAAAGACAAGCGGAGCAGCCATTTTACCCGTTCTCCTGGTTGGTGCGCAGTTAGTGGGCGAGAGATCTCTTCCTAAGCCCCAGAAGTGGGTGTCCGTGTTGCCCCACAGAGAGGCAGGGTCAGAGGCCTTTCTGTGGGCCGAAAGCAGAATCTCTGGGCAGCCCCAGCGCCCTGGGAGAGCCGCGCACGGGAGGGAGCGAGAACTAATTCCAACGGTGGAAATTTTCCGTGCTGGTGAGGGTTTCACTCAGGGAAACGTGGCCGGCCTCATATCCTGGTGTGCGCGCGCAGATAGGTAGTGAGCGATTCCTCCGAGTGCCTCGGCAGTGCGCGCCCGTGTTATCGCACAGAGGGGCAGAGTCAGGGGCCTTTGTGTGGGCAAAAGCGGAATCTCGCGCCACCCCAGGGCCTTGCAAAAGCCGCGCATGGGGACGGAGCGAGAGCGAATTCCAGCGCTGCAAATTTCCATGCGGTTGGGGGTTTCACTCAGAACGTGAGACTACTGGCCGGATATCCTGGTCTGCGCGCGCAGACAATGAATGAGAGTTTCGTCCAAGCACCCCAGAAGTGGGTGCCCGCCTGTGTTACCGGACAGAGTGGCAGAGCCAGAGGTCTTTGAGTGAGCGGAAGCCCCGCCTGATTATGCTAGCAGCTCTGACTGACTGAGCCTTACCCAGAGCCCTGTGCTGAGTGGAAATAGAGTGGGGAGTTGCCAGCTCTTTGAACCTCTTACTATCCAGGCAGAGGCAGCAACAACCCCATAGCTGGATTATCAGGCTACTAATTGAGGAAGGAAAGACTAGGAGAAAAGCTCCAGGAACACGGACTCTCTCACTGTCGGAGCTTATGAATGCTAATGAGCCTTGACTCCCAACGAGACTAAAGCACAATACATGACATTGCCATAGAGACTTATCAACTGCAAACCTCTACCTGAGCATGCCAAAGGGGCAGAACCTGGGGTACAGAGTCACCGACCAGGAAGAGGGAGAGAAAAGAAAAAACAAGAAGATAACCTCTCAAAATCAAGAATAATCTGCAGACTTTATAACCTATCCCATTTTATTATATTTGTTCGTTTGTTTCTCTTATCTTCATTCTTGATACTTTTTTTCCTCCTCCAATTTGGCCGATTAACTCTCTGCCGGTCTTACTCTCTCCTCTCCTTGAACTACACTACCCATAAGTGTTACATCTCCCATTATCTTTTTTCTCCTCTTCCTTTCTCTCTATGAGGGTTGCACTCCAAAACCCTTAACTCTCTCTCTCTCTCCTTTCTTTTTTCTTCTTTTACTGGTTCCCTCTTTTTTTCTCTCTCTCTCTTTCTTTTCTCCCTCTATATTAGTTTCTTCCTTTCTCCTTTACATCTCCTCTCATTCAAACATCAATAACAAACAAATTATCTTATCTGGGACTCAAACTTATGTTTGTGGCATTTTGGGGGTTTTTACTTCACCTTTTTAACTCACTAGCAGTGCTCCCATCCCTAGCTCTCCATTTTATCTAGTTCTTGTTCCACTAAATACAATAATATTTTTTTAATTTGTCCCCCCATTTTTCTGTTCTCCTCTTATTCCTCTCATCATAACTCTTAGACAACCAACACCTAAAAGCAAATCATTTTATTCTTTTTTTTTTTTTTTTTTTAATTTAATTTTTTTAATGGGGTGACATCAATAAATCAGGATACATATATTCAAAGATAACAAGTCCAGGTTATCTTGTCATTCAATTATGTTGCATACCCACCACCCAAAGTCAGATTATCCTCTGTCACCTTCTATCTTGTTTTCTTTGTGCCCCTCCCACCCCCTATCCCTCTCCCATTCCCCCCTCGCCCCCGTAACCACCACACTCTTATCAATGTCTCTTAGTTTCACTATTATGTCCCACCTACGTATGGAATAATACAGTTCCTGTTTTTTTCTGATTTACTTATTTCGCTTCGTATCATGTTATCAAGATCCCACCATTTTGCTGTAAATGTTCCGAAGTCATCATTTCTTATGGCTGAGTAGTATTCCATAGTGTATATGTGCCACATCTTCTTTATCCAGTCATCTATTGATGGGCTTTTTGGTTGTTTCCATGTCCTGGCCACTGTGAACAATGCTGCAATAAACATGGGGCTGCATGTGTCTTTACGTATCAATGTTTCTGAGTTTTGGGGATATATACCCAGTAGAGGGATTGCTGGGTCATAAGGTAGTTCTATTTGCAGTTTTTTGAGGAACCACCATACTTTCTTCCATAATGGTTGTACTACTTTACATTCCCACCAACAGTGGATGAGGGTTCCTTTTTCTCCACAGCCTCTCCAACATTTGCTATTACCTGACTTGCTAATAACAGCTAATCGAACAGGTGTGAGGTGGTATCTCATTGCCGTTTTGATTTGCATTTCTCTAATAGCTAAAGAAGATGAGCATCTTTTCATATATCTGTTGGCCATTTGTATTTCTTCCTGGGAGAAGTGTCTATTCATATCCTCTTCCCATTTTTTTATTGGATTGTTTGTTTGTTTGTTGTTGAGTTTTATGAGTTCTTTGTATATTTTGGATATTAGGCCCTTATCTGAGCTGTTGTTTGAAAATATCATTTCCCATTTAGTTGGCTTTCTGTTTATTTTGTTATCAGTTTCCCTTGTTGTGCAAAAACTTCTTAGTCTGATGTAGTCCCATTCATTAATTTTTGCCTTCACTTCTCTTGCCATTGGAGTCAAATTCATAAAATGCTCTTTAAAACCCAGGTCCATGAGTTGAGTACCTATGTCTTCTTCTATGTACTTAATTGTTTCAGGTCTTATGTTTAGATCTTTGATCCATTTTGAGTTAATTTTTGTACAGGGGGAGAGACTGTAGTCCAGTTTCATTCTTTTGCATGTGGCTTTCCAGTTTTCCCAGCACCATTTATTGAAGAGGCTTTCTTTTCTCCATTGTGTGTTGTTGGCCCCTTTATCAAAAATTATTTGACTATATATATGTGGTTTTATTTCTGCACTTTCTATTCTGTTCCATTGGTCTGAGTGTCTATTTTTCTGCCAATACCATGCTGTTTTGATTGTCGTGGCCCTATAATAGAGTTTGAAGTCAGGTATTGTTATGCCCCCAGCTTCATTCTTTTTCTTTAGGATTGCTTTGGCTATTCGGGGTTTTTTATAGTTCCATATAAATCTGATGATTTTTTGCTCTATTTCTTTAAAAAATGTCATTGGAATTTTGATGGGAATTGCATTAAATTTGTATATTGCTTTGGGTAATATAGCCATCTAGATTATATTTATTCTTCCTAGCCAAGAACAAGGTATATTCTTCCATCTCATTATATCTTTTTCGATTTCCCTTAACAATGGTTTATAGTTTTCATTATATAAGTCCTTTACATTCTTTGTTATGTTTATTCCTAAGTATTTTATTTTTTTTGTTGCAATCGTGAAGGGGATTATTCTTTTGAGTTCCTTCTCAGTTGTTTCATTGTTGGCATATAGAAAGGCTATTGACTTCTGTATGTTAATTTTGTATCCTGCGACCTTACTGTATTGGCTTATTGTTTCTAGTAGTCTTTTTGTGGATTCTTTGGGGTTTTCGATGTATAGGATCATATCATCTGCAAAAAGTGATACCTTTACTTCTTCTTTTCCGATATGGATGCCTTTTATTTCTTTGTCTTGTCTGATTGCTCTGGCTAGAACCTCTAGTACCACATTAAATAAGAGTGGAGAGAGTGGACAACCCTGTCTTGTTCCTGATTTAAGGGGGAAAGCCTTCAGTTTAGTGCCATTTAATATGATGTTAGCTGATGGTTTATCATATATGGCCTTTATCATGTTGAGATATTTTCCTTCTATACCCATTTTGTTGAGAGTCTTAAACATAAAATTGTGTTGTATTTTATCGAAAGCCTTTTCTGCGTCTATTGATAAGATCATGTGGTTTTTGTTCTTTGTTTTGTTGATATGGTGTATTACATTAACCGTTTTACGTATGTTGAACCATCCTTGAGATTCTGGGATGAATCCCACTTGATCATGATGTATTATTTTTTTAATATGTTGTTGTATTCGATTTGCTAGTATTTTGTTTAGTATTTTAGCATCTGTATTCATTAGAGATATTGGTCTGTAGTTTTCTTTTTTTGTGCCATCCTTGCCTGGTTTTGGTATGAGGGTTATGTTGGCCTCATAAAATGTGTTTGGAAGTATTGCTTCTTCTTCAATTTTTTGGAAGACTTTGAGTAGAATAGGAACCAAGTCTTCTTTGAATGTTTGATAAAATTCGCTGGTATAGCCGTTAGGGCCTGGACTTTTATTTTTGGGGAGGTTTTTAATGGTTTTTTCTATTTCTTCTCTACTGATAGGTTTGTTTAGGCTTTCTGCTTCTTCTTGACTCAGTCTAGGAAGGTTGTATTGTTCTAGGAATTTATCCATTTCTTCTAGGTTGTTGAATTTAGTGGCATAAAGTTTTTCATAGTATTCTACAATAATTCTTTGTATATCTACGGTGTCCGTGGTGATTTCTCCTCTTTCATTTTGGATTTTGTTTATATGAGTTCTTTCTCTTTTTTCCTTGGTAAGTCTTGCCAAGGGTTTGTCAATTTTGTTGATCTTTTCAAAGAACCAGCTCCTTGTTCTATTAATTTTTTCTATAGTTTTTCTGTTCTCTAATTCATTTATTTCTGCTCTGATTTTTATTATCTCCTTTCTTCGGCTGGTTTTGGGTTGTCTTTGTTCTTCTTTTTCTAGTTCCTTAAGGTGGGTAGTTAAGTGGTTCACTTGGGCTCTCTCTTGTTTGTTCATATATGCCTGAAGTGATATGAACTTCCCTCTTATCACTGCTTTTGCTGCATCCCATAGATTCTGATATGTCGTATTGTCATTTTCATTAGTCTGTATATATCTTTTCATCTCTGCACTTATTTCTTCTTTGACCCATTCATTTTTTAAAAGTATGTTGTTTAGTTTCCAATTTTTTGTGGGATTTTTTTCCTCTTTTTTGCAGTTGAATTCTAGTTTCAAGGCTTTATGATCAGAAAATATGCTTGGTACAACTTCAATTTTTCTGAATTTGCTGATATTGTTTTTGTGGCCCAACATATGGTCAATTCTTGAGAATGATCCATGTACACTGGAGAAAAATGTATACTCAGTCACTTTGGGATGAAATGTCCTGTAGATGTCTATTATATCCAGGTGCTCTAGTGTTTTGTTTAAGGCCACTATGTCTTTGTTGATTCTCTGTTTGGATGACCGATCTAGAACCGTCAGCGGTGTATTGAGGTCTCCAAGTATGATTGTATTTTTGTCAGTTTTTGTTTTAAGATCAATAAGTAGCTGTCTTATATATTTTGGTGCTCCTTGGTTTGGTGCATATATATTAAGAATTGTTATGTCTTCTTGATTCAGTGTCCCCTTAGACATTATGAAATGGCCATTTTTGTCTCTAAGTACTTTTCCTGTCTTGTAGTCAGCATTATCCGATATGAGTATTGCTACACCTGCTTTTTTTTGGATGTTATTTGCTTGGAGTATTGTTTTCCAGCCTTTCACTTTGAATTTGTTTTTATCCTTGTTACTTAGATGAGTTTCCTGTAGGCAGCATACAGTTGGATTTTCTTTTTTAATCCATTCTGCTACTCTGTGCCTTTTTATTGGTGAGTTTAATCCATTTACATTTAGTGTAATTATTGATACTTGTGAGTTCCCTATTGCCATTTTATATCTTGCTTTATGTTAGTTTTGTGTCTTGTTTGATCCTTCTCTTTCGTTTTTCTATCTTTTGTTTTTATTTGGTTGTATTCCATACATCTTTCTTCTGTTGCTATCTTTTTTATCTCATGTGCTTCTGTGGTGGTTTTTTCAATGGTGGTTACCTTTGAGTAATTAAAAGGGTCCCTACCCTGTTCATTGTAGCGAACTATTTTGTGAGTACTTTTGCACTCCATCGTCCTTTGCTACTGTTAATCTCCGTCTTCTCCCCCTCTTTCTTTTTGTTGTTGTCACAGTTTAAATTTGGTTTTATTGTGTTCTTCTTGGAGCTTTTACTTGTGGCTCTGTTTTTTTTTTGTTCTTTGTATCTGATTGGAGAACCCCCTTTAGTAATTCCTGGAGTGGGGGTTTTCTGATGATAAATTCCCTCATCTTTTCTGTATCTGTGAATGTTTTTATTTCTCCTTCGTATTTGAAGGATAGCTTTGATGGGTATAGTATTCGTGGCTGAAAGTTCCTCTCTTTCAGGACTTTAAATATTGGGGTCCACTCTCTTCTAGCTTGTAGAGTTTCTGCTGAGAAATCTGATGATAATCTAATGGGCCTTCCTTTATATGTTGTATTCTTCTTTTCCCTGGCTGCCTTGAGAATTTTTTCTTTGCTGTTGGTTTGTGTCAATTTCATTATGATATGCCTTGGAGTAGGTTTGTTGGGGTTAAGAAAACTTGGAGTTCTGTTTGCTTCTTGAACTTGAGGCTTTAGTTCTTTCCACAGGCTTGGGAAGTTCTCATCAATTATTTGTTTAAGTATGTTCTCCATTCCATTTTCTCTCTCTTCTCTCTCTGATATACCTATTATTCTTATGTTATTCTTTTTGATGGAGTCAGATAATTCTTGTAGGGCTATCTCATTTTTTTAAATTTTTGAGTCTCTTTCTTCTTCTCTCTGTTGTGCCTCAAGTTGCTTGTCTTCTATTTCACTAATCCTCTCTTCTATCTGACCTGTTCTATTAGCTAAGCTTGTTACTTCGTTTTTCATCTCGTTAATTGAGTTTTTCATCTCTGTTTGATTTGTTTTTATAGTTTCAATTTCCTTGGACATATATTCTTTGTGTTCATGGAGTTGTTTTCTGAGCTCCCTATATTGCCTTTCTGTGTTTTCTTGTATATCTCGGAGGATTTTTAGGATTTCTATCTTGAATTCTCTGTCATTTAGCTCCAAGGTTTCCAATATATTAAATTTTTTCTCCATAGATTTTTCCTCATCTAGCTGTGTTACCTCTCTTTCTTTTGTATCCATGATATTCGATTTTCTCTTCCTTAATGGCATCTGAGGGTGGTTTTGTTGATAGTATTAATGAGATTTAATAAAGAATAAAAAGTTAAAAAAAATAAAAAAATAACAAATCGAAAAGAGTTGTTTTTTTTTAAAAAAAATTAATAATGAAATAAAGAAAAATAAAATAAAATAAAAATTTTTAAAAAAAGGAAATTATTCCCCCCCTCTTTTTTTCCTCTCCTCTCCTCTCCCCTCTTTCTTGAGAAAATCTTGTGGTGGACTGTGAGTTATAACAAACAATGCCTGTGATGGAGGGCCTGAATTGGGTAAAATTAATAAAGGGGCAAAAAATATATAAAAAAAAAAAAAAAAAAAAAAAGGAAAAGAAAAAAAAAAAAGAAAAAAAACAGAGCGTATGGACCCACAAAAAGCAAATAAGGAAAAAATTTGGGTCAAGAATAAAATGATTTGCTTTTAGGTGTTGGTTTTCTATGAGTTATGATGAGAGGAATAAGAGGAAAATGGAAAAATGGGGGGACAAATTAAAAACTTACTATTGTATTTAGTGGAACAAGAACTAGATAATATGGAGAGCCAGGGATGGGAGCACTGCTAGTGAGTTAAAAAGGTGAAGTAAAAACCCCCCAAAATGCCACAAACATAGGTTTGAGTCCCAGATAAGATAATTTGTTTGTTATTGAGGTTTGAATGAGAGGAAATGTAAAGGAGAAAGGAAGAAACTAATATAGAGGGAGAAAAGAAAGAGAGAGAGAGAAAAAAAGAGGGAACCACTAAAAGAAGAAAAAAGAAAGGAGAGAGAGAGAGAGAGTTAAGGGTTTTGGAGTGCAACCCTCATAGAGAGAAAGGAAGAGAAGAGAAATGATAATGGGAGATGTAACACTTATGGGTAGTGTAGTTCAAGGAGAGGAGAGAGTAAGACCGGTAGAGAGTTAATCGACCAAATTGGAGGAGGAAAAAAAAGTCTCAAGAATGAAGATAAGAGAAACAAACGAACAAATATAATAAAATGGGATAGGTTATAAAGTCTGCAGATTATTCTTGATTTTGAGAGGTTATCTTCTTGCTTTTTCTTTTCTCTCCCTCTTCCTGGTCGGTGACTCTGTACCCCGGGTTCTGCCCCTTTGGCACGCTCAGGTAGAGGTTTGCAGTTGATAAGTCTCTATGGCAATGTCATGTATTATGCTTTATTCTCGTTGGGAGTTGAGGCTCATTAGCATTTATAGGCTCCGACAGTGAGAGAGTCCGTGTTCCTGGAGCCTTTCTCCTAGTCTTTCCTTCCTCAATTAGTAGCCTGATAGTCCAGGTATGGGGTTGCTGCTGCCTCTGCCTGGATAGTAAGAGGCTCAAATTGCTGGCAACTCCCCACTCTATTTCCACTCAGCACAGGGCTCTGGGTAAGGCTCAGTCAGTCAGAGCTGCTAGCATAATCAGGTGGGCTTTCCGCCCACTCAAAGACCACTGGCTCTGCCACTCTGTCCGGTAACACAAGCGGGCGCCCACTTCCGGGGCGCTTGGAGGAAACTCTCACTCACTGTCTGCAACCAGGATATCCGGCCAGCAGTCTCACGCTCTGAGTGAAACCCCCAACCGCAGGGAAAAGTTGCAGCGTTGGAATTGAGTCTCGCTCCGTCCCCGTGTGCGGCTTTTGCAAGGCGCTGGGGCGGCCCGAGATTCCGCTTTGGCCCACACAAAGGCCCCTGACTCTGCCCCTCTGTGCGATAACACGGACGCGCACTGCCGAGGCACTCGGAGGAATCGCTCACTCCTTATCTGCACGCGCACACCAGGATATGAGGCCGGCCGCGGTTCCCTCTGAGTAAAACCCTCACCAGCACGGAAAATCTCCACCGTTGGAAGTAGTTCTCACTCCCTCCCGTGCGTGGCTTTCCCAGGGCGCTGGGGCTGCCCAGAGACTCTACCCTCAGCCCACAGAAAGGCGTCTGACCCTGCCTCTCCGTGGGGCAACACGGGCACCCACTTCCGCGGCTTAGGAAGAAATCTCTCTTCCACTAACTGCGCACCGACCAGGAGACCGGGTAAAATGGCCGCTCCGCTTGTCTTTCTTTGTTTGGGTTTGGCGCGAGTGTTAGCTTGTATTGCCCGGGTTGCCACAGGATCAGATTTTCCTCGGCTTGGATCTCTGAGCCACAGCCTGGTTCGGCCGTTTTGCTGCGGCGGCCTGGATCTATTCACCCCCTTTGCCCGCCTCAGTTTCTATATTCACAGTTACCAGAGAAAGCCGCCCTGTTTAGGTTAGTGAGGAAGGCGGAGCATTTCTTACTCCCTATTTCCTTCGGGGTTTGGTTATATATTTAGCCAATTTTTCACTCAATCATACCTTTGGGTGTATTGCGAAGAATCTGGAAGCTCCAAGTATAGGTTTTTCTGTTTCTGGTTGAAGATCTTGTTGAGTTTTGGGGGAGATTTATCGGTATCGCTTCCTACTCCGCCATTACTCTGACGTCATCCTTTTGATCATTTTATTCTTGACCCAAATTTTTTCCTTATTTGCTTTTTGTGGGTCCATACCGCCCCCCTTTTTCTTTTTTTTTTCTTTTTTTCTTTTTTTTTTTTTTTTGCCCCTTTATTACTTTTCCCCAATTCAGGACCTCCATCACAGGCATTATTTGTTATAATTCACAGTTCACCACAAGATTTTCTCAAGAAAAAGGGGAGAGGAGAGGAAAAAAGGAGGGGGGGAATAATTTCCTTTTTTTAAAAATTATTATTTTATTTTTCTTTATTTCATTATTAATTTTTTTTAAAAAAAACAACACTTTTTGATTTTTTATTTTTTTTAACTTTTTATTCTTTATTAAATCTCATTAATACTATCAACAAAACCACCCTCAGATGCCATTAAGGAAGAGAAAATCGAATATCATGGATACAAAAGAAAGAGAGGTAACACAGCTAGATGAGGAAAAATCTATGGAGAAAAAATTTAATATATTGGAAACCTTGGAGCTAAATGACAGAGAATTCAAGATAGAAATCCTAAAAATCCTCCGAGATATACAAGAAAACACAGAAAGGCAATATAGGGAGCTCAGAAAACAACTCCATGAACACAAAGAATATATGTCCAAAGAAATTGAAACTATAAAAACAAATCAAACAGAGATGAAAAACTCAATTAACGAGCTGAAAAACGAAGTAACAAGCTTAGCTAATAGAACAGGTCAGATAGAAGAGAGGATTAGTGAAATAGAAGACAAGCAACTTGAGGCACAACAGAGAGAAGAAGAAAGAGACTCAAAAATTTAAAAAAATGAGATAGCCCTACAAGAATTATCTGACTCCATCAAAAAGAATAACATAAGAATAATAGGTATATCAGAGAAAGAAGAGAGAGAAAATGGAATGGAGAACATACTCAAACAAATAATAGATGAGAACTTCCCAAGCCTGTGGAAAGAACTAAAGCCTCAAATTCAAGAAGCAAACAGAACACCGAGTTTTGTTAACCCCAACAAACCTACTCCAAGGCATATCATAATGAAATTGACACAAACCAACAGCAAAGAAAAAATTCTCAAGGCAGCCAGGGAAAAGAAGAATACAACATATAAAGGAAGGCCCATTAGATTATCATCAGATTTCTCAGCAGAAACTCTACAAGCTAGAAGAGAGTGGACCCCAATATTTAAAGTCCTGAAAGAGAGAAACTTTCAGCCACGAATACTATACCCATCAAAGCTATCCTTCAAATATGAAGGAGAAATAAAAACATTCACAGATACAGAAAAGATGAGGGAATTTATCATGAGAAAACCCCCACTCCAGGAATTACTAAAGGGGGTTCTCCAATCAGATACAAAGAACAAAAAAAAAAACAGACCCACAAGTAAAAGCTCCAAGAAGAACACAATAAAACCAAATTTAAACTGTGACAACAACAAAAAGAAAGAGGGGGAGAAGATGGAGATTAACAGTAGCAAAGGACGATGGAGTGCAAAAGTACTCACAAAATAGTTTGCTACAATAAACAGGGTAGGGACCCTTTTAATTACTCAAAGGTAACCACCATTGAAAAAACCACCACAGAAGCACATGAGATAAAAAAGATAGCAACAGAGGAAAGATGTATGGAATACAACCAAATAAAAACAAAAGATAGAAAAACGAAAGAGAAGGATCAAACAAGACACAAAACTAACAGAAAGCAAGATATAAAATGGCAATAGGGAACTCACAAGTATCAATAATTACACTAAATGTAAACGGATTAAACTCACCAATAAAAAGGCACAGAGTAGCAGAATGGATTAAAAAAGAAAATCCAACTATATGCTGCCTACAGGAAACTCATCTAAGTAACAAGGATAAAAACAAATTCAAAGTGAAAGGCTGGAAAACAATACTCCAAGCAAATAACATCCAAAAAAAAAGCAGGTGTAGCAATACTCATATCGGATAATGCTGACTACAAGACAGGAAAAGTACTCAGAGATAAAAATGGCCATTTCATAATGTCTAAGGGGACACTGAATGAAGAAGACATAACAATTCTTAATATATATGCACCAAACCAAGGAGCACCAAAATATATAAGACAGCTACTTATTGACCTTAAAACAAAAACTGACAAAAATACAATCATACTTGGAGACCTCAATACACCGCTGACGGCTCTAGATCGGTCATCCAAACAGAGAATCAACAAAGACATAGTGGCCTTAAACAAAACACTAGAGCACCTGGATATGATAGACATCTACAGGACATTTCATCCCAAAGTGACTGAGTATACATTTTTCTCCAGTGTACATGAATCATTCTCAAGAATTGACCATATGTTGGGCCACAAAAACAACAGCAGCAAATTCAGAAAAATTGAAGTTGTACCAAGCATATTTTCTGATCATGAAGCCTTGAAACTAGAATTCAACTGCAAAAAAGAGGAAAAAAATCCCACAAAAATGTGGAAACTAAACAACATACTTTTAAAAAATGAATGGGTCAAAGAAGAAATAAGTGCAGAGATCAAAAGATATATACAGACTAATGAAAATGACAATACGACATATCAGAATCTATGGGATGCAGCAAAAGCAGTGATGAGAGGGAAGTTCATATCACTTCAGGCATATATGAACAAACAAGAGAGAGCCCAAGTGAACCACTTAACTTCCCACCTTAAGGAACTAGAAAAAGAAGAACAAAGACAACCCAAAACCAGCCGAAGAAAGGAGATAATAAAAATCAGAGCAGAAATAAAAGAATTAGAGAACAGAAAAACTATAGAAAAAATTAATAGAAGAAGGAGCTGGTTCTTTGAAAAGATCAATAAAATTGACAAACCCTTGGCAAGACTTACCAAGGAAAAAAGAGAAAGAACTCATATAAACAAAATCCAAAATGAAAGAGGAGAAATCACCATGGACACCGTAGATATACAAAGAATTATTGTAGAATACTATGAAAAACTTTATGCCACTAAATTCAACAACCTAGAAGAAATGGATAAATTCCTAGAAAAATACAACCTTCCTAGACTGAGTCAAGAAGAAGCAGAAAGCCTAAACAAACCTATCAGTAGAGAAGAAATAGAAAAAACCATTAAAAACCTCCCCAAAAATAAAAGTCCAGGCTCTGACGGCTATACCAGCGAATTTTATCAAACATTCAAAGAAGACTTAGTTCCTATACTACTCAAAGTCTTCCAAAAAATTGAAGAAGAAGCAATACTTCCAAACACATTTTATGAGGCCAACATAACCCTCATACCAAAACCAGGCAAGGATGGCACAAAAAGAAAACTACAGACCAATATCTCTAATGAATACAGATGCTAAAATACTAAACAAAATACTAGCAAATCGAATACAACAACATATTAAAAAAATAATACATCATGATCAAGTGGGATTCATCCCAGAATCTCAAGGATGGTTCAACATCCGTAAAATGGTTAACGTAATACACCATATCAACAAAACAAAGAACAAAAACCACATGATCTTATCAATAGATGCAGAAACGGCTTTCGATAAAATACAACACAATTTTATGTTTAAGACTCTCAACAAAATGGGTATAGAAGGAAAATATATTAACATGATAAAGGCCATATATGATAAACCATCAGCTAACATCATGTTAAATGGCACTAAACTGAAGGCTTTCCCCCTTAAACCAGGAACAAGACAGGGTTGTCCACTCTCTCCACTCTTATTTAATGTGGTACTAGAGGTTCTCGCCACAGCAATCAGACAAGACAAAGAAATAAAAGGCATCCATATCGGAAAAGAAGAAGTAAAGGTATCACTTTTTGCAGATGATATGATCCTATACATCGAAAACCCCAAAGAATCCACAAAAAGACTACTAGAAACAATAAGCCAATACAGTAAGGTCGCAGGATACAAAATTAACATTCAGAAGTCAATAGCCTTTCTATATGCCAACAATGAAACAACTGAGAAGGAACTCAAAAGAATAATCCCCTTCACGATTGCAACAACAACAAATAAAATACTTAGGAATAAACATAACAAAGAATGTAAAGGACTTATATAATGAAAACTATAAACCATTGTTAAGGGAAATTGAAAAAGATATAATGAGATGGAAGAATATACCTTGTTCTTGGCTAGGAAGAATAAATATAATCAAGATGGCTATATTACCCAAAGCAATATACAAATTCAATGCAATTCCCATCAAACTTCCAATGACGTTTTTTAAAGAAATAGAGCAAAAAATCATCAGATTTATATGGAACTATAAAAAACCCCGAATAGCCAAAGCAATCCTAAAGAAAAAGAATGAAGCTGGGGGCATTACAATACCTGACTTCAAACTCTATTATAGGGCCACGACAATCAAAACAGCATGGTATTGGCAGAAAAATAGACACTCAGACCAATGGAACAGAATAGAAAGTCCAGAAATAAAACCACATATATATAGTCAAATAATTTTTGATAAAGGGGCCAACAACACACAATGGAGAAAAGAAAGCCTCTTCAATAAATGGTGCTGGAAAAACTGGAAAGCCACATGCAAAAGAATGAAACTGGACTACAGTCTCTCCCCCTGTACAAAAATTAACTCAAAATGGATCAAAGATGTAAACATAAGACCTGAAACAATTAAATACATAGAAGAAGACATAGGTACTCAACTCATGGACCTGGGTTTTAAAGAGCATTTTATGAATTTGACTCCAATGGCAAGAGAAGTGAAGGCAAAAATTAATGAATGGGACTGCATCAGACTAAGAAGTTTTTGCTCAGCAAGAGAAACTGATAACAAAATAAACAGAAAGCCAACTAAATGGGAAATGATATTTTCAAACAACAGCTCAGATAAGGGCCTAATATCCAAAATATACAAAGAACTCATAAAACTCAACAACAAACAAACAAACAATCCCATAAAAAAATGGGAAGAGGATATGAACAGACAATTCTCCCAGGAAGAAATACAAATGGCCAACAGATATATGAAAAGATGCTCATCTACTTTAGCTATTAGAGAAATGCAAATCAAAACAGCAATGAGATACCACCTCACACCTGTTTGATTAGCTATTATTAGCAAGACAGGTAATAGCAAATGTTGGAGAGGCTGTGGAGAAAAAGGAACCCTCATCCACTGTTGGTGGGAATGTAAAGTAGTACAACCATTATGGAAGAAAGTATGGTGGTTCCTCAAAAAACTGCAAATAGAACTACCTTATGACCCAGCAATCCCTCTACTGGGTATATAACCCCAAAACTCAGAAACATTGATACGTAAAGACACATGCAGCCCCATGTTTATTGCAGCATTGTTCACAGTGGCCAGGACATGGAAACAACCAAAAAGCCCGTCAATAGATGACTGGATAAAGAAGATGTGGCACATATACACTATGGAATACTACTCAGCCATAAGAAATGATGACATCGGAACATTTACAGCAAAATGGTGGGATCTTGATAACATGATATGAAGTGAAATAAGTAAATCAGAAAAAACCAGGAACTGCATTATTCCATACGTAGGTGGGACATAAAAGTGAAACTAAGAGACATTGATAAGAGTGTGGTGGTTACAGGGGGGAGGGGGGAATGGGGGATGGAAAGGGGGAGGGGGAGGGGCACAAAGAAAACAAGATAGAAGGTGACAGAGCACAATCTGACTTTGGGTGACGGGTATGCATCATAATTGAATGACAAGATACCCTGGACTTGTTATCTTTGAATATATGTATCCTGATTTATTGATGTCACCCCATTAAAAAAATAAAATTATTAAAAAAAAAAAAAAAAAGAAAGAAAAACTCTGAGAAATTTGACAACGAGCCGCAAAAATCCAGCCCAATTCCTGTCCTGCCTACCAAAGGCACTCCAAAAATATACTAAAATCGACCCCAATTTGATTGAGGGGGCCATAATTCTTAACACTCATTTCATCTCCTAATCAGCCTCCAATATAAGGAAAAGGCTTAAAAAGGCAGAGGACAGCCCTCAAACCCCTCAACAAGATCTCCTGAGCATGGCTTTTAAGGCCTATAGTAACTGAGAGGAACAGGAGAAGGCAGACAGCCCAAAGAGATCAGGCAAAATACCAGCTTTTGGTGGCTTTCCTTAAAGGCTGAAATGCCCCTAAGGGGCCCCATCATACTCCATTGGGGACCTGCTTCAAGTGTGGAAAAGAAGGTCATTTTGAGAAAAGCCTGTCTGCCTCCTTGGCCCCACCAGGGCCTTGTCCTTGCTGTGGGAAAAAGAGACACTGGAAGGTAGACTGCCCCCTCACTCCTCTAAAGGAGGGTTCAGTCTCTTCCACCCCTACCAAACACCTCCAACCTAACCTTGCCCAGTCTACTAGGACCTGACACTGAAGACTAAAGGTGCCCAGGGCTGTCAGCCCCAATTCACATCATCATCAAAGAACCTAAGATAGCCATCCAAGTAGCAGGTAAGGTGATCTCATTTCTTATAGACACAGGGGCCACTTACTCTGCCTTGCCCAAATATTTGGGTCCTGCTCATCCCTTAAAGATCTCTGTTGTGGGTGTTGATGGTTGTTGGACAGATAAAATACATTATGCTCACTTTGTTAAAGATGGTGCTGCCCACGTGGAAGCCTGTCACCCAGGTGATAGTATTAATTGCCCTTCTTGCTTGGGATGGGCATGATTGTATTAATGTGTGTTGGGGGAGGGTTTCACGCCCAAGGTTTTAAAAAGGAGAGATCATGTTGTTCAGGAGAAGAGGGATTACATTGTAGGAGAAGGGCAGAGAGGAGAGCAAATAAGGGCCACGTGGAGGGGAAGAGAAGCAGCCAAGATGGCAGAATGCTGAAGGAGAGCCAGTTTATGCAGTTTGTGCAGAGAGAAGATGGGGAACAGAGGTGAATAAGGCTGGTGAGGCTAGAAAACTTTGATCCTAGGAAACTCGGATAAGTCAGTAGCTTTGTGAGCATTGAATGAGTGGGTTTTGGAACCGAGGGTGTGTTTTTACTTGCCTGCTGAGTACAAGATAGGAGTAAAGGTAATGGCCCACCAGTTCCTGGCTCCATTGTTTCATTACCGTCTGTTCAAATCTAATGCGAACCTGCATGGGCCAGGCAGCTGTGACTGGCGGTGGCTACTGGCTTTACAATGGTCTTATTTTCTCCCTGTTGGCCACAGATCCACTGTCTTGTCTAATACATGGTGTCTCCTTTGCACATTCTTTTCTCCTCCTACCTTGATGTTCTCCGTCTATTTTAGGCCAGGACATACTCTCCGAATTCCGAACCTCTCTCTCCTTTCACCTTCTGTCCTCGGAATCTGCCCTGTTACTGCTTCTTGGCCATCCATATTTGCCCAATTCTGTTATAAATTTACCTTGACCACCCAGCATAGTGAATCCCAAGGTTCTCCTCACCACCCCATGGCTGCAAAACTCCAGGGAAAGGTCCCCTAGTTTCATGTCTCCGGGTTAAAGAAAATGGAAGCTCCATCTCCACACATGCCTATGGATGACCCTTCTAGTCAACCTGAATCAATGCCCAGATTTGCCTGCTCCCCCTTAGGGCCCACCAACAGTCAGACTGATTGAAATCCCAGAAGAACAGCCTGAGCTGTGAGGAACTATGATTACCCCCTGACAATAGATAGGACAGAGATTCCAGATTGCTCTATTCTTTCTTATCTCCTTACCCTTAAAGGCATACTGTGCCCCCATACCCTCCCTCTTGGAATTCTCACATCTAGAAAGCTCTCTTAATCTTATTTAAATTCTCATAATCAAGACTAACTCCTCCTATGCAGCCAACTGCTGGATATGTCTGTCCATGTCATCTTCAGCTTACTCAGCTCTCCCTATTCCTCTTAATAATACTCATCTCCTTCACACCACTCTCATGTACAAGATTCAGAGAGGGGCCACCTTCTTTGAGAGAGCCAGCTCAGCTGCCAACTGAGCAAACAAGCTATAACAAACCTATTATTCCCAGCTTAAAAAATGAAAACCCTGTACCACTCCTGCTCAAAGACCAGTCACTTTAAATACCCCTCTCCTTTCACCTGCTCCCCTATGCTTCAAGACTCAGGGTGACATCCCAGTTGGTCACCTCCCCTTTAACCTCTGCAACACCCCAATAACTATTCAATTTCCCAAAGACCATCAGAACCATCGTGTTAACTATCAAATCTCTCCAGAAGCAAACGGATTATTTTCTAACCCTGTTTGATTCACAGGACCCCCTACTCTTACAGCTTCATAACATAAATTCTCCTATCCCACCACACGACTCTATCCCTGGCTCACTACCCCTTCCACACGGTTGCAATGCTCAAAGCAGGCCTCTGACCATGTCTCCCCCCTAGTTGGGGCTGCACTTTCCTCCATCTTGACCATCTGGAGTTCAGAGACAGATGGATGAAACTGACCCTGTTGGTCAAAAACATTTGTAAATGTAATGTTGGGCAGGTAAAATATATTATGCTTACTTTGTTAAAAATGGCGCTGCCCACGTGAAAGCCTATCTCCCAGGGTTGCCCTTCCTGCTTGGGATGGGCATGATTATATTAATGTGTGCTGGGGGTGGGCTGTGGGCAGGCAGGATACTTGTAGCCTGGGGCATGGTTTTAGGACTAAGCCTTTCCCACTCTTTTTGATATGGGGTGATGCACTCTCATGCGGAATCCCATCATGTCTCAGGTAAGTGACTTTGTATCAGAGACTTCCTTGTTTGTATATTGGATTAAAGGTTTTGGTTTCTACACTATAAAGTGGGGCAGACCGGGAGCTTGCTCGCTCTATGTTCCTGAGATTGGCATTAGAGAGGAGAGTAGAGAAAGGCCAGGTGGAGGAGGCCAGGAGAAGTAGCCAAGATGGTGGAGTGCTGAAAGAGAAGCCAGTTTGTGTAAAGTTTGTGCAGGGAAAAGGAAATGGGGAACAGAGGTGAATAAGTCTGGTGAACTAGAAACCTTTGATTCTAGAAAACACGGATAACTCAGTGGCTTTGGGAGCCCTGAATGAAAAGGGAAGTGTTTTCCCACTGTGTGTATTACTTGCCCGTTGTGTGCAAGCTAGGATTAAAGCTAATGGCCCATCAGTTCTTGGCTCCATTGTTTCATTACCAACTGTCCAAATCCTATGCGAACCTGCATTGGCCAGGTGGCTGTGATGGTGACCATGCTACTGGTTTTACATATGATGTATATGTTTGCTCGCTTATTGTCTGCATTGCGTGTGGGGAACAGGCTGTAAGCAGGCTGAGTCATTATAGCTTAAGGCTTAGTTTTAAGACTAAGCTTTTCCCCACATCCTTGACTGATTGCATGATGTGGAGTGGTGCACTCTTATGAGGAATCCCATTATGCCTCAGATAAGTGGCTTTGTATCAGAGACTTCCTTGTTTGTATATTGGATTAAAGGTTTTTATTTCTATACTATAAAGTGTAAAGTGGGGTAGATAGGGAGCTTGCTCTTTCTCAGTTTCTGCTATCACCATTGCAGGGGCCTCCCTGATCCCTTGCCCTTCATGGGAAAAGCAGGTTTTCTGCTTTTCCCTTGTCTTCTCTTGTGGCTTGCCTGTCTTGGTGAGACACCAATAAACAGAATGGACCACCATCCTCTGACTCTGACATTTCTTTACCCTCTGCCCAAATCCAATGGGAATCTGCATGTGAATGGCCACGATGGCAGCTACTGGCCTTACAGACCCCTTGTCCATCTATTCTCTATTCACCTCTCAGCCTGTCTCACCCAATCAGGGGCTTTCTATATGTGTGGGACCAACACCTATATGTGCCTCCCAACTAACTGAACAGGAACCGGTACTCTAGTCAGTCTCACCCCGAATATCAACATAATTCCACCCCTTGATCCTCTCCCAGTTCCTAGTACTCTACCCATCAATCTAAGGAACAGATGAGCCATACAGGTAATTTCTCTTCTTATTGCCTTAAGAATCTCTATAGAAGTAGGTCTGTGGGCGGGCGGACTGGTCACTTCTCTGTCTTATTTTCACTCTCTCTCTGAAGACCTCCTAGAAGAAATTGCTTCCACTCTAGTTAAACTCCAAGATCAACTTGATTTCCTAGCCGCCGTCACACTACAAAATCGTCAAAGCCTTGATCTCTTAATGGCAGAAAAAGGAGGTATTTGTGTCTTTCTAGTGGAAGAGTGTTGCTTCTACCTCAACCAGTCAGGGCTGGTTAGAGATGCAGCAACCAAATTGAAGGAACGAGCTCAATGAATCCGTGAAAAATAAGCCAAAACCTGGAATCAGTGGCTCCACACAAGCTAGGTGTCTTGGCTACTACCATTTATTGGTCTACTCACTTTCATATTTGTCATTTAGCTTTTTAGCCCTGTCTCCTAAGCCCATTCTCTAGCTTTTTACAGAACCACCTGCAGGCCTTCACCAACCAGAAAATTGGAGAAATCTACCTATCTCTACAAACCAACCCTGAAACCTATACTCGCCGAGCAGAAAAATCCAAGCCCCTATGACTACACCCCTAGATAGCAGGAAGAAGTTACAGAGGAGAGACTACCGCCCCTATAACCCTACCCTGCCTTCTCAGCATGTGGTCTGTCTCCTGCACCTTTTCTTTAATTTCCTCCAGGACTGCCTAAAGGCCTTCACTATCTGGACTGTCCATGAACTTCTCTTACTCTAAGCCACCTACCAGAAGTTCTCTACTTCACTACCACAGCCTAAGCCAGCCATCCCTTCCCCAGACTCGCTGCCACTTACCAGCAGGAAGTAGCTACAGAAAAATTATCATCACCCCTCAACCATATAACAAAAGGCTGGAATGATAGGGTTGCAGGTGGGGGCCATGACCCCCTCCTCGTGGACAAAGGAACATTGACAAACTAGATGTTCCAGATAACCTTCCCCCAGGCATCCGGGTGACTAATATGGGTTTGGAAGGTCCCCTAGCTTATTTATGGTTAATCTTACATAAATTGCTGAAAGAGACATTTTTCCTTAATGACTACCAGCCCCCACCATCAGATACCCTATTTAACCCTACCTGTTAGAGAACCAGGGGCTGCTCGCCCTTACAAGACAGCCCAGCAGGTTTCCTTGCATTAAAGCCTATTACACTGGTCTTTTGGACTCTGATTGATTCTATCAAGAACTGATGGGCCACTACCTTTACTTCTAGCTCACACCCTGCAGGAGAGAAAATACACACAGTGGGAAAACACTTCCCTTTCCATTCAGGGCTCCCAAAGCCACTGACTCATCCAAGTTTCCTAGAATCAGAGGTTTCTACCTCATCAGCCTTATTCACCTCTGATCCCCATCTCCTTCTCTTTGCACAAACTTTGCACAAACTGGCTTCTCTTTCAGCACTCCACCATCTTGGCTGCCTCCCCTCTGCAAAGCTAATTTCAGGAACCGATCAAGAGAAAGAGCCCCAGGTCTGTTTCATTTTATAGTGTAGAAAATTAAAGCCTTTAAGCCAATATACAAATAAGGAAATTATCTGAGGCAAAAATGGGATTCCTCATAAGAGTGTACCACCCCACATCATGCAACAGTCAAGGGTTGTGGGGAGTAGTCAATCTGGTCCCTACCACCCACTAGTGGGCGTTCCAGCTTTCATGGTGGGTGGTAGACAAGCAACCAAAGTATAAATAAAAAGATAGACTTAACTATAATAAGTTGTCTTATAAAGATTTATTCTGCCAAACTTAGTGAAAATCCAACATAAAGTACTTGGTAAGTAATTATTATTATATGCTTTAACTTGCTGTAACTCTGCTTTATAAATTTTATAAACTAAAGTTACTTCCCTACTTTATAAATCACCATTACTGTGGAACTGGTGGGTGGTTAGAAAATGTTACTACTAACAGAGATACAAAAGTGGGCGGTAGGTATAAAAAGGTTGACTACCCCTGCCTTAGGCTATGAGGACCTTGCCAGCTTACAACCTGTCTCTCACACCCAATGCAAAACTATTAGCCAGCAAACATATACATAATATTTACAAACTTATTTGACTCACATAACCTATGGGACAAAATCAAACCATCAAACTTATGGGAAATTGAAGTTTAAAAAAAGAAAGAAAGAAAAAGAAAAGGACAGAAAAATATTTGAAAAAATTAAAGACCCCAAACTCTCCAAACTTGGTGATAAAGTAAAACTTATAGATTTCAAGAAAAAACTATGTTACTTAAAGAAAGACTCCCCAGGCACATAATACTTCAATTTGTGAAAGCCAACAATAAATATATATATTGAAAGCAGCCAGAGAAAAATTATTTATTACATGTAGAGGAACAATGACTAAACTGACTGGCAACTTCACAAAAGAGGTAGGGTATAATTGTAGTAAAGGCTAAAAAGTTCCCTTTCAAAATTCAAGAGAGACCTTAGAGAGAAATTTTCAGGCACAGTAGGAATACGAAGTCAGATTATAGCGAATTAAACATTGCTTTGTTTTTTAACGACACACATACCATAATTGAAAGCAGAATTATGGGAGTGATATAATTATAAACTTAGAAAAGAGACTGTAGATGGGTTTCTATTAAAGCATTTACTTGTAGCGCTATTCTATGTATCTCTCACACTTGAGCAATTATGTTACTGAAATGCAACAGCCACAACTGCCACATAAATTTCATTTCCATTATTTAGACTCAAACAAAGAAACAAATGCTAGTCTTGTCAGCTGCTGAAAAGTAACAGCTTGGACAAAGTGAGTCATTGTGATAAGTTACACAAAAACTATATTAGAAAAAAATAGATAAAGTTCTTATAGAGCAGTGAGTTACAAGAAGAAATGAATAGTGAAAAGGAAACTCTCATTGTTCCTTATCACTGTTTTAAGGCCCAGGGTTTTTCCCATCCCATAGTCATGGAGGAATTCATGTTTATCTACCTTACCTTTGCATTACTGCAAAGTGGTTTTTGGGGAGGGTAAGATAAGATAGCTGGAGCTTTTAGCTTTATATTTCTTTAGCTGACACTTTTATACATAGTATAGTTCTATAGCTCCACAATTTTCTTTTTCTTTTTATTTCAAAAGATGATACTATAAAATATATTTAAGAGGCCAAAGATTTATTTTTAGAAACCTTAGTTATTGCACAAGATTAAGTTAATTGTTTAGTTATATATTGTAATGCTATGGAAAATAGTGATGAAATAGAATAGCTAATATTTAAGCAAATGTCTAGCACACTATGTATACCATGTTTGATCACCTTTAATGATGAAGAAATTAAACTAAATGAAAAATGAAACTATGTTGAAAATAGTCAAATTGTCAAAACTTCCATTGGCTCAGTAATGCTAAAAAATGAAACATCAGACCCAAAATAGAGTCACATTTGCTAACACAAGTAACCAAACCAAAACTTAATATAAGGTGACCAACATTTTTACAATGAAAATGAGGACAAAAATAAATTGAATAAAACAATATTATAAATAAAAGTAACATTTTATTCATTGCAACAATAATAACTATAATATAATAAATGCATAATAAAAACATTTGTAATATTTTATATTGTAATTATGCTTACATGTCTATTAATTTTTAATAATAATTATAAGAAAAAAGTATTTATTTATATACAAATACGTCATGTCACATGCAATAGATTGACTCTGTATCAATTGAATATGGACATTTACAGATTAGTCTTCCAATATCAAAAAGGAGAACATGTAGGAGGACACTTTTCGAGGGAGGACAGAACTTACAAAAGAAGGACTGTCCTCCCTAATGGAGGACGATTGGTCACCTTACTTAATAGTTAACCTAGTAATTGTAGTTTCAGGCTCTCCCAGGAGTAGAATTTTAAAATAATCAATCTGGAAATTTCTGGTCTGGTGAGGTAATCTGCCTGATAAACTCCCCTGCCTTCCTCTAAGAGAAAGTGTCTTTGCCTAAAATAATTCACTCTTTTAACTTCGTATTCCCATCCTCCTTTTGCCTATAAAAACCTTCTATTTTACACAATTCATCAAAGCAACCTTCTAGTTGCTTGATAAGATGCTGCCTGATTCATGAATTGCTGAATTAAGCCAATTAGATCTTTAAATTTGCTCAATTGAATTTTGACTTCATTGTGTTTATCAGTTACTTACATGGAAATTACAGAAGAGTTAATTGTTTATTACTATTTAGAGCATCTCAGACAAATATTTACTAATTTTCTTGATCATTTAAAGCTTTTTGCTCTAATACTCTCAAATGTTCTTAATAAGATCATCATCAGATGTTTTAATTTGACAAACTATTATTTATATTTCAAAGAAATAAAACTGAAATATAACAAAGTCAAAGAGATTGTCCTTAGTCAGAAAGTAAATACACAAAGAAATAGCAAAGATAAATTAGAAGACAAATCTAAAAGTAATTAAACCTAACCACAATATTATAGAGCTACAAAATGATAAACTAAAATCACCTGCTAAAAGCATGGACCGAGCAGGGGTTAATTTTATTTAGAAAAGTAGAATAGAAAAATAGTATTTCATATTTTTAATCAGAGGTATTTTATGACTTATTTTATTTCCTGAATAACTCATATTTTGGGTCTCAGATGAAATATAACACAAAATTTTAAATCCACAAAAACCGTTTTTTGTGGGGTTTTTTCTTTATTTTAATGGTGACTTATGCATGTAGGTCAACTGATAACATTTACTTATCAAATGGCTCTAATTACAATCAAAGCTGGTTGGTATAGAAATATAAAATCTAGGGAAAATATTGTAATAACCTTAACGGTTATGCTACCTTTTAAAATTTGGTGACCTATTGAAACAGTATCTAAAGTAGTTCTCAATTATTTTCACTAACAGTGAATAAAAAATACTTAATTTTGGGGGGATTCTGATTCATATTTCACTATCCTTCTAAGATTACAGGAGGCCTGTTGATTCCCAATAATGGTTTGTATCAAAGATAAAGTAAAGT
Organism: Saccopteryx bilineata; assembly: GCF_036850765.1. Lineage (NCBI taxonomy): Eukaryota > Metazoa > Chordata > Mammalia > Chiroptera > Emballonuridae > Saccopteryx > Saccopteryx bilineata. The sequence continues at coordinate 91,854,818 of NC_089494.1, read as the reverse complement.
AGGAGATTTATTATAGCTGTTTGAGTTTAATCAGGAAATAGAAATTATATAGTAATTTGAAAAGAAAAATTTAAGATAAAGATTTATTAACAGGAGATTAGAGTAATAAAAAATTGGCTAGAAAGAGGTAAAGAGAATATATATTAAAAAAACAAAACAAAAAACAAGGAACTAGCAGATTTAAGAAACAGCCAGGACCCCTAGTGATGAGGTAGAATGCCCAAGTGCCAAGGGAGTATCAGTCACCCTGTGCCTGCCTCACCAGGGCTGAGATGGAGACCACTTTGGAATGGGCGTAGCCAGAGCTCTCCGGATGGTGGGAACTTGCTGAAGAGCCCTGCTGATGAATATTGCTAGGAATGTGCTCTCTGAGTGGTAAGGGAAGCCAGCCTCAAGGAGGTGCTGTAGTTCAGAACTTAATATGAAGTCATATAAGAGGTGCTGAGAGAGGTCATACAAAGAGAGAGGCCTCACCAACAGCACTCCATTCTGAAGGTACTGGAAAAAGTAAAGGGAAAAGCTGCTGTCTGCTGGGTTCTGCAGGTCACCCCCTGCTGCACCCAGGTCAGCAGTGTCAGAGCCAGCACTGGAGAAAGAGTGCTCTGCACGGCTGCATGCTGGGAGAGACTAGAAGGAGACGAGAGGCAGAGAAACTGCACTCCTCGGGAGTAGAGCCCTGGATGAAGGTGTATGTGGGAGGAAGCTGACCAGCAGGGAACACAGGAATCAGGGAAAAAAAAACTCCATTCCTCCTCCAGTGCCTTACCAACCCCTCTAAATGGTAAGGCTTAATATCATGACAGCTGGCAAAAGAGAAATATTTACAAAGTCTACCTCCATGATCACATAGCAGGCAAAGAAGGACAGATTTAGGTCTAAGAGACAATAAATTGAAACCTGACATATTTGTTTTCTATGACTTAATCAGATATTCCTTTTGTATTTTAACACCAAAACCAGGAATTATTTCTTTATCCATATAATAAAATCTATAAAATGTGATATACCTACTTTTTTCTCCCAAGATTTTCTTATTCCTTTTTGATTGGTTAGCATTTTTGCAAAAGACTAAGTCACCTGACATGCATTTCAATGAGCCTCAGAATGCAACCAACTTCCCAAGAACCAAACTCATGATAGAATTCAGCCCCTTTGCATGGTGAGCTTTGAATGGCCAGAGGCGTTCCCATTACTACTGATTGAATTGCTCCTTATTGAACACAATATTTTCACATTAGAACAATATTAATATTATTATTATTGATTATTATTATTGCTATTTCCCCCCAAATTCAGCTTGAGGCATTGTAGCCTTACGTCTTGCTGAAAGTAACAAAGCCAGTAAGAGCCAGAGTTGAAATTTAAACCAAAGGTGTATATTTTAAAATTAGTACTTTTACTAAGACTCTAGTTTGCCTTCCAGCTAATAGAGAAACCAAAATGACCAGTTTTACAAAATAGAACTTGCCAGAAATTTCCACGGAAACTGTGATTGCCTCTAAGAAGGTTGATTTGAGATGTGATCAATACTTTTCTAATTCTGTTTTGAAAAAAAAAAGCAAAAACAATTAGAAGGAGAGCTTTAATAGTAGCACAAGTTACTCATAAACAAAAGAGATCTAATTAATATATAGTTTATTTCAGGTTGAATTTACTGAAAATGTGACTTCACAGAATGTTACAACAACCTACCATGGTCTATAGACTTACACTGAAAGAGTTTCTTTTAATGTCTTTTTTAAAATATAAAATTAATCTAATAAATTATATTAAGAAGTACAATTTCATCTCATTGCTATAATCATTGAAAAAACAACGTTAGGGAAAGGAACTGAAAATATTAGATAAACATGCTTTTAGAAGAACTTTCAGTGATATGGTAAAGAAATATTTATTTAGGAAAAGAAAATAAAGTTAACCAGTGAATTGTTAACTTGATTAGTAATCCTGTGATGATATAAGTGACAATAAAATAAATAAATGTGAGTGTTGGTAATCATAATCAAAAGTGTACTGTATTTACTAAGCATTAGCATGGCTTACTTATCAACCATGTAGTAATTGACCTAATTTATCACCTCACTTGACTTGACATTCAGGGTCTAACCTCTATAAATTTTCAATCTAAGCAGAAAATGAAGACCCAGATTTGTGAAGACTGATGTCAGAGTTTACCATATAGGTCCTCTCAACTTTGTTCAATTAGCATTTATTCCTGGACCCAGCCTGACACCCCTCAAATCACCATATAAGGTTATATTTTGTCAGTGCTGCCATCCCAGGGCAAGAGAACTCCTATTAAAACTGGCAACAAATGCTTGGTGTATTTGAGCTAAAGAGGTGCTGACTTTTAGCCTATGACAATTGACTATCATAATGTACCTATCAGAATGCCCTGAGCACCACATTTTAGTGGAAGCCAGGGTAAATTGGATTCTTAATGGTACATTTAACAGAAGTCAGTCAATAGAAGTTAACAAAATTCTCAGTATGCACTTTTAAATTGCAAACAGTTTAGAGTGGCCATTTTCATAACAGACTGGACTCACACACCATATGATGGGCTTTTGGCCTCCCTAGCAGATGGGCCTCCCTTGGTTTTGGTCCTGAATACAGCAGTAGTTGAAAATGCATTTAGTTCAAAATAGAATGGTGTTTTTTTGTGGGAGAGCTGGCTTATTGTTTAATTCAGACAAAGAACCCTTTCTCTGTTGAGTGACTTGTCATCTTATGTCAATGTAAGCTATGTAAAGAATGACTTTTCATTAAAGCAAATTTAGCATATTTGCAATTGTCTTGGTCAGATGGGAAAGTTTCTGGCTTAAATAGTAGAATTATATCCTACAATTTGTGCAATCCACAAATTGATTTTATGTGGAAAAGCAAAAAAAAAAAAATAATAAAAGAGCTTTTATTCTCTTACATCTTCCCAGAATAATTGCTAAGCAGCATTTTTGGACAAACTGAAGAAAATCCCAGTACTTAAACAGGAGGCAGAATTCTCCAAGTTATCTGGGGCCTGAATCCCCCTCTAAGTTATCTGGGGCCTTATATTCCCTTTCTCAGAGGAGAATATAGTTCCAAATGTATATGTAAATTTAGATAACTCTGGATTAAAAATATTGTTGTTACCTCATCTAGCTTCTTGCACTTTCTTATAAACTGTTAGGTTATATAATCCCCCTTAAACTCTCCAATGTTGCCTTCTTCATCCCACTTTGAACTTCCTCCTTGCAAATAATGTTTTCCTGGTCTCTCATGCTCCAAACTATCTTGTATGCAGAGTTTCTATACTGCCTAAATCTCTCCTGTTCACTAAAATATGATATCCTCCTGCCAGCTAAGAACTTTTAAAGTTGATCAAGTACATTGGAGAGGGTCTCACATATGGTGGAATAGCCCTGTGGAAAGAAAACTTAGAACTTCCCCAAGCACAATAGTAATAACGCTCTCTGACCAATCAGAATTCTAGAAAATTTTCAGTATTCTTTATTCTCTATAGATATAATTTGTGACTACTGGTGACACTGGGGGATGAGGCCAAGTTATGAAACACACTTGGATTTAAGTAATGTAACCATTTTGTATTATTCTACCTTGCTGTGTACCAAGGACTACAGGATGTAGAGATGAACCAGCGGAACAGTCTTGAAAACATGTGTCTCCTTTATCTTTAGTTTAGGGAGCCAAGGCCCAGAGATGGCCTTGATCCTGCCCAGGAACCTCAAGTACCTCCATCCTCTCAATCAGCTCAACTATCCATCAATAAGGTACATCTCTCAGGTGCTACACATTTCACACAGATGTCATTTTGGGCATCAGAAATGGCAGAAGTCATGGGGCAATAAAAAAAAAAAAGATGGTGGTGGAATATAAGCTTTTAATAGGATGATTTCACCATGAATTTGTCTTTATGGTTAACCTTGGTTTTTTTTAGCTTATCTTAACAAACTTGTGATTTTTATACTGTCACAGAACAAACTGTTGCACACTTTAGATAATAAACTGCATAAACTCTTTTATACTTATAATTCATAGTTTCTAATTTAGTAGGTCTAGAACAGGACTTCAGAATTTACAATTCTAACAGATTCCAAAGTGATATCAGTCCAAAGTGCATAATTTGAAACCCTTTGGTCCAGTATGTAAGCAAAACAGGGTTAAGAGCAAAGAATTTAGTGGTATTTTATTTGGTATGTGCAAATTTCAATAATACCCAGGATAAATTTTGTATAGCTTAGTAATTTACTTGATTGACAAACATAAATGATATATTAGATTTCAATTTTAAACTAAATTAAATTTTTTTTCTGGGTAGTCTTAGAGCTCTACACAAAAGATCACAGGAAAATCATATTGCTTTTGAGAGTACTCACTATACAATGATCGTTTACTTTCAAATGTCTTATGTCTTGTTTAAATTTGCCAACGTAAATCTTCTTCTTTCATATAAAATATTCTGGTTAATGGGTGATTGTGAAATCATTTGGAAATGATGACCTGTTTTTATTCTAGCTGTCAGCTGTAATATTCTTAAGATAACCCAAGACCCCCTAAAAGGAAAAGAGACTGAAAACAATTGGGCAATCAGTTACTCATCCTTGCACACCCCCATCTTGTTCTGAAATTGTACAACACAGACACTTTTGTCTCACGCATCTTTCAAAAGGCTGTTCTCTCTTTTACTTATCAATTTAATGTCTTCTTAACGTGTTGCAAAATTCTTATGCCAGTATTCATAATATCATACCTCCCCTATGCAATCCTCAGAACTCATAGCTTATTGCTGCAGCAGACTTTCCCCTCCCTCAACTAAAGAAAAGTAGAATTAGAGGTTCTAAACACTGTAATCTCTGGTGAGATCAGTCACTTGCAAAAGGGAAATGTCAACCAGAATGGTTTCACTCTACTGTAAAATACATGCCGAAATCTCATTCCATTTTCCAATTACTAATAATAACCCTTCTTTAAAATACCATTGATGAAATAACATGCCAAGTTGGAATCCTATAAAAACTTCCCTGAAAAAGCACTACAAAATTCAAAATAATTGTGTTGGATACATAAGAAAAATGATCAAGTCTTACAGTGAGGAATTGTTGTTATCTGCCCTTTTTCAGGTGAATATTTAAAATATGCAGGACCCAGGTAGTCATTCTTTATCCTGAAACATTTGAAGATAGATATTTTATTGCAGAAAACTCAGAAAATATAAAAAAACACCCAGAGGAAAAATATGAGTTAACCATCAACTCTACTTAGAGATTAATATGTACTTTATATAAGGCTATAAAAAGAATAAGGTTCAAAAGTCCAGAAGAAAATATTTCACTAGGGAAATTTGCTGAGTTCTAGGTAGTTTTCTTGCTACAAGAAAAGAAAGAGATGATTTCCTTCTATTTCAAAAAATGAGGGCTTTGAAAAGACTTTGTAGCTTCTGATATTTATTTCTTGAAATGTGAATGGTCAGGTGTTTGAAACACAACTAAGAAGACTAAATGCAGAAGTGTGTGGCTGGGGGTGAAAAGGACAGCAGAAGGAAGTGACTATTTTCCTCTGTTCAGCATGGTACAGACTTATGGGGTCCTCTGTGGATACTGCAAGGGGGAGCTGGGCTGGAGATCTCTTGAAGGGATTTCAGCAAGAAGAAGCCGCCAAGTGGACCATCAGAGGCAGGAACGGGGGTGGTGGTTCTGTGCCCGTGTCATCAGAGAACTTCACCACCCAGAAATCCTCAAGGTCAACATTGAGAGAACATCAAACACATTCCAAAAAGATACTGTTGAATATTCACTGATGCCAGAATATGTCAATGCCAAGTTATAAAAATATCTGTAAAGTAATAACTTTCTTGCTCCTTACTCCTCTCTCTACTCTGCAGGAAGAGTTGGAAAGCCTTAGCCAAGGAGATTGGAATAGAAAAAGAGGATACATAAAAAGGAGGGAACTAGCCATACCTATTTTCAACCAGAAATCTCTTGACTCAGCAGAAGCATCATTAAGACTAACTGTAGTTCAGTGTTTTAACTTTGGAAATGGTCATTTCTATTATTAAAATTTGATTGAAACTAAGAGTCACTAAAGGATTTTCTATTATCAATATGACTATAAAAATCATAGGTTGCCCTGGATTTTATTTTACATAGAGAAGAAGGAAATAGTTGATGTGTGTGTGTGTGTGTGTGTGTGTGTGTGTGTGTGTGTGTGTGTGTGTGTGAGACAGAGACAGGGAGAGACAGATAGGGACAGACAGACAGGAAGGGAGAGAGATGAGAAGCATCAATTCTTTGTTGTGGCTCCTTAGTTGTTCATTGATTGCTTTCTCATATGTGCCTTGACCAGGGACTACAGCAGACTGAGTGACCCCTTGCTCAAGCCAGCAACCTTGGGCTCAAGTTGGTGAGTCTTTCTCAAACCAGATGAGCCCGCTCTCAAGCTGGCAACCTTGGGGTCTTGAACCTGGGTCCTCCATATCCAGTTCAACACTCTATCCACTGTGCCATTGCCAGGTCAGGCAAAGATGCTCTCTCTTACTCCCTTTGGAGTCTTTTTTTTAATTATAATAATTCTTTTATTTTTTACATTTTATTTATTCATTTTTTTTAGAGAGAGGAGACAGAGAGAAAGAGACAGAGAGAGGAAAGAGATAGAAAGAACAGAGGGAGGAGCAGGAAGCATCAACTCCCACATGTGCTTTGACCAGGCAAGCCTGAGGTTTGAACCGGCAACCTCAGCGTTCCAGGTCGATGCTTTTACCCACTGTGCTACCACAGGTCAGGATCCCTTTGGAATCTTGCTCTTATAGTATGTTGATAACACATTATATTTCAGTATATGGTTAGGCAAGAATATATTAAAATAATCTTCTAATGTGTTTCTAGTTTATCATCCTTTCTTGAAAATGACCACAACTTAGAAACTATTTCTTTTCTATTCTTAATTCTAAGGTTTTATAATATTGATAGTCAAAAAATTCTTTCTTATTTAAAAAAATAAAAATCTTATTAAATATAGTGTCTGAAATGTAAACACAGCAGGTGATCAATAAAGATAAGTATGAATAATAAATAGAAGAACAAAATCCCATTGCTTCCTATTTTCTTACCACATGAAGAAAACAACAAAAGAAAACAAAATTTTTTATTATTAGTTAATTTTAAAACAAGCCATCAGTTACATTTTAAGGTATAAACTATTTTCTATGAATTTTAGAAGTATAATTAATGTTCTGTCATAGCTGTGTGATGCAAAAGCACATGTAGAAGTTTTCTGCACTAAAAGATAACTAAAAAGTGAAAAATAGGAGTGCAGTAAAGTGTCAAGCTGCCCAAAGAGTAAGAACAGGTTAATAGCACTAGTTTCTAGATGGAAGGAAATGAGGGGTCAGGGCCAAAGTCAGACACTTAGCTGTCATGAGAAGGCACAGTTTGAATAAAGCAAGTACTTAAAGTCTTGAGTTATTCCAGAATCATAGAACTAATAAGTGCAAAGTAGGAAATGAGGTGTGGAAATTAGAGTGAGTTCTTGTCATGGCTAGGGGTATTACAAATCAATTCCTTTGGAGGACCCAGAATTACACAAATGGTTGTATGACACTCAGGCCTTTTCTGAGGACAATGAAGAAGCTCATACCTTACATGGGAATTCAATTTTCCATTCATCATTATGCAGTTTTGGAATCTGTTTAAAAATAAGTCCAGCAGTGGACAGCAAGAGAAAAATGAATTAGAGGGAGATGGTAATCTCAAGGGGGAAAGGGTAAGTGGCAGGCCTTTGTGTCTAAAGAAAGAGGAAAGGGTTGGGTAAATGATTACATGCCAATGACAGCTGCCTTTGCGACACCTTTTCCTTTTTCTTCCAGGCCAGAACACCTTTAAATTGTAGTTACTCCCCCACCACCATCACCGCTATAGAGAGCTGAAATTTTCCAAAGGGAAAAGGAAGGCTAGTTTAAGTGGTAATCAAATTATAATTCCTAAAGAAAAATTGTTGCTGTTGCTATAAAATCATTCAAATCTATAAAGAGCCACTGATAACCCTTTAAGATGTATGAGTAGAAAGTTATTGCAGCCAAATTTGGATCCTTTCCAACAGTATGACTTTTTTTATTGAATTACAAAGAGAATTTTATGACACTGGCAGGCACATAGCTTTCTCCAGCATTCTAAGCTTCTTCCTGTCTTTCTTGTTCCCACATGTTAAATCAGCAATGCATGACTTACAATTTGACTTGCTTCCTTCTTTGCAAAGTAGTCAGAACTTGACTCCATTCATGAGTGACCTTTCTCCTCCCTCTCAGATGCTGATTTGGGCAACATTCAGATCACTTTTGTTTCATCTTGCGGGATAAATATTTGGTTGCCTCAGAAGTGGGAGAACTTAATGACTATTTCAGTAAAGCATTTACCAATTCAGTATTCAAAGCCATCTGAAATACTTGGCATAGTCAAACAATAAATGGCATTACTTTAATAAACTGGGAGAGACTAAGACTGTCTATTGTGCCTAGAAACTGTTAGACATTATATTCTTCTCTCTTAGATTCTAACAATGTAATGTTTGTTTCATTTAGCACTCTTCTTATTTCTTAACAATAGATCTTGAAATGAATTGTATGAGTAGATTAAAATACACACACACTTTCACACACATATATATTTTTGACATATGAAACATTTGCAAACAAATGGACTATCAAGCAAAATACAGTCTCATGGATAGATAACAGGTGACAGCTGGAGAAGGTAAGTGGTGGAGAAATTGAGCCAAAAGGAAAACAGAGAAAACTCATGGATAAGAACAACAGTGTGGTGATTGCTGTGGAGGCAATGAGGGAAGGTGGAGGATGGAATGGGGGAATAAATGGTGAGGGATGAGACTTGACTAGGGTTGATGAAATGTAGAATTGTGTACCTGAAATCTGTATAAGTTTGTTAACCAGTGTCACCCCAACAAATTCAAGAATAAGAAAGAAAGAAAGAAAGAAAGAAAGAAAGAAAGAAAGAAAGAAAGAAAGAAAGAAAGAAAGAAAGAAAGAAAGAAAGAAAGAAAGAAAAAGAAAGAAAAAAAAGAAAACAAATGGAAATTACCTTTTTGGATCTATCAGTTGGCTAATCTACAAATAGATAACAGTGTTTCGGAATAACCAGGTTTCATATATCTGTGATGAAAATACAAAACAAAAACAATATAAGAGACAAAAAATCTGACATCTGGGAGAAACAGAGTAATAAATTGTTAAGAACTAAGCGTTGAATTCAAATAAAATTCTGTCATGTACAAATACATATTTAACTTCTCTAGCCTTTTTGGATGTAAAATGAAGATGATAATATTAGCGTCATCTTAGGGCTAGTGTAAGAATTAAATGAAATAAGACTTTCAATATGTTTAGCACATAATTGTTAATTAAGGAATACTCAATACATATTAGTTTTCATAACAGCCCAGTCACAATTATAACTCTACTTGGTTTTATACTTTTAATAGGTCTGTAGTTTGTAAGTTTCTCTTGTTCTTGGCTACGGTTATTGAGTAGTAGAAAATTTCCATGAGCTCAGACAATTCAGACAAGATAATATCACAGGTGTATACATGGCACACTACAAAAAAGAAAAACAGACTTGTACAGAAACCATTCTTTTCACTGTGCATGTGAGGGGGAAGAGTGTATTTGTGTGTGTGTGTATGTGTGTAGTTATGCATACACATGTATGCACAATAAAGTCAAGGGAGGCATATAAGTTGTCTTGCTTGCTATTAGAATTTGATGTTTTATTATGATCTTGTAATATGTTTGACAACAGTGGCTCAAATGCCTAATATACTTGATAACTCAATGTATACCATTTAATTCATTCCTTGTACTAAAAGAAGATACAAAAATAGATTAGGGGGTGATGTTTAGCCAGAACTGAGAAAACAAAGCAACAGCTTCTCTTTTCTGGACATTTTTCTTCTTTCAAGGCCATAAATAAGAGTGGAGTGAGTTTTATTGAATCTTTTGCTGCAGGTTACAGAACTGAAGCTCATCACACTATCAAGAAACCACACCAGTGGCATTGCTTATATGTTACATCAGATTCAAGGACTTTCAGTTAACTTGAAGAGCAAGTAACTCAGACTAAGATTATCTCCTAAACCTATTAGTATAAGAAAAATAATAGGTAGAGCAGAAGCAACTACCACTTCCTTTTCCTCCATGGAGATTTTTAGGGCCCATGGAAATCTGCACCAAGATACACCATAATGACATATTGATTATTTTGAACTAAAATCACCTGAGAAGTAGAAAGAGCAGGAAGAGTTCTCTGACATAAGTGCCCTCCCAATTCCTGGAGGGCTGGAAGCCAATTTTATTACAAAAGTTATAAAATCCAGAATAAAAAAAAAAAGCGTATAAACAAAATCTTGAAATACCTTACTAATTTAACATTCAAGCCCAATCTTTATTTAGATTCCTTTCTAATGATTGCTAATTTTCTTTGTCCTGTCAATTTCTCACAAATTCATTGTTTTTTGTCTAAAAAGCATAAATGGTGCCTAGTTTGTTAACTATTTGAGCCTTATTTTATGATGTGATCATATTGTGATTCTCCTGTGTGTGTATTAATTTTTTTCTCCTACTTATCTAGTCTGTGTCAATTTTATTATGTTTAGAATGGATTCACCCAGAAGAAGTAAAGAAGGGTAGAGTGAAGAAATTCTCTCCCACTCTACAGGATTCAGAGAACTCCTGCTCTTCTATTCACATCTATCACTGACTCCCCTTCCAAGAAAGAAGACCTATTCTTATTGGTAGGCATCTGAGGCACTGGTTGAGCTACATTTTACTAGAATGTAAGATTACTATGTTTAATGGTGATAATCCACATTCCCCTTCCTGTCCTTTGTTCCCTGTGTCTGGCACAGTAAGCACAAACAAATGGGCAGTTATAGGGGCAGAAAAATTGTTTTCGTCCTTCTTGTTTATCATGAAGCTGGTGAATAAATGGATTCAAGAGATTCAATCACAGGTCTCTCTTTGTCTATAGTCATTCTTAAATATAAGAGTTCCAAAATTGGGGACAAGAAAGAATCTCTTGGAGTATTTGAACTTAATCTACATTCTCTTAAATTTATAGGAAAGCCTTGCCCTTGGGCCACCTGAAGAAGAGAGTAAGGGGAGTATATAAGTCTCTTGCTTAGCCATTGCTAAAGTATTTTTTTCTATGCAGATTTGCTGTTTAATTATACAGTTTCCTTCACAAAGAATCCAAAAGAGTGAAGGGATGAGCAGTAGGGTTAGAATAAAGTTCACTTTAATCCCTTAACATAGGGGGAGATATCTAGAAAGTCCTCTAAAACTGTAATATACAGACTAAAGATGAACTTTACAATTAATTTCTTAATGTGAGGGTTTCAGAAGCAGTATGTTGTGTATGTGTACATGTTAATCAGTAACTGAAATGAATTACAGTTCAATCTAAGTAAAAATTACATATAGAAATTAAGGGCAATGAAGCTAAAGTACTTGGACTATTAAGTAAAGGTTATTTTGTGACCATCTACTAGGTATTAGGTATTCCATTTAACTTGTGACCATTATGAACATTTCAGAATTTCAAATTCTACGCCTGGATAACAAATTGTGAAAAACTTATGCAATCTGAATGTTCTCAATATTTATTCATTATTAATTCACTTTTCTAGATTCATGTGGATTTAACCATTGATTCATGAAACTTTCCTTCAAAAACCATAATTTTTTTATGTACTCATTTATTCATAGTTTGTTTTATTCTAAAAAGAATATAAGGCAACTGAATACCATGATTAACTATCTGAGAGTAAGTTGGTGGTCCTAAGATTGATTAATTTGCCTTTCTCTTTTAAAATATAAATTTATTTTAGAAGATTAGGAATTTTTAAAATGTCCATTAGCTAAAATAGGGGAAAAATGGAATTGCACATTGATACTTTTACTTGATTTTTTAATAGTCATCCAATTAATTTTTATTTAATTCCTACTACATAGATACATGGCAATGGAATTATAATAATATCACTTAGATTGATGTGATGTACAACATATTTTAAGATTCAGTGTCTAATTTTTTCTCCCAACTTCGAGTGCATTGTCTGAAGAAAATTCCTGCCCCATATAATATTAGCAAAACACAAGCCTCAAAAATATTGAGTAATAATGAAATCACAGTCTCCAAACTAGCAGTCTAGCTCCTTCCATCACCCTGTCACTTTCTCTCAAAGATACAAGAACTACTTCAACTCTGCTCACTGTTAACACTATGTAAGATCTTACCAAAAAATACTTTTTCTATCATACTTGATCATCAGTAGGAAAAAAATTTAAGATATCTGAATAAAAAATAGTATAAATTTACTCAATGTTCTGTCACCTAAGTCCTCAGGTTGCTAGGATGCTGCTTCTTTTTAATAAATATCAAATGACCTTCCTTTTTTATTAAGATGTCTCATTTAAACAACCATCAAACTTGGTTGAATGGAATCATCTTCAACAAGCAAAATAACTCACTATTTATTTATTACAACATTTAATGCTTTTTGTCTATCACAGCCTTAAGCCTTTTCTGGAAGGTAAGATTTTTCTCATGTTAGCAACACCCAGGCATTAAAAAAAAAAAGAAGAAGAAGAAAGAAAAGAAGCAACTAACAGAATTTGTGAAGAAAACAAACACTATCTGAGGTTGCTTAAGAATGGGCACCATCTCAACTATTCTCTTATTCTCTCTCTGTCTCTGAGGAACAGAAACATACAACAAAAATTTTCACCTCTTAACCAAACCAAACAACAGTGAAAAAAGTATCATTTGAAAAAAGAAATTTGTAGTTAAAATGATTGATAATAAAGATATTTTTTGTCTGAGAATTCTAGAAAACATTTGACTGATAAAAGTTATGATATTTGAAAGATCAAAAACTTAGGATTGATCATGCAATAGAGCTGTCACATAAATTTGCCAGAGGAAGAAAAAATGCTTAGAATTAGCCATAGTGAGGCTAATCACACATCTCAATTTTCTTGGAACAGTCCTAGCTTAAACCTCAAAACTGGCAAAATTTAAAATTGCACCCTGTTTACCCTCAAAGGGGTCCTTGTTCACACAAAATGTGATATATGTGGTCACCCTTGCCAAAGAGAATGAAGCAATCTTATTCCTATAAATTTCAAAAATAAAAAAGAACAATGCCCCGGCCGGTTGGCTCAGTGGTAGAGCGTCGGCCTGGTGTGCAGGAGTCTCAGGTTCGATTCCCGGCACACAGGAGAAGTGCCCATCTGCTTCTCCACCCCTCCTTCTCTCCATCCTCTCTGTCTCTCTTTTCCCCTCCTGCAGCCAAGGCTCCATTGGAGCAAAGTTGGCCCGGGTGCTGAGGATGGCTCCTTGACTTCTGCCTTAGGAGCTAGAATGGCTCTGGTTGCAACAGAGTGACACCCCAGATGGGCAGAGCATTGCCCCCTGGTGGGCATGCCAGGTGGATCCCGGTCAGGCACATGCGGGAGTCTGTCTGACTGCCTCCCCGTTTCCAACTTCAGAAAAATACAAAAAAAACCCCCAAAAATAAAAAATAAATAAAATAAAAATAAAAAAGAACAGAGAAAATGTCTCCAAAAGCAGGGATGTGCCATTCTTTTTGTGACAGTTCATCACAAAAAGGCAAATGCAGTGGCCTCAACCAATGTTATGTTTATCTATCAAAATGAGTAAAACCTGTTTTGAATTACTTAAGTAGAAATCAAGATCTTTCATCACAGAAATAAAAGAAAGCAGAGAAAGAAAGATAAAATTGGCAAGATCCTCTGAAACTCAAGCTGAAAACCATGTTTCAGCGAAGGAAACACAGAATCCTTAACCAATGCCATGGCACATGAGAGCCTTTCCACATGCCAGACAAACCATTCTAGCAAGACTCCTAGTCCAAACTGGGATTGTGAATATATTTGTATTTTTCTCTACTTTAAGAGAAGACTAGCAGAATTTTTCTTGTAAATTTAGGGATGCATAATCACATGTTGTTTTACATAAACATGCATTCTAATTTACATAAATTTGCATAGCATTTTCCAAAAAAACTAGCTCTGAATATGTAAAGCAAATTAATCTGTGTTCTCTAATAAAACTGTATTCTAATATGAGATACAGGGCTACCACAGAGGTAGGCTTACCTGAGGGAGCAATGGCATCACTCCAAAACTCTTTACTGAAAATATAGAATAGTTATTGGTTAGATAAACCTAGAAGAGTTCTAGAAATTAATTAGAAATATTTATAAATTGCTGATGAAATAATTCCAAGTTGGGATAAGTAGGTCGAATACTTGACAGTTTATTAAGGAGTAGCATGAGGTTGTGTGTTCACCAGGTTCTATGTAGCCCCATTCAACTCCAGTTCCTCAAGTATGTTTGCTCTAGAATAGGAGGTTTAAACTGAAAAGAAAAGATTATCTTTCCATCTGTATTTTAACAAAAGGACATAGAAAATTATTATTATGATAATTATAGGTAAAATCAATGGCTTTTAATTTCTGATTAGCAATAAAATATTTAGGGCTGGTTATTTTTCTTTAATTTTAAGTGAAAAAAGGAGCAAGAAGTAGTCTGTTTTTCCTATCTTTTGTAAATTAAACTGCTATTTGGTAAATACTTATTTCTGTACTATAAGTTAGTCTAATACTGTGGCTTGTTTTAAAAGTTTGATTTTGAAGAGGCTTTCAAGCACAGTGATGTCCTCTGTAGCCCTTAAAAAAATACTTAAAATACTTTCATGTCTCACACACATATGGAGTTCCTAGCTACTTAGTTAGATTAGATCCATAACTCACAACTCTTGATATCTTAACATGCAAAACAAAACAAAAATAAAACAAAACAAGCAAAAAACAAAACAACAATAAACCTTCTACAGGAAAAAAAAGGTGAGAAAATGATAAAGCTGACAATTGTGAACCATTCAAAAGGGAGCATAGATTAGAGTAATGCCATTAGCACATAAATCAGAGCATGTGTATGTATGTGTATGTGTGTGTGTGTGTATATATATATACACACACATATATATACATACATACATATGGTAATTTAGGAAGTATGTTTGGGAATCCACCACAATAGCCATTATATTACAACTACAAGCAACTGTTTGAAATGTTTACTTTGCGGGAAAGAAAGAGGAAGAGTGGGGTTTTAATCATTTTCTACACTATTCTGAAATCACAGAAGTACAAGATAACAATTTCTGTTTGAGGAACTGGAAGGAGTGCATGGAGACTGAAGCAGAGAGTGTGTATGATAATGGGCGAGGGGAAATAAGCAGGGGAAACATGCAGAGAGGACCTGTCTTTCAAGAGAGGTGGGACATATTAAAAAATCTGTAATTTCATGAAGTAATAAATGCATAAAGACAGAGGACAATTTGACTTTGGGTGGCGGGTATGCAACATAATTGACTGACAAGATAATTTGGAGATGTTTTCTTTGAACATATGTACCTTGATTTATTAATGTCACCCCATTAAAATTAATAAAAAGTAATTAAAAAAAGAAGTTAGCAACTAAGTAGTGTACAGAGAGATCACTTCATTGTCATCTGGAAGTCAAACTCACTACAACATTCCCTCTTGAAATGCAGAACTAAACCCACTGAATTGTTATTAACAATTTCAAAATATGTATCCTCTTGTGTAATCTATGGACATTACACAGCTCCTTCAAGATGAAAACTCTAAGGCTGCAGGTATTTTTAGTCTAGGCAAGTGAAGATAATTTATGAATGTGTAGTTCTCCACACAGAAAGCAACTGTCATGAGTTAGAAAAGGGAAAAATAACTTTAAATTAAGCAATGCTTTCCCCCCACTCCAACTCTTTCGGTTTAGGAATACCTAATCACCACCATTTTCTAATCTTCAGCAGGGATCTCACACCTAACAGCTGCTACTTAGGTAGCCCCTTGTGCAATGAAATTCAAAACTTCATTTTATCTCCTTTCCCTACAGCAAAAATTGCAATATCTCACACCCAAGCTCCAGCTGTCAGATTCACACACCATTTCTATTTCAATGGCTAGAATAATCCCTTGCTCTCTTGTTTTCATTGTTCAAGAATGTGCCAGCATTAAAAAAAAACAAGAACAAGGAAAAGGCATTTGTTTTAACTCAAATTCTCAAAGGGACAAAACAGCCTGAAGAAAAATAATGTTTTGTAACAGGCATTTTGAAGTTGAAGCACAATTTTTCTTTTCTTTTTTAGAAATACATATATACACTCACAAATGTATAAATATAGATAGATGGACGTAAGACTTTGTACAGTTTTTTTTAGAAAGCACTATTATAAGTCAGAGAAGATATACCCTCATACCAATGTCAAGAAACTATTCAATGTGAGCATATCTATGACAAATGTTCTTAAGTAAAACTTAAAAAATGAGATAGAAAAATATTGGTAAATTCTCAGTCTTTTTTGTCCATTATGATACTGACAACCAATAGTATGATAGTTATTGCTTAATATTTACAGATAAAAGCCCAAACTCCAAAGCAGCCTTGAAACCAAGGTGTCCCTGGTGTTGGTTAAAATAAGCAATCCCAGAAGGCACCACTTCAAAATGGACACACAGACCCACTCTCAGCTGTCCCTAGCCTGAATGGCAAAGTTAAATAGTCTCTGCTGGTAGAACAAAAACTCCAAAAGAGTTTGTTGTCTAATTCTTCAAGAAGAATCATGAAGAGAAAGGCTTTAAAGAATCTCTTACATGCTTCCATGGCATTGGCATAACTACCTGAAACAGCAAATGACCCTCTAGTAGTGACAACGAACTGTGATATGTTAAAAAAAATCTTAATCTTAAAATAATTGAATTATTTAAAACAAACTATAAGTAAATGACATGAACATCAGTTATCTAGTAAATTTTTTCTCGCAAGAGTTTTCTTCTTAATGAACATCACTTTCTAATTCCTACTACCTTAGGCTTGCTCACCTACTATTGCCTATGGAGTCATTTCCTCTGACCTACTGGCTGGTCTCCTGGACTTCATTATCCCAGACCACTGAATTACTATTCATTTCCCACCACTCCTTTGCTCTAAAAGCTTCCACTGGCTCCCCTAATTTCAGTCTGATGATCAATCTGCCACTACTGGGCTGTACTTAGCTCACACAAACTTGTCTTTACCAGTGGTGGTCAACCTAGTCCCTACCGCCCACTAGTGGGTGCTTCAGCTTTCATGGTGTGTGGTAGCAGAGCAACCAAAGTATAAATAAAAAGATAGATTTAACTATAGTAAATTGTCTTATAAAGATTTATTCTGCCAAACTTAGCAAAAATTCGACATAAAATATTTGGTGAGTAATTATTATTATATGCTTTAACTTGCTGTAACTCTGCTTTATAAATTTTATAAAGTAAAGTTACTTCCCTACTTTATAAATCACCATTACTGTGGAACAGGTGGGCGGTTAGGAAATTTTACTACTAACAGAGATACAAAAGTGAGCAATAGGTATAAAAAGGTTGACTACCGCTGCTTTAGTTCAGTGGTCCCCAACTTTTTTCGGGCCACGGACTGGTTTAATGTCAGAAAATATTTTCACGGACAGGCCTTTAGGGTGGGACAATAAATGTATCATGTGACTGAGACAAGCATCAAGAGTGAGTCTTTGACGGATGTAACAGAGGGAATCTGGTCATTTTTAAAAAATAAAACATCGTTCAGACTTAAATGTAAATAAAATGGAAATAACGTAAGTTATTTATTCTTTCTCTGCGGACCGGTACCAAGTGGCCCACGGACCAGTACTGGTCCGCGGCCCGGGGGTTGGGGACCACTGCTCTAGATGAACAACAAACAAAGGCCGTTTCTTCACCATTTCTCCCAAAGCCATTTTCTCCCCACCTTCCCAATACACCAAGCTTAGCTTCTGAGTGTGTCAGGAGGACAAGTGCCATTTTCTCTATACTAAATGCTGTCTCCCCCTCATCCAGCCAAATATGTCCAGCTTCCAGGTTCCCCTCAATGCCCATGAGGTACATCCTGATAATATCGACCCTTACTTATTTCCCTGACATCTGATGAAATATTTTATTATATTCTAGATATGAACAAATGAGCTGCAGTACTAAATAATTACTTTAATACTAAGGTATTGTTTTATATATATATAATATCTTAGATATTGAACTAAGGCCTGAGGGAATTTGAAATCATTCAAAAGCAATGATCACAATTATTCTTAAAAACCAAGTGGTGACAAACAGAATTTAATGAATCTAAGAGAATAATAATATTAATCTCTCTTTGACATTGCAAATACCAAATACACATGACATTATCTTTCAAAAAAAGAAAGTTGTCTTCTTAAAAAAAAGTTTACAAACTACAGCAATTTTAACAAATATTGAGGACAAGAACCATAAAAGCTCTGTAATTTTCTTTTTTCTTTGGGAAAACTTTACCGTCACTAGAGCACAGATAGAATCTTTGCTTCTAAAACTTTAAGCTAAATGAAACACAGCTAATGTTTTCACTTTAAGGTAACTTGCCAACTTTGGAAAAAGATCTTCGATTCTTCAAACAGATGGCAAGGCCACCTTCAAGAAAATATTAAGCCTACTGAAATAGATACAAACTGATAGTTTTACTCCTGACAAATGTTGGTATGGACAACTGAATGCCTCCCATTCTGTTTCAGTCATAAATCACCTTCCTAACTGGAGTTAGTAATAAAATTTTTAATCATGTGACTTGAGCATATCCTCCAGTTTATACAAAAATGTATCACCTCTTTTTTATCTTTAATAAAAGATTTGTACACTGCTCCAATGATTGGTATTACATTTTTAAAGAACCTAAGATTGATGTCTTTCAATTCTCCTTTCCATTTTTTTCTGGGTTTTTATCATTCAAAGGTAATAGGCATGTAATCAATAATTCATAAGATAATTTTAATTCTTTTAGTCAGAAACCTCTTTCCTATTGACTTTAGAATGTGTCATAAAAATGCAGATATTAATAGTTTGACAATTCCCAGCTTTATACAGATGAGGTCCTTGAATTTAAACAATTCAAGATTGGTGCTTCAAAAATCAGGAGACAGACATAATGTTGAACCTTGAGACAGAGAAAAGACAAATATCCTTTAAAAGTGCTATTTACACCATTATATTTCTCTCCACTGACAATTAACCATAGGCAGATTTCTCTTGTTATTTGGGTAATTGTCAGGATTTATTTATTTATTTATTTTAGTGTGAGAATTATTTTGAGGAATAAATCAGGGACAAACAGTTCTGTTTGAAAATGATTTTTTCAAACTATTTTTCTAAATGTGCATTTAAGCATCTGGAATCTCTAGATTTTTTCAAAGAAACTTACCTGAAGGTAAAACTTTGCTTCTCTTATTGTTATTTTTCAGTCACAAAAAAAGTAATATGTAATGAGGAAAGAACACAGAAAAACGTAGCCTATATGTTTTTATCTTCCATATTTTATCATGCATACTATTCTGAACATTTATTGGGTAAGAGGGTATAAGGGTGTCACTTTTCCAGTTTGTTAGGAAGTGATCCTTACAAGGGCACACACAAGAGTCTGCTAGCATTTCCTGGCCAGTAGATTCCACCATATTCTTATAAAACTGCCAAGTATCAAATAAGGATGATTATACATGCAAAGTGCATTGTAAATATAAAGGGTCACAGAAATATAGGGTTATCGCCCTGGCCGGTTGGCTCAGCGGTAGAGCGTCGGCCTAGCGTGCGGAGGACCCGGGTTCGATTCCCGGCCAGGGCACACAGGAGAAGCGCCCATTTGCTTCTCCACCCCTCCGCCGCGCTTTCCTCTCTGTCTCTCTCTTCCCCTCCCGCAGCCAAGGCTCCATTGGAGCAAAGATGGCCCGGGCACTGGGGATGGCTCTGTGGCCTCTGCCCCAGGCGCTAGAGTGGCTCTGGTCGCAACATGGTGACGCCCAGGATGGGCAGAGCATCGCCCCCTGGTGGGCAGAGCATCGCCCCTGGTGGGCGTGCCGGGTGGATCCCGGTCGGGCGCATGCGGGAGTCTGTCTGACTGTCTCTCCCTGTTTCCAGCTTCAGAAAAATGAGAGAAAAAAAAAAAAAAAAAAAAAGAAATATAGGGTTATCATCGTCTGCTAAATACCCCACATTAGCCTCATGAAAGGTTGGCTGAGAGCAGATAGAAAATTATGAGTCTAGCACTACTGATTGATGCTCAGAGTACATCAGGACAGTGAAAAAGTAATGACCCAGTTGCTTAAAAAAAATCATGACAACAAATGAACAACATATTACTATCCCCCCACTGGTGTGAACAAGATCACTCGTGAATTCACCCCTCCATTTCTTGAGCAATTCACAAAACTTGGGATATATGATAAGGCTCATTTGATACTGGGTTAAAAAAATAATATCTGAAATACAGAAGGCAATAGCTTACCTACTCAGGTTTGCTAAAACTATTTAGAGTCTAAAAAAAGGCTTTCTTCCCTTATAATCCAGATGCCATAAAAATAGTGTAGATAAAACCAATGAATCTGAGCCATTCCTCTCCTATTATAAAATATGGCTAGTAATCAATTTTTTCCTTAGATATAAACAAAACTTGAAACATTATAAATCAAAATTTACATGCAGAGAAGAAGCTGATGTGCTTAAAGACTCTTTTTCTGCTCAAGAATGAAACTCTAGAATTTATGATATTTAGACTAAGGATATAAGAATGCAATTTAAGATTTGCCTATTAAAGATTAAGGTAAAGACTTACTTTAATTGTGACTCAACTAAAGGAAGCATTATGCTTTAACTATGATTCAGATTTGGTATGACAGGACAAGCAAATAGAAACAGTTAACTAGATAAAAATATAGAATATTAAAAAATCCATATGTTACAAAACTTTCTATTACATTTTTTGATGAGTCAGCATTTTCATTCATTTATTCAAGACTGGGTATACACTAATAAAAGTTCCCATACAGAATAAACCAAGCTCCAAGTTATCAAGAGACTGGCAGACACTCCCAAGTGAGACTCACAGTGAAGAAATATGTGTCCTAAGGAGTTACATATGCTATATTGAAAGCAAATAGTAATGTAGGAGCACAAAGAAAGGATGTAAATTTTATAGGGAGTGGGAGGGTGTGAAGGGTTGTTCAGGAAATTTTATAGTGAAGTGAATGTTGAATGATGAATGATCAAGTGGATGTGAATATGCAGAAGTCCATCTTGGCATATGGAAGGGCTTGGGCGAAGACATCCCAGACTGAAAAATATGATTGAGTAACAGTTGAAGTGTAGGGTGATAGAAGATTGGTGAGGTGAGGATTGGTGAGATTCTGTAAGAGAAAAATGCTAGAGAGGCCACTAGATCATGAATTAATTTAACCTTCTCAAAAACCTTGAATTTTGTTCAGTGGGCTATTTTGAGTAATTAAGGGGCTACCCATGAATGATTTTTCACTTTAAAAAGTTCACATGGAAAACAGCAGGGAGGATAGACTGGAAGGATGGAGTCAGTGAACACTTAGAAGCCTCTGGAAATAAGCATGGTGATGTTAATGAGGATGACCTAATGCATAAGCTATAGGGATGAATAACCTCAAATTATGGAGGAAGCATGGGTGACTGCTCTGTGAAAAGAAGGAAAAGGCTATGATTTGAGAATGAACTTCCAATTTATCCTTTGGTACCTAGAGGATGATGCTGTTTAATGAGATGGAAATATAGGAAGACATGTAGGTTTGTACTTAGAAGTAATTTTATTTATTTATCTTTTTGCATGCAGTATTTGACTTCCTAAGGCCAGGTGTAAAAGTCCAGAAGACAGTCCGAAAAAAACAGGTCTGGAGCCTCGGAGTCAAGAAGAGCAGATAGATTCAGTACTCCTGGGAGAAATAGTTGATGCCTTGACAGTGGGTGAGATAGTTGTGGGAACATTTCTTTGTGTCGTGTCAGAATCTCCTATAGATAGTATTTACAAGTATGTGTCTCCAGGCCCTTCCACAAAGTAACTGGACAAGGGGTTTGGACCCAAGAATCTGCATTTCAACAAATTTTCAAGGTATTTTCTTGCCTTGCTAAAAGTTGATAGCAGGGGTTTTTGTCACCTTTGTTGATTGCTGAATCCCCCATTCCCTGCAAGAGCACCTGGTCCACAGCAGGTTCTCATAAATATTTGCTGAAAGAAAGAGAGAAGGGGCAAATTAAAGAGCTGAGAACATTTTAAATACTTCTTATCTCCTCCTTACTCCTTAAATAAATGATTTTTGCATTCTAGAATATATTTCTACAGATTTATTTGTTTCCATGTTCCCAATTCATGACAAAACTAAACATTTTTTTCTCCTTTTCCAGTATTATATGTGTATAACTAAGGATACTGTGTAATACCCTTTCATGAGGTTGTTTAAAATTAAATACAATTCACTGTTCTTCCTTTTTAATGGCTAAATACTTGGAGACAAAAAAGCAGATCATGAACCCTAAAAATTTTGTTTCAGGCTATACTCATCATCTGTACAGCTTTTACTATTTGTATCTTTATATTCATTCTTCATCCCCTTTACCCTCTATGAAAAAAAACAATATTACCTATCTACAATATTTCTTGAAACTTCATTTGCTAACCACATTGCCCCTAACTGCAGTCTCCAAATTCCAACTTTGTTTTTTCCCTTCTTATAACATTGCTTTTTATGTATTTCCTTTTCAACAACTTTTTGTTGTTGTTGTCCTCATTTCAGATGCCCCCTGCTCTATCTGCTCTCAAACTCAAACGGGTTGTTAGCAAGCGAAGAGATGAGAGACCTTCGGAGCTGTCGGAGGGGAGTTCTAAAGTGGTGTGGATTGTCTGGCTTCAGTCCACAGGTCGTGCAGACCAGCAGGAAGAGAAATTAGACCTCCCATTCCATGCACAGAAGCATTTTGCCTGCAAGCCAGTACTCTGGTGATAGTCTGGGCATCAGTTGGGGACATGCTGAACACTCTCATCTCAACATCCCCACTTCATGTTCAATGGACACAAAGAGAAAAGAGACTCATTTTTCAAAGATAGTTTAACTTCCCTGATAAGTAAATTAAACTCAGAATCCTCCCAAACCCCCGGTTACTCATTTTTCAAATGTCATCCTGGACAGGCTGTTGAACTCTGCGTATGTGGTGGGAGTCCCTGAGGGCATCTTCTCCGGTTATATCCAGCTGCAGTGTGGGGGCCAGCTGCCCTTTCAGCCTCTGATCAGCACCTTCCAAAGGTCTAGTCAGAAACTCCTGGTGAGTGGTATATGGTATCAAGGCCTGAGTGTGCTCCAATTTGTCGCGGTGCTGATTAAGTGGAGACATGACAGATGGTGTCTTGTTTTGGATTGGTATGAGTAGGTGAGAAATTGTCTGGTTACGCTGAACTTTATTTAAAAAAAAGAATGGGAAAAATAATCTGCAGCTGGTATGTCATTTTTACCCATAAACACAGTTTTGTTTTATTTTATTCAATCACAAAAACCAATAGAAGAAAACTCAAACTCTTTCAATTTGGGGTAAAAGTAAAAATGGTGTGTTGTCTACTCTGTTATATGAAGTTAGGGTTAGCTAATAAATTCTTTAAAAATATCCCCCCCCCCCATTTTTCTTGTAAATGGACAGCAGCAGAATAAGGAAATGTTTTGTGCAATAGTTCTCAAAGTTAGGTCTTCAGATCAGAATTATCATTATGACGTGGGAACCTGCTAGAAATGCTGTCACGGGCTCACACTAGACTTACTGAATTAAAAACTGGGGTGGGCCTGACCGGGCGGTGGCACAGTGGATAGAGCATCTATCTGGGATGCGGAGGACCCAGGTTCGAGACCCCAAGGTCGCCAGTTTGAGCATGGGCTCATCTGGTTTGAGCAAAACTCACCAGCTTGGACCTAAGGTCGCTGGCTTGAATAAGGGGTTCCTCAGTCTGCTGAAGGCCCACAGTCAGCACATATGAGAAAGCAATCAATGAACAACTAAGATGTCACAACAAAAAAAATTGATGATTAATGCTTCTCATCTCTCTTTGTTCCTGCCTGTCTGTCCCTATCTGTCCCTCTCTCTGACTCTCTCTCTGTCTCTGTAAAAAGAAATAAAAAAAAAAAAAACTGGGGTGGTAGGGAGGCTCAGTATTACATGTGTTAACAAGCACTATAGGTGATGCTGATGCATATTAAAGTTTGAAAACCACTTTCTTACAATATTGGAAACTCATTTACTGTACTGATAAGAAGGCTTTTAATTAAAAAAAATTTTTCAGTATCAATTCCCATGGAAATAATATATATAATATATATTAAATATATATATTTATATATTATATATATATTTAATATTTATCAAAGACTTATACAACATGAGGAAACCAAAGCACAGAGAAGCTTCAAAAGTTTCCTGAGTTTAAATGGTTAATAAGTGGCAGAGTTGTGATTTGAACCCACGAAACCGAGTTCCAGACTGCATATTTGTGAGTCCTACTTTTGGCTGCTTGGTTTTCCCATGTGCTGCTCAGGAAGCTGACTCCATTCCCAGACTTACAGGTGGAATAAGTGTTTTATCTACCACACAGTCCAAGTCATCTTTCAACAATTTCAATAACTTCTTGTCAACACTCCATATACTTTTTTCCTCAAAATCTTGCTGTGTTTTTTCTACTGAACTCTTATTACATCTAATTTATGATATATATATACTTAGTTATTATGTATTAATTAACATTTTTTACCTTTTCATTGGAATCAAGTTTCATGAAAAGAAGCATTAAAAAATTTTTACTGGCCCTGGCCGGTTGGCTCAGTGGTAGAGCGTCGGCCTGGCGTGCGGAAGTCCCAGGTTCGATTCCTGGCCAGGGCACACAGGAGTGGCACCCATCTGCTTCTCCACTCCTCCCCCTCTCCTTCCTCTCTGTCTCTCTCTTCTCCTCCCGCAGCCGAGGCTCCATTGGAGCAAAAGATAGCCCGGGCACTGGGGATAGCTCCTTGGCCTCTGCCCCAGGAGCTAGAGTGGCTCTGGTCACGATAGAGTGACGCCCCGGATGGGCAGAGCATCGCCCCCTGGTGGGCATGCCGGGTGGATCCCGGTGGGGCGCATGCGGGAGTCTGTCTGACTGCCTCCCCGTTTCCAGCTTCAGAAAAATACGAAAAGAAAAAAAAATTACTGTGGAAATGTTCAAACTTATACAAAAGTAAAAAATAGTATAATTAAACCAAACTATACATCACCTCTTCCACCTATGCCACTTAATGGCCAGTCTGGTTTTGTCCTATACCCACACACTCCCTGCTCCCTGAAGTATTTTGAAGCAAATACTGTAAATATTCCAGAATATATATCTAAAAGATAAAGGCTATTAAAAGTATAACTGTAATATCATAGCTAAAAATATTTTCCAAAAGCTCATATTTTCTTAAAATCATCACTATCCAAGCAATATTTAGATTTTCCTAATTTTCTAAAAAGTTATTCACAGTAAGTTTGTTTCAGTCAGTGTCCAAATTAATACACAGTCCATAATTGCTGATTCTTGCTGTGGCATTTGATCATCTGATTTCATTAATTACACAACCATGATGTACTTTATCAGGCCTTTTGTTTTTTATAAGTTTTGTAAATTGGTAACTGGCTCCAAATAAGATTCAGGATTGGTTGTGGATTTGTTTGTTTTGGTTTTATTTTTTGAGACAAGTTAATATTTGGCTTTTCACATTTTCATCCATAAACAACAGCAAAAAAAAAAAAAGTTAGACCCTAAGCAGTGTATATCCATCATAGCATACTTCTATTACCTTTTTAAAATATTATTACCCACTGATGAGCTTGCTCAAATACATTAATTCATCATGGGTTGGAAGATAGTAATATACTAATTGTATCATTACTTGTTTATCTATTAAATAGAATAGTGTCATAAAAAGAAAGTTTCTTTTTTTAAATTTTTACTGGTTTTAGGGAGAATATAAGGGAGAGAGAGAGAGAGAGATATTAGTTTGTTCTTCTACTTATTTATGCATTCACCAGTTGATTCTTGTATGTGTCCTGATTGGGGATTGAACCTTATAACTTTGATATATAGGGAGGATGCTCTATCCCACTGAACCATCCAGCTAGGGCCAAGAGGAAATTTATTTCATTAACTCTTTGTTCTCCCTGAAGTATAGTTCATAAAGAAAAGGCAGAATAAATGCTTGATTATTTAGCTTTTAAAATAATGTGTTTGTTCTCTAGCCCCTTCAAAGATAATTGAATTCTTAAAGTATTAATATAAACTAATGATGTATATATTTGAAGTTTTTTAATCTACTGCAGTTGTTATCCACCTGGTGTGCAATCTTTTACATCTTTTCTTGTGGTAGTTTTTCAAACTGCCTCTGAGTCTTCTCACAAGTCTTTGAAAGAATCTTTGTTTTCTTTTTTTTTATGATAGTATATTTTAGATTCATCTTACAAATTTCTTGCCCCAAACTCTGAATCAGTGATTTCTCCAAAAAAAATCTTGATTCTGTTTAGGGGAAAAAGGCAGTTAGACACCATAATCTAATCACTAGAGATTTTACTGCTACTAGGTTGGTCATTATTTCTAGGCCCTTTTGGTAAACAGGGATGGTAAATATTTCCTAAGAAAACATACATCATCAGTTCATTAAAAGCTTCAAAAAATGTTCACTTAGCTGTATCAACCTTCAGTCTGTATCTTCTTCCAATTGTACCAAAAGCTTGAGTTCTCAAAGACACCAACCCAGAGGAGTCCACGATGGCAGTGGAGTAGGCAGACACACAGACTTCCAACTCCCAAGACCAAACTGGAGTACAAATTAGTTGAAGAATAATCATCATGAAAAATCAACTTTGGACTAAAAAAAACAAGACTTGAAAACCAAGAAGCACAGAAGAATCCATACCGATCCTGATAGGGAGTGCAGGGGAGTGGTGGGGCTCCCTCACCCCCAGGAGCAAGGGAATGCTGAGGTTGAGAGTCCAGAAGGGCTCTCATTATAAGGAGAGAGACCCTGAGAGGCGGGGGTCCTCAGTATCAGGACCAGAGACCCAGCCTAGAAATCCAGGGACTGGATGAGACAGCCTGACAGCACTGTGTGGGAAAAAGAGCAAGAGTTCTGTCTATGG
Organism: Saccopteryx bilineata; assembly: GCF_036850765.1. Taxonomy (NCBI): domain Eukaryota; kingdom Metazoa; phylum Chordata; class Mammalia; order Chiroptera; family Emballonuridae; genus Saccopteryx; species Saccopteryx bilineata. The sequence goes on along the minus strand of NC_089494.1, from coordinate 91,827,653 downwards.
GAAGCAGCTGGTGGAAAGAAAGAGCAGCCTTAAAGGGACAGAGCAGAAAATATTGCTCACAGCCACTTGGCTGGGACTTTGGGGATTAGGAGGGCTGAGAGGACTGGCTGGTCTTGCATGAGGAAAGTGAGGAGAGTGAGACACAGGGACACAAATGGTCACAAGAAGAGGAGTGCCTGGGCTGACCTGAGGAGAGTTGATGAATTCTCCAGTGCAGAGGCAGCCATAGCTGGGGGAGGGGACGCTCCCTCCACCCAGAACAAGCCTAGAGTGAAACCAGGTGACCCACAACAAAAAGCTTTGCAAGTGCAATCAGCGGGAAAGGCCTTCTGGAAAAGAAGAAGTAAGGTGGAGAGGCAGTGAATCAGGTTTCCAGGGAGACCTGAGCTACACCTCCCCCTTCAAACTGAGAATTCACCTTGTCCCTGGAAAGTAACTGGGCAGAACACACATTCAGATTCTCAGAGGTCATACCACATTACTGGAAAAGTTTCAACTAGGGACAAAAAACAAACAAACAAACAAACAAACAAAAAACAAGATATGCCCACTTCCAGCCTCCTAAACATAGAAGCCCCTGCTGAGATCAGCAAACAGAAGTTCCCTGCTGGATTCAGTAATCAAAAAACAGGAGGAAAATCAAGACTTTAAAGTGGCTCTACAAGTTAAGAGAATTAAAATCCAAGCAATCAGCAGAGGGAGAGGAATAAAGGCCTGGAGGAGAAGCCGAATTAAATAAACCAACCTCAGACCCACAACTATAACAAGCCTGCAAACCACACACAGAAAAAATGGGAAGACAGAGGAACATAAACCATATGAATCAACAAGAAGAAAAAAGAACTGAAAGAAATGGAAGTAATCAAATTACCGGATGCAGATTTTAAAATAATGATTATTAGGATGCTTAAGGATCTCAAGGCTATAATGGATGGACTTAATGAGCACCTAAATACAAAAATTGCAAGCATCAAAAAGGATACTGAAATAATTTTAAAAACCAGACAGTAATGACAAACACAATATCAGAAATGAAGATTACACTAGAAAAAATTAAAAGCAGGCTGGATGAAGCAAAGGATTGAATCAGCAATTTAGAGGACAAGATAACCAAAAGCACAGAAGCAGAACAGCAAAAAGAAAAGAGAATACAAAAGTTTGAGGAAACTCTAAGAGACCTCTGTGACAACATGCAGAGAAACAACATCTGTATAACAGAGGTTTCTGAAGGAGAAGAGAAAGAACAAGGGAATAGAGAACCTGATTGAAAAAATCATAGCTGAAAATTTTCCTAAATTGATGCAGAAAAAAGTCACACTGGTTCAAGAAACACAGAGAATCCCATTAAAAAGAAACCCAAAGAAACCTACAAGACACATTATAATCAAAATACCTAAGCTAAAAGATAAACAAAGAATACTAAAAACTGTAAGAGAAAAGCAGTCAATAGACTACAAAGGAGTCCCTTAAAGGATGACATTCAACTTTTCAACAGAAACACTTGAGGCCAGAAGGGAATGGCAAGAAATATTCAAAGTAATGCAAAATAAGATCCTACAACCAAGACTACTTTATCCAGCAAGGCAATTGTTTAAAATTGAAGGAGAAATAAAAATCTTCCCAGACAAAAAAAAAAAAACAAAACCAAAAACTCAAGAAATTCATTACAACCAAACCAATGCTGCAAGATATGTTAAGGGGCCTGTTGTAAACAGAACAAACGGGGGAAAGTCTAGTAAAAGAAGAATGTAGATTTAAAGAAAAAATGGCAATAAACAACCATATATCAATAATAACCTTATACATAAATGGATTAAATGCTCCAATCAAAAGACAAGGTAGCTGCACGGATAAGAAAATAGGACCCATACATATGCTGTCTACAAGAGACCCTCCTCAAAACAAAAGATACACATAGACTGAAGGTAAAAGGATGAAAAAAATATTTCATGCAAATGGAAATGAATAAGAAGCTGGGGTAGCAGTACTTATATCAGACAAAATAGACTTTAAAACAAAAGCTATAGTAAGGGATAAAGAAGGTCACTACATAATGATAAAGGGAACAATTCAACAGGAAGATATAACCATTATAAATATCTATGCACCTAATATAGGAGCACCAAAATATATAAAGCAGATTTTGATGGACATAAAGGGCAAGACCAACAGCAATACTATAATAGTAGGGGATTTAAATATTCCACTAACATCACTGGATAGATCCTCAAAAAAGAAAATTAATAAAGAAACAGCAAACTTAAAGGACACACTAGATCAACTGGATTTAATAGATATCTTCAGAACCTTTTACCCCAAAGTAGCAGAATATATATACTTTCTAAGTGCTCATGGTACATTCTCTTAAATAAACCACATATTAGGCCACAAAACAAGCCTCAAAAAATTTAAGAACTTTGAAATCATATCAAGCATCTTCTCTGATCACAATGGCATGAAACTAGAAATCAACTACAATACAAAAACTGAAAAACACTCAAACACTTGGAAACTAAATAGTATATTATTAAATAACAAATGGTTTAACAATGAGCTCAAGGAAGAAATAAAAATTTTCTTGAAACAAATGAAAATGAGCATACAACAACTCAAAATTTATAGGACACAGCAAAAGCAGTCCTGAGAGGGAAGTTAATAGCATTACAAGCATACCTTAAGAAACTAGAAAAAGCTTAAATAAACAACTTAACCTTGCATCTTAAAGAACTAGGAAAAGAACAGCAAGTAAAGCCCAGAGGAAGTAGAAGGAAGAAAATAATAAACATCAAAGAAGAAATAAATGACATAGAGTCTAAAAAAAAAAATAGAGAGGATCAATGAAACCAAGAGCTGGTTCTTTGAAAACATAAACAACATTGATGAACCTTTAACCAGAGTCACCAAGAAAACAAGAGAGAAGACTCAAATAAATAAAATTAGAAATGAGAGTGGGGAAGTAACAACTGACACAGCAGAAATACAAAGGATTGTAAGAAAATACTATGAAGAACTGTATGCCAAAAAATTAGACAACCTAGGTGAAATGGACAAATTCCTTGAAACATAATTTTTCAAAAATCAATCTGAAAGAATCAGAAAACCTAAACAGACTGATTACAACAAATGAGATCAAACAGTTATCAAAAAACTCCCAACAAACAAAAGCCCTGGGCCAGATGACTTCACAGGTGAATTCTACCAAATATTCAAAGAAGACCTAACTTCTCTCCTTCTCAAGCTATTTCAAAAAATTCAAGAGGAGGGAAAACTTCCAAGCTCCTTTTATGAGGTGAGCATAATTCTGACTTGAAAACTAGGCAAAGACAACACAAAGAAAAAAAATAAACTATAGGCCAATATACCTAATAAATTTAGATGGCCCTGGCCAGTTGGCTCAGCAGTAGAGCATCGGCCTGGCGTGCGGGGGACCTGGGTTCAATTCCTGGCCAAGGCACATAGGAGAAGCGCCCATTGGCTTCTCCACCCCTACCCCCTCCTTCCTCTCTGTCTCTCTCTTCCCCTCCCGCAGCCAAGGCTCCATTGGAGCAAAGATGGCCGGGGTGCTGGGGATGGCTCCTTGGCCTCTGCCCCAGGCGCTAGAACAGCTCTGGTCGCGGCAGAGTGACCCTCCAGAGGGGCAGAGCATCACCCCCTGGTGGGCAGAGCATCACCCTTGGTAGGCAGAGTGTCGCCCCTGGTGGGCGTGATGGGTGGATCCCGGTAGGGTGCATGCGGGAGTCTGTCTGTCTCTCCCCATTTCCAGCTTCAGAAAAAAAAAAATTAGATGCTAAATTTTTTAACAGAATGTTAGCAAACCGGATCCAGCAATACATGAAAAAAATCATACATCATCATCAAGTGGAATTTATTCTGGGGAGACAAGCCTGGTAAAATATTTGCAAATCAATCAATGTGATTCATCACATAAACAAAATGAAGGAGAAATATCACATGATAATATCAATAAATGCAGAAAAAGCATTTGATAAAATCCAGCACCCATTTATGATCAAAACTCTCAGCAAAGTGGGAATACAGAGAACATACCTTACCTCAACATGCTAAAGGTCATCTATGACAAACCCACAGCCAACATCATAGTCAATGGGCAAAAATTAAAAAGCAATCACCTTAAGAGCAGCAACAAAGCAAGGGTGCCCCTTTCACCACTCTTATTCAACATAGTTCTGAATGTCCTAGCCACAGCAATCAGATAAGAAGAACAAATAAAAGGCATCCAAATTGGAAGAGAAGTAAAACTATCATTATTTGCTGATGATATGATATTGTACATAGAAAACCCTAAAGTCTCAGTCAAAAAACTACTGGACCTGATAAATGAATTCAGCAAGGTGGCAGGATATAAAATTAATATTCAGAAATCAGAGGCATTTTTATATACCAACAATGAACTCTCTGAAAAAGAAATTAAGAAAACAATCTTTCACTATTGCAAAAAAAAAAAAAAAGTACTTAGGAGTAAATCTAACCAATGAAGTTAAAGACTTGTACTTGGAAAATTATAAAACATTGATAAAAGAAATTAAGGAAGATACAAACAAGTGGAAGCATATTCCGTATTCATGGATAGGAAGAATTAACATCATTAAAATGTCTATATTACCCAAAGCAATTTATATATTCAATGCAATTCTTATTAAAATACCAATGACATACTTCAAAAGTATAGAACAAATACTCCAAACATTTATATGGAACCAAAAAAGAACACGAGTAACCTCAGCAATCTGGAAAAAGAAGAATAAAGTGGGTGGTATCACACTTCCTGATATCAAGTTATACTACAAGGACATTGTACTCAAAACAGCTTGGTACTGGCATAAGAACAGGCATATAGATTAATGGAACAGAACAGAGAACCCAGAAATAAACCCGCACCTTTATGGACAATTGATATTTGACAAAAGAGGCAAGAGCATACAATGGAGTAAAGACAGTCTCTTTAACAAATGGTGTTGGGAAAATTGGACAGCTACTTGCAAAAAAAATGAAACTGGACCACCAACTTACACCAGTCACAAAAATGAATTCAAAATGAGTAAAAGACAAATGTAAGTCATAAAACCATAAGCATCTTAGAAGAAAACATAGGCAGTAAACCCTCTGGCATCTCTCGCAGCAATATATTTGCTGATTTATCTCTATGGGCAAGTAAAATAAAGGACAGGATGTACAAATAGGACTATATCAAACTAAAAAGCTTTTGCACAGCTAAAGACCATATAAACAAAATAAAAAGATAAACCACACAATGGGAGAACATATTAGACAATATGTCTGATAAAGGGTTAATAACCAAAATTTATAAAAAACTTGTAAAATTCGGCCCTGGCCGGTTGGCTCAGCGGTAGAGCGTTGGCCTAGCGTGCGGAGGACCCGGGTTCGATTCCCGGCCAGGGCACACAGGAGAAGCGCCCATTTGCTTTTCCATCCCTCCGCCGCGCTTTCCTCTCTGTCTCTCTCTTCCCCTCCCGCAGCCAAGGCTCCATTGGAGCAAAGATGGCCGGGGCGCTGGGGATGGCTCTGTGGCCTCTGCCCCAGGCGCTAGAGTGGCTCTGGTCGCAACATGGCGACACCCAGGATGGGCAGAGCATCGCCCCCTGGTGGGCAGAGCGTTGCCCCTGGTGGGCGTGCCGGGTGGATCCCGGTCGGGCGCATGCGGGAGTCTGTCTGACTGTCTCTCCCTGTTTCCAGCTTCAGAAAAATGGAAAAGAAAAAAAAAAAAAAAAAAAACTTGTAAAATTCAACATCAGGAAGGTAAACAATCCAATCAAAAAATGGGCAAAAGAAATGAATAGACACTTCTCCAAAGAGGACATACAGATGGCCAATAGGCATATGAAAAAGTGCTCAACATCACTAATCATTAGAGAAATGCAAATTAAAACCACAATGAGATATCACCTCACACCAGTCAGAATGGCGCTCATCAACAAAACAACACAGAATAAGTGCTGGCGAGGATGTGGAGAAAAGGGAACCCTCCTGCACTGCTGGTGGGAATGCAGACTGGTGCAGCCACTGTGGAAAACAGTATGGAGATTCCTCAAAAAATTAAAAATTGAACTGCCTTTGACTCAGCCATCTCACTTTTAGGACTATATCCTAAGAACACCACATCACTGATTCAAAAGAAGAAATGCATCCCCATGTTTATGGCAGCATGGTTTACAATAGCCAAGATCTGGAAACAGCCCAAGTGTCCGTCAGTGGACAAGTGAATTAAAAAGCTATGGTGCATATACACAATAGAATACTATGGGGCCATGAAAAATAAGGAAATCTTACCTTTTACGACAACATGGATGGATTTGGAAACTATTATAAGTGAAATAAGCCAGGCAGAGAAAGAAAAGTATCATATGATCTCATTAATTTGAGGAATCCAATGAACAATGTGAACTGAGGAAGGAAATAGAGGCAGAGGTGGGATCAAAGGGACCAGAGGGAAAGCGGTCAGAGAAAAAGGGGATGATAGGTTTGGATAATCCTAGAGAGAAGGGGTGAGGGCATTGTAGGGAGGAGGTAAGGGGGATGTTGAGGAGAATAGAGGGGAAGGGGGAAGGAGGATGTTGAGGGGAACACAGGAGAGGGAGGATGCATTCGGGAGGACACTAGAATCTATGTAAACAAAATAAATTAAAATCAATACAAATAAAAAAAGACACCAACCCAACATAATTATTCATTTGATTTATTCACAGTATACACCTAACAGACACAGATTGATACCAACATTAATATTAAAATTTTCATTACTGAAAACAGTTTAATATTATTTTTAAGTTCATTTGGCTTTAGTATATTAACCCACTAAAAATATTCAACCACATTAGTGCATTTTAAAATCACTTGCAATGAATCCTCCCTATTCTGTGATCATTTCATTTCTAAGCTGTCCAGTATGGTAGCCATTAGTCACATGTGGCTATTAAAGGTATAATTTAAATTAATTAAATATAACTTAAAATTTAGTTTCTCAGGAACACGCGGCACATTTCAAGTATTCAATTGCCATAGGTGGAGAGACGCTAACATACTGAACAGCGCATATGTAGAACATTTTCATCGTCAGAGTGTTCTGTTAGGCAGCATTGCTAGTATGTGATTAAATTAATACACTAATTTTTTATTTATATTTTATAAATTTCTTATATATTTATTTTATTTCGTTTTGTTATTAAGTGAATTCTTACATAATTCCAAAGACAAACCCAGAAACAAGATACATGATATTTAAGGAAGTCTAGTTTCTCTTGTCCTCTCCAACCAGTCCTCTCCTTCCTGCAGGTAAACTTTTTCTTAAGATTGTGGTTTATTTTTTATTTACTTTTATTTTTAATGTAAACAAATATATATATATATATACATATACATAAGTAATATAGATAATTATAATTCCGTGTTTTCCTACATAAATGGTCACAAACTATTTGTCATTTAGTGGAATAGGATTTTCTATACCTGCAGTGGAAAGCCTGCAGATTAACATAACCATGAACCTTTTAGAAGTAAATCAATGCTAACTTGTCATAGTAGTCATTTTAAAAAAAAATTTATCTGGAGTAGGTGGTGAGACCAAATTTTTCCAGGAAAACTTAAAGTTGTGGGTAGTTTATTAACAGAATAATTTAAAGTTCATGTTCATGATAAGAAGTAAAATTTGAATATCCCAAGAGGTGAATGAAGGGTGCCATATGTGTTAGAACACAGGGATGACCAGCTCAGCCCAAAAGGATGCCAACCATGGTACTTAACTTGTTCTCCAATAAGAAAATTTCAGATCCATCAGGTTGATTGCCAGAAAATGGATATTTTTTTGAAAGGGTGGAACACGTTCATATTTCCTTAGTTTTTGTCAACAACTTAACAGCTGTGTTCCAAACGGACTGAAGTTGAGCCAAAACATTGTCTGGCAGCCCTGCAAACAGAATCTGACAATAATTGATTTTCAGAGCATTCTCAGTATGAGTCCTAACATTCCACAGTCTGAAGAAACTGGAGGGACAAGGGGGAGGGTTAATCTAGGCCTTTATTTTCACAATATTGCAGATAGTACATGACCAAAAGAAATCTGAGCAAGAGATTATCATTTTCATGGTGCGCTATTTCTTAAGAGTAAAATATCTGTGAGAGTAGTCAAATAAAAAATCTGTCTTTCTGCCTGGATGTCATCTACTGCCCTAGGAGGTATGTTGGTGACAACTGCACCACACTCCCTTTTCAAGTGACCCAAGATAGCATGCATAGCGCACAACTTTTTCCATATGAAAAATTTAAAAAATAAATGCAACTCTCACAAGTTCTTGGAAGCCTTTCATTCTTCCAAGAAGAAAGAAATGAAAAGTAAAGAACTGAAAGTTTCTCACTTAGAGATTCTCGCCAGAGTTTCTGAAAGGCATAGCAAAATAAAAAGTAGTCAGTGATATTATTTAGCAATTCAGTGTGAGGAAGAGAGACTGAGACTGCGACCAACCTCAGAGCACTGCCATGAACCATCCACACCCACTTTCCACCCTCAACGTTGTTAGAGAGCACAGCAGCTGACTGACTATACTTGAATGTCCACCTTAAATATTTACCCAGCTCTTGATTACAAATAGCAAAAACATCATCTATTAAAGAAAAACAAAAAAATCTCATTTTCTTAGTAAATAGCCAGGGACAAATTTAGTTAATCAGGTAGCCTCTGGTTTTAAAATTTTAAACTTTCCCCAGCTGTCTGGAGACCACTACATATAAATATTTTCAATCTGTTTTACTCACCACAAATATTTATCTTCTTGAAAAATATTCCCCATATAAATGAGATTGAGATTATGAGTTTGAATCCTGTATACTAACTTTTTGAACCCTGTTGACTCACTATTTGGAGAACTGTATGGTGAGTCTTCCATTTATACTCTTAACATGTGGGCCAACCAATAAAAAAGGCAAAAAAGAAAAAATAAAATTCCAGAAATTGCTTTATTTATCATTAACAAGGTATAAAAATCTCCAGGGAAATATTTATAATATGCAATCACAGAGACTAAATTGACTAAGTATAGTCTAATAGACTAAATAGACTAAAAAATAGAAAGAAACTAATATTAGAATAGTTGACAAGAAGTTCAAAAAAACCTCATAAATCATCTCGTCCAATTCTTTTGCTCAGAGGAGGAAACTGATGTCGCTTGTCAATAATTTTCTAGCCCATTGATGAAAAATAAAATGAGACCTGGGTGTTGCTGCCTATGCGCCCAGAATTATTCCCTCATAGCTTTAGGGCATTGTCATCTAGGAGCAGGTATCAATTTTATTCTTCCTGTTCAAAACAAACATCGTAAATGATCATCCTAATTGTCTCTGCCAGGATCACACCCTCTCTTTGATTCGTATTTCATGTCTTAGAAAGCACCAGCTCTCACTGCTGGCATCTCAAAAATCTGGGATGGTTTTGATGACCTGGGCTGGAGGTGGTTGTTCCCCAAGTTTGGCTCCATGGACTTAATGAAGGACTCTGATCATGGGCACCTTTGTTTTGCTTGCTGCAGCCAAAAATCTGCTTCTGTTTGGACAGTAGTCAAGGAAGGTTGACCTACGAGTCACAATTCTTTGGATCTTTGTCCATCCACAACACTTGTAATCATTATTTAACATTCAATGAATACCTTCAAACTGTAACCTCACCACATACAGATATTCCACGGAATAAAGATTTCACTTAAATATTCATAAGCAACAATAATAAAAACAGTAGCAACTACTATCTTTTGAGCCCTTATTAGGTGTTAAGTAATTTGCATATTTTGTCATTTAATCCTTAGAACATCCTTTAAAAGACACATTATGAGGCAGGTATTAAGAAAGCTGATTTTACAAATAAAGAACATTTCAGAGAGCTTCAGAAAATTTTTCAACAGAAATTTTTCAAAAGCTCTGCTCCTACTCACTACTCTGAACTGCCTCTAGATTTAAAAATACTATCTTGTACCTTTCATGTCCTAGAGCTGGGTCACTGTTTATTAGCAAAAATATGGGACATCAAGACTGTGATGGAACATCTTTAAGAAAGAAAAAATCAGTAATTGCTAGTAATTACACCTAAACTTTTTAAGGAACCTCTCTCTCAGGAAAATTTAGGATCTTAAACAGATAACATAAACCAAATTATAATCCCTACTTTATGTACCTCAGCCTAATTACCCATGTTCCTTGTTCTCCAATACCCCATAACTTCTCCAATTCTTACAACCTGGTCTCCACCACACTTACTTTTCACAACTCCTTTACTTTTTTTTTAGAAGCCATAGATCTCTTTTTTATTGAGATATAATTGACATATAACATTGTATTTGTTTTGGGTGGACAACAATTTATATATATATACACACACTTATCACAATAAGTTTAGTTAATGTCCATCACCTTTTTATTTTTCTAATGAGAACTTTTAAAATTTACTGTTTTAGCAACTTTCAAATAGACAATACTTTTTTATGCTTTCTATTTCTCAAGTTTGTTTACCTTTAAGCACATCTTCAAAAAGTAGAAATCTAAGTTTCTGGTTTTTATTGATAGAAACTTTCAGATTATATGTTTCTTTTTACTAAAAATAAACAGAGAAAAGTTAACAATTTAAAAAGCCATTTCGGGGAGTTTACTGGGGTAGAAAATTATAAACCAGCATCTTATTGATCCACATTATTCAGACTTTTTCATTCCTTTCTAGCTCTTCTTTCCTTTGTCTATTTCCCCCAAGGAGAACAAAACTTCAAATGATCCACAGCTTATAAATTGAATAAATGATAACACATCTCTCCTAGGAAATTTAGCTATCCTCCAGCAGCTCCTGAATAGCTAAATGACCTTTGTTCTGTGGTTGTTTTATTGCCATATTAAATGTGGATGAACTTTGTTCAAATAAACATATCCTTTGAAAGTTTAAGAATTGTCTATCACATAGCCATGGTCATAATGATTCATAACTTTAACCACATCAAGCTGAAATCTATTCAATGATAAATTTAATAAGATCATAGGACTCCATAGAATTGGGAATACCTGTAGATGCAGAACATTCCTGTTTTCTCTTCAAATACATCTACTGCTCATAGGCTGATAAGAATCAAGTCTACAATGAAAAAGTAGATTCTAATCAACCTCTCAAGGTAACATGCCTTAGGACTTTGAAACTTTACTTGGATGCAACCAATCCACAGAATACCTCCATCTTGTCTTCTTCTCAAGAAAGCTGGACCATAATGTGTGACTATTCTCAGAATGACAAGTCTTCAACTCCTTGCCATCTATTATGAGCTTTTTATGTTTTTACTCAAAACAACCACAGGCTCTGTAGTGTTTTTTGTAAGTTTTTAAAATCATTTCTACACAAAAATTTTGTCACTATTAATAGCATGCTTTCCCTTCCAAAACCCTACACTCTAGCAACTGCTACACAAGCATTAATCTTCATAGTAGACATGAGGTACACAAGGTCATAATCAATAGGAAAATGGGGAAAGTCCAAAAACCATCCATAAAAATCAGTAACCCATGACAAAATATATCTCTATATTCTGAGTCACACTCAGTTTTCTCAAAAAGACAATGCATACTTTCAGGGAGAAAAAAGTCCCAGAAAAAGCCAACAACCTCTTGAATCCACTAATGCAATATTATAAACAAATGAAATTTATCATGATCTCCACGTGCAGGTTACCATTTCAAGAGTCACAAGCCCACCTTATGCTAAACAAATGAATCTGATCATGCTAACAGAAATAATAGAGGCAGAACCAGCTAAACCAAATGGACAAAGACAGTGCCAAGAGCCTTTATGGAATCAGAAAAAGGAATTTAAGAATCAATCCTGTTAACATAACAGAGAGACAATGAACATAGAGATTTCAAATGTGATAAATATGCCATAACCACCTGTAAAAACACATGCTGCTCTGTTGTGAGGAGGAAAATGGTACTTTGTCATTCTATGGCCAACAGAGTCCTTGAAAGATAGCACCTTCAAAGTAGAGCTTTGTATCCTCAAAACAGGGAAGAAACATGAATTAATGGAGGTACATGATTAACCCTGAGGCTGAAGGAAGAGGGAAAAATGTCTTGTTCGCTAGGTTCTAAAACGGACACTTGGTCTGGATTACTGTTCCTGGACTCTTTTATACACTGTCCTTTAATGTAGACCAGTGACCTAAGATCAAAGAAAGCATAGTGAATTCAAGTAATTCTGCAGAGAGGCAAAAGATCAAATTCATTTATGCAACCTCTTCTACTAACCTCCTTAATCTGAGGATTGATTTTAAAGTAACTGAAGGACAACATAAAATAAATGCCTTTCTAAACTTCTTCCATAAATGTTTCTTTCAACTATATTTCTGCAAAGAGTCGAGCTGTAGTAAGGTCAAGGTTTTACTTTTAGAAAGTTTCTAGGAGGGAAATGATCATACTGTGTGTGCAATGGACATAGAGTAATATGGGTCTTGAAAATGCATGAATGGAAATGGGTCAGAAATTATTTCTTGAATTTACAGGAAAGTAAGAGGAAGAATTAAATTTATTAGTTTCTCATGGAATGACAGGCTTACAGATATTTTTTAAGTATTTTACTTACTATGTTAAAAAAACTAAAAATCCTTCAGATGACCAGTTATGATAAAAATTAAGAATATAGTAGTAAGCTTGTTACAGTATGAGAAATAAAGTGTATGCATTTTGCTGTGCCTTCTCTAGCATCAAGAATGAGATATTCCATGAAACACCTTGTATTTATGTTTAACTCTGAATAAATAAGTAGAAAGTTGGATAAATAGAAGATAGAAAAATAAATTTAAAAATTATAGAATAGCCCTGGCCCGTTAGCTTAGTGGTAGAGCATTGGCCTGGTGTGCAGGAGTCCCAGGTTCGATTCCCAGCCAGGGCACACAGGAGAAGCACCCATCTGCTTCTCCACCCCTCCCGCTCTCCTTCCTCTCTGTCTTTCTCTTCCCCTCCCGCAGCCAAGGCTCCATTGGAGCAAAGTTGGCCCAGGCACTGAGGATGTCTCCATGGCCTCTGCCTCAGGTGCTAGAATGGCTCTGGTTGCAACAGAGCAACACCCCAGATGGGCAGATCATCGCCCCTTGGTGGGCATACTGGATGGATCCCGGTCAGGCACATGCGGGAGTCTGTCTGACTGCCTCCCCGTTTCCAGCTTCGGAAAAATAATTTTTTAAAAAATTATAGAATATGTCTAAAGTAAATTACAAAAGGATTTCAAGACTCCACCTCTGCCATTAACAAAATTTATACCAGAAGTTTTTCAGACATATGAACAGAGCTTGTAGAATCAGGAGGAAGCATTTTAAAGTTTTAAGAAAAAAAAAAATCTTTGAAGTCTGTCCTGGCCATGTCCCCAGATATTCCACCTAGGGCAGCTCATATGAGGGGGAAGGGAGAAACCACACATCTGGCCTTTTTCAGGGCTGAGCCGAATCAGACCTGGTGCTTATAGCCTCCTGAGATATAAGTGAGGGGGCATGCTGCCCAGCAATAAAAAACATGCCTGTCTTATCTAAATTCTCAGCATGTGGATCTTGGCATCTCCCACCAGGCCAAATGTGTTTGTTTAACAAACCTAGCAAAGGGTGGACTTTAACTCCCAAAGGCTATGGCAATCAGAAGAGAAAACTAAAGCTTGGTTACTATATAACCAAAAAGGAAAGAGAAATAAAGTAATGGTGTAATAGATTTCCAAGTTCAAATCCTGGAGTTTCTGAATGTGACCTTATGTGGCTAAAGGGACTTTTGAAATGTGATGACATTAGGATTTTGAGATGAGATTATTCTGAATTATCAACATGGGCCCTAAATGTGATCACAAGTATCCTGAAAGAGGGAAGTATGATAGAAGTCAATTTGGCCACAGAAGAAGGCAGGGTGATGTTGGAAGCAAGATCAATTTCTAGATTTGAAAATAGAGGAAGGGCCAGGTGCAAAGGATGCAGGCAGCCTGCATAAGCTGGATGAGAAAAAGAATGGCTTCTGTCCTAGAGCTTCCAAGTGGCTTTGCTAACACCTTGACTTCAACCCGCTGATATTGGCTTAAGATTTCTGATGTCCAAGTCTGTAAGAGAGTAAGTTTGTGTGCTTGAAGCCACTAAATCTGTGGTACTTTGTTACAGCAGTAATGGTGATCAGGAACGTGGGATTCAGTGTCAGGGACATCTAAATTACAAAGCTCTCTTGGACACATATCGACCTTGGGACCAGATTTCATTTCCAGGAGCTTCAGCTGCCTTGTGTTTTGAGCAATTAATGACATGACTCATGGGAAGAGTTTAAACATAAACTATGACACAGAATATGTACAATTAATGGAAGCCAATATCATTAGGAAGAAAAGAAAATGATGATTGCTGAATCCAACTAAGTCCCATTTTTGTTATTCTTATCTCATTTAAGTCCCATGTTGACTCTGGGAGGCAAATATTTCTGTTCTAGATATTTTACAAATTAGGCAACTGATATTCAGATTAAAATGAAGTCATTTGTGTAACTTACTATCTTGATTCCCCAACATTCACTGTCTCTCCATTGATACTCTGACAATAAAACTTTTCACAGAGGATTTTTCAGACCAGAGCAGATTCGAGGTACCAGATGTAGTTTTAAAAAAGAGTGCGTTAAACTGATCTTTGTTCCCGTTTCTTATTGAGAATCCCATAATCCTATAAAAAAAGTGACAAATGAAACAACAGGGTCTAGCTTTGTATAAATTATCCTTGCTAAATATCTTAAGTTTTTCTTTTTTGTAAATTTCCAACCAAAAAGCTTATTTTCACATTAAAATGGAAACGCCTTTTGCAACTTCAGAATTCTATGAAAAAGCAGTTTTTATCATATCTTGTGTCCATACAGTTTTTTTTTCTTAACAACAATAGTTTACAAAAAGAACATAAACAGTTTGTGACATGGCCAGCTGTATTTTTAGCTCCCAGAGGGGAAGGTTGGTATTCTTGATAAAACCATGCAGGAAAACTGGAGGGAGCAGTCTGTTGCCAGTAATGTTTCTTGTGTGCCATTAAACCACCTCCATGAGTGGGGGGAGCATTCCCTTTCTAATTTTGAAGTTGTATTTGGAATTGTTGCTGTGTACTAAGAACTTGACCTAAATAAAAATCCCACAAAGTGTAAAAAAAAAAAAAAAAAAAAGAGTGCAGTATCTGAAATCTGGCAAACGTCGGTCCTCACCCCTCTTCTGTGACTGATTAGTCATAGAATTCTCTGTGCCCAGTTTCTTCATAGGTAAAATTAATTGGTTGAAAGATCAATTATACAATAAAAATCTTGCCTTTATTGTCTAAAAAAAAGCTAATAGAATTTTTCATCAATTATTTTCTATTTAAGGTCTTTAAATTCATCAGCAATATTTTTTGACAACTTGATTTTGCAAAATAAAAAGACTATACAAACTCTTACTGAACTGTAACATTGTGATTGAAATAGAACTGTATCATTTTATAAATAATGAGAGTCTTTTTTCCTTTAAAGAGATATATTAATAAATAATTAGGGAACTTGAAATAACATTATTCCATGGTCTTTATAGAAAATGAAGTAAAAGGTTCTATGATGACCACAAAGATATCGTTAGGAGACAACAAGTTAATTGGTTATAAAAGTTCATTCCAGGCTTACTTATACCATGTCTATTTCTGTGGGGGCACAGAGAGTTGCAAAATATAAATCTCGGTCTGTTCATAATTAGTCTTTCAACACAGACACAACACGTATCTGTAGCCTGTTCTCTCCCATGGCAACAGGAACTATTCACACTCTTTCTACCTTAGAGGGATCCTGAAGAATTTAAACTCTCCAAACAACAAAGTGGCTGAGGATCAGGGGCATTAGATTCAGTAGTTTGGATGTAAAGATGGTTGGAGTTCACTTCTAATTTCAAAATACTGTGTGTTTGTTACCTTCATACTCATCACTTAATGTGCTTTATGCTACACTGGCAGGATGCTTAATAACTACATGACATTCTAGATGCCTAGTTTCTGGATGAAAAACTGAAGGGAAGTGAGGTGGTTTCTCTCCAGTCATACAGCTGGCCACCTGTAGAACAAATGTTAGAACTTAGGCATTCTAAATCTGACACCCACTCTTCTCTCTCCACACCATCTGCGAACTGCAGCAACCTTTACATAAAGACAGTAAGGTGCGGGTATTTTGATAATATGCTGCCTGTAACCTAAAATTTCATGCTCATAAAAACTCTCATGACTGGTTTCTAAAAGGAAGTAAGTTTTGTCTTTCCATTTTATTAAGGAAATTAGCCCTGTTTCTTTTTAATATAGAAGAAAGTAAATGGTTCTCAAAAGCACTCTATAACTTGTTGGTCTTGCAAGAAATTGTGGATCAATAAAAGAGCATTAACCCAGGAATCAGTTCTGACCCTGTGACTAGTAAATTGTGCAAATACTTTCTAGATACTTAATTTCTCTGATCTGTAGATTTCTCATCTATAAAACATCTATTTCACAGGGTTGTTTATAAGATCAAATAAAAATGATAATACAAGTTACTATTACTGTTTTAATTATGGTGGGTTAAGAATTCTGCTAAGCACATTACAAGTTTTATTTAATTCTTACAATCACCTTAAGAGGTAGATTCTATTATTAGTCCCATGTTCTAGGTCAAGAATTCACTTTGCGTGTTTAAGTCATTTGCCCAAGATCACACAGTTAATTTAAGTCCTCTTTAGTTGTACATGTAAGCATTGTTAAAATTATGTAGCACTATAAAATATAAATTACCTGTTCTTCTGGATTGTGTAAGATGGCCACAGTGAATAAACTGATATGCATGCCTAGTGCTGGACTCACCTCTAGGATAGTAAGTTAGTACAAGTGCCTGACTCTCCTTCCATGTTATTCCTACACTGTCCACTGCTTAGAGAAAGAAGAAGGCAGATGAGAATGTAGACATGTTAGCCAGCAGGAGAATGTAAGCTTTTGAAGCAGGGTCTGTGATATATCTCTGTCATATGCTCTGCTTAGTGTCACATACTGCATGCTTTGCCCAATATGCTGTTCATAGTAATTGTCAGTAATATTTGTTGAGTGAATAGACAAGATTATGAATGCATGCCTACTAGGAGTAATATGAGATTTCTCTACATGCGACCTACCCATAATGCTGACAACTATCACTAAAAATAAATTGATGAGTATGGCTGAAATGATGCCTTTTGCTCCCTAATCTCTGGTTCTGTTCTTACAGGACACACAAACAGACCATGTGTTTGTGGTCCTAACCTCTGCTATAGGTAAGTGGAGTCCTGTAAATTATATCCAGTCAATGGAACAGGAACAAAGTGAGGTAACCATCTCCCTGAAGGGCCTCCCAAACCTCACAAGTCTAACTCCCTTCTCATGCCAGCTGATTGCAGAGATTTAAGTGGTGAAATCTAGAATGAGAGAGTATGATTTCTGATCTCTCGAGTAAAAAAAGCTAAGGTGACAAAACACTTGGACACTTCTTGGTCTAAAAATATTTACAGGTATATAAAAAGAGGCTACAATGCTGAAATTTCCACCAAGGCATGAATAGTTAAGGAGATATACAAAACCAAATATGTAAATCTCAGTATTAAAGTCCATTTGTTTTATTTTGCATATAAAAATACTTGGTCTAGCAGAGACTGTGGTTTCTTTAGATAGGACTTCAGTTAAAAAGATAACTCAGATTTAAACCTGAGGGCTTGGTAGGAGATGCAAAGAGATCTTTGGATATTTTAAATAATTGTGCATAAATGCCTGGCATATGGAAGACTGTTTCTATCATTTATTATATTTTATGATTGTTTTTCTAATAATTTGTGTGATATTTCCCAGTTGTCAAATGTCCTTGATTGCCACTCATTAGGACTAAATGAGAAGATCACAATCCTTCCCCAGGTGGTTGGTAGGAAACATCTGAATCACAGTGATTTGTTTGAACTCTCCCTAGCAATCTTGGGTTTAAATAAATAATATTCAATACACACCACACTAATACATTTATTTATAAAGTGGGTTTCTAATATAAAGTATCCAGTTTCTTTATGACTTAGTAAATCATAAGCATGCTTTAAGAAACAAGGGTTTTGGCTTCAAAGATATATGTTTTTATATTTATTAAGTAAACCAGATCTGAGCTACTGGAGAATATAGGTATTTGAAGTTCATGTATGTAAGGATAATGTAGTTAACCAATGGTGACATCAGTCAGAGTTCTAGTCAAATGACTAAGAAAATATTCAGATGTGTCTTACTTTTGGGTCTTATTAAAAGATAAACACAAAAACAAAAACCTAAAACAAGTGATCAAGAAATGATTAAAAAGCAGTCACAGTTAAGGAATTTATAGGGGTCACGATGTAAGGCCGCATCTGCCACTGTACTTGGCACAGGCAAGAGGTGCCATCCAAGCAAGATTAAAATTCCAGAAAAACATGTAACTAAAACTTTTAGGAATCTTTGAAGTGGGTTAAAATAATATATATTTCTACTTTTTTTTTAGATAGATTCTTGTACAAACATATCTCACTCTGTTGTGCTGTCATAACTTTGCATTACATCTTTCCCTCCTCCTGGCATGTTTACCTCTTTAAGTTTTTGGATAATATATTTCTCAATCTTTAAGTCTTGATTCAAGAATCATCTCCCTGGTATAGACTTTTCTGACCCTAACAGACAGAACCAAAATGCCCTTAGTTTGTCCCACAGCACTCTCCACAGACTCTACTCTTCTTATTTAATAACTTGCATTCCTTTAAAAAAGCCAGAGCTCTTTGAAAACAAGTACTGGGCACTGTCCATCTTTGCAGCCATAGGGCTTAAAAAGATGTACTATATTTATTGCATGCTCGCTAAGTGTTTGATCCCTCCATGAAATAATTCTCCAAGTATAATCTATGAACACCTGGTGGTTTTATAGAACTTTCAGAGGTTCTTAGAAGTCAACACTATTTTTTATATTAATACTAATGATTCATTTGCCTTTATCATGTTCTCATGACTTTTTCACTGAGAAGCTAAAAACAATGATGGGTAAAATGACTTGGTTCAGGGTAAAAATCAGGCCAACAGCAACAAGCACTATTAGTGGTCATCATATTCTTCACTGCTACACATTTGCAGGAGATAGCATGCCAGTTTCACTTAGAAATGTTCTTGAAAAAGCAGTGAAAAATATTAATTTTAGTAAGTCTTGACTCTTGGGACACATCTTTCTCATTCTCTGAGTGATGAAATAGCACAGTTGAATTGAAAGGACTTCGACTGCCTTCCTCAGTCTGTCAATTTTAGTCAAAGAAAGGACCTTGTTTGATTGTCTGAGTTGTGACCTAAGCTAGCAGCGATTTCTCTTTTTCCTAGAAAGAATCACAGACAGGTATACTGTGGTTATTCAAAACTGGGCAGAAATTTTTACATAAATGAATAAACTAAGCCTGCTATTTTAAAGAAAACCAACTGACAGTACATGTTGCAAATGATAAAATTCAAGTTTTCAAGTGAAAATAGAAAATTTAGAATACTCCTCTCTTTTACTTTGTACTTGACAGCTTCCCACTACTTAAAGACTTTCTTGATGAGATCAGTGGTGATATTTACAAATGTGAGTTTTGATATTCTGTGATAAAATGTGTCAACATTTAGAGATCTGTGTATTAGTCCCCTGAAAAGCAGATGCAGAAATGCTGTTAGGCATTCAAGAAAGTTATTGATGGAGATCTTCTGAAGGGCAGAGGAAAGAGCCAGAGAACGCAGGGAAAGCCTTCAGGCACAATGCAGGTCTGGCACCAATGAAGGAGAGTGGAAGAAATGTATATAGATGGGGTAGCTGCACAGTTCTAGGACTATTTCTGCCAAGCCAATGGCATGTTCTAGAGCCAAAGTCAGCATTTTTAAGGAGGTTTGCATCTCACAAGGATCGGACTGCATTAATGCTTCTGCTAACCTATGCCTTGGCTGGGAGCATCCCTGGGAAGCATGACTTTTGTACAAATGGCTGTGGTAGATGCAGAAGAGCAGCTGCAGACATTGTCAGTCAATTATGTGCCCCACAGCAGGAGATCTTGACAATGCATATTTGTGCTCACCAGAATTTGTTTAACTCAATAAAGTGATATTTTCAAAAAAACCAATGCACAATGTTATTCAGTCATTTATGGATAAAATATTAAACTAAATTGAGTACAAAAAGCTCATTGACATGAACTATAGTTTCAGATTTCACATTGCAAAGAATTTAAGTAGCATTTAATATTTAAGAAACCACCATTTTGGGAGGTTTTGATGTACTATCAAAGAATAGCCATAATGATTTAAATAGGTTATTAAAATACTGCTCTTTCTTTCAATCATATAACCATGAGTGGCCCAATTTTTTTCACACACTGTATTTCAACAAAAAGAACATATCTCAACAGATAAAATGAGAAGCAATCAGGACAACACAGGCAACTTCTATTAAGCTAGATATTAAAAGGATCTGCAAAAATGTAAAACAATGCCAGTCTTCTTACTAATTAGTTTTCTAGGAAATAATTTTTATTAAAATATATTTTTATGTCAATTTGCAATGGATTCATTACTGTTATTTTTAAATAAATTAATCAATATTTTGAAAGTTTCTCAGTTTTAATTTTAATACAATAAATATAATGAGATATTTCCCATATAACAAGCTCTTTGAGGTTCTCAAGAAATTTTAAGAGTGTAAAGTATACCTGAGAAAATACTATTTGAGAACCACTGAAGTAATAAATCATTACATTCAGGTATGAGCAGTGAAATAAAGTCAGTACACCATGGAAGAAGGCAGAGAACACCATGATTAAGAGGGTAGCTCTAGAGCCTCATAATTCAAATCTGCATTTGAATTTTGGCTTTAATATTTACTGAAGAGCATATTTGTATACTTCGAATTAAGCTCTCTATGCTTCCATATCTATATATGTAAAGAATAAATCAAATATAAAGTGTTCCTTATATCATGGCAAAGTAGCAAAAGCTTAATAAAAAGTTTGGTCTCGGACAAAACACCTTATTTAAAAAGTGCAATGATTTGAACATACATGTCAATACAGAAGAGTTACAAATTGCCAATAAATACATGAAAGATGCTCAATATTTAGAACAAAGTTTTAAAATCTTAACAACACCAAATGATGATGATATGAAGCAACTGGAACTCTCCTGCATCACTGTTAAGGGTATAAAATGATGCATCCATTTTGGAGAAATGTCTAATGGTTTCTTGTAAATTTAAACATGCATTTATCTTATGAACCAAGAATTTCCCTCCTAGGTATTTACCTAAGAAAACAAAAACTTATATACACAAAATAAAATTATAAGAATGTTTATAGCAGACATCCATAATAGTCTAAAACTGAAAACAATCTAAATATCCATCAAAACAAATATAATAAATAATCTGTGGTTTATTTAAATAATGGAATATTAGACACCAATTAAAAAATGCAGTAACTACTGATGCAACATGGATGGATCCCCCTAAATTATGTTAATACATGCAACAAAATGGGTAAATTTCTCCAATCTATTTTGAAGAAAAGAAGGTAGACTCAAAACTATATTACTATACAATTCCATTTATATACAATTCAAGAACAGACTGAATTCATTTTTAGCTAGATATCAGAAATAGGGGCTGGGAAGTGACATCAGAGAAATGGTGCCGTGAGGAGCGCAACCAACAAATCTCCCCAAAATTTCAACAAGTTCATCAACCAGAGACAGAAAAATCTATCCTTGGAGCATCTGGGAGTTCCACACACTGAAGGCGAAGGTAGGATCAAGCAAAAAATTTACTAAATATATTATATAATCAACCCTGATGGAAATAAGACGGACAAAGGAACACTCTCCCTTCCTCACTAACCTGAGCAAAGGCTACTTTCACTTGGAACTGAGAGTTGGGGGGGGCTAAGGGTGTGGAGGAGGTTAGGCTGTGGCACGGATGTTCGTTCAAGCCAAGGAAAGAGGGTGCCAGTGAAGAATCAGCCCATGTGAGCAAATGCCTGCGCCATGAGCAAATTCCCGCGCCAGGAGCAGCAGCTGCCAGCAGTGTGCAGGGAGTGCACCAAAGCAAACTTCTCTAAGCCCAAGCCTCTCTGGGCAGGCAGGATGCCTCACCCAGCCATTCAGGCTAACAACAAAGCGTTGGGGGAGGGGCATGCAGGCAGCTTGCAGTCCTTTCTGGAGCAAATCGGTGGATCCAATCGCTGAAATTATCTTAACCCACAGTCTGCTCACCTCCCAACTGACCTACATGGCTCTAACTGACAAGATCTCTCCCAGTTCAGTGATCTAAGACAAGAAGCATGATATTTTTTAGTGCCTCTTGCTAAAAGGGTGGGGGCAACTTCTGATTGGCAGAGATTTCATACTCAGGGATATATGCTAAAAAGAGGGACTTGGCAGATGTTAAGACCTCCTGTATTGCAGGCAGCAACTAGGGCATCTTCTTCACAGCCAAAACAGTTACAAAGTGCAAAAAGCCTGTGGAGAGTGGTCCTACAGAGTGCTGGGCATGCTGAACAGGCCTGGAGGCTCATAGAAAGTCACCTTGAGAGCAATTGGCTCCCAGCCCCACCTGATTATGCTGGCAGCTCTGACTCACAGAGCCTTACCCAGAGCCCTGCATTGAGTGGGGATAGAGTGAGGATTTGCCAGCTCTTTGAGCCTCTTACTCCCTAGGCAGAGGCAGCAGCAGCCTCATAGCTGGATCATCAGGCTGCTAATTCAGGAAGGAGAGACTAGGAGAGAGGCTCCGGGAAAATGGACTCTCTCATTGTCGGAGCCTGCAAACGCTAACAAGCCTTGACTAACAACGAGACTAAAGCCTAATATATGACATCAGCATAGAGTCTCATCAACTGCTTAGGTAGAGACCTAAGCGTGCCACAGGGGCAGAGCCTGGGGTACAGAGTCACTGACCAGGAAGAGGGAGAGGAAAGAAAAAAAAAGAAGTTAACCTCTCAAAATCAAGAATAATCCACAGACTTTATAACTTGTTCCACTATTTTTTTGTTTCTTTCATCTTTATTATTATTATTATTATTATTATTCCTATTTCCTCCACCTTGCTCCTTTTATTCTCTGCCCATCTTATTCTTTCCTATTCTTGAACTACACTACCCATAAGTGTTACATTTCCCATTTTATTTCTTTTCTTCTTCCTTATTCTCCACGAGGGTTAACTCCAAAACCCTTAATGTTCTCTCTCTCTCTCTTTATTCTTTTTCTTTTTTCTTCTTTTCCTTTTCTCCTTTTTTTAATTTCTCCCTCTCTGTTAGTTTCTTCTTTTCTCCTTTTACTTTTCCTCTCATTCAATCCTCAATCATGAACAAATTACTTAATTTGGGACTCAAGTTTTTTTTTTTTGTGGCATTTTGGGTGCTTTTTACCTCACTTTTTAACTCATTAGCATTCCTCCCAACCCAGGATCTCCATTCTATTTAGTTTTTGCTCCACTTAATACAATAGTTATTTTTTTCCCTTTTTCCTGTTTCCGTCTTATCCCTCTCATTATATCTCTTAGTCGACCATCACTTACAAGCAAATCATTTTATACTTGACCTAAATTTTTTCCTTTTTTGCATTTTGTGGGTCCATACTTCCTTTTTTGCCCCTTGAACACTTCCCCCCAACTCAGGTCCTCCGTTATAGGCAGTTTTTGTTCCATTTAGCATAATATAATTCACAGTTCATCACAATATTTTTCTAAGGAGGAGGGGAGAGAAGGGGAAGAGAAGAGAAAAAAAGAGGGGGAAATAATAAATTATTATTGGGTTTTTTCTTTTCCAATTTTTTTTTACTTTTTATTTTATTTTTTTACTTATTCTTTATTAATTCTCATTAGTGCTATCAACAAGACCACTCTCAAATTCCATTAAGAAAAAGGAAATCAAATATCATGAATACAAAAGATAGAGAAGTAGCACAGATAGATGTGGAAAATCTAAGGAGAAAAAAAATTTTTTTGAACTTTTTTAAATTTTTTATTAATTTTTAGAGAGGAAAGAGAGAGAGAGAGAGAAGGGGGAGGGAGGGGCAAGAAGCATTAACTCCCATATGTGCCTCGACCAGGCAAGCCCAGGGTTTTGAACCGGCAACCTCAGCATTCCAGGTCAACTCTTTATTTACTGCGCCACCACAGGTCAGGCTAAAAAAATTTAATATATTGGAAACCTTGGAGCTAAATGACAGAGAATTTAAAATAGAAATCCTAAAAATACTCAGAGATATACAAGAAAACACAGAAAGGCAATTTATGGAGCTCAGAAAACAACTCAATGAGCACAAAGAATATATTACCAAGGAAATTGAAATTATAAAAACAAGTCAAACAGAGATGAAAAACTCAATTTATGAAAATGAAAAATGAGGTAACAAACTTAGCTAATAGAACAAGCCAGATAGAAGGTAGGATTAGTGACATAGAAGACAAGCAACTTCAGGCAAAACAGAGAGAAGAAGAGAGATTCAAAAATTTAAAAAAATGGAAAGCCCTACAGAAATTGTTTGACTTCATCAAAAAGAATAACATAAGAATAATAGGGCCTGACCAGGAAGTGGCGCAGTGGATACAGCATCGGACTGGGATGCAGAGGACCCAGGTTCGAGACCCCAAGGTCCCCAGCTTGAGTGCGGACTCATTTGGTTTGAGCAAAGCTCACCAGCTTGAACCCAAGGTCGCTGGCTCGAGCAAGGGGTTACTTGGTCTGCTGAAGGCCCATGGTCAAGGCACATATGAGAAAGTAATCAATGAACAACTAAGGTGTCACAAAGAAAAACTAATGATTGATGCTTCTAATCTCTCTCCGTTCCTGTCTGTCTGTCCCTATCTATCCCTCTCTCTGACTCATTCACTGTCTCTGTAAAAAATTAAAAAAAAAAAGAATAATAGGTATATCAGAGGGAGAAGAGAGAGAAAATGAAATGGAGAATATATTCAAACAAATAATAGATGAGAACTTCCCAAGCCTGTGGAAAGAACTAAAGCCTCAAATTCAAGAAGCAAACAGAACTCCAAGTGTTCTTATCCACAACAAAACTACTCCAAGACACATCATAATGAAATTGGCACAAACCAACGACAAAGAAAAAATTCTCTTTGGTTTCCCAAATTCCCTGGCAGCCAGGGAAAAGAAGAATACAACATATAAAAGGAAGGCCTATTAGATTATTATCAGATTTCTCAGCAGAAACTCTACAAACTAGAAGAAGGTGGACCCCAAAATTTAAAGCCCTGAAAGAGAGGAACTTTCAGCTAAGAATACTATACCCATCAAAGCTATCCTTCAAATATGAAGGAGAAATAAAAACATTCACAAATACAGAAAAGAGGAGGGAATTTATCATCAGAAAACCCCAACTCCAGGAAATACTAAAGGGGTTTTTCCAACCAGATTCAAAGAACAAAACAAAACAAAACCACAAGTAAAAGCTCCAAGAAGAACACAATAAAACCAAATTTAAACTGTGACAACAAAAGCAAAAAAAAAAAAGGGGAGAAGATAGAGATTAACAGAAGCAAAGGACGGTGAAGTGCAGAAACACTCATAAGATAGGGTACTACAATGAATATGGTAGGTACCCATTTCATTACTTAATGGTAACCACCCTTGAAAAAACCACCACAGAAGCACATGACTTAAAAAAAGGTAGCAACAGAGGAAAGAAGTATGGAATGCAAACAAAAAAACAACAACAACAAATGATAGAAAAACAAAAGAGAAGAATCAAACAAGATACAAAACTAACAGAAAGCAATTTATAAAATGGCAACAGGGAACCCACAAGTGTCAATAATTACGCTAAATGTAAATGGATTAAACTCACCAATAAAAAGACACAGAGTAGCCTGACCTGTGGTGGCGCAGTGGATAAAACGTCAACCTGGAAACACAGAGGTCTCCAGTTCAAATCCCTGGGCTTGCCTGGTCAAGGCACATATGGGAGTTGATGCTTCCTGGTCCTCCCCCCTTTTCTCTCTCTCTCTCTCTCTCTCACTCTCTCTCTCTTCTCTCTAAAATGAATAAAAAAAATTCTTAAAAAAAAGACACAGAGTAGCAGAATGGATTAAAAAAGAAAATCCAACTGTATGCTTTCTACAAGAAACACATCTAAGCAACAAGGATAAAAACAAATTCAAAGTGAAAGGCTGGAAAACAATACTCCAATCAAATAACATCCAAAAAAAAGCAAGTGTAGCAATACTCATATCGAATAAGCTGACTACAAGACAGAAAAAGTACTCAGAGACAAAAATGATCATTTCATAAGGGGACACTGAATCAAGAAGACATAACAATCCTTAATATATTTGCACCAAACCAAGGAGCACCAAAATATATAAGACGGCTACTTATTGACTTTAAAACAAAAACTGACAAAAATACAATCACACTTGGAGAACTTAATACACCGCTGATGGCTCTAGATTGTTCATCCAAACAGAAAATCAATAAAGATATATTGGCCTTAAACGAAACAATAGAGCACCTGGATATGATAGACATCTACAGGACACTTCATTCCAAAATGACAGAGTATACATTTTTCTCTAGTGTACATGGAACATTCTCAAGAATTGACCATATGTTGGGCCTCAAAAATAACATCAGCAAATTCAGAAAAATTGAAATTGTACCAAGCATATTTTCTGATCATAAAGCCTTGAAACTAGAATTCAACTGCAAAAAAGAGGGAAAAAAACCCACAAAAATGTGGAAACTAAACAACATACTTTTAAAAAATGAATGGGTCAAAGAAGAAATAAGCACAGAGATCAAAAGATATATTCAGACAAATGAAAATGATATGACATATCAGAATCTATGGGATGCAGCAAAAGCAGTAATAAGAGGAAAGTTCATATCACTTCAGGCCTATATGAACAAACAAGAGAGAGCCCAAGTGAACCACTTAACTTTGCACCTTAAGGAACTAGAAAAAGAAGAACAAAGACAACCCAAAAACAGCCAAAGAAAGGAGATTATAAAAATCAGAGCAGAAATAAATGAAATAGAGAATAGAAAAACTATAGAAATAATTAATAAAACAAGGAGTTGGTTCTTTGAAAAGATAAACAAAATTGACAAACACTTGGCAAGACTCACCAAAGAAAAAAGAGAAAGGACTCATATAAACAAAATCCAAAATGAAAGAGGAGAAATCACCACAGACATCATGGATATACAAAGAATTATTGTAGAATACTACGAAAAAACTATATGCCACCAAATTCAACAATCTACAAGAAATGGATAAATTCGTAGAACAATACAGTCTTCCTAGACTGAGTCAAGAAGAAGAAGAAAGCCTAGACAGACCTATAACAGGGAAGAAATAGAAAAAACTATTAAAAATCTCCCCCAAAATAAAAGTCCAGGCCCAGACAGTTATACTAGTGAATTCTATCAAATATTCAAAGAAGACATGGTTCCTATTCTACTCAAAGTCTTCCAAAAAATTGAAGAAGAAGTAATACTTCCAAACACATTTTATAAGGCAAATATAACCCTCATACTGAAACCGGGCAAGGACGGCACGAAAAAAGAAGACTACAGACCAATATCTCTAATAAATACAGATGCTAAAATACTAAACAAAATACTGGCAAATCGAATACAACAATATATTAAAAAAATAATACATCATGATCAAGTGGGATTCATCCCAGAATCTCAAGGATGTTTCAACATATGTAAAACGGTTAACATAATACACCATATCAACAAAACAAAGAACAAAAATCACATGATCTTATCAATAGATGC
Organism: Saccopteryx bilineata; assembly: GCF_036850765.1. NCBI lineage: Eukaryota > Metazoa > Chordata > Mammalia > Chiroptera > Emballonuridae > Saccopteryx > Saccopteryx bilineata. Next base: position 91,799,791 of record NC_089494.1, on the reverse strand, counting down.
AGAAAAGGCATTCGTTAAAATACAACACAACTTTATAGTTAAGACACTCAACAAAATGGGTATAGAAGGAAAATATCTCAACATGATAAAAGCCATATATGATAAACCATCAGCCAACATCATATTAAATGGCATAAAACTGAGGACTTTCCACCTTAAATCAGGAACAAGACAGGGTTGTCCACTCTCTCCACTCTTATTTAACGTGGTGCTAGAAGTTCTGGCCAGAGCAATCAGACAAGAGAAAGAAATAAAAGTCATCCATATTGGAAAAGAAGAAGTAAAGATATCACTTTTTGCAGATGATATAATCCTATACATCAAAAACCCCAAAGACTCCACAAAAATATTACTAGAAAAAATAAAGCAATACAGTAAGGTCACTGGATACAAAATTAATATACAAAAGTCCATAGCCTTTCTATATGCCAACAATAAAATATTAGAAAACAATCTCAAAAAAATAATTCCATCACGATTGCAACAACAACAAAAAAATAACTAGGAATAAACATAAGAAAGAATGTAAAGGACCTATATAAGGAAAACTACAAAGCATTATTAAGGGAAATCAAAAAAGATACAATTAGATGGAAAAATATTCCTTGTTCTTGGATAGGAAGAATAAATATAATCAAATTGGCCATATTACCCAAAGCAATTTATAAATTTAATGCAATTCCCATCAAAATTCCTATGACATTTTTTAAAGAAATGGAACAAAAAATCATCAGATTTACATGGACCTATAAAAAACCCTGAATAGCCAAAGCAATCCTAAGGAAAAAGAATGAAGCTGGGGGCATTACAATACCTGACTTCAAACTATATTATAGAGCCACAACAATCAAAACAGCATGGTATTGGCAGAAAAATAGACACAGACCAATGGAACAGAATAGAAAGTCCAGAAATAAAACCACATATATATGGTCAAATAATTTTCAATAAAGGGGCCAACAACACACAATGGAGAAAAGAAAGCCTCTTCAACTAATGGTGCTGGGAAAACTGGAAAGCCACATGCAAAAGAATGAAACTCGACTACAGCTTGTCCCTTTGTACTAAAATTAATTCAAAATGGATCAGAGACCTAAATATAAGACCTGAAACAATAAAGTACATAGAAGAAGACATAGGTACTAAATTCATGGACCTTGGTTTTAAAGAGCATTTTATGAATTTGACTCCAAAGGCAAGAGAAGTGAAGGCAAAGATAAATGAATGGGACTATATCAGACTAAAATGTGTTTTTTTTCAGCAAGAGAAACTAACAACAAAATAAACAGACAGCCAACTAAATGGGAGATGATATTTTCAAACAACAGTTCAGATAAGGGCCTAATATCCAAAATATACAAAGAACTCATAAAACTCAACAACAAACAAACAAACAATCCAATAAAAAAAATGGGAAGAAGACATGAACAGACACTTCTCCTAGGAAAAAATACCAATGGACAACAGTATATGAAAATATGCTCATCTTCGTTAGTTATTAGAGAAATGCAAATCAAAACTGCAATGAGATACCACCTCACACCTGTTAGATTAGCTATTATTAACAAGACAGGTAATAGCAAATTTTGGAGAGGCTGTGGAGAAAAAGGAACCCTCATTCACTGTTGGTGGGAATGTAAAGTGGTACAACCATTATGGAAGAATGTATGGTGGTTCCTCAAAAAACTGAAAATAGAACTACCTTAAGTAGCAATCCCTCTACTGGGTATATACCCCCAAAACTCAAAAATATTGATACGTAAAGACACATGCAGCCCCATGTTCATTGCAGCATTGTTCACAGTGGCCAAGACATGGAAACAACAAAAAAGCCCTTGAATAGAAGACTGGATAAAGAAGATGTGGCACATATACACTATGGAATACTACTCAGCCATAAGAAATGATGATATCGGATCATTTACAACAAAGTGGTGGGATTTTGATAACATTATATGGAATGAATTAGGAAATCAGAAAAAATCAAGAACTACATGATTCCATACATTGGTGGGTCATAAAAAGGATACTAAGAGACATGGACAAGAGTGTGGTAGGGGCAAGGGGGGGCAGGGAGGGAAGGAGGGAGAGGGGGAGGGGGAGGGGGAGGGACACAAAGAAAACTAGATAGAGGATGAAGGAGGACAATCTCACTTTGGGTGATGGGTATACAACATAATTGAATGACAAGATAACCTGGACATATTTTCTTTGAATATATGTACCCTGATATATTGATGTCACCCCATTAACATTAATAAAAACTTATTTATTATAAAAAAATAGGGGCTGGGAAGGTTAGGGGAGATGGAATTTTTTAGAAAGAATCACAAGGGAATCTGTGGTGATGGAAATATTTTATATTTTGTTTTGGAAAGTAGTTATATAGATGTACACAATTTTTGAAGCTCATTGAACTAAATCCCAAGATAAGTGTATTTCATTTATGTTAATTGTATGTCACTAAAAAGAATATTAAAAGGAAGCAAAAGGAGGAAGGAGAAGTGGAAGAGGGAGGAGATGTTGAAAATAGCAGGTGTCTGGGTCTGACTTCAGCTCTATTAAGTACAAAGTGCCTTGTCTAACCACTAAGCTGTACACCTGAAACCAATACAAAATAAAATGAAAGAAAAAAAATAGCCATGTAGTGAATAAGTATTTAGAATTACCTCAGTTCCAGTATACATGATCATGTTAAACAAGAAAACATGTTTTCTAAATATTAACAATGTATTTAAAAAATAAATTTATAAAAGAAGAATAAAGAGAAAACTGTGCCAATAATTAGGTTCAGAAATTTTCATGCTCTACTGGCCTCTTAAAGGGTTTTGCTGAATTCGAGGGTCTTGACAGGTGTTGTCCACATCATTGTCCCCACATCTGTAGAAAACACTGGTGTCCAGTAGGAATAGGTCAAATAGCATCTTCTCTGTCTCAAACCTTTTCTGTAGAAATCCCCCAGCCTGGGATCTCCTGAAGCACTTTCTATTAAAGCAATAAAAAAGTTCTCATATTTCTTTTATTTTGACCTGCACAGGTTTTAAGATACATTCTTGTCACTTGTATAGATTGTAACCCCCACAAGCTCAAGTCTTCTCTAGCATATCTTTCTTGTCTTTCCACACAGGCTGCTCTAATGAGGTTTTTGGAGAACTTGCTCCTCAGCTCCCTTGGTAGGAAAGCCGGTACTTACAGCACTGACCAAGGAGCAGCCACAACCCATTAAAAATTGGAGATACCTATGAGATGAGAGACAGGAGAGGGTCAGGAGCCACTCATCCCTGGCTGAGAAGTGAGTCAACAGGATGACCAGGCTGAGCATCCTGAGCACAGTTCAGGGTCAAACCTAGGCCACAGAAGTATGAGGTAATGCTGGACTTTTCTAAGAAAACCCATAAAGCCAGGAGCTTAGAAAAGCAAATTGGACCATTGTTCCCAGAATGCCTGGCTTCATGCCCAGGCTCAGCCCTTCACTCAAGCAAATGGGTGTAATCTTACTTTTATAATGCCTCTTCCCAAAAATCTAACACAAGGCCCTCCTGGCACCAAGTGTTAAATCTGGTGAAATAAAGGGTTCAACAGCCTCTAGCCAGATTTCCAGAAAGGAAGCCACATTATTGACAGAGACAGTGAAAACAAAGGCAGCCTACATAACCTGAACATGTTTTCATCACATTTGTTATTGAGAGGCAATTGTGCAATCTCCAAATATTCAGATCCAAGATTCTGTAAAGCTTTAATTTTTTTAAGAGCTTAGTCACTCGTTTTATTGATTGCATGTTCTAAATGCATGGGCACAGTTCCACAAACAATAACAAAATTCTTTTTTAATTTTATTTTGAAAATTAAATTTAATGGGATGTCATTGATCAATAAGAGCACCTAGGTTTCAGGTAAACATTTCTACAGCATTTGAACTGTTGATTGTGTTGTGTGTCCATTATCCAAAGTCAAATCATTTTTCGCCACCACATATTTGTCTCTCTTTACTCCCCTCTCCCAATCCTCATCCCCAAACCCCTCCCCCTGGTAACTACTTTATTTTTATTTGTTCCTTTTTATCTATGCATTTTCTCCATGGGTAGCAGAGTCAATAGTTGTCAGAAAGTTTTGAGTTCCTATTATATGTCAGGAACTTGTGAAACAATGTATGTGAGTGATCTAACTTAATATTCATAGCAAACTAATAATGAGGCAAAGACTATTAGAATTGCTATTTTACAGATATAAAAATTAAGGCTAAGAAAAGTTAAATAATAAGCCAAAAGTTATCAAGCTATGAAATAACCAAGCCATAGTAAGACCTAAGTGGTCTTACTTCATGAGTCATTCATTCTTTCAACAAAATTACCCACTGATGTACTTATTAGATACCCATTATTTGCCAGGCGGTACTCAAGGCATTGGAAACATAATGACAAATCAAACAAAGCCCCCCCCCCCCCACCATATAGCTCACATTCCCATAGGGAAGAGAGAAAATGAATATATAAAGCATTTCTAATGTAACGAGCAGTGATGAAGGTTGAAGGTGATATTGGGTGCAGTTTAACTAGACAGGATGGTCTCCAAAGGCCTCTTCACAAAGGTGTCTTTAATGATACCAAGCCAAAATTAGAAAGACAGCCAGGCACACATTTGCAAAGAAAGAGTCCCAGGTGGTGGCAAATGCTTGCAGTAAATGCTCGTCACATTAAAAGGATCTGAAGGAGGCAAGTGGAAATAAAGAAGGTAAGTAAGGGAGGGGTGGTAGGAGATGTGAAATGTGGAAAAAATGTTCCCAGGGCATAGTTTATAGGACATGAAAAATATTTTATTCTGAGGCTGGCCAGGAGCCGTGGGAGGTTTTAAGCAGGGGAGGGATGGTCTACCTACTCTGGGGGGATCAGGCTCAGTGAGGAAGGGATCAGGGAGGTCAGCTGAGAGTCTACTGCAAGTAGGGACAGGAGTGGTGAAAAATGGTGAAATTTAAAATGTACTTTGGATTTAGCAATAGAATTTTCTCGATGCTTTTTAGCTATTATGGTGTACCCCCTCCATGTGCTCACCAAAGAACAAATATTATGTTCCTTCCAGGAAAAAGGGATGAAAATCAAGAAAAATACCTTCCTTAGAGATTGGCACAACTACTGTCTCTAAGAAAACCAGTAAATGAGTAGCTTTCTTGGTAGTTGGGTCTTATATGGCAATAAGTAAACTCCAGTTTATTAAAGTACAAAGAAAATTGGACTAAGTGTTGGGAGAAGAGGGCTCAATTTCTGATTCAACCACTTAAGGAGAATGTGACCCCAGCAAGATGCCTAAGCTCTCTGTTTCATTTGCTTTAACAATCAAATGGACATAATAATTAATCTTGTACACACTCATAAGGTTGTGAAGATCAAACAAAATAAACCTGATGAAAGTATCCTAAAACTTTTAAAGTTTAGCATACTGCAGTACATAATAAGAATTTTTTCTTTGCTGATTTAGCATGTTTGCATAGTTAGTATAAAGTTAACTTTTGTTACTGCACTTAATAATGTGAGTTTTAATATATCTATTATTAGAAGTTGCCTATAAGTTCTCATAGCCACAAAAACAAAGAAACAAACCACTCCATAATAGTATATCTCTATGTTCATGTAACTTTCTCTCTTTTTCCATGCAACTTCCAGGTCAGTTGCTCTCTGTTGTAATATCAACTCTGTAGCCTACATCTTCCTTGTAGCATGCAATTATTTTTGCTTATATGAAAAATAGAATTGAAAATTAAAAATAAGTAATGGAATTTGCAATGTAAAGAAAGATTTAACTTTAAAAGTTTTAGTTTTAAAAATTAAAGTTAGAAGTTTTAAATCAATTTGAGAAATTATAGCCTCCACATTCATAGAACATTGGGGTTAGGCAATTCCACAATGAGAATATTTTAAACAGTTTAGAGGACTGTCCACTCAAGCATAAATATGAGTGTTTCCTAATTTACTAAACCAAACTCAGAACCTACTATGTAAACCCATTCAGGTATTAGATACTATTCACTTTTCATTTTACAAGTAACTGTCATTCATAGGGATTCCCAGGATGTCTACACCAGCCCCATCTGCATTTCCACCTGTCTCCTTCTTACTTCTCTCTCTCTCTCTCTCTCTCTCTCTCTCTCTCTCTCTCTCTCTCTCTCTTTCATCCTTGCAGCCATAGCTCAATTGGAGCAAGTTGGCCCCAGGCACTGAGGATGGCTCCATGGCCTCTGCCTCAGAAGCTAAGAAGAGTTTGGTTGCTGAGCAACAGAGCAATGCATCAGATGGGCAGAGTATCATCCCTAGTGGGCTTGCCAGGTGGATCTTGGTCAGAGCATACGCAGGAGTCTGTCTCTGCCTCCCCTCCTCTCACTGAATAATAATAAAAAAAAGTAGCCTACGTATTTGGTATTAAAAGGGTTGGGGATAAAAATCCTGGACATCTACATCTTTAGACTTAAGTGTTTATATCTCAACTATTACATGAAGAAGCAACTAGCAGAGAAAAAAGGAATGATTTTACTAGCTGCTATTAAAACAAATGGGTGAAGATCAGATATATAGCCCCTGCTTTAGGAACCACAATATATAATAACCTTTCCATCCCTTTCCTGTTTCTATGTTGTTTATTTCTTCTCATTTCTCACATTACCTCACTGGCCTCCTTCACCTGCCTTCCTGCTTATTTTACTGCCATAAGTTACATATAGTTGACGAAAATACACACACACACACACACACACACACACACACACACACACAGCATATGTGTGACTGCATCAGAAAGTCAGGGAAAGAAACTTTGGAGTTTCAAATAGGTTTTGGTGTTGTTATAAAGTACCATACCCCAGATTCTGAAAGGCACCATACTTCACTCCATCAGGTTCATGTAAGGACACCAAGTCCAGATGAATTTTGAAGTTTTATTAAAGGAGGTGTAAAGCCAGTAGCCATGGCCACCATCACAGCCACCTGGCCCATGCAGGTTCTCATTGGATTCAGACAGACAGTAATGAAAGAATGGAGCCAAGAAATGGTGGGCCATTAGCTTTAATCCTAGCTTGCACCCGGTGGGCAAGTAATACACACAGTGGGAAAGAATTTCCCTTTCCATTCAGGGCTCTCAAAGCCACTGACTTATCTGAATTTCCTAGAATCAAAGTGTCTAGCTCGCCAGTCTTATTTACCTCTGTTCCCCATCTCCTTCTCTCTGCACAAACTCTGCATAAACTGGCTTCTCCTTCGGCATTCAGCCATCTTGGCTGCTTCTCCTGGCCTCCTCCATGTGGCCTTTCTCTGCTCTCCTATAGCATGGGCTTCTCCTAGAACGTAATCACTCTTCCCCTGGAACAACGTGATCTCTCTCTTTTAAATCCTTTTGGCGCAAAAGCCCTCCCCCAACACATATTAATATAATCACGCCCATCCCAAGCAATCACCTGGGCAATGGGCTTCCATGTGGGCAGCACCATCTTTAACAAAATGAGCATAATATATTTTATCTGCCCAACAGGAGTAGATTTATTAAATGTGCCAGCCACATATAGCTGACATGGGGCAGCAGACCCAAATCGTGTGCAAACCAAAAATAGTTCAGGGGCAGTTTATATACCCTTGCTCACACACGGGCGCCGGAGAGCATGACACCATGGCACATTCTGACAACATTTGTTTAGGGGATACACAGAAACATTAAGACTTTCAAGGTAACACAATCAAAGATGTTTACAAATCTTTTAGGGTTCATCTTCCCTCACTAGCCTAGAGATATTTTACTTTAAAGATTCCAGGGAGGGGGAGGAACTACAATCAATGCAAGGTGGTATGTAAATCCTGTCTCCTATTGAAAGAGAAGAAGTTTCTCAGTTAACCTTTATTTTAGATTTAAAACTAAATGACCCATTGTTCTTGTAAGCCAGAAACTTTCACATTCTTCTCCTCCCCTCCCCAAAGGAAGGACAGAACTAGAAAGCCTGACCTTTCCTCCTAGAATATCAATATTAATTTTTCAGCTTTTTGGTACCTTACAACAGTGTCAGGTAGGAAAGGAAAATGAATGCAACAAGCAACTTACTCTAAGGACAAATCCCCACTAGTCAGACTGGTGGTAGAAGGTGTTAATATTCACCCTCTCCACGTGGTCCTCTCTGTTTTCAGGCTCCCTTACATCTGGATTGGATGATGTGATAGAGTGTGGCCAGTGCACAAATGGCCAGAGAAGCTCTATGTCTTGTGTCCAGTCTGCCGCTTGAAATCCAGTTCAGTCCGCCATGTTCCTTCCTTAGCAGCTGGCATTGAAGAGCTGTGAGATGACAGAATAACCTGATTCCTCTGCTGGAGAAGAGCTGCCTGCTCCCACAGGACTTTGTGTGAACAGAAATAAACTCTGTGTAAATCCACTGAGATTTTAGACTTCTTTTATTTTTTCACTAGATTGTGGCAATTATCCTGAGACAAATGTTTTGATGACAAATCACATGTTGTCTTGAGGTGTCAGAGAACTGAAACCTCAATCTGTAATGCAAACTCAAATAAAAAGTTCAGGGTGTGATTTAGATAGATGATAGATAGATAGATAGATAGATAGATAGATAGATAGATAGATAGATAGATAGATGATAGATAGATGTCATTAGTCATGTAATAAAAATATAGAGTTAACCAGCTTCTATGATGTTTCTCATACCTCCACAAGTCAATACCTTCACCTCTTGCTGCCAAGTGTATCATTTTACCTGAATTTATGTATTCGAGTCAATAAGTCTCTTTTTAAAGACCGCTTACAGAGAAATTTTTGGTTTTCCGTACCATAGTGTAAGTTAGTTGGTTCTGATTGATTAGTTCGCAGCATCTATTTGACAGTAAATACACTGATGAAACTAGAAACTGGGGGAAAAGGAAGGAAGATTGTTAAAATAGCATGGAAATGGTGCTAAAGTGCCTGAGTATAAATAAGTGCCTTCAGCCAAGTTAAGGGTATGCTAGCACTGCCAGAGTGGTACTGAGGGTTGTAGAAGGTTGCCCAGGGCAAATCTTGCAAGTTTCAAATTTTTGCCTACAGCCATGTCTTGGAAATGGGCAAGCCATCATTATTCTTCCACTTGACTCTCAAGGCTGCCTGATTCTTATTCCCAGATGGCCAGACAATGCATGCTATAGTTCCACTACATGAATTAATTAAGTTTTTGTGGGTTAACCTCACACCCTAATTCCCAATCAACACACTGTTTCTATGAGAGCATATTTTCCAAATTCTAAACAAACAGTTCTGGAA